>NC_083766.1:33831160-35156160 GCF_963514075.1 Conger conger | reverse complement strand
TCCACTTTGTATGTGGAGGTATTCAGAATGTGTGTATGTATGATAGAACACAACCTTTATTTATACATTTAGACCCCTTCAGCCATTCAGTGCAAGGGAAAGTACAGTTGAGGTCAAAATTATTAGCCCCCCTTGTGAAATCAGACAAAACCATTTCTCCATGGAAATCACCATTAACAACAAGTGTTTATAGTGTTTATAGTTTGTTTGTTTCCAAAATATCAAAGACAAAATGCCCACTAAGTTTGATTTGAATATTTTATTGATGCACTGAGTTGAAACAAGAAAAGGCAAAAATGAAACAGCCAAAATTATTAGCCCCTTGGCCATTAATACTCAATAGTGTACCCTTTCTGGGCCACAACTGACAACAACTTCTTAGACTAGTTCTTCACAGTTCTGGCACATGTCTCTTGAGGGATTTTGGCCCATTCTTCCATTGCAAATTGTTCCAGCTGGTCCAAATTGCGTGGTTTCCGAGCATGGACATTCACTTTGAGCACCCGCCACAGATTCTCAATAGGATTGAGATCTGGGCTCTGTGCGGGCCACTCCAGGACCTTGGTTTTGGTGTCCTTTAATAACCGTTGGACCAATTTTGAGGTATGCTTTGGATCATTGTCTTGTTGGAAGACCCAGCGACGACCTAACCCTAGATTAAGAGCAGATTTCTTCATATTATCCCTCAAAATGTCAATATAATTTTCTTTTTTCATGATGCCATGCACCCGAACAAGGCTCCCTGTGCCTGAGGCTGCAAAACAGCCCCACAGCATGATGCTCCCACCTGTTTAACTGTGGGAACTGTGTTCTTAGGGTTGAAGGCCTTGCCCTTTCTTTGCCAAATATAAGCAACATACATGTGCCCAATCAGTTCCAGTTTAGTCTCATCAGACCAAAGGACAGACTTCCAAAACTCATCTTTACCTTTCAAATGTTCACGGGCAAACCTCAGTCTGGCTCTGATGTGCCGCTCTTTGAGTAAAGGGGTACTTCTGGGACGATGGCCCTGAAGCCCACCACGATGAAGAGCCCTCACAACTGTGTTCATAGAAACATTAACTCCAGAAGAGGCCAGGTCAGCAACAATCATCTTGGCAGATGTCCGGGGCTTCTTGTTGACATCTCTGACTATTTTCCTCTCCAGAGTTCTTGAAATCTTGCGCTTTCGACCATGCCCAGGTTTGTTTCTTACAGAATTTGTCACCTTGTACTTAGCAATGATGCAACGTACAGCTGTTCTAGACACTGTAAAACATGGCAGTATAGCCTTCCCCCTTATTATGAGCCTCCACTATCTTCTTTCTGAGCTCAAGACTGATTTCCTTTGTCTTTGGCATGGTGAGTAAGAGTAGTCCCTCTCAGTGTGTTCAAGTGCCCTGTTCTTTGGAGTCCCTTAAGTAAAGCTCAATGCTGATTGAATGCTCAGGTGTTGTTGGGAAGCTAATTGACTGCACAGGTGTGGTTTGAAAGATAATTGGTTGATTGTATGTGTTTTGAAAGCAAAAATGCACATGGGGGCTAATATTTTTGACCACCCAAAATGTACCAAAAGCTACTAAATAGCACTGGTGAATGTTTGATTATATCACGTTTTAGCAATAATGCAAGCATTGGGCAGAATTTTAGGAAAATGTTCATAATTCCTGGGGGGCTAATAATTTTGGCCTCAACTGTAGCTAGTGCACCATTTTGCCTCCTGAATGAGTGCATGCCGCACTTTACGCATTTACTATTGACAAAGGTATGCATGCGACCACAAACTGTTTGAAAGATGCACAGTATATACATTACATTACATTTCATTACATTATTGGCATTTGGCAGACGCTCTTATCCAGAGCAACGTACAACAAAGTGCATACCCATAACCAGGGCTAAGTGCGCTATATACATTATTGATAGCTTCATAGAGTCAAATGCTTGGGGATATTAGTAAAGTGTGTAAAAATATGTGAGTAATGAGTAGTATGTGAAATTGATTATATGGTTTTGGATACTGGAAAGAAGATATGGCAACATTGCAATAGGTGTTTGGGTATAATAAGTAAATTAAGAGTTACATGTCCTGTATGTGGGTGAATTAATGCTCTGTGTACTTTTACACATTATGTGAATGTTATGAAAAATGTGTTAAGTGTTTTTTTCACATATCTTATTTTGAAGTTTTATGTTTAGGTGGCATTTATTTGTGAGTTTGTGTCTTGTTACGGTGAAAATCAATGTGTGAATTATGGTGGTGTGAACTGTTCGCACACATGCATGCACGCGCACAAACACACATTAGGCTGAGATGCGCATTGTATAACTGTGGGTTTATGTGTTATTTCAGCATTGAAGTTATATTAGTAGGAATGTGAAGGATATACGTAAATGTCAGGCCTTGGCTGACACCCGTGTATGGCAATAAACCTCAAAACGAGGAACTATTATGGGGCTTTTCTGGCTCAAAATGAGGCAGAAGCGGTTCTACAATCATGATCATGCGATCAATTTACCACATCTTGTTTGTAATGTGAATTCTACCTTCTAACGGGCACTAATGATCAGATAATGATTGTTCTATTTCATTCTTCAAAGAATGGTGTTTAGAAGTATGTGGTATCTCTTTCAACCTGCGCATGTGCAGGTCAAAACCTTATATGAAGTCACTTGTGACACGGACGACATAAGGCAGCCCCGCATACGTACCCACGTCACGTGTTCTCGCAAATTGCAGAGAATGGTACGCAGGTCAAACTTTTCTACTTGCTGGTATCTGATCCCTTGGTAGCCTTGTTGGTAGCCTCATAATCTGTTGTAATCTGTAACCTGCCAAGCGGGGTTTATTTCAAATTATTAGCAATGGCCCACGGCACTGGATTCTAGTCTAGAGTAGTGTGCTCATGACTCCAAACAAGGAAAGTACGGACTGGGGTCAGCTGTAATCCAGCTGCAGTTCCATAGCTGTCGCTACTAAAAGCTGCTAATCTGAAGAAGGAAAAAAATGAAGATGAAGAACTGGGGTCAGCGTGTCCACTGCAAACCAGCTACAGTTCCATAGCCATGAACAGTCTCATACAATTACAATTCTCTAAAATATCTAACCAAAAATGTGGAAATTGAATTAATAATGAAAGTTACCAATATTAATGGTCAAGCATATTCAGATAACCTGAAGGTTTAATTGAAAGTTCATTGAAAGATTTGACTGGGCTCTTGTGAAATCAAAGCACACACTGGGTGTAAAAAAATAGATTTATTAAAGACATACAAACACAGAACATAAATGGGGAGGAAGAGAAGGAGAGGTATGAGTTTGTTAGGCTGTCCCTTGAACACAGGAAAGGTAAAGGTACTACTAGCGAGAGTAGATCTGCATTGCGGAATTAATTCATGCTACAGGTATCACTCCACAAAGAGAGAAGCTTAGCTTCAACTCAAAGCGATACAAGAAACAACCAGTGGGTTATTCACGACTACCAGGTACGTTAGTTAAGAGTTCAGAGCGGGGTTGTTCGAGGGTTAGCTGTGAGGAGCGAGAGTGGCTCCACGTGCAGTTTAACTATACATAAGCGTGAGGTGATTCACGGAAGTATACAGCTAACGGAATGCATTGAAATGATCAAAAAGAAAAACAAACAGAAACACCCAGATGCACAGTAATCTCCGTTGAGACAGAGCTAAATATTAGGCACGCCTGGAATGTTTGTTCAGTCTTACTGAGTCCTCATGCGTTGTGGCTCCGGGGGTTGGTGGGTTACTCTCCGTGGAGAGCCAACCGTGGAGCCGTGAATTGTGATTATGTTCCTGGGGAAACGTGCGCACGCTGAGGTCTTTTCCCGCGTGCGACACAGTGTCGTCTGGTCTGGTCGGTCCTCCAAAGAGGTGTGTTTCGCTGATTGCCTTAATTTGTTTGACTGTGCTCAGAAAAGGTTTTTCCTCAGTTCTGTGGCGTTCAGCTGATGCGGTGATGTGCGTACGCCAGATTTAACTTTGTTGGTACTAGTAGGCCTAGACTTTAGTTACCGAATGGAAGGCTATGTCTGTGGAGAACTAATTGCTGTGGAGAATTCGGCCTCTGAATTGCAGATGATCTCCTCATGAGGAGTTATCACATAGCAGTCGTATCGGCAATTTTATGTCCCATGTTATGCTGGCCTTATCCCAGACTCTATGGGAATCAGGTTCTCAATCCCCCATGTCGGAGGGAGAGTGAAGGATTCTTGGCTTGGTTCCGACTAGAGTGCAGCATGAAAGTAGGCCAAGCTAGACAGCAATCCACTCATTTGAGGAGAAGGCCGGCACCTGTGTCTGTACAAGGCAGTCCTTTTTGGGTATTCTTTCCCACCTGCTCATCCAGGTGGCCAAATAAAGAACCTGCACATGACGGCACAATCTGATTGACAAGTCACAGTGTGTGAGCAGACCACTTTCCAGGAGTCAGGTAGCTGCACTCCAGTTCCTCCAAGGCATTGCCACCCTGTCCCTCCGCCAGGCTGCAAAAGCAGTGGGGGTGAGTCCTGATGCCATTCGCCTGGCTGTCGTGTGGTTCGCCCAGCATCACTTGAGTTATCGGGCATCCCAAACCAGACCCCTGGGTGGTGGCTACACTGTACCAGAGATACTTTCTTTCTCTAGTACATTGTGCTGCTTTCTTTCTAAGTCAGATGCTCTGACCCTCACCGAGGAGGTTATAGCCCTCCTGGAGAAGAGAGAAAGTGAGTAGAGAAGAGAGAACGTGAGTAGAGAAGAGAGAAAGGTGGGATTTCAGACAGATTGATGAGGATGCTCTAAGGTATGCATGACCAGAATGCCTTTTGTATGCATGTCCTCCAATTCCCTTGCTTCCTCTAACCATAGACAGGGTCCGACAAAGCAACCAAAGACTACTGCTGGTGGCTCAAAGCTGGCCAGGAAGTTCCTGCGCTGCTCCGAATCCTCAATGGGGAGCCATTGCTTCTTCCGAGGGTGGAAGATCTCCTAGCACTACTTCTTGGTCACATATGGCATCCGGACCCAGATGGACCTCTGAACGGCCTGAAACACTACTGATGTCATATAATCAGTAATTTATGCAAAGCATCCTGTTCTCTCACACACGTCTCTTGCTTCCTGATGGGTCCTGGCTACAGAATCCACCTGTATGCACACTGGTGTCTGCATGGGTCTGACCCTTACCCTCATTTTAACCCAATGGGAGAGGCCCGATTGAAGTGGTTATCTATTAAGACTGCATTTCTTGGCCATTGTATCAGAGAAACGCGTTGTTGTGCTTCACACACTCTGTCAGCTTGGCCACGGTGCATATGTTGGAACCAAGATGTTTCAGGGATCACGTTATGGCTGTGCCCATCCTTCTCCCCAAGCTCAGTATGTAATGTGGGAACAACTGTGCCCAGTGCTTGCTCCAATGCATACGTTGAGTCAGCTGCCAGCATTCATAGGCTTGACAGACTTTTTATCGGCCATGATGGTCACAGTAAGGGCAGAGCCCTGCTGAGGCAGATGTGGCTCAAGTGGATTGTTGAGGGAATTTCACATGCCTACGTGTCAAAGGCCTTCCTGTGCGTGAGGGAGTTACAAGCTACCTCCTGTGCCTTGGATGATGTACCACTGAAAGTTACGATATCAGCTGTAGCTACATGATCTTCACCGTGTACTATTTCCCATTTCTGTAGGGTCAGTGTAGTTGCGCACCATGCGGTTTATCTCTGAGACATATAAGAACTGAAGACTTGCACTTACTGGTTCCATGGTTTCCATGGGAGCTACTCAATGGCACATGAAGCCAGCTCACGAAGGCTGCCCTGCTTCATTATAGGGCTCTTTTGGCACCAGAGCATGCCAGCTGGGCACCTAAACTTAAATGAAAAAAGCCCCTTGGGAGTAATTCAGTGTTAATACATTTTAGAATTTAAAAGATCTGTCCAAAATGGTATAATTTCACCAGGATAAATTAATAGTTTCGAATGGACTTTAACAGGGAAATGAGCTTTTTGGCATCCAAGTTTTAATTAACTGCAATGCCTCTGGAAACCACTGGAGTTGGCAAGCTGCAGGGGGACTGTCAATCCCTGGTCCCCTGAGTGCTATAGCTTACTTGCTTTGTGTTATTTTTTGGTAATGCCTTTCCTGGTGGATTGTGCTGATTATGATACAGCGCCACATCAGAGTAATGCTGCCTGAAAATCCACCAAGCACAATTTAGAATGTCTTTCTTGTGCCGACAAAATGTTTTTCGATCAAGGTTGCTTCAAAATTCTCTAAGCAGGAAACACCTTGTATTACAGTAGATATATGTATATGACCACTGCCTGCCCCTTTGACAAGAGGGTCATTGACATTGGCCATATGAATTGTATTTCATTTTCAAATAATATGTAGAGCATTAGGAACATTAGGACCCTGAGATATTCAAACCACCCTGTCTGGCACCAACAATCTTTCCACGGTCAAAGTCACTTAGATCCCATTTCCATTTAGTCTGAAAAAACAGCTGAACCACTTGACCATTTCTGCATGCTTTTATGCATTCACTATGCAGTCCTCATAATCACTAATCCTTGCTCAATGGGGGTCATTTTGTTGGTGTGCGACATGGCTCGTGCCAAAAAATATGAGCCCCACGTGCACTGGAATACACACTTGGTCAGATTGGTCTGATGGTAATGAAGATGCATGAGTCATGAATATTATCCACGGTCTCCTACTTTTATTTTTTTCACACATTGGATATTTGTGGAGATCAGTCTTCTGAACTCCATGCCAAGTGAGGAGCTGCCTTTGCCTGCCCGCAGAGCAGACAGTCTGCCTCTTTTCAAGGGCCATCTTGTGGCTTTGCATGTCCTGCTATGCTACTAATGTGAAAAAGAGACATAGCTTAAATTTAACTTGACAGTCATAAATACTGTATACCTTTTCTCTATAAACAATGTATACACACTTGCATTGTATGAATATAAGCATACGAGATAGTGGATTAGCATCATTTATGCTAGTCTTTTGCAGTGTGCCCTGTTCCTGGTTTCCTCTTTGACATTGTGCCATGGACCTGAATCAAAAAGCCTGTTACTCAAACAGGAGGGAATTCAATGCTTCCGTTACCTTGTCAACACAGAAAACATTGCATATCTCTACCATGGTTTACTCTATATTAGTCTATATTGGCTATGTTATTATTGAAATATATGTTACAGCAGTAGCCTAACACTGCCCTGTGTTTTGCTTTCACTGAATCCTCATTAAAGCAAGCTCTTATCTGTCAGGGAGCACCAAAAGAAGTGTCACCGTTTATTTGAAGATGATCTAATTACTTATTAATCAGTATGAATGTGCACAGAATTACACAAAGGAGCTTGGTGTGTTAGAGGGTGGAGGAATGCTAAAACTAAATAAAAAAAACCCTGATATAACTCACTGGAATGGAAGATGTCAGCAGTTGTACTGATGAGGCAAACTGTGTTCATGGGCATAGGTTTAGAGCAGGTGCTGAGCGGATCCACTAATCTTTATATCTTAGTAATGCTTTAATCATCTGTGTCTTCTGTGAGCCCATCCAAATGATGTATAGATCCATCTATCTGCCCTGCACCTGCTCTGGGCTGATGCCTGTGAACAAAAATGGAACCTAATTTTTCGGTTAAAGATTTTATGTGCATAGCATTACTGTATGCAAGGAAGATTGTTTTAATTGGGGTGCAGTGTTATATGTCCAGGCATTTATGTTTGAAACCATGCTCATGAAAATGTAGTTTGGTGCTATATAGTGTAAGCTCCCAACACAGCAGTTATCTATGAATGTGGTGAAGCCATGCTCATTGCAGTACAATGAATGCATCAGGAAGTCAAGTCTATCAGGTAAAAAAGAATACAGGATGACAATTGGGAGAAATTTTCTCCAAATTTCTCTTGAGGTATCCATTTTGGCACCAATAAGCCTCACTTTATACTGTGAAATCACTGTGGAAACGGTGAATGCTAACATTGATTATGTTACAAATGAACATATGAGAAGATATGCATGCTTTGTTTGTTGTTTGTCTGCAGACCCAGAAGATTAAAGAAAGGAAATGTAGTTCTAGCTTGACATGGCGAAAGCTTGCATGTAAACGCAGTGCAAACTACTTGGTGACACTGGCAGCAAAAGGATACAATAATTTTCAATCATGCTCCATCTGGCTGCTGATGTGTCATTTGCTTAAAGTCCTGTCACTCGTGTAGCCACGTTCATTACGCTGAAATCGTGTTCTTTGGCTGTGCTACTCTCAAAGGTAAACGCACTTTGATAAAATTTTGTACAATATGCATCTGCAATTATTCAAGGAAGTACCTTTTGTGTTAAGTTTAAATTAAACAAAGAAATGTTTCTCGAGTAAAAACTAAATGCTATTGGTTTTGTCCATTCATTTTTGTGCCTCAGAGCACAAGATCACTTGTTGGGTAATTCCTGGACTGTTTTCATAAGTCTCCTTTTAATTGGTTTTCTTTGGTCATAACAGAACCATGCATTCAGTTGACCATATAGTGGTTTCTTATGACTCTGGGTGAATAAAATAATTTCCAATGTTATGTGTTTATTCGTCTGAGAGGCTCAGGTCTGGTGTAATAGTGGAGGCATATAGACTGTGAGCATCAGCCCTTCTTCTATTAAGATACATCAACAGAGTACTTTACAACACAGTTCAGATAAAGCAATTTGGGAGGCAAATCTCTTTAAGACACACAAATAATTACTGCCCACTTTCCTTTGTAAGCCGTCCAAAGTCAAATAAACGTAGTAATAAGAGCGCAACAATCTCAGTTATTCAGCACATGAGGGCAATGGTAATATGTGTGATAAATATTAGCTTGTGAAATTATTCACACAGAGCTCATTATTAGAAAGACTAATAAGAATATTACCTCACCCAGAACAGATAGAATTACAAGGAGTAATTGTTCTGCTACACACAAAGCCATTAATTTAAAGCCATCATTGATCAATTTCATAAGAGTTTTGTATTGAATATTGAAACGCAATAAAACAATAACGTTACTGAATTCCATTCCTTGTCTCTAGCATTTTAAGCAGTGCTCATTTTCTATACATGAATGGGATAGGGGCCAGAACCTTGTGATTTCCTCTGCTGTGTGTTTCTCACTGTCAGTAATGAAAAATGACTCTGTAATGACTGGGAGACATGTCTGACGTTAATATCTAATGCGTATATCCCTCTCATTAACGCTGAAGGTCAACTCAGAGGACAGGTGCGATTGAGCAATGTAGAACTGTAAAAAGTGTCTTGATTATTCATTTTTCATAGAAATGATGGTGGAGGGATGGAGGGTTACAATGAAATGTAATGATGACATCACTTTAAATATGTTTTTAAGCCATGCTGATAAAAATAAAAGGAAAAAGGAGTTTGAAGGCATATGTATCTTGCTGTTAGGATTGCTAGCTTTGCTGAATTTAAATGTGTAATTTAAAGAGATTATGACAGTGGACACACAGATCTTTGACAGTATACTTGCAGTTGATATTCTGTAAGGCATCCTTAGTATTAACTCAATTAAAATGATTATTAGTGATTCAGTTCCTTGATCTTATGTGTATATGTATATTTATGAGCAAAAAAAGCTGTACAACATAAACATCCCAGGTAATGAGCTGTATCTTATTAAAGAGAATGTGTGGCTTGAAGGGAATTGGGCAGATGTAAAACAGTGTGCAATGACGATTCGGGATGGAGGAATGGTTGAATATACCCCTCATTACTGTACGTTCAACAATCTCATAACATACTAAAAACGATTACTCAACTCAGTCATGCTGAGGGATTATGCTTAATATGATGCCAGTAATTTTGATGCTTATCTTTTTCAGAAGTAAAATGATTACTGTAAAGTATTCATATAAAAAATGTGAACAAGTTTATGATGATGGAAGCAGGAATATATCTTCCCCGTACATTTCAAGCATAAAATATGGCTCGTTACCTGAGTAGTTGCTTTTATACAGCCTTTATCTGCTCATATTTATGAAGAATGGTCGTTTTTCTGAGCTTTCCCTCCTGCTGCTAATGTTAGGCAATCATAGACATGTCAACTGGAAACCTGGACGTATTACATTCAGTTTATCAGCTTGAAACTAAATGCGTTGTACTTTCCCTGTGAGCCTGTGAAAGGATACTGAAAATATTGAGTGGTGGTTTTATTAGTCACCGTAGTAACCTATCAACCTTATAACTTTTGCTTGGGTATTGTGAGAAAATCAAGAGGAAGCAAAGGATGAAGGGAGTTAAAAGACCACATTTATTACTGGGGACCTTACGGGAGGAATTTTCCTAAGATAGGTGTATAAAGCTAACATAGAGCAGATCTTACAATGTTACAGATTGTTCAGTTCAAATTTGGGGATATTGTACTGGACAACAGATATAGTCACTGGCTTTTAGCAAGGTTTAAAGCCAGTGACCAGATTGTCAGACATCCAAATGTCTTATTTTCCTTTAAAATTGTAGTTATTATTGTAATTAAACAAAACTATGTGTAAAATGTGTAAAATGTATTGAATGTGCTAACATAATCAACTAAAGAATTCACTACAAAACAGCCTCCTTTCCAGTAAATCTGGCACAAAGCACAATCCAGCCCTATAGTAGATAGATAAACAAGCTATTTCTTTGAGTTTATTGTTTGTACTCGAATCTTCTGATGTCTATGTAAAGTAAACACATTATCAAAACTACCTGAATTCAAGAGGTTATATACAACAACATGTCTGATAAGAGGAGGAATATGAGAAGACATAAATAAAACAAGCAAAGACACAATCCAGATCAGAATAAATAGATGTCATTGGTTCACGCTAGTAGTATTTATGGAAAAATAATGCACACCTCTCTACCAGTCAGAATTGAGTATTCAGCCAAGCCTGCATAGCCTGCACATCGTCAGATCATCAATGTTTGCACATTAACTGGATGATCCCTGAACTTCATTCACTCAGCATTTGGAATAAGCATACTTTTTCTTCTTCAGGCATGAGGGCACCTCTGATAGAATGATTGTGCAGCTGGCCTTTGTAATGTCCTTGCAAAGAGATCCACAAGTGGCTTCTCTGTGTTATTCATTTCATAGTTCCGTTTCCACACCTGCAGGGTTTATGGTGTCATGACCTCCATTATAATCCAACTGACCCTGCATCTAAAATAAGCAAAACCAGGCTAGAGGAAGGTATCAGAACGATATTTCTGAAAACTCGGAAAACTTGGGCCAGCATGTTGTTTTCGTCAGCAAAAATAGAGGAGCTAATGGTTAATTGGCTTTGTATTTTATACTCTCTCCTGAGAAGTATCCATTTTGAGTCACCTGGGTGACTCTGTGGTGCTGTAAGGTGCTCCAGAAGCTGGAGCTGAATACTGACCTTTACAGTACCGAAATGTGTCCATTTACCCTTAACCACTCATTTTCCAACTTTCCAGTCAGATAGCTTGCTCTTAGGGATCAGTACATAGAACTTTATGCAAATAAGGAGGACACTCCTACTCCACCCACCCCAGGAATCTTTCAAAATTGTGTAGTAGGTGGAACCAGGCTGAAATAGTGAGTACAATTACTGTACTCTTTAAGTTTACCACATGTTCATGTGTACAGTGTGTAAAACAAAAGGTGTGGAAAAAATGGGACGGGCCTACAAACATGATTGATCACTCCAAAAATTTTGAATTAAAATAAAAACAGGGTTTTCTTTAAAAAGTATCATTCCACATCAGTTGCATTGTACACATATGTTGTTCATATACATAATTGTGTAGGTTGCTGTTTTGTAGCTGTGTTGAGATATACTGTAGGTATAAAAAAGTGAAAAAATATGACATTTTCCATGTGGAAGCATTTTTATGAAATTACCTCATTTCACAAAAGTGCCTGAGGTGCGTGTTTATTTGAGACCAAGAATCATCAAAGGCACATTTAGCCAAATTGCAAAGAGCCTTGGTAATAAGGGTTGCTTCACGTGATGGAGGGGTTAAATATGTGCTTTGTTGCCTAGGCAATGCACACTGCTTCAGAAGGTGAAGTGTGAGATTGCTGGTGTATGAGAACTTCTGAAATGTCTTAAATTTGACAAGAATACAAAAACATAATTTGATCATTGCTTTGCATATAAGTGTGTTTGATGGGTGTGTGTGTGTGTGTGTGTACGTGCATTTTGTGAAAATGATCCTTTTAACAGGATGGACTGACGAGACAGAAACACGGCAGATGCATCTACATGTGCTGGCACATCCAGTTCAGTTTGACCCCTGTCCCCATTGGTACCACCGTAATAGCAGATGACTGTCTGATTGCAGTTTCCATTATTAACTTAGGTAAAGGAAGAGTGATATTGTTGGAATTCTACCTCCAACACAAACCCTATCCTGTGTGTGAGTGTGCATGAGTGTGGTGGGTGGGGGTCATGGCAACTATACAAAATATTGGAACTATGGATTTCATACAATTTTAGTTGGTTTAAAATGAGAAAATTACTGTATGCTTGATAAGGCCACTGCTAACACTATAGAAGGAAATAAGGCATTGGGTTGCCAATGGCGAGAATGTCAACATACAACGGTGTCTCATTTTGCTGTGCATGACATATCTTGTCTGATTGTATCCTGGCTCCAGTTGTAGCCTCATTTACATGCAACTGTAGCATGCATTCAGCTACCATCCCTTTTCAGTTCTTTCTTGTATCCTATTGGATTTTTTTGGGGGGAAAACACATTATCAGCAACTCACTGGTATATTTATAATGAAAGTGCTTTGACATTTTGTTCAGTGTAATCTAACATTTCAAAAAGTGGTCTAGCTAACAAGGCAAGGGTTTGCACCCTCTCCTGAAATCCTTCTGGCTTTCTGAATGCTTTCACAAAAGCCTCATGGGGACGTCAAAAAATCAACACAGGAAGTGCTGGATCCAGAAAAAGACGTGTTCACCCACCTGAAACACCTGTGAATCATCAATCGTAAATCCAGCAGTGCCACAATCATAACTGACTCCTCCTGTAAGATAGCAAGAATATGCATACGTATGCACAACATTATTTATTGGTGTGAGAAAAGAATGTCCCCCTAGGATAGGTCAGTCCATTAGAAGTTAATAATCTGGCACAAATGACATTGCAATCCTCAATAAGATGCACTCAACCATGAACACCTTACACGTAGTTGTCATCTGCTACAGTACCGTCTGCTGTGCAGAATTGCTACTCTTACCAACAACAACAACAACGACAACAACAACAATAATATATGGAATAAGGAAGTAAGTCTCCCCTTGTGTGTTTTCCCTGACAGCCCCACTAATCGTGCCACAACATCTATCATTCACATACCTGGAAGTGCCTCTCTTAAGCATCCGTCTTGTGCACATTAGATTTTGGCTCTGACTTGTTGTCTTAAATCACCTGGATAGAGTCATTCATTTTTAATATGCAGCCACAACGGCAGTCCCTGCTCTCTCCCTCTTCTCTTTATGAGCACACGTTCATTATGGTCCCGCCCTGCCTCCGTACTCTTTCCTGTTTTTCGTCAGCTCTTCCAAAGCACTATTAATACTCATTAGCAGAAACGCCCCAACTGTGAAATGCTGTATGTGCTAATTCTGCTCTTGCCACCTGTTCACTTTTTCTGTCTGGTATTAACACTAGTACTTCATATTATGCTCCATTACATGAAGATGAGCTTTTCCAGACATTTAGCAATTTCCTGCCTTTGAGTGATTGTGCACCACAGTGTTGCTCATTCACATCCACATAATTGTTGCAGAATATAGCTGCATTAACGACTGCCATTAACATGTGTCCTTAACTTCCACTCACAAATAAATGCAAGTGAAATATTTTCATTCGCACAGTTTCATTTTGAGTTAATGCTAATTGCGAGTTAATTATGGTCACAAAAAAAAACAAAAAAAACAACTATGACTGCTGTGTGTAGCACTATTATGAGTTAAATGGTTGATATTTCTAGACTAGAACACTAGAATTGATTGGGAAATGATTAACTACATGATTGTGCTTGTTGTTAGCGTTGTTTGAAGTCAACAGATCTTTCCTTCTGTGATTACTGGTCTGTCAATAGTCGCCTAAAGGCAGTAGGGTTCAGGAGAGGGCCAGGTAAAAGGTTTCTACACTTGATAATGTGGAAATTAAATCTAATATAGCCACCTATTTGGGGTTGAATTACAATTTAGACTGTAGACAAGCAGAAATTACAAAGAATTTGAATATACTATGAAGGATACCGTTAGGCTTTTCCTAAATGTGAATTCAGCCATCAAGACTTCTTTGGGGGAAAAACTTTATATTTGTGAAATGAGTGGAGATACTGTTAGTTATAGCTTGAAATTATTAATACTATCCAGGGAATGCCAGTGTGCCCCAGCAACCCATATCTTGGCAGATAGCAGAACAGCATTCCAGCCATCCCAATACATTATCAGAATGACATTTGTGACATTTCTATTTTTTAGTGACTGAATTTTTTAAAACAATATTTGGGGCATAAATTATTCAAATATATTAACCCACGTATTATGTTATGATTTTATGGCCTGTTTTACGTTTGGGGTCAGATTGAGCCCAGCAGTTTAAATAAACACAAAATTATTATCATCAACATGTTGTGTGTCACCTCCTTATTGTCTTCGAAGGCTATTGACTAGCCTTTTGTCCATAAATATAAAACATTTTGTGAGAAAAAATAATTTTTTAGCCTAGTGTACAGTAAGTGAAAGTTTGGCTCCTGTATAGAAAAGTGCCACCAGAATAATTCACAAAGAAATCTGCGAATAAAAATAAAACAGGTGGTATATTTTATTTATTTATACAGCTACAGAAGATCAATATTTATAGGTCAAGTTGGTACAGGATTTAGCATAGCATTATGTTTATTGCATGTTTGCTATTTAACCCCACAAATTTAAATGAGAAAAATCGTACAGTATAATTATGAATAAAATGTTAACTCGTTTTCAGTGTCAAACACTAAATGGGCTCAAATTGAAATTAGTGTTAATGAATTGAACCAGGAATACTGTCTTCTTTTCTTAAAATAGCAGTAAATTAAGAATAAGCAGTATATATTATGTATAAAGCCTTAAGAAACTCAAAACACACTTGATTTTAATCTTTGCTTTCATTCTTAAAATTACTTACTGAGAAGTCCTGTATGAAAAGGCTCAGAGAAGTGTGGAAGTAACTTGTTGGCTGCTCACTGCTTGCATATGACAGCCAATTGTGCTGCTGTATTTTGGGAGCTTTTTGGCTGCAGCACTGGTTGCTGCAGTTTGGCAAGATTATTTCTGTAGCCTTGTGTAATTCAGAGATGGTCCCAAGTCTAAATGGAAAAAAAATGCAAATGCCCTTCAATGATTCTATATGTGCAAAAGTGAATCCAAACATTCTGAAATGTTGAACTTTTAGGGTATTGGCTGCAAATCAAACCTTAGGGTTTCAGAACCTTGAGATAAAATATTTTATTTTGCATAACATGTCATTTTCTTAAGATACTACTTGGATCATGAGATCATTTCTTGTTTCTTCCCGCGTACAGCAGAAGAAAACCTTAAGATGTGTTTGAGTCCCGAGGGCGAAACAAACTGTGATATAGCATATGTTTGACTGCCGTTAAAGCATTCACGTTAGTATCTCTCCTACACACTGAATGATCTGTCATTTCTGTCTTTATCAACTTGCGCCAATTCTTTTTTAACTTTGTTTATGTAACCAGTCATCCTGCATTAATTTCTCCCCACACAGTGGCCCTTACAAACACCCAGTTATTGATGCGTATTATTTGCCTACATAATGTTATGTACGGTCCAGGGAACCCAGACGCAGACCACAGGATAATCCAAAAGAGTAGTTTTAATGTCAGTAGTCACAAGCCAAGAGATCCAAAACACAGCCAAAAACGAAAAGCAAAAGAATAGTCGAAAAAACAAGCGAGAGGTCAAAATCCAGAAAATCACAGGGCGAAGGTACAGCAGGGCAAAAGCAAAGTCGAAGTCAAGGCAAAGGGGTGTCTTTCAAGAATCTCTATAACAAGGCTTACAAACAATCGGCACTTATCAAGATCAACGTTCTGACAACGAAGCATACTGAGACTGAGGTTTAAATACAAGAGGGAAGGTGACAATCTAGGCGGGGCAGAGGAAAAGGTGGGCTAAACAAATGGACAACAGGTGGGGAAACACAATAGGGTAATAACATAATAACGGGAGGGAGACGAAAATGCGGACTGGATGCACGAAACAAAACATGCAAAACATACGGCTCCGGATTAGGGAGTAGACATTTGCATAGTTAGAAGACGTAGTGATAGTTAGAGACAGGTGCGAACACTTCGCTGAAATTAAACGAGTAATCAGGGATAGCATAGGGAGGCGGAGTTATAGAACAGTGCAGCAATACTAAGAGATAGCGTTAGTGAGTTAGTTTCGTGAATATTTCTAAACTACCCAATAAAAGTGATTGTTAGTTAGTTAGTTAGACAGACAGTAAGTCTATTAATCGGATTAGTACTGTACAAAACCTAGATTAGTAGTAGTTAGTAAGAATCGTGCTTTACAACATTTAACTATCAAGAAAAAGCAGGAAGTAAGAATCGCGAGTTTTAGAAAAAATGTTGAACCCCGAAAAACTACCGTAACCACCCGAATAGTGGGGCACGCAGACAGGGGAGTGACTAGACTGATAAACATTCAGACGTAGACATAACAGGGGAGGACAATAGAGAACTGTAATGGGAAAACATAAACCAGGTACTATGGGAAATGAATAATAAACAAGAATAAACATGAAAACATACAGAACAAATACAGAAACATTACACATAAGGCACCAGAAATATTAATGCTGGAAATAGAGAGGAGATTAGGGGTTGCTCGACTTGAGCTACAGTATTGAACAGTACCTGTAGCAGGTGGTATGTGATTTGCCTTAACATTGATACCTAACACCTGCTTGCCGCTCAGAAAATAATTGACTTTCAACACTAGGATGGATAAATACTATGTTTACTCTATGTCCTGAAGGGATTTCCTTCCTAATATTTCATTCTGAACCAGAATGCAGTCCCACAAAAAGCCATTATACTCTCAGTGAGCACTTAATTAGGTATTTATTAGACTTCTTTTTTTTTTACTTCTACTGCTGTAGCCTATCCACTTAGAGTTATGATGCGTTGTGTGTTCAGAGATGCTATTCTGTATACCACTGTTGACCAGTCTGGCCATTCTCCTCTGACGTCTCTCATTAACAAGGCTATTCTGTCTGCAGAACTGCTGCTCACTGGATTTTTTTGCACCAACCTCTAGAGACTAGTGTGCGTGAAAGTCCCAGAAGATCAGCAGTTTCTGAGATACTCAATCTACCCCGTCTGCCACTAACAATCATTCCACGATCAAAGATCACATTTTTTTCCCCATTCTGATGGTTGATGTGAACATTAACTGAAGCTCCTGACCCGTATCTACATGATTGCATGCATTACACTGCTTAGATAATCATATGAATAAGTAGGTGTAATAAAGTAAAAATGTTCCTAATAAAGTGCTCAGTGCTCAATTTGTTTTACCTCATAGCAACTGGCTTGTGTATTACCATATATAATTTGGAGATTGTAATACTGTTCTTGTTGTTGTTGGTGGATTGCCATCATGATGAAAATAATAATTATTATAACAAAATTGCATATAATCAGACTCATCTCTGGCAAGCTATTGATATTTGGAAGCGAGCGTGTATCCTGTATGCATGTAGCCTCTTGCAATCCTGCGTTTGAATATGAAGCTAAGTGCTGCAGATATTCCATATGAGCATGTAGCCTGCTTCATTCCTGCGTTTGAATATGAAGCTAAGTGCTGCAGATATTCCATATGAGAATGTAGCCTGCTTCAATCCTGCGTTTGAATATGAAGCTAAGTGCTGCAGATATTCCAGATGCTGTTCTCCCTGACCCTATTATAGATGGCTGACAAACTATAAATAAATAAAAGCTGTATAATTATGCTATTAAGAGGAACAATTTGTGTCACAGTAAATTTACCACACAGAGGGCAAAAGCATAAAAATTACTGTGACCATTAAGGGATGCCATTTATGATATCAAAAGCTGAGAGGTCTGTGGGATAAAAGTATAAACATTTTAAAAGCTACATTGCTATATAATTTTTACTTTTCTACCCAAAAAGGAACAATTACATTTGCATATTATTTTACGCATTGCACATTTTCTTCAGCACAGTGTACGCTTTCCATTTCTTCTTCATTAGTAGGGACTGATTGCAGTTAACTGTTATATAGCATCCATACTCAACATGTACATAAATAAGTAGTTCATAGTTCATCTTCCCTCATATAATGTTGTTTATCTGCAATATTTATGTATGACGATTTGTTTCATACTAAGAAGGAAAGTCAGTCTGTTCCGTTTAGTTGGCTTATAGAGTTTATTTTCTTTCTGGTCTCACATCCCATGGCCACAGTCCCTTTCTGGGGGTACAGTTCACTGAGATTAGTTCAATCTAATATTAAACGGTTAGTTGCTGATTTTAATCAGGCTATTTTTAATGGAGATTTAACATGTGAATTTTAATCTGATTAAGTATTCCCCCCACTTACCGTCCTTTCTAATGCAGCAAGACATCAAACAAGATGTATATCAAGATGATAATTAACTCCTGTGCAATTAATTACTAAATGAAAAACCAGAGATTAGCTCTCTAATTAAAAGACACAACGCAGCGTTATGCTGGCTCGGACTGTAGCTCATTAAAACAGATACCTTCTGCATTGCTATTTTCATCGGGAGATCCAGACTATAACATACATTTTGTGGGTACATATTTTGCATTCAGTCAATTCATTAGTTTATTGAGCTTTGAGCCTGAGTCAAGCTTACATATATTTTTACATTTACATTTACATTTTAGTCATTTGGCAGACGACTAAATCCAAAGCGACTTACAAGTGCATAGTTTCTTCCACAAGTTAAAGCATTACACCCATAAGATAAAGTACACATGAAGTGCTGTTCTAAACAAAAAATACAGTCAACGTAAGTGCAATTTGTTTATTTGTTTTTTTGTTTTTTTGTTGGGTTAGACAAGAGGGATATCAGAAGGGGGGGGGGGGGGGGGGATCAGGAGGAAGGACTGAGGTACAGTTTGAAAAGGTGTGTTTTTAGTCTGCTTTGAAATAGGGGGAGGGATTCTGCTGTCCAGACAGTGGTAGGCAAGTCATTCCACCACTGAGGAACCAGAATGGAAAACAGGCGTGAACGTGCAGCTCTAGGGCCTTGAAGCGGATGCGTGCGACAACAGGAAGCCAGTGGAGGCCAATGAGGAGTGGGGCCAATGAGGAGTGGGAGGCCAATGAGGAGTGGGGCCAATGAGGACGGAGTGTTACATTTCAGTTACGTTTCAGAACTGTGACTGATGTGCAGGTATCAGATGAGTTCACATTTTTTATTTGAATTACAGTATAATCAGTTTAATAAAGAGAGAACTGTCATATTTAAGTTACAAAGCTTAGAGTATGTGAGTATATTTATATAACCTATATTAGGGATGGCAATTTTCATTAGCAATTTTCATTTGCAAAGTAGCCAGCTAGTTAAGACAGTTTAATTTAATTTGGTCATTTCATTGTTCTTTAATGTGTTATTTTATTTTTACTGGACTAGTGGAAATCGGCAATTGGCCCAGTTTTAAAGTACAGTGCACATTAAGATTCCTTACAAGAGGAGCATTAGAGCTGTCAAGCTTTCTACTGGGACTTAAAAACTCCCTGAAAAGAACATCCAGTTTGGTGCAGATTGTGTGGTTAGCATCATGTGGCTTTTATTAAATACAACTTTTTATTTATGTTCCCGCTCAACTTATTTAATTTGTCACTAATGTTCTCTTTGGATCCATACAACAGGGAACAAGGTGCTATTGTATTCCAAGGTGGGCTGTTATGTGGCAAATCCAGTGCATTATAAGGTGTTAATGCCTAACCTGATCAAGAGAATTGATTTTCAGAAACCTGTTGCAATTTATCACCATCGACAATGTTTTTTTTTTCTTTTTCCCTCCAATTTGGAATGTCCACTGACTCTCATTGCCTGTGGGATCACTGGTGCGTGTTGAGGACCAATAGAACCCCTCCGGTCCCTGTGGGTTGTCATTGCGCTGCAGGCACTGGCTGGATCAAAGACCGTGATGCCAAACCATTCACTAGAGCAGCTCTTTAACAAGATAAGCCACCCGGCAGCCCCATTCAATGCCTCTTACTGTTAATGTCTACTTTGACCGATTATGTGTTTTTGAAAGCTTTTGTGAGAAGAATGATGGTGATCAGGGGAAAAAGTTGGAGTGAGTCCATCCCATCGATTTTTTAAATGCAGTTTTTTACTCCCAGAATGTGCAGTACCATAAATTGTCAAATAACAAGAAGTGAGTGCTTCATTGCAGCATATAAAGCAACAAGACTTTGGTTTAGGGTTGTCCGTGGGGTTCACACTTCACCTGTGTCCTAGTCTTTTTGCTTGAAACAGGAAAAAGCCAATGAAAATCTGCCTTCTGGGTTGTGGGGGTGCTGACACACTGTAACAGCTGCAGTAAGCATGCAGCCAGATGCGACGTCCCCTATTCAGCATGCTTCTGCTACTAAGGAGCAAGGTTCTCAGCTGCTGTGCAGGCAAGACTCATTTCTGGGAGAACAAATCTATTTACACACTACCAAAGCGCCATTCCCTACCAGATTAGAGGGATTCGCTCGGCCCTCAAGGCATGCGAGGCGGTTAAACAGAGAATATTTGGAGGAATTAGACTCCTGCCAGGGCGGCTAGTCTATCCCTGTTGTTTCTCAGCCAGAAGTTTATCTGTCTGACTTACTGCTTGGTTTGGGAAGGATTAAATTTGCATTATGCTTTGATTGAAACAAAAGCCTGCAAGGGTGTGTAATATGGGGATTGAGAACAAGAAAAAAGAAAGGCTGAAACGAAGAGGATATAATGTTTATTAATGATGTACACTTTCAACGTGTTCCCTAATGCTGTTGCGATTTGAGCAACGGCAAATCTACCTATGAAATATCGCTGTAGATAGGATTGGAAAACACAGAAGTTGTCAACCATAGCCATTTTGTTGACATAGAAAAAAGCGTCTTACTAACCTGAAGCCGTTGCATAAGTTGTACGTACGGATGATGCAGTCACAATTTTGTGGCGATTATTTTAGCTAAAGTGGTAAGGTAGTACATTTTCTCAATTTTGTAGTTTCTGGTGGTTAATTATTCTGGTTAGCTAATTATTCACTTTTAAACGAGTACTGGCGGCCATCTAGGTACGGATTGTGCTGAGTGTAGCTGTGACAACTTTGGGCAATAATCATCTGCTTCATCTGCTTGCTTAAGTTGTTGGTGGTGGATTTTCTGGATTGCTAGCTATAATGTTAATGTGGCTTAATCTTGCTTACTGATTTTTCTGATTAGATTAGCTGTCATCTGAATTGGTCAGAAAACACTTTAATGTGCGAGGATGGCTGAAAATCCTTGATTAATTCTGGCTAGCCATTCTTCGCCTGCGTGTAACTACTCAATGCCTCCATGTAACTACTCAATGCCTCCTTTGTGATAGTGTACGATAGAATCTTGGCTTATTGCTGTTGTTGCTACATGGATGTAATGTTATACCATTTTAGCTACAGTATCTGCAGTAGCTAGCGAGGTATCTGGTAAATGGTTGGCATTTATAACGCCTTTATCCAAAGCGCTGTACAACTGATGCTTCTCATTCACCCATTCATACACACACTCACACACACTCACACACCGAAGGCGATTGGCTGCCATGCAAGACCAGCTCATCAGGAGCATTTGTGGGTTAGGTGTCTTGCTCAGGGACACTTCGACACAGCCCGGGCGGGGGATCGAACCGGCAACCCTCCGACTGCCAGACGACTGCTCTTACTGCCTGAACCATGTCGCCCCACATCTGAACTGATGATATTTCACAAAGCAGTGAATGTTGAATAAAACCTGTAACAGCTCGTTTTACTTCCATGTTCCTGATTTGGGAGAGTTCTGGGTTTTATTCAGTGTAGTTATCTAGCCAACTCTGTAATCCTGCTTTGCAAAATAACCCCTGCATGCTACTATCATGCTATATCAAGCCTATACAGTTATAGATGGTTGCTTTTATGTCAACAAAATGGTGGAGGCATGTCAATTATGTCAATCGAACACTATCTTTCGGAAATTTTTCTGTTCATATCCTCCTGAAACTGGGCAGAAAAAAGTTCAAGGATTCGAATGCGTCTTGAATGATTTATTTATTTATTTTCTTTTGAATGCCCCTTGTAGTGCAGGCTTTAGCATAGTACAATATATTTTTCTTGAAAATGAAAACCCATTGAGACTCATGTCCCCTAAAGGGGACAACAATGAATTGCTGATATGCAACAGTATAATGCAACAGTATAATGTATTAGCAGCCTGTTAGTTTACAAGGTGTACACAAGGTGTATTTATTTCAGGGCACCTATGAGTCTCCTGCATATACTCTCCAATATGAAAACCTGTTGAATGGATGAGATATGGAAATTTGTTTTCATGGGAATGTTATGCCTGGGAAGAATACAGTCCTTGCAGCCTGTAAGGTGCTTCTTTCATAAGAGGAAGCATGCAAGTGAAGTGTCCTGCTTCTTTGTACTGCATGAAAAAAGTGTTTTTATAAAGAGTTTTTTAAAAAGCCCAGGGAAAATGGTACAGCACTTACGGAAGCCCTCTTCCTTTAAATGAAAGTAATTCTGACAGGGCCTGTTTGCACCCTCGGAAAGATTCTGTCCAGCAATGCTCAGTAAAGCAAGAATCCACAGACGAAGGGAAACTAATTAGGTATGTACTTTTGTTCCCTTCCAGTCGGTGAGAATGTCTCTTTGGGCAGAGAAGGAAAGCTTCCGTGCTTCACCATCTTAGGCAAAGTAAAAATTATTGGCAAGTCCGTTAATAATGGCCTCTGTATAGGCATCAAAGTGTGATTTTCTTGCATTGACATGACAGCTTATCCACAAAATGCTATAATTCATAGTGACATGGGTGAAATGAGTTGCATCAACTTTCATCAAGACTCAGACACATACACAATACATTGCATAAAGAGATATATGCACATTCAGAGGGAATGCAGAAGCTGTATTGTTCCATTTGACTAGCGGTATGGATGACTCAGTCATGCGATATTGTATGTTATGATACTTGGTGGATATGGTACTGGTGAGCTAGATGTTCACACATAAAAAGTAAGGTCTATTTTTTGTACTGTATGCATTGTAACTAGCTTAAAAAGTCTAGAAATGCACTACTGTGCTTGGTGTGTGAGACTTGGAAAAGGTTAAGTTGACCAAAATATTACTAATTTCATCAATTAAACCTTTTTTCCCAGTCTTTGTTTCACCTGGCTCCCCACTGCAGTGTGGGATCACATTTAATCATTTTAACAGCTTGAAATTCCCTTGTAACATCAGCTGGGTATAAATCATTCATTTTTAGACTAGTATATATCTAATCTCCACTATGTTCACTATTGAAAATATGACAAAACCATTACGAGATTCATGTCCTGCCACTTTTGAGTTATTAAATACATAATGTTCCAACCTCAAGTGGTCATTGGAGATAGGCTGTTGTCAGTCATTAATGGTAAACCGGAACTAACGATGAACAGAAATGTGAACCGAAATGTGCATCAAGTAGAAGTCTCCCTGTTTTACTTTCCAAGGGGCATTAGTTCAAGTTCTGCTATTAAAGCGCTATTAGATTTTTGCTCCTTATTGCATTGATTGAAACACCCTTAGGCAGAGTGCAGAATACACAGCTACAAAAATGGCTAGCTTTGCGGTTTCAAGTATTTAAGTACTGATTTAATTATGGAGGGCAATGTACAGTACCCTGTCATATACATATATCACTGTAAGTAAGTCAATGTATAATAACGTAACGTGTTCTGTTGTCAGACATTTTGTCTTGGTTGGTTCTCTTTTCTGTGATCCACTTTCGTGATTATAAGACATTTTAATTTGCTTCTTTGTAGCTTGGACTCTCTCTACTCTCACTGTCCTAGTAGCTACCTGACCTTAATTTCACCACCAAAACTAACAATCATAGACATCCATCTGCATTGACTCTGCACAAAATAGACATTTCACATTGGACAAGAACATACACAGGTATATTTCCCAGAAAACTTTGCATACAATACTAGGCTTACTGCCAAAGACAGTAGCGCAAATAATTAAATGAAGATATTAGCATTTTGAGTTAATAGCGTTTCTTGCTCCATATGCATATGGCTGTGGAGATTCCATGCAGGTTCATAATGATTTATTGGTAGTGCCCGCCTTTTTTAAATTTTTACATACACATTATTCATTAATTCATTTATTGTTTCATAGGAATGGGGGGGCTCGGGGGACGGTCTGGTTTGAACAGTTGTTGGGCTGTTAAAGATCTAGGATAGAAATCTTTTCAGTGATGAGCCTCTCCTTCACTAATGGGATTTCAGAGCCATTTTGGCAGCTGAAAATGGGAGGATATTCCAGGTTTTAAATTAGCTGTAGAGGCCCATTTTATGCCAAACTATTATTGACAATTATTTCTGTGCAGCATATTTCAGGTGAAGAAAACAGCCTCTGGCATGTTTAAGGAGGAAGCACAAAGGCTGTGCCGTGCAGTGTACAGTACATGACAGTCCTTCATATTTCATTTGCAAGATGTTGAAAACATGATGCTCTGCCTCTTGGAATTGTGTAGTGTAAGATGATTGGGCAGTTTATATAGCCTCTCATTCTGTTTGTAATTTGATTGTAGTTGCAGTACACAGTCGTAGAAAAGCCTTTTTTCATTAAATGTTGTAATTCACATAACCGATACTGACATTTACAAACTATTATACCAGCAGTACACATGCATACACAGCTGCTAGGATATCCCATATATGAGGGGAAGCAGTACTGTTCTCTCAGTATGTGCACACCTTTGGGGAATGAAAATAATGTAATACATGATATAAGTAAGGAACATTCCATCAAATTTCACCCCGCCCGCCTCACCCCCCCAAAAAATGACCTACAGTAGAAATTTGGAACCACATGTCAATCTCAAAGGTGGTTAATACTGCAGAGATTACCTGCAAAATGACCTCTTAAGCATGTTTTAATACCCTTTGGGGTGGAAAAATATCACAAATATGCTAATTATCCTGCATTACAACACCCAGGAATAATGAGATCCATTGTTATGCTCTTCAAGTTAGATATTACGGTCATACCGGCCTCAGGGGATGTGTTAAGCTTATTTTTGAGTGTGCACTTAAAGTGAACTTCAATGTCATTGGCATATCTGTAATAACACCGTGCATCTGGCAGTTTGCTCTTCGGAAAACATGCAGAAAAAAACGCAGAGAGGTCAATAAACTGTTTCTTAATGGAAACATTTTCGAAAAGACTTTTCTTGCTATCTTGATAAGTACTTGCAAGGTGGAGAAATCCAGAAACCCAAACGGATGAGGAAGAAAAATGTACAAGGTCCCAATTTCTCTGCATCAATACCTGAACACCTGGGAGCACAGTCACTGAGCAGGAAAATAACTACAGACAAAAACAGACTGTGATTGTTCTCCTTCAGCATAGATTTATGCCATACTTTAAACAATCGGAATACGTCCATTGCATCAACGTGGTCACATTCCATATTCCATGTATTAATTCCACAATATCATTATTTAATGCTTAAAGCTGACCTCTACAGTCTGCATCATAAGCCTTGTCTTTATTACTCAGCTGCTAAACTGGGATTGTTTAGATGAAGTGGATCATTAAATCTGTGGAAATGTTGCTGCAACATTTAGTACCAATTTCCAACAGCTTGCTCTTCTGTTGTCAGTGAAATTGGCATGAGGGTTTGGTAACATTAGCAAAGATTATGAATGGTGATTGTAAGTTGTGCTGTAAAACCACTGTGCCTTAAAAAAGTACTTGTTCCTGTGTGAGTGTCCCTTCTCAAATAGATGTAAACTATTAATTGAAACATCTTTTCAGATGTTTTGGTTTGGGGTCTGGAGGCCTTAGAGCCACACTGCCTCCCATATGGTTTTGCGGTGGACCAGAGCTCCGAACAGCTCCCTCATTTGTTATGGTACAATTTCTGAAATGTACCACAGTCTGTTGACACTTTGTCTTTTAAATTAGGTTTGATATGCTGTGTTGTATCGGTAATATATGCATTTTTTTAAAGTACAATTGAATACATTTGAATGGGTTTTAAATAAATAGATAAATAAATAAATAAATAAATAAATACAGGTCTGGGCCAATTGGAAGCAAAAGAATACCTACAGTATTTAGCAGTTATTGTGGGGAAGGTGGGATCTTTAAATACTCAACTGGGTAATTACAAAATATTCAAGCTTAGGAGGCAAAGATCGAAAACAATTAAATTAAAGACGCTTTAAGTTCACTAGTGATAAAATCCAGCTAGAGTATTATGCTTTGCCATTAGCAGTTTCTCCTAGTTACAATTGTTGAAAAAACAATTATGAAATGACTATTTTTACAGATTTGACTGAACTCCTACCTTAACAATGAGTTGAGTATATAGACTGCATATTAAAAGTCAGTGATCCTCACTGGTGGTTGGGGAAATGAAGCATTGAAAGAATGTCTTATTTGAATTGTTTGAATTGCACTGAAAACATGCTCTAATTCATAAAAAGGATGAAAAAATATGGGCATATGGCCAAGAAAATGCGGAATCATAAAATACATGACATAAGCCACCTCTCAGGGCCTTGTGTCCCACTCAGGTTAGTGAGACACTTAATAATGCAATTATTGTCATGGATGGGTTGCTGCTGATTGGCTTCTCTGGGAAAATGAGAAATAAGGAGCACCATGAACAACAGCTGTTGACAAGACCCGTGCATTGCGCGCTGGTAACTGCAATGTTACCCGGGTTAAACGATAATGTTACCCTGTTTGGGGCGAATTTGTTGCGTTAAGATGGTGCACAAAAGAACAGATGAAGGAAAGGACAATAGCATTAATTAAACAAGGTGAGAGATGAAGAGAGGTTTGTGAAGCTAAAGCACCAATTCTACCCTGGTGTAAAACCCAGCTATGACCAGCTTTAAAGTGGTTTGACTAGCCTGAGCTTGTCAAACCATGTTGAATATATTGCTACCAGCTGTTTCAAAACCTTGCTTGAGCTTTTGTTTTCAGCAGGGTATGCTTTAACTTCACTGCTATGCTACGCACATGTACTCAGGTGTCTCTGCAGCTATACACTCATCTGGAGCTCTTGCGCATGAACCAGTGACTGTCCTTTATGCTAA
This sequence comes from Conger conger, assembly GCF_963514075.1. Taxonomy (NCBI): domain Eukaryota; kingdom Metazoa; phylum Chordata; class Actinopteri; order Anguilliformes; family Congridae; genus Conger; species Conger conger. Next base: position 35,128,773 of record NC_083766.1, on the reverse strand, counting down.
ATGCCACAGAGCATACCTGAGGAACGCTTACATTTCTCGGTTTGCAACTCCCAAGTAGTTACAGTACAGTACAGTACAGTACGGTGTTTATGCAAGGAGCCCATCCTACATTAGCCATTTGTGTCCTAGGTCTGGGTAAGGCATCCACGTTTCCTAGGCTCATGTGTAGATTGCAGTGCCCAGTCTTCTGTTATGCCAATTCGGAGCTTCTAAAAGACCTGTGGCATACCTTCGTTGGTTAGATTCAACAGTACTGTATGAAGAAATGTATGTGGTAGTGGTTCTAGTCTGGAGTATAACATGAACATGTAATGTGTCCAGAACTGCTACTAAACCAATTCAAATTTTGGCAGTAAGTATAGGTATATAAAGCAATAAAATGGCATGATCAAGAACATGCTTAAATCCTACTGAAGTGGGCACCCGGACATGCTTAAACAGCTGGGGGTGCCTTTTTTACTCATTATTTTCAATTTTAGTACAGCGTTTTCTAGGCTGTTTTGGCACATGAGGCGTCTTGCATTTATCCAGCTCCGGGCAACTCGCTGTTTTTAGGTGCGTATGGAACTGAAAATAATCCTATTTTGATGTGCTCTGAGAAAAAAGCCTGAAGTTGTGCATGCATGCATTGCTGAGTTAAATTAACTCACAAGTATTAACTGGCAAGTGTTTTTTGATGGAAAGCCATGAGTGTGAGGGCATCCTTTGAATTCTATTAAACCAATATGCTTGTTAATATAAATGATGCAGCAGCTAGCTGACTGCTGTTATTGTGTAATCAATGTGCAGTGCAAAATCTCCATTGCTATTACAGTATATACTCAGTATATATTAGTTAGACCTGTACACCAGATTTTTTATGCAAATATTTAAACAGCCAATCGTGTCGCAGCAATTAAATGCATAAAAGCATGCAGACATGGTCAAGAGGTACATCTGCTGTTCATACCAAATGGCAGAATGGGGAAGAAATGTGATCTTTGACCGTGGAATGATTGTTGGTGCCAGACAGGGTTTGATTATCTCATACACTATTGATCTCTTGTGATTTTCACGCACAACAGTCTCTAGAGTTTGCAGAGAATGGTGTGAAAAAAAAAAACATTCAGTGAGCAACAGTTCTGCCGGAAAAAACGACCTGTTAATGAGAGAGGTCTGAGGAGAATGGCCAGACTGGTCGTAGCTGACAGGAAGGAGACAGTAACGCGAATAACCACACATTACAACAGTGGTATTCAGAAGAGCATCTCTGAACACATCTCTGAACGTGTAAAACCTCTAAGTGGATAGGCTGCAGCAGCAGAAGACGTAATAAGTCTAACAAATAAGTCTAACAAATACCTAATAAAATGCTCACTGAATGTATGTGAGCCGCTGCATTTGAACACCATGTTCACAAGTCTTGTTTTTCTGTCCTCTGTGAGCAGAGCAATGACTCATCTGCATTTAAAAATTGGGCTGATTATTGCTGTGTCATGCTTAGCTGAAATGGGGCCACTGCCTCCTCGGATTCCTTTGCTGATGAGTTGGTGGCGAGCTGGCATTGCAGCAGTCTTGGATGGTGAGCTCCTGTTCTATAGTGTAGCGTACATTTGTGGGACTTTGAGGGATTTTGCCTTCACAAGCAAGTAAGAAATCTAAAATCCATTAAAAGAATAATGGATTTAAAAAGAATACTTACAGCAATTCACTTCATATTTTGTCATAGAAACCAATTTTGAATTAGTTAGAAGAAAATGAAAGATTCATTCAAAGTGATTAAAAATGTAGCACAAGAGGGTTTTCTTTCTACTGAGTCCTAAACTACCCCATGATGGGTTGAGCTGTCCTGTACTGTCAAATACAAATTCATGGGAAACATTACAAGATGCTCCTGTTAAAAAATTATGAGTGGCTCTAATCAGTCTCTATTAACACATGATAGCATCAGCTATTTTGAGATTCTTTTCATTGGCTTTCTTTTATAAACAAACATTGGAAAAGATCAAATACATCTGAAAATGTTCAACATCAAAATAATGTACTTTTTGTTGGGAGATGTTTAACTGCACTCTGCAACATTTGGTGAGTATCTATGTCTACCTGAGAAGTTTTACATTTCAAAGTAAGCATTGATTATATACAGTAAGACATTTTTCAGCCAGGACATACTAGTTAATTAAATGACTTTGGAATCATATGCTACCTTACTATAAAAGTACACTTACTTGTGTAACATCGGCCAATGATAACACAAAGGGACCAGCTCTGCAGCTTACCCAGGTTTGACCTTCAAGGTCACAGTGGCTCTATAGTGGAGTTTCATGATGAATAGTGTGAAGGCAAACTGACGATGCTGAGTATGGTTCAATTGAAAAAGGAACAAATCTTTGTCAATAAGTTGGGGGATCACGCCTGGTGGGAACTGTCCTTGGCAGTCTGCCAGTGCTGGATAATGCCAGAAGAAAAACGTCACTCTTCTGGGATAAAACGTGGTTCCCCTTCCTCCTTGAGCTTCTTCTTCCAAGCCTTTGAAGGATAATGAATTAATATTTTGAATTTATTTAGCGAGTGTTGTTATCTAGGGCATAAGCACAGTAGATTTTAGTGGATAGTACAACTTAAATTGCAATATGCTGACCCTGGGGTTTAAGTGGGCTGCAGTCTAGTTCATTAGTATGCAATTTAAGTTCAAGTAACAAATGGCAGCGAAATGGGGTCTATAACTGTATATTGGCTGTGAATGAGATGTATTTACTATACGTTAATTAGGTGGCGTACAGTTGGGTGACATTGTTTTTTTCCTATAGCATTCCCAATTGTAAACAGCTGCATGTGCTGTTTTGTATATTGGCACCTCTGTAATTGTCTTATATGTTTAACACAGGCATGTACAGTATAGTCAATAGTAGTCCTTCATTCTGGTAAATTTCCAAAGGAATAACCTTTATTTCCACAAATATTTTAACAATCAGCCAAATTGAATAGATATGAGAAAATGTGAAAATGGGATAAGAATAATGAGCTGAGCAATATTCATTTACTGGGTATACACACACTACTACTACTTTTTTTCATCATCATATAGTGTATTATTTGTAAAATGTTCTTTACAAAGGCCATTGTCACTGAGCAGCTTTACAGAGATCCAGGCCTGAACCCCCCAAGAGAATGCCTAGGGCGAGAGTGGCAAGCAGAAACTCCCTGGCTGGTGATGGGAAGATACCTTCAGCAGAACCTGACTCAGACAGGAGAGCCCATCTGCCGCTCGCTGGCACCAGTTAATTTGAAAAAAGAATTGCATAATACATGTAATAATAAACAGAAAAATGACAGTAAGGACATGTCGGTGACAATTATGTCATTGAAGCTGGGCTGGAATGACTCCATACACGACAAGGAATGAGTTGCATTCCCAATGGGTGGTACTGTCAGGCAGGGGACACGCACGCAGCTGGAGCTGGACCAACTTCGTCTGCGGGAGGGAGCCCAGTCAGGCTTATGGCTACCATTCTGGGCAATTGCAGAGAAAAAAAATATAATCATTAGGCGGCTCAGATATGTTGGTGAGCCTGGCAGGAGAGATAGAAATGCCTGTGTGCAATAAGGAAGCCCTGGCAGAGTAATGATATGGGAGCATAGCTAGAGGAACGAAAGTAGAGGGCCAACACAGTCATGAGGGCAGCCCTGAGACAGCCACCGTCAGACCATGACTGACTCATTTTAACACAGAGATGCCATGCAGAAATCTAGTGAGAGCGCTGACAGCTCAGTCTACCAGAGACTCTGGCTTACGTCAGCCACCCAACCCTGTCCCTCACCTATAAGACTGGCTAAAAAAGTACAAGAAAATGGCTTAAGCCTAGATTTAAATCTAGAGTGTCTGTACGCCCGAACATGAGAAAGTAAATTGTTCCATGTTAAAGGGGCATGATAGGAAAAGGCTCTAACTCCTCTGGCAAACAGCTACTCGAGGAATAACAAGGAGGCTTGCTCCCTGTGAGCAGAGTGATCGTGGGGGATTATAGGAATAAAGCAGATCATTCAGATACACAGGGGGTAGCCCATGTAAAGCTTTAAATGGAGAGCTGTCTTAAAATCTATCTGGATTCAAACTGGTAGCCAGTGGAGAGAAGCTAACACTGATCTATTGTGGGCAGATCTCCTTGTTCTGGTGAGAATATAAGCAGCGGTTTGAATAGGAATTTGCACAGCCTGACTAAAGTGCATTACTAGTCTAACCCTGAAGCAGACCTACTGGTGTTTGTATGCCTTTGTAACGCCGGGGATTAGTACATAATCAGGTATTTTGCAATGAACAGTCTAAAAGGTTATTTTGGACATTGAAGTTGAAAAGAGGGAAACCAATGGAAATCTAAGGGAAAACAAAGTTTAGCAAAGTTTGCTTCAATGCGCCTCTCCTTCAAACAGCAAACAGGAAGAGGCAGCATTATATAGAGAAGAAGATGGACAACAGAAGAAGATTATGATGCCAGGAGTCATTGAGATTTTCAAATAACTTGCTCTATAAGATGCTAGCCCTGATTTAAAAACGCTTAAAGATACATGGTGATGAAACCAGTGGAAACCGGTGTAACATGCGACTGAAAAGGTCCAGTATACCTGGTTGTGAACCAGAGGAACACCGGGAAACATGCTGCTGTGATGTATATGTGCCCCAAAGGAAAGCCATTGCCAGCCAGTCAAAGCAAATGAAGTGTGGCTGATTTTAGCCAAGCCAAAAGCCACTTGTTCTGCTTGGGAAAGCAAGACAGGCAGAAAATGAAAATATTTTTCATTCCATTTCCCCAAGTAGAACTGGATGCTTTACAAAAACATGTCCACTGCCTTCTGTCTGAAATCAGACTGATAAGAGCCACTTCCTCTTTAAATTATGGATGATGAGCCGGGCTCTGGTGTTGTGTGTACGCTTGTACTACATTCAGAAAACGAGTTGTAAAAATCCTGTTTTATGCAGGGAAATAACAATGGAATAGCAAAGGTTGGGGTGGGAGGGTGTACAAGAGATGAATGAGGTAAATTATGATCATGAGCAAGTCACAAATATACAAAATGCGAGTGCAGTGGGCAAAGAAAGTTTTCATTTGCATTTGAAGATACATTTTGCCTCTATTTGTGCTATGTTGAGCATAAGATTTTGGATTAGAGCATGTATTGGTTTATTAAAGAGCTTTTTTGGTATATTTGTTTGAAGACAGAGTGCAGTCTTCCACACTGCAGTGTGTCATTTTGCGAACTCGGGTGCATTCACTCATTGTGCAGTTCCCATGTGAAAAAGATGGACTACTGACCGACAGGTGTTTTGCTTCCTTTTTATGATCACAGTTCCTTGTTCCTATATCTGGGCCGCTATATCTGGAACCTTTGCTTTGTCTCTCCCTTGTGCCTGGTTGCCCACGTTTGGTTTTCAACCGTAGTAGGATCTTGAAGAACTGCTTCCAAAATTAATTAGCTATTTCCAGTTGCCATCCTCCGCCATTATGTTTCTGCCAGCACGACGTCTGCATTTCTTTTATTTCCATTTTGTAGGAGGAAAAGACAAAAAAGAAAAAATAATTATTCATTCTGAAGAGAATGAATGCCTTAGAAGAGATGGAAATGCACTTGGGGTAAACATGGGTGTGAAAGAGTTGATCTTCTAATGAGAACAAAAGTTAAAAACCAATTAATTATTTTGCTGTTATTTGTTATGACTGAAGAGATAAATGCATTTCACTAAGGGATACTGACGTGATTTTCTCTTTGTACATATAAACATATAAACAAGTATTGCTAAAATCAATTCATCAGCACTATATACCCATATTTATTGTAATTAAAACAACCATTACATGTATTGTGTTGTAATGTAGAAAATTGTAATGCTCATCACTACTCTGCGCAATATATGTAAACATTCAGAAGCGCTTAAGAAATTCAAACGCCCGGTCACAGCAGGGATCCCTACCCAAGATGCCTACAGTAGTTCAAATAGAGCATGTTTGTGTTCATTGGGCATGCATTTTGCAAACAAAACTGAAAAAGTAAACATGACTCCACCAATGCTGAAATTTTGTCTCAGGTCACAGAGGTTCAAAACGATTATGTTGACCCCTCTAGGGTCTTTCAGCGCACTTATCCCTAGTTATGGTTATGCACTTTGCACTTTGTTGTATGATGCTCTGGATAAGAGCGTCTGCCAAATGCCAATAATATAATGTTGTGGTGGGGACCTCCCTTCCACTTTGGATGAATTAGCAGCTGTCCAAGCATACAGATTTACTGAGCTCAAATTATGAAATCTCATCATTAAACATGGTTGATGTGTCATTCTACTGAACAGATTCTCTGAAAATGAATCTGTCTAGCATCCCCTCTTAGTCCTGTGCAACATGCCCACATAGATGTGGCTAGACTTTGCTGACTGCTGTCACATATACTGTACATACAGTACGTGTATGCTCTACTACATCATGTAGGCTAAGCACAATCAAATGTGCAAATGGCTATTACATTAACAGCAAACATTATGTTGACAATATATTTCTTTATTCCTTTTTTCCATGATGACGTGCCCTGCTCTGACCTGACTACTCCCCCACAGGTAAGGGCAGGTTTTATCTTTCATTCGTCCAATATGCCACACAGGCTGAAATGATTTGCATTCATATCTCGCGTTTCTAACCCTTGTGTTGCCCGATTGTTGTGGTTTGAAAGCAAATTGGAGTCATCGGTGTTCACAACCACACATAGATTTGAACTTAAACTTAAACCATCACATGCTGAATAGCAGAAGTTTTGAAATTTTTAGAACTAGTACCTGTCAAATTCTGAGAAATGACTGGTATTATTTTTACATTTGCAAGTTCAACATTTTGCAGGGTAAACAATGCAAACTATTCTCACAGTTGTCTATAAATTACAACATGTTTGAAACATAAAACTGACTCCTTTCTGCTCTCAAAAAAAAGAAAGAAGATTTTGAAGATTTTTTTGAAAAAGTTCACTTTGGCGCACTAAATTGTGAAAGAATGCTTTGTATTTCAGATATTGCTTATCACTGCAGTACAATCAGAAGTGTGTACATTATTTTTGCACAAGCGACTACACGTAACCTTGTAAGTATTTCACACAGCACATTACTATATCTTCATCTGTCAACACCATCGTGCATATGGGATAACTGATGCAATTTGACGGCTCATCTGCCAGGAATAGTTTGCGCAAGTATATAGCATTGAAATTACTAGTTCACTGGTGCATGCAGAATCAAATGTCCCTCACTTGGCATTGGGAATAATGAGTATAATCTGCACAGCGTTGTTGACAGTGACCCTTCTGACTCCTGATTAGATTTACCACTCTCACACAGAGACGGGGCACAGCCATCCGCGGAGGTCAAAGACAGTACTGTCCATCATGCACTGATTAGCCATTGTCTACTTTATGTTGAGAAATAATGATAACACAAACAGCTGATTTCTGGCTGAAACGAACGGTCAAACCTCTTAGCGTAATTAATTATTTTTTGTTTTTTGAAAAGCTGATAGTATGTATTTATTCTTCCTTGAAGCCGATAGCACTTTCATGAAGGATGGTGTTTGGCGGGCAGAGAATGCCATGGAAAAAAACGTGTCAGGTGAAATAAAAATGTGTATTTTCTCTCACGTGTCTGCAAAATATAATTGAAAGGCAGACATGTTCAAATTAATGACCATTTACCGGACAATTTACTGTACAAGTGGTAATTTATTGAAGGACAAATTTCACACAATGGCAGATGCTGTCGAGGATAATCCCCCCCGCCCCCTCCCCCCCGGTGTGCTCATTTCTGGCACAAGGACAAAAGCTTGGTGACTTTCAGAGCTCTGTACCAATAATGGAGCATGTACAGTATTAGTCTCATGTAAAGTTTGGACAATCCCTAGTGTCAGCCAGACTTTCATCAGGTGTGATTTGGTCTCATAATAATGCACAGGGGCCAAATCCTTTGAGTAACAGGAAACTACAGAAGTTCTTTTTTTGTTTTATTTATTTTACTAACTGCCCAATTCTCTATACATATAATTTAGGACTGCAATGATTAGTCGATTTTGTCGACGACGTGGACCATGTAATTTCGTTGATTTGGATATTCATAACCGACGTGTCATATTGTTTTGAACATGATGGCGGCAAACCCAGCTGAGAGTGTGGGAGAGAGTTCATCCAAAAAACCTGAGCATCCATAGTGTGTGAATTCTTCAAGCAAAAACCCAATAGTATGGTGCTTTGCATGCTCTGCAAAGACGAAACGGCAGATCCCAGCAGCACGAAGGCAATGCACAAACACTTTTAACAGAAAGGATCCAGGAGCTGTGATGCTAGGTTATCTAGCTTGCTATTGTTATGTTTATGTGGTTCTGTACCATTGCCAACATTGCTATTCTCAGACATAGAGTGTTGATTGTGTGACTTTAGTGAAATTAACCAAAACACGCATGTCTGAAATCTAGCTAGAGCTCTCGTATTAATCTAAATACAGCCATGATAATTGTTCTGGACTGTTGGAATTGTTATAACGCCACAGTTGCACTCACGTTACAAAGCCCTATTTCCACTTCCAAGTTCTGACGTTATGCATACCGGTAGCAATATTAGGCTACTGTGACAAAACTGTGTGCAAAACTTTGACCATGGTTTTAGATTCCATTGACGGCATCAGTGATCGAGTGTTTTGTAAGTCAAACAAAAGGCAGCAGCTGTTATAATTCTCAATCTAAATATGGATATCCCTTTTCAAAAGCAGTCTTAAAAAATCTAGTCTAAATGAACCAGTTGTAAGGTTAGGTTAATAACGTCTTTGATTTGACTTAGGCTATGTGCCGTTTTTGCAGTGGTAATGGCAGACGTTCAAAGTCATAACATGGGCAACATGTGTAATTTAACTAGTGTGCAGTTATTGAGTCATATTCAAAATATAAATAACAAAATAAATATGTTTATTCAACAAATTTGAATTTCAATGTTTCCATGTCCAAGTCGTACATTTACCATCATGCTAATAAACACTTAGCCTAATGAACAAGTAGTCTTGTGCATACTGCGTAGTGTACAGGCGAACACAAATACAAGCATGGGCAAGTAATTAATCATAGTGCAGCCCCTCCTTCGGATAATCTCATTAATTTTTTTTAAGCATGTCGCTACAGGCATAGATAAATTGTATACACTGAAAAACAATGTCATAATAACTGGTGGATGTTGTTTCATTTCAAGAGATTAAAGTAGCTATAATGAGTCAATACATTAAAAGCAGTAAGGCATCATGCTTCAAAAACATGTCAATACAAATGCCCTTAAATTAATTGTTTATATGAATCGGCTAATCGATACAATAATTGAAAGATTCATTGACAACAAAATAATCGTTAGATGCAGCCCTAATATGATTTATACATGTAATAGTGTCTGTGACATGATTACGCAGAGTGGACCCAATTGCAACACCACGGAGGCAGGAGCTCAAACAAGAAATACTTTAGTACTATAGACAAGACAACAAACAGGGAGGCACACGATACTAAAACTCTGTGGGAGGAGGCACACGAGTATGGGAACTGGTAATCTTAGCAAGAGCAAAAACAGGAACTAGGGAAAAAAACGGGAGGGCACTGTAAAGGAACTGAGAAACTGAGGGGCATAGATGTGACTGAAAGCATGTTTTATTGGTTCATTCACAGCATTTTTATTTTCTCACATGGAACTCTACAGATTCGGAGCTACAGTACAAAATGAGATGTGACCTTCCAAGATTCACCGAATACTTTCCCAGTAATGTTAAATACAACATTATCATTTTGCATTCTTAATTGCATTGCAATATTATCAGTTCTGAGAATTAAGCTTTTTTCACTTTTGCATATATTCTCAGCACAAAATCTGCTTTTAGAAAAGGAATTGATGCTTTAAATGGATAGACTTGGATTGTGTTTTACTCCACCAGTAGGGTCATTTTGAATGTACAGTGTTGAAATAAAAATTAATTTATAAAATGATAGTAAATATGAAGAAAATTTAATTAAATTAAAACATTGATTTTGTGGTAAATTGTGATACTAGTTTTACACTTCTCATTCTCTGCTTGTCTTTGTATGTTCCTTCAACATTCTGACTTCGTAGTGGTTAAGGTGAATGACTGGGACACGCAAGGTCAGTGGTTCTAATCCCGGTGTAGCCACGATAAGATCCGCACAGCCATTGGGCCCTTGAGCAAGGCCCTTAACCCTGCACTGCTCCAGGGGAGGATTGTCTCCTGCTTAGTCTAATCAACTGTACGTCGTTCTGGATAAGAGAGTGTGCCAAATGCCAATAATGTAATGTAATGTGGCATATCTCCCATTCGTACCTACTCAGCTCTGATTTACAAGCTATCCCAGGATGCAATTGCATCTGAAAGGCTGGAGGACTAATGGTTCCTGATGCCTGGAAGATCATTCCCATTGTTCTTAGGAGTGATGTGGGGGATTATTTGCATTTGAGGGGTTGGAGGACTAACTGGAGGAAGTCTAGATTGGTTTAGATTTTCCTGCTGATGGGTGAGGTGGAGGGCATGTTATGTTTTTGTTTTGCAACCAGCATGCTGACATTACTTATTTACAATCAGGGAAACAATCAGTCGCAGGTGAAACTAATAACAATGTGAAAACAGGGAAAACCCAGATGCTGAAACAGAAGGGACTGGTGAGAATGGGCTTCAGGAGGTGTGGAGTGTGGGGTGTATGTGGAGTGTGGAGGGGAGTGCAAGCCGATGGGACTGTAATGGTGTGTGATGCCGGGGCCAACGTAGCACGGAGCAACTTTTCTAGAGGGGCTCCTGAGAGAAAGGTCCTGGGTGGAAAGCTACAGCTTTTAGCTGAGTCCATGACTGAGCAAGTGGCTTGCTGGATCGTCAGGAGACTATGTCCCACCGGCTTGGAAAACCTGGGCTCCTCAAACGCCTTCTGGAACTCCAGAACGAACTGGAACAGATAGGTGATTGCTGCTGCCACACGGCTGTGGTTCAGGAGCGAGAGGATGGAGAAGATGTATGCAATCTTGGATCACTCTGTGAGGAAGCAGGATGGTTGGAGCTGAAAAGCCAGGGAACACTTGGTGAGGACTTCTTGTATCCTCCGTACGGCCGTTAACTCGCGTTGGTATGTGGGACTCTTGGGTTTTGAGGAAACCAGGACTGGAGGTGATAGAGGCAACACAGAGGGCAGAGCTGAAGTTGGAGACAAAGAAGCGGCGGTCAGGGAATTGAGGTCATCAAACCGCGCCATTATAAGATGTTCCTGGCATCCCAGGATAGAGCCCTGGTTGGTCAGGGTGGAAAACAGCTGGTTTGCTTGGTCCATTACTGACAGTGTCCTTCTGACAAGGTTATGCAGAGTGGACCCAAGTGTAGGACCACGGTGGCACGAGTTGGTACAAGAAATACCTTAAGAGACAAAACGACAAACAGGGAGGAACGCGAAACTAAACCACTGCAGGTACAACTAAAGAAACACTGGGAACAAGAGAAAAAGTAAATGCATGAGAACAGAACCGAAAGGCAGTGGAGTACAGGAACTGGTGACCCTTGCCAGAGCAAAAACAGGAACTAGGGGAAAAAACACGAGGGCACGAAAGAAACTGAGAAACTGAGGTGACTGGGCACATTCCAATCCTTTATTTTTCCCCTCTTTTTCCTTTTCTTTTCTCATTTTCTTTCCCCTAGTTCCACCCATCAGGATAGGATAGGAAAAAATGTAATGAAAAGAAGTCAAGAAGGGAAGTCAAGAAAATGTGAATTAGACAAATGGAATGTCCTTGCTCCTTTCATGATCAGTTCGAAGCTGCATCAGTTACACACATGGCAGATGGGGAGAAGTGGATCCACAGGTCGATCATTTATACACCAGGCTTTCCGAAAATATACTTCTGCAAAGGCTGCACTGATGTTATCTTGCTCAAAGGAAAGATTGGGAGTTCCTAACTTCTACTTCTAGCTCTTAGAAGGAACATTTTAGTGGTTGGAATGTCCTAATAGATGGCCCCGCCAGGCAAAAGAAACTAAAACAAGGTAACACAAAACTTGTAGAACCAATTAAAAACTAAACTCACACAGATGGGGTAACTAGAAGCAATGAATGAAAACCAATAAAACTAAGAAAACAAACAAGCGGTAAAAGGTTGGCATTTATATAGCGCCTTTATCCAAAGCGCTGTACAATTGATGCTTCTCATTCACACACTCACACACCAACGGCGATTGGCTGCCATGCAAGGCATCGACCAACTCGTCAGGAGCATTTAGGGGTTAGGTGTCTTGCTCAGGGACATTTCGACACAGCCCGAGTGGGGGATTGAACCGGCAACCCTCCGACTGCCAGATGACTGCTCTTACTGCCTGAGCCATGTCACCCCCTACAAGATACAAGATACAATAAAACAATTGGTAACAGGTAAAAGTAATAACAATGTAAGAACCGGGAAAAACCAGGAAGTGAAACAGAAAACAAAAAACTGTGCTGTCTGGCAGTATCAGTGTATTTTGTAGGCCTTGCAGATAGCACGTCATATTCTTAGTATATCCTATCGATGGGTTGTTTTGCCCTGAATGGTACCATTATGCAACTAGCACACAGTATTCACATTGCCTTCAAAATTAAAGCATCCAATTTTTGTAGTGGCATTTTTTACGGTTAATATAAGGTTTTGTTATGCAGATACAATAAACAATGGGGTGCCCTCTGAGACCGAAAGAGGTGTGATTTGCTTTCACGTCATCAGATGCCTGCAATCACAGCAAACAGGATCTGGGAAAGGCGACTGCAGTTTGTCACTGCGCAGAACAAATAGGCCAGCTGATGAAACACCTGCCAGGCGATTCTGATTCTGGCCCACCCGAGGAAAGCCTAAGCCAAGTCCAGACCATACAGTAGCGCAGAGATTATCTCTATCTTAAGGTCTCAGCTGATAGGAATATACGGCTTTTAAAACAAGCGTACAGCAGGGACAGTGGGAAGCAGGGGGCTGTTTACAGATTCTGCCGGTGTGGGGCCCATATTATGAATGAAAAACAAACGTTCAGATGAAGCTTGCTCGCAGTGCAGCTCAAGGTCCTTTCTATGCCCGGCTAGGATGATCAACTCTTAAGCGCTCACCCTTTGACCCGCACGTCACTTTGAAGGATGGCCAAAGCTTCGATAAAAGTGTGATCTCTCTCCATCAGCGGCAGCGTGACAGGGCTTTGGGCTACGCCATCCGGGGTGTACCTCGAGCTTTCCGACAGAAATGCCGCTGCGAGATATACTGCCTGCTACGAAGAGATCATGGAAGATGCATGTGCTTCCATCTTATCTCTTTCTCCCATCAGCTCACGTGGCTTTGGGAAGATGTGCAAAGTACATAAATAAAAGAATGTAGAAAAAATACATTGCAAAAACAAATGCAGAGAAAACAAACGGTGACATGCCTAAGTTACTTGCAACCCTAATAGACGATAAGTATACTGTAAAAAATTAATAATAATAATAATAATAATAATAATAGGAGGCTCCTTTGATTTGACTAATTTGTGTATGTGAATGGATTAATATGTGTCACAGGTAGCACTTTAATTAATAATCAAATCATTCTCTGTTAGCCCGGTGGATGGGACCGGGCTTTGAAAGAGAATCTATTACAGCGGGGGTGAGGGGGTCAATGATGTTGTTCTCAGCAGAGTGCGGTGCTCTCGTTTGTCAGGCCTAAGGGGTGGGACATTTGTCCTGGGAATAAAGCAATGCTTCCAGACCATGTCGGAACATCTGATAAAATTAGCTCAGGAACAAGGACGAGCCATCCCGCCTCGATGCGCCCGAGTGTGAGCCTCCCCCACCGCGGCACACAACTTTTCTCAAAGTGATCCTGACACCGCACACCCGGCCCAGAGCGCGCTGCGCACTTTCCCTGCTGCCTCTCAGCGCTTCAAAGGCACTCTGCGCGTCGGGAAGGCTGGGAGGGCCAGGGGTAGGGAGCGGAGACAGCCATGTTCATATAAACACAACGAGGCTTGAGTGCTGTATCCTTTTCAGAAACACAGTTTACACAATCTGCTGGCAGATTTATGAAAAATAATTATAATTATAATAATAATAATAACAAAAATAACAACAACAACATCATTCATTTTTTCAAGATCAAAATGAAAGGCAGATGTTGATTTAATCCAGGCCAGGGATAATAAGTTAAAGCTACCTTTCTCCCACCCCACCCCAGCCTGTTATTTTTTGGAGTAATCCAGTGAGACTGACTATTTCTTATTTCGCACAAACACTAATTTCACACTAATTCACACAAACACTAAACTGTTGTTACCAGCGGGCTGTACTCTTGTAAATAAGGTAATTGGTGTTCCTGAACAACCAAATTCTCTGACAAGACTATTGGATATTCACTGATTCAGTGTTTTTTCCCTTACCTGTAATCAACTGTGGAAAGCAAGTGGTAGCATTCACCAGAACTCAATAGTGTGCGTGCATGTGCACCTGTGATGTGTATGTGCATGTGTGTGTGAGTGTTTGTTTGTGCATGTGTTTAGTCTGTGTCAAAGAGAGTGTAAAATAGATGCATAATTACATATGTTACCTCACAGTGTATTTTCCTTCATCTTAAAGGTCACGTTTACTGTATGGAGGCCTTGAAGGTTTCTTTGAGGCTGATTCATATCTAAGCTGTGGATACGCTATCACTGCTTTGGGGAGATAATCCCACATGCAGTCATCTTCTTTCAGCACTCTCAGGCTGTTAGCTTTGTGATTCTGTTACCTTTAAAGGCGGCTGGTGAAATTGAATATTAATGGCATACTATGACATGAAAGGCCTGCAAAGAATTAAAAGTTAAATAGCAACACAATCAATAGGCCTTTTTTCTGAATCCAGCAAGATTTCTGGAAATGTGAATGAGCCTCGTACATTGACTATCCACACATAGCAGCAGCTCTGTTTTTGCATTGTTGTTTATGTATTCTCTCATGTCTTTATCCTGAATCAAAGTCATTGTACATTTCCACAATACACATTTTGACGCCGGCCATTTTGCTTTGTGGACAAAACTGACATTTAAAAAAAATCTGTCCTCGAGTCATTACAGTACCTTCAGGGATACCCGGAGTTCTGTGGACCCCCTGTCGAAATCCCAGGCACTATGGATTTCTCTAGAATTACATCTAACAAGATGCATTTGAATTAATTCTGTTATTCAAATTTCCTAAATTTCCACATTTCCAAAGTCATGATTATGATTTCAGATAATATTTTCATTTCAGAGTGTACAGAACAAGTCTTTAATACCGAAAGAATGCAATCAAAATGTACTTCCCTGTTCAATTTAAATACAAAATGGTTTGATCTTGAATCTGAGCATTTACAAAGTATACAAACAAAAATATATCCAACCACATTATACACATTACAATTACCAGTATTTTATAGCATGCTTTTAGGACACATTTGGCTGTATTGTTCACCAGATAGCCAAGTAAACTGGATTACATTTCAGTGTGGCATG
Organism: Conger conger; assembly: GCF_963514075.1. Taxonomy (NCBI): domain Eukaryota; kingdom Metazoa; phylum Chordata; class Actinopteri; order Anguilliformes; family Congridae; genus Conger; species Conger conger. The sequence goes on along the minus strand of NC_083766.1, from coordinate 35,113,238 downwards.
CTACTGATTCATTTCCAGCAACATGCAGTTGATTTAAACCTCTCTTATCACACATACAGTCATAAAATTGATCCTGACAGGTAGGCTAAAGTCGCGTGGGAAACATATTTGCCAATTCATTGCCCATCACTGATGTGTACCAGAAATTTGTCAGCGATTACCTCATTAAGTAAATGAAGGCATCCATAACATCATATTTATGCGTCATTATTTCAGTTTTTATGTTTATGCTTTAATGTAAGTATATCCAATGATCTTGTTTTACACCTCAAAATGATGGTACTGTATCATCAAAAATCTGCAGTAGTTAATTTAAGATTTGGCAAGTTACTGTGTACTCACAATGATTAACTTAAATTGATAAAAACAAGTAGATGGGATTCAATCATGCATTAATATGCATATTTGTAAATGTAAGGCTGAAATGAATGTGATGGTGGAAGCATCGTTGGCTAAAATGTGAATAGGCAGAGACAGTTACCGTGTACCTAACAGTGACTTGTTACAGAAGCTATCATCCGCCATGAGTCAGACAGGACTCGCTGGAATGTCAGAACAATTTAAGATCCGGCAAAACACGAGACAGATTTTCATCCTTTTGATTATGCAAAATGTCCGCTTTCTGGTGTCTGGCAGCTCTGGCTTATTACAGAGGGCAGAGCACTTTCCCGGTTTTCATCGGGAACGCGTTTCCCGCCCTGCATTATGCGAGAATGGGCACCGCGAAACCAGATGGGGCCCGAACGCTCTGTCCCGATCTGCATCTGGATCCCACTCCTCCCGGCCCTTCCCTCCTTTTCCCAGGACGCCTTCCGACGCCTGAGGATATTTATTTGTCAGCGCTCTGCGCTTCCTGTTTTCAGCTTGTTTAGCAGTTTCCATGCCGCCTTCCAAAAGGATGGGTGTGTGGCAACACAGATGCTCTGATTTTCGCACACGAGGAAAAAAAGGAAAAAAGAACAAAAAAAGATTGTCAGACGCATAGTCCACTTTGACTTGGCGGAGGCACCGGTATTGATCTTCAGCCCCTGTAAGAATACATTTCGAGCTCTTTTCTGGAGTTCGAAGAACAGATTATAAGCACCATCCATCTTATTGTAGGCCTATAAAAGTGGCAGCTAATGAAAACACACGCACAACAGAGGCAACATGTTCAGCTGAGTTTCAACTGAGCTCTGATAGGCTTTTATTTGGTTACTGGAGTGTTGAAAGGGAATGTGTAATTGGAATCACTTATCTCTTGGTGCTTATAGCCATGTAAATGTTTTACTGCCTCACAACAGATCCTAACCTATGACATCATACATTAATGCAACCAGTAGTGCAGTCATCCAGTGCAAACATATTTCACTGTTGTTATAGCATTAATACACAGCAATATATTGAAGTCGATATACAAGTAATAGTCTACTCTACAGTCGTTAAGTGCAATACAAATTGTGAATAGAACTAATGTTCATCATTCTCAGTATTAACTATTTGTATTTTCAAGGAATACGATAACATTAGAGGGTGCTGAAAGTGCAGAAATTCGGGGGACGTATCGTGTACTTGCACTATATGTACTGCACTGCTAACCCTGTGCCCAGCTCCGTAGGGTCCCACTCCTACAGTACGAGTTGAAAGAGCGGAGTGGTACTCATGGATTGCAGCGGTCCTCAGGCATTACTCCTTTAAAAGCTCCCTCCTGTTCCCCAATTCCCAGTGATGCAGGGTTTATTCAGGCCTACCTGAGTGCTTGGAGTGGTTTTCATTAAATATTACCTCTGGACAGCCTGGTCAAGCTATTCTGTGCAAAGCAGCCAGTTCAGCTGCATTGGTGTCTTGCCCCCATAATAGTTTTTGTGTCGATTCTCACTCAGCAGGATAAGCGCCCACATCATTCAGGCATATGCCTAAGGCAGTGTGTGCTTCTTATTAAATGTACCATAATTCCCTGTGGGTGGAAAGGCTGTGCATTAGGTTGACAAGTGAGATCATTAGACTCCAAAATCAGGACAACAAACCATTTGTACTCCTGATCGGTTTCTTTGAATGTAAATTGAAGGCGTATATTATTAAAATATATACTTTGGATTACTGAAAATGGCATGTTGTTTTGTGCCGTACCCATGCTGTTTTATGCAATTGAAGGTATCAGGAAGGAACTTTACTTCCATTTATTCCAAATCTATTGTGCTATCCAAGTCAGGAGAGATGAAATAAAAGTCATGATATTTCAAAACTATTCACTCAATCTTCTTAAAATATCAAACAGCAGGTGTTAATGTGTTACTTAGTGAGTTTCATATTCATATACTGCAGTTAGCTCTGTACCATTAGCCAGAGTAAAGTTACTGAATGTTAAAAATAAATGCTGCTTCTACAAAATGGATGTGAAGATGCAAGTCAATAGCTTGTTAGTCCAGAAAAAAGACATAAGAAAAAAATATAAGAAATGATTAATTTCATTGCATTTGCATTTTCTAATCAAGTAGATGCCTTTAGCCCAAGGGACCCAGTGAAATTACATTTGACACCCATTTCTGCTACAGTGCTGTATATAGCTATGTAAGATATTTACTGAATGAAGTACCTTGCTGAAAGGTATAATGACAGCAACCTAGCTGATAATCAAACTTGTAACCTTTCAGTTACAAACCCACTTCCCTAACAATTATAATACACGTAACATAAAATGAAATAATTACTGTCTGAAAAGGTGTTATTGCTCTGAGAACAAAACACAAGATGGTTTTGCATGTGCCGCTGGTGAGGGGGTTGGGATCGGTCCATGTCACACACATGTGTCTGAAATATTAGCACATTTTCAGGTCAGAATGAACTTGTGTCTCCTCGCGTGCCTGCCATGTTCACTGCCTCATTAAAAAGACCGAGTGACTGCATCTCTCGAATCATCTCTTGGGTTCAGTCCCTCAAAGATATTTGATGCTGGTACCAGTGGTAAATTTAACAGTCAGAATCACATGTTCCAAGAGGGAGGTGTAGCAGACTTAATCTTGCCAAACACTGAACACAGCTGGATATTCACATTCTCTCCAATTTGCCACCATCAGTGCTCAAACTGAATGAGGTGCACCAAAAATAAATATGCTTTTAATATTACCTTTTTTCCATTGATATCTCTGGTCTGCAGGTATGAAATCTGTAGCCCTAACAGCTATGTGTAGGGACATCAAATTTTGGGTTCATTGTGACCCTTACAAAAGCCTTAAATAATAATAATAATAATAATAATAATAATAATAATAATAATAATAACAACAACAACAACAACAACAACAACAACAACAACAACAATGAAGATGACTCCTGTTTTGTCGCTGTTTAGTTTGAGGAGGTTGTTTTTCATCCAGGTTTTGATTTCAGAGAGGCAGGCTTCAGTGTGGGATAAAGGTGGGTCTCAGATGGATTTGGTGCTGCTAAAGATTTGAGTATCATTGGTGTCACAGTGAAAGTCCAGGTTGAACTGGCAGATGATTTGTCCAAGTGGCAGTATGTATATGATGAAGGGGAGGGGGCTGAGGACAGACCCTTGAGGAACACCTGTGTGGTGGTGGTGATGTCCAGTCCAGTGTGGCACCCTCAGTACCCAGATGCAACAGCCTTCTCTGTAAGATTTTGTGGTTCACTGCATCAAAGGCTGCGCTTAGATCAAGTAGGTCTAGTATATTGAGGGTGCCGCAATCAGCAGATAGGAGTAGGTAATTAAGGGCAGTTTGACAAGGGCAGTTTTTGTGCTGCGGTACAGGCAGAATACAGAATGGAGGGGTTCAATCAGGCTATAGGACGACATGAAGGCCTGGAGTTGGGATGCAACAATGCGCTCCAGGGTCTTGAAAAATAACTTTTCTTGTTTTTGTCTTAGGGCGGAGGGGGCCATGAGAGAGTGAGAGAGGGACAGGTTAAAAATTGCAGCAATTTAGGGACAGAGATCAGGTAAACAGGCCTTTGTTAGGATGGTGGGAAGGGGGTCAAGAGCACAGGTTGTTGATTTGGATGTATAGAGATGGTGGAGAGACAGTGGTGAAACTATTAATCCTGTTTGCAGTGGTGGAAGGAGGGGAGATGTTTTGGCAAGGGGGTAATTACAGACAGTGTAGTGTTGATCATGGTGATGTTATCTTGGAAAGAATAGCAGGAAGGAGTTGGCAAGGTCAGGAGCAGTGTGCATCTTAGCACTTAGTTGATATAACAGGCTATACCAGATGAGAGGAAGGAATGAATGGAATGTCAAGCATTAATTAACAGTATATGGGTGACCAGGGGCAACTTTAGACATTGTCTAAGCGGATATGATTGCTGCACTGCACTTTTCTGGAGTAAAATTCAATCAGAGAAAGGTTCAAGCTTGACTTTAAAACTGCACAGCACTGTTGCTGGATTCCAGGATATGATGAGTTTTGTACTTCTGCACAATTGATAAATTGTTGGCAGATGAACAAGGTGCTGCACTCATACTTGGGAGGTGAAAAAATCATTCCAAATATGGCAGACAGCAAAACAATAATTGTTCCAACCAACTCCATTGACGCAGAAAGAATTGTCCGAGTTGAGTTTCCACTAAATAACACGAAAGTATGACAGAACAAATCACTATGATCAAATTTCAGGACAAAGTTTAAACCTTGCATTTAAATTTTATGTAAATATTTTTATTTAATTTGAATGATGTTTTAGCCTTTCTTTTTTTATACACCTGAACTGCTGCAGACTGTTTTATGACTGTATTCCATGCAATTAATAGTACTGCATTTCTATGTCCCACAATCCACCTGCGTTAAGATAAGATAAGATAAGATAACCTAGTGTACGCTAATGGACATATTGTTAAGCCACTTCAACAATAGCCGCAACCTTAAAGAAGACTCACTTGGGTGTAAAGTGATATTTGAATAGGCAAAGAAGATAGAAACAAGTGCGGCAAAAAAATGAAACACAAAGTAGGGGGATACTATTTTTTTGGGTACTTGATGTCAGTATTTATTCTGCTGACTTCCCATTGTTTAGATAAAAGGTATATGTGCTTAATTAGTGGCATATGATTTATATTACTGAGGAGGATGACTGAATTGCAAGTAAGGTAAATTGGTGGCCCTAGTGACACACCATGATTTAAAAAGTTACTGTGTAAGATACAATTAAACAGTAGCAGCAGAGCACTGTACACCTGACTGTTACATAAACTGCAGCTTAAACTGTAGGAAGCACTCATTTCATCATATACAGTACTGTAGGCATTCCAGACTTTGAGCAGTGCTGCCAAGTGCACTCTATTGAGACCTGGAAGACAGCACAATACTGATGCCATACAGAAAGGATTCTGAAGAAATGTTACTGTACACTCTGATAAAGTCTTTTTTTTTTTTGTGATTTACCAAATGTATCCTTTATAGTGTGACCATAACTATAACATAAGTAGTTAACATTAGACATAATAACTTGGCTCATTAAGGGTTATCACATGTCAGTTCCAATCCTTTTCCGTTGCCTGATGAGCATTCAGGAAACATTAGTATATAGTTCTTTATGAAGTTGAGGGCAGCCAGACCACCTGCCTTATGAACTACTACTACATGTGGGAATTCTGATATACACATAATATATTTAGTGTGTACATACAGTACAGTATGCATGTATGGCTATGTACACTTCAACACAAACACATTAGCATGTGCACACAGACACTTCCTTTCAAGACTAAAACTGATGTTTGCTGGTAGGAAATTGATTCATTGTATGTGTTATATTTTTATGACCATATCCCATTAAAGTTAGAATCGCTCGTTGGCACAAATTCATGACAGGGCCTGGAGGCAGCAGAAAGGTTTTTTTTTTTGTGGAGTACTTGGTACCTCCACCCATTGTTTGGTGCTGAAGCCCCAATTTCCCATCACTTTGAGAGGCAGAGTGGTGGGGGGAGTTTGGGGGGGGGGGGGGGGGGCTTGGAACGTTTGCAAATTTGAACATTTGTTCGTGAAAATAGGCCAAGAGGACACCATGACTTTCATGGAGTGTTTTTTTTTCTCAATTTATAGTCTAATTACTGCTCTTTCACAGCTGAAAAGAGTGCAATTGAAGGTTAACTATGGCTGGTTAAAATCAGAGGGTAAATACTCAAAGACAGTTTATTAACCTTCTGGTGGTAAATGAGAGATGTTGTGAGATTCTCTACCTTAGGGGACTTAATAAAATATGTAATTCAGTTCCAATTCAATTTTTCTTTCATAACTCGGTCGACTGTTGAAGCATACCGTTTTTGCATTTATGTGCCTCAGTGTTTTATCATTATTGCATTACATGAGCCTTTATAGTCTATTATATTATTGTTTCCCAAATATTTTGTACAGTTTGCTATACTGTGAGGGAAAAAAATGTGTTTAAGTCTTGAAAATCAAACCCTGTTATGCTGCACAACAATTTATAGCATACAGTATGTAGAATGTGTTTGCTATCAGATGCTCAATACTGGCTTAAATCAAATGGACTAGCTGAGGCGATTTAGCCAGAATAGCATGCTGTATCATACCTGGAGTAGTCTGCTGTATATTTTCAGATTACCATACAATAGAAGCATATGGCACCTCAAAGAACAATCAAAAGAGCCAACAAAATGGTGGGGATGTGAATCTGGATCACTGTATGTACTGTGCTGTATAATGAACGTGAATGACCTTTTCTTGTTCTGAGTAAACATGAGCATATAAGCTTCCTTTGGAGGAATAATTGTTGTGATGTTTGTTCAGAGTAGGAATGCTTGTGCTTTTGTGCCAAACAGACAACTTAAGATGCATTTTCACTCTTCATCCATACACTCTGCGGATATAATTGTGATATAATATTATTCATCATTTGAAACATAACTGTTTCAAATGCCAGAAGAAAACTGTTTGGTTTTGAATATTGGTCATAGAATCAAAATGAGTCACATCCATAACTTTCTTAAATAAAATGTTTAGCAGTTTGTTTTTTATTATTTTGTTATATGCAAATGTGTTACATTTTTCAGTTTTAGTTGTTGCTGGATCTAGCTTGTATGTTTTATGACCTACGGTATTGTCAAAAACACTTCAAAATACAACAAATCATTTGAGATACTATATTCCTCATCATAATTTAACCGAAATAACTACACCATAACTACCAGCAAATGACCTGTAATACATTTATATTCGTTCTTATGTTCAGTTTAGCATATTTATAGTTTAATCATTGCCAATTTACCATTGTAGATCTATATCAAAATTAGAACAAGCGCAATACAGAGCACAACAAGCACAGAGTAAAGAAATACATCTACGAAAAAGAGTATTTAAAGTGATTAGGGCCTATTATATAGTGTATTTAATTACATTGTATGGACACTGTTTTTAAATGAGAAATTCATACAAATTGAATATTTTTTATATCCCTAAATTTGCAGCAATTACCTGTACACAGCTTGAGGATTTGTTTCACTATCCTTAAGCTTTGTCTTTTGCAAATAATACATTTGCAGATGGTGCAGGTGTACATTGTGAAACCTGGAGTTATTGTTTTCTCTTGATTCATAATTGTCATGCTGTGCTGGGAGTGGGAATGAGGGGCACAAATAGCTTTGTTTCTGATAATATTATTAGTTTACTCTTCTCATAGTCATTAATGCAGCATGCCAGTGCCAATGCTAGTTAAGAAGCTGGCCTTTGGCTTACTGTGGTGGAGCAAGGATGTGGACTGAGACTCCAGATTCCATTTCCAGTGGTTATTTGCTGTTAGATCCCTCTAAGCCAGTTACTCAGCCTCCAACATTAAATACTCAACTATGTAAACATGAATTATGTCAAGTGGCCACTAACTGTTGTGTTGGATAAGGGTATCCACTAAACTAAAACAACAAACAGTAAATAGAAGTGAGAAGAATTAATGGTTGTAGCTGTTGTACTCCTCTAGCACAGCCAACATGAATTCAGAAAATATGTAGCCGTGTACAATATAGGGATCAAATGACATGGATGCTGTATGATTCACCCTGCATACAGAACACCCGTCATACAAATGATGTAAATCTAAGTCATGCAAATTCTACAATTCTACATGCAGTGCTACAATATCGTAAGCTGTCCACCAGCTGAATAAGGAGTGGCAGTTTGCATGGTGCATTTGTGATGGAGCGCAACAGGCTTGTTTAAGCTATGAGCACCATTTGCATTGACTCATCTCCGATTATCTAAAACCAGCGTGTTTAATTTAGCCTTTTCCCCGGCGAGCTTAATCCTCAGAGGGACCTGTTCGTGTTTTCCGTCCTTTCAACCGTCTGGGCCCCTGACTTCAAAGAGGCCCCCTTCGGCCTGCTTCAGGCCAGGGCATGTAGAATTGCCAGACTTACATATAAACCTCTTTAAACCTAATTTATGAAGGCAGCTTAGTGATTAAAGAACTCTAGAACTAAATGTGAGTGGTTGTGCGAATCCGTGATGCAATCAAAGGGCTAGTGAGAGACGGACTTGATGTTTCCAGTAGAAGGCTTATGTACTGTAAAATCGGAGTGGTCTGACTTAGCAAAAGGACATGATGCTGTATGATGCTTCCGCTGCAACAATGGTGTTTCAATTCATAAAAGTTGGGTGTGATATCTCGGGGGAAGAAAACATGCATAAATTAAACATTTCTGGATTTGTTAATCTTGCTAAAATGGTGTGGTATATGCCCAGTATTTAGGTCTATGTTTTTTGTTTTGTAAGTCGTAATTGTTAGAACTGCACATAGCTGCTATAAAATAGGTCTCTCTGATTCATATGCTCACCGTGTTACCAATGTGAAAATAAGTGCCATTAAAAAGCAGTCACAACATCTGGAACAAGAAAGTGTCTAGGCTTGCTGTGCATGGCTGAATGTTCTAGGCTCTAAAGGCTGGAATCTTGGTAGAGAAAAAGACAATTAGTTACATAGCATAATATTGTAATGTAGTGCAGAAAGTTAAGTGCAAATCACTACAAGAACAAAAGTATTAAAGTAAGATAAATAAAAGAAAAGTTGGACCAGGATGCCATTAAGACATTATCTTTTGAATGGCCAAATTGGCAATAAAACCCGGGCAACTTTGAGGTGTAATATGGAGGTACTTTCCTTGCGATTGTGAACATCAAAGTAGAAACATGAAAAGGCATGAGAGAATGGAATATTGGCTTCACTTCACTAGACCCATCGTCACTCACCGTCATTAGCCTGAAACGTCCTTCCCCTTCAGACTTGAAAGGAAGAGCTCCCACTTTGTGGGCCGGCTTTGCGAGCATGAAAGCCTGTTTCCATTGAAGCTGAAAGGCATGGGTCTATACTAAGCAGCTATCCTCAGCACCTCTCGTACGTCAGTGTCGGTCCCACCCCAGGACACAGTGGAGCACCATGTTTCCCCTGGAAGAGAATCGCGTGTTCTCTCTGCCGGTGTCTCATCATGGCTCTCAACTGATTGCAAACCCGCAAGGTCTCAGCATGCCTCCAAAATGAAGACCCATCTGCGTAACTGTGACATACTGCTGGTGAAACACCTTTCTTATTGTGTCATTCACCATTACAAAAACACAAAGCAGAGAATGTCATTGTACCGTTTGATATTAAGGAAGAACCGGTTGAGGGCTGTTACTTTTCAGTAATTGGTTTAAGGGCTACACTTTGTCACATCTTTGGTGCACTGTAATTTTCCAGGGAGGAGAAGGCCCTAGTCTTGTGCCGGTTGTGTATGTTACATTGTGGCAATGTACTCAGATCATCATCTGATCTGAGTACTAAAAGCTCAGTTTACCATTCTGTCAGAAATCTTGAGGAAAATATCTGCTGAATATCTCGAACATTATTTCACAATGTGCCCTGTCAACAGTCCAGATTTTCCATCCAAAACAAATGCATGTGTGCACGTAAAAAAGGCAATATCGATGGGAAAAGCACCACTAGATATTTTTTTGATCATGTTTTGCGAAGAATCATCTCTTCATTTTTCTGCCTGTTTGCTCCTGCTTGGTGTACACAGAATGGAGTTTATTGTCCCACATGAGAGGGTTTAATCTGACAAAGAGCATCAACGACTGCTGAATGCAGTAAAATGTATTTTTATAAGATTAGAAATGATGAATGCACAAAAATCCCACGGCTAGAGGCTTAAAGTGCAGTTAAGAAAGACTCCAGAGTCTGCCAGTATTTCATTTCTGCTGTATCATTATAATATGCAATGTCTTTTACAAACTAGTTTAATTTTAAAATAAAGTAGGGTATACATGGGATTTGCTTCATTGATAAAATATTGCCATGCTGATGTAGCTCTGCCCCTGGCAATAACATCTAACTCTAAGGATTTGAGATGGTTAATACCCCAGATGGTCAATATTTATATTGATCATTCCAGTAAGGAATTCAGAATTTCATATCAGCAGTTGTAGCTTGACAGTGTTTTTTAAGTAAGGAGAAGAACTTATTAAAAACACAGCAACAATTATTTTAAAAAAACTGTCCAGCTTTAATTTTTAGGATGTTTACAGTGTGTGTGACATGTGAAAGTCAGTAGAAAACACTTCTTCGAAATCAAGCTAAGCATTATTGTAATGCCCATGTAAACAAATAAGAAACAAAAAAACAAAAACGTACTACTACTACTACTACTACTACTACACCCCTACTTCCACTACTTCTACTAATACTGCTCATAATTGTCATCCTCATTTTAATAACAGTCACAATCCACATAAGTATAGCTGCAAGAGTGAATATTGAATTTAACCATAAAACTCCTATAAGCACCAAGGGACATTTAACATACAGTATCGTAGAAGTTTTACTGTTTCATTCCAAGCTGCTTCTGAAGCGCTAGCAGCAGAACTGGAGATATGACTTTGAAAAAGCTTTGTGACTAAGCGAAACATTTTGCACAGGAGAAGAAGTTATATACAGGAGGAGTTATATGAGAAATATATTATCATTAATTTAGGAATAAATTATCATTATCAGAATTCAGAATGTTAATTTTCAGGTCCAACTGAGCAAAAAAAAAAATCTGCAAATAGAACCGGTTAGCTCATTGGTTTGGATTTCGGTATTGTTTTGTGAGATCTCAATAGTTTAGTCATTTTTAAATTAAGTCCATATGTCAAGCGGTTTAGAAGGAATTGCCAAGTGCCACAGGAAACATTGATAAAATTAGCTACTGTCATTGGCTGAAGGCAACCATTTCTCATACATCATAATGCCATTTTGGAACATGATAACACATGTAGTTAGCCAGTGTGCAGTCTTTTACCAATATTCTTGATAGTCATAGCTTTCTGACATTATATTTACATTGTGCACAAACAACAAGCATGTAGAGAACATGTCAAAATACAGTATATTGAGGTAACGGATTATATTGTGTGTGGAAGCAAGCTGTCTACTTCAGCTCCAAACTCGCTGCATTCGCTGGAGTTTTCAGGTGGATTCTGACATATTAAGTAAGTTCTGATATTAAGCAAACAAAACTTTATTTGTACAGCACATTTCATACTGCAACATAATGTGTTGTACATGGAGATAAAAACAGAAAAGAAATACAGAATAAAATACAAAATAAACAATTAGTTAAATACAGCTAAATGACTAAGAATAATAATAAATAATAAAATATTAAATAAATGTTCTCTATTAGGGGTCGAGTCCTCAGTCACAGGTCAAATCTTCCTTTTGTAAGGCACTGAGACAGGTTTATCCCCCTCAAAAAGTTAAGAGTTAAGTGTTAAGAGTTAACTTAAAAGTGAAGTGCCAAGAGTCACCTTAGGTGGGTTAGTGATGCCGAAAAGATTTCTTTAAAAAAAGTCCAGGGCTTTAGAGAAGTCAGAGCGCTTAGTGGCACGACGTGGAGAAACCGCCGTTCTCCCTCATCTTGTATCCTCCCTGTTGGTTTCTGGGGATGAACGGCAGCTGTGCAGCGCTGTGCGTTCCTCACGCTTGGTAGATTGAGTAATCGACTGCGGCCGTTCTCCAGCGTCCTGCCGCGTTCTCCCGGCGTGCGCCACGGTCCGAGGTGCTGGCCGCCGAGGCGGACCGGCGGGGTGCTGCCGCACCGCGCCCGATCCCGTGTGCCGCCCGACCGATAACGCTCCGCCCCGTAATAATCACAACAAGGGTGTTAATATCGACCAAAAACAAAAGGAAATGCAGACGGGCCTTCTCTAAATCAGTAGTCTCAAACTCGTTAGCACAGGGTTTTCATTCCAACCTGCTTTAATTGATTCCAATTACTCATTCCGCCATATGCATTTCACTGCATTAGAGCTCAGAAAATAAGCAACAGTTGTTATTTAGACAACACAAATAACACATTTTGCTTTATTTACATTATGTACCAACCCACAGCCCTAATTCAGGAAATAATGGACCAATTTATGTAATCTGAGGCTGGAATAAAAAACCAGCGTATACACGGCCCTCCGTGACATGAAGTTTGAGAGCACTGCTCTAAGTATCGTTGAGAGAAGAAGGGTTGACCTATGGGTGATAGATTTATCAGACCAGAGGCCATGCAAGAACAAACTGTGGGCTGAATCTAGAGCTTGTGGCTTTCCACTGTGATGAGCAAGAACAAGGCTTTTTGAAGTGAGGAGAGCAGACACTGCATCGTCTTCAAATAGAGAGAATCAGAGGAGTGTGTTAGAGAAAAGGTCAATGTGATGTCAAGCAGCGGACTCAGAGTGCACATAGTGCAGCAGCGTTAAGTAACACGCTGACCTTATGCTGGACAAAGGGTTAACACAGAAAGTGTCATCAATTGAAATAAGAATTTAGCAAATTGGTTCAAAATGACTCCCCAGAACTACAACGTGTGAAACATTTTTCTGTGAGACGCTTTGATTGGAATCATGCGCGACATGACACCGTACAGAAAGCATATCAACCTTTTAATATCTCGCCGTTCCCCTCTCAGCTTTGAAGTTGTCTGCGAAGCTCATGGCGAGCTTACATCTGACACCTCCTCCGACGTGTCGTTTGTTGTCCGTAACTCCCAGCTGGTTTCTGGGGCTCGACTTGTATAGCTGGATCATAATGTGGTCCCTGACGTGGTCCCTGGGATTTATGTCTGGTGACAGGGATGAGAAACTCATAACCTGAATTCCATTCTGCTTAAATCCACATACGACCGCAGCAGTGACAAGTGTATTATTCCGTGTCTGTGAAAATGTACAGCCTGTACTGTCCACACCTCCTGTAAATTGCACCAGTGAAGGGAATACTCCATGGGTTTGTGAGGTGGATACATTTCCTCTGTTGTTTATTATTCCATGAAATACAATGTGGAACAATCTTTTGATATATTTTGTGATCTATTTACACTTTACACAGAACGGGTAGATTGGTACAGCCTTCTGACTTTTGTCTGTGAAAGACTTCTGTGGAAATAATAAGTGCGGTGCTTGTCAAGCAGCCGTGTGCATAATGGCTTTGTAATAAATGTATTTCTGCTTTGCCTTGATTAAACTCCAAACCTTTTCTTAATAGAAAATACGAGCATAAGTGTACAGACTTGACTGCAGGAGCAGTCTGACTAAAATCTACTTTTTTTGCTGAGAAAATATGACAAATAAACAAATATGGAATCAAAACAGGGCAAACATGAAAAGTGAATAAATATTGTGTTTTCCCTGTTTTCACACAGTATGCCTTTTCCAAGATCTGTTCCATTTAAACACGCATGAGCATTACTTTGAAATGATTGCATCATTCTTTTGGCGCGTTTCACTCAAACTCTGTATTTAAGAGGAAGCCGACTCCGACGACCTGTTTGCATCAGGAAAGAACATGATTATAATGGCAGGAAAAGGGCTGGAAGACCCCGGGTGACTGTAGACCTGTCACATCTTTTTCCTAATTATTCAATCAACTTTTAAGTGAGGAGAGTTTGGCTTTTCACATGTTTTGGATGGTTTTCCTCACGGCAATCATTTCCACGTATTTCTAAAAGAACACGGAGGATAGGGCTGAGGGCATTTCATTGCGCCTTTTTGAAATTCTGCAATATTTTCTTGCTATAACACGTTCTGTAGACGTGCAGGTGCTTCTTACTTTGAAAGCAAACCTCTGTATGTATCATTTCAGAGGTGTCAGTCAGTCAGATCACCTCCAAAAAACATACTTTCACAGAGGCGGCCATTGGTCTGCTGTCCCTCTTCCCTCTGAGTTGTTATATTTCATTATGTTAGAGTGAAATCCCATCTTAGTTGACTTTTAAAACATTTGTCTAGATTCTACAAAGCTCATCAGTAAAACCACATTTTTACAGCAACAGCACACATTTTCTTATAATGTATTTTATTGTGTGTAGTGTGCTAATATGTCTGATGAATGAACTGAATATGTTGTTAAAAGCAAAGGCAGCCATAGCAGAATGCTAATCGATCAGTCTCTTGGAGAAGGCCATAGCTGCACATTGAGTTGGACCACCAACTACTCGTAGTGGGAGTTTGAGGTTTTATGATACCAAGCATGAGCAGCAGCCATAAGGTGTCAATGACTCAATAATTTGAACCAATCACTGTCTTGCTGCGGAGATGAACCAAAGTAATTGCTGCTCACTGAAGCTGAACCCATTATAGGTTTCATGGCAACTGAAAACACGCCTGATTCGCAGATGTGCAGGGTCTAATGAAATAAAGTATAAAAATGGTATGATGAAATGTAGAAGGTATTAAATAGTTTTATGTGCATTATTGTGCTAAAGTTATATTTTGACCCTGTCTTCCAGGGGTTGAGTTTCGATGATATATCATTTTCATCATATAAGCTTCTTATAGGAATAAAACCTGGGACGATGTAGAAACTGATATAGCATGGAGATGTAATTTCTCACCACGGCTGTACTGTTTATGCCAATGGCAATCAGACGTATAGTTATAAATACTTTGCTAGTCAAGGGCCTGGGTTCAATCAATATTTGTCCTCAACTTGCACTTACAAATAAAAACCAGCATTAGTGTTTTCTTTGCAAAGTTTGGCAGATTGAAGCAGGTCATCAAAATAAACTCAGCAAGCTGAGTTTCTGAAAGGAAAAGTTATGTATTCAATTATCTGTAAGTGAAATTTAAGCACAAATATTCAATTGAATCCATGCCAATGTTGCATAAACACATTTTTCCTAGTGAGTGGTGTAATGTCTAATGAACTGAACAGAAACTGAATGTATTAAATCCGTTTTTAAGCAGATGTGCACTACAATGCCAAAGCTCCTTCAAGGGTCTAATTGCGGCAAGACAGTGACTTTATTAAAAGGACCTTAGTTAGTAGTCAAAATATCTTAATACAACCTTCCTGTCTACAAGTCCTGTGTGAGTATGAGCCTAGAAGGGGCAGGCTGTTTACAGCTTTAACTTCAACATGTTCTTAAAAAATATATTTATTTATTTTTTAACAGGCTGTAGGCCTTAGCGCTAGCACACTGCTTGTATAGAAAGATGCACAATATGGAGTGTCTTGGTGGCGCAGCCTGTAGAGCGCTGACTGCATGCTCATTGCGAGCTGCGACGTCGACGGTTCGAATCCGACCGTCCGACATTTGTTGCATGTCTTCCCCTCTCTCGTTCCCATTCTTCCTGTCTCTCTATACTATACTGTCCAATAAAGCTGAAAAAGGCCACAAAAAAAAAAGAAAGACGCACTATACATTTTCCTGGCAAAAATGTTTTAGTATGTTTTAGTGATCACAAATCATTTTTAGTCTACAATAACATCAGATATAATCAAATCCAAGCCAGTGAGTCAGAATTTAGTCAAAACTCATAAGTGATTAGAGCCATTAAGCCATTCTGTGAGAGATCATAAGCAGGTATGAGCTGTCTCATTCTGTGCTAATCTGGAGCACAAATTCCATTGAACCCTTAATTGGCACTAATATGTGAGTAATTATTTACTAGTTGCAATTGCTCTCGTCATGTTTTGTGTGAAATGGAGGGCACGTTACCTTCATTAATGTGGAGCTGGAACTGCAAACCCTTTGACGCGTACTGTAAGTGATTAGCACACATTTGGAAATGGCTGCTGAATTCAAAGATGTTGAATGGCGTGAAGTGTGCGTCAGCAGGGCAAAATGCTATGAGGTATTCATTGACATTCTGCAGGTATACATCATTATTGGGCAGATTTGCTGGCCTTTCAGTTCTACCCTAGCCTCCATGGATATTGTTATTCTATTGAGAGATGCAGTTCTGCATTCTGTGAACCAAAGCGAATGCACTGCAGCGTTGGCTCTTTCAATCAAAATAAAAACTATTTTACAACCAGGGATAGTGTCCATATTTATGCTTGCTTTGGTAACTGGAATTATTTCCCAGAGCCCTCGAGTTGTCATTGGAAATTACTGTGAACCGTTTACTTACTGTTGACTTGCACAGTGCTGTGTATGTAGTAGAGAAATTAATTTGGAATGTAACAATAGTTATGTTACAGACATACTGTACATATATATGCAATATATTAATGGTATCTATATTGGGAAATTAAATCCCATAGGAGTAATTTGTAAGTTTGGATAAAGTACAGCAAACATTGATAAGTTGCTTCATAACTGCTTGGTATGTAATAGTAATACTATCACTGGTTTTATCCTCCCATAAAACAATCTTAATTAACTTTGGATTTCAAATAGCTTTTAGCTTCCTGTTCTATGCATACTCATAAGCAAAGTCCTTGTGTAATGTGCACTTTTCATTTAAGTATATATATACTCCATCATAAATATACTTGTTTCTTAAGAGTGGAGATAAAGAAACGACACCCCCACTAACCTTCCAGTCATGTCTGTTAACAAAAACACATTTTATTAATAGGCAATAAGCTAAATCAAATACAACCTTAAGTTGGTTTGACTTGAGCTAGCACCCATGGATTTTTCTCCTTATTTATGAGGTGTAAATCATGCTTTGCCACCCCTCAGTAATTTTACAGCAAACTCAGAATTTGCATTATTGGCATGGAGCAAGCATTAATGATTTAACAAATCCTGCCCTCATAAAATTGTTTTGCAGTTGTATCTGGATGACATTTCATGACTTTTGGCATTTTACTTAATAAGAGATAAATCCGCACTCGCACACATACACGAACACACAAACGCATACGATGTGCAAATGCATTTTTAAACATCACAAATAATTCTCAGGTACACACACCCAAACTCACAACCCCTTTTCTTCAACACTGGCAGGTCATGCTATGATTAATCTCTTCATGCAAAAGCTGTCTTTTCCACCTGTGTCTTTGGATAACTTGAAATTGACAGTGCTGATAAAAACTGGCAGGATTATAGTCAGTGAATGAACCACAAAAGACAACATACAGCACATGAAAGCAGAGATATGAAATTTCCTGTGCTGAGGATTTTAATTTTGGCAACCAGCTGCCTAATTCAAATTCCTAGCCTCCCAGAGGGACCTATTTTAATACCTGCCAATTTAAATGCCACCAGAACAAGTGTAATCTTCTAAAGTGTTTTTATTATTTTATTGGGCATATTAATATACAGTGGGGATTGTTGATATGTCTATTTGAACATGTCTGTCCTCTTACTAAGATTTACTTTCCCTGGAGTCAGTCCAATGTTCCTGTGTCTGAGGGGCATGGGCTATCCCAGGCTTTCCCACCTGCTTGAATTGAATTTATAACCTGTATTTGTCTCGCACACAAAGAACAACATTAAAACACTGAGTGACATTAAGACAACCTTAAAGCAACATTAAAAACAACCTTACAAACAACATTATATGACATTAAAACATTAAACAATGTTAAACAATGGACATGTCAGAAACTGTTGGGAGTGGTATTTCAATCCATGCATTGTAATGCTCACTCACCTTCTTCAAATTGCTGATGAAACATAAATCCTAAAAGCTCATCAACAATTCACTTATTTTTTTATTGCAGTACACAGTGCAGTGTGTCTTCTTTAATTTGATGTATTTATTTGTTAATTTTCTTTTTTCTTTTTGCCCTTGTAGGATTTCAAATGCCAGGCAGTATTGCATTGTGAGAATTTCACTGAGTTAGGTAAAAGCTGTGGAAGAAATTAGGAAGATTCCTTCTTCTGTGTAATTACATCCTTGGACTTAATGTTGTATTAATGTTATATATTTTACTAATTAAAGAGACCAAAGTCAGGAGGAAGCCCATTGTGGCCCACCTGAACAGACGCGAT
This sequence comes from Conger conger, assembly GCF_963514075.1. Taxonomy (NCBI): domain Eukaryota; kingdom Metazoa; phylum Chordata; class Actinopteri; order Anguilliformes; family Congridae; genus Conger; species Conger conger. Next base: position 35,095,057 of record NC_083766.1, on the reverse strand, counting down.
ACATGCCTAAAAGCGGCTGGCAGTATTACACTTTCTCTTAGAGATTATTATTGAGCAATGGCAAGCTATTACTCAAGAGCATCACTTGACTTCAGGAAAAGTATAACTCCTGAATATAGAAGCATTTTCAATATGAGCCCTGAGAATGCCTACAAGCTGAATGGAAAGGGCTGTTGTTTTGTCAAGGAAAAGGCATGGTCTGTAATTAAAGTAGAATGAGTTCTGCTTTGTGCCTCTCCGAGTCCTCCAATTTCCCAACTGCACAGGTGCAGTCAGAAATCATACGTGGTGTGTTTGTGTATGTGGTGTGTTTGTGCATGTGTGTGTGTGTGTGTGTGTGTGTGTGTGTGAGTGTGCGCGTGCTTGCGTGCGTATCTGTGTTTGTGTGTGTGTGTGTGTGTGTGTGTGTGTGTGTGTGGAATGGGGGACGGTGGGAGGGGGCTGTGTTGAAGAATTGATTACATTTTTTTCTGTATGGATGCCAATCACAAAGTCATTTCAGGTCTGAAAACACTCTTGTTGATTTCCAATGCATTCATTCTGGAGAGACACAAAAGAATGCCAGTTTTACTATTACATCCTGGAGGTCAAAAGAAATAACCCTTTCTCATCATGAAAGAAAACAGTACTACGCTGTAGATGGAGCATTCATATGCTTTAACATACTGTCATATCTACTGAAGCATTGCTTCTTGCCAATATTTGGCCTGTTCCCAATGCACATTGCCATGTCCTTATATTGAGCAGCAGAAATTGGAAGCAAGTATTTATTTTTTCCCCTTTGGATTTAATTTCAGTGACCAAGAGTCTTGTGACCTTGTGAAATCTGTTTAAATTCCCTTAGATTTGAAATCCTGCAGTTCTGATTAAAATGAATTTCCCATAAGAAATGTAATACCAAATCACAAATAATGAAATTAGAACCTTGACCTTTCTTGGGATACATAAAAATAAAGATCGCTTTCACTTTCAATAGATATGGACTATAGATTGCTGGGCCGTTACTTTATTCTTAAACAGTGTTTGCTGGCATGCTAACTTCAAGAACCCCATCATGTCTGATGCTACTGTTCTGTGCCAATCCCAGACTTGCATAAAGCAATCAGAAGTAGTTCATAAATCACGCAATGGCTCTGCCCATTTTCTTACCCTTCCACTCCAACCTCCCTACTGGCGTCCCTCTCCACTGTTCAGGAAGGCAAAACCCTTTCTCTCGTCTCCTCAGCCAAAGCTCCCTTTGATGAGTCATCCTCATCTCATCGCGCCGTGGAAACATTGCCGGAAAAAATATCTAATCGCATCTGAAGCCGTCACTTGGCAGCAAGATGGAGGAGAGCCACTTCCACTTAACGTGGAAAAAACCCACGCCAAACGGGAGGCCGTGGAGATAATGATAACTCGTGGACTTAACGTGGAAAAACCCACGCCAAACGGGAGGCCGTGGAGATAATGATAACTCGTGGACTTAACGTGGAAAAACCCACGCCAAACGGGAGGCCGTGGAGATAATGCACGCTTGATAATGTACGGTTGGCGGTGTGAAAGCGGTATTATTGAAATGGGATGCGCTGCGGGGGCTCCTCCTCTGCGTCTCACACCTGTGTGTGTCAGGGCGGTGAGCCCCTCGCCGGTGATTAAGCTGTAAACACGCTATCTTCCCCTCTCCACTTTGTCTCCTGAAGGGATGTCCCCCGGATTCTGCCCAGCTTCCTTAAGCAGTAGTGGAGTGGGCTGACATGATGCATAATGCCTCGTCTGTAAAGACACAGACTTGCGCATCAGTATGCAGGGGATTTGGAGGGGGGGGGGGGGGGGGGGGGACTCCGTGTGCTGTGTTTTGCCATCAGCTCGCCTGTGATTCAGGGTGTCTAGACACTTCTGCTTTGGCTGTTAAAAAATGCAGGCGGTTGTCATGTGAAAATTGTCCTGGATAAATAAATTGGTGTTTTTTTAACTGACAGAATCCCCACCGCAGCCCCATCCACCCTTCCACCCCCAAACCAGTTTTTATAAGGCCACTTTAACATTGTGCATATTAAGAATTGACATTAAGGGAGATAGTGAGTGCGTGTGTGTGTATGAGAAAGTGTGTCTGTGGATTTCTGGGATAGTGTGGGGTTATTGTCATATAGTTAAAGAAATATCAAAGCACACAAAAATATTACTTAATAATTAGAGTTTATGACAATTAAAGTAAACTGAGTGAAAGTCTGCCATTTAATGCCTGCTGTTTTTGAATAAAAAGGAAAATGTTCCTTCAGCGTGTAACCCTGAGGAAGGATAAAGGCACTTCTCAGTTCCATCTCCATTCAGCTAAGCATATCTCCAGGCATGAAATTCAATGTCATTTTGGCATTGGCAAAAAATACACTGATCAAAGAGAAAGCATTTACAAAGACATCGTCTCTTAATTTTATGGTGAATATTGCTGTGTATGGAAATGGTAATATGTACATGTGCTTAGCAGTTCAAACAATGTAAGGATGGCATCAAAGACTGGAAAGATTACACCTGCCTGCGTGATTCATTGTGCAACACAATGTGTGCCTTTTGCTGTAAAGCCTTGCTTTTGAGTAAAGTGCAGATTAGTTATGCTAAAAAAGAGACCGTTAAGCAAACGAAGGAAAGAGAGATATTGCAGTCTCCGCAGCGCAATAAAATTAACTTAAATAATTCATGCCTTGAAGATAGCATGTATATTTCTTTAGGATGATTTTATCTGTTTTCCCTTTTTACGTAAGCAATGTTGGACGTAGGTCCTCTTTTTACATCTCAGCTGCGGCTAAATACAATTATGCATTGGAAGGATAAGAGGAACACAATTTATTCATTTGACATGCTGGAAGAATCCCAGTTATTTTCCCAATCTGACACTCAGTGAAAGCACAGTTAAAACAGCCCACTAAAACCAGGCCTGCATTATGCAGGGCATACATAAATAAAATATCCCCACTTCCTCAAGTAATCAGGAGTCAACACAGAGGGAGACCTGTAGCCAAGGTTTTCCTCATTCCTGACCGCAGAATACGTCTCAGTTTAACCATCTTTTGTGTGCCTGATGTATGCGTATGTATTTCTTTCGACGCTTATTCACGCATTTTTAAAAAAAATCGGTGGTGTGGCATCGCATGTTATTAGCATGTCAGCTGGACAGAACTGTAATGCTTCCTTGTCTGTAACGGCAAAGGAATCTACTGATTCCTTTCAGCCAACCTTTACTTTGCTCTTTCCATTCCTGTCACACTCAGAGCCACTGAAATAGCGGTAGGGCCTTTTCGCATTTGATGCTGTTATTTTCAATCACTTGATTCGGTTTGAAAACGGGGATTTCAATCAATTTCGGCCAATTTCCACTCACTTCACACAGAACAGAAAGCCGCTAAAATAGCGGTAGGGCCTTTTCACGTGTGATGCTGTTATTTTCAATCAGTTGATTCGATGTGAAAACAAAGATTTCAATCGCCCGCTTGAAATGCATCGGTTTTTGAGCACGAATTGAACTGAGAAGAAAAGCTAGCGGCAGGAGCTATGAAATGACACGAGGCCATCTCAAACTGCGTGGAGTCATTCTAGCACTATAATTTAGTTTAAAGTGACTGAAGAGACGGCTTGGTTTAATGATTGAGAGCCTACGCGCTTTGTTCTTTGGAATTAGCTGCTTATATGGAAGAAATGATCATGGTGCCTGGGGAACTGCCCCTTTTCTTTGTTTGTTTCTAAGCATTGCTAGGTTTTATGGATGGGTCCCCAGCCTCCAGCTTGCAGGCTCTCAACGTAAATAATTGGGGCCATACAGGTGACATTTTTTTGAGCATTTTGAGAAAAAAACTCTATAATACAGATTATCTCTAAATTGCTTTATGAGCTGGGGCCGATTTGTCAGGTATCTCCGCAGCAACCTCAATGGCGGCCACGTTTTGTTTGTTTGTTATTCCGTTGCCTGCTTCCCCTGGTTGAGGGAGAGAAATATGACACATGTGCTGTCATTTACCAACAAAGCTTTCATATCTAATCTCTGCTGAAATAAGCAGGCTGGGAGACGGCACCTTCAGAGCCACTCAGGAACTGAACGGCTGGGCTGAGCAGACAGGAGAAGGCTGGCTCTGCCGCTCCACACCTAATCAGGCCCTGTTTGGAAACTTCAGCCTGGCTGGGTTAGAGCAGATCTCCTCTCAATGCTGCCACAGAAAAAGACACACACACACACACACACACACACACACGTCCACACACACACGTGCACCCGCACACACACACAACACACACACACACACATCCACACACACAAACAATATAATATAATATTGAATCAAAATGATTATTTTGTATTATTTCATAAAAACTTTAGCAGGATCAGCCAAAATGAGACATTATTATGTTTTGAAACAAAACATTTAAGTGCACCAACTTTGTCTTATATTTACTGTAAGTAGCCAATGCTGTGGTGAGAGAAGATTTGAATTTGATAAATAATCAACATTAGAACTAAAAAAAGATCTGGGTGACCGATGATTAGTGTAACTGATTTCATGCTTCAAGGCATAATTAAGGAACATTGTCATCTATCATTTGGACAGTTCTTTAAGTTTGACTCACCCCTTTTCAGTATTAATTACAAACAAGTTCAAGACAATAATATTGGTCTGAGTGTTCCATTTTTAGACTGGTATTAAAACATTCGCTGGCATATGGAAAACGGAGCTTTTATAAGCCGCTATTAAGCAGTGTGCAGTCGGGCTGGGGAGGAGGCTCAGTTGTTTTTTATTTATTTTTTTATTCTCGCCGAGGAAAGCGTGTTCTGGATGCTGCAGGAGCAGAGACAACATTTGTCAACGTTGCAGGTTTTTGTCATAGCAGCTGGCTGCGGACAAAAGTTGGAAACACCGAGGCGAAAAGAATGAAGATTAATCAGTGTTTCAGACAGCCCACAATGGGCTCCAAGGAGGTGGCCAGAGATTTCTGCGCACAATTCATACGTCCCCGTCGGCATCTACGTGCTACGCTACCACTCCATATTTTTTCCTTAAGTGGGTGCAGCTGCTTTTGGCCTAGATGGCTCTGCACAACATGGTAATTTTAATAACTGTAGGGCACTTTGCAACACGGTAGACACTTCTCGGCCTCTTAGGTGGTTTGCCATTGACAGGGAAAACGGTTTTGCTTGTTTTATATCTATATTTGGTAACTGCATTCATAAAAGATGCACACGGTGGTTTTTAGCATGTGTTTTTGAGGCCGGAAACTCAACCATTTCATGTGCTTGCGTCAGTGAAATTAAAGTATTATTTTGTGGGAAATCTGATTCTGAAACCTCACCACAGGTGTGCAATAAATAATTACGGGGTAATTAAAAATCCTCCATTTTAAGTAAGGCTATTAATGAGTTCCTTATTCGCGGATGCTGAAACAACAACAACAAACACATATTAATAGAAGTGGTTATTTTGAAAGGTGGGCTGCTGAATGAAATGTTATATTGAATTTCAGCAACTATATTTTTCTCATTAATTCATCATAAAAATGTACTTCCATATTCACCCTATTTTACAATGCAATTTAGTTTTATGGTGGTTAGCTTCATGAACCCATTTATCCTTCACACCTGCCACAATAAAACACATTGCAAAATCAGACTGGGATTGCCAGTCCTACAGTACCACTGTAACACACGTGACCAACCTAATTCATTTTAGTGTCTACAGTTCCTATGTGGGACAAGGTTGATTTTTTCCAAATCCAGCAGTATTCCATATTTTAATGGAGAGCTGCTGGTTTTGAACCTGGTGGATAAAGTGTCACAAGGTTCCCTTCCCCGTTATTATGTTCATGGAGGCATTGCATGTGTCATCTTTTCTGACCTTTTCCATTTTATTTGTCTCACTCTCTCCACTGCCTACAGTATATCTGCCCCCATTCGACAGTAGCTCTAGCTAGCTGCAACGTTGTTTTTACATGGCCTGAGAGTTGCTCGCCCTACTGGCAGCAGCGCAGTTCTCTCCAATGTTTCAGGTTCAATTTCCTAGACCTGTTTATGTATGTAGTTTGTTGTATGTAGTGCTACCCAAAGCCAATGCAGAAAACATTGGCTGAAATCTTCATGGCTACTCTTCAGCCTTCAATAACCCACAGCAATATATTACATTACATTACATTACATTACATTATTGGCATTTGGCAGACGCTCTTATCCAGAGCGACATACAGTTGATTAGACTAAGCAGGAGACAATCCTCTCCTGGAGCAATGCAGGGTTAGGGGCCTTGCTCAAGGGCCCAACGGCTGTGCGGAATCTTATTGTGGCTACACCAGGATTAGAACCATCGACCTTGCGTGTCCCAGTCATTTACCTTAACCACTACGCTACAGGCCACCCCTACATATGCATATATATGCATCACCTCAGCCCGTGTGGCGGTCAGACTGGGCCATTCTTTGTGTGGACAGGGGGTTTCAATGCCCTCTGTATGTCCCTGAGGTTGAACCCACAGCCGTTATCTGTTTTGAGACTCCAGTAAAACCTTCGGGGCAAGAGCGGTGGATGATTCTCCAGAGCCTTTGCAAACTGATGTTCTGCCCATTGTAAACACTGATGGAATGATGTATTTCAGCCATCAATCAGAGACTTGGCAAGCTGCAGTCTGTCTTTGCGAAGACACTGGCAAGTCGCCTAGCCAAGTAAATGAGATTATAATTAAAAAAATATTAATAAGCAGTTGGCCCAGGGCAAATAGATCCAACCTGTAGTAGAATGCCTGGAACGTGTCATCTCTGTGCCGCTGTGAATGTACACAGTAACACCCCGTCCATGCTCTGGTTTTCCTCCAGCTGCCGGATTAGGCTCCAAGATATAAAAAGAAAGAATATAAAATATAAAATGAAAAAATAGCGAAAGCGGATAATGTCATATCTGCGATCAACAGGTTGTGTGAGACTCCATCTGTTGATCTGCATTCATCACCTCTCGGCAGGCTTTTCTTCTGGTTGTGTGGAGCTTGCCACCAGCCCCGCCACTGTTACACGCTTCAGAAAGACATTTCCAGCAGGCGATTGAAAACAGAGAGCTCGCCGAGCCGGCTTCAGAGGCGCGTGAAATAATGCAAACCCTCTGATCGCTGGAGACAACAAAACTGACACTCCTGAAGAAAGAGTAACACCGACGGTGCCTGGATTAGAAAGAGAAGTCAAACGCACAAGCAAAACATCATTTATGAAAACAGAGGGTACGCAAGAGTCACACTGTACGGACTGTAAAACATTGCCAGTAGAAGCTAGTCAAGCGTAGTTTCTTTATAGTGTTTGCTTTTGTGAATGCATCCACAGTTATCAAATTGTCTAGCTCATTGTCCATTGCGAAAAATGATGTCCTTCAGCATACTGTGTAATTACTAAACATGAGTCATTCAGTTAGGTGTATCTGTATGTGTGCTTGTGTGTCTGTATGTCTATGTGTCAGTCACTTGAACTTGAAGTCTGTACTGTTATGGTCAGTCATGCAAATCAGTTACATCTCAGCCTGTACTTGACTTGTATGGCTTTACACTATGTGTAAATGGAAAGAGATGGAAATAATGGCCCAAGCCTCTGGATTCATTCAATGTTTGTCCTTAACTTTGAATTGGAAATAAATTGAAGTGTCAGTTTTTTCAGTACAAAGCATTTTTTTATGTATGCATTGTTGTACTCACTGAACTCACTGAAGGTAGCACAATCTTTGAAGTGTATGATTTTTAAAACGTGCAAAGTGCTGAACTTGCTGAACTAGATGTGAGGGGAAAAAACGTATTTCATCCTGGGGAAGGTATATAAAATACATATACCTTATGCAAATATAAATCCTTATGGACTATACTGAAACATTGAAATAAGACACATACTAATCAGATTATTTAAGATATTGCAATATACCATTATGGAACTACTGTATATGCTATAATGATATTCAATGAACATATTCATATAATGGCCCCTTTAATACAGTATAATGCTGTGAAAAAGATCCATAATTATACAGTCTATGTAAAAACTGTATGTCAACATATTTACGATTATAGTTTTTTTAAGTGATCAGTTTTTCTCTTTATCGTCAAATAGTTGATGCAGTAATATTGCTCTAAATATGAATGATTAAATATTGTCAAAGACTAATGTGCAGGCCTTTGATGCAGAACCAGTGTGTTTCAAATGCTCAGGAACATTTTCCTGGCCTTGCTATACAAACAGGCAAACAAGCAGCACTCTGGCCCTCTGATACTGACATGAATGGGGAAAAAGTGCTGGTTACTGATTATAATGGTTTATGAGAAATACAGGTCGATATCCTTTTTGTGTGTTTTGTTGTAATGTATGGCTATGTGCATTACTGTCACCTTCCTGTCAGCTTCAGCCAGTCTGGCCCCTCTCCTCCTTCCTGCAGAACTGCTGCTCACTGAATTTTTTTTGTTTTTAGCACCATTCTCTGCAAACTCTGGAGACTACTGCGTGTGAAAATCCAAGATCAGCAGTTTCTGAGATACTGAAACCATCCTGTCTGGCACCAACACTCATTCCACGGTCAAAATCACATTTTTTCCCCATTCTGACATTTGGTCTGAAAAACAGCTGAACATCTTGACCATGTCTGCATGTTTTCATGCATTTAGTTGCTGCCACATGATTGGCTGATTAAATATTTGCATTAACAAGCTGCTGTACAGGTCTTCCTAATAAAGTGATAACTGAGTCTACATATACATGTGTGTGTGGCTGTCTGTGGCCACACTTAATGGGAAGTCGATTTCATAAAATGTTTTTAAATTATATGTCACTTACAATTTAATCAATTCTACATGTCAGCTGTTCCTGCAAACACTCACTCTTTTGGCACTGCAAGAGGACAGAATGGTTAAGCCAAAATCACGGGCTATTTGTTTTGTAAACAAATGTTCTTCCTTTCCTCCCCCTGAATTGGAATTGGCAATTGTGATTCTGATTCAGATTTATGGCTTCGCATGAGGACGTTTGCTTCCAGATCTCGCAGTCAACACAAAAACAGATAGCGGCATTAGCGACACTAACATTAGCAACAAAGAACATAATTACAGACAAGGCACGTTTGCCGTTTGCATGTTTAAGAGAGACAGCTGAAGCCACGTGTTTAACAAGTTGACGGTGTGCGGCGCGAAACTTCTCTTGAGCTGGCATGTTTTACGGCGAGGGTGTCGATGGCACCACGGCGATGGCAGCTGGGCCTCTGCAGTCACCTCCCTGCCCTTCAGACTCACACTGCAGCTGCAGACTCTGCCCTTCTCTTATGCAAATGTCCGTGTGACCTTTCCTCACTGAAGGTCACACTGCATATAAGGTCGGATAACTACAGCAATTTATAAACCATGGGAGAACTACGGCAGCAGTGATGGGGAAATGTGGGGTTTCTCTCACTTCATATGCTATTCCTTCAGTTCATATTTTATTTTGTCATATTAAGGATGAATTGAATCTGTATTCATATTTATACCTTATCAATTGCACTGTTTCATACCCGAAAACACAAGATAGCATATACTGTATCTTTGTTGTTCTCATTTGTATCTTTAAAAGGCTTAGTATTTACTTCATACTTTAGCTTTAAAGCAAGGGTGTCAACTGAAGGGAGAACTCGGCCTCTCACGATGCGTCTATTGTGTTCCCCGAAAAGATTTCACGACTCAATTCGCAGCAGTTTAACTGCAGATCTGAGAGCACACCTCCAAACCTCTCCCAGGAGAAATGAGCTGTAAACCACCACTGCTCTGCCCGCCTTCGCTCAAGACGATCCCCGCCATTTTCAAGGCGACAACCACTTTCCGCGAGTGCATCGTTTATGTCCTTGCTTAAGTGGGGTATATTGATCAGTACCTGAGGGCCTCCTATGCATCATTCATGGCTAAGGGGAGACCAATGGGAATGAATGGTGAGCAGTGAGCAGCAGATTGATCCAATCCACCCCTTTCTTTTATATGACATCATAATTCATCAAAGGGGGATGGCAGGGTCACGATTACCATGAACTGTGTATATTTATATTCTTCAGAGGAAGTGACCCCTGACCTTTGGGTCTCCCATGCTGAAGAACACCAGTGCCTCCTCTTGGAGCTCAAATTCCACTTTGACTTCATTGTCAGTCTGGATATTGCATAGCCGCCAAATGCCATAAGTGGTTTAGGAGTGGGGAGTTATTATTTCAATGTCGAGTTGCTGTGGGTCATTGTCATATGTGATGCAGTGCTATTTTTACCTGCTGGTCCTTTTGTTCCGTCTTTCAAGAAAGAGATATAAAGAGACAGATTTTGGTGTTAAAAAAGGCAAATTTTTGACAGCATGTAAGATATGTCCTATAATTTTAAGTAGCGGAAATTGGAGGGCTGTTCTGTTCTGTCTGTTCTAAATTGCTGGTGTCTTTCATAGCTGAGTGGTGGAAGTTGTTTTTTCTCACACTGGGGAGTGTATTGCTGAGGGCAGCACAATGAATACCCACACGTCATGTCTCTTAAAAAATCAGGCGCAGCTGTTAGATGGCTTAGTAAACAGAAATGGTTTCTGCCATCATGAATCACATTCAGAATGTTCAGAACATTGGACAATCCCAAATGTATCCAAAACATCTCCTAATATCATCAGTAGTGTTACAGATACTGCTGACTGTGTATATGTACATAGTACATTTCATTTTTTATTATTAAAAATCCTTAAAATAAGGATTTAGTGCATGTTAAGAATGCATTCTCACTTAGGCCAACACCTCCTTCCTTGTGCAGTCCACTTAGCTTTTTTAAATGAAGGAGAAGTGCTGCCAATATGGTTTCCTTGGCTGGTTTCTCTTCCCTGCTCAGAAATCAATTTGATGGTCCTGGTCTAGGCCTAGTAGCTGATTGTCTCATTCCCCGGGGGGGAACCACAAAAATCCTTATAATTTACCCAGGCATTTATCGCGGAGACACTTATGCCTGTGTTAATCTGTATGGGAAAGTTCCCCAAACAACCATCATTTCCGCAAGGAATGAGAAGTGTGCTTTCTACCCCTTTGCCTGCTCATTTAAGACGGACTGGCACTAAATGTCAGTCTGGAATGAAGTACAGCCCACACGCTGGACTGACTGCAGCCAAAGGTGTCACATACATGCGCATGGAAGCTCTGCTTGTGGAAATGATAAATCGCTGACTACCTTTTTAATTCCATTTGCACTTTCTGTTCATCATTTCGCTGTGGAAAATAATATTTTCATGGCAGCATTGTATATTAAATCAGCACAGTAGGTTCCGTGGGAATGGGTTCATAATGTCAAAAATAGCAATTACGACCTGAAGTTGCCAGAAAGGGGCGTTCAACCATTTGGATTGCAGGTCTACATGGATGGAATAGTATGAAATATTCTTTAATTATTCATTTTTAAATCTGTAATATATTTGTTATTGTATGTTAGCACATAAATAACTCATTATGAGCAATAAGATAATGAGTATAATTGAATCATCTAAATGGTTCAATAGTCTTCTGAGGAAAGCTTTTAACTATGTACTCTCATATTAATAGGAAAGAACATGTTGTGAATTTATAAGTATTTGCTGAAATGAGAATTTGAATCTTCTAACTGTATACAGTATGATGATGAGTTTTTGAAGTCAAGGCTCAGAAATAAGGTCAACATATTACTTTGTCTTTTAGAAGATGAGTTACAATCATCTCGCCATCTTTGAGCTGGTTTAAAATAGTTTTCTGGTAATTGTGGGATTGTGTTCCTCTTAGTTCCTCCCAAAAAAGCGGAAGATTTTGTTTGACTAATTGTCATTAGTTTGCAGTTGACTGCAAGCTTTAGTGTAAACTGTACACATCTGTTCCAGTGCTCCTTGTATGGGCAGGGGTGGCACAGCAATGGCTTAGCAAGTACCAGAGGGAGGACATTTTGGGAAATTTTTTTTATTTTTATTGTCTTTTTAGAATATACAGACCGGGGATTGGGATCACAATGCTATTCCTTGCCTTCCATAACAATGGTAAATCATTTCACATAATGCTAAGTCAGTTACACAGTGTTTCACCCTAGAAGCCCAACTGAGTCAGGACCGAAAAAGCTCAGCCTAAATATGTCCCACTTTGTAGCAGTCAATTTTGCCGTTTCCTATTAGAGATGGAAATTTCATTTCCAGGTTGTATTACTGCACAGGTGTCCATCTGAGCAGTATATTCATGATAGCTGTGGCTTTTTTTGAAAAGATAAATCTATACCACACTCTCCAGAGAATGAAGGAGATTCTGTTTTAAATAAAACAAAGGGATTCTAAAGATAGACAGTATGAGGACAATCCAGGCTATGGTAGCTCTGTAACAATATCTACACAGAGCCCAACAATATATTTATTTATTTATTTAGGAAATATAGGCGATAAACCTGATTGAATTATGAATGGTGCCCAAGCAACTTGCAAAATACTGTACATACAGATGCATACAAACTTCACTGAAATGATGGTGTGATGTGCACCATGCACAAATATGAGATAATTGCCCACCAGAAATGCCTGATAATGATTTTAAAGTGTAATCTAACAACAAGAAAGCATGTCGCATTATTTTCATATTTCTGTCTAATCTGTTCATCATCTGTATAAACATTGCTTTGTCGAGAAAGCACTGCTTGTTATTAAGATGGTGAGAGGTACTCCCACAATCTATTGCATCATGGTAGATTATTTACTTTCATGACAGAAGTGCTTCACTCTGTCATCCACTACATGTTTGTCATTGTTATCTTTGTCAAACTACTGTGCTGTGTGTACCATTATGCACAGTTCAACCGTGACTTGATTTCTTATGACTGAGTACTTGCAAGTGGCTCTGCTCTTAATTGCAAATAAACTATTTTTATTATTGAATCCACAAAACTATGTGCAGAAATACACTATTTTGAGAATCAAAGGCCTGTATTCAATTCAGTCAACGTTTGACTTACCATTACAAAAAACAAAACAAGCACAAGACCTTCTCAAACTCAGTTTGGCGAGTTAGCTTTGGTGATTGATGAACTTCCCAAGCAATGCAGATTTGTTTTAAATTGTGAGTCAGAATTTAGGAGAAATGTTTCTTGCATCCAGGGCAAAACTACTATCCAACTTCTGATAGGATTTGATTGAGGACCAAGACACAAATGGCAGTGCTGCAAACTGCACGTTTTTTAAATGTAATCATGAAAACGTTTCAGAGGAATATATTTTATTCAGGCGTGGTGTATTGGCAGTGTGATTCTGCAGTTACAGAAATGGGCTGATAACCCATTTTCATAGAGCTGCTAGTTTGATTCCCAGTTTATGCCCTGAGAAATTGTGGTGCTGTGTGATCGTTTTTCCTGAGATGGGAATGCTGAAGCTGGTGTGGGAGTGTAGCTGTGTGTACTTGAAGTACGCAGATTCCTGAGGTCTCCAGAAGACTGGGATACATTAAGGCCATGGACAGTGGCAGCACTAGATTAAAACTGTAAATAAAAGTGCATATTGTAGAGCCTATCTCTTGTTGAATGGCTTCTTGACCCAACGGTACTATATATTGAAAATACTGTGACTTATAGATTTAGCTCAAATGAGTACCAGCGCTTTTTTTTTCTACTTCAAGCACTGCTGGTAGCTACTGTTTTCCTAGCCTGAATTGAAAAAAAAGTCTAGAGCAGAGATTTCTGTGTTGCGCTGCTATATTGACTATTGCTAGATTTACCTTACATTCTCAAGGAAATTACACTTTATCGTTTGAAATGTTACATGACATGTTTCTGTAAATTGCACATGTATAGATAGATAGGTAGATAGAGCATTACATTTTATATAGAGCTTTTCTTGACACTTAAAGTGCTTACAGTGATGATGCACGGCAGCCATTTTGTGCCAGAACGCTCGCCACACATCAGCTGAGGAGGAGAGGGAGAGAACAATGTTTTTGCCACCTGAATCAGGGGATGATTTGGTGGCAGGTTAATCATAAATATAGTCCATATTCATTCATCCATTCATTCATTATCCTAACCCGCTTATCCTGAACAGGGTCGCAGGGGGGCTGGAGCCTATCCCAGCATACGTTGGGCGAAAGGCAGGAATACACCCTGGACAGGTCGCCAGTCCATCGCAGGGCACACACACCATTCACTCACACACTCATACCTATGGGCAATTTAGACTCTCCAATCAGCCTAACCTGCATGTCTTTGGACTGTGAGAGGAAACCGGAGTACAGGGAGGAAACCCACGCAAGCACGGGGAGAACATGCAAACTCCGCACAGAGAGGCCCCGGCCGACGGGGATTCAAACCCAGGACCTCCTTGCTGTGAGGCAGCGGTGCTGCCCACTACACCATGCGTGCCGCCACATAGTCCATATTGCTATTCCATATTTGAAATATATGATGTTATGATATAATTTCTAAATCTCAAAATAAGAGACTGGGTATGAGTTTTAGCAAATCAATTATGAATAAAACACTGCAAAAAAGACAATGTACAATGGCCACTAAGGGCGTTCCTTTTGAGATTCCAGCAGAAAATAAAAAACGTGTCAAAAGCTAAATCATTGTCTCATTATATCAGTCAACCATGATTGAGTGCAATATTAAATGACAGAATAAGAAAGAATGGAAATGATGAAAGATTTAAAGGGTAATGAACTCCACTCACAATATTATTAAGAGGTAGCCTTAGGGGGCTGATTTCTCTCTAAGAAATTTCCACAGACTGCCCACCTTGTGATGAACTGCCATGAGGAAGCAGCTGTAGTTATTTTTGCTGTTCTTGGTGGCGAGTGATCAGCCTGATTTTCAGCACAAGGGCTGGAAGCGACAGGAGAGGTCCTGTGTCACTGCACGCTGTTTTCAAGGGCAAACTCAATTTTGATTGACACCTTGTTGGAATAATATTGGACAGCTATCCAAAAATGTTGGACTAAGGACAGTTGTTAAAGAAGTGTGCTTGAAACGAAAATGGCACAAGCATTTGTATTTTACTCTTCAGGTTAAGGGGTTTATTCAATACTGACAGCTGCATAAACACACATGGACAGTCAATTTTTTTTTAATTGCAGAAAAAAATAATAATAATTAACCAAGAGATAAAACACTATAGAACCCGCCAGTTGAATATCATATTTTTTTATGTGTACTTTTTGCTGAAAAGCATATAATTCCAAAAAATAGTTCACAGAGAACCAACAGTACAGGGAGGATAGGAGATGACATTTGGAATCATCAGATTTCTATCATTCAAAAGTTGACATTAGATATTTTCTCCTTGATGATATTTAAGGTACATTATTTACTGCATTCCAACAACATTTTCAGCTTTTTTCATGTGAGTCAGGGAATTGTTAGAAGATAGCTAAGATAAGTGATGCAATGGCCAGGCAGTTTAGCAGTGCATCATTATTTTTTCATAGTGACAGTTACCATTACTTTCTTTTTTTTTAGATCTGCTTTACTTTAAGCTCTGCTCTAAGGACACTTATAAAAGTATGGTATTTCAGTTCAAAGCGATTCCCATTAACCGAATGGGAGTGCCTTTTTATTATGACTTGTTTGTTGGTGTAGTGCACAGTCAGTGCCTAGTCTCTCTCCACGTTTCTGTATGGCTCTGCATTATGCCCTTAGTGTGGCCTTAAGTTAACTTTCACATGCTCCTGCATATTAATTCCCAATTACTGATAAAGGTTGTTCATTGATATTTCATTGAAAATGTGTGCTGAATTTAACCAAACGGTGTTATACAGCTATAACGCTTTGGCAAATCTGCACGTGGAAAAACCTTCTTGGCATGGGCACATGCTGTTCTTTATCACATACAGGCTGTACTTTAGTTTACAGTCCAATCCATCTAGACATATTGAGCAATCTGAACTTTCACTCACTTACTCAACATGCCATCGAACACAGACAATTTTCTGTCTTCAGCTTGTGTGTACGATGTGTCATATCTTCAATGGACTCATGATTGTCTCTAAGCAGTCACCCATTCAGCTTGCCATTCTTTCGAGAGGCTGTATAAAGGTCAGAGTTTGACAGGATGAAGGAGTTATGAGTAAGCCCACGCATGTTATGAGGCATTTGGGCCCATCTGAGCATTGATCGAGTAGAACCTCTCACTGTTCAAATAAATGGTACTGTAGAGAGATGAAACGTCTATCACCGTTTTAAACGCCAAGGCAGAGCAACAAGACAGGTTTCATGCTCGGCTAAAAGCACCAGATCTCATCTCATAAGCAACCTATCGAGGTGACTATAGTTTCTCTTATGTATACAAGGATACTTTGATCATGCATTTAAATATAGGTTCTGATATTACACGTAACGTATTTGGTTCTAACAGCCAGTCCATATTTCATAGAACTGAAAAATTGAGGGGACTGTTATGGTAATAGAATTTTTAGCTCCCTTGTTGAAATATACCCAACTGCCCTTCCACCTACTCAGCATAAGAAATACCAATACAGAAAGATTGAGTTGGTAAACTTGGATCAGATATACATTTTTTGCTTGTGCCGCTAAAGGATACAAATAATTTTAGGTTGCCCTAGACTTTCAAAATAAGACCAAGGTGTACTGTACTGCAAATATTACGTTTGTGTAAAAGTAGGAAACCGTGGCCCAACAAAATAATAAGAAAAATCCATGCAACTGGCATTTTGTATATCTTGGTAAGGTGTGTATAGGGAATTTGAAGAAAAACAAAGATTAGAGGATCAGTAAACATTTTTAGAGAAATACCAGAAAAAGAGTTCATCTGAAGGACTGCTTAATTCACTGTGTAGGAGTCTGTAATTTTGTTTTACCCTGCGGCTGCTCTTGTAACACTACCACTATCAGAGTCAAACTCTTTGTCTTCCCTCTAATGCATAGCCTCCGTTTGTGGAGATTAAATACAGTCAAAATGGGGCTGAAAAAGTGATAAACAATAACAGCAATGACAAGAAAATTAACAATATGTTCCATATATTTTCTTTTCTTTGTCATTGATCGAATTGACCATGGGAGCTTATGGGAGATCCTCATGTTGAGTTTGAAGGTATACTGTCTGGTTACTTCAGTAGATTTGGTGGCAAGCTGTTTCCTTGCTTGTGATTTTGACTGACTGCTTATAGAATAATAGAGATGTATTGCTAGTCCTATAGGTCAATCATCCTCTTGACTATTTAACCATTGGGGTTGGGTGAAGCTCCTCAGAGAGCCCTTTGTGGAGGAAAATGACACATGAAATGTCAGCTCTTTCACCAGACAGCTCTGACAAAAGAGAGCACACTCCTGCTTTTGCCGAAAGAGAAGGGTGTGGACTCAAATACATTATGGCTTTTCACAGGCATAATGCACAAAACCTTTGAACCAAATATGGAGTTGATATTTTTTAAGCTTTATAGCTTTTATAGTTTTTTTTCTTTCATTATTTTTTTTTTCATTTCATCACTGTGAAATATAACATAAAACATGGGTGTTTTAAATAAGCATATGTATTATTTAATTAGGATTTTATTCCAATGGCTACATACTCTTAATAATTTTTATTTTCACAATGGGCAATGATGAAAAATCTGGACTATATTTATTTAAATCACTTTCTGGAGTGTTGAATTGAGTTTTGTTTTATTTTCCCCCATACTGTAACATACCATACTGTGTGAAGGAAAAATAAAATTGCCCTTGAGTTTAGCTTGAAGTCGCAATAATTATTTTATTAGGCTTTCTGACTTTACTTTGGATTAACTCACAAATAAAGTGCACATCACCCAGAAACTCCTATGAATTATTGTTTTTGTGTCAACAAGTCCACATGATTAACTTGTTTTTCTTCAGTCCATTATAGAACTGAAATCAAAACTCACCCTTGCCCTTGCTGTGTTTAAATTGCCATTTAAAGATATACACTTTGAATAAGGGAGCTTATTAAATACAATAATTGCACAGTAAAAGCTTTGAGAGGCTGAACAGTCACGGGTATGAACCCGGAAGCAGCATTAGCAGTTATGCCTGATCAAGCTTCCCTTGATCAGTTAATGTGCACATTACTGTGAAGTAATGGAGGCACCAATCATTTCATAAAAACTATAAATACAGTCAAATAAATAGGTATGGCTTGGTACTGCTGATGAAGAATGCTGTGCATTAAAGTCAGTGATTCAAATCAAGAAAGAGAAGAACGAAAGTGGACTAAACAGAGGGCCACTTAGATTAGACTATTACTTAATAAACCAATGCAGTACACTTCATGTTTGTAAATAATCTGATACCTTCACTGGTATATTGTGGTCATGGGTGTATGTGAATGCTCATGGTTGTTTGACAGAAATGGAATGTCTTTTTCCAGAAATAATTGTTTTACTTAACATTGTATTGCCCGCATTGTCCTTAAAACCAAAGCAAAGCACCTTGATCTGTCTGTTCGTCTTTGAGTCCATTTGACTTTAGGTGTCATGCAAGTCATTGTTCTAGTAGTTAATTGGTCCAGCCTTTGATAGTTGGATCATTTGGGTAATACTCTTCTAGATGTGGTCGTAACCGTACGTCACGCACACGTCTCCCAAAATTGAATTTTCTTCTGTTTTCTTTACAGAGACAAAAAATAGGACACATAGTTATATTACTTTGTTTTTGTCACTTTTGAGTGTTCTGGGAAGATTTCACTAATACACTTTAAAGTACCTTGCAAAGGGCAGAGAGGGTTTACAAAGATCACTGACGGATGAAACGGTAATTTCCGGTCTTCCCTTTGCTAGCAGGACCAGAAGGGACTGCTCCCGCTCCAGTTGTGGGAATGTGGGCTACAGGAAACCTCCCTTTCACCCTGACAACAAAGTCAATGCTTCCCCCAAGAAACATTTGATTGGGCAGAGACCCCCTCTGGACATAGTAGCCAGTGGCCAATGGAGACATCTCCCCCATCGAGAGCGAAGATTGATTTACGCTGTGACATCAACCTAGCTACTTACTACGGCAAGGGAACAGCAGACAAATAAATATTGCTTCTGCACCATAGAGAAAGAAATGTTTGCAGCTATGGTAATTAGTTTTACTAAATTGCCCAAGCCCTATCACCTTGAAAGCAACTATTTTCCCAAAGACATGCTATTTTGGAAACATATTTTGGCTGTATTCATGACTTAAAAAAAAGAAAAACCCTCAATGCCTGGAAAATGTTGTTTTAGTATAAGCACATATGCACCATTCTGGCAAGCACTTTCGGCACCAAGTAAATTAACTGCACATAACTATGAAAATCCATCAGTAACAGCTGTGCTATACCAGGGATTAACAAGGCCAATAACTTTTCAAAATGACATGAACACTTTGGTCTTAATAAGTAATGACACCTTCTGTTGTGTATTTCCCTGGCGCTTTCTTCACATCCACTCAAAAACTCAGAAGAAAAGAAAATACCAGCTCCAGGTTTCTTCCAGCTGTAGACACACACACAGCACTTGAAAAGCTCTCTCCACAAAGAATCGTGAGAACATTCTGTCTGAGAACCCCATAATGAAAAGAAACAGAACAGAGTGATGTGAAGGATTACGGATAGGGGGCCAGACAGTCATACCTTCCGCTGATGATTCTAGTCTAGGGCTGCAGTTGATGGTCTCATAGCGCATCACGGCCAAGTTTAGCCAGCCACCTCCATCCAACTTTCTGTCCTGTTGGGCATCAGAGGGACTCTGACCTTCTGCACTGTTGGGTTTCTGGTTCATGAGGGGCTGTGGATCGAATCCCTCCCCAGCTGTGCCCCTGGCCCTGGCTTTTGTGAGCCGCCTTGTTGGAGAGGTGAGGCCCATCTGCCGGCCAGTCAGCTGCCTCTGGAACCTTCCGCCACAGCATATCCAGCCCCAGAGTGGATCGTTTCTCTCTACTCTGCGTCTCTGGTTGAGGATCGCTGCAATGATGGCTTTTTCGGTGGAAAGCCAAAGCCAAATTGGACAATTATGTTAATTTGTTTTTGTACTCCAGTTCCCATGAAGCATCAGTGCATCCATTGGCTGCTTTTCAAGAATGTAGTACTTGAAGCAGGACTTGGACAAAGATCAAGATTAAACTGGATTGAATCTAAATACACATGAATGAGATAAGTACAAAGAAAAATGCTCTGTGCATCCGTAACCATAAAAAAAACATACTATACATTGGCAGTTTATATTATAATTCTGCAGACACAACAAAGCTTACAGTTACTTACAGTTAAGCCATCAGGTCCTACGAAATGGCTGGTGAAGGCAAGCATTGCTGCCCAAGGATGCTACTGCATCAACTGTCAATTAACAAGCTTGTGAGCCAGGCAATCAGCTGTCGCCTAGCCCCAGGATTTATCATCAATAAATCAGCATTAATATTCACAAATTAAAATTCAACTAATAGTTCCTGCTGTCCACACAGTGACTTGTTATAAGAATTGATTTTCGAGAAGTCACTGAATAATTATACAAAATGGGGAAAACATCATTAATCCCGCTGTATAAGCCTGTTTTAATAATGATAAGGCTGTTTTTCCACACAGCTTTTAAAACAACAGTCTAAGGTGAAATGTGCACTACACCCAAAGGAACTAACAGTGTTCACAGTGCAAATCTAAATCATCTCTCTTTCAGAAATGTAGTGCTTGTTAGTACTTTTGGGATCAACACCTTTTTCCAGTTTTATATGTATATTTGTTTATTTCAGCATTATTTTTATTTTATTTTATTTTAAATGGCTTTTTCTACCTCTGTGTTCAGATGGCAATTAATCAGAGGTCATTTATTTAAACACATTATATATAGGGTGACACTGCTCATGTTCAATGGGCCATATTTCATTAGTTTAATTAAAATGAAAGTAAATAATATATACTCAGTGAGCACTTTATTAGGTATTTGTTTGACTTATTTTTTTGACTAATTGGTCTGTAGCCTGTCTACTTAGAGGTTTTGATGCACTGTATGTTCAGAGATGGTCTTCTGCATACCACTGTTTTAATGTGAAGAGTTAATGTCACCTTTCTGTCATCTTTGACCAGTCTGGCCTTTCTCCTCTCACCTTTCTCATAAACAATGTGTTTTTGCCCACTGCTGCTCACTGGATGCTTATTGTTTTTCACACCATTTTCTGCAAACTCTAGAGACTTTTGTGAATGAAAACCCCAGAAGATCAGCCATTTTTGAGATACTCAAACCACCCTGTCTAACACCAACAATCCTTCCACAGTCAAAGTCACTTAGATTCCATTCTGACATTTGGTCTGAGAAATAGCTCAGCCTCTTGACTGCATATCTGCGAGCTTATATGCATTTACTTGCTGCCACAAGATTGGCTGATTAAATATTTGCATTAACAAGCTGGTGTACAAACTTGTACAAGTATACATGTGGTCTACCTAATAAATTGGTCACTGAGTATATATACAAAACAGTGCAGGCATACATGAAAATAACACAGACACAGAATTATTGTATATATATATATACACACACACACACACACACACACATATATATATATATATATATATATATATAATTAAATGCATTGTAAAAGACTTATGACAGTGCAGTAGGATTGAATCCATAAATATCATCTGTTGCAGTATCATTTTCTAATTCTGTAACCCTGGACCCAGGCCAATGTGTTAGGGATGAACAGAGTGAGATTAACCTGAGACATGATCCTAAATCTTCCGTCAGGGGCAGGGGTTTATGATAGGGCTGATGGCTTGGTCAGGGTTTCTACCCTCAGACAATGTTTTGAGGTACTACGTGTAAGTCAGTGGGCCCTTCAGTGTATTTTGGTGGTAAATTTAGCAAAACCAAGGACAAGATTCGACCAAGCCACAACCATGATCCATAGTACTGAATGACTATACTTAAAATGACCATCTTAAAGTGACAATTCTTATTGATATTGGCTCAGTGGGTAAGAGCAGTCGTCTGGCAGTTGGAGGGTTGCTGGTTCGATCCCACCCTGGGTGTGTCTTAAGTATCCCTGAGCAAGACACCTAACCCTGGTTGGTGCCTTGCATGGCAGCCGATCGCCGTGTGTATGAATGGCTGAATGAGAAGCATCATTTGATATATTTTCACACTGGCATATTTGTTTCTGAAATTTCTCCTCTATATGCTGTTTTCCACTGGTGGTGTCAGATGCAACAATCCCACTAAGCATTCAAATATGATGATGTACGCACCGGAACTTGCATGAAGAATGCAAAAGGGCAAGTGTCTAAATTCCTAAAAGCGTTTTTAAAATGAGGTTTGATATGTTGCCTCAATATTACTTCAAATATTATGTCAAATTGTCTCCAGACAGTCTTCTTTCTCCAAAATACGCTACCACTGGATTACGTTCTAAGACAAATAAGCACGTAATATGCTGGTATTTGTAGTGTGAAAACAAACTTTTATGACCACCAGTCACCACAGATGGCGCCAAATCCCCCTAAACCAAAAACAAAAAAATGATTGGCACTTTAATAAAACAAAATATGTTTTGCTTTGGTGACTGTCACAGCCTTGCATATCTGCAGCTTGCATTTGTCATGAAGAATACTTTCTAGTCCCACCTATGGAGTAGGAGGCGTTGCTCTTATGCCCAAAAGGTTCTGGGAGATGGGCGTCATAGACTTCACACAGCCCCATGATTGGGAATCTCGGGCCTGGTATACGTCTTTGGCCTACCCCCTGTGTGTTCTCATATGAAGCAAGGCAGAACGACTGGAAACATTTGAAAGCAATGCTGAAGCCCAGAGCTCAAGTTGATTTCAGAGCCGCAGAGATTGCCCTCAGCATTCACTGGCTGTGGGAGCGAAGCACAATAGAAAAACTGAAAAAGAAACCCGCAAGAATATTTTACAGTTTATATATTACCATATATATTAAAAAGACCATATTACTGCATATTACCAAAGCAGTTGGGATAACTATATATACATCTCAATATATATCTCAGATATGGTCTGGTGCTCTTCTGTTTTTGTCACAATTATCAATGAACTGCACTGGACCTTTGCGACTGCTTCCCTCCAACATTTAGACAAGGAAGAAAATAATGAGCTATGGGTGCTTGGTTTCTTGTGTAAACTACGAGAGGGGGGCTTGTCCATCTGTGCACATATGTCCTGTTATTTACACTTCTCAAGCCATTTATTATTCATTGTTATTTCTCATCTCATTCTTCATTGAAACTGATATCAGTGCTGCAGGAAGTTTGATCAGTTTTCTTTTCTCTTTTTTTGGCTTCGTTGCTGTAGTAATGGGGTTCACAGCAAAAAGAACGCCAGAGCTGTTATGGTGAAAAATTTAGACAAAAAGTGGCCATCTTAATAAATATGCATTAGCGCAAAGGCGGGCCATCTGTCTTTTTCTAACCTGCAACAAAATGGTAATTGTTGGATTCTGTGGTACCATTTTACAATGAAGCACATTGTGTGTGGAGGTCCAGGTAATGTGTGTGACTTCAGAAAATCTGAAATAGCTTGACCATTTCCCGCTGTCACACAAACAATTTTCATAATTTTATAAGTTTTTATAATTTGATGCAAAGTCTCAGTAAAAATATCTCACATCTCTTAAACATATTATGTATGACCTAATATACTTCCCCTAATATTTAATTTGATGTAAATATCTATTTATTTTTGGTTCCCAACTAGTTCCAACAGTACCATCTTTTGTCTTCTAGAGGCTGTCATCTTCAGCTCAGATCGAATAAAATTGTTGTAACTTTGCTGTTGTATCATAGTTAATTGCGATGCTTTTTTCAGTCGGTTGGCATGTGAAAATTAGGGAAATTTTGACAGGTGTTAATTATCAACAATTATGTTCATGGTGTAATAATGCTGTGTAAGTAGTAACACTTTTACAGAGACTTTGAACTGATTACAAGCGAGCCAAAATATATGTAGCAATTTGATGGGGGATCAATCCGCAACAGAAGACAAATAGCTCACCCACCTCTTCGACATTAATTCAAATACGGCAACGAAGGCAAGTGAAGTTATAAATAATAATGAATGTAATGGTAATACAGTCTGTGGTGGAAAATAAATATGCAACAAATTGACCATACTCGTAAGCGAGTGGCCACTTGCAGCACATATGCCTTACATAGGCTTGGCATATTCAATATGAATATCCTGTTTTAGGCGCCAGGATTACTGTCTGTGTCTGCTGCAACTTGTATATTTGCAGAACATGGGCTCCGATTACAGAAACTAGCGCACAAATGCAGTACACAAAGCACTTACTCACATAGCCATTGTTAGATTACAGATTTCTTTGGATAGTATTCCAATATCTCTGACACACTATCTGAGATTGTGTGTGCGTGTGCGTGTGCGTGTGTGTGCGTGTGCATCTGAGTGTGTGCATGGGGACATTCCCGGATGCAATATTATGGGCCGTGCACGTGCACATCCTGCTTAGATTCCCAGAAATGTGGTAACATTCGCAGGAGGAGGGTGTCCGAGGAAGTCATACATGTGAAATCAGAGGTGAAAAAAAGAAGAGAAAGAACAGTCCACATTCATTTTCCATGGTAATGGTGGTGTGCGATGAGTGCATTCATGTGGGTGAGTGCTCCTAAGTATGTGTGTGTGTGTGCGTGTATGTCTGTGTGTGTGTGTGCGCACGTGTGTGTGTATCTGTGCGTGTATGTGTGCATGTCTGTGTGCGTGTGTGTGTGTGTGTGTGTGTGCGTGTGTGTGCGTGTGTGTGCATGCTCACTTTTCTGTGTGAATGCATGTGGCCGGGGCAGAACAGAAGGCTTGCACATGCTTGACTGAGTACAAAACTACACAATGCAGGCGTAAAGTACATTGTTATTTTTTCTCCTTCCTTAAGTTGTGGCTCGTGCCACCTTTGTGTTTCTGGTTCAGCAGCCCATGTTGAGTGTTTTAGCGGGAACTCAATGTGACAGCTTCTTAAAGGGCTTAAGAGCATAATTTCTGAGTTTAGACATTGGAACAAGTATCAAAAGATGCTCTGCTTGTGAGGTGCTCTGTGCTGCTCACTACAGTGTATCGATCACTGCTTACACAACCACTGTTGTTAGTTATTGTTTGAAGATTGCCAAAATGCAATTGCCTGTGCAGTGAGAAGTTGAAGAACATTTCACTAGATCAGTTTTGTTCCAAATTGCACATAATTTAAATAAATTAAAAATGACTAATAATAGAAACACATTTTAATTGCTAAAATCTCACCCTGCCTTGGAGGTGGTAGCAGTTGGAAGGCAAGCTAAGTGGGAAGAGGGGAATAAACAACCTTCTTCTCAGCACCATGTATGTAAAGGCAAATGTAATTATCTTAAATCCACTATTTATTCACAACACCAAAGCATGCACACATGAACAATAATAAAAAATGAATGTTGCAATTATTGTGAAAATTAATTTTCTGAATGCATGCATAACTAAGTAGGCTATGGATTTGTTCTTTTTTTGTGTTTGTGTGTGATAAACATTGTATGATTGTAAGCTGTCCATTAATGAACTGCTTAATGAGTTAAGGATTATAAATTCCTCAGTGATGCAAATGGCGTTACCGCCGCATTGAAATGGACTGTGAATTCATAGCAATGTTTGCCACCACAAATCCAAGAAAAATAGCCCTTGAGCCAATTATAAAAAATGCATTGTAATAGTTAGTATAATACAAGGCACACCAACCCAATAGGCTACTATTTGTGTGAGTGTCTCAGAGATAGGTATATAGTGAGACAAAATGTAAATGCTCATCAAACCTTTGAAATGTGTTTTCAAAGTTTTGTACATTTCCAGCACCAGTGGTGTCAGGTTTCCTTATTTTACCTCTACTGCTGCATACCTGCTGGGTGTGCTCCTGCTCTGTTTGGTGTTCGACATCTGTCCCCATTTCACATGCAGAATCCTAGCAGCCAGCAATCGATTTTTAAATGAGAACCTTGGCATTTATTCCAGTTATGCAACAGGTCACGGTTCAGGTCTATAATAAATGTCATGCAAGTTGACTTGAAAACTGTTAATGAGTTATGCTGGTTTGATTAAATGTTTGACAGACCATCCCCAAAAAACTCAGTAATGTATGTACTAATGTATAATGTATATACCCCCTCGTCATAAGTATTATTATTATGATGATGATGAGATGATGATGATGATGATGATGATGGTTATTATTATTATTATTATTATTATTATTATTATTATTATTATGTATATGCTGGGTCATAAACACAAGCCGAATGACCTAATGACCTTCTTTAATATCAGCGTGCCGACGCAATACTAAGGTCTAAACAGAAATAATCGATTGCAGAGTGCCTTGAAGTTGCAGACAAGGATTGGATTTACTTGAGACTTTGGACTTACTGTAAGATGGTCTCTGATTGCTTACAGCTGGATAGTTCGCGGAACTTCACCTTCAGACTTCAGCTTCAGGACCTCCCTGTCATAACACTGTCATGTCTGTGTCCAGGACCAAAGGAATCCTTGTCCAGAAAAACTTGGAGCTTGAACACAGCTGAACAGCAGATATTTTCCTGCTTCACGGCAGACATCTTTCTTTCAGCATTGATGTTGATCATAGCCTATTCCTTATATCAACCCCTGCATTACTCACATGTTTATGTGTAGGGATCAACAGACTGCTGACGGCTCCTTTCACAAACTGTCCTGTGGCATTTAAAATCCTCATCACACAGCAGTGAACAGGTGTGAAGAGTTCCTTCCCCCACCAACTCAATAAAGCTGAGTGACAACGATTGCTCACCCTCTTTCTGCCTTCTCATCTCAGGCACTGTCATTCTCCTTGGTGCTCCCACATCATTGGCGCTCCCACATTTCGGGAGTTCCCACAACTCTGTGAAGCTCTCCTAATTCCGTGGCTTAATTTTGGATTGTTGCTATTGCTGCAGAGATTTCTCTGAACACACACAAATGGTACAGCAACTTAGACCTGCTAACTTGGCTTGCTTAATGCTGACTCAGTATACAGTACTTAATCCCACATGAAAACTAGCATCTACCCAATGCGGCACTAGCCGACCACAAGAAAACAAAAAAAGTTTCCCAAACAGGTAAAGGGACAGCTTCAGACAGCCAGAAGAAACGAGACAACATTGGCATCCATGCAGCAAAATTGATCTGACTTGCATCACCACTGGAAACCTTCACGATTCACAACTCAGTGACCATATGCTCAGCACAGAAACCATCAGAGACGGTTGTGGAAGGCTCTCAGTAAGATTGACTAAACATCCTCAGTGGTAGCTACAGATTGGGTTAGTCTTAACTGAGAGTAGTGTGTTTGTTGATCAGTCAAATGAGTTGTGTTCATTGTGTAATTACTTGAATTGGCTAACCGCCTGTAGGCCCGGTGTAGAGCAGGTCAATACAATCTCTCTTTCATTCTTGCTAACCAACTTCAAGTCTTTACATAATAAACAATATCAATATAATAGGTATTCGTGAATAACTTGCTTCTAGTTTGGCTACGTGAATTGCTTATACATTGAGTCTATGCTTCCCTCTCTGGCAATGCTAGAAGTGATGCTGATGAGCCACACCAATACCCCTGTATACACACGCATAAATGTGCTGAACATGCCAAATTTTGCTCACCCTTTTGTTCAAAGGATATGTGCACATACAGTCATATGCAAAACATCGGGTACCCCTGGTTAAATAGCCTTTTACAATAAACCAAACCAAACAATAAACCAATAGTTGCAGCTTAATTACAGCTGAACTACAGTATTTTATTGTTTAGTGGTTAAAATATATTTTGATGTCTGATGATTGCAGTGAGCTAGGAAAACACATTTCAAGCTATGGTACGTTTACGTTTTAAATTTATGACAGATATTATTTGCTAAACTTGGTAACTATATTGGGACTCCATATGTTACAGTAAGTGACTTTTGGATGGGTTTTTTTTAGTTTGTTCCGTGAATATTGAGTGCATTTCTAAATACTCAAGCCATTCAACAGAAACCAAACCAAGATTAATAAGGCCTGGATTCAATCAACACTTGCCCTTAACTTTGATTCACAATTAAATGGAGGTGTGTATTCTTTTCACAGTTTGAAAGTGGTTTGATGAGCTTAGTGATTGCTTCCATTAATTTAAAAAAGTTTCAGGGGGGAAACAGCACAGCAGCAGCAGGGGTGGTTTGGATGACATTTGACTTGTTTGCATGGGATGCATGCAAATTTAAACCATTGGCTTATTTATCATGATTTGGCATTCAATTATATGCATGCTATATTAAATATTTTCTGTATGTGGCTAGAGTATGCAAGCCTGTGCCAGAGAGAACATTCATTTAACAAATTAGTTTTTTCATAGTTCACATCAATTTTGTTCCCTTTAATGCACAGAACACCAGTCCTTACTCACCAATATGTCTTATTTAATGCACTATTTGTGCCCTTTGCTTTAAATTACATCATTTTGGGTACAAAATTATTCAAAAGTGTGAAAAGGACATTTTCTTTCCTCTGTAAAATACCCTATCCCCTTGTTATGAAGGAACCTTCCTACAATCCTGTTAAACCATCAGTGTAATGTGTAGAGCCCAGCAGTAGAGTGTGTTTGTTGCTGAACCAGAACAGAAATTCAGTTAGCGGATCTGAAAAAAAAAGGGAAAATTGTGTGAAATTCAATGAAAGGGATCCTTGAATAAAACTTTTATCTCTAGATTTTTCTTAATAATACTGAACACTATCCTTGCTTTTTTTCTTCCAATGCTGCAAATCTTCCAATCAACTTCATCCCAAAGGTGTACAGTTGGATTTAGATCCGTGGGCTTTGTAAGCCATTGGAGTAGACTGAAGTCACTGTCAACTCTGGGGAACTAGCTTGAGACGATGTGTGCTTTTTGGCATGGTGTACAATCCTGCTGGAATTATCCACTGGAAAAGCGTAGACTGGTGATGAAGGGATGCCCATGGTCAGTAACAATGCTATGGCATTCAAATGATGCTCATTTGGTTTTAAGTGGCCTAATGTGCAGCAAGAATTTTCAGAACATTACACCATCAACACCAGCCTGCATCACTTACACAAGATACACTTACTTGATCCATGGATTCATGCTGTTTACACCAAATTCTGACCCTGCCATCTGTATGTTCATAAATCCTGAATTGATAGACGAGGCAATGTTTTACCAATCTTCAGATGTCCAGTTTTGGTGATCATGTGCCCACTGTAGCCTCATCTTCCTGTTCCCATAAGTTCTTCTGCTACTGTAGTCCATCTGCAAGGTCAAAGTTGCCCTTCTGCACAGTGCTGTTCTGTTAGCTTGAACAATTCTGCCTATTCCCTTCTGACTTTTCTCATTAACTGTGTTTTTGCCCACATAACTGCTGCTCACTGGATGTTTTGTGTTTATTGCACCATTCTCTGTAAACTCTTCTCTGAAGTGTGTGAAAATCCCAGGAGGGCAGTTGTTTCTGAGATGGTGGAACCACCACATCTGGTACCAACAATCATGCCAAAGTTAATTTCTTATATCATGCATCTTGCCCATTTCTTATGTTTAGTTTATCAACTGCTTCACAAATCATGTATATATATATATATATATATATATATCCTTTGTCAAACTTGGGAATAAAATTCCATTTTGGGATGTATAAAATGCAATTGTGTGCATTTGTTAATGCGGCTTTGGATACTGCTCAAATACATACATACATTACTTTGTAAAAATACACCAACTTGTGGCAATCTACTATTGCTCTTTGATTTCATTTGAAATGTGGCACTCAGAGTTGAGGTCAGAGGTACCAGAGGCTATTACAGTGCTACAGTGGGGGGCCTTATTCTTCTGACTTTGTGAACAGAATGATCCCAATGGGCAGAGTGTCATGTGGTATAGAAAGCTGACTGAGTACTTAAATGGGCATCCCAGGCTACTGTACATACAGTGGGCTCCAGAATTTTAGAGAATAAAGGCTACAAATAATAATAAACTTGGATAATGATATATATTTTATGTTCAAACATAAGGAATACTAATTTTTCCTGAATACACAAAAGAAAGTGCCAATTATTGGCGCCCCTCATTGGAATTATGACTGGAAGGGACTACTATGGTCAGATCTTTTGACCATATGCACAAACTACATGTTTGGTGGCAAAATTGAATGCAGACAAGGAGATGAACCTCATACCTACTGTCAACTATGGCGGTGGGTCATTGATGTTTTGCTGCCAGTGGTCCAGGGGCACTACTGAAGATCAATGGCACAATGACTTCAACAAAGCACCAGGACATCTTGACAGAAAATCTGGTTGCCTCTGAAAGGAAGCTGAGACTTTGTTTTAGGTAAATTGTCCATCAAAATCCACACAGAAATGGTTATGTAAAAACCATAACCATGTTCTGCAATGGCCAAATCCCCTGAAAAACCTGTGGTCTCAACTGAGAGGGGGTTATCCCAAAGTTATGCAGGGAGGAATGGTCAAAAATCCCTCCAAATGTGTTCTCTAACCTCATCACTGATAAGGTTATGATAGGAAAAGACTCTTGGCTATCATTTTTGCCAGGGCTGTTTGCACAAAGTATTACATGATAATTGTTGAACTGTGGAATTGTATTAGAAGAATTTACCCATATTAATTAAGGGTGCCAATAATTCTGGAGCCCACTGTTGTATGGCACACAAAGATACACAGAGACACTTTGACATGAAGCTGTTCAGTCCTAGAGCACAAAGAACCGGAGAAAGCAACCCTGGATCCACCCCATCGTGAATTTCTTTCAGTAAATTCTCAATATGGATTGCCCTTTCCTGCGTGCTGTAATTAATATCACTGTGGTGAGCTTTTATTTGGGGTAACTGGGAATGAGACCATGTGGACATATTTTCCAGTCTGCAGTCATGTCCTCCTTTACAGAAAGGCCCTGGGTGGGATTTGAACGCGTGACATTCTTGCTGTGAGACGATGGCGGTATCCACAAAACCACCATGCCAAGAGCTATATCACTCTTTTATAAGCACTACCAAAGCATTCATAAGCACTCATGTCAATTACCGACAGAAGGATCTTGTGTCAGTTCTTGTGTCAGTTCACATGAAGTGATGGTAATGTCACTTCATCAATGTTGACATAACACACCCCATATGCCTATTTGCAATTACACCATCCCCTCACAACAATGGATTAAATTCCTGCGCATGGCCTTTCTGTGTGGTGTTAGCATTTTGCTATTTTTCTGCTCTTAATCCCTCTACCAACCGTATCCCTCCCCCAGTTTCCCTCCTCCAATCCACTCAGTCGCTGCAAAGTAAATTTTCCAATCCCCCGCTTGCTACAATAATTTATCATTTTGAACTGCTGCAAGTGTCTGAAATGTAAACTTTTACACTTCAGTTGATAATATTTTTACTGATACAACAAATCACACTTGATAACAAGTCAATGTTTTTCATGACCTAAGGAGGCCATGAGATGGAGAAAAATTAATTTATACCAGTGTGCTCTGAGCTCGACTAGATTACTGAAAAGCAGTTTATCAAAATGTCAAAATAAAATGCAATATCTTACCAGGCATTTTAACATTGTTGTACCTGACAAAAGGCTTTTGCTCGGCAATGATGTGGAGATGATTTGCTTGTGGAGAGTTTCACAGAAATGGCAAGGGTTTTTCATTCATTCACCCATGAAAGTGGTTTTATTCCTGAAAGTTTGAATTTGGTACTTTATGTTGAGTCTGGTCAGTGGGTATCAGCTTCTTATGAATGGTTTAAATACATTTAAAATGTTCTGCCTTTTTGATCATTGCAAGCACTTACCTTTACGATGTGATTGCTTTGCAGTCACAATGCTGTTGTTCAATTCCATTATGAAAGGCACACACACCTGGGCCCATGCAGGTAAATTCAAAATCTATCATGTTTCACATGGCCTCTGTCTGATGGTAGAGCACTGCCACTGAACTGCAGCAGATAAGGCGTCTGTAGGAAATCTTAAATTAGGCCTAGAAAACCACACTGCCCAAAGTTCTGTGCACAGAAATGCAAACACATTTTATTTACCGTGACCTTGCGGTAAATAAAATTGAATTTAATATTGCAGTAAATATTCTCTTTCAGATCTGCTTTATTCAATTGTCAAGTTCTAATGAATGCTGAAAGGTTTTTTCAATACTATGGTACAGTAGTTGAACAGTTAACAGCAGATGAGTACTTCTCAGATGTAGATTTTCAGTATGATGGAGTTAATCAGGAAATTGGTATTCAGGGAACTTCACTATTCCAGTCAGAAATAAGCACTGTGTAACCATAGATACTACATCTAACCAAATTAGCACTTTAAAAATTGTCCTACTATCTTACAATATCACATTGTTCTCAGTGTACATTAGACAGGTACAGTTCACACTGAATACATTTGCATCTACATTAATGTTGTGATGTTAATCCAAGCATTCAAGTATTTAGGCTATGATATTATATACTGTATGCAAACTCCTTTACTAATAAGCATAACCCGAATAAATCAGAATCCCCCTACATAGAAATATACTTACATCTGTAAGTTCTGTTTTCTTGGATAATAATTAACTTGGCATGCATGCATTTTTGGAGCAACTGCAAGATATTTTTGTATCTCTGTTATGAAAGACGTCAAGTTTTATATCACACAATGACATTACTGTGCTGCAACAGTGAATACATTGATAAAAGGCAAAGGGCGTTGATGAGGATGATTGTGCGCTATGCGCTTCTGCAAAAAACAACAGAAAGTAGCACTAAAGCAAATATCCTCCCAAAGGAATACAGGTTACAGGGGAAGTGCTCATAGGATAAATATTTAGGATATTTCAATGACCATATATAACAGCCACAAAATTTGAATGTACATAACTCCCAGCTACATTTTTGTGGTGAAATGGTGAAACACTGTCAAGGTGTTCAGGTGCAAACCCGACAACATCTGGTTGAAAAGTGAAAGTTTTTGAGCAGACTGGAACATATCTGGGCTATATACAGCCAGGCCTTAACCTAGTCCATTTATCTCTCAACCAAGATTTCCACCCCTATATAACTCAAGATTCCAGCTTTTGTTCACTGGGTTTGGAATATGACTGTAACCTGAATAAGTGCCGCTATCCAGAAAAAACTCTATGAATGCAGACATTCATACAATAGAAGAAAATAGTTTCTTTTAAAGATAACAAATCATTGCAAAACTTTGAAGAACAATAAGAACTGTATGAATAAAACTTTCATGGTTCCTCATTAACATGCCAAAGCAAAGAATAGGGTATTTGTTCAGTGCACTTACAGTAAAGTGGTCCTTTAATAATGCAACAATACCCCAGTGTTTATTTATTTATCTATTTATACATTTCTGAGAATAGAAGCAATGGAAAACAATGTCTATCCCAGTATTTTCTGCAGTACTTTTGACCATGCTGTCCTACTTTACCCTCCATGGAATAGAAATGATAGAAAAATGCATGAAGGAATGTATCCTTGGAGTTTAGGTAAATTGCTTTTAGACGGGCAACTTCAGCGTTAAATGGCTCTGAAATCATCTGCCGACATCCCAGCTGTAGGATTTAACGTGTTGTTGAATAGAGATTTTGGTTCCATAAATCCAAGGACTTAAGTACTTTCCAACCACAAACAAGAAGAAAATTTACAGAGCAAAATCAACTCTGTTTTTACTTCATAATCTTTACAAAAGATGATGTATTTTTTTCATTCAATTCCGAGCTGAAGCAACCTTCAAAGACAAACACTGAGCAAGTTTATTCAATAACTACAGTAAGTGAAGCCAAATGCATTTTCACTTTGATATTTCATCGTACTGTATATACTCAGGGTTGATTTTCTTTTAGAAAGAAAGGGTACTTTATAACACCGCTACATATCTATTTTATGTCGGTGTGTAGAGGTGGAAAATCCAGGCTCAGAAAGAAATACTCCTCCCCAGTATTTTGTTCCAATCCACCTGGATTCAAACTCAAATAACATGGGTGAGTTCATGGGTGGAAGAAACACATGGCAGGGCATTCTAACCCCTGGATTTTCCACCACTGTTAGTGTGTGTGTGCTTTTTCTCTTAAATCCTGGATTACAAATACTGTGAAGAATTTCAGCCTACCTTCTACTGCCCATCTGATGAATCTTTGCCAGCAGTGGCAGTGGCTGTGACGTTACTCTTCTCAAAGACGAGACAAGTGGAGATGCAAGGGGCAAACAGGAGGCCTGCAGGAAGACTGATGTGTGACTGATGCTTTCTGCTTTAGGAAGTGAAGGCTGCTGTTTATCACACTGACGACTTTTGACAATATGTATCATCTCACCTGCTGTTGTACACCACTAATCCGTTTTCACAACTGATGGTGAGCTTATCAGCCTCGTGGCTTCTCCATGCAGTGAAGAGTTTCACCTCTGCTGTGTGAGCCCTTTACAACTTTACAACACACAAATCTGGACAGCTTTTTTGATGGCCCCCCTTTGTAAATATGAGGTGTAAGCTCTGGCTTATGAACTGACTTCAAACAATGCACCAATGAAGCATAAGAAAACTGACCTTCCTGCCAACACAGTTACTTGTTCACAATATCAAAAGCCTTCTACTTCTACTATTTTGGGTAAATATACAAAAAAACACTCCCTGATATGCTTTCTCATTGTAGAAACACATACAATGTTTATGAGTGTTCAAATCCTTCTCAGGTTGATGGCAGGCAGAAGTGAAAAAAAAGAGTCAATTAACGACAGAGCATACAAAACAAAATCTAATTAAAAAGTCACAGTGGGAGCTCTCCTCAAAGTATAGAGCATGATGCTAGTTGCAGTAACCTTAGCCGACACAGCGCAGTGGGGCAGGCACAATATCCCATCTTCATTTTATGTCTTCGAAGGCACCTAGTACACACGCACACACATACACACACACACACACGCACACATGCATGCACACACACACATGATTGATGACATTGAATAATATTGGAACATAACACAAGTTAAGAGTGTTGCACAAATGGTGTTGATGTATCTCATCAGTCAAGTATGAAACAAAATAATGTATTTCCTTGTACCAAAATGGGCCTGGTTCACTCACAGTCCAGCTCAGCTTGCCTAGAACTGAAATTGTTAGCTGTCATGCATTTGCCGATCTGTCCGTTAAAGCTGCTGATGTTGAAATATCTCGTATGGTGTGATTAAGAGTTATATTTTTAGATTTAAATGTATTTATTTTTTCATGAAAGGGAATAGACAAGAACAAAGATATCTCTGAAGCTTTTCCAGAACCGTTTCTAATATGTTTTGTTTATTTTTCCCTCTTCCCACATCCTTCTATAAGCTGTATTTGTTTGCCGCATTTTCATATGATGTATTTTAAGAAAGATCTGGCAGGGGGTTCTTGAGAGGCAGATCGCCTCTCAGTCAGTCTTACACTCTTCTTCAAAAACACTGCAAAAGAGAAGGTGTGACAGGCATGTGTCTGCTTTTCCTATGATTCTGCTCTGTGTTACTGCTGATGATTTAGCGTCAACCATCTCTGCTACCATCTCAATATTCATAAGGCAGATACAGTGGGAGTGGTGCTGGCAGGTGGTGGGATCTGTGTGTGTGTGTGTGTGTGTGTGTGTGTGTATGTGTGTGTATGTTTGCGTGTGTGTGTATGTGTATGTGCATATGTATGGGTGGGAGGGTGGGCATGTGTCACTTATATCTATGTTTTAATGGATATAATCTTGGTGAATGTTTATATCTATCCTGAGAAAGTCCCAAGGCAAAGAATGCTGCTATCCAACGAATTTCATCACTCATAATTGCATTATAACTGTGTGTTGTTTTATTTATTTAATATTTATTCTGACAATTTAACTTGAATGCACAGGATAAAGTGTCTTATTCATGGCGTGCCAATGAACACAAGCAATATGTCCTTGTAACTAGAAACACATAATTTAGTACCATTAATCTTTAGACATTCCCTGATATTGTGCCAAATACCTGCCAGAATATACAAGCTTGCCGTGATTGCCAGCCCTGCACAACGGCAAAGGTCAAGCAGGAATCTCATCATGACCTGCAGTCCCCTGCGTTCATCTCGACAGGTAATGAGAACGCGTTTCACAATTACATCTGAGCTAACTTGGGAATCGGATTTGCTGTTGCCACCATCTCCCTTGAAATAAATGTGTCAGAAAACAGGACGTTTTACTCAGATGTTGCTGTAGGGAACCTTTTGATTCCACGTTAAATCATTAGGCAAAATGCACTTTAATTAAACCTAATTATGTTTTGCCAGCCACTCTCATTAAATCGCGTCTGTGCACTCTAGCAGTCTCCATTACCGCTCTCTCTCAGCTCCGGCTGCAGCTCCCGAGCATGTCTGTGGTGGATCCGGGAGGGTCATTTATACGCCACCGCTATCACAGCCAAACAAAGTTGCTACCACACATCGTACCCAGAGTAATTATGGTCATCAATCCACCTGCAACTACCAGGCCTGCCGTCATTCTTTTACACCTGGGGCCTGGGCAGCCATCTGCTGGCAATGATCAGCAATCACTACAAACCTTAACAGGGACTTGATGACCCATCCATTTCTCATCACTGCACTCCTGAGCCAAACGGGACACAAACAAAACTCCCCCCGTCATTTTGGAATCTCCCCCATTTTTTCCATCGGAAATAAAATACATCTCTCACTGCAATCAAACCCTGGACTTCACTTCATAGCGAGTAAGCTGACAGCCTCCGGCTTCATGGGTAAGAGACTGCCTCCCTGTGTGTGCCTGATGGCTGTCAGTTAATTTTAGATTCGTACATACTTGCACTTTAGTCATGCACTGTATAGTACTAGTTAGGCTCATATCTACACGGGGACCGAGGGTAAGTGACAGGGGCTGGATCATAACAGACAGTGAAATAATCCACGTGTGTGATAACATCGCCTGACTGCGTAAGGTGCAGTGGAGAGGCTCAAATGCTGGCCTTGCAGGACGTGTCTCCCAAACAAATGAAGGCTATTTCACTGACTTATGAAGGATCAGCTTTAAAGCAGAATAGTTCTGACATGGAGGCAAGCTGAGGCCAGTACACTGTGAAAGAGGGGTGGAGAGGGGCATTGTGGGAACAGATGGGGGAGGAGAGACCAAATCATTAGGAGGCCCACAGGAGACCGTCCCCTGTAATAATGGTGCCAGTGACTCAGATAATATGGCTGATGCCTATCGGACAGCTGAGGTTGCTGCTGGAGAATAAGGTAAAGGTCAGGCAAACCTGGACTTCTAGAGCCACAGGGTGTGTTGTTCACTGTTGTTACTTAGCATTTCATGATTTTATGGACCGATTAGCGCAGTTGATTATGTAGTTAACTAAACTCACCTGGTTCCTTGGTTGCTCATTTTATAGTGGCGATGTCTGTGGCTCTCCAGGACCAGGGTTAGAGACCTATGGTTTGAATGGGAGAAAGTGGTAGAGCTCAGAGACATGAGTTGAATGCAGGCATGTGTGCTAATGAAGGTGACATCAACGCTTAGATCCTGAATAAGAATGTGATCAGTTCCCTTACCTCGAGACCTTGGACTTTAGCTCATCAGGCTAATTGCATTTCTTGTTGTGCTGTTTGACTGGTGCGGGCTACGGTTCTAAATCCATAGCAGACCTACCCTCAGTTACACGGTCCTGTTACAGTGGGACTGCTTGGGCTGAATAGCTTTGGATGATTTAGAGGGGTCCTCTACTATTGGCAGAGAGGTCCACCATGAGGGATCTACTCTACTCCAGGTGGTAGACTGCCAAGTTCTGAGGAGTAATAGGAGAATAGGTGGTTAACAGTGGGCAGATGCTACTTCTTTCACACCGTAGACTGGCAGACCAACTTATGGCCCAACCCAAAAATAGTACTGTATGTGCCAGGAAACATAGTGCCATATCATGGCAGCTAGAAATATTCTGTATGTTTGGATTAATAAAAAATGATTTAATTTCCTATTGGCAAGCTTTGGCTTAGGGATATGCTTCATTAGGATATGCATATGCGCATTTTACTACAATTTTGTTCAACTACTATTTTCAAAAGTAAATTATGGCAGACACAATGATAAGATTCTGCTGAATATTGCTGTTTTTTAATCTTATTTGTATAGCTTCATTGTTATTTGTCTTTCTTTCCAGCTTTCGTTTGACGAATATTAGAGTGTTCACAGTTCAAGGGCTCTTTATTTAACACAGACATGCTATCCAAGAGGGATCAAATAAATTAAAATAAACTTCTAGAGTAGAATGTCCTGTATCCGAATTGATTTAACATCACTAGTGTTACTGTTTTGATAAGACAGTATTTTGAGTCAATGTTGGCAATTCAGAAAGGTGATTAAACCATTGTTTTTTGGTTTTGCTCATTGGATATAAGGAACATTTGTGTGGATCCATTTTGTGTTACGGTCCAGTGGCTGTCTTTGCAGCCCCCCTGGCAGAGGCCCTAGTATAGTTCATATTTCTGTCAGCATTGTTGATGGCAACCTGAAGATCTGGCAGCATCGGGATTGCAAGCTTGACACAAAATTACCCTCCCTACAATTTATTGCAGTGCTGAAATGGTGTGTGTGTGTGTCTCTAAGTAAATGAAATAAGGGTGCAGAGCTTACCTTGTTTTTGGCGTAGAAACTTTTTTTTGAGTTTTCGACGTTTGCAATTTATCATTTTCTGTGTATGCTGTCTGGTTTAGGTGCGTGGATGCGTGACTCATATTCAATATCGCCATGACTTCGATTTAATGGGGATTATAGTTTGTCTTTTGCGTTTGATTTATGTGTCCTCTGTTGCCAACCTCCCTCCTTCCCGATGGCTCTTGCCGGAATCATGAAGTAATAGGAGATATGCATCTTAATTAGACACAAACTCGCATGGTATTGCGGTACTTCAAACAAATTATGGCTAATCTGCGAACAGAGGCCTGTGACAAGGACAGTTACTGAGAGGGAATACATTTATAAATAATTACAATTATTTGTCCCTCATTCGTGCATCTCGTGGTAAGACAATGCAACTGCACACACTTTGGGGGTGCCAAACTGCAGCTAGTAGGGATGTTTGACCACAGCCATAATAACAGAAATTTGATCCACCATTTCAGCATTCTGGAGAAGTTCCTGGTCAGCTATAAAGATAGGAGAGTTGATTCTCTGGGCTGCTTCACCAGACACACAGGAGCTGTTCTTTTCCGCTGCTGTAGAGATGGCCGATGGTTATCGTCAGTGCTGAGTCACTGAAAGGGGTGCTGCTTCATCAGTGGCTGCATTTAAAAAACACGGAGCCTGTAAAGGGACCCATTATCGCTTGATGAAGCATAAACATCTGCTGAGTTCTGCACATAATTCACTCAGAATCACAAGGGGAAAACAGCAGCAGCTGTCTGCAGTATAAGGTCACACCGGCACACATACACTCAGTGAGCACTTTATTAGGTATTTACTAGACTTATTTTTTAGACATATTCATTCTTCTGCTGCTGTAGCCTGTCCACTTAGAGGTTTGACACATTGTGTGCTTGGAGGTGCTCTTCTGCATACTACTGTTGTAATGTGTGGTTATTTGCATTACTGTCACCTTCCTGTCAGCTTTGACCAGTCTGGCCATTCTCCTCTGACATCTCTCATTAACAACGCATTTCTGCCCACAGAACTGCTGCTCCCTGGATGCATTTTCTCTGCAAACACAAGAGACTGTTGTGTGTGAAAATTCCAGGAGATCAGCAGTTTCTGAGATACTCAAACCACCCTGGCACCAACAATCAATCCACGGTCAAAGGCCCCATTCTGACATTTGGTCTGAAAAACAGCTGAACCTCTTGACCACATCTGCATGCTTTTATGCATTTAGTTGCTGCCACAGGATTGGCTGATTAAATATTTGCATTAACAAACTGGTGCACAGGTCTACCTAATAAAGTGCTCACTGAGTGTATATCTTATTCTAGATACATTAGTCATTAGTCATACATACAGCCAGGTCCATAAATATTGGGACATCAATTCTCATCTTTTTGGCTCTATACACCACCACAATGGATTTGAAATGCTTTAGCTGCAGACTTTCAGCTTTAATTTGAGGGTATTTACATCCAAATCAGGTGAACGGTGTAGGAATTACAACAGTTTGTATATGTGCCTCCCACTTTTTAAGGGACCAAAAGTAATGGGACAAACTAACAACCATAAATCAAACTTTCACTTTTTAATACTTGGTTGCAAATCCTTTGCAGTCAATTACAGCCTGAAGTCTGGAACGCATAGACATCACCAGACGCTGGGTTTCATCCCTGGTGATGCTCTGCCAGGCCTCTACTGCAACTGTCTTCTGTTCCTGCTTGTTCTTGGGGCATATTCCCTTCAGTTTGCCTTTCGCAGTATGCTTCGGGTCATTGTCCAACTGTACTGTGAAGCGCCATCCAATGAGTTCTGAAGCATTTGGCTGAATATGAGCAGATAATATTGCCTGAAACACTTCAATTCATCCTGCTGCTTTTGTCAGCAGTCACATCATCAATAAATACAAGGGAACCAGTTCCATTGGCAGCCATACATGCCCACGCCATGACACTACCACCACCATGCTTCACTGATGAGGTGGTATGTTTTGGATCATGAGCAGTTCCTTTCCTTCTCCATAGTCTTCCCATCATTCTGGTACAAGTTGATCTTTGTCTCATCTGTCCATAGGATGTTGTTCCAGAACTGTAAAGTCTTTTTTAGATGTTGTTTGGCAAACTCTAATCTGGTCTTCCTGTTTTTGAGGCTCACCAATGGTTTACATCTTGTGGTGAACCCTCTGTATTCACTCTGGTGAAGTCTTCTCTTGATTGTTGACTCTGACACACATACACCTACCTCCTGGAGAGTGTTCTTGATCTGGCCAACGGTTGTGAAGGGGTTTTTCTTCACCAGGGAAATAATTCTTCTGTCATCCACCACAGTTGTTTTCCGTGGTCTTCCGGGTCTTTTGGTGTTGCTGAGCTCACCAGTGTGTTCTTTCTTTTTAAGAATTTTCCAAGCAGTTGATTTGGCCACACCTAATGTTTTTGCTTTCTCTCTGATGGGTTTGTTTTGATTTTTCAGCCTAATGATGGCTTGCTTCACTGATAGTGACAGCTCTTTGGATCTCATATTGAGAGTTGACAGCAACAGATTCCAAATGCAAATAGCACACTTGAAATGAACTCTAGACCTTTTATCTGCTCCTTGTAAATGAGATAATGAGGGAATAACGCACACCTGGCCATGGAACAGCTGAGCAGCCAATTGTCCCATTACTTTTGGTCCCTTAAAAAGTGGGAGGCACATATAGAAACTGTTGTAATTCCTACACCATTTACCTGATTTGGATGTAAATACCCTCAAATTAATTCAAATCCATTGTTGTGGTGTATAGAGCCAAAAATAGGAGAATTGTGTTGATGTCCCAATATTTATGGACCTGACTGTATATCTATATATGTGTCTGTCTGCACTTCTGTTTGTCTGCCTATCCATTTTTGTCTGTTTATAGGTTTTTTTGTTTTCAACACAAACTGAAAAAAACTTGCTCCCAAAGTGCAGATCAGCAGAACCCTCCCTCCAGGGAAACTGCAAAGAATAACATGAGAAATATCTCCCATTATCAGTCTGCATACTTTGCTTCCCCCCCCCTAACCTAGTTATTGCAGGTTAATTGAGTGTCAGTTGTTTTAGACATATTCATACTCTAGTACAAGGTCAATTTTGCCAATTATAAAGACCTTACATGTGGTAATACAAGTTCAGGGAATATAAATCCCGTCATCATCAGATTAATCACTGCCATTTTTCCAACAGTCAGGAAATCATTTGAGTGAAACAGTTGACAATGACTGACATTTGGAACTGCAGTCATAGAAAGGAAATGGGTAGGTCTCTGGGTGTGTCGTACTGACAAACTTGCCTATTGTTTTAATTAACATTAAATGATTCTGAAGTTCTCAACAACAAGTAAAGCCTTTTCTCCAAGAAATACAAAAGGATGTTGTCGAACAGCAAAGCTTCTCCCCAGTAAATATTTAATTGTGCAATTAGCACTGAAATTTACAAGCGCTAACATATTCATTAAAATCATTGTTTTCTTTTCTTTTTTTTTTCTTTTTCAATATTACTCATGACAACTCAAAATTGGGTAGATGTTTACTGTGAGTAATGCTTGACAATTTCTGTCTGCCATAATTGTCATTTACCAATGAAGCATGCTAGATTCATTTATATTAAGCCTTCGCGAGAGCTGGCTTGAGTTTAATAAACATTTGACATGAGGGAAATGAAAAAATAATGCGCAAGGGTCCTGAAATCAATCTGAATTCATTGGGGAAATTGTTTATACTGTGTCTATCATAAGCTAAATAAACATATCTAGCTTGCTGTCACAGATAGTGGGGATTTGATGACGTCTCAGTTAATTTGATGTTCAACAGAAAATGCATGTTTTTACAGCTTGAAATATCAGAGTAAAAGTTATTATATTTTAGAATCTTGTAGTCTTTACCAGCCACTTGAATTGGTTGGAGTATAATTGGTTCGGAGTAAGCCAGGTGCATTTATAGTAGTGAAGTCATTGAATGTTTCTGTTAGCGTTAAATAGACTCTAGATTGGAGGAGAATTAGTTTCCTACAAAAAGGAGAAATGTAAGTACAGTTCCTCCTCAGCTGGCATGTAGAAAATGAAACCACATAAACTTAAAATGAAAAACCGTTTCAATGTAAAGGGATTATTTTGGGATTTGGGAAATTATTGAGTTTAAGTACAGTACATACACTCAGTGAGCACTGTATTTGGTATTAATTACACTTATTTTTTAGACTTATTAGTCTTCTGCTGCTGCAGCCTATCCACGTAAGAGGTTTGACGCTTTGTGTGCTCAGAGATGCTCTTGTGCATACCATTCTTATAATGTGTGGTATAATGTTGTCACCTTCGCTTCAGGTTTTCCCAGTCTGACCCTTCTCCACTGACCTCTCTCATTAACAAGGTTTCTGCCCGCAGAACTGCTGCTCACTGGATGTTCCCCATTCTGATATTTGATCTGAAAAACAGCTGGACATCTTGAACCTAGCGGCGTGGATGGTGCAGTGGGTAGCACTGCTGCCTCACAGCAAGGAGGTCCTGGGTTCGAATCCCGGTCAGCCAGGGCCTCTCTGTGTGGAGTTTGCATGTACTCCCCGTGTTTGTGTGGGTTTCCTGTGGGTACTCCGGTTTCCTTCCACAGTCCAAAGACATGCAGGTTAGGCTGATTGGAGAGTCTAAATTTCCTGTAGGTATAAGCATGTGAGTGAACTGTGTGTGTGCCCTGTGATGGACTGGCGACCTGTCCAGGGTGTATTCCTGCCTTTTGCCCAATGTATGCTGGGATAGGCTCCAGCCCCCCTGCGACCCTGTTCAGGATAAGCAGGTTAAAATATGGATGGATCTTGACCATGTCTGCATGCTTTTATGCATTTACTTGCCAGATGGTTAGCTATTTCCATTAACAAACTGATATACAAGTCTACCTTATAAGGTGCTCAATAACTGTATTTTGCAATATGCAAGCGTGTGCAAGTATTATTTTACTTTGACATTTGGATCGACACCTGTGTTGCAGCATATTGTTTTTTTGTTTTGTTTTGCCTTAGTCTCCCCTGAATGAGCCCTTACAATACAGATATTGACCACAGGTATTACAAATATGTAGATGGACACATTCAACGATTCCAATATAAAAGTTGCAGTACAGCATGTACGTATTTTAATTGCATAAAATGTATACCCGTCAGATACAGTGCCCCTGAATACTGGCTTTGTATATTTCTTACAAGACCAAATAAATATATAAATTGCACAGTACATTCTTTGAAAGATGATGGCACTTAGACGAGATACTGTAGTGGAAGATGGAATGGAATGCATACCGTTCTATGCTCTGTAAAGGAACATTTAAAAAGAAAAAAGTGTTTGAAATGTCTACTGCCGGTGAACTGACATTCATAACTCTGACATAAATACTGCATCATCTGAGGCTGAAAGCGGGCTGGGGGCAGGCGATGAGGTCATTTAGCCTGTCAAAAGTTGAATTAAGGCCAAGGCCAAGGACGGGGCCAAAAAAAATCAACCTGTGTTCCCGTTTACCAAAAGAAAAATCAGCTGCCTATCAAAGCGAGGGGGGGAACTCAGCCAGCCGGAACTGGAGAAATGCTATAGCCACAGCATAGTCCATCAATGGCAGGCCATAACCTAGAGACCACTTCAGGACCAAGACACCATCACATTCTGTCTTTCTGATCATTTTCTCCTGACTGCCAAATTCCCTTGCATTGGAAACAGCAGGTCACAGCAGCCAGGTCCTCATCAATATCAGCACTGTGCAGTGA
This sequence comes from Conger conger, assembly GCF_963514075.1. Classification (NCBI taxonomy): domain Eukaryota; kingdom Metazoa; phylum Chordata; class Actinopteri; order Anguilliformes; family Congridae; genus Conger; species Conger conger. The sequence goes on along the minus strand of NC_083766.1, from coordinate 35,050,688 downwards.
ATTACACTCTGTTACACTCCAGCACATGAACATGAACATTTGTTTATTTTCACATTTAATTTTAATTGAAAAAAATTAGCATTAGTATTTCTGTTTTTTTCTTTTTTTACAGTGAGCTAGGAGCTGGGCAGTTCAGGAATTAATTGGATGACCGCCTGTGTCAAGGTGATAAGGAATACCTGGACTGGGATTGTTATTTTTCAGATTAATGCCCCTTTGCTAGGGTGCCTGACACTCTGTTAAATTAGTGTGCATAGTGACACTGTGACAGAGTCATTAATAGCCTGGATAACACTTGATCCTATCCAGTCAATGGAGAGCTGGTCATTAATAGGACTGCATGTTCCTAGGAAACAGGTCTGGTCTCATTTGGACCTCACCGGAGAACTGAATGTATGCATATATGTTTTCTCTGCAAGCCTTCTCTATTTGGATTGTGGTCTCATTGTTATGCTTCAGAACATCAGCACACGTGCCGATTCTTTTGTTCAGTAAATGGCGAGAAACAGCTGGTCTGGCATTATGGGTAACTTGTTATTATCCAGGGGCACACTGAGGTATGCCTGGAAAGCAAGAGCATTTTTGATTGTGGTCACCCTAAAAATAAATAAATAAATGTACATTATATAGCCAGCTGAGCCGGGTGGATAAAACCCGAAGCAATTCATTTTACAAGCCGCTTGTGATGAAACATAAAAAATGGTGCGAACATTGTGCCACACGTTGTTTTTGCATTCTCCACATTCCACACTTACTGTAATCACAGAGTCCCCGCTCAGTTTGGTATTAATGGACACTGAAAATGCCGAACAGAGACTCCCTTTTTTAATTGCTGCATTTCGTGATAGGTATTTCCTAGAAGTGTTCGGGATTCTTCCTGACTATATTGTGTCTGGGCTTTCTAATCTCAAAGGACTTGGGTAGTTCCAATTACAACCGTGCTCCTCTTGCTGCAGTACCACTCAGAGCAGATTAATGCCTTTTGAATGAGGAGATCCTTTGAAGAAAATCCTGTGAAAGCATTTTCTTCCCTCCGTGAAAGAGAGAGTATGTTGTTTCCCTCCATTGTGGATGCTTAGTTGACGGTTGAGTGTTCATCTCACTAAAACTTTTTTGAAAAGAAATGAAATGCTAAGCCTGCTTTAGACTGCAGTGTTTATAGCAGGCCAAATAGCTGTTCATTGCAAGGTGAACGTAAACACAAAGGATGAAGGAGAATGCCAGGGACTATCTTGAGCCCCAGATGCAGGGTGAAATGCAGTTGTCATATATACAATATTACATAAAGGACCTATTAACCAAAATAAGGGTGTTACAATAAAAGTTTCTGCATCAGTGACTTGCAGCATAATTCATAAAACTGTTGAAAATATTCTCATAACTATAGGATTTGATATGGACCTGTCCTTCCTCACTTACAATGAGTGTTTTGTTTGTTGCGTATTAGTGCAGTAACTGGCTGCAGCTACAGATACATTGGTTATTATGTACATTCATGAGCGCTGTAAGGCAGATGTTTTTAGTATGTGTAGTCGATGCAGTCGTAATGGTGTTTCATTAATCTGTGCATTGCTTGAGCAGATTCACTTTATGATTCGCCTTGGATGAATCGCCTTGACCTGTCACCTACACAACGGCAACCGTGGTCCTCTTGAGTCCAGCCCATTCACAGCCATTATCCTTCCTCTCAATGCATTTAAATGTCATTTAAATGAATTAAAGCGGACAGTGTGACTATGACAGGCAACAGAGTGCTCTCTGACAGCTCCTGGCAATTTGTAGGCAGTTTCTTTGAAACTGCGTGACACACCAGTCTTATGCAGAAATAAATGCCCCGACATGTTCTTTTACAGGGACTTTGACGGTTCTCGTGGCTACATGAAAAGGAAGAACTCATTCTAATGATATAGTAACAGGAAGGTAGTCCATGTGCCATATCTTCACAGTTGACCTTGCTTTAGACTGAACCCACTGCATGAATAATTCATCCCTTTTTTGTGTACAGTATATTTTTTTTCCACTTTTATGTTTTGGGAAAACAAGAATTATGTATGCCATAATCACTTGTGACCTTCACAAGCTGCCCTGCTAAATTATTAATCAAGAAAAAAAACTACATTTTGCAGCAGATGTTTATAAACAATATAATCTTTCAGCACTATTAAATGTGGATTTTTTTTGGTTTATGCACTAATGCTAAGTTTTTGCATTTATTTATATTAAAGTTTTTGGCAGGCACAAAATTAATATAAAAAGCCTTTGGTGGGTAAAAGCATTAATGGGCATTAAGATTTGCACTCTAATCTAATTTCACACACACTTTTATTTTTTCTGATGGAATTAAACAACTCACAACATGCAAGTGTAATGTTGTCAGCACTCCACTTCCAAACTTTATTCAACGTGAGTTTCATAGGTAGGACATATATAGAGCAAATTGCTTAATTTGAAATAAAAATAAGCACTCTAATACATAAGCTTTCATACCTCTTTGGAGTTAACGAAACTCTCTGCTCATTATATACCTCAGCAGTGAATCGATACCATCCCTGAGCAGGCATGAGCTTATGGGCTTTGTTTCAATATGAGGGTGATTGATAACATGACCAAGTCAATCAATCATGTCAGAGCCTCTACATAAATCCCATTGTTACAGGATAAGGAGCTTTATTGTGTACTACAGGCCGTGTACGCCATGCAAACATGCAGTTGTAACATTTGCCGTGTTTTTTTATTTATTTTCATGGACGTAACCAGTTTATGCGGTGTGTTAGAGGATGCGCTATTCTGAAATGATGGTGCATATTTGTAGGCTCTAAATACGTGAGAGCGAACAGTCTGTGAAGAAGATAACCACTGCAGAAAATGCAAAACGGAATGGAAAACGGCCTTTTAAAACTGGAGAGCGAAGCATTGTGGGGGTCGGAGGCAAGCAGGCGGCCCGTCAGGTTTCTCAGCAGGCTGCCTGCATCCGGAGCTGTGATAGATCAGATCAGTGGCATGTCTCTGCTTTGATCCTTATACAGTAAGATTGTCCCATCTGTAAAACTCAGAAATTCCTTTGTGGATTTTTCAAATGCAACCTCAGATTTTACAAAAGATGAGCCAAAGAACATGCTCCTGAACATAATAGCATTCCTGCTTTCTCACTAGTCTGTACAAACTTACGGCTACCTACCTCACAGCACAGTTTTAATAGACACTGCACGTACGTGCGCGTACGTGGATGGGTCTGACTCATGATGACTCAGGCTGAAAATAATACATGAAAACAGGATTTATAATCTCTGGTGGGCTTATTGGCTGGTATTGATTTAACAAACAACAAGAAGTCGCAAATGCCCTACACACCGGCTCGACCGCTCCGCTCTGCTGCCACACCGCATCTTGCTCACCCTGCCAACCGTGTGAATGACTGTCCATTGTCCTGACCGCCGAGCTTCTTCAACCTAGCTTCCCAGTGGTGGAACGACCTCCCCATCCCCATAAAAACTGCTCACTGCTCACTCACTGCCCGTTTTCCACTGCAATCTGAAGACTCCTTTGTGGGAGTTCCCTCGTCTATTGTGACTTGTTTTTCTTCTTTAGCCCCTTGCATTTTATATTTCATATGGGACTTTTGAATTTGTATTTGTCTCAGTACTGTAGTTCCTGAAGTTGTAGATGTCTTGGTATGGTGGTTACACACTTGGTCTTTCTACTTTGTGTTATGTCCATGGCCTTGCAACCAATCATATATAAATTGTACCTTATCTGATGGTTCGGTTGTTTGTTCTATGACCTTGATATGCACTGTCTTGTTACTTTGGATAAAAGTGTCATGTAAAACATGTAATGTTACAACATAATAATTTGTCAAAACTTCTGCTTGAGAGAGATTCTCATTGTAAGACCCTCACATCTGACATATCGTGTTGTGTATTTGTTCTCACACAGATGCATCGTGGACGACAAAGTGTCGAAGGTGGCCTGGCTCAACCGCAGCACCATCCTGTTTGCCGGGCGTGAGAAGTGGTCTCTAGACCCCCGTGTCATCCTACTCAACAACACAGCCATCACAGAGTACAGCATCAAAATCCAGAACGTGAACGTGTATGATGAGGGGCCTTACGTCTGCTCCATCCTGACCAATAAGAGACCCAAATCATCCAGGGTTCACCTCATTGTACAAGGTACCTTCTCTTTTCTTGATTTTGCTAATATAATATTCTGAGACACGAAAACAACAATATGATGGAGGGGTTGGCATATATGTCAAAATAATAATTACATTATAGAGTATTTGCCATTATGTTAACCTGTACTGTTAATCTGTACATGTCACACTGTTACTGTAACTCATAATACTGATATGTGTACAACAATATGGGTGCTGTTCTTACCAAGGAATTGCAACTAGCTTACATGGCAACCTAAATTGTATACATATAAATCTAGCAAGTTTGGTGATGGTTTATATTGATATCATTGAGTAAAGAATGACATGTATGCACATTAGAGGTAGTATTTTAAAGATGCAATGTATTAGTCCCTTGCTGGCTAGCTATTGTAACATCATGTGTTTTCCATTTTGGGCTACTATTAACCCAGTAAAAAAATTATTACATTCATGAAATGCATTAGCTGAGAGCCACTAAAGTTTGCCAAATGTGCAGTGTGTTGCGTTTTATTTGATTCATGTATTGAGGCTTCAAATCCATGAAAATAGCCCTTTTTGATTTTAATGGCTGGCCAAGTAAAATTATTTTTGTATTGACATATTGGTAATATTGAAAATGCTTATTTAAACCATGCCCATGTCTGATTTATTAATAGTCTCGGTTTGTTTAAAGCCCAGGAGAAACCACTCAAGATACAGATATTTTCACACTTACATTTTCGCAATATTATATGTCAGATATGGTAGGTACTTCAAACATGTTCCTACGCAGTTGAGAATGACTAATACACTATATACAATTTAAAGGGCTAAAAATAGGCTAAAATCATCAAGGATTCCACCTTATTGTGCAAGGTACAAGTTGTGTTGGAGGAAAATTTTGTATTTTCAAAGCAAATACTGAGTATAGATGATTCACTCACAGATCTACTGGATTTCATTTCATTGTCTTGTTGTATCATGAAAAAAATAGATTAGGGTGTCACTTCCCTCACTGTTTTTGCTTGAATTTGTTTTACAAGATTTGTGACAATTACATATATTTTCACAGGCTGCTTGGCAAGACCTATCTAATAAAATTGGAAACTTTTCAAACGTGACACTTGGTGGTGGAATTGGGATTTAATCTGGGTCTAATTTCAAATTGTTGATAGGTATTGATTGATTTTGAAACAAGCTGAGGAAAGACAGCCTTGGCATCTGTCCAGCAGACCTGCACTAAATCAGCTGTCCACGCGCAGACTTTTGTTATTTACCATCAAATCAATTCCTCACACACTCGTTTTTCCAAAACAATCCTGACCTTTCTGCTCATTGCCAGCTCCATATGATGTAGACAAACTAGTTAACAAACATGCACATGAATACATCTTCTCTCTGCAGTGTATTGTGTTTAAAACACACATGCACACACACACATGAATACACAAAAACAGTGTATGTGTTTAAGTGCAACACACTTAAACAGGCATGCTATATTCATCTTCTCTCTGCAGTGTATTGTGTTTAAAACACACATGCGCACACATCAGTATATTTGCAGTTGCTTTATAAATGTACATACATGTATACCTGATTTTTAGCCGAAAAGTCTGGTACTTGCTGGTGTCTGTGATTCCATTGTCCCTGACAAGGGCCACAGGACCAGTAGATACAAAACTGTTTCATAACATCAAAGATCTACTGCCATTCACTGTAGGAATTGAATTATTTTGTAGCATACCTCAAAATAAACCATCAAGTGACCGTCGTAGTCCCTAGTCTTGAATATAATTGAACGTCTATGAAGAGATCTCAAACATGCAGTGCATGCAAGGACACATCCAAATATTCATGAGCTAGAAGAGTTCTGCAAGAAAGAGTGGGAAAAATACAAAAAGCCAAGAGGAGATAGACTTAGTTGGCTACAGGAAATGTTTGGAAGGCGTTATAGATTTGCCAAAGGAGGTGTTACTAAATATCAACTTACAGGGTAGGGTGCCCACAGTATTGAATGTGCCATGTACACAATAGGTTATTATTTTGAATCTGTTATAATTGCACATAAATAAGTAGTACTTAATTTTTTTTTTTTATAATTCCATGTTTAACTTAGTTTATTTATTTTGGCAGTCTGTCCAGAAGGCTTTACATGTTCCAGACTTTGATATATTTACTGGCCAAAAACAGGGTAACGCGATCTCTGGCACTGACAAGCATGTGCTCTGCCATACCCAAGAGTACAGGCTGGGCTAACTGTGTATCACACTGACATGGTCCAGAACCAGACCATGGATCCGTAATTAACATAGAAGAGCCTTAACAGGATGAGCCATCCAGCAGCCCTTGTATAGAATGTATTATACTGTATATATTTAAAGTAATAAAATAAAATAGCAATGATATTTTCAGAAGTAAGTTTTAAAATAGGTCAGTGGCTGGGAAGTAATCATGAAGCCCATAAAAGGTCAGTGAATGTAGACAAATTGATCCTATTTGTCATAAAATTCAACTTTCTCCCTAGGATTGGAGTCTGTTTGGTTTTAATAACAGCTCACTAGCAAAAACCACGGTTACTGCCCTGTATTTTGCGAGCTTTTCCAAAGGGAAATAGTTTTGCATTGTTAAATATCTTATCTTTTGCTTATTAACCTATTTTCTTTATCTGACACCAATTACATGGAAAAATTAAATTTCATAATTGCTATTTATTTTGAAAAGATTAGATGTGCACTAATTAGCTTGTGGATGTTTGATTAATCACTGATGAGTGAAGGTGATGAAGTACACTACGTTGGAAAAAATGTAGCTCTGATTTAAATGGTGGATTAATAGATCATTAATAAGGTTGTTCTGTCTAAATAAGGTATGTGTTGTTTGTAGTCTCAGCATGTGGGTGATGCTGTTACAGCTGTAAGCCAAAACAGCAACAAAAACGATAGTTCAGCTCCCTCATAATAAGTCAGTGTGAAGTAGCTACGCAACTCGAGCGTTGGATCTGCTGGAAATGTATAAAAAGCGAGCTAGGAGATCACAACTCCAGCTGCACCCCATCTGATTACAGCCTTGTGGGAAAATCATGGCAGAAATTACAGCTTTGCTGCAAATCTGGCCACAGTCCTTGTATGAACCATGCAGTTTCAATGTTGGTGTGCTGCATAGTTCAGAATGCCATGGCAAATGGCCATCACAGTCATCCAGCCTGTGAGGGGAAATCTAGCCTATGGGTGTGACAACCTGATGCAGTACGATACAAGTACTGGCTTAAATACGTTGTGCTATATGAAATATTTGAACAAAAGGATGTAACCCACCTCTCTCTGTTTGCTTTATTGTTTCACAGAGGGGGTACTTGAGGTCAGAGTGTGTTTCTTACTCTGTGGTATTTCTTGGTTAGCTGTGCATCATGCTGCGCCAATAGTCTGTTGTGCAGTTTTTCCTCTAGTTCTTTTTCCTCTATCCTGGTTTGGTCTATTCAAGAGTCTGCCATCTGGTTATGGGTGTAGATTTCCTGCTTATATAATCACAATGCCTCTTTAAATAATAGAAATTACAGCAATGAAATGGTGCTGGGACGCGCTGCTTTGATGCCGCGTCTATTATGTTTGTGGCCGATTCCCTCCCTGTGTCATCGGAAAAGCTCTCACCGCCGCTCCGAAACGTCAATCCCAGATATCGATCGCGGTAATTTGATAGTCGACGAGGAAAGGGAAGCGTGTTGAGGCCAGGCTTAAACGTGAAACCCGCTGTGCTTTCCGAGCCCAGCACTCTGAATAGACAAAGAAAAAACTTTGCTGTAGCAAGGCTAGTGTGAAGGTCGTTTCAAAAGCACACCGACCTGAATTCTCTCCTGGATTTCATGTATGTAGAAATATATGTATTTAACCAATGCTACTCATCGGTGTCAATATTGAGCTGATGCAACCCTTCAGTGCTTATTGTAGTTCTCTTATTCCAGTCCCATATAGACAAAGTCTGCTTTCTCTCCACGTCTGCTATGACACCTACTGCACCCAGCAATGTTGAGAGTGAAAACAAGAATGGATGCAGGGTGAGATGGGAGATGTGTCCCGGGCTAAGATGTCCTCCTGACCAGTAGATTGCATCAAATTTCATCTCAGCACATTTATTGAATATCTCTGCTCTTTTCAATTTTGAAATTTCATCTTGTGAGATGCATTTCACTGGAACCCTTTTCAGGTAAAATGATCACATTTTGTCAGTGGAAAATAGTGATATATGCATTTTTATTAAGCTGCACATGAATAATTATTTTTAAATGTGTTTGGGGATTCATGGGGAGAGTCATTTGTTTTGAGAGAGACAAAAAAAATGTAACTGAAAATGGAGTTATTCCCTTTGGGGTAAGAAGCATCCTCAGATTTAGGACAAAAAGCCCCTGGGAGCATCTTGCTCCAAAAGAAGTCTCTAAGTATTTAATTGGATTTTCTAGTGGATATAGCCTTAAAGACACACATGTATGAAAATGTATGCATCAGGAAATGGGGACTTGCTTAATTAGCTTGAAGGTAGGCCTATTTGTTGTGGTTCAAGACGGTCAAGAATAGCGTAGATTTTAAAGGCATACTATACAGGATTTCCATCTTGAAAATGTTATAAAACAAACATGCTCAGTCATTATTATGGTACACCGGCAACCTGTGTCTGCGTTCACTCCTGCCCAATACCTTGCTTGTCTATTTGTATTTGTTATTGTAAAACTCCTCAGGCCTCTTCTGTGCATGGGCCTTTTTTATTTCTGTTCTGTGTCTATAAAGCACGTGTCCAATACACTGAAGTCATACACTTTATGATCCGATAGGAGGAGGAGGAGGAGGGAAAGAGGAGACGATTGGCTACTACAGTGCAGTACAGCTGGGTTTGCAAGAGATTAGCCTTGGTGGCTAACCATTAAAATGGCTAACAAGCTTTTGGTAACTAAATGCAGTTTTGTATGTTAGCTTGCCAGCCATGATAGCTGGGTCCCCCAGCACAGTACAAAAATGACTGCTTATATTTTCAAGAGATTCTACCAGCGTATTTTTCCTCTCCTGGGCAAGGAGCTCATGCTTAAATCCAAAAGACTCCTGGCTAAATGGCCTGTGTGGAAAGCGACAGCTACAGCTTCTATGAATCATATCAGACCAGGGTTTCTTCATGTCACACGGTCATCTGCAACGGGGAGCCGGGGTCGAGAATGGGGCGTATACGTTTGTGTATACAACCACAGGAGCAAGTAATTCTGCATAGCCTGCCTTTCAGCGTAGGGTATTTATCTTTATGTATGGCTCTGGAATCAGAGCAGGGCTAATATATAGTGTACCTTAATTATACTGCCAGTTTAAACCGAAGTTAGCAATAAGTGGGTGTAGCAATAAATGAGGGTATGGAGCACACTGTGGCATATTAAATAATAATAAATTAAATAATCTTCTAAAAACTGCAGTAAACACAATATACAATGACACAATCTTTTTAAAAAAAGATTTATAAGGACCAAGTTAAGACATTTATCTCTCATACATAGAATATTTAAGTTTTGATATTGTTAGATGCACCAAAGCATATTTATTTCTGTTTCTGCTGGCATTTGGTGTTTGCATTTGTGTCCTTACTACAGTTTTCTTACTGACAAAATGACAAGCTACTGTTCTTGCATGAATTAAAACATATGACCTTCACCGGGTAGGATGGCTTGGCCAAAGTTTATTCAGGCCTGGATCAGTCAACATAGCAGAAGGAGAGCATTAGCTTCCTGGAATCCATTTGCTTAATTACGCTGAACAATGGCTGTCTCTTGGGAGAAATGGCACTGTCTCAAATGTATGACATGAACGCCTGCCACCAACAAGCAAGCTAGATAATGACAATACATGTGCTGTGAAAGTAACATGCTTTCCTCATGCTCTGAACTGTGCGATAAAAGGTTATTATTTTAGCTTCCTTTGCATCTCTTATTTATTGATCATTTCTATGTCGATAATTGTTGCTTAACAAAGGCTATTTAGTCTCCTATCCCTGTGGATTTCCCACTAGTGATAGAACAAAAGAAGTGTTAAAATGAGAAATGAGAAATACATCAGTCCGTGGTGGAAGTGGCTGATGTAGAATGGGCACACAATGTAGTGAATGATTTACATGCATGTAAGAAATTGATTAAGACTGTGTTCTCCTGCTCTGTTAAGTGCACAGTTTCTGTAATCAGCAGTGTCTGCAGACTTATGTATGGGGGGGAAACTGTTTAAAAAATAGGACTTTTGAACACCTGAATGCAATTAGTAATAGTCACATGATCAACCCAGATCAGCATACTATTAGCTAGGCATTGAGGCATGTACGATTTGATTTGATTGTTTTTATAATCACTGTGTTTCTATAAACAGTTTTGCAAGTTCAGAACTCACCTTCAATAAGCCTGTCTGTGCAGAAAACACTTGTTTATGCTCAAAGAATATTTATGCTCAAAGAAAGTTGAAAGTTATACAGTAATAGTGCTGTTCTTTTGTTTTTTTTTGTAGTGAATTTTAATGTTGGCAAGGATATGTTGAGAGTACAGAAAGGGAGGTACCAGCACACCAGGATGATGTTTCAAAAACATATGATTGCACTGAATACATTTGGCAAACTATCATTTCATTACACACAAACATTCTCTGGTGAAAAATGCAATTATTTTCCTTTCACCCACCAGCACCTGAAAGCTACTGCCACATCTCTATATATCAAACACATCCAGAGGATTCTGTTGTTAAATGCGAATGGTTTGGAATTTGAGAGTTATTCATATGAGATTTGGCAAGCTAAAACAAAATCTATTATTATTATTATTATTATTATTATTATTATTATTATTATTATGATTGCTGTTGTTGTTGTTGCTGTTGTTATTATTATTAAAAGGGAATCAAAAGATATTATACCATGATTAGACATGCAGTCTGTATCCAAAGAACAACTACGCCCATGCTACTCTGTGTCAACAACATCATAGTACTACGACTGTATTCATTGTTGCGTTCAGTTCAGTCTGCAGCTGTATATTCAGAATGTAATGGGGTTTCTGGTGCGGTAGCGTGCTGTGCGGTAGTCTATGAGCAGCAGCGCAGGTCAGCTCTGGTGGCTTTCTCCAGTCCTTGAGTCAGAGGTGAGAGATTTGGAGCATCAGACTGCAGGGTGCAGGAGGTGAGGATGAATGGCCATATGCTGAGGAGACTGCTGTTAGTCTCCTTTCCTGGCATGATTTTTAAAAGAAGGTCCACCTTGAATAATAATTACCCATAATATGCCTATAGCTGTGTGCATTTGTCTACATGCACGTGCACACACACACATGCACACACACACAGTGTTCTGCTGTAGGCTAAACAACACTCCCAATTTTGTGAGTGCTCAGTTAGCCAATTTTCATTTCAAAACAACCCATTAAAGCAGTTTAACTCTTAACAGCTTACAATTCAGGAACACCTTTTATGCAGAGTGGCTGTTGTCATCACCCAAATAGCCATAGAGGGACTGAATAACGTCAGTGTTTTATTAGCTATGCATGCCTCATGAGGGAGTTTGTATGACACATTCTAGTCAGCAATATTAAAATGTATTCTGAATATGTAGTTTATTAATGTCAAAGCTTCACCTTAAGTCACCTAGTGGGAATAGCACATTCCATGTGTCTTCACTGCAGAATATAATTAGCTTCACAATCCCTTTAAATGCTTTTGCCCATGAAGACAGACTTGTGTTTTCACTTAATCTGAAGCAATAGGTTGTACATCAAATTTGTTCTTTATTATTTTGAAGTTCTCCTTTACTGACCTCAAATTTATTGGAACAGTCAGAGTGATTCCTCAAAGTAAATTATCCTTGCTGGTGTTTTTTTATTTTTTATTCACCTGTATAATTGCTCATTATCTTTACCAATTAAGAACACAAAATAGTTGGCTGGGGGGGTTGGGCGTGGAATTGTTAAAGTGCCTTGATGGTTATACTATCCTAAATCCAAAGCTGTTTAAACAACTCCAGAAGTAAATTTTTTATCATAATCCTGACTTGTGAAGGTCAGCAACAGTTCTTCTGGTTTCTTCTGACAGTTCTTTGCCTTTCCTTATGGTGGTGTGTAATTCACACATATTAATATCCATCCATCCATCCATTATCTTATCCCGTTTATCCTCAACAGGGGGGCTGGAGCCTATTCCAGCATACATTGGGCGAAAGGCAGGAATACACCCTGGACAGGTTGCCAGTCCATCGCAGGGCACACACACCATTCACTCACACACTCATACCTACGGGCAATTTAGACTCTCCATTCAGCCTAACCTGCATGTCTTTGGATTGTGGGAGGAAACCGGAGTACCCGGAGGAAACCCACGTGAACACGGGGAGAACATGCAAACTCCACACAGAGAGGCCCCGGCCGACCGGGATTCGAACCCAGGAGCATATTAATATGCTGTAGATTTTGTGCATGCCAAACATCAGAAAAGCAGCACGTGTATTACTCGTAAACAATACCTGAATCATACAATTTGGCCATATGTATATAAATATATAACTGCTAACTCACATTCTAAGTAAAATCCTATCACACTTGTCTGGAAACATTTAACGATCTGTTGAACATACCCATTTAATCACATCGTTGATTACTCTGAAAACCAAACTCATTATCCCTCGGCCAGCCATGGACGGTACTGTGTTCAATAAGACATTACAAACCACTTTTATAGCAGCCTGCTTAATCAGAGTTGGCCATTGTTAAGAGAAGGATCATTAGCTCTATAGCAGCAGTCTTAAACAGTATATACGTAACAGTTTATAGACCAAACACCAGTGGACACATGCAAAACTGAAAAGGTCAGCCAGGTTTTTTTGGGGTTCCATGCAGGTAGTGCTGGAACCCTATTGCCTTTGTTTCTAAAAGTGAATGGGCAGCAAAAACCGTAGGTCACAGAGATACAGAGATACAGAGATGGCAGGTAGGTAAGAAATAGAGTACCCTCCAAAATTATTCACACCTATGATAAAGTCTGTAAAATATATAAGAAAAGTTATGATCTGTATTTTAATCCTAAAGCATGGAAATATTCTATTTTCATCATGATTCAGAGGGATGAACCAAAATATTAAATTAAATTTCCTATGTATACATTTATGATCCAAAACAACAGTTGCATATATATATATGCTATGCTTGTAACCTCAAAACAAAACATTTTCCATCAATTTCTCAACTGGCGCTGGCCATTGCAAATCAGGCATTTTAACGCTTTCTTGTTTGAACTTTCGATATGCTTGCGACAATGCTTGGTACCATTCCTGGCAGATAGAACCAGGTTGTTGGTCAAATGATTCTAACTGGAGTGCTTGATTCCGTTCACCTTAACAAGAGCCCCAGGACCAGTAGATGCACAACATAACATCAAACCATAATCCCCATAACATCAAAGGTCCACTACCATATTTCATCATACCTAGGTATAATGTTCTTATCAATGCGAGTGCCCTTCTTCCAACGTCAAACCTGGTTGTGCATTGCCATAAAGCTCAATCTTCGTCTGATTTGACCATAACACCCAGTTCCATTTCAAGATCCAAAGCTGTTTAACCAACTCCAGATGTTTATTTATTTGTTTATCGTCATCCTGACTTGTGAAGGTCAGCAACACTTCTGCTTGTTTCTTCTTTATGGTGGTGTGTGATTCACACAGACTGTAGTATATGCTTTTCTGCATACCACTGTGGTTATTTGCATTACTGTCACCTTCCTGTCAGTTTCGACCAGTCTGGTCCTTCTCCTCTGACCTCTCTCATTAACAACGCATTCAGCCCGCAGCATTGCTGCTCACTAGATATCATTCTCTGCAAACTTGAGACACGGTTGTGCGTGAAAATCACAGGAGATCAGTAGTGTCTAAGATGTTCAAACCACCCTGTCAGGCACCAGCAATCATTCCACAGTCAAACTCACTTAGATCACATTTCTTCCCCATTCTGACATTTGGTCTGAAATACAGCTGAATCGCTTGACCATGTCTGCATGCTTTTATGCATTTAGCTGCTGCCAAATGATTGGCTGATTAAATATGTGCATTGACAAACTGGTATACTGGCCTAACTAATAAAGTGGTCAGTGTATGTATATGCAGTAGTTCAGTGGTTCCCAAACTTTGTCCTGGAGTACCTCTGTGTATGCTGATTTTGTTCAAACCACAATAGTCATCTAATAATTGAGTGTTGGTCTGTCAATTGTGTATTTTGAAACCCGAATGTATGGACTATAAACACAGGCAGGGGCTGAGTCAACATGTGAGTGAGACTTTATTAATGCTAGGAGCGGATTTGTGATTGGTATTGTAACAATGTTTTAACACAAAAATATTTTCTATTCTACCTTTAAACCACATTATGACAGAATAAATAGCTTTGCAATGGCATGAAGAATACAATTACCATGTTCATTGTATTGTGCGTATTGCACCATCTTGCAAACAATTACCTAAGAAGTGATAACAAATAAAAGACTGAGGATAATTAATGCTCCTAATTAGGTAGTTAAACACAAATTAAAAACGTGTTTCATTTCATTTGTATTTATTTTTCCTGAAATGTGCCTGTTATCATTTGTTTTGCCTTTGAAATTCTTCATGATCTTCCATATGGTTAGTTTTGGTGGCCAGGTGTCCACACTTTTACCAATTAGTAGCCTACAAATTCGTCTTAGGCTTTCATTTGATCAGTTAAAAATAATGTACCACTTTTATGTAATTTTTCTTCAAAATGTATGCATGTATCTGCAATATAGTACAAAAAAGCACAATATGAACATATGCATTTTATTCTTCATGTTATGCATAGCTATCTGATAAATGTGCGTTAAGAGGGTAAGTAATCCCTCTAAACATGAAAAGCGCCGCATTAAGAACAAGCAACAGTTTGTTCAAATTCCTGATTGCAGTTGCGGTTGGAACCTAAACCATCATAGACAGGAGTACTCCGGGACCACTGCAGTAGTTCATTACCTGTATTGTTTATTTCATGCAATATTTTTTGTTCATTTTTATCAAGAGTGTTACTAATTTTGGACGGTACTGTAGATGTAGATTAACATTGTGAATGTTATGAACATTTGTGAAATTCAAGTAATTGCTCCTCCTCCCTCTCTCGCCTATCAATTAGTGATGAAATATAGCCTACTGCACACAGCTAAATACTCACTTAACAATGACACAATGATTAACATCGGGAAAGCTGTGCAGTATGTCTCTCAAACTGCTGTTCACACTTGGTCTTAAGTAAGTAAAACATTGTTGCACCAGGTCAGTTTAGTAACACTTGATTCTATGCATGTAAATATATGTCATAGTAAATTGACCTGGATTAAAGTAAGAAAATAATAAAGTAAGTAAGAAAATAAATAAATAAATGAATGAATAAACAAACAAATAAATAAATAAATAAATAAATGAGAGAGTACTGGGCTTCTCAGTACAGGCCAATAACTAGAGCACAATAACTGTTTGGTTGCACAAATGGACCATGGACCAAGGGTGATTCCCAGTGGCATACTCTAGAGTCTATATATTGTGCTTTGAGGAGTCTGTCTAATACAGTGCCTCACTCTAGACCCTGGGTCTGTATGACATTATTCTAGACCAAGACTATTCAACTGATAGACCAGGGCCAAAAGGTAGCCTGTTATAAAATGCTCTTTGGTCTGAGAGAAAACAGTGGTGCCCTAACTTTGTTCCTACACGTATACAGTATTGACATTGTTTATGAGCAATATGTGGAAAATGTTTAGCCCATTTACAAAAAAAAAAGAATCTGCCCCAAAGGAAGATTCTAGGTAGTTGAAAAAGCCTGCTCTAGGCCCTGAGCATCAAGGAGCCTGCCTTACATAGTGACTCATTCTCAACCGTATGCATGGAGGAGCCTGTCAGCAGCCAGCTGTCTCAGAGGTGGGCTCTCCCCCAGAATCCAAATGTCACGCACAGTGTGGCGTGTGAAAGGGTAGGAGTAATTCAATTTCATTACAAACCACTATGAATGGAACTGTGGATTAGTCCCATTTTGTTTCCCCCCCAAGTGTAATGGTCCAGATTAGACTTGAACCCCTTTCAACAGAAGTAAAGAGGAAGAGGGAAGTAAAAAGAGAAAGAGAAAACAGGCTGTTGTTCAGTTGAATATGCGGTTATATTGTAAGCTGCGGGACTCATTACAGGAATGGTGCGGCAGGTCTTTTCTGTATTCCAAACGTGAGTAATGAGCCATTAGAAATATGCAGAGGCGTTAAGTGCAAGGAAAGGGGGAATAGGACACCGGGAAGCCTTGCCATTTTAACGCATTAAGAACTGCTTCATTACCTGCTCTCCACGACTTTAGGCAGCGCCGAGCTAAGTGTGGAGACCAATCACCGTTTTCCGAGAGGTGGAAAGCAGTGTCAATGTGAACATTGGATAAATAGAGCCCTGCCTCGGTTAGCTCTCTAAAATTGGATGTCTGATGTCACAGAAGCTGTTCCGTAGCTATACAGAGCATGAATCACCAATCTCTCTGAACAACATTCCTTATCTTGAACTGAAACTGACAAATAGATGAGGAGTGTAAAATGTGCGACAGTCAATAATACATCAAAAAGACTAAAGAAGAGAAATTAGCGAAATGCCGCAAATCAAGGTTTTTTTTTTAAACTCCAGCACAGCAAGAGGTTAAAAATAAACATACTCTTGCCTGTTTCCATTGTTACTAGATAAATGTATTAAATGGCTGTGGAAACCCAATAAACAGCTTCCTTTTGTGTCTGTTTCCTTTGGAGTATGATCCTGCATTTCTACGTGTGAATCAGGAGCTTTGAGACACAGTGCTGCCAGGTGGCCCACAGGATGTGACTGTTATCTACCCAGTGGGTTCTTTGGGTGGAAGACCGATTGAACACTCCATGGGAATCTCACAAAAGCCCATGTCTCTGATCGGTGTAGGAGCAGGCCTGCAGGCTGCAACATTCAGTAACTCTTCACTAAGAAAACATTAAAGACGAAAGTAGGCTGCTGTCTTAATGTTGAGCAGGACATTCTGCTGTCCTACTGTATGGTTTTGCTTTATTCAGGTACAGGGGTGTCGTAATGGGGGGGAAGGGGGGGCAGTTAGGATGATTCCAAGGGCCTGACTTACAGGGGCCCTCAAAAAATGTTACAACATAGGATTTTCTGGGGTGGCAGGGCCCTGTGAGAGATCTTTTCATGGCACCCAAAATCCCTGGTGGCACCCTGTTCAGGTAAGGTAGACAGAAGGCAGAGGTGGTAACAGATAACAAAGGGACAATGGAGGTTCCATGGACAATGGAGATTGGACCCTCTCCTGCTGTTCACGCTTTTCAAACGGTCATCCATTTCGACCACAGCGATCAACATATAATGCCTTATCACAGCTAATGTTCTTTGTTCGGTATTAATGTAAATATAATTCCTATGTCTTTTTTTAACTTAGTATATTAATCTTTCCGGCCTGTGTTCAGCCCCCCTGCAGAATTCTTCTCTTTTTATGGCCTGAAATCAACTAATAAATCTAAGCAGGCGAATAAATGCTATAGATGTAATAATTTGTTTTTGCGAGTTGAGAGAAGGAGTGTTCTTACACACGTTGCGGGCACAGTCCCTGCCACAGGTGGTGCAGCGAAGGGTGCCAATCCTGCCTTGCTTCCTCTGAGGTGTCGAGGCGCCATAGCCCTCACCGATCCCCCGAATCAGCTCCAGGTTTCGCGCTGACGACTTTTCGAAAGCGCCCGCTGTATGCCATCAGCGTTTTCCGTGCAGACGGCCCTGTTCCCGCCAGAGGCGAGAGCCAAGCAATTACAATAAACGTAACAAATAAATCCATCAGCATGCGTGGCTGTAACAATACATCAGTGTTGAAGGCTAGTTAGCTGTCTGCCCCAGGGGCTCCAGCAGCATCCTTTGAAAGGGGTTGTGGGGGAGGCAGACGGATGGTCCATGACATTCACGGGTGTCTGGAGTATTTTGGAGTTGCACGAACAATCATTGCATAGGTAGGTAGGTCGTTTCAAAACTCAACTGATTTCGGAACATCTCTTTGTCCAAAATGTTACAGCACACAAAATGCAGGCAGCCACTGGGTGTGTATGCAAGTGGTTGTAATAACAAGCACGGGAGGATAGACAGGCAGGGGGAAGTGGTTGTTGGAGGAAATTAAAGGAGAAAATAATTTAGCATTGAATAAACTTAATAGCAAGATAGCAGTGTGTATGTGATAATAATTTTATCACATTATTTTATTTGCCAATGCTGTACATGCATGGTATTGGATTACCTTTAAAATCTGGTTTGCATGGCACCTAAACTTAATTGTAAGAGCCTCCAAAGGATTAATATGTTTGAGTATTGACTTGAGATGCCTCGGGAAATATTCATTTTCAGAGGGGGGTAGTGCATACAATCAAAACGTGATTTTTCTTGTTGAGCAACCTGACAAAAACAACACAGTAATATTAAACAAGTGCGCCTAGCTTCTGGTCATATCTCTCCGTGGATGAAAGGCCCTTTCAACTCAGCTGACTTATGACCAGACTAAGCGTAGCTGCGCGTGGAAGAGGAGTCCACGCGGATCCTCAGTGAAGATCCTGGGAGCATTAAACACATAATTAAGCGGCGGATATTATTGGCAAGAAAATGGACCTGTTGTGACAGCTGAGTCTTGGAGGCCCGTTGTCGTGGAGTTTTGATTAACAGTAAGGTCCCTCTAGGCACAAAGAACACTTTCTAAAAGTCACATTTAAAGTTAATTTGTTATATTTAAAAAAAAATTACTATCTTAACAACAAAAGAAAGCTGAAAGGAAACTTGTGTATCGAGCTACCATTTTGTGGAGAGTGTTTTGATCCTTTTTGGCTGGTTGGAAGTCATATATACCTTTAGGCAGTTTCTTACCATTGTTGTTAGGGATCTGAGATTGGAACTAGAAAGTTGTGACTATGAATCTTAAGGCTCCTTAAGTAGTTTAGTGTACAATATATCTCGGTCCTTCGTCCGATAGGAGTCCGAACTCTCCTGAGAAGTAATAATAATAAATAATAGTAACACAGTATAAGCTTTAGCCCGACATGTGTTAGTTTTGTGTTCAGAATATGCATGGCAATGTGAATGTTGCAGGCTTGTGTATGAAGGTGATTAATCTGGGCATGTGGCGTTCCTGCTGTTCGTTTGCACCTTTCAGTCCTGGATACTCCCCGCTGGTGCTGCGGAGGTGGGAATGCATTAATGATGTCACACATGGTGTGATCTGAAAGAAATTAACCAATGATGCCTGCGTCCCTGTCTCTTACATTCCATCCCTGGCTGAGGGTCGTGGCAAGGCAGCAGTCTTTAGAGGGATTCTTTCAGCTGTTCTCTCCCTCTCCGCATCGGCTGATGTGTGGTGAGCATTCTGCCGCAAAATGGCTGCCGTTGCATCACCCAGGTGGGTGTGACACAATGGTGGTGGTTGAGGCGAGTTTCCCCCTCATCACTGTAAAGCGCTTTGAGTTGCTGGCTGGTGGGAAAAGCTCTATATCCATAAATTAAATAATTATTATTGGTAATATTAACTATACAGTACATCTTTATTCATCATAGAAAAGGTTAGACTCCTCCTTTTAATGCATGTTCTAATTTAATTCATTCTGTATTTGTATTTGGAACCAATGGTTGACAGAAATAAGTCACAAAGTAATATTTGCATTACAATGCAACAGGAAGTATAGCTTCTAAATGTATAGATGCTATACTTCATGTTGGCTATGAATGGATGCAAGCTATTGCCAATTCAAGCTACAATTTTCAGTGTAGCGTGAATTGGCAATAGCTTGCATCCATTCATAGCCAACAATTCATTGAGGACATTCATATCACACAATGAGCTGTTCAGAAAATGAATTATTCAGCTCAGGAAAAAATATTCAACTATGACCAATAATGAAGGTTGGTCTTATGAACATTTGGTAGGTGGAGCCATACCTTTCTGTGATTTGTTACTCCAAGTGTAGACTACATTACTTCTTGGTTCAGCAATTTCCCTCCCTAGATATTGGCGGTTTTCTCCATTTGAGGGTATGTGTCTTTAGCAGGCTGATAATGAAGAGCTACAAGCCTACAACACCGCTAGTGATGGTGTATATACTCTGTGAATTATTATCTTTTATGCCTCCTGGCAGCAAGGCCAGGACTGTGGCATCGCTCCTTGTACATTAGCAAGTACTGTAAATTAAATTAAAATGAGCAAGTTAAAATAGCAGATAAAAGATTAATTTAAAAAAATGTCAAATGTTTCACATAGTTTTACTCAGCCATAATGTATAATGTATGCAACTTTATAATGTAGTGAGAAGTACAATATTATGCACTCATTTAGGTGTGAATCTGATATGCTGATGTTGATGGCCTGTATCGTTGATGGCCTGTATTGCTGATGTTGCCTTTAATGAGCCTTTTGATATTTTATAATGACATTTTTTGGAGGGCTTAGATGTATCCAGTACATTTTGTGATGCATATGATACATATTCTTGTTTGTATGGTATGTGTGTGTGTGTGTGTGTGTGTGTGTCTGCGCACATGCACACACACACACACCCACACATGCACACACATACATAATGCATACATAGCAGCAAGAACAAAGCTAGCTCCAACCAGCAAAAGATCATGGATGACAAAATTGAAAACATCAATTATAGAACAGAGCAAACGCAATGCCTTTGATTTGGATAGTTGAACCGAAGGATGAGAAAAGCAGGATCAGGAAACCCTGATAAGCTTGTATTTTGAGGGTGCCTTCCACCTGTGATGGACATTAAATATTAAGATCCTGGAAGGGGAATGTTTTCCAGGTTACTGTATTCTACCGTCTTCTTTTGAAACAGAAAAACACGGTTTATAGCACTGCCAGGATACCGGCACTGAGCACAGAAAATGCCAGCTTTGCCACCTGTTCCGTAATTTGCACTCAATATTCAGAAGTAGTGGCACAGTAGTTCTTGACTTAGCAAAATAAATAAATAAATAAATAAATAAAGTATTCTGAATCCGTTTTGATGCATTTTCACTTTTCTTTTTTGTGTGGAAAGTTTTCTGCACTTATTGATGAACGCCTGAGTTGTCCCAGAAGCTGGGAGGGATATGAGAACGTGTGTACTCTCCCCCCTTCCATTTCTCCAGAGCGTCTGGAACTTTCATGTAGAAACGGAAATGCGTTCCTTTCCCCCCGCAGCAGCGATTTGATTCAAGGGCAAAGCCGCGCGGCGGTGCTGAAATTTGTCTCTTTGAAGGATGGGAGTTTCACCCCGCTAACCCCTGGAACCATACACCCAGGACTACCAGCCTCAGCCTCGCGTCTCCCTGGTGGGCGATTTCCGCTCAAATACATCAACAAGATTTAAAAGGCGTAAGCGGCGCTCGCCCGTAATTGTCGCGGTCCTCAGACAGAGGAGATATCCGAGGCGTCGTTTGCGTGATGGTCATTTTAATTGGCCGCGACCTTCCTTTCCTCGCGGCGCCTCGGCGTTAAAGGCGCTATCGCTGCCCTGACAGCGGCAGCGTGCGCGCTGACATCCGCCGGCCTTATTTTCCCCGTAGGAATAGTCCTACGGAAATGCCATGTGTGACTGTGGAGAGCTCTGCTCTCCATATTCCCTTTGATGAAATGCCATTGTGTTCTTTTTAACACGAGACATTCAGATGAAACTTGCCTGGGACTGTATACGATACCCCAGTCTGTTATTTTTTATTCGCTTTGTTTGTGCCTTTTTTTAATTGATTTAAGTTTGGTGTTTGATGGAATAAACCCAACTTTTTCATTTTTACCGTTGTATTTGATTGTTAGCTACACATTGTTCGCTCTGCCTCCACGGATAGTTACCGACTGAAAGTAAGAAATGGTAATACGGATATACTTGCAAAGCACAGCAGGCTCTTTGGATCTTGCTTCAAACAAACAGTGGAGAAGCTGCCTCCTGCATGCACAGGCTTTCCCTTGTGTTTCAAAATTAATTTCCAGCTCCATCCCTTGGTGAATCATAATGAAAAGGTTGCCGTGTCCCGCAGTTCGGATTTGCGGCGTGATCAACCATCCCAAAAGGAGCTGTTACGAATCTCCCAGCAACCGCCGAACAGGCACTGAGGAGGGCCGCCTATTATTATTGTGTTACCATCAGGTCCCTATCTCGTCTCTTTTGTGCGACCAGCTGTAGGATCAACGCAGATGTGTGCTATAGCAACGCAGTCGCAACATGTTGTGTTGCGCGAAGATTAATGCCTTGTCTGTCCACCATCATCAGTTTTTATTTTTTGTCTTTTTTTTTTTTTAAGTGTCACTGCTGCCCTGTACTGTGAAATACAGTAGTTCTATATTATCTTCCCATAATTGTAGGGCAGGAACCATTTTCATATATCTGGCCCACCCAATCATTTTTAGATTTAATATGTGTCCGTTTTTATAGATTTTTTATTTAGGGAGGTGCAGTGGATGACTCCTGATCTCTTGAAGATTTGCCATTTTATTTATTGATTTTTAGAAAAGGGAATTTCTTGAACATAACATTTTTTCTACACTGCTGCAATATTATCCCATTCATTAAGCATCATATCATATGGTTGAAAAAGACTGACTTCATACATTTTGGCAGAATTTTCATACATTTGGCACATTTTCATATGCATATGTGAAAGGGTACTACATATGCTGATCGCAAAATTGTTTTTCTTTTTATATTTTCCTGTAAAATGCATATGGAGGTCGAAGGTTAATTCAACAAAAAATGTCTCTGTTTTCAGTTCGGCCTTTAATGAGTACTTAACTTGTGGCAGTAAATTCAGGAGCAACACCAAGGGCAAAAATAAGTGCACTCATGTTTGTTTTGAATGCTAAAATGCAGGAGTTGATGAAAAAAACAAAAAAACTAGACATAACAGTTTGGGTAAAGACACCAGATTTCTGTGCCATGCTTGTGCATCTATACTGAAACGTATATCTCCAAATGAAAATGACACGCCACTGTCTATGTGCACTGTCATGGAGCCACCTGACTGTTGTGACCAGGGTCACAGAGCTCAGTCCTGTTCAACGTCACTAAAGGTTTTGCAGCAGTTGCAGCTGCAGCTTCACGCAGCAAGGAGGCGACAGTTTCACCAGTCAGAACATCGTGACGCAGTTCCGTGCAGTGTATCGCTTCAGAAGAGAGTAAATGTATTTTAAAGATTTGATGGATTCCATATTAATTACCGGATTCAGTTAATTAGCGAGCTCCTGAGTTCTCCGCATTGCGCAACCAGAGGGCCTTATGGGTCCCGTGTCTTACTCTCGGAGTCACGAAACCATTATAAATGCGTAATTATCTGAGTTCCGGCAGGCAGCTGTTCCAAAGGTCAATCTGACTGCAGAGTCCCACTGCCTCTGCCTCAAGACACGTTCAACCTTACTGATACGGTATACTCTCAGGTTTAGTCCCCACTTTAATAATGCATGGATAATGTTTCTGCAGAAGTTTAGACTCATTTTCCCCATAGTATGCAATGGCGTAGAAACTTATTCCAGAAGTGTTAGGTGAGAGGTAATTACATGGCTGTATTTCGTTAACCCTCACAAAGCACTATATACATGTATTAAAATACAATACAAATACAGTATGCCAACTCAGCGCTACCTTGATGAGTTGTTAATGAACTTTGAAAGTGGCTCCTCTGCATTTTGCTTTCACACCGCCAGAATTCAGTCACAAATATGGTTTGGGGAGTTCAGAATGAAAACTGAGTATCAGAGTAAATGTTGGCAGGCTCCACGGGAACTTTATATACCAAATACCATACTTTGTTCTAGAAACCTGATTTCAAACACAGGGGCTGCTAAAAGCACTGGTTCTCGGTGTAGTGATGAACCTCGCTGTCATAATTAGCCGTAGTATTGCCAAGAGAGGAAGGACATCGGTCGTATTGTACCCCTCTTATGGTACGACAATGGCTCCTCTGGTCTTCCAGGTACCTGCAGCCTGTCTGTGCCAGAAGCTCTCCAAGCATACTCCTCTAGCATAATTACCAGGCAGCTCGTCTACGGGAATCCTGGGTGAAAAGCAGCAGCAGCTGGCAGAACACGCTTCAGCGGAGACGCCCGCTCATCTGAGCTCTCCCAAACTGACAGAGGACGTTTCGGTGACAATGCGAGATGGGACTACTGTACCAACACAACTGGGTGCTCCAAATTGATGGAAACGAGTGGAAAACAAGCGGACAAAAACATTCTGACAAATATTAAGTGGCAGTTTAGCGCACATTATCTCTGGCTCTTCCATGACGCTGAGTGTCCAAACTCTCATTTATCACACGTGTCCCTCCCTGCTTCCTCCCTGGCCTCTGCCCCCTCCTCTTCCTCCTCGTCATGTTGGGCTCGGGTCACCTTGGCCAGCTGTTTCTCCAAGTCCTCTATTTCTCTTTTCTGTGTACTCATGAATCTGTAGTCTATCACCTCTGTACAGCTACTGTTTGCATCACATTTCTCCACAGGAGGGTCTTTTCACAGAAAGAAGCATTTTTTTAGGATCTATAGCCACACTGCTAGTCTTGTCTGTCACTCTTGTCTGCACGCATTTCCTAGTTGAGAAAACTCTCTCATGCACAGCTGTGCTGACAGAAAAATTCATGTAAATCTCCATTAGTGGAGACAGGCATCTGCCTCTTCCTCTTTGCGTCAAGCTCTTGCAGATTTGCCTTCCAAAAGGATCTCGAGTGGGAAAAACAAGTAATCCACACTTATTGGGGTTCAGATGGGATTGACGTTAACACACATGACTGCGGAATGCTTGTTTATTTCTTTTGTATGTTCATGATGGACCGCACTTGAAATGTACTTGCTTTTGCGGCATTTATGTTGATTATGGAGCGTATGGAAATTACACACAGGCTTCTTGCCTTCGGTTGTGCTCATTTCGCCTCCAGTACCTAGCTGGGGCCAGTGTTAGCAGAAGACGCTGAGAATAGTTCAGCGTAGAACGCCTTTGACTGCATGGGGACATTTTGACAGGCAGATAGAAATGTGGGTGGATTTAAACTTCGGAGGGCTTCTAACAGTGTTTAAACTCATATTTCGATATTTCCAGTGCACAGGACAAAAAAAAACTTATATGGATACATGATTTTCATAATTCCCAGGGTTTGTGTTAAACATACTTAGCATGAAAACTGAACATGTTAAGACTCTAGCCAGGATTGGCAAGTGTAACTACCTGGACAGGACCCCAGAGCGCAATGGTAAGCATTACCCAAAAGGTTGGAGTGCAGCCTCAACCGAGTCTGGGTAATGGAGCAGATGAACGGTTGATGGCAGCCAGTGGCTTGTTGTATTTTCATTTTTAGCGATGGCACTGCGGGTATTGTTTCAGCGTCTGATCTCCTGAGAAATGTTTGCCGTTTTTCTGACTGGCTGACTGCCTTCAGGGGTTGCATCGTTGTCCTTGGAGTCTCTTGAGCCCCTAGCCCGAGACGCGGCACTCATACTGCGACATGCTGCATGTTGTGAAGAAACTGCTGGAGACAGCACCCTGAACCGTGGAAGCATCGTATTTCCGCTGCTGTGGGCGGCAGTAGTAAGCCATCAGTGCCTACAGTCTGCCAGTATTAGGTATGCAGAGGAAGGAAATCTCAGCCCGGTGGTTAAGAAGCACAAGCCTCAAAATGTGCTGTCCTGAAGGCCTGGTATGAACGTTCAGCCCAGTGTCAGAAAATTACAATGTCCTGCCATGGAGGAATCCCCCCCCCCCCCCTTGTTCAATTTCAATGTACTCATGTATTTTTTTCAAACAGTAAACATAAAGGAGCACGAAGTTGCTGCTATAGAACTGATACTGCCAGACATCACATGGTCATTGTAGAATCTATCATGCCGTGTCTCATTAGGAAAAGAGTGAAGGAATGCTGAAATATTTCTTGACAGGGTAAAATTTTCTTTTGTGAGGCATTCAAAAAATAGAAATATTCACTGAAATATAAAAAAAGTCATCTGTAATTTGCCTGTCAGTCACCAGAAAAATGAACATTATAAATGCATAATGATCGCTGTGTTCAAGTAGGCAGATGATTTAAAGGTCAATGAGATTCAAAGTCCTGTACCAACCTGCACAGAAAACAACACAGCTCATTCCCAAAGTCAGTGGATGTCATTGGATTATGTTTATTTACAGAAATTATACTAACTGCCCATTTAAAGAGCACTTAGTTGTTTACCTTACCATTAGTATTTGACATACAGAACACCCTTTTAAAATACATTTTTTTTGCTTGTATTTTGTGTGCTTCTTTTCCTGTAGTTCCAGCGAAGATTGTGAACATATCCTCTGACATCACCGTGAATGAGGGCAGCAGTGTCACTCTCATGTGCTTGGCTATTGGACGACCAGAGCCCACCATTATGTGGAGACACAGTACACCAAAAGGTAAGATGAACTTGTCAATAAAACAAGACATTTCTCTTCTCTAAACAGTCCCACCAGGAATTTTATACTCTAGTTGCTCCAACTAGAATATAAAAGTTTATCGGTACAAGATCAAGAG
Source organism: Conger conger (assembly GCF_963514075.1). Classification (NCBI taxonomy): domain Eukaryota; kingdom Metazoa; phylum Chordata; class Actinopteri; order Anguilliformes; family Congridae; genus Conger; species Conger conger. Next base: position 35,023,961 of record NC_083766.1, on the reverse strand, counting down.
AGCTACGATAAAAAAACGCTTACTGTACTCTTGCCAGACCCATTCTTTGTGCCCTCTACTGGCGTTAAATCACTTAGTCTTCAGTGGTCGGATATCTGCACTGTGAGAACCCCAACATGAACACTGAAATCACTGGTTGTCAATAACATTGCGGTCATGTCCAGGATATAAAATACCATGATTTGGTGGACAAGACGTTGACTTGTCCCTTGTTTTAAGAGTTGCTTGCCCTGCAACACCAAGCAGGGTTAGCTAACCATTGTATCTGTCATAGTTTAAATGCTTTTATCCGACGCTAACGTCATTATAAATGAGCTCACTATAACTGCGTTGTGACAGGCAACGTTTAATGCACTGATGCAGAAATTGAACCAGCATTTGTTTCTGCACCAACACATTACCAGATAATTTTTACCCTCACAGGAACTTATTACATATCATCATCGTTGGTGTCTTCTTCAAACAGTCACAATTGTCTTCCATTGACTTGAAATTTTCAAACATTCTCGCAATTTTATAACCAAAAAATGGTCACAAATTGTAATATTAATTATTGAGAGATTATTATTTTGGGCTACAATAGTCACAAAAACACTCCACGAGATGCTTTAGGGACTGTCTGAACCTGGCTATTGCTATAAAGTTTTGTGTGCAAGTTATTGAGCCATGGTTTTTCAAAGCTAGTCCTGACCTGGACCTGCATCTAAATAGGTATTCACACTTAACCCTTGCAAGAACTCAAATTGCTGGAGGTGTCTTTCTGCTCATTGATTTTGAGTGGGGAATATTCAGGTTCTTCTAAATAATATCCTTCAAGTTCATAAACTGTGTGACCTATTGAGTGAATTTACATGCAAATCATTCGTACTACTCTCTCTGAAAAATGAAACTTTTGGGTCGTAAAGAAAAATTATTATACGTAAATATTAAAATCTTGGCACAAATTAATTGAAACTTTTACTAAAGGACCAGTCAAGTCATTGAACAGATCTCTTGTACTTGCTTCCCCATAGGTTTGCATGAATTGAGCACATTAAATGAAAGCAGATGAAAGTCTGGCCTGGATTCAATGCTTTATACTTAAACTTGTAAAGCAATCAAGTGTTTTTCCTCATAATTTGGCAAGCTCATTTTTGTGATCGCTGATCTTTGCCAAAGTGTGTTTGTTAGAAGAAAACAAGTACATTAATTCAGTTGAAATTCAAGGATAAAGGGATAGTTTGCTTTCATTTTTTTTATTTTTAGTCTAAACTTTTAATTAGCCCAGACAGTATTTATTTGCATAGCAGTATATTCTCCATACTTTTGAGGACCAGCTGACTACAATGGATGGATTTTGGGGGTTTGTGTTTTCTTGTTCTAAAGCAAGAAAACACACTTCAAAGAATTGCAAGATAGCTTGTAAAATGATGTTGTTTCTTGAGGCTATACATGAGCAGATTAATTTTAAAGCATTTATTCAGGAGTATGAGCATGAATATGAATATCAGTTTTTACGTTGTGCCTATACTGTATTTCTTTATTTGATTGAGGCAGTCTCAGGTTGCATGCATCATAGTAAATACAGTAGTTCCAAACAAAAATGAGTTTCAATGTACTTTTTTGAATAGACATACATACAAACTCATAATATTGCTGTACAATCTGCTTTTGTTATTTGTTAATTGAGGTGTATTCTCTTGCTTGACAATAAGCCCTCTAATTCTGCCTATGCCAGTTATTGTATAGCCAGCAGATCATTAGAAACTTCTGTACATTTGTAATATAGCCTTTATTGCAATGAGAAAAAAAAACTAGAAACAATGAAAAACAGAAAAACTAGAAAGTGAACTATTTACTTTAAGGACTAATGTTGATTGGATTCTGTCAGGCTGATTTATTTTCATATTTCTAATATATTCTCTTCCTTTTTGTTAGGGGCTGATGAAAAAAAAAGAGATACATTTAAGTTGCAAGATGTGTAGATCACTTTTATGGTAGCCATTCATGCAAAGGCTATATAGGCCACTTTGTTTGCAAGGATTGTGTTAATGAAGTTGTCCCCAGTCAATTTAAACCATTGCATCCAGTGACTGATGTCCTACAGGCAGTGCAGTACAGCTGAAAGGTTTTAACATTTTAATATGTAATATTAATATTGAAGATATTTAAATACTTGTTGATGCCTTCCAGGAACATGCATGATTGGCCTGGGAACATGTTAGAACAAATAAAAAATGTGGCAGAAAACTATTTCAAATTCAGCACAAATAATCTTATGGGATTGGTTCTATTTTCGGCTGTCAATTACTTTGTTCGATAACTGCACATGAGTTTGTAATTATTCAGCTTGCTTCAAAGGAGGGCTAAATGTACAGGATATGGATGTTGGTTATTTTACCATCATTGGGTGTTGTGGACAACAGAAGTCAATTTTAATTCAATGATTGTCACTGATACTGAAGATGGACATACGCTAACCACAAAAATATGCCAATATTCAGTGATGCAATCATTTCTCCTCAGCTGTGCTGATAGTGTGGGTTTAATGTTGCTTGCTATTCCGAGATTGTGTGTTATCGTGGTTGACATTTATGTGGAAACTGTAATGAAAGCCATACGATTTAAGCAATGTTTTTGAGCCTTGCCAACACAGTCTCCACTGGCATAAAAAAGTATTAAAAAGTAAATGCTGTCGGAAGTGACATTTGTAAACAGTTCTTCAGCCCCCAGATAGTCACCCCATCTACACTCCCAAGAAATTGCGTTCAAACGTTTTTTCAAAGTGGTGTTATTTATTTTGTATTTTGGGCGTAACATGCCCACTGTGGTCTCAAGGTTTTTAGCTTGCATAAATGAAAGAAAATAATAAAAGTACTGAAATGCTATTGCATTTGCTCTTAACTTCAATATCAACTCATTAAATCCAAGTACAAAGTATTGTGTTCTGGTGACATTTGGCCAAACTGTGTTTTTCAGCTGTAGAACTCGCTAAACTAGTTCCCCGTGTCATCTTGTAAGTTAAGGACAAATGCTGAATGAATCCAAGCCTGTGGCACTTCCAAAAAAGATTTCAAACAATAGCAAAAAAAGTACACATGTACAGCACACACGCAAAAACATTTTAATACCTTGTTTGAAGCCACAGTTGCAAGGGTGTATCCCAAAGTTTGAGATGTCCTAGATGGCATCACTGCCCATTGTTCATTCTGATATGGAGGTACTGTGCATATACGCACATACACACAGGCATGGACACACACACACACACACACACGAATGTGACACCTGACAATTAGTGAAATCTGAAATTCCTGCAGTTACATTTTTCATTGCCTAAGATGACAGTAGCCATGAGCAGTCATTGATGGACCCAAAACACCCAGCGCCTCACAAATTTGGGCTGTAATATGCCACGGAAACAGGCAGCGCAGGGCACAATATTAAATAAATTAATTTCAAATGTATTAGTCGTGACATTTCCAATTTCAGGGATGCAGTAGGGGATGAAACGTTTTACATTTGTGCGAATGGTTTAAGCAGAGAGTCCATTTTCTTAATATATGTATGCAATCGATTTAAGTATGAGATTGATTAAGTGCAAGTCTCTGTCTCCCCGCCACCTCTTTTTGGCTATCCTGAAGAATAAGATGTCATCTATCTCCTCTTTGGCTGCATTACAAAAAGAGATCAGTGGGATTGATTTCCAAGATACAAGAGTAAAACTTTTGAAGGACAATGGCGCGGCTAAAGGGACCAGTCAGAACTGTTTATGACATAATTTAACACTGTTTCGGTTGAGGCAGTAAACCAAGCTCCCGGTCCTTCACTGCGGTCATTAAATATCCGGTGGCACTTATCGCTAAGGGCTGGGGTGTTCCCTGCTGTCACAGGACAAAGTCCTATCCTGTTCCTTTTTTCATTAATCCGGTTTGACTGGCAAAATAATACGTTCCAATAGCACAAAATGTGGCGTGTGGTATATTGTGTATCTCACAGACGGGTGTTCCCTTTTGGAGGTTGCGGTTATCCCCTCTTCCCCATCCTTGAAGTGATTTAGTAGTGGAAGGCCCCGCATAAAGGCACTTCATTAATTAAGAAGAATGAAAGCTGGTTGTGATTATATTCCCTCTGAGGTTACTGAACAAGTCTTGTCAAAAGAATGAGTTCCTCATTGCACTGCTTTACATTGCATTACATTCATTTAGCAGATGCTCATTTCCAGAGTGGCCTACATAATGAATTTCATTCTTGCATTGAAATAGAATATGAACTGTAGCACAGTAGTGGAATTGTATCTGAAAAAATTGTATCTGGTTTTTGTCTGAGCCCAGCCTTTATGACACCTTATTCAACTTATTCATTCATTAATTGTCAGTTGCCAATCAGGACATTGATTAGTAGAATTGGGTGTCTTAGTGCTGGGCTAAAACACAAACCTGCACTCGTAGTGGCCCTTTTGAGAGAAGATTGGACACTGCTGCCATATAGGTAGGAAGAGTAACACACTCAGAGTTGGTAATAGTGTATCAATAGTGTATTTTGTAATGGCAACATAGTCAACAAAATGCAACAAAAATAGAATAAAGAGATGAGGAAATGCAAAAATAGAGGGGTTGTGTCTGTTCCAGGTTATCTCATTGTGAGATGTAATGTAATGCAACATTGATGACTTGAGTGTATTAAATCCAATCGTCTATAATGGTCTGCCAACCATTATGGTGCCCTGAAATGGGGGGGACTATTTATAAACGTTACAGTTAAACATGGTGAAACCAAAATGTATAAAAATGGCCTTTATTGAAATCTGACTATGTGCACTTTAATGTGATTTTAAAAAAATGACAAATCTCAGATGATGGGTCTTTGTCCCAAACATTATGTAGGTCACTGTACATTCAAGCCTCTTCTTATGCTCTGTATACAACCATGGTGACCTGTATTAATGACTGCTTCCGCTTACGATTTATTTATTTACTTATTTGTGATAACTTTTCCCTGAATTGCCTCCTCAGACGAAAGTTGTTCATTTTGTGGCAGCCAAACTCTTCATGAATATCCCTCCTTTTGTTCTGCAATTTACTGTGGATTGTCAGCGTAGCTGTGCGCGAGCGAGTCGGAGGTTTGTGCCCTCTAATTTGGCATTGTGACAGCGTGATTGACGGCTTGGCGGGCGTGTGGACTGACGCTGCAGACAGGTGGCAGATCTCTTGATGAGTGGTAATCAGGCCATTATTCTGTGGAAATGTACAGCTCGACGTTTGCTGTGATATTTCTGTCAGCGAGAACAATGGCCCATGATAGCACTCACTGTCACACGGATGATAGGCAATACAGTTTTTTTGGGGAGGGGGGAGGGGGGAGGGGGAAGCAAAATGCATCTCCCATCAAATTGATATATTATCTGTAAGGACAACATGCTCGTAGCTATACGTACCCGGAATGGACACGGGCTATCTTCTAGGCCAGCTGTTCTGTTTTGTGCATTAGTGTCCATTCACAACGTATGGCACAGGGCCGGATTTGAGCCGTATAAAAAATGTGCCACTTTCTGTCCCCACTTTGCGGGCTCTTGCAGCGCTCGCGCACGCAGGGAGATGTTCGGCTGTAATGCGTTTTGCTCCTTCATTACGTGATATAATCATATGCAGTGCCTCGTGGCTTTTTGAAGTAGTTATTCAGTTGGAAATGAAAAAAAAACCTATGTCTGCACGTCCCTCGGCAATCTCCGGGCGCAGAAGCAGTCAATATTGATGTGTCCTAATAAAAAAGGAATTGATTAAATATAGATTGTATGAAACAAAAAGAAGAATGATATGGTAATAATCAGCGTGAAGTTGCTGAGATTGAAAAGAGGAAAAGTCTCAAGTACATTTAATTCAGTGAAAAAGTGCAATAACACGCATTTCATTACTGAAACACACCTGAATCGCATTTTCCAATTGTTATCTGGAGTAACCATACAATGTAGAATCTTTTGTAATACACTGTTTGTGGTAAGTCATGGTAAGTTTCAATTTTGAGTTACTATCATTGATGCTTATTCCTTGTGATTGTATTGTATGAGTTTCATCTCGTAAAATAGAATGAATTTTTCGAACAATGTTCGTGGCCGAGCGTACTTGTATACGACAAGACCAGATTTGACCTTTTGTCCTTGCATAGCTGCAGTGGGTGTAGTGTAGGAAGAAGGATGCACAAGTTGAAAATCTACTGGTCTTTGGGCTTTTGATAAGGTCAATGGAATCATGAACTCCAGCTAGTATGATACGACTTGGCTGGAAACCTTGCTTCCCTGGCCAAGAAGCTTATAGGCATGAATGGTCCCAAGCATTCTTAAAATTCAGTGATCTCAGGCATACCTCCAAAACAATAAAATAAAAGTTAACTGATCACAGAATTATTGTTTCTCTGCCAAGTCCATTAGGATGCCATCTTTGCTTGTTTGTGTATATGTGTGTGTGTGAAGGCACTATTAACCAGGGGTACTTGCAGACCTTTTTGACGCATTATCCACTTAGGTTGCTGGGAATTTACAGAAGCAGCTCTTGTTAATTACCTTGCTCATGGGTGCAGCCAATGTGACCCTGGTGGGGTCTGAAGCAGCAAGCAGTTCTCTCACCACTTTGTTTCTGACAGCACTGCTGTCATGGCCGCCACCACCACAATGGTACTGCAGGCGGGTATGGAAGTTCTGTTGCTGTATTGGTCTGGCCCCTGCCTTCCCACTTTGACCATGAAATGATTGTTGGTGCCAGACAGAGTGTTTTGAGCATTTCAAAAACTGCTGATCTCCTGTGATTGTCACACACAGCAGTCTATAGAGTTTGCAGAGAATGGTGCGAAAAACAAAAAAACATACAGTGAGTAGCAGTTCTGCGAGAAAAAACACACTGTTAATGAGAGAAGTCAGAGGAGAATGGCCACACTGGTCGAAGCTGACAGGAAGGTAACAGTAACGCAAATAACCACAAATAACCACAGTGGTATGCAGAAGAGCATGTCGGATCTCATAACGCAACAAACCTCAAAGTGGATAGACTATAGCAGCAGACCAAAATGAGTACAGAGCAATACAAAAATGTTTAAAGTATCCCTCTTCGTTGTGTTACATCAAAATGAATACTCAAATAAAGTCATGGGTTAGATGACTCCTACCAGCTCATTGTAAGATCAAAACAATTGGATGGCTTTTCAGCCATTTTGCTTTGATTTCGTCTTTTAAAGTATTTGTTTGAATATAATTTACCCTTGGAGTTGCAAATTTGTTAAAATTGAACTCAGGTGGCTATTTGGAACTGCTTATCTATTGCTAATACTTTTGCTGATTCAAAATGTCTTTTTGAATTTGAATGTGTCATTTGGAGATTTTCATATAAAGGATATTACATAGGAGTCAGAACATTTATGCAAACATTGTCAGACTGAAAATTGAAGACATAAGGATTTGAGAAAGCAGAATGACAGCCCATTCAAACTTGATTCTTTGCTCTCAAGTGTGCTCAGTTTCACAAGTCCAAGAAGGACACTAACAGTGATATGCTATCATAATTCCAAACTCTGAAGTGTTCCAGATTGTACTGTACATTTAAGCCTTTCACCCCAGATACGACACAACTGCCATTACAGAAGCAATAAGGAGATTCCAGGTGTTTTGTATAATCTACCATTCTTGTCTTTGACAGTCACAAAGATTATTTCCAATTAACCAGTAACAGTTAGCACAGCACCGTACACAGTATAGCTGTTAATTTACAAGCATACATACTGTACAGTAGAATGGGATTCACGAAATAAAGGAGAGAATGTACCATAAGCATCCTGCATGTATGATTCACAGCAGCATGCAGAATGTGAGTTCATGAAGTCCCAGTGCCCATCTGTGGGAGGGCTGATCCAGTGGGCAAGGGAATATAATGGGTTCTCTGAAATCACACTGTAATTTAACACGCCTCCACCATTTTTGCCACCTTCATTACAGTCAACTGTACCTTTTTCAAACATGCTCTTTCTTTCCCTAAGCATTTGTGGACACTGACCTTTTTGGCAACTAGCTGATATCCACCAAGACATGCTACAGGTATCATTAGCCACACAGGCGAAGTGAAGTGACAACATTTATTCTAGACTGCCTCTGTTCTTCCGTGTGCTGTGGATAGAGGAGTACTGACTGACATCCAATTTCCTTTCCCATTCTTCATCCAAAAAATTCCATCGGTACCGCTCCTACGTGTGCCTGTGTCTGGCACCTGCCATTCAAGTTGCATTAGCAGGAAATGGTCCGGCATTCTCTTTAACTCACAATTAAAATGCAGTTGTCCAGTTGATTGGCAAAATTAACTGGCTGAGAAAAATACAGATATGTGCCTTTGTTTTTGAAGTCAAATTTTAATTGAATCCCGGCCAACATGGATGATCGACGGTATGTGGACTTCTCAAGGCCTCCAGCTGTTTTAAAGTGTGAAGATTAATGGTAACATGTTTGGTGCTTGTCTAACATGAGGGTTAAGTCACAAGTTTTAACAGCAGTGTCATAGGTGTTATCCTATACTGCAGACTGTGTTGTGGCAGCAGCTGCCAAAGGTGTGAACCGCATGCTTGCATGAAACTGTATATGGGCACACGTTTCCCTTGTGTACTAGGTGTGTTTTAAAGAGTGATTAATTTGGAGTTCCACATACACATACAAGCCTTCCCAATGACCAGTGGTCATGGATAGGTACGCTAGCTTTCTGATTGACCAGTGGTCATGGATAGGTATGCTAGCTTTCTGAATGACCAGTGGTCATGGATAGGTATGCTAGCTTTCTGAATGACCAGTGGTCATGGATAGGTACGCTAGCTTTCTGATTGACCAGTGGTCATGGATAGGTACGCTAGCTTTCTGATTGACCAGTGGTCATGGATAGGTACGCTAGCTTTCTGAATGACCAGTGGTCATGGATAGGTACGCTAGCTTTCTGAATGACCTGTGGTCATGAATAGGTACGGTAGCTTTCTGAATGACCAGTGGTCATGGATAGGTACGCTAGCTTTCTGAATGACCAGTGGTCATGGATAGGTACGCTAGCTTTCTGAATGACCAGTGGTCATGGATAGGTATGCTAGCTTTCTGAATGACCAGTGGTCATGGATAGGTACGCTAGCTCTCCAAATGACCTGTGGTCATTTATAGGTACTCCAGATTCAATCAGTGCACGTGAGTCTCAGTCTCTCAGTCATACTTCCTGGTGCCTGTCTCAGTGCATCTCAGAAGCCAACGCGAAGTGAGGAAATGGGGTCAAGTGCAGAGATTAGTGTCAGGGAAGTGTTAGCGTTCTTCAGGGCAAAGTCAAAGGCAAATTTTTCAGGCAGCCAGAGACAGGTGTGAAGGTTCTGCAGAATGGCTTCCGCGCTTGCCGACCATAAATCTACGAGAACGTGGCTAATTCAACCTGAACTTTGATCATTAATAATGAAGGAGAGAGAGAGGCGGCTGCTGACTGCATCTGTTTGCTTTGGCGGGGGGTGCTGGACCAGAGCATTATTTCATCTGACATGATTAGCTGGCTTGGGGTTTCTTGGTACTGGCCCCCTGTGATGATGGAGGAAGCAGCCTCGGCCCAGAGCTGGCGTCTCAGCTCTGAAAGAGGCTATTAACTACGGCTTAATAACATGTCATCCTATGCTATTCCTCTGAGTGAAATTCTGACTAATCTTTAAATGTGGCTAATTCATCATTGCATGTCCTCTCTAAACCAAGCTCAAAGCCAGGATGTAGCCGTTTAAATTTAAAGACACATCGAGATGCAGTTGTTCTTGAAAAGGATCTTCTCAGTATGACAGCATGTATTTACCAAGAGAGTTCCACAGCAGAATAAAATGTCCATCCTTTCCTGACCCAACAACAAATTTTCTCTTCCCTTCTTTGTGAATTCCACAGGAATTAATTATAAAGTTTAATAAATGGATAAAATTGTGTGCAGATGTAATGATGTAATCTGACTGATAATCACTCTACTATATAGTATATAGACACCAATGTCAATATACACTCACTGAGTACTTTAGTGGGTTATTAGACTTATTTTTTACTCTTGTTAAGTCTTCTGCTGCTGTAGTGTATCCAGGTTTGATGCATTGTGCGTTCAGAGATGCTCTTCTGCATACCACTGTTGTAATGTGTGATTACTTGCGTTACTGTCACCTTCCTGTCAGCTTCGACCAATTTGGCCATTCTCCTCTGACCTCTCTCATTAACAACACGTTTCTGCCCACAGAACTGCTGCTCACTGGATGTTTTCTGTTTTACACACCATTCTCTCACCATTTACGCACCAAACTCTAAAGACTGTTCTGCGTGAAAATCCGAAGAGATCAGCAGTTTCTGAGATACTCAAACCACCCTGTCATTCCATGGTCAAAGTCGGTCCATGGTCATTTATTCCCCATTCTGACATTTGAAAAACAGCCTCTTGACCACGTTTGCATGCTTTTATGCATTTGGTCACTGCCAGATTAAATATTTTTCGGCTGATTAAATATTTGCATTAAGAAGCAACTCAGCTCTACCTAATAAAGTGATCACTGAGTATAGGTGCTAATGTCACCATCACTAGTACTATTTTGAGCATTTGGCATTTATTACTGATTAAACAAACAGCATTGTATACTAGAATGACATTGATGCAGATGGCATTTTTCTCTGAGCTGATAAACAAATTGCTCATTTAATTTAAAATGACATTAAAGGACATGAAATATAGAACTTCTGAGGTACAATTTATTATATTTCAGACAATAACAGTGACTCTCTCACCCTACCCAAGCCAATACCCCTCCCTACATTTCAAGTACAAAATTCAACCTCCACCCTGACCTCGATGTCTCCCTTGAGACTATCTCACAATTTTAGGCTGCCTGAAATAGAACTTCAGTGTCACAAGTTGCAACACAAATATCCCCATATCGTAATATGAATGGGTCTGAGATATGCTTTTCTGCCAGCAGACAAACGGCTTCCTGTTCTGTGCTAACTGATAATATGAAGCCATAGATTGACACATGCAGCTAGGATGTTCTCACGTTTACCTCAGCCTTCCTGTTGCTGAATGCCAGGTTGCAGAGGGATACCAGTTAGACCTCAAAGTGCAGCACCCATTAATGGCTTTCTTTATCTGGGTGCAAGAGGATATTCCGATCCATATGTTAGCATCGGTCCAGCATTGTTTTCTGTGATCCGACTTCTGCTCCCGTACGGCAAAGAATCTTGGGGTGACTCTTGATAACTGCCTCACCCTGGCTCCACAAGTATCCTCCACTGCCAGAACCTGCAGGTTCTTTCTGTATAATATACGCCGCATCCGTCATCTCCTGACGGAGAAAGCCACCCAGCTCCTAGTCCAGGCGCTCGTCATTTCCCGCCTGGATTACTGCAACTCCCTCCTAGCCGGTCTCCCAGCGTGCGCCATCAAGCCCCTCCAGCTGGTCCAGAATGCTGCAGCCCGCTTGATCACCAGTCAGCCCAGGTCGGCTCATGTCACCCCGCTTCTCATTGGCCTCCACTGGCTTCCTATTGCCGCACGCATCCGATTCAAGGCCCTAGTGTTGGCATTTCAGGCTGCTAAGGGGACTGCCCCATATTACATACAATCCCTGATCACTCCCTACTCCCCAGCTAGACCACTCCGGTCTGCCAGCTCTGGTCGCCTTACGGTTCCCTCTCTACGTGCACCTGGCGGTCGAGCTGCACGTTCACGCCTGTTTTCCGTTCTGGTTCCTCAGTGGTGGAATGACCTGCCTACCACTGTCAGAACAGCAGAATCCCTCCCCCTATTTCGACGCAGACTCAAAACCCACCTTTTCAAACTCTACCTTAGTCCTCCCTCCTGATTTCCCCTGCCCCTCCTTTCTGATGACAACTACAACTACAGCATTTCCTGTGTATTTTGCTACTTTCTGGATGTGATGCTCTGACTTATGGTAGAACCTATGCACTTGTAAATCGCTTTGGATTAAAAGCGTCTGCCAAATGACTAAAATGTAAATGTAAATGTAATGCTCCCTCACACCCCCTTCTATTGTTTAGTGAAGGCCTTTCAGAGTGGCATGCCCATGGAGAGAATGACATGACATTTACTACCAAATACCTAATTTAATTTTTACCAGCGTTATGTATTTATAATAAAGCCTTGTCACTTTTAGTACACATGAGACCTGGCAGGCAATTGAGACACCCCCTCCCCTTAACAATGTCATCCAACCTCTTTATTTCTGAAAAATATTCAGTGAACAGTTTTGTTTATGGCAGAAAAAATAGGATACATACAGTATATTGAGATTTTGCTGATTGATAGTTGTTTACTTCTATTAAATTAGATATTTTCTCTCTTTTTTTTCATGAATAATTTATGCTTGTGTAATTTTTATTCCTAGTAGTAGTGATGCATAATTTCAGAAACATCAAAAAATCATGTTTCAGCCAATTAGTATATCACTTTCTCTCCTTCCAAACTAAAACATTTCAGATTTCTGTTTTCTTTTTAGTTCTGTAATATTTCCATAACGTAATATAATAATGTTAAGCTAATACAACTTTTAACAAAATGCAATGCTTCATATGACGATATGTTGTATAAAAAAATGTAATAAACATGGGAAATTGTAATGCATACATTATACCAACTGGGTTTTGTCTGGGTCTGGGTCTTGGTCTAGAATATTCTTGTCTATTTATTCCTCAGACGTTCTTTGCAGAACCCCTGGCCTTCAATGTCTTTGCTTGTTGATATAAACATATAAACATATAAACACTGTCTGTGCAGAGGTGTCTGTATAGTCTACTGACTGCAGTTATTTACTGTCGTTCATCATTATGACATTGCCATTGTTACTGAAATCATTGTCACGCAGTGTGTGGCTTAGTAATCTTTTTATGATTCCCTTTAACAAGGAATATAGCCAGATCCAAGCATTTCTTCATAAGTTATATGCAAACTATTTGTGAATGCTTTTCTTGTGAATTGGCAGGAGTGGTAATAATTACAGCTGAATGCCTGATAAGGCAAACCACGTATTGATTAGTCATTGTTTTCAGAAAGCTCATATATCTAAGTTAATGAGGCTGGAAGGCCGTTTGAAAAGTCTGGCTGAAATTATGACATTAAGAGGGCGATTTACATGCGCACAGTCAGGGGCGAACACCACCATGATCAATGCTCTGGCTGTCCGTTGGGCAGAAAGTCTGAAGTGTGGAAATTTAAAACTCTTTAAAACTCAACACTCTTAATATAGCAGGTGTTATGAAAAGAGCTTCTGCCTCACCACAGGAAAACCATTAAAGGAACATAAAGTTTGGACTTTACAAGGTGTAACCAAATGCACATGGTAATGGTGCTGACCCTTTCAGAGATGGAATACAGTGCTGCAATATGTTGGAATAAAATATATTAGTAATATATTGCAACACTTCACAGTTGGAAACATACAGTATATGAATTAATGTGCTGTATTATATTGTTTTTTCTTTTTCAAAAATAAATTTCAGCATATATTACTCATTGTATTTTGTATGTTGTGAAACATATATTATTCATTGTATTTTCAAAAATGTCTGCATATTTACAATCTATTGCAATGTATTTCACTTCCATTAGGTGAGGGGATGGTAAATGAATGTACTCTTGCCCTCATTTGCCTCATATATTAGTTCTGTAAAAAGCATATCTGATTCAGATCTCGTTCTAGGGTCTGTGTGCAAACTTGAGATGGTGAGAGTGATGGACAGTAAATGAAGTGGAAATGCCAAAGCCAGCCTGATATTGAAAGTTTCACGAATGTCAAATACAGGAGGGAGGAATGTTCGGTCAATGAGAAATAATGAGATTGTGGAAGACAAATATAGTAGTTATAGCAACCGGCAGGCCAGACAGAACAATTCCAACAGGAGTGGTAGTTCTCATGCCAGGTTGTCTGAAAGCTATACAAGTCTTCTCGGCGGCCATTATAATTGCTACTTATTGTGATACTGCACTCTATTGAAATTTGACATTTATACTGCAGCAGAGCTAATTCTCAGAGGTATGGTAAGGAAATAGAAAGCCTGAAAGAGAGGGGTTATATCCACATAAGGAATATTCTCTCTGAAGCGAATGAACTAATTGTATAATATTGGCCATGAACAATCAGAAGTTGGCTTTGTGGTATCACTGGGCAAACGATGTTCACAGATGTATGCAGTAAATTATGTCTTTAATAATAATGATTTTGCTTGCATTTAACAAACATTCTTGTCTATTTGAAAGCATTATTTTTTTTATGTACTTGATGATCAGTTAACTACAAATATGAAAATATTGACAATACTGACAATATGAAAATAAATGGTATATCTACTTGCAGGTAGATAAACAATGTACAGTACTTGGAGAGATATTTTTCTTGATTGGTCTTGATTGGTCTCTTAAATGTCTTCAGTATGGATTTTTAATCTGATAATGGGCCATGGATGAATAACAAGCTACAAGAATAATGTGTGGATATTATCAAATAAACAAAGAGTGCTACCTTATAATTGCTTTTTAATTACCTTGCCTCTAAATTTCCTACTTTTCTGGAATAGAACATGAAATTGTTTATTTTTCCTGCTTCAAGTAATTAGGTCACATAAAATAATGTGATATTTTTGCAATATACCCTTTTTCTCACCTCTGCTGAGGTAGCATAATTTCATCACCATATATCAAATTAAAATGTCCCCATTCTGTCAATGACCAGACAACCAAACCAAGTGAGATCCAGAGTGGAGATTCTCTGGGAGAGGACAGATATGTCCGCTCCTTCCACAAAGTGGATGTGAGTCAGGCACAGTTGAGGCACCAGGCTGATGGACTGGTACAGAAACACAAGGTTGTTCATATGGTGTGTTTCTGCACTTTTCTGGGTGTGTAATTTTATTTGGGCAAGTGTACTGTACATTATGTGTGTGTAGGCTGTATATTTTAACTTAAAACACTGCATTCATGATAGACTGAGAAACCTTAAATCCAGCTCATGCTTTCTTAGAGACTCAGCCCTTGATTCCAGTTACAATTTGTCCTTGGCTTTGTCTCACAATGAAATATTAAATGAGGTAAATACATTTTATTTAGCTTCTTTGCACCTAAAACAGTGTTTGCAAAGAAATTATGTAGCACCTGGATCTATCTGTTACTCAGATTGCAAACCAAATATTGGTGAATCTGAATTCCTCCAATTCCAGGCCCTATTGCAGCCCTGTTTAGGCCCTATTGTGGCCATATTGAAGCCCTGTAAGTTGAAATGCCTGTACATGAATGCCCTACTAAGCAAACAGGGGTGAGTTTCCCAAAGCATATCGTAGCGGTACGAATGTCTTGATGTATCACTTCCTCATTTGTCGAGTGTTTCCTGAAACATGTTGTCACTCATGTAGCATGTCCTGAGAATCCAAGTATTGTGTGTGTCTTGTTTAATCCCTTTGAAGGCTATGGTAGAGGACAAATCATTCAGCCTAGAAAACCTAAAAAATGACCCAACCCAAAAAACTATTTCCGCTAGCCTACCACAAATGTGTGTGATTGAGAACAAAACAGATAATTACGGTATGTATCACTGGAGACAGGGCAAGTGGCGAGGTGAGGTGCGGGGACAATTCATGAATCTTGGGAATAAACTGGGCTTGTCAGAGCATTTGCTTACCTCTAGACCTCATTTGGATGTTTTTTTTAGAAATGAGATCCGAGGTCAGCCCAGTTGCAAGCAATTCATGGCCATGCTAAACAAAAAAAAAATACTTATTTTCTTCTCACTTGTCTAAAAAGTAATTATTCACTGTACGAGTACTGTACCTTCCCTAGTGAAAAATTTTTGGAGTAACTCTCCAAAAATTATTTTCTCAATTTATTTATCTTTGAGGAAACACATGAAATTTCCAAGAGTTGACTTAAAATTGTGCATTTTTGCATTGCTATCGGGAAACTCACCCCAGTGTAGCATGGTGGCTGTGTCACTCTCCCATTGTATTACTGTCATGGTTACATGTGGGACGAACAGTCATTGCATCAGCCAGCACAGCAAAGGCAATGACTAATTCTGTAGTATTATGCACAGTTGGGTTTTATGGTGCAAATCACTTGGATTCATCCAAAGCAAATCAATCCAACTGTTTCCAGCTGTTCCAACAGTTTCCCTCTTAATCGTTGTTTAATATCATAATTGATTTACAATATTTGCTCATTTTGTCATAATTAAGTGCAGTAGATATAAGAAACATATGGAAGTTTAATGAAGAGAACCGGCCATGCTCTTAGTATATTGAATTGTTAAACAAAAAAAACGCATCTGATTCAAGGCCCTAGTGTTGGCATTTCAGGCTGCTGAGGGGACTGCCCCACCTTACATACAATCCTTGATCACTCCCTACTCCCCAGCTAGACCACTCCGGTCTGCCAGCTCTGGTCGCCTTATGGTTCCCTCTCTACGTGCACCTGGCGTTCGAGCTGCACGTTCACACCTGTTTTCCGTTCTGGTTCCTCAGTGGTGGAATGACTTGCCTACCACTGTCAGGACAGCAGAATCCCACCCCCTATTTCGACACAGACTAAAAACACACCTTTTCAAACTCTACCTTAGTCCTCCCTCCTGATTTCCCCCGCCCCCCTTTTTGATATCCCTATCCTCCTTGTCTAACCCCCCCCCCAAAAAAAAAAAGGTGCACTTTGATGAGTGCACTTTGATGACTACATGTTTAGAACAGCATTTCATGTGTATTTTCCTAGTTATGGATGTGATGCTTTGACTTGTGGAAGAACCTATGCACTTGTAAGTCGCTTTGGATTAAAAGCGTCTGCCAAATGACTAAAATGTAAATGTAAATGTTAAAGGAAACATGCAAAAAATGGTATCATTATAATTTTAAAAACACTTTCAATTTAATGTGTAAAGGGGGGGGCTAATTCATTTAAAAAAACAGTGCCAAAAGTTTCAGCAGCCTCCAGGATTAAAAAAGAAGAAAAAAAACTTTTGGAAGCAATTTCCGGAGAGGGCACAGTATGAGCTATAAAAAGATTGAAAAGGAATATTTCCAGACGGTTCAGGCTATTAATGGGCTGAATATAAATAAATTATTCTTTACAATACAGCACATTTTTTGAGAATGTTTTTTTTTTATCATTCTTATCCATCCATATTCATGTGCCCACTGAGATTGGATATTTTCTCACACATAAATTGATTTAAATGTATGTTAATTGTACCTTCCACAGTCACCTTGAGAAGAGTGCCTCATAAAGTATACACCATTCGTTTTTCTTACTCAAACATTTAAGATGGACTATAATCAGTTGTGCTTTTAGAAACCTGTCATACCACATCTGATGACATGTTTTTCCATACACAGAATCTTGGTATTGCAAAGGAACATGTGATGAATATTTATTCTTGAAAATGTATATGGCTTTTGTAGCCAAATAAAAGCTCAGTTCTGAAAATGTATATACATTTTAACATTCATTTAACAATTTAACAATTAATGTAACAATTCATTAATAAGTAAAATAAGGAAGGCCAAGTGGACCAACTTGCACACAGACTATAATTAATAATTGTCTGAGAAAATGTTAATTATTGAAAATACCCACGTCGTTGTTCTATTCCTGGGAAATGGTAATGCTTTTTGTGTAGCCCCCATATTATTTTGGGAGTATTGATTGTTGATATCCATATGGTAGTGACAGCAGTGATCTTTAGCTATGAAACTCAAGTACTGTACGATGGAAAAGGTCATTGTGATGTTGCATTAGAGAGAACACCACAGGGCCTTTGAACAGTTTCTCAGTTAAGGAGTACTTACTAACCATTGAGGGCGGCAAACAGAAGACAAAATTGGAAAAACGAAAGGGGGGGGGGGGGGATTGGAGAGATTTGGCTCAGGCAGTAAGAGCAGTCGTCTGGCAGTCGGAGGGTTGCCGGTTCGATCCCCTGCCCAGGCTGTGTCGAAGTGTCCCTGAGCAAGACACCTAACCCCTAAATGCTCCTGACGAGCTGGTCGGCGCCTTGCATGGCAGCCAATCGCCATTGGTGTGTGAGTGTGTGTATGAATGGGTGAATGAGAAGCATCAATTGTACAGCGCTTTGGATAAAGGTGCTATATAAATGCCAACCATTTACCATTTAGATTGCTGGCCCTGTATCAGGCCAAAACTTATTTGTTCTTGGCTCTATGAATAAATCTGAATTTCCTGATATGATGACTACCGTGAACTTCAAGTGTTCCGTAAAAAGGACAAGCTTTCTTAGGTGTGTTACAGTATGTTACACTTAATTGCCTTGCTGGTTTAACTTAAATATCAAACATAAAAAAAGCGCTTTAAGAGAACAGGAAGCCTCAACTATTTTGTCTTATCAGCACAGGCCAGTGAGAAATATGCTACTTTCTCACAGGGGTGTAGCGAAACCTCTGGGCCTTGTGCATATGCAGTCTCTGTGGGTGCCCTTAAAATTGTACACCAAAGCAAACTTTTTATTCCACACCCCCCTCTGCCATGGGGCCCTGGGTAGTCAATTCCACTGTTCCTCCCACTGTGACATCCCCACTTTCTCAATACTGTCCAACAACACTGTATTATACTGTATTATGTATTGTACAAGTAGCCAAGTTTCTTTTTTGCTACTATAGGCAAGCCTTTTGTTGCACTGAATTTGTTGAAACTAATAAGGAACATGTATGTTACACATTTGTCTATGTTCATAGTCAGACAAGCACAAATGAGAGTAAAGGACTCACAGTGTGTGGTACAGTACATTTGCAATGTTTGTTTGAATCAAACAGATCAGCCAAGATTGGCAGGTAGCATTGAAACTGTCTTTGATTTATGTTGCACCCTTGAGCTAGGTATTCATCTGTATTATCTGTAATATCCACCTCTTTATATCTCTAATATGCGCAGTTACATAAGCTCATTCGATAGGCAGAAGAATAATAGTAGATGGACTGACATTTCAGTCGCCGTAGCACTGGACTTCTGGCAGGTGTCACCTCAAACGCTAGTGGAGCTTGTCCTTGGTCCAGCTGGTGACATGTGAAAAGGTATCACAGACAATAGCTCTCCTATTGATACTGACAGCCCAGACACACATAGCCAGAGGACTGCCGTGGTTTAAACTCAAAATTATTGAACGAAAGAATGTCGAAAAAATGTTGGAAAATGCAGAAAAAAATATTGCTGGTCCCATTCGTTCCGATATCACCACGCAAAAACAACAACAACAACAACAACAAAAAAAGATTTGAAATGTAATAGAGATATACATGGAAAGAACAGATGCCATTTCACGATAGTCAGAAACAAAGAGCAATGCATCTTTTCCATATGTGCTGATGCCTTTTCATTCCGTCATTCTTAGCAAGACAGATACTGTTGCAGTTGATGTGCGCGGGTGCTAGCTTTGCCTGGAGAATGTGCTGGTTGAAATCCCAAGGACGTCATACGGTAATCCTCTCAGCATATTTTCCCAAGTGCATCTATCTAAATTTTCACTGAGGTGTGTTAAGAATGACAGAGCCCACAGCCCACTTGAATTGTCACAGGGCACAGTCTGTCTAAGCCTTCAATGGGCCTCTAACAGTCATGGAAATGCACTTCACCTCTGTAATTTCACGCTGGGAAGTGCTGCCTGACAACTGTCTCCATTTTGATAGTTATTAATCATTTTTGAGAGGACATACAACAATCGATTGGAAAATAAAGTCTGAAAACTGAATTCTTATAAAGCAGCACAGCTCTGTAAATCCACAGATGGTGTTTATGAAAAAAAATTTAAATGTAAAACTGTGAATGCTTCCCAGAAGTTCAAGACACTGTTGCTGGAAGAAAACTGTGGTTTATCATGGCTTTAAATTGGCATATTCATTATAACCTGTAAGAATTTCTAACAAGGATTGGCAATGGGTTTCAACAACACAGCCTTCACTTGGGCATAGTCCACTTTGAAGTTCAACAGACCAATCACAGTGTGTGGCACTCCAGCAGTTTTACTTTTGACAACAACATGGCAAAAATCATGAGTGCTGGCCACAGTTGAAATGTTTGAAGATGAATACCACTTAAGCAGTATTCCACCTAATATTAATGATGAGAACACTGTTTTCAGTAAAAATGCTACCTCTATAAAATGTTTTATAAAATAATGTCTAAATAATCTAGACCATTAATAATAATATTAATAATTCAATATGCGTTTTAATTGTTTCCCAAACAAATGAATGAATGGATTTATGAATAATACAATCTGTCAAGATCAACAAGAAAAAGGAGGTCCAAGCGCCGGTGTAGCCACAATAATATCTGTGTAGCTGTTGGGGCCCTTAACCCCACATTGCTCAATAACAAATATTATTCTTTTGTGGAATGAGCTGACATAATATAATTATACCCTTACACGAGTTATAGCTTGGTGCTAAGCATGGCCCATATTATCCAGCTCCTACACTTCTGTTTCAGTTTCAGTGGTTCAGAAAGTAAAAGTCCTCCCATCTGTTTTGCTCAAATCACCTGGACTTGCTAATTAACACAGTTCCTCAGCCAGGAGGTAGAACATGGCAGTTTTGTGGCTGAAAATACCATGTTAATGAGAGAGGTCAGAGGAGGATGGGCAGAGTCGTTCAAGCTAACAGAAAGGCCACAAATACAGTGCTCAAAAGACAGCATCGACCAAAATCCATAAGGAATATTTCCAGCACCTTCAATCCATTCGGCATTGGATTTGAGGCTCTGGAGGCAAGATGTAGGTCCATCCATGTACTAAGTGGCCATTGAGTGCATACCCATGTGTGTGTGCATGTGTTCTCTCACACTCTTCATATCCACCAGTGAATATTAGTAATTCTGTTAATTATACATTATTTATAGCAATTGGTTGGAGAACATGTCACAACCATCAGCCCACACCAGAAACCGAGTTTGACACCTCAGAAACTCAATGAATGGTTTTATCCGTGAAATTTAAACAGAGACATACAAAGCTGTTTAAATGTAGGTGCATGGATATAAACAGAAACAATGAAATGACAGGGCTTTAGAAAGAACATGAAGCTTTCAACAATTGGTTAAACCGACCATGGTTTTAGGCAAGGCATGCGCGTATGAATTTGCAAAGAAGTTTGGGTCATGCTTTCTGGATGGGATTTTCATAGCAGTTGTATAACTCCTACATATAAGGTATATCTACTTCTGCAGAGATACAGTGGTATTAGGACTGCTTTAAAATGGAATTGTCCAGAAGTGTCCAGAAGTGTCAAGGATTTGATCCTAGCTTGGAAGCTAAAGGTGGCCCCTCCAGTAATGTGCTGAACTGTTACCTCAACTGTGCCTTTTCAACATTTAATGAGATTTGCAATAGATTGATGAAGACAAATATTTGTAAGTAAAGCACAGTATTTTTTTTTTCTCCACCTGTAATTTTACTAATTCTGGACCGGTAAGTAAAACTGGAGGTTATGAATGATGTTTAATTTCCCCTTTCATAAGTGGGACTGTGTTGGTAAATTTCCCTATGTCAATTTATAAAACAAGAAAAAGAGATATTCAAATTTCCGTAGGAAAGACTGTGCGCTTAGCAGATAACCATTATTTGTTCCCAGTTCATTAGCCTGGATTCTATCAGTTGTCCACACAATTACAGACAGTGAATGCAGTATCAAAAACACACATAAACAATTTCAACAGCAGCCAAAACCTATGAATAAAATCAAATTGTAATAAAATAAATAGATGTTTGCATTCATTTCTAAGTCAAAGTTAAGAAAATCATGGGCAGCCCATCTTCTGAAATTAAAGTTTGATATCTGGTTTGGATTTCTGGTAAAAAGTAAAAAAATAAAAAATAATAAAAAAATGAAATTAATCTCCCTTCCTGTACCTGCAGGTTGAACTGAACTAACATAAATGCCAGACAGCATGTTTTTTTTCCACATTTCATAGTATGTTAGTCTAAGTTGAAATAAACACAAATGTATCGGAAAAGTATTTCTTGAAAAACTGGGAAATAAATTTGGAATTATTCCTTAAAAAGTTAAGCCCGGCTGCCTTGCACTTTGATGTAATCGCCCCCTAGATGTCAGTAAACACTCAGACATCAATGGAAATAAAAGAAGGAAAAAAAGACGGCTGCCCGGGGAATTTGGGCCCCTAACAAATAACGGAATCACGGTTGCCTTCCCTCCCTCCCCTCGGAATTCCTCCGGCTTGCCTCTGTCCGTATTCCCTCTCCCCGACCCATCATTATCAAATCACGCTAACGCGCTTCGCGCACAACCGCGCATATCTCTCCATGTTATTAAACCAGTCGCACACCTGATGATGCCTGAAGAGAACATGCCTTCCCAGGGTGCACCGGCTCCTTCCTTATTTCTGTGTTACGAGCACGTGTGCACCGGTGCCGTCGTTCCGCCCTGGACTGCTCCGTGGTCCCGACGGTCCCGGAGAGAGGCTTGAACGCACGGACGCGGACCGTTATTAAGGCGGGGGATTTGGGGCTCAGAGTCCCGGACTGCGTTTGGCGGACTTGTGGTTTTGCGACCGGAATGGTTCAGTTTCGAATGGCGGCTGTACTCTCGAGTGTGTAGTCCTGTGCTTCAGTAGCATCCGCCGCTTCAGGAAATACCCGACTGCAGCAATGGCTAATGTAGTATGTGAAATGCGAGGTATACAAGTCACCAGAGATGCATTAATAATGAATGTGCTCGACCAGGGTTTGTTTCCATTGTTTGAATAAGATGCAGTTGATGATAGAAATTCCTATAACCGTGTTTTGTTGCTATAACTGAAGCGGCAAACTCCAGTGGGCATGTACAGTAACACGTTGTTCAGTTGAAGCCCTGTGAAAAGATTGAAAATGAATGATCGATTAGCTGACAAGTAACTAGAGCAGAGAGAAAAAAGACCACGTCAATTGGAAGTCATTCAGTAGTGAATGATTGAGTGATTTCATTGTTTTCTTGATTGCAAAGGGAGTTAATTTTTAGAGGGGAAAAAAGTTGAACCGATAGAGTGACTGAAAGTCCCACTTTGTGCAAGTGAGCGTACAGTATGAATGATGATCCATGCTTGCCACTGCTGCAAACTCAATATTCCACATTGTTAATATTATAGCAGAAGCTGAGAGAGAGATATTCTAATTGTATAATATACAATAATTCCTACAATATATGCAGAAAAACTAATTTTTCAGTCTCTGTACATTGAGTCTGCCTACTACACTATATGCCTACATTTGCCAGAACATTGAGTTTGAGATGAAACCTTGTCATTTAACATTTCATTTTAAGCTATCAGTTATCTATCTTTGTCAATAATGAAAGCACATATTAACCTGAAACACCTAGCTCCAGTGGCAATTCAGAGTACATGCATTGCGTTTATGATCAAGAAAATATATATAATATATATAATATTTTTGGGATTCATCACTAAACTGTAATGTGCACAAGACAATCACTTGTTATGCAGTTGGCCAGATGCTCAGATTTTCCTCTCATAGTATGTGGAATGTAGCCTGGTGTCCTGTTGGCTACGCAACAGCCATGGCGTCCTACACTTCATCACAAAGAAAGTACACACACCGCCATTAAAAGTCAGATGATTTCACATCTTCTAGGAACAGGACTGAGACCGATAAGCTTGGATGCGCTTGAAAATGTCGTTTTAAAGGTAGGGAAAAGCATCAAATGGGAAGCTGTTGGCACACATTCAGCTTTAAAGAGAAGTGAATTTCTAATCTCCTAGGCAGACACGCGTATTAGAGAAGCCACGTCGGCATCTCAGAAGCTCCCTCTTGTTTTATGAAATGTTTTCTGAAGAAATTCATTTGCAGCACCTTTGCTCAACACGAAGCCTTCCCAACAGCGCTTAAAGTACACTGTGTCGACAAACACAAATAGCTAAACTCATATTAAACACCCACGGGGAAAATAATACAAAAAAATGTTTACTCTAGTTCAAACAGCCCCACCTACGGCTGTGGAAAGAAGGCAATGTGACTGGAACTGGTTTATCACCGCGGCCGGCCACGAGACTCCATGAGCTCGGCCTTTTTGTCTTTCTGCCACTCAGACAAAACCCCACACAACAGCTCCAGACAGACATCCAATAAAGCAGTAATCACTCTCTGGCCTTCTTGGGAGTTAGAAATTATATTAGAATAATTGATTGGCAGTCAGTAATCAAAGCCACACTGTAATTATTCTCTAAATGCCTTGACTCCAACTGCCCTAATGAAGATATATATTAAGTGATTTATTTTCAGCTGCGCTGTTATAGATCGAGAAATAGAGAGTGCAGGGCGCTTGTATGATGATTCCTCCAGATGCCGTAACCATGGTGACCTGTTACTTATCAGAATCTGATTGGGGGCAAATTTTCTTTCTTTGGATTGCAGGAATGGCCGTGCCTACTACTAATTTTTATTGCCATCTTAGATGGGTTTAAATTATCTGGCCTTCAGGTAATGTTTCCTCATATCCTTATATCCCTGTGTCACTTGGAACAGTATTTTCTTTCTTGAGCATGCAGTGGCGGTTCTAGGCACTAGCCCTAGGCACCCCCCACCGCCACCCCCACCCCCCAGACACATACACCCCATGCAGAGGCAGCTGCTGGCATGCAGTAAAAGCTCTATGCGGTCGTTTAAGGCCACAACCATCCGTTGGCCACACATTACAGGTTTGAAATGTTTGGTTTTTTTAAAGACATTTTAATTGTGCAGCATTCACAATGTGCGAATAGCATTTTCAAGGCTACTGTTCTTGCTCCTGTTTTTCGGTCCACAATCGCTGCCAACACGACAACCCCCCCCCCCCAAAAAAGCCCACCCTGCCATGCCACCCTTCCACTTTCCCAAGGTTCATTCTTCTTCTTTATTGTGACCAAAATAAAGGCATAGAGCTATAGAATACATATGGCATAGAGCTATCTCTGACCCCACAGCTACCACACACACTGTTAAATACATTAAGAAAAGTACACAGTTTGGGTTGTGAAAATAAGTTACTTTCTTTATTGTTCCAGAACTTACAAATATTACATTACTAATTACAAATACAAATATTTTTATAGAAGCATGAATATCCTATAAATACAAGTAAACATGACTAAATACAAATATTAACACATCAAAGTAAAAAATAATTTTTCACAAATACACTTTACTGGTTCTGTATAACATGAATAAATCGCACAATGCAGTCCACCATTTGTAATTGTCTCAACCTGTTTTCAATAATTTAACCAATACATTATTAATTCACACAATACTCAAAGCAATGAGATAAAGCAGGTGATATTTTTTTGCATCAGAGAATTGTGCACATTATTTCAAACTGGATATACTGCATGCACTCTCCATTGTTTTCACCGACACTCAGGGAATAGGCTTTTAATGGCAAAGACCTGAAAAGCACATATTTTTAAAGGGAAATTAACTAGTACAGGTTTGTGAGATATACTTTATTGGAAGTTGTGCTTTAAGCTAATATGGTGTAGGTGTAAGTTTTTAATTATGTGTACATCCAAAGCTTTCTAAACTGAATTAACAATTGAATTTCAAATGAATGAAAAACTCTTGAGACCAATGATCAGTTTAAAGGGAGGTTTTATACCCTGTCTGTGTTCACCTCACCGACTGCCACTGGAACATGTAGATGCATTACCCATGTAGACAACAAGGGGTGAGCTAATGACATTTAGCCATGTTATACCAAAGTGAAATATGTGTAATTAGATTGCTTCTAAGTGGAACATTCCCCCCCTCTGGAATTAATTCTTGACTACATAAAACCAAATTCATCTAAATCAATACTAGATTAATTCTGTAATTCTACTTTCAATATTTAAGCTTTTAAGCAAAGTTGTAGCTTTGTGCCCATGTAGTATACATCAAGCTACAGTAGCTAATGGTCTGTTACAGTACTTGGCCCTCAAAATAATGACAGTTATCTATAAAATAAGATTATTTTATAGTTAACAATAAAATTAGGAATAAAATTCCCCTCTTGACAGAGGAGAAAGGATAGTGGGGTGCACAAGCTCACTGAACAAGAAGCAAAAGTCATACACACCATGATGCTCCTACTGGTGCTGTTTGTGTTAGTTTCTGCCATACGTAATTGCGAATAATGCCTTTGTCTAGGACTATGACTGCAAGCGTGAAAGGTATGGACAAATGTGCATTAAATGCTGTGTTGTCATTATTTACACAGCACTTTTAAGGAGATGACACTTTCCTTGTTTATTGAAATAATTAACTGTCAGGTTCATATTGAGATGGAAGTGGCTTGTTAATTACATAGTAAATATGATCTATCATCGCCATCTGCATCAAAAAATCAATTAAAACATTATGATTGCATGCTATTTTTCATTACTTTCCTCATTACTATAGAATCACAGTCATTTGTAAAAAAATAACTCTCTCTCCTCTTGCTCTCTCTCTCTCTCTCTCTCTCTCTCTCTCTCGATCAAATACATCTTTGAATTAATATCAATCAAGCTACTAATAAAATAGGTGCAGGTGCAAATATTTTAATTCTGAGTTATAATAAAAACATTACAAAAACAAGAATAGTTGACAATCCACTTTCTTAATTATGGAGGGCACAGAACAGATGCAAAAGGAGCCATTTTGGCATGGATGCATGCAGTGTTAAGTGTGCAATTTCTAAATTGTAAACCGGTAAGGGAGTTGGAGCAGTACATTTCACTCATTGTCCTTTCAAAGTAATATATTGGAGTGGTCTCACAGATGCACTCAAGTCTCACTTTAGCATATGTCCTCCTTATAAATTATTCATGAGCTATTCTACAGTTGTCAGAAAGAGTCTGGGGTTTCAACTCAAACTAGTGCCAAATGTTTCCACATCAAAAGAAGATTTAAAAAAATAGCTTTTTCTTCTTTTGCAGTAGGATACAGTAATTGTTCATGAGTTAAGGATATTCACTTTGGAAGGAATGTTGTATGATCTCTGTTATATGAAACACAGTATTTAACCCAAAATGTTTAAGCAGTTTTTCCACAGTATCATCCTTTTAGCTTCAGAAGTGATTATTTGTCTTCATAAATATACTTAATTTCAGTGATTGCTGACCTCACAATCTTGGAGAAGAGCATGTATTACTAAGAGAAGGTTTGGGATAATGTGATGAAATTTATATTATCCCAAAAATATAAATTTATATCCAAATTAAAAGGTTGTGATTTTTTTAATTTGTCCAATTTATTTCAGGACTGTGTGAGTTTGTTAAAGCTGCAGTGTAACCTATTGAAATGGCTTGTTTATGGATTATGATGATTACTTGTGAAGAACAATTGCATTCATCTCATGTGAATATCTTCTATATAGCTGATTTTTTTTTTAACTTGCTCAATGTCAGTGGCTGTTGCAATTACACCACGAACAGCTGCCATTTTAACTGAAGTAATTTTGGGTGATAACTAGAAATAAATGTATGTTCCCTGCTCAGATAACTCAGGAACTTCCTAATGAGAGATTAATGATCAAAAACGTGTGAATGTAGGCAGCTAAACAGGGACCGAATGATTGTACTGTATATAACAGTCAGCTGAGGACCGAATGATTGTACTGTATATAACAGTCAGCTGAGGACCGAATGATTGTACTGTATATAACAGTCAGCTGAGGACCGAATGATTGTACTGTATATAACAGTCAGCTGAGGACCGAATGATTGTACTGTATACAACAGTCAGCTGAGGACCGAATGATTGTACTGTATATAACAGTCAGCTGAGGACCGAATGATTGTACTGTATATAACAGTCAGCTGAGGACAGCTGTGAAAGCTCAGAAACGGTTGCCTGAGACTGGGTCATGTGAGAAAATTCCAGAGAAGAAACCTCCTTATCATGCTAATGTATGAGCTTCCAAAATAGAGAGCTGAAGGAACTCTTAAAGCAGGCTCGCAGCGACGCGCTTTAATCGCCCCGTCCTTCCGCGTTTACGCTCCGCCGGCCTGCCTTTGAGTCATTACATTTACAGAGTAGCCGGTCAATAGTTTGCATTATTTATCTCTGCGGTGGTTACAGATATGCGCGCTAAATGCATTTCAGCAGCTGCTGCGAAGGAGGGCATTAGAGCTGGCCTACATACCCCTACGGCTGTGAGACGGGAAGTCTCGTTGTGAGAGATGATGCAATGAATACCATTTGGTCAATGGATCCCCAAACTACACTGACTATATTTAATTTGTGAACCCACATACTCCAGTAGGGCCTTCGCTGCAAAATCATAAACAGTAATAGAAGTTGTGCAGGACTATAATGTGAATGTGAATGAAACAGGAAACCTAAAGGGTTTTTTTTTTAAGCAAATGGAATAAGATTTTTAGTCGGTGAGGGTGAAATAAGAGAGCCTCTGTCCTCTTCACCAGCAGCCTCTCGTTGAAAAGAGTGAAGGACTTAAAAACAGGGCAGGTGGGGAAATCTGCCGTCAATCACGTCTCCACACAATTGGATAAGAATAGCAGCTTTAATTAAACTTGAACAACAATTAACTCGCCCGTTTGCAAATCCCAATCAAACTGTAATTAAGACTGCAAATTACTGAGATGATTCCAAAGAGTACAAAATGTTAAACGGACTTGAAAAAAAAAGAAAGAATATTTTGTATTCATTTACACTCTGTTAGCACTTTGTTATGTATTTACTACACTCATTTTTAGTAAGTCTGCTGCTGCTGTAGCCTATCGACTTATAGGTGTTATGCATTGTGTGTTCAGAGATGATCTTTTGCATACCAGTGTTGTAATGTCTAGTTATTTGTGTTACTGTCACCTTCCTGTCGGTTTTGACCAGTCTGGCCGTTCTCTTCGGACCTATCTCATTAGCAAGGTGTTCAGAAACTGCTGCTCACTGGATGTGTTTTTGCTTTTCGCACCATTCTCTGCAAACTCTAGAGATTGTTGTGTGTGAAAATCTCAGGAGATGAGCAGTTTCTGAGATACCCAAACCACCTTGTTTGGCACCAACAATCATTCCATGGTCAAATCACATTTCATCACCTGATGGTTGATGTGAACATTAACTGAAGCTCCTGACCCGTATCTGCATGATTTTATGCATTGCATGATTGTATGCATTGCCACACAATTGGCTGATTAGATAATTACATGAATAAGTAGGTGTACAGGTCTTCCTAATAAAGTGCTCAGTGAGTGTATATGTAATGCATTTACGATATTAATTCTACCCTACCACACTCAAAACAATAAATACATTGTGTGTGTTGTTTCATTATTTTAGTTTATATCCAAGTTATACAGTTATATTTGCTGAGTTTGTGTACATGTTGTTCTTATTACTTGACACTCACTGATGGCTATATTTACATGTGTCTGATGCCATGTAATCCTCTCTGTATACATTGTTAATCCTGCACTTAATAGATATGAGTGCTGTTCGCACTTGAGGTGAGCTTACTGCACGGGTCAGAGCTCCACTCTTTTTGAGTGCTGGATAAAGGGGATCAGGGGGATGACAATATGCCCTCTGTATTCAATGAAACACAGTCCTTCAAAGACCCAGCAAATTAGGGTTGTTACTGTCTTCCAACTGTGGGTTACCCTTGCCTTACACAATACGGAACCAGGACCTTGGAACCTTAGAAGAGGTTTTTATTTTGGCAGAGGCTCTATGGCTTTTCTGAGCCACAGAGAGTGACCGTGCTGAGAGTCTGCAGTGATGTAAGACTAAAGCAACACACCGATATAGAACAATTCATATTTGTCCTCTCCCGTTGTCTCTGATAGCAGTTAATTAGTCCCATGAACGTACAGATAAAATACAGACATTGATTTTATTGTGTAAACCTGCTCCCAGCCTTCTGTCCTTTAATGAGAATTCATTCATCACTTCCTGGCGCAGATCCTGTGTGTAAAATACAGATATCCGCTTCTGTTTTAAGAGTACAAACGAGGGCTCAAATGGAGGCACTCCGGCATTCTTCTCATTTTGGACCGAGCTGTACTGCCTGTTCTTTGGCTTTGTTTGGCTAATTCTTCACATGGCAGTTCAGCTTTACCTAATATGTGGCTTTGTGTTGTGGTATAATGGGTATCTTTCAAAGCTTCCATTCTGTACCAGATGAAGAGACGGGGCTTTGCTGAAATAATGGTTTTCATTAAAAGTTTCTAAAAAGTTATGTCAAAAAAATACATATTAGCCAGTCAATTTATATTTTTGTCTCCAGTACAATTTCAGAGAAATCTCTGAACAGCTGGGTAAAATAGGTAGAGTCTCGTCTCATGAAATATACAGTACATACCTCTGAGCACTTTTTTTCAGAACCACAGTTACGCCCTCACAGGTACACTTTGCTGGATTTTTAAAATTAAAGTTCCTTTGGTGGTGTTACAGAAGCTCAGATTTGAATGTAACATTACAGAAACTACCCATTGTTATGTTTTAGGTAGACTAGCCATGTGTAGTGGTTAATGAAGTTAATATGAATGAAGGAAATACTTTTAAATAGAAATGAACCAACCACCAACACCACTTCCAGCAGCAATTTGGTTTTCCCATCAAAGTACTAGTCAAGCCCACACCTGCTTAGCTTCACCCATTTGGCAGGAGTTGGGTGCTGCTGGCTGTGCTGCTCACTTCCATTCGAAGCAATGAAGGGACTGTCACCATTTTGTGTTTACACAGTTTGCGTGAAAGATAAATTATGGTTCATTCTACACATTCCTCTTATGTACAGTAGATAAGGCCATGACAGGTTGGAAGAGGTCAAAGTGATGTAGTCTTCAGAGGGACAGAACCTTCCGGAGCCATAAATGCAATCTGGAATGCATCCTGGATGGCTTGGAAAGAGTACGGTATCTGCAGTGCAGTGATTTTGTGTCTTTTTCATTGCTATTATATATGTTTGTGCTTATGATTTTGCCCAGCCAGTTACCTGAAGCAGTTTTCAAAAAAGCCTGATATTCAATTATGTTTTATTGGTTCACAAAACATGTGAGCCTGAATTATACTTTGAAAAGCCATTAAGAAGGTATGCATTTAGTGATGACTGCACATCGCAATTAGATGTGTTGACAAACATTAATAATGGTCAGTGGTTTATTACAAAATCATTATCACTCGGAAAACTCATTACAAGTGGAATGTCATCCAGTAATGCAGTTATTAATTTATTGAAAACTGTTGGAATTACTGGGAGGAGAGAAAATGAAAAAAGCTCCTTTGTTAAGACAAGAGGCAGTCGCAAAACTGAGAATGAAAAAACACTGCCCGTGGGTTTCAATCAGAGGCAAAACATTAGATAGCATTAGTATATTACAAATGACCGGTTTCACAATTAGAACATGATCATCCATTTTATCACAATACTGATCATTAGTTGATGTGGAAGAATACTAGGGGGGAGGGATATCATTGGGGTTTTTATGCATACAGCTTTTTTTCTACGATGCAGTCAGTTTATTTTGTATAATCCATTTTATTTATTTGTTTATTATTGTTGCTGTATTTTGTATCTTATAACAATAGAAAAACTGTCACAATTTGATGTCAGTTTTAGCATAATTTCAGATGCCAGCGAAGCCAAGCCTTAATGTGTCAGCTATCTGAATTCTGACAGGTATTTTTAAATGCTAGCTGCTGTTTTTGCTTGACAGATGCAGATTTTATACTACTATCAATTGAAATTGAAAGGACATTCTTTGTCTTTCCTGGAAGCATTTCTTTTCTATCCTTTCTGTGACAAGAATATAATGTATACTCTTATATAAAAGTAATAAGAGTAATATAAAGAGATGACAGAATGGTTCCTCTGTATGAAATGATTTGAGGGTAGATGAATAATATTTTAATTTGCTATCGGAAAAATATTTACCTTGCTTTTTCTATCCTTACATTGAAGAGTTTAAACACATCTGTGGACACAAAATGCATGTAATATTTAAATAGAAACTACGTTTGAAGGAACTGTTTAATTGAGGGCTTCAATTAAAGAGAGACATCTGTCCGTAATTAGAAGGCAGTGATTAGAATATGATTACTGATTTAGTGGTAATATGCTGCTGGATACAGGTAAATATAGATTTAAATGTGAGCTGTTTTGTCTCTCGTGTCGAAACGCAGGCAGATAAAACGTTGTTAACGTTAATGTAGGTGGCCAGGTCAGAAGTGACATATGGTAGGTCAGTCATTTGTGTGTCAGAGAAGATGGTACATGTTCTGGCCTTTCAGTATGATGGCATTTGTCAATATGACACCTTATAACACTGTTTAGCATATATTGGTGATGGTCAAAGCAACATATCACCACTTCTGTGTAGACCAGGGGTGCCTAATCAGGTTGAAGGTGTATTACATTACATTATATTAATGGCATTTGGCAGATGCTCTTATCCAGAGCGACGTACAACAAAGTGCATACCCATAACCAGGGATAAGTGCGCTGAAAGACCCTAGAGGGAAGTACAATTTCAACTGCTGCATTCTGGATAAGTTGGAGGGGTCTGATGGCGGACACTGGGAGGCCAGCCAAGAGGGAATTGCAGTAGTCCAGGCGGGACAGAACCATCGCTTGGACCAGGAGCTGGGTCGAGTAGGGGGTGAGAAAGGGGCGGATTCTCCGTATGTTGTATAGGAAGAACCTGCATGACCGGGTCACCGCCGCAATGTTCTCGGAGAGGGACAGTCTGCTGTCCATCACCACGCCGAGGTTCCTTGCACTGGGTGATGGCGTAAGTGTGGTATCCCTGAGGGAAATGGAGAGATCCAGATGGGGAGAGGTATTAGCAGGGATGAATATAATTTCAGGCTTACCTGGGTTGGGCTTTAGATGGTGGTTGTCCATCCAGCTCTGGATGTCACTCAGGCAAGCAGAGATACGGGCTGAAACCTGTGTATCAGATGGTAGGAACGAGATGAAGAATTGGGTGTCGTCCGCATAGCAGTGGTGTCGATACCGTACCAGCCCAGGCAACCTGGAAGGAGCGACCAGAGAGGTAGGACTCAATCCGGTCCAGGGCTGTGCCACAGATGCCCGTTGCTGACAGGGCGGACAGGAGGATGGAGTGATCCACAGTGTTGAAGGCAGCAGAGAGATCTAGAAGAATGAGGACAGAGGAGAGGGAGGCTGCTCGTGCGGCATGGAGTGATTCACTGACGGAGAGGAGCGTGGTCTCTGTCGAGTGGCCCGATCTGAAGCCAGACTGATGGAGGTCTAGCAGGTTGTTGTTAGAAAAGAAAGAAGAAAGTTGAGTAGAAGCAGCTCGTTCTATGGTTTTAGAAAGAAAAGGAAGAAGAGAGTAGTTCTGGATGATGGAGGGATCCAGAGTAGGCTTTTTTAGCAGCGGAGTGATGTGGGCCCTCTTGCTGGAAAACAGCCAGAAGACAGGGACGAGTTGACAAGGGAGGTGACAAATGGGAGAATGTCAGGTGTGATAGTCTGGAGAAGAGAAGAGGGGATAGGGTCAAGGGCACAGGTTGTAGGGCGGTGGGAGAGCAGGAGTTGAGAAACATCAGAGTCTGTAAGGGGGGAGAAATCAGTGTGAAATCAGTGAATTAAAGAGTGAAATCAGCTGGTATAGACCCTCAGACCCTGTTGTCAGACCCCCACA
Organism: Conger conger; assembly: GCF_963514075.1. Lineage (NCBI taxonomy): Eukaryota > Metazoa > Chordata > Actinopteri > Anguilliformes > Congridae > Conger > Conger conger. The sequence continues at coordinate 34,990,344 of NC_083766.1, read as the reverse complement.
TGCTCATTGTTCATACTAACACAGTTATTCATGGTAACACCTTTTTTTCTAGGCCTGGACTAAGCACTACTGTACCATTCATTAAGTTAATTTTCCAATTAAATGGATTTATAAAAAAAATACTATTTTCTACAGATTCAACTATTTTATGGAAGCTGTCCATATGTTTGTCAGTTTCATTATATGTTTTTCAAAGTGTGAAAAGTCACTGAGGTCATGGGCACAGATGGGTGTTGGGAGTACTATGGATAATTCAAGAGCCCTGTAACTGCCTTTAAAATGCAGATAGCAGTGCACCATTATAGGTGGTAAATCACTGCTCTTAACTCTAAGTGGTAATCCTATTCACCAGTATTATTTATAAACAGGCCATTAATCAAGAAAGAAAGTACAGCAACAAAAGTATAACGCCAAGTTCCCAATACTCCCACCAATATAACATTGTTACATAATCCCTCCAATAAAAGTGCTAATTATGAATTCATGTACAAGTTATTGCAATAAACATTGACATAAATTAGTATGATTAGCCATCCTGAAGATTTTCAGCCCTTGAGGATTGTCTCACGGTTAATCTCTTAAACACAAACTTCAAACACAAATTAGTTCAGCCATTTCAGTTGCTTTGAACACTTTTTAGATTCTTATCACTGGAATTTGATTCCTGAATCTAATTGACTCAAGCAATCTTTGAGTTCTTTTTACTAATTAAAAAGTAATTATCCATGAACAGGATTTTTTTTTTTTTTTTTTTTTTTTTACATTTATTTTAAGGGAATTTGATTCCACGCAGTATCAATCATTGGATTAAACTCAAAAGAATGAAATGTCAACATTGGATCTGATATTTGAAATAAGATCCGTGGTTCTGAGCTTTAATAAGAGTATTTGAAAATGATTAATCCTGCTTCCTTTCATTAACCCCGCACAAAAGATGGCATTATCATGGTTTGGTTATTCGTATTGAGCTGTGATTTGTTTTTCTCCCCTGAAGCGTATGCGGAGATTCAAGTCGAGGCAAACTCATTACTGAATGCGTGCGAACACTTCCTTTATTTCTAACTGCGAGAGGTGCATCAGCAATTGGGAAAATTAATTACATAAGCATCGGGGGCTATTCCTTGAGAGCAGAAGCTGATTCCATCGATTAACCTCATCAGGAAAGATATTCAAATTGCAAAGCCGTGCAGCCTGCATAACAGCAATTCCGAAAAGTCACATCCGGGCTCAGTACTAAAGTCCTGCTAACCGCTCTGGTTTGCTCAATGTCTCTTCAAGCATAGCCGCCTGGGGTGTAAAACCAGGCCTCATCCTCAACCTGCTGGCTCTTAAAGAGCACAGACACAGTGGCTCGAGCCGCCTTTTATTCCGCCGTGATGGGCAGCTGCCAGGAAAAGGCAGACCGTTGATTTCCCTCTGTATTGTCTCCTAAAGCCGGCCAGCTCTACCTATACCTCCGCCGAGGGGATGTAAGGCACGGTTCTTAATTTTCGCTCGGCGTATAGTCTGACATGATCGCACCGGTGAGCCGGGTCCTCCGACGCCGGCTGTACATCCACAGCAGATCTCCCATGCTGCACCGGGGCATCCCTCGAGCAGCTGCGCGGGGAGCTTATTCTGCGTTGCCTTATCTGCGGAACCTTATCTTTCATCAAAATGAAAACCACCATCGGCTCGTGGAGTTGCCGATCCGACCTCTCTTTTGAAGTGCCGTTCCTTCTGCCTCCCCCGCTTTCCCAACACGTGCATGCCTAACGGTCGCAAAGTAGACTTAAAAACGGCCTATTGGTGTGCCTTGTCCTATCGCATTGGCTACTTCATGAAAAGGTTATGTTGAATGATAGCCCAGTTCATTACGTCCTGCCTCACTGGAGACTCACAGGATATCAGCTACGAAACAGTAGGGCTACACTATAGTTATACAGGGATGTATACTCTTATATGAGTAAGAACTAGCTACAGAAAGTGTTAAATACGATGTTGAATAGTTTTTGGGAACTACTCCATTCTGTTGCATAAGCTGTGTTTTATATATATATATATATATATATATATATATATATATATATATATATATATATATATATATATAGTGGACATGTATACATTATTTTGTTTTTTGTTTTTTTAATTTGTACACATTTGTAATGATCAATCATAACCGTAGGCTCAGTGAATCACATCAATGCATCATCAATTCAGAAGGGTCCACATGAGCACACCCATCCTAAAAATGTACTCTGCAATCACCCAGCTGATCTGTCTCCAGAGAAGCACCCAGCTGATGCAGCTGCTGGAAACAGATCAGAGCGAGCAGGCCAGGGAGACGCGGCCAAGTGAAAATATTGTGTGGTAGTGCTATGGCCAATTATGCCTCAACCCCACAGGTTCTGCCCACAGTCAATATTGGCATGGTCCTAATTCACTCTGGTCCATAGGGCACATTGCTAGAGCAAGTGCTTCAGTGACCTGCTTCAATACATACATTACATGTTATTGAACTGGCATTTATAATTCTTTCACACGTTGTTTACATATAAGGCACTATAAGGGGACACAGTATGATCCCTTAGTAAAACATGTTAATCAACATATATGATTTTTACAAACCTTTTTACGTATTGGCTATCTGGTTACTTTTGTGCTGTGATCATTGTGTTAGCCAATCATGGACTGAAATAACCCGGTTTGCATGGACTAATGACTCATAATAAACCTATCAGATCACATCAGATAGAAGAAGCAGTTAAGCAGAGCCAATATCTACACCTTATGTCAAATTACTTGTACTATTTACTGATCGTCTGAGGTATGATGGATATGCAGCTGTTTTTTACCTGTTTGTTTTATAAAGAGCTTCTGTGTAGATCCTAATCTCTCTAAAGAAGGAGCTAGCTTATCTCAGGAGCTTCCCGGCATGGAAAAACAGCTCCATTATTTATTTCTCCTCGCACGTTCCCTCAGTCACTTTCAATTCATTTCTAATAATCTCTCAAACGACGTGGACAGACAGCATTGGATCGTCAAGGGAATTACAACAATTCACTGGATATAATTGCTGTGGCTCTTGTAATTATAATTATTATTTTTTCTGTTTTGTTTTTCTTTTTTTTCGTTGTTTTGTTTTGGTTTCTTTTTTTTACTGCATTTTCAAACAGTTGAGTTCGTACCGAAAGCTTGTTGGGCCCCAGAGGTGATCCAGTGTGCTCACAACAAACGCAGCATTGGCAGTGGCTGCTCCCACTTGTGTAGTGAGCGCACGGAATGAGCCCGTGCCTGCCGCTTTAAGGCATTGTTTGATGCAAAATTAATGAGGCCTGAAAGCTATCAGGTAGAAGAATGCGGCTGTCTTTGGAATGAATGGAGGGACAAATTTCACCACTTTTGCCCATTTGTAAGATGAAAATCATCGAGCAAGATAGAAAATGAATGTTGCGTCCTCTGAACAAAAGCAAACAGTTTCCCGGCATGTGTACCCTGTATTCATTCATTAGGTTTCAGAGGAATCACAGGAATATTCCAATAATGCTCTGTTTTAGAGTTGTAGCATCTTTCAGTAATGAGCACCATCAGGGCCAGGATGGCAGATGAGGGGAAATGGCTTTATTGAATAACAAAATGATACTCATCTTCCAGTTTCATTCTTTTGTTTTTACGTATTGAAAGTTCATGTTTGAATGGTGACAACACTGCTGTATTGGAGTCAAATTTGCATTACTTACTCGGTAGAGACTAAATGTTGATGTGATACATAATTATATGGTTATATTATATTCAATAATAGATAGACAAGTAAATCTATCCCTGTATAACAGTTAATCATTGAACCATTTTGTGTTGTGATAATTACTTGAATAATCAACCACGTTACTCAGAGGTTTGTGGTCAGAATGCCTCCGATGGTGTTGTAGTGGTACTGCAGCTCTGAATTTCCAGACTTTTGTCTGACCTCTAGGAAGAGCTACATAGGACACTGCTGTAACTAATCCTGCATTCAGGCTAAATGGGATTCATTCATCTGAATGGCTGCAAGATGGAATACTATCCCAGGTATAACATGTATACACATTAAAGTCTCAATTAATAATGTTATCTGAAGATGCGTGTGTGTGTGTGCCTATGCGTCTGTGTGTGTGTGTGTGTATGTGTGTGTGCATGTGTGTGTTCGCTGGCAGCACCTTCACAGACTTTATGCTCTGTTATTAGATGTAGTTACGGGTTGACATAACTGGGTGTTACCATGTTTCCTGATGGTGTCCTACTTAGGGATTTAAACATGCGCACACTCATTCATGTGTGCAAACGCACACACACACCCCTCCACATATTATGAAATACAGTGCATTCTTGTTACACAAGCTATACGAAGTTAAATTATTTCACTGTGGAGTGTTTGGAAAATGTACAGTAATGCTATATGTTTATGTAGCAAACCGTTTTTCACAGTCTTTTGTAGGGCTACCCAGGGTAGTAATTAGTTTGTTTGCCTTTCAGAGCCTACCTTCTTTGTTTCATTTTCTATTCATATCTTGTCAGTCCTCGAGAGCTGTGACAAGAAAAGCTGTGTACAGCCTACTTTTCCCTTGGCACACGATGCTAGCCCTCGGCCTACATCGCATTCTCACGACTCAGCTACGTTCACGCGGTTCGCAACTAGCGCTGCGGGAAAAGCCTTCCGTTTATTCGGTGTGTGCGGTTTTATTTTGTAATAACAGTGATGCGTGACCCTAATTCCTTTCCCTTATTATTGGCCATTACCCGCTGCATCTCTCTCTCTCCACTGAGAAAGTGGGTTGCCCTGGCAGGCCCATAGACCTACATGGGCTCAGGCCCTGGTTGAATCGGATGAGAATTGTGCCTGCTTTTTTATTTACGTTTTTTTTTTTGTTCAAGGAGAGGCATTCCAGTTGCTCCCGGAGGGGTACCCTTCACCCCGGCTCTGAGCTCCTGGCCCTGGAATGCTCTCTGCGTATTCCTGGCATCCTGGCCAAATATCCCATCTGACCCAATTTGGCCAAATTACTTTCTGTCTCTCCACTTCAGCGGTTGTGTAGAGAACTATCAGAGACTGGCCTAGTTTTAATGTTCCTGCAAATGTTACTTTCTAATTAACAATGGTTATAATTAGCGCAAGTGAATTTGCCTTGATGTTATTTTCTTTTATAGCAAAGTTAAAGAGTAGTTTTATTATGCAAGCATGTTAGGCTTCCTTTTGTAGCAGTTTTTTATGACCCCATGCAGACACAGTTATCATCTGGGAAAAGCTCATGAGTGTGGATGTGCTCGGTTCAGTCTACCTTCTGTCTGAAGAAACGCCGATGAGTATTCTCTTATCAAACTCCCTACTGAGATACATCAAGAGACATGCCTGGGAGACATGAAGCTCTCAAGATCATATTCATCCACACAGTAGAAAGTCATAGTTATGACACCACTGGGAAATTGATCTGCTAATAAAATACATATACCAGCTGACATGTCTACACTCTGGGCTAACCAAACAGCACTGAGGTGAGGGACCTGGAAGAGATTACACCAGATTCTCTCACCCCTGCCTCCTGTTCAGCCAGCAGCCCTCCCCTCTCGAGTCAGAAATCATCTTCAAGGGAGAAATGTGTTCCTGAGGGAGGCCTTTGAAGCCCCCTGAGAAAAAAGTGGTATTACTGCACCATGACAGATTGTGGGAACATCTCTACAATTTCCCCTGGGTGGAAACCGGGGACTGCGCTTGCCACACCACTCTTTGTCTTAGTCTTCCAGATACTTTAATTTTAAAAGACCTCTACAGTGAAAAGCACTTCAAAGAATTTGAAGAATACAAAACTTAACCTGAATTGATTTTCTGACCTCGAACTGCGACGGATGCAACAGCAAACTTATTTAAGGAACTTTTAAAGCGAGGCTTTGCAAAAGGCCTACATTTATCCCACACAATCTCATTATGTCCACAATGCCTGGTGACGTGACTAATCTGCAGCCCCCTACCCTGGGAACTGGGACCAGTTTAAATCTGTCATTTAGCTGATGCATAACTTTAAAACGTGCTCCAGAGAATGCTTCCACTATCTCTCGGTGGAGTCAACTCAAAGCATGCATTCCCCTTGAAAAATAAAAGTTAGCCTGCTCTCTGTGTGCCTAGATACCACTGTTCTCAAAGACTAGAGAACCTTGGATGTTCTTAATACTCTTTAAAACATTTCTTCCTCGAAAAAATGTATATCATTGCTCTGTACTCTGTGAAATAGATCCCTCACCTTCACTTGTGAATGTAGTCTTGTTTAATCAGGGACGGATTTCATACAAGGGTTTTCTGTTGGTACTCTCTGACTTGTACTATGCAGTCTTAAACAAACTGTTGCTACGAAATAACTTGTGCAGTGATCTTTCTGTCAACACAAAAGTTCACTGCAAAGGTTTTGTTGATTGGAAATAAAAGTTGATACATGCTTATGTTACAATGCATCAATAGGATAGGCATATAGTGTTATGTTGATACTGATGCAGCAAGTGGTGCTATCATGACATTTCCAGTGACACAGACAATACAGTTATTGACATTTGTAACATTATTAAACATTGTTATGAAGGTACTATGTACAACTTAATGAAGAGTTACAAAATGTAACTCTTATGAATTAAAATCTTAAGTATGTTTACCATTAGCTTATTTGCACTCATAATTTAAATTATATTGTTAATCCTACATGTTTTGGCTAATTTAAAACAAATTATAAAAAGTACTATCAGGTTATGATAGTAGGAGATACATTTTCTAGCTCCACTGAGCTACTCACCACAAATGATGTGATAAATTGAGGATGTGTCGGGCACAAGACCTCCTGCCTCGAGTATGCGTAGCTCACTATGTTAGCAGTTAGCTTTGTTAGCCAAATAACATTGATTTAATGGAGGCTGAGAATCACCCCCTGACAGCTAGCTAAGACACTATTAATAAACCAAACTAATACATGCTGTGATGTTCTACTCAGTCTGCCAACTTTCAGCATTCAAACACACTAAAGCTATTAGGACTCCAGTGTGATTGAATTGGTCCATCCTTCCATACACCAGACAATAAATCAATCGATCAATAAAACAAGCTACTATAACCTCTTTCTAAAGCAATTGGCATAGAGTACACAACATTAGTTTTCTAAAAGAACTCATCCTATTGATTACTAAGTCCTTAAATAATCATGGTACACATCTATAGCATGCATAAAGAGGGCTAAGATAGCAGATAATTGGGAATGGATAACTGCAGATAAACGGAAATCTAATTGCACTCAGTATCCTTGGTCATAAGGACAGATTGCACATCCGCCTCTGTTCATATATTCTAACATCAATGATTGTTAACAAGTATTGATCCACAAGGCTCAAGTCTGCTTTTTGGCTTTTTAAAAATACATTATTTCACAAAATAATAATTTTCCTCTCAGCACAGGGCTGAGCATATCCAATACCCACTACTATTTGGAAAAATGGACATTTGCCAGAACTGAATACACAAACCCAACCTTGCCTATTCAAGAGTGTGTAGACATCCACACTCACATGGTGTCGCCACCTGCTTCTCTTCACCCCGCAGACAGCAGCTAAATTGACATGGAGTAGAGTCCTACAAAGGCTTTTCATATTCTTTGACTGCAATCTATGGTCCCCCGGTAGGGGTTGCTAGATAGCAGTACACGCACAACTCTAGCTGACAAAACCCTCCATTCGTGCAAATTGGAAATTGTGCTTCGCCCTGTGGAACAACAGACGGCATTGGCACAGACCGGATTCAGTCTGAGACCATATGGGTCATCCGTGCACCACAGTGTGGTGCCTTAACCGAATAAGCTATCCAGCAACCCCTGCCATTCGGTTCGTGATTATTGAGTAGTATTATTTCCCTTCCCATTTACTTTCTCTTTTTCATAACATGCCATTCGGGATAAATCAATCTGTCAGTTTATATTCATATTTTCTAAAAATGCTCTTCACAAAGGTATTGTTTGCTCCCCAGAGTAATGTGGAAGTGTGCATTGGAACTAGAGTGAGCTTATAAAAATATAGTGGTTGTGGAGAAAATATTTACTAGTCTATTGCAATATTTACAATAGAATCAATGAGGTTCGATGAATCAGTGCTTCCTCTGAAAATGGAAAGATGTGCAGATCGTGCATATTACAGTTTGGTACAGAAATATAATGTAATATAGATGATCAGCTCTTCAGAAGACATGCAAACCTTTAGTAAGGAGAAAAAAGAAAGATTCCCAGCAGTCCACGAGTGTCAAACAAAGATACATTTTAAAGCAGATCTACTTTATCTATTTTTGTAGATGATGAAATTGTACTGGCTTGAGAGGAAAATGAACTGTGCCAGTGCACACAATTCACAGAACTGCCAGTTATTAAAGAGCTGAGAAATATGAAAACAGCCACAGGATGGAGTGTAGATCTGGGCCCGTGTGTTAAGTCCCTTGCATGGATCTCAAGTATCTGTTGCACTGGAATTGCAATCTTGATGCAGGCGAGTGAGGGGTTGAACTGATAGCTATGCACCACTAAACAAGGACAACATTTCTCCATTTATTCTTAGAAAATGTGATAATATGATATTAAATGATTTCTAAATACTGGCACCATTTTGATTTCCACTCTGAATTAATTACGGTGCATGGACAGTTGAGGAAAGGTCAAACATTATTAACAACATGAATTCTCTGTTTCCACATCTGAAGCAAAACCCTTGATTGTGATCATCTGCTGTAATTAAAATGTCCTTTGGTAAATATGAGCCAGGCAGTAAATATGACATTGTTGTCTATTGATCAGATAAAAGTCAAACTGAAGCAATTTATCTGATTATTTATTAGCATTAATTCAGTTATTTTGGTAAAATATAAAATAAGAGGAAATGCATGGAAGATACTGTAGAATTCAAGGTCTCAACATCCCTAGTGCTGTAATGAGCATATTCCAGTTCTCAAGCCCTTTCCGGTTATAACCTTCCTGCTGGAGTCACAGTGAGCTCCATCTGAAAGGGTAATACCTCAGATGCCAAACTTGCTTACTGGCAGGAAGCAGCTGTGCTGGAGTGTGGTTCACACACATTCAGCCCTCCACCTCCTCAGTGTTCATGCTGCAGAACCGCTTTCCTTTGCAACTGCCCCAGCTGTACCTTGATAACCTCCCATTTTTCCTGTTTTACTAAATCCACCGTTGTTTTTTGTTTTTTTTACACAACAGCATTCGGAGTTGTATTAGCAGCTTGTCGCAGCTGTACACAAATACCCTGTGACAAGAGCATTTTAGCTCTGCGAAACAACAATAATCTACTTATGGACAGTTATCTGTTTTGATCTTGACAGCAGGTGGGTTTCAAATGCTTCCAATGGTCTTAATTTCATAAACAATGAAAGAATTCATACACGTGTTAATATTAACAAAAAAATCTGCCTTTGAGTATGTTTCTTTGAGTATGACAGTTTCTATTATCTTCTGTGTTCTTCAACTATGATAACTGCTTAATATTTGAGCCTTACCCAGATTTTGTGCATATTTATACACTTCACGCTGTCGGCCCCCTGCTCAGCGACCTCCACCGGCTGCCTGTTATGGCTCGCATCAAATTTAAAACCTGGTGCTCTCGTACCAGGCAGTTAAGGGATCAGCGCCTGCATCACTAATCAGAACCTATACACCAGCCAGACCCCTCCATTCCTCTACTTCGGGACGCCTGACACCTCCCCCTCGCTGCATCTGCACTTCTCTATACATGGATATTCTTGCATTGTATTAGATATTGTTTTGTTGTACTCAGGGTGTTCTAGCTGCCAACCGTGGTATGCTAGTTCGTAAGTTGATGTATTCTTAAAGCATTCCAATTGTATGTGTATGGTCACACGAGGACTCGGAACCATACTATCCTATTGGGTCCTCCTCACACTTTTTCCTGCGTTTGATCTGCACTTCATCGTACATCGCTCTGGATAAGAGCGTCTTCTAAATGCTTTGTAATGTAATGTAATGTAAAAAAAGAATGGTCACTTTATCATCGGTGAATATCTACATTGTTTCATAGTTTGCTACCTTCTTCATATCGAGTTTAGAATTTGTATACGCTGAGGATGATGGGTGGCTCATGCTGTTAAGATGCTGTTTCAGTCTGTGGATGGGCCCCATGATCTGGCCCCCATGATCCGGCCCCCATGATCCCCTTGATCCTGACTCTAGCCAGCAGCCCTCCAGGGCAGTGCATAATTGCTCCTAGCGTCCACCGGAAAGGAGGGGCCCCTACTGGATGGTCCGGTGCCTGCGGTCCCCATATTGGGCTGTGGATGCCTTGTCATCCGCTGCCTTGTATGCAGCCCCTCTTGTTGACCACGGTATGTTAACACTAGGAAGGCCAGAGCCGACACCATCAGGTATTTTTGACTTAGAATTACTCCAACACTGTAAATGCGATGCTCTCCACATTGCATGACTTTCTTTAAGTGTTTGAGCTAATATATTAATTTCAGTAGTTTCAGTAGTAATTTTTAAAATATAAAAATCAATTCAGTTAAGAAATTCAGAAGGTTTGTGCCATTCTCTTCCCACCAAAGCCCCGCCAGACAATAAGCAGCAGGTACTGGTACCCAGGTATGAATGTGTCTCTCTCTCCCGATGCACGATTCAGCAATAACTTAACAACTCAATGGCTGACACTTCAATACAAACTGCTCAATAAAGCGCTAATTACGCATTTATAATCAAATCAAAAAAAGTATTCATTGCAATTGTGTGATAAAGTTGATAAAGACTTTTGGGTGGGTATGATTACTGGCGGATGTTGTGGTTATAGAACATTTAGGTTGATAATCTACATAAATAATGCCCCTGTTATACAGTATTTTCAGTTTTTCACTGAAACTTGAATTATTCCAGTGTAATATCTTGTTAATTCACCCATGCTGTAAACCAAACAAACCACTTCTCTTACACATTCAGCTGACAATAATTCAAAGCATTCACTTTTACTCAACTAGCTTTAACCATAGCATTAGCCTAGTGCAGCAGAGCACAATGCAATCTTAATTTCCTGTCAGTCCCTCATAATGAAAACGTTCACTTTAGGCATACAGTGCTTGTTTGAATTCAGTTTGCCTTTCTCTTCTTTAAAGCCAACAGAGGGAGATGGTAGGATTTCCCATAAGCCATAGAAACAAGCAAGCCAGCCTCTGTGTGAGTCTAATGAGATTATTATAATATGGAGTTATTACTGCATGTGACATTTCTACAGATAGACAGTGGGATATTTTAATTGAATGTGCTATTTGATTAAAGTTCTTCAGGGAAATAATTGAGTCGGACATATTACCGTGCAGCACAACATTTCACAAAATCTATATTGATATTTTAAGTCAATGAATCATTTGGAAGGGGACAGGGTGATTCACGGATGTCTAACTTTGTTGAAATGTGAGGCCTGTATTGAAGCCATCCATCTTCAGATTCTGCTTCTTTTGGGGGCAAGTTGTCTCAAGTTTTCTTTTCAATATATGAACCGTAAGTTCAATTGGATTCAGATCATCAGTTGAGCCAATATCTGTTGCAGCTATAGATACCCAAATGCCACCATGCTTCACAGATAAAGGCGGTGCTTTGGATCTTATGCTGTTCCTTTTGGCCTCCACATTTTGCTTTTGCCATCATTCTGATATGAGTGAATCTTGGTATCACCTGTCCAAAATACTGTACTTCTTTCCAGTACTAGGCTATTTTAGGTACTTCTTAGCAAGCTGTGACCTGGCCATGCATTTTTTGCATCAAACAACTAGTTTACACATTGCCATGTAGCCTCTGTAGTTCTATTTGTGAACATTGTGTAAACAGTAGTCACTAGCACATCCACACCTGTCTCCTGAAGTGTGCTTCTGATTTGTATGATAGGTATTTGGGGATTTTTCTTCATTATGGTGAGAAATATTCTGTTATCAACTGCACAAGTCTTCAGTAGCCTACCCGGCCCTTTGCAATTACTGAGCTCACCGGTGCTCTTTTTCTTCTTAATGATGTTCCAAACAGTCAAAGGTTTGGCCTATGACTGTTTTGTTCTTATTTTTCTTATTATTTTTCTCATTTCCTATTTGAAAAATGACTGAGAGGGAAATGAAGCCATTTCCATTACCTCCTTGTGCAGTAGATCAATGCTAATGCTAAGCTAGTTGAGTGAAAGTGAATTCTGATAATTACATTACATTAATGGCATTTGGCAGACACTCAAATCCAGAGCGATGTACAGTTGATTAGACTAAGCAGGAGACAATCCTCCCCTGGAGCAATGCAGGGTTAAGGGCCTTGCTCAAGGGCCCAGCGGCTGTGCGGATCTTATTGTGGCTACACCGGGATTAGGACCACCGACCTTGTGTGTCCCAGTCATTTACCTTAACCACTACGCTACAGGCCACCCCTGCTTCTTACACTTTGTGTAACAGAATAGGTTTGTCTGGCTAATTTTTACAGGATGGACGGATTAACCACAAATAGCCGGAAAATTGTCACCACATACAATATATGTTCTATCTGAGTATTTTTGAGATATTGCGCTTCAAAGATATGAAAGTGAATGGGCACCAGGCAGATACAAGCTTTTAAATTTTTTCATACTTTTAAATAGTATTTTTGTGTAAAACTTTGCACATATATGTAGTGCACTATAAACATTTTTGTCTAAAATGTCAGCTCAAACCTTAATTCTAAAGTCTCGACCGTTCAGATTTTCAGTCATGATATCAGGTTTGTACAGTTATGTACCATAGCAGCAACTAGACGCTAGATTAGTACCAGGATTTCTGAGATTATTAATGTACTTCTTACGATTGTTTCAAGCATGCATGAATTACGTTCAAAATATATACTATCAGATAGATTTCAATTTCACTGCAAAACACTGTAGAACACAGTACATACGACTATAGCCCAAACAGTGTAACAAATGGACAATAAGAATAAAATTGAGCCTTTTCCATTCAGATGTATGAGCAAATATCTTTATTCAACAATCATGGTGAAATAAATGGGTAACCATGTTAAAAATATTATCAGATAGCTTGCTGTGATGAATAATAAGGGCATCTGTAAGATGACGAGCTACAACCGTGCCTTCATATCTCATTTTATTGCTGAAAGTAAAACCCTTTTACATTTTACAGGGGAAGTTAAGTAGCCAATGTGCACATTGTAATGACTGCTTGCAACTGTGCTGCTACTGGGGATAAAAACTCTTTCTATTTATATATTATTTTCCCCCTACTGTATTGGGCCATTCAGGAGCATGTTCTAGAGGGCAATCCATCAGCCAAATCCCTGAATTCTCACTGCGACCGACCGTTGGAAAATGTGCTTCCTCCGCAAATAAAGTTTTCTTTTCCTGTCCCTTTTCGGTTCCAGGCCACAACTTCATGAGTGAAGGGGAGTATGTGGAGATCGCATCCATCACCAAAGAACAGTCGGGGGTCTATGAGTGCAGTGCCAGCAACGACTTCCTGGCCCCTGACATCAGGACCGTGCAAGTCACCGTCAACTGTAAGCGAAGCAAGTTCACACTTTGCGTGGGTTAGGGAGTACGTTTATTTTATTTGTAGTGCTCAGTTTATTACTGGAAACTGCTTCGTACGAAATGGTCGATCTTTCTAAAATGTCTAAATGTCTACATGTAAACGGCTACAGTGTGGACTGCTATAGGCGTGGCCAGCTGTGCCAGTGTCACTCTTTTGTAATGGTTATCAGGCTGAGCAACCACATAGTTGACTGATTGTACTGTATACTGGCTAGAAAAAAACATTAAGATCTATTAAAGTTTACTGAGATTGCAAAATAGCAGGCTGGCAAATAAGTGTTTATGTCACTGTACCCAGTGCACCCAGTAATTAAGATAATAGAGACATAAAACATCAGAAATGAAACTATTTAAGTTGAAGCACAAGCTTTAATTTGAGGGCATGTATTGTACATTCATAGCATTCAGTTCAGGAAGGAATTATAGTCCGTTTTTATACATAAGGGAGTAAAAGTAATAGGTCAAATTCAAATAGTCTGAAATGAAGTTGTCATTTTAGTACTTGGTTGCAAATCCATCTTCAGTTCTTATTTGTGTCTGATCATGTTACCTGCAGTCCTGTCTTCAGCTAGTGAAACACATGTACATTTGGATTCAGGACTGGTCCTTTATTGCTTTAAAAGTGTGTTTTAGCTCATTGTCCTGCTGCAACCAAATACGAAATATGACGATGTTACTTCAGATTGTGTTACTTTGTCCAAATACTACAAAACGTGTGTCACTGTCCACATACAACGTACCCTATGTTTCCAAGCCGTTTGCCCAGGTGTATTCACTGAGCTGTGTGTGGGGTGTGCCCCTGCAGATGCACCCTTCATTTCGGACGTCAGGAGCACCGGCACGCCGGTCGGGCAGAAGGGTATCCTGCAGTGTGAGGCTTCTGCTGTTCCACTGGCTGACTTCGCCTGGTATAAAGAGGACCGCAGGCAAGACCAAGTTTGCCTTAGAATGTCACAGCTTGCGTGCACTCTTAATTTCTGCCACCTCTCTATTTGAAGCCGAGGATATTCGGGATATCAATCTGCTGCTCAAATAAAATGTACTCTCTGATTTATTTCAGAAGTGAGGAAATTTCAGGGACATCACGTAGGTGTTATAGATGGGCTGTTATTATAATTTTTCTCCCTAATTCGGAGAAACATGGATAGATCTGTCTTAATAACTGGTAGCCTGTGGGCACAAGGCATATTGTCCAGAGGAATACTATAACTGCCCGCTACTATGAACTCAAGGCATATTGAGGCGATGACGAAGCTTTGGCTGAAACCAGTAATGCACATTGACCCTCATAATGGCCCCTGACCCTCATAATGGGCCTCATTTATCAAGCTGGAAATGAAGTAATTTCTTCACAAATCATTCATACAGATGTTTACAAAAGAAATGTGGTATTCATGAATGTTTTCAGGAGTCAAGTTCAGGAAGATATTTGTATTTTACAAGAGCTCCACCTCCATATCAGCACAGAAAACAGGTGGTGTGAAAATGCGTAGGTTTCTCTGACTTTGATGTCACGCTTATTGAATAAAGTATTTACTGTAGGTTGTTTATTATTTTATATTTTACCTTTTGTGTTTAGTTTATTTAGATACTTATACTTTTGGATGTAAGCACAGTTGGCCTTTCATACTGCATACAAAATCAATTTAGAAAAAAATGGAGACCAATAATCATTTAAAATAAAAATGAAAAATGATAGCTTGAAGCAGATTAAAATAGATTCTGGTGGGGAGGGAGGCAGTTCTGGTGATGATGTGGAGCTGTCAGTTAAAGTGATTATTCGCAATGTTGTCCCAGAAGCCCGCCATCTGTGTGATCTAGAATGTGGTAGATGGGATCAACATCATTCTCCAAATGCCCCACTTTTTTCACATGCCCACTTGGGTGACCCCCTGGGCTCATGCACGATTCTGACTGCATAGCTAGTACTATTCCAGTTTCAGGGGCAGGGTGTGATATCATTGGATAGTCAAGGCGTTACTCTTGAAAAATTCTCCTCACATCATGTTTTGGGGAAAACAAGTGAAATTTTCAAGAGCTGTTTTGATAATATGTGTCAAGCATGTTGTGCATTTTCCAGGCACGTCGCTATCGGGAAACTCACCCCAGATGAAAAGAGAGCACAAACTGTGTGATTGTATTCTGCTGCAGCCTGGTGCACTGCACTAAGTCAATTAGCATTCTGAAGAGAATGTCTTAATGTGATCAGTGGTTCAGTTTGTGTGCTGGATTCGACAGAACATTGACGAAACAGCACAGACCGAATGACAGAAATATACCTGTCTGTAAATAGAGTCGCTGCCAGATCCACTCAAAGCCCCGCAGAGGCCGAGTAATCACATTTTAAACTGAGAGTGATGAATAATTTAGAGAGATTATTTTAAATAACTACATTAAAATGCATTGATGCCCGAGAGGTGACACCAAATGATTTTAACAAATTATTTGCATAAAACTATTTTAGAATTATTTCAACAATAAATAATATATAGACTATAATGCATGAATTGAATACATATATACTAGTTCTCCCAGCTTGTTTATACTGTAGAAATTATTCAGTTGTTATTATTCAATTATTCAAATCCTGAAATATTCAAAACTATTTCAAGAATGCTTTACTCTACTCTACTCTTATCTCCTAGTACCCGTCTACCTTTTACAGATTTTAGTTTAATAGAGAATAACAATTATAATTATCAGGGTGACATCAAAACATTCAATTTGATTATTTTATGTTGTACATATTTAAAATTCCACTTAATGCTCAGCGATAAAAAGTCACATTTTGAATGTTACTTTCATCATCATTTGCTCGACCTGTCAACCTTCAACTCTGAAGGTTTGTATCTCTGTGGTTCTACTGTATCCGCTTCTTTAGTGACTATTGACTGAATTTCTGTAGCTCCAAATGTCAGGGCACTGTACATGCTTTCAGGCAATTCAGCTGCAATGCTACATTACTTTCAATTGAAAGTGCTCTACAGTGTATGTATGTGTTCGTCTTTGCAGGCTCTTAAATGGACTTAATGGTGTTAAAATTGAAAACAAAGGCAAGCAATCTCTGCTCATCTTTTTCAATGTCTCTGAAGAGGACTACGGCAACTACACCTGTGTGGCTATGAACAACATGGGAATCACGAATGCCAGCATAATACTGTATGGTGAGAATCATTTCATGTATTATTAATAACAAGCAGTACAATGTCTCAATTATTTCTGTATAATACATGTATTTCTGGATATGTGGATTTACTTCTGCAGGGGTGGTTTCTGGTGCTGGAAAAAAACCCATATCTGCTTAAAATACTGTGCTCTCCCCTTTAACTATAGACCTGCTTTGAGATGAGGATGGTGTCAAAATGATGATCTGCATTAATGTAACTTGACATTTTCTTATATAAAGAGTCAAAAAACATTTTTTGAAACAATTCTTTACTGTGCTTGCTAGTTCGGATGAATGCTGTTCTGCATACCATATGAGAAAAAAGAAATATCTATGATATGGTAATAGCGTACAGTTTCAACTATTGAACCTGTTCTAGTTCCGCATGTGGCTATCTCTTTTCCCCATAAGTCTACTTCAAAATTTATTTTGGATGTGTCTGCACTATCTTGCCTTTACTGCATACCATAATATGACAACAAATTACTGCTGTATCTTGAAGAAGAACAATGGGGTACTCGTATCAGTGGCATTGTGCTTGCCCAGACATTGACATTACCCAAAGGGATATCTGAATTTGCTTTGTTTTCCCCCATTTTCTTTCTGTTGGTCCTGAAAATGAGGAGGTGAATAGCAGCCTTCCATTTTAAAATGGGTGACCAATTCCCATCTTACAAGTAAATCCCTATCTGACCGGGGGATTTAATCCCTACCATTGGACTCTATGTACATCCTATATTAATGGATGCCATTCTCTGTTTTCCCTTGCCAGAATAAAGTGGAAAAAACAGGGGTGCATCATATTTACGGACTGGCCACTGCTGATTTCATTGGGGACGTATAAGTTGTTTCAACCCTGTGATTACAAAATGGCATTGCATTTGTGTACCCTCACACCACCTATTTGTGCATGCTCTTTGAAATCTATGTGTCTATAATCTGTATATAAATTTGTCCTTAATGGAATAGTCTGACCTTTTGGTAAATTTGCTATTTTGACTCTTTCCCATAGTTAGCCAGTAAGATTGACATCCCTGTGCATCCAGTACAATTAGATTAGATATGTATCTAATATGTTTGTACTGCACATACAGAGATGAAATTGGTATCAGTCTTATTGTCTAACTATGGGCAAGATAAAAGGGTGGATTTCCAAAGAAGATTTTTTACTTTCATAAAGTCTAGGGAATTAATTTCTCAGACTGTATTTGTTAAAAAAACTAATCAAAAACCGATGTAAGCCAGTATTTGCAGGTATACAGCAGGTTCAGTGAGCACATGTGTAACATGCTCATGACTCATGACTCATGACTCATAACTCATAAATCATTACTCATAACTCATAACGCCGTGTCAGAGAATTCATGGGCAGATTTCTTATGGAAGTCCCAAATGAATGAAATGCTTGATCTATGCGTTTTTACTCTTGAAAGGAGAGGCAGCCATTGAAATACATAGCCTGTAAATCTTTAAAAAAAATGCTGAATTTGCCCTCGACCAAAGCAGCCCAAAGGTTGCTTGTAGTGCACATTCGGGTAATGAAAACAGCTGTAAAGGTGATGCGTTTTGTCCGCGCACACATCACCGGGCCTTTTTGTGGACGTCAGGTTTCGCGCAGCGCTGCGATGTGGTCTCAGGTTCCTTCATATTCGCGTGTGAGAAAATGTTTGCTCCGAGTAACCCGCTCGGAGAGCCACGGCTGCGGTGTTAATTGCTTTTTTCTCTCTGGGTTCATGCAGGCCCCGGAGCCGTGCAGGACGTGAACAGCGCGGTCCTGTCTCCGCGAGGCTCGCCATGCCTTCTCTTGACTGTGGTTTTGTCGTACCTTTTCAAGTTTTGATGCAGCGGCGTGGCTCGTTCCCGGCTTCCGCCAGCACGGCAGCGCGCCAGACTCGGCTGTCCCGTACAAGCAAAAGGGAAACAAACGAAACGCAGACGCAGTCGCCTTTTTTTCTTTCTTTTTTTTTTTTTTTAAAAAAGCTCTGAGCTTGAGTGTTTATTGACACGCGTGTGGGGGTGGGGGGTTGAGGTGGGGTTTTGATGTAAGGGGTTGACATTTGGGTAAATGACTGACAGATTTGAGATGATAGTATTTCCGAGTATGTGTGTCTCTACATTTCTATGTAAAAAAAGGAAAAAAATTACAGTAATGGTTTATGGTTTCATGGTTTTGCTCAGTATTGAGGTATACATTTGGATCACTGGTGTGTCCTGTCCTGTTTTATCTCTGTACAATAGCAAATGTTTTCCTTTTTTAAGTAACCGATGGGAAAAAAAGTTCTCCGTGCTGAGAATAAAACTGCAATGTTTTGTTGCTGAATTTGTTTTTGTTGTATGCAACAGAACAGCAGCAGTTGATTTAATACGTATATACTGTCTACCTAACCTTAATATATTGTACATTGCATCATTCCTTAGGACAGAAATACATATTCCAGTGTTCTATAATATATAGTTGCAAATTCAGTCCATAAAGAGTAAGACAATGCACTATCTTTCTTTTTGGGATGACATGACAATTTAAGGACTTTTTTTTGAAGACCCAGCTAAATTTATTCAAAAAATTAATGAAATAGAATAGAATCTTTTTATTAATCACCAAGGAGAAAGTCACCCCGACACGCTTACAAGACACTGCAATATGGTTTGTGACCGAGAACTGAAAAAGACACAATAATTATAGTATTGCCTTTCTCTGTTCAACTGCAAAAGAGTCATATTAACAAATAATCAACTGTGTGAAATCACTGATGGCAGGAAAGCTTGTCTGAAATGTTTAGCTGAGCATGTACACATGATGGATTTGATTAATCTTGTGCAAACAATATGACAAAGCAGCATATTAACATGCCGTAGCAGACATAGTATGTAATGGTGATTATATAAATTCCAACTGAAGGCTTTACAAACTCAGTACAGTACATAAAAACGAACATAAACAGCTTTTTTTTCCCCTTTCTGTCAGTTGTGTGACTAAAAGTTCAGAATAATTCATGGTGCATATCTACTGTAAGAGGTGAGGAGGTTCTGGGAGGATAGGGTGGGTGTGGGATGTATAGAGCAGTGTTACTAGGAAGAGAAGCTTACTGAAAATACGCTCAGTGGTGACTTTATTAGGTACCTGCTCCTAAATGCAAATAGTCCCCTCCTCCAAAGACTGAATCGTGCTGCAAATCAATATATAAAGCATGCAGACATGATGAAGAGGTTTATTTGTTGCTCTACCAAATATTAGAATGAGCAAGATGCAAGATATCAGCAACTTTGAGTCAGTGTGGTATGATTTGTGGTGTCAGACGTGGGGGTTCCAGCTTCTCAGAAACAGCTGCCGTCCTGGGATTTTAACACGTTACAGTTCACAGAGAATGGTGTGATAAACAGAAACATCAAGTGAGCGGATGTACTGTGGTGAAAACACATGGTTAACAAGGTCAGAGGAGGATGGACAGACTTGCTCAAGATAACAGAGAGGCCACAAATGCTCAAATAATAGCTTTTTATAAGAGTGGTGTGCAGAAGGGCATCTCTGAACACACCATACTTAGAAACTTGGATGCAGAAGACCAGACCAGGTTCTGCTCCTGTCCGCTAAGAACAAGAAGATGCGGTACAGCAAGCACATGATCACTAAAAGTGGACAATTGAAGATCTCAGTTTCCGCCTTGACCTGCAGACGATTGGGACAGAATTTGGTGTCAACAGCACAAATCCATGGTTCAATGGTGCAGGCTCACAGTGATGTGTAATGGTGAGGTGAATGTGTTCCTTGTGCACATTAGGTCACTTAATATCAGCTGAGCACCATTTGAATGCAAAAGCGTAACTAAGCATTGTTGCTGACTATCCCTTCATGGCCACAGTCTGCACTTTTTAAAATGGATTCTTGCAAGGGGCTAATGTGTCACATCATGAAGCATCATCTTGAGATGGTTCCACGGACATTACAGTTACTTGAGTTTGCCGCAATGGCATGCACTGTCTCTAGTTCCCAATCCAACAGAGCACCTTTGGGATGAGATGGGTGGTTGTCAGTGTGAACGTGTGGCTTAAAGACCTGCTGGAACTACACAATACGATCAGGTGAGCTTGGTCCACAATGTGTAAGGAATGTTTCCAGGACCTTGTTGAACCCTTGTCACAATGCATTGAGGCTGTTCTGGGGGTACAAGGGGCTTCTGTCTGGTACTAGATAAGGTGTACCTACTAAAGTGTCCACTGAGTGTATATTTCACATTAAAGGGTCATCACTTTTATTGTTTTTTTAATGCAGAAATGTTAAACTGATGACAAATAAAAGCAGCTGGATGTAATATAACAGAGGGCTATCGTGTGGTTTTAATCACTTTTCCTTTACATGTCAGTATTTGTCCATGTTTACTCTTTGACTTTACTTGATCACCATGCCGTGATTGCATTTTTAGTGGGTACCAGTTATTCTATGAAGTTGCGCACTGTTAATAGTATAAATACTATTGTAAGGACAATAATAGAAGTGAAGTGTCTGGAATGTAATGTAAAATCTAATGGTATCTCATTATTTGTGAATATTTTGTATATTCATATACAGTAAAAAGGGATCTTGCACTAAAGATACCGTGATGGTGTATTTAATTGGACTGTTGATTCATTGCCCATTAGTCAGTGGGGCGGTGGGGGTGGAAGTGACTACCCAGGGAGGGTGGGGGAAGGTGGGTGCCCAAAAGGGCCTGAACTAAAAAGTGAACTTAGGGAAGGGGGTCTACAGGGACTGCACTTGCACAGGGCCCAGAATTTCATGCTACACCCCTGACTATGGCTGCCCCCGAAAAGCATTCGAAGCCGCTTTTCGGCTCTGGGTGAGGGATGGCAGGGGCAGGAGCAGCTGTACCTGAGACAAACAAACATCACCCGGGCTTTTCTTCCTGCTGTTGTGTTCTATCACACAGTTGATGGTCTGTAAAAGAAGGGGGAGCAGTAGGTGTGGAAGGTTGGTGTTTTGGCTTGGGGGGGGGGGGGGGCTGTTGTTATTTGAAAAATCGCTTCTGGAAATGCATCTCCACTCAGTCGGTGCATTGGAGGGAACGGCTGAAGCTTTAATATCTCTCGCCTGTATGGAACGAATAAGAATCACTCAATGTCACGCCTGTCACAGCTGATCACCCTTACAGAGCCATGCCGGCGCACAATCAACACCTTGAGCTGGAATTTCACCTCTTTCCAGACAGCCTCTGATATCAGGCAGCTCCAGCGCCCGGGCCCGCTCGCATGAAGGGGAGCCGGGGCCATTTTCTTATGGGGTGTGGATGCCGAAATTAGGCCTCTTGTCGGGGGGGATTGTGTTTCCCTCAGTAAACACTGACAATGGTGGCAAACGGGCGGCAGAGCGACGGGGCTGAGATGGCAGGCAGGGAGACGCCTCTGGAATCCCCACACAAAGCAGCGTTCCTGCAGCACGACCAGACGGCTCAATGCCAGCCAGCGCATACCCGCCAGCTTCACGCCACTGAGAGATACCGCATTTCAGTACGACATTTGACATTGACAATGACATATGACAATGACGTTTCAATGATATCTGTAATAGGTTCAGCTCTGCTTATAATAAATAGGAGAGGTGAGAGTACAATAATAATAATCATAATAATAATAACAACAACAACAATGTTATGGATAATTTGGAGGATATAAGTGATTGATGCGAACTCAAAATAGACAAATCCATGACTTATTACTAATTATCAATTATGTACTAAGTTTATCCACATCAGGTACAGTAGTCCTACATACAAGGATTGTTTCTGTATTTATGTTCAAAAGTGGAAGTCAGGGGCCTGTTCCACAAAGCAAGATTATGGAGCTAGCTGGATAACTGCACCTAAAAGAGTAAAACCTACAGCTCTTTTTACTCTTGTCTATCCTCCAGTATTTTACACAGTGCAGTGGTCCGGGGAGCCGGCTCCAGTAGGGAACATATAAACAAAAGGACAAGCTCCTCTATCCACTTCAGATGGACTAAAAAAGGAAAACATACATAATATATAACTTATTGAAATAATTGTATAGATAATTTATCATTCGAATATTCCATCATTCATAACAAAATGTAACAATACATTATTGTCAGCATTATTACCATACAAGACAAAAATAAAAAGCTCAAGAATCACAATTTAGAGAAATTATAACAGTGATATGGAGGAAAATAATATTTTTGCCTCCATACCTCTGTACATTCTGAGCTAGTGGTTCAAAATTCAGGCCTGATTACAAACAACTCCAAAACAAATGGATACCTGGATATATGGACATGCTATCTTTTCTAATGGTTGCCTGAAAATACAGCTAAATGGAGAAAATAGACGATAATATAGCCTAGGATATTGATGGTCTTCTTTGTTTGATTTAATTCCTGTTTCCTAATTTCAGGCTGTCAGTTCAGTGCAAGAAAGCCCACACTTTTATTGGAATGCTATTTCCATAATTGGCTTAAACAATGTTATTATTATTATTATTTTTGTCTTGCTGACAGTTCTTGATGTGCACTCTTTTGGTTATTGACATTTCTCAATTGGACGTCTTACTTTTCTGAATAGCTGACAGCTGGAATTATTTCTTACTTGTCTGCAAGTAACAACTTAGTCAACTGATGATTATGTGAATAAATAAAAACGGCATCTGATACAAGTAAAATAACAATTAATGCTTTTATAAAGCAACACTTATAAACAATAACACTGTATTGATAAATTGTACTGTATTGAAAAATTGCATAAATGCCCATTGCCATATACGTATGTGCTTGGGACACATTGCGAATCATGTATCATATGAATCCCTCCTCTGCTCGCACCATTATAACCAGACAATCAGCAGATAAACCAACAAATAAACACATCCCTCAAATTTAAGATCAACAGATAACTGGAGTTTCAAAATGAAAGCTGCAGCCATCATTGTATGTGATAAAGTATTTTTGTAACAAAAGTTACTCATTGGTTAATATACAGAGCCAGCAATCTCTAAGCTGCATGCTGGAAGTAATACTGTAGGATTGTGCTTATAATGATTGACAGTTTTTATGCATCACAACTAAGATAGTCAAATGATCTTTATTTTCATCATGGCAGGCTGCATTTTGAACCTGCCAGATATTATTGAATGCCTTACCACTTATAATTAGCCACTGGGCATAATGTACACACATCTTTTGTAAAATGATGTGTACATGATTCATTTGACCTTTAATTTTACTAAATGTAAAAGCTACACTTCAATTAGTGTCCAGTGGAAATGGATTTCATGCATTGAAATGTGCAATTAGGTTGGTCATTATACAAGCTGAGTGTCCGGTTTACATTCGGCATAAACAGAACATCACACGTGAATGTGGCCATCAGCACCCCACTGCATACTAATCTCTTAAAGGGGGAGTTTCACCCTGGACGTTTCTTTCATCTGAAGAAGAGTAACTGTCCTCCTGATTAAAATGAGCTCTCAAACTACTGGGCATGCTCCAAGTACCTCCTTTATTGTGCACTACAATGGACAGGAGCTTACAGTCTACGGGAAAGCATCTGACAATGCCAGTCACAACTTCTACTGAATACAAACTGAGTTACTACGTGGCCTTCTCCTTTTCTACTCGTTCGCAAGGTAACCACTAAAGAAAGAAAATGTAGGATTCAGTTTAGTTTACTTTTGTGTTTAAGTTTTACTGAAAAGCAAATGCCACTTCGGTCTAGTGTGGCAAAATGCAAGGGCTTAACATCAGCGAAAGAAGGAATTCATTTTTACTGGCTACTGCAAGACGGGGGCGAGAGAAAACAATGGCTGACTGCAATTGGGAATGCTATATCCTCCTGAAGTCCCCTTTCACTGCAAACCAATGTAACTGTTTTGTTACCAAACCAAAATAAACCAGTGTTTCAGGTACATGTCAGCCTTACACATATGAACAAATATAGTTGTTGTTAATCAGTGCAGCACTTGAAAGTGTCAGTATTTTGACATCAAGCATTTAAGGACCCAACAGTGTGTCCTCTTCATCACCCGAAGAAACAATTGTAAACTATTTTTGCCCTAGGTTTTGTTGGCATTGTGTAATTCTTACTTTTTTGACCAGATTGTTCCATTTAGAATGTTGTCTGTAAATTAATGTCAATCATCTACTACCTTTTTTTCCTGGTCTGGTCAGGTTGTGTATAGAAATTAAAGTGTAAATGTTTTATGAATTGTTTTAGCAATGCCCAAAATGAGCCTATAATACACTCATTGAGCACTTTTTTTTTTACTTATTGGTCTTCCGCTGCTGTAGCCGAGCCGAGATGCTCTTCTGCATACCACGGTTGTAATGTGTGGTTATTTGTGTTACTGTCACCTTCCTCTCTCATTAACAAGGCATTTCAGCCCACAAAACTGCTGCTCACTGGACTTGCACCTTTTTCTGTAAACTGCAAAGACTGTTTAGCATCCCAGGAGATCAGCAGTTTCTGAGATACTCAACCCACCCTGTCTAGCACCAACAATCATTCCACGGTCAAAGTTACTTTAATCACATTTCTTCCCAATTCTGATATTTGGTCTGAAAAACAGCTGAACCTCTTGACTATGTCTGCATGCTTTTATGCATTTATTGCAGCCACATGATCGGCTGATTAAATATTAACAAGCTGGTGTACACGTCTACCTAATAAAGTGCTCACTGAGTTTACGTATGTGTGCATGTTATGGCATAGTTAGATCTCTTCTATATGAGAATGAATAAGAGATGGTTGTAACCTTGCAGTGTAATAAAGTTTAATGTTTTTTTTTTCTAAATGATTATCCTTTTATTACACCATCATAGTGTCCTTGTTATTCGCTTCACTGCATTAGCTCTCCTCTGAACCTTGCATAGTTGTGTCTGGACAGAAAACATCTTGCCAGATTAAATGTGTGACATAAATCTCTGTCCATATTAAAGTATTACTTTAGATTTAAACATCGACTTAGTGTCCAAGATGATTGCACAGACAATGTTCACATTTAATCTGACCAATCAAAATTGCACATTGAGTGAATTGAATGTCAGCAGATTCTGATTGCTTTGATAATTTGGTGTGTAAAATATCTCCGTCATTTCCTGCCATAATATGGTCATTTTTAAAAGCTACATAAATTATCTTCTACAGCACCCATTACTACGTCAACAAATCGGCAATATAGTGTGCCATTTTTTTGCCTTCATCATTTCCTGTTCTAACATTGCCTAAACAAAAGATCTAAACTACAATTGATGTATTTGCACAGAATTGTTACACTGAAATAATTCAATTCATCACATAAGACAATTCTTAAGAGCAGGAATATCTTGTCATTCTTTTCTTAATGGTTGTAAACACCTCATGCAGCATTGCTGTGAACTTATAATGCATAATTAGTTAAAAGCATAATTATGGGATGGTGACATAGTGAATTAAAAAAAACAATGAATATGAGGTTAAAGTGTAGGATGTCAGCTTTCATTTTAGCCCTTTGTATACATAGTCCCCCTCCATTTTAGGAGAGCAAAGGTAATTATACCACCGGCTGCTTAGCTGTTTTTTGGCCAGCTGTGGGTCTCAGCATCATTAGTTCATGCACAAGAAAGGGAACAAATGGTCTCGAGTTCTAGGTGTGGGATTTGCATTTGGATTTTGTTGCTGTTGTCTATCAAAATGAAGACAAAATAAGTGTCAATGTAAAGTAAGCCATCAGACAATCAGAATACTTTGGAGAAAACCCAAAATATAATAATGGGTGTGTCAAAATCAACCATTTGAAGTCAATAGCAATAGCAAACAACCTGGCAGACCAAAGAATACTTTCAAATGTAAAGAACCCCCCCTCCCCTTGTTTTTTTTCCAACTGTTGAACAGATGAAGAATATAGATGTGAATTGAAGCTGACAGTCTACTCTTTATCCTCATGTTCATCATTCATTCAAATCTAATGTGCTAGAGAACAGAGCCAAAACAACAAAAACTGTGCCAATACTATCCCAATACTATTGCATTTACTGTAACTGCATTATGTGAAAAGAAACACTGGCATCATATTGGACACGGTCTCATGATTAATACGGGTCTGTTATTTCCATACAGGTAGGTCACTTCTATGACAAATTTGCTATACAGAATTTTATTAGCATTTTAAAATGCAGGAGGCATTTCACTCCTTCTCACCACCACACCGGCACACACGGACACATGCACACACATCCTTCCCCGCCCTTGGAGGTCTAAAAGTGTTGATTGTCTTAGCCATCTGTTTCAGCCATGATGACCCATGGTATCCATCAAATTCATTAAAAGAAGCAGAGTGTACTTGCACTGACATTGTCCCCTCCCCTCACAAAATGCACCAACTAGCAGGTGGACTCCATCAGGAAGACGGCTGCCATTTTCAGACCCACAATGTGGCTCCCCACAGTCCCACTACCCACCAGCATTATCTAAATTACTTTGCTGGCATCAAGACAGCGCTTCACCTTTTCACAGCTTCCAGCCTTGTAGCTAATCAGTGCAAGTTGACTATTGGGTATGTCATGCAAATGTATACTCATGCCCCTCATATATGCTTTGTCCTTCAGGTTAAAATTATGGAGAGCTCTGCGTTCAAAAGATAATGAAATAAGTAGCCGAAATGGCAGAATGAGCTTGAAACTTTTCATGATGAAATATTCAAATGAAGCTACATAACACAAGATGGTGTGAATACAGCCAAAAGCAAAATAAATAAACAATTGTGAAGTAACTTTTTCCTTCTGAAGCCACTCAAATGTTTTGCAAAATTAGACCTTCCCCTTTGGGAAATATCCCACAAGATGGATGCGGAAGGGCCTTGCAGAAGCAGCATCATTTTTATTCCAAAGCTGTACTGTCCACAAAACTGTGAGCTTGGGAGAATTTATGCAAATGAGGAAAAATCACTGTGTATTTGTAGTGTAAATGCAAATGCGTAGTCATCTAACATTTAGTCTTTGCCTTTGGCACCAGTACACCCCATGCTTCCCCGCAAGCGAAAAAAAGCACTCGGCTAAGCAGTCCAGAGGCAAGCGATGGGTGGGAGAGCAGTGAGCTTGCACATTCACTGGTGTGGACCCAGGAGGAGGAACATTGCAACATACACATTAGGAGTAAAGCTTTACTGACACAGCAGCATAAGCTTATTTGACCTCTGGAAGAATTCACTAAAATGCATCACAATTTGTGTATAACACCTTTATTACGACATAGTTACATCATTATAAATCATTTATAGTGTTCAGGTGACATCATGCACTGCCACATTTGCAATTGTTACATTATGAATCATACAGGATAGTTTTTGTTTATGAATGATTTATGAATGATGTTACGTTAATGAAGCCTGTAAAGGTGCTTTATTAAGTGTTTATTAATGTATACTTGTGCAAAGAATGATGCTTGTTTTCATAGTTGACTATGTATGCATCCGCTGACACAAACAGCACAGTAAGTACATCGATAAATTCCTTGCCAAGACTACTTTGGTATTATTAATTAAAGCACAAGTTTTATTCCAAAAGGTGAAATAATGAATTGCATAGCCAGAAATGCAGCCAAAATACAAATGCAGACAGTAAGCATTCAGCTTCTACTCCCCTGGTCACCTGAACACCACACTGAGGGCCAGGTTCACGAAGGGAAAAGTTGCAGCCCAAAACCATCTACATCTATTGTGGTCATAGGTACTGAGACATTAACAACCAATTTATCTAATTTGGTCAGAAAAAAATATGTGCAATATTATCAATTAATATTTTAAAATATCTTAATTTCATTGAGTATTGTGCATTCTACAGGTATAATTTTTTACAGTGTAGGAATACAACACCAATGAAGAGAACAAACATTTTGAGTGACATCACATACAAAATGAATTAATTAGGTTTAATAAAGCAAACATGTAAAGATACATGATGTTGGCAGCATAGAAAAAGAACAAGAGACACAGGTGGTGGTCCAACAGAGAAAATATTAACTGAGAGAAAACAGGTGGACAATCCCCGCAAAACAAGCAAGTCATGGGGGCGGAAGGAACAGACACGGATGGATTTGTGATGAGAAGGCCACAGAGTGTCTGAAGGTAAAAGTGTATAAATGAGAAGTGACTGGTACAAACGTGAAACATATTTTAAATCCTCCAGAGTGTTATGCTTGAGAAGATGCCTTCGTTCATCTCCCCTCCATGCAGCCCACAAGGGGGTATGATTTGACTGCCGAGGAGGTGCATACAGCCCAAAGCCCTTTTCTGCCATCTTGTTTGTGACCTATGGACTTTATTTGCGCAGACTAATTACCACCTGCTTTCAGGAGTTCTTATGCAGTCGCAATTAAAGCATGCTTTAGTAAATTAGACGGAATACTCAACTGGCCTAATTTACATAGTCTCCACCCTGTTTTAAGGCATTAACTCCAGGTATACATATGAACACATTTAATTATGCATTTAAAGGAAAGTAGATGAGTAACACAATCCCTGCAAAATAAATCTTAAGAGTGATTTTGACCCATTGCGACCGTTCAGCAAATCAAATGTATTTAGATGTATGTAGGCCTTGTACAAACTGCTTTTGCATCAGAAATAATAATATGCAAGATTTTACATTTTAGCTAAATGTATTGATTAGTTCACATTAGTTCAATACATTGAACGTCAGCTGAAAACAGTTTTTGTATGCCCAAAAGATTTTATCGAAGTCTGATTTATGAGGAAACCTGGGGCCTATTTCACCAAGCTGGATTACTGAGTTTGCTGGATAATGGCGCAGAGTAAAACCCAGAACCCTCCCAAATTTTGAACATGGACTGACGTAAAAAAAATAGCTACCCCAGGTTTTACTTTGTGCAGTTATACAGCTAACTCAGTGATCCTACTTTATGGAACAGGCCCGTGGTGTAGGTGTATACAACTAAACATCCTTACATCTGGGTCTGCCTTACATCCGGCAGACCCAGCAGGAATGGAACTGCACGCCTGCATTAAAATGACACAGCAGCCTTCAGCTCTACAAAAAAGCAATCAATTGTGCTTAGGCACAAAACACCTACCATGACAAGTGTTAACAAGTAGATTCCTGTCGGAAGAAGACATATCTTGTGACTCAAATAACCCTCACACAGTGCCTCCAGCATGACTTTATCATTTATATGAGAATGGCAAATATGAATAGGGCAAAGCAGAAGGTAAGTGCTGTGTGAATTACTCACACTTTCATTTGTCTTTGTGCATACTTTTATATATTGTATATTATTTTTTTCACATTTTTTCTTAACATTGAAGATGCTACTATTTCATATTTTGCCTTTTTATGTTTTTCATCTAATTTTTCATTCCAAATTTTCCCTTTGCTCTTGAATTTGAATGGCCATTGTAGGCCCATTGCATCACTTCAAAGGCCTCTGTTGAGAGTGGTTTATGGGTTCTCCTCAGGTTTATGTTCTCCTCCAGGCATGTTCTGCCAGCTGCCAGCTTGCAGAAGGACAATTCTTTATATATACATATATATATCAGTGAGCACTTTATTAGGTAGATCTGTACACCAGCTTGTTAATGCAAATATTGAATCAGCCAATCATGTGGCTGCAACTAAATGCATAAAAGCATCCAGGCATGGTCAAGAGGTTCAGCTGTTTTTCAGACCAAATTAAATGTGATTTAAGTGACTTTGACCATGGAAGGATTATTGGTGCCAGACAGGGTGGTGTAAGTATCTCAGAAACTACTGATCTCCTGGGATTTTCACACACAACAGTCACACACAACAGAAATGTGTGAAAAGCAAAAACACATCCACTGAGCGGCAGTTACACACGTGGCCAAAATTGTTGGTACCCCTCTGTTAATGAAAGAAAAACCCACAATGGTCACTGAAATAACTTGAAACTGACAAAAGTAATAATAAATAAAAATGTACTGAAAATTAACCAATGAAAATCAGACATTGCTTTTGAATTGTGGTTCAACAGAATCATTTTAAAAAACAAACGAATGAAACAGGCCTGGACAAAAATGATGGTACCCCTAGAAAAGATTGAAAATAATTTGACCATAGGGACATGTTAAACTAAGGTGTGTCCTCTAATTAGCATCACAGGTGTCTTCAAACTTGTAATCAGTCAGTCTGCCTATTTAAAGGGTTTAAAGTAGTCACTGTGCTGTTTGGTGACATGGTGTGTACCACACTGAACATGGACCACAGAAAGCAAAGGAGAGAGTTGTCGGAGGAGATTAGAAAGAAAATTATAGACAAGCATGTTAAAGGTAAAGGCTATAAGACCATCTCCAAGCAGCTTGATGTTCCTGTGACTACAGTTGTACATATTATTCAGAAGTTTAAGGTCCACGGGACTGTAGCCAACCTCCCTGGACGTGGCCGCAAGAGGAAAATTGATGACAAATTGAAGAGACGGATAATATGAATGGTAACCAAAGAGCCCAGAACAACCTCCAAAGAAATTGAAGGTGAACTCCAAGGTCAAGGTACATCAGTGTCAGATCGCACCATCCGTCGTTGTTTGAGCCAAAGTCGACTTCATGGGAGACGACCAAGGAGGACACCACTGTTGAAAGCAAATCATAAAAAAGCGAGACTGGAATTTGCCAAAATGCATATTGACAAGCCACAAAGCTTCTGGGAGAATATCCTTTGGACAGTTGAGACAAAACTGGAGCTTTTTGGCGAGGCACATCAACTCAATGTTCACAGACGCAAAAATGAAGCATACCAAGAAAAGAACACTGTCTTCTGTGAAACATGGAAGAGGCTTGGTTATGTTCTGGGGTTGCTTTGCTGCATCTGGCACAGAGTGTCTTGAATCAGTGCAAGGTACAATGAAATCTCAAGACTATCAAGGCATTCTGGAGAGAAATGTGCTGCCTAGTGTCAGAAAGCTTGGGCTCAGTCGCAGGTCATGGGTCTTCCAACAGCATAATGACCCAAAACACACAGCTAAAAACACCCAAGAATGGCTAAGAGCAAAACATTGGACTATTCTGAAGTGGCCTTCTATGAGCCCTGATCTAAATCATATTGAACATCTGTGGATGGAGCTGAAACATGCCTTCTGGAGAAGGCACCCTTCAAACCTGAGACAACTGGAGCAGTTTGCTCATGAGGAGTCAAAATACCTGTTGACAGGTGCAGAACTCTCATTGACAGTTACGGAAATCGTTTGATTGCAGTGATTGCCTCAAAAGGTTGTGCAACAAAATATTAAGTTAAGGGTACCATTATTTTTGTCCAGGCCTGTTTCATTAGTTTGTTTTTTTAAATGATTCTGTTGAACCACAATTCAAAAGCAATGTCTGATTTTCATTGATTAATATTCAGTAAATTTTTATTTTTTATTACTTTTGTCAGTTTCAAGTTATTTCAGTGACCATTGTGGGTTATTCTTTCATTAACAGAGGGGTACCAACAATTTTGGCCACGTGTGTATGTGGGCAAAAATGCATTGTTAAAGAGAAAGGTCAGAGGAGAGTCTGGTCAAAGTTGACAGTAATGCAAATAACCATGCATTACAACAGTGGTATGCAGAAGAGCATCTCTGAACACATAATGCGTCAAACCTCTTAAGTGTACAGGCTACAGCAGAAAAAAATAAGTCCAATCAATACCATTCTAACATTTAATCTGAAAAACAGCTGAACCTCTTGACTACGTCTGCATGTTTGTATGCATTCAGTTGCTGCCACATGACTGGCTGATTAAATATTTGCATTAACAAGCTGGTGTACAGGTGACCTAATAAAGTGCTCACTGAGTGCATATGATAAAGGCTGCCTCCTCAAGATGACATTTAGCTCCCATGTGAGCCTTGCTTCAGACAGAAATGAGCATTAAGTAATAAATCAATTATGTTAGGGTTTGTTGCTAGGCTAATTCGTTGCTAGGTGTGTATTGTCCCTCTGGGTAGTGTTAGGGTTAGCCACAGCTACACTAATTAGCAACCATCACTGACAATGAATATAAATATCACATTACGTTTCTGTACTATTTCACCCTCAGGCTGAGTAGAGATATGTTTAACTTTATTATTTAAGTTCAAATGTAATTATTTTATTACCACGTTACCTAAATAATGGTATATTGAAATTATGAATTGAATTAGATTTAAAAAGCATAAAAATGTATTTCTTGAATTTATTTACTTTTTTTAATTCACCAATAGGTTTTTTAAAACTGTATTCAGGAGAGTTCCAACGACAGTTTTATTTATGTAAAGCTGTAAAGCTGCACAGAACTATTTCAATCAAACACATAGTCTTAAATATTAAATTACATCCTAAGTTTTCAATAGGGAATCTACAGAAGGCCTTGAAAGTACTGTAGGGGGTCTCTGGCTGGACTTGATATGCAATGACTATAGTTTTTGAAAATACTTTAAAATATAAAACCTTTTTTTTTCATATAAGCTTTTTAAACTCGAGTCCCTTGGATGCCTATCAGCCTGGGTGGGGATCCCAGGATCAGAAAAAGATGAAAGTCCATACAAACATCTATCCAGAGTAAAATTTTGAGAGAACAAGGCGCAATTCAAGCCAATGTAGTGAGGGTAAGCATATTGATGATCGTACGAGATACCCTTTGGTAAATAAAACTCCCGATATCCATCTCACATACTATGCACCCAGCCATCCATTATCTAACCTCTCACGAGTGGGCTTGAAACTATCCCAGCATGCACTGGACGAGGACAGGTCGCCAAACAATTACATGGCACACTGGCACAGGAGGTAAGAGCAATCATCTGGCAGTCAGAGGGTGTATCGAAGCCCTGGGTATATCGAGTGTCCCTCAGCAAGACGCCTAGCCCCCAATTGTTCCCGGCAAGCTAGTTGGTGCCTTGCCAATCGCCATTGGTGTGTGAGTGTACGTGTGAATGGGTGAATGAGAAGCATTAATTGTACAGTGCTTTGGATAAAGGCACTATATAAATGCAGCCATTTACATACCATTCCGTCATGCCTATGGGCAATTTAGAATTCATAAATAATCTGCAGGATGAAGTGGATTGTGTATAATTTTTTAAACGAATGGAAATGATGTCAAGACGGCTTAATGTGACCTATCTTTCCCGATATTTATTTGTTTACCATTTTGCCCTCATGCATAAATAACATCCCTGCTTGAGCTCTGTTCCAAGGGGGAGATGCTGTTTCGGCAGATAAAGAGGCCTACATGGACCAGGGGGGAAAATGAATGTGCGGAGGACATTTGTACAGGTTGAGTTTCATTTTTGTCTGAATCTGAAAGACATTCAAAGCACAAAGCGCTGTTCCTCTCTCCTTTGTGCTCGGATTGGCATTCACCAGCCCCACACAAAAGGACAGTGCAGGTGTGTGATCGAAGATGACTGTCACATCATTAATCATGTTTCTGTTTCGCCTCCAAAGAGGACCTGCTCCCCAAATGCCCTGACATTTTCTTCTTTTCAATTAATTTGTTTTTAAGTTGTAAATATATTCTAAAATGAAACCTTTACATGGTTAGTATTAGCCAACATCCACATTTACTGTACAAAGCCTGGTGTTACCTTTTGCCCCAGGCTGAAAGGAGACAGGCGAGAATATAGAGGGACTATATATCTATATATATCTATCTCCAAACACACTGAGCAACTAAGTATTAAGATGTAACATTTCTCATTCTTGAACCCGATTAATTTTTCATTGCTTACTAAATTGGATAAAGGAGGCCGATGCCCAGTTTAGTCTGGAAGATTCATTTTGATCTTGAGTTCTAATGTAAATGCAATCCAGAAGTGTTCGTTAAAGGAGCACTGTCACACTTTTTTCATTTGAGCGTATTTTGATTATGTGTGTAGGCATTATTAAAATCACCATCACTGTTTCCTAAATATGGGGCAAAATCACTGGACATGTTTGGCTTGAATCTCTAGCCTGTGTTTCCCAGAAGGTAACGGGCGCCTTTGAAAGCAGAGACTGGTTTATGGGTGCCCACCCATCCAGGCGATCACATGACATTCCAAGAAAATATAGTAACGTTAACATAAAAATATTACAGAACCTACATTGGCTAGCCTGAGCGATATGACGGATTCATTAGTGGTTATCCTCCACTAATTAATGTGCAATGTTCACATTCTGACATTAGCAAGTGGCATTTGGTCAACTAATTTCCCCAAAGTTGACAAGCTTTTGGCCACAGTCAAGAACATTTTTAAGCCTTTTCCAAGCTTGAAAATGCGCGACATGGAGCATAATAGGTGCATACAGAGCAAGGTTGTTCTCTGTCAATAAAACTCCCCCTCATCCATATAAAAACAGATGGGGAAGTTGGTATTCTGCTTCAGAGTACCAAAGTATGTCTGTTTGTATGCCAGGTTTGTGGGAATGGAGATGGAATGACACCAGGGCAGGTTCAAGGCACTATAAGAAAACAAGAAACTACAAATGTGTCAAAAACATCTTGTGAAGTTGCAGAGAAACTGAAGAAATTACAAACTCAAAAATAAACCACATTTCTGTCAAGTGGCTCACAAATTTCATAAGGCTGTCAGGACTTTTGATCCCAAGCAAGTGTGCAGACTTGACATGTCAACCCTCCCTCTACACTTAATTCCGGGTTTCAACAAAAACTGTAGATCAAAGCATGGCAATTATGAGTTATTTGCACAAGAAAA
The DNA here is from genome assembly GCF_963514075.1 of Conger conger. Classification (NCBI taxonomy): domain Eukaryota; kingdom Metazoa; phylum Chordata; class Actinopteri; order Anguilliformes; family Congridae; genus Conger; species Conger conger. The sequence continues at coordinate 34,954,917 of NC_083766.1, read as the reverse complement.
CGGCACTGCAATGTCACTGGATTAATTCTGTGATACAGCTGAAGAAATATTTCAAAACGCAAAAATTAGATACTTCCTATGGACACATTTTCACCAAGCACTGTGAATCAATGACAGAACAGGCAAATTCACATCTGGCCATAATAAAATATAAGAATTTATAATCCATTCAACAGTCAACACTTTTATGTATTGTTTTTTTTCTTTGTTTGTTTGTTTGTTTGTTTTTTAATATAGCTCAGTTGCAAATTATTTTCCTATTACAAATACATTTTTTTAGCTATAATTTTAACTTTTAACTTTTAATCGTGGGCATTTCCCACTGCTTCCAACAAAAACTAACATTCCCACGCACATTAAACAATACTGTAGGATGTCCAAGGCAGTAATCAAACTGAATTTAAAATTGAACCCTGCCCTCTAGCTGATGGAGGACTGAAGTACCATGCAGGAAAACAAGGGGAGACAAGGGAATCACATACAATCCTTTCATGCAGCCTCCAGATGTCTGTATGCCATGGGAAACATTGTCCATGCCCTTGTCTGCCCTTTAAAAGTCAATCTCCTTGAGACCATTCATAAGTTTACCTTTAGATCCAAATACATCAAACTGGTTTCCACTTTACTAGAGCTATTGCATCACTGTGAGAACACTGACATTTCTGAACTACAACTGCTGCACATTCAGATATGCTGGAAAAACCCATAGTTGTAAAACACTCTACTGATGTAGCTTGAGCTTGTTAAAGTAAAGTCGCATGGCATACATATTATTCATAATAAAACATATCAATACCTGACTATTATTGAAACTAGAATTCCGCAGGTATGATTACAACCATATAAAATTATTGTACACTAGTAATGCACTTGTTTCATTTTGTGTAAATGCAGACCAAAAAGTATAGAAGCATCATTATATCGCCAATATTAGAGACCCAAAGCTTTACAATTCAGAATATAGTCAAACACCCAAAGGTCTTTGGATCCCTTTAGTGGCTACCTGTGCTAGCCACAATTAATTTTAAGACTCTTTTGGTGATTTATAATGGGTTCAACAGCACAGTTGCTGAATATATTTTGGGGTTAGTGCCACAAACAGCATGTCTCAGCAAATATCTAAGCTCCTCTGACTAAGGTATGTACTAATGTATCCCAGAAGCCTGTATTAAAAAAAACAAAGGGTAACTCGCCTTCTCAAGAACAGGCCCACAAACTATGGAACACCTGAATACATTTGGGCTGGACAGTTTGTTTCTAAATTCAAATCACTTCTAAAGACTCACCTCACCTAAAACAAACATTCAGAACTGAATTTAACTTTTCGGTGTCTTAATATTTACTGTTCTTGTCTTAAAATAAAAAAATAAAAAAATTTTAATAGAAAATTTAGCATTTTGTATTCTCTTTGTATTCAATGGCTGTGCTTCCATGGAAATAGAAGATTTTATGTACGATGCAGGCATCTGATCCTCAGTTCTAATGCTCTCTGTTCAGTACTGAACTTTCTGGCAACCCGCAAAGCAGATGTTCGCATGAATAAAATATCTATCGCCGATGACATGAAACAGTGTCAGCAACTGGCAATCCATTCTGGAATTCTCCATTCGTGAGCCACATATGACCGGAAGCACAAATCCGATTACAGGGTACGACGAGACAGAAGTCCAATGCGTTGACTGTCCACGCAACGGGCAAATATGAGACTGCAAACATGGTTAACACGGTTTCATAAGACCGGCACCGCAAACTAAAAGTACACCAGTGTGACACAATCCTGCTGTGCTTAAACAACCACGCTCCAGAAAAGATGGAAGGAAAGAAACCCGATTCAACCGTGCGTGCTGGATGGAGGCGCAGATTTGTGTTTGGGGTAAAGACTGACCCTTTCAATCAGAGTACGCCAGGCCCGCGCTTGCTCATTCCTGCGTTGGCAATCACTCGACGCGCCGTCGGGAGGGATGAAATGGCAATTAGAAAGTGCCATTCGGAGCAGAGTATAATTAACATATCGTATCACTGTGTTCTGATGGGGTAAAAAAGACAGATCCATCTTATTAAAAAATTACCCGTTTATCGGCTGTGGCGGAGCTATACAGTAATTACCGCCGCAATTACATTGCAGGTGTAATCTCCTAAGGTACAGTGGGGCGGCTGCCTCTCCGCCAGCTTGGCTCCTTCCACAGAAGCCATTAGATCCAATCACTCTCAGGTCGAGCCAGAGCTGGGAAGCACTGCAGCCGCAGTTCTGAGGCTGCTTTCCTGGACGGTGAAATGGCTATCGCTCCGCGGAGGCCACAGGAATGACGCGCAGCCGGGTGAGATGTGTGTCGAGCGGATTCGCTTCGCTTCACTTCGGATACCATCCAGCGAGACCACGGGCTGCAGTGCTGCACAGCATCTTTTAGAACCTCCATAAACGCGCCGGCGGTCGTCATGGATACGACCTTTGCCCAGATGTTGAAGCAAACAGGAAGAGAGTAGGTAAACTGCTGAGCTACAGAGCAAACATCAGAGTAACATTATACAAACCAGCTTTTGTTAATTCGGCCACCTGAATGAACTGAAATGCAGTATGTTAAAAGGTATACAAGGATATCCAATTCAATTATGTCAAGGCTCTATATTACACCAAAAGTTGGTGGTGAAATATCATGGCATGCCAAATCTTAATGAGGGTTCTAGAAGAAGACCTTTCTTCCCTGAACAAAATTGTGTTCAGATTCTGCAGTATTAAGTGTTACACAATTCCAATTATTCTAATAAGCACTGGCTTTTGGGTATTGTGTAATAAGAAACATAACCTGGTAACATACACACATACATGCACACACACACACACACACACACACACACACACACACAAGCGTGCATACACACACACCTAGATTAATTGCAGGGAATTAATAACTAAGGACCAAACACCATAGCGGTACAATACCTTACACACCCACAGTCTGCAAGAATGAAAAGTCATCCATGGAAGCAAGATTTCCAAACATAGGCCACATAGATACAACATTTTTTATTACCATTGGTTTTAAATATGAACACACAATCTCATAAAGAAAATACATATGAGCCAACGTTCCTTTACATTACAGGGGGTCAAATGCAATGCCATTTCCTTAATTCTGGAGAGAACAGCAAATGTAGATCTCCACGTACCCTGAAAGAGGAAGTTCTATTCTGCTGTCTGAGGACCAGGGACCAGTATGCATATATTCATTCTCTTACATTTGACAGCAATCAATCAAGTCTGTGAAATGATCACATCAACCGACGGATTTTATCTTTCAATGGCTGGGGAAATGCATTGGCAGATCACCAATTTCAAGTTTATTTCTGGTTTGATCCTAGCATGAGAATTAGAGAGCACACTGATGCATTTTTAATACTGTCACAGACACACCACAGTAATATAGGGTAGGTACAACACCAGCTCTATTGTTTCCAAGGTTACTGAAACAGAATTTAAAAAATACAAATAAACTTAAATCGTTGCTTAAATTGTATTGTGTCATTTTGTGTCTGTGGTCAGGGGGGGGGAGTGTGTGTGAGTGGGTTTAATCTACCCTAAGCATTGCTCTAACCTTGTCCAATCATGTGACCCGTCACGTGGCCATTCCAGTCAACTACAAAGCATTTGACAGGAAGTACCTCAATGATCCAATTTCCCATACTGCTATGCAGGTCGCTCCCCTGGAAAATCTGATGTGTACACGGGATGCTGCTTCCATGTACGTCTGACACAATTGTCTCTTTTAGTAAATGGCATGTGGTGAAGGACTGAGAAAAGAAGTGTTCTGGATGCTGAAATTTTCCTTTGGGCAAACACGCATTTAAATGGTGAATAAAAGACAACAAAGACCCACAGCCCAAAACGCTTGGCTGCCCCATGAGAATTCTACAGAAAACATTCAGTTAACCAATGAATATTTCATATTCACCATAATAGCAATAATAATAATAATAATAATAATAATAATAATAATAATAATACTTGGTGTTACTCAAAATTGAATACGCATTTTATATGAAATATATGAAAAAAAATACTATTTGGAATAAAACATGAATGATAGTTGTGCTGGTTGGCTGAGATGTTTATGATACAGCAGGAACAGATATTTATTCTGCTAAGTCAGTTTAAACCAAACAAAACATACATATCTGGAAGCCATTTAACACAAAAAGCCTGGGACGTTCAACGGATGTGCGTCAAGACATTTGAGAACATTCCGGCTTTTACGATAATAATTCTGATGGAAATAGAACCCCGATTCTGAGAATAGGTCAATATGCAGTACTGGATAGCGACGTCTACAAATTCTTCCACTCACTATATTTGCTTTTTATGCATCTCCAGTTAAAGTATGTCCAGTTTGTGACAGATTAGAAAATCGATTCACAAGAATGGCAACAATATAGAAATCTAAAACAGTAAAATGAACCACTGATCAACTTTCAGACTGTAAGAGTGGTGGAAGTGGTGAATCCTGGCATTCAAAATGAATGAGCCACCATTGTCAGTGATGATAACTGACCTCTTCAGTTTGAACAAACCAACACAGTTTCCATTATACAGTGACACTTTAAGCTTGACTCGAAAAAGGGGACCATTTACACTCATAATACATCATAATGTCGTTGTAACATAATACAAAATGTATGACATTAATAACCTTGCAATAAATTACATTACATAATGTTAAGATGTACTTCGCTTGCAAAATGGTAATTACTCCCATATATATTACCCATTTATAAATCCTATCTTTGCTTGATTAATCAGTTTATTCATTTTTCTTTTACTGGATATGGTTTTAGCTCATTTTACCAGGTTACCATGTTCATGGTTCTTGTGCCATTTACAGACAGGAACAGTACCAGGCCCTAGGCCTTTTTCATTTGCTAGTAAAACATCAGTCAATTAGCAGTAACAGTTTCTGTATAATTACAACTTCAATATTGTTACCTCTGAAAATATTTAATCAATATTACTAAAAATATAGCATAGCACAAACCACTTAAAAATATCGTCATTTACATGTTGAGGAGAGAGACAGATTCAGTCAGATGTCTCTTCTCTCTATTATTCTGGTTTCTTAAAATACCAGAAAAGTATTATCATTATTACATTGTTATTACACCTCAAATGAAAAATAAAATATAACAATAGCATAAGAAATTAAAGAAAGCCAAATATGTGAGACCAAGAATCCAAGGGCATCCATTTTTTTCAGCCAACAAATGGGCAGTATCATATTTGCTCCAAAACTGTAAAATTATGTTAATATGTTACACCATATCTACAGTTTGGGACATCAGTGTGGTGCAAAAGTCTGTGGTTCCAACGTGTGAGAGAGAAAAAAAGACGCACAAAATAATGAAACTGCCCCCAAAACCGGACCGAACCCTCCCGCTGACCCCACCCCTCCCCCTCAGAAAAATATTTGTTGCATCAAAACTTGAGCAGCAGCTGAAGGCCGATAATAATAAGTAGACAGGTGGAAGCTTGTGTTCCCATGGTGCCGCTGTTCCCATCCTGCACTGCTCCGGGCCCTGCCAGGGAGAGGAAACGTGTCTGAATGTAACACACCTGATTGTTTTCGTCCTTGCCTAAACCGGAAGATGGATATCAGCTACCAGCTCAAGTACCTGTGGGCGGTAGATAGCACTCTGTCCCCATGCCTCTCTCAGCCTCGCACTGCACTCTACTCAATTCTCAATTCTCAGTTCTCTTCCAGGCAATCTCTGCACGTGCATTCTCTCTAAGCTTCCTTAAAGTCAAGTAAAACACGTAAGCAGGGGTAAAGTTTTAGTATCTTGCGTAACATTACGGAGATTGTCGGACATAGAAATGAGGTAAAATCTCTTTGAGTAATAAAAATAAAAGCAAAGGGAAAAAAGTGCCATCAAAAAGTATAGGAACAAATCTTTTTTATTTTTGCGATACACTTGGATTTGAGATCAAACGATGAAAATACAGAAAAACAGCTTTTATTTATTGGCATTTATGTGCATTTATGTTTTATCATTTTAAAGAAATAGCTGTTCTTGTGTTGACGCCCTTCATTTTAAACTGAAATCAAGTTCAATATTCGCTTTTACATTGTGTGTGAATTGGACATTCACAAAAAATATAAATAAAAATAAAAATAAGAGAATCCATGCAAAAATGAAAATTAACCCAAAAATTGTTTCTGTAAAACGGCAAAACATATGTGCATACGTATACCATCAAATAAAAATTAATCAAAAATAACTGTTCTTTTCACTGTTCATTATTCACTCATATTCATTGTTGGATCTCAAATATAAATAACACATTTCACTCGCTGTTCCCTTACTTCTGGAGGGCACTGAACTTGTTTACTCAACTTTAAGGAATAGCAGAATAGGGCAGAGAGGGAACAGTGATCCAAAGCTATTCATCATAGGCAGTCTAACATCTGCCGATAGGACCTCCAACCACCATGCATGTCACTAGCATCAGTAGTGTTAATTGCTATGGGTTAGTGATTTATTAATGCTTCTGTTGGCATTCCAGTTATTCTTTGTTTAATTTGTTTAGGGTATTAGATATAATAGGGTATTGGTTACAGACCTCCCCATATTGCATAGTCTGTTGAAGTTGTCTTTTCTAAAACAGATGCTGTCATTTCTAAAGCAGATGTCATTTCTAAAAGAGAGGTTATATGAAAAAAGCAACTTACTAAAAACAACAAAGGCAGTCATCCCGTAAAACTACATTGTTTTTGTTGCCTGGATTGAAACAACATGTCCTTAAATTTGAAGTTTTCCAAAGTGCAATGATTTGGTTCATTTGTTTGTTGTCAAAGATAAAGATTACCGATGATGAAATCCAGGCCTGCGTTCTGTTTCAAATGAACAGATCATGTAGTCTGGATCTAGGGTCATTTTATGCCCTGCAGTATGTCGATCCCATTGATGAGCATTTGCAGTAAGTGGTGGTGCTTCAGGGGCTACCTCTTTTCTGCCACTAGTGTGGCTGTACTGAGTAGTCTCACACCACCAACTCAGCGTAGAACAAGTCCTTGACCAGTCAACGGTTGAGGTCAGCCCTAATTGCATTTTTTTTGCGCGGACAAGTTGATCAGCTTCTGTTGGGACTGAGAGCAGCTGTGGCGAAGGGTTCAAAGACAGGGCCATGGCTGGGCCTTACAGACTGGGGTTAAAGGCTAAGAGGCTCGTTGTGTGCCAAGTGTGAATTTGAAGGTTACTAAAATGTGGACATGAAACATTATCCTGCATGCCAGTACTGCTTTACAAAGCATGCATAAACAAACAGCAGTGTGTTCTAATGTCGGACAGAGCCATTGTATTCCAGTAGGGCTGGGTGTATGCAGGGGATGGGTGTGTTACACATTCCAAAGCCAGCACACTTCAGGTTGGACCAAATAGGCTTTTTTACATCTTTTTAAAAATGTTTAATTGCTTTTTTCCCAGTGAAAATATCTTTGACAGGAAACTTGGCATATTTCTGTAAATTGCGATGCACAATTACTGTTAATATGCCAAATTTATAAGAAATAATAAAATAGCAAAAGTGGCATATACAAAAGTTTAGGCAACCTGTTTGTCAGTACTTACCACCTCCCTTGGCAGAAGCAAAGCTTCCAAACATTTCTTGTAACCAGGTAACAGCCATTCTAAGCTTGCTTTAGTATTTTGTCTCCATTCTTCTTTGCAAAAACCCTTCTGTGTCAGAAATGTTTTAATAATATTCATGTCTGGGTACTGTGAAGGCCTTTTGTTCAAAAGGTCCGAAATATTTCATCGAAGGTGCAAAACTGTTATCTTGAAATACCTAACCTCTTTTCAGCCTCAATGTCTTCAGTTATTTTTACAATGACTCTGGGACATTAGCTTCTAGCATTTGTTGACATTCAGTTGAATTCATTCTTCCTTCCACCCCCGCAATATTTCCTGTGCCACTGACTGCTACCCAACCCCAAAGCATAATATATCCACCCCCGTGCTTAACCATTGGCAAGGTGCTATTTTCTTCACATGCTTTTTCCGTTTTTTCTCCTAATGCATCTTTGGTGGTTGCGGTCAGTTTTGTTCAGTTTTTGTTTCATCAGTTCACTGAACTTTGGTCCAAAAGGTCGTATCTAAGTACTGTGTTGCATACCTCAGACATCGACTTTCATGATGAGATTAGAAGGAGCAAACAGTGTTGCACAGTAGACTGGTACACCCCTACTCTGGAGTCAGCTAAATCTTTGTGCTGGTACTTTGCAGCAATATGTGTATTTTGCTTTCCTACCTGATCAGTCTACTGTATGAGAAGTTCTCTTAAAAATGTCTCAGTCCCCCAGATCTAGCCAACAACAGTTCCCTTAAACGTCCATTTCTTAATGATGCTTCTGACAGTGAAAATTCATCAGTATATTCATCAGCTCAGTATAGCCTTCCTCTGATATGTAAGTCACTAACCTTTTCAAATCCTCAATCAGCTGCTTAGAGGAGCCCATCATTGTTTAGAGTAAAACAACTTGAGATTTTTTGAACCTTTGGAATTGTCTTCACCGGGCTTAATTTAGCACTCCTCAACTCCAGCAGCGAGACTCAACTCAACTCCTACTTAAGGTCTCAAAACATTATCGACTCTTCAGGCCAACGCTACTCAACTCCACATATTTTCCCCAACTGTGTGTTACACCACCTGATTTCACTAATTATTTTACCTGCTAGGTTCAGATAATAAGCTAATTAGTGAAATCAGGTGATGTAGCGCACAGTATGTAGCAAACGGCTGTAGATACTGCGGCCCACAATGGAGTTGAGTAGTGTTGGCCTAAAGAGTCAATCATGATAAAAAAAAAACTAAAGTATGAATCAATCAACTGGAAGGGTGCCTAAACCTTTGCACTTGCCACATTTGGCTTTTTGTTTTCTTTCAAACAGCAAATAAATTGCAACTTAATTTGAATTTGCAGAAATATGTCATGTTTAGGTTTGTATGCTGCAGAGGTTGCATTAACTTTGTTTCACTTAGTGATTCAACAAAACATGCAATTTGACAAGGGGTATCCCCACTTTTAATTATGCAACTGTCCCAGCAAAGAGCTTACGTACAATGTGCTACTCAGTGAAACTATAGCACAGGGTGTCATCAAAATACAGTTTGGTAACTTAGAAAAAACTCAGGCAAATCAGAAGCGTCTACAATAAGAGGTCTGCAGATCTTGCCATTTACACAATACAAAATAATAATAATACTAAATAAATTAGATTGGACGTAGTTTTGTAGTTTTGGGGAATTTACTACGTTCTCTGTTCCCCAGCACCCTCCAAGCATTGATCTCCTTTCCAAAAGCACCATTAAATCGCTCATATATAATTAAATCATGCATGTGTGGGAAGGGTTATGATAGGTTGCCTGCCATCATAAAGCACAGTATTTGCTCATTAATGCTTAAAGTGTTAACTTCATGCTATTTAAAATACCTTAAGCTATACTTTAAAAATAATGTCTGTTATATCATATAACATAGTGGTACTCATTGCTTACACAGTGGTACACATTATCAAGAAAAAATATATAAAATCACAGGAGAAGAGTTACATCTTGAACAAAAATAGTTTGTACAATAAGCAAACATTTAGTATGTATGCTTAAGCAATGGCTTCTGAGCTAAATGACTATATGCTTAAATACTATACTATATACAGACCATAAATACTATAAGCTTGTCAATATTAACTATATTCAATATTCAATATTCACTCATTTTAATTATTTTAATGTGACTGCACATCTAATGGACTAATGGTACTTCTAAACCACTTGAGGCCTTTGGTCTTGCCTGAAAATACTTTAGATAGCCAACTACATAACTCACAGACAAAAGACAAGTTTTACCTTCAGAAAAGACTGTTTTGTCAGTCGTCGGTGAAAAGGCTGCAAAAGAAATGGACGATGTGTCCCGTAACGACATGGTAACACATGAAAGAGTGATACTGTACGTTTCACACACAACTAGCAGTGCTTCCTGCTCTATTTATAGAGCTACACAAGCAGGATGACAGCTCAGAGGCACCAGCTCAGCTGGCAATGTAATGTTCTTATATTAAGGAGCTGTCTCTAAGAGTCACAGCTTAAGAAAACTCCAAGAGGGTGTTGAGACATTTCTGCTATGAATTAACCGTAATTAATAGACAAAAACACAATATTAACTGGGCCATGTGTCAAATTTTGTATTCTTTCAGCTTGAACAATCAGTCGCAATTATTTTATCAATTAGCAGTTGTAATGTGAAATTATTTCAGTATATCCATTATCATGTTAAAGAATGTTGCTTTTTAATTACAACACTTATAAATGTCTTGATTTAATATAGATCGCTTGAGAAAAACTGTCTCCAAGCAATAGAAGACCTCTTGCATTTGGCAGATGGTCGTGGTGCCTGAGCAGTGAATTAGTAGTACCCCAGACACCATTTTGTGGACATTCACGGAAAACAGTAATGTGATGCCTTTGATATGTTTTTTAAACTTTTTAATTCTGGTTATAAATTAACACAAGGAATGTCATTTGAATGAAAAAGCTATTCTAGTATCCAAAAAATAATAATGATACATTAAAAAGCCTTCTGAAATACATTCCTCTCATTTCTCATTTTTTTAAACTTATTGGATGAACCTCTAAGCACATATGCAGTTGTTACAGTATATGCATTTTCATATATATATCTATATATATATATTTTTAACAATACTTTTGTACAATATATTTGAATGCATGATTCGTAATGCTATTTTATGACAAGAGCATTGTTGAGTCAGGGACAGTATATTATGGCTTTTCTTTGATGCATGTAATACAATAACTTCTAATTTCCCTAGGATTTTCCAGAATTCAATACGGTTTCTTTTGGGAGAGCTATCCAATTACACTGGCACAGCAGATTATACAAAATTTTGCACAAGGATAATTAAAATAATAGTGGCTTCCCCACAATCAAAATCAAAGTAATTACGGAATCTCAAGAGAGGACACAGTTAATGCATCCCATTTTGCTTACGTCCTTGCTAAAATTCTCCATGTAGGTAACATGTTCAATGCCATGTGAAAAGGGTATGATTTGATCATTTTAAAATATACTGTAAATAAGAAATAAAAAAACAGAAAAGACATCACTTCTATGATCAGACATCTGTTATGACCTCGGACAACAACATTTTCCAGGACACTGGTTATTAGTAAGAGTAAGTAAATAGGCCCCCATTTGTTTCCCACAATCATTGCTAAGAACAATGACAGGAACAAGGACAATTAGCACCATGACAGCATCTACATTGTACATGCATGTATAGTGAAACACATGTAAACAGTATAAACAGTAGACCGGCTTCCTATCAGTAAACAATAAAACAGAACACTGCAAGATGCACTTGTGATAGCACAGGGGAATGTTATGACAGTTACTTACATGCAGATATTAGCATGCAAAATCAGCGAGGTGGCATCATGTCATGCAATGGGAGGGTTGAGAGAAAACAAAATGGCTGTTAGCACAACCTAAACAGAGCTTCTTTTACCATTTCCATTCTGAGTCACCAGGCAACCCTTTAAAGTGGTGGGATGAGAGAGGGGCATGTTTCGTAATTGACAAAACAGCAAGAACAAGTTGAGGTAATGTACTTCCGACTGTGCTAATAACATGCTTCAGACTAAATAGAGTTTTCTCATGAATAAAATGAATAGGGATATTGTCTTTTTTTATTTTTTTCTGCTAATGATGCTTCAATATTGTATCACAGCAGTCGGTTGACCGCCTGGCAATTGCATTCCTTCAGAGTGACCTGGGGTAGTGCCAGATTCAACATACTTTTATCCTTAGCTTTTAGAAATAAGCGCAAGCATTCGTTTTTCTTTTTAAACACAGTTTGAGGGACTCAGAAATGGCCAAAATGATCTCACCAATATAACAAATTAACATCCCTGCTGAAAAAAACAGCTCAAGCTAGGTTTTGAAACTAGTCGACTAGTTTAGACAAGCTCTATATAACAGCTGGTAGCTGGTAATTACAAGCTGTGCATGGCTGGATTTTCCCCCAGTGATTGCATGCAATCGTATGTCAAAGGCCAAGAATGGACAGAAAGCATATGCCATTGAGTGCATTGGATTGTCTTGTGATATATTAGAACTGTTATAAGAGCAAAAACTGATGTTTTTTTGAATTATTTGTTAGAATGTGGTCAGTCTGAAAATGGCAAGGTTGTTCGCATGCATGCTGGAACATTTATTTGAGAGGAGTGAGTGGAGCCATTGTTGACATGCTCATGCACAGTACTGACCTTGCAATAGCGTTGAGCTAGTGGGCTCAATAACTTCTACACCAGAAGAATAAAACAGAACAAAGCAAAAAGACTTAAAAATCATTGACAGTACACTTTTGTGAGTGGCACATACAAGTGAGCTCTCATCAAGTCAGAGGCAAGTCAGTGCTATGAACCGTAATGTGAGCAGTGTTAATGTTAACCTTCTTAAACAATGTTAGGAGAGGCAATTTCCATTTACCAGTCCTTACAATACACTTGATCACTGAAGGACCTCCTCACTTGCAGAAAGACTCACTGCCAATCTTCTGTACATGGGTGAGGACAAGCATTATAATTGTCTAAATTGTCTATTCATTTGCGGTATGATTGAAGGGTCTGTTCATCACATACTTATTCAGCCTATAGTGTAGTGTACACTCAGGTATGGCAAATGGCCTATACTCACCGTACAGAACCATGCTGGTGTTCATGGTGCCCAGTTTGTTGATAGCGACACACGTGTAGTTGCCATAGTCCAATTCGGACACGTTGAAGAATGTCAGCATCGAGACCTTGCCATCTGCTTCAATCTCAATGGTGTCCATGCCATTGAAAAGCCTGTGACACATTTGCATCGTATTCATTTCACAATCCAAATGATTTTTAAAAACGTTTGGAGGATGATCTGAATTTAAGCCGTAGACCATCTGGCACAGACTCCAGGAGCTTACCAAGTATGCTATAGTTTGATCAATCAGGCAGCAGGCTACACCTCAAGTTTCTGCATGCTCTAATGTTCTTCTCAAGTTAGAGGTGCAATGAAAACAATGATTAGTTCATGTATCCCAAAGTAGCCCTCATGATGTTCTTTGTGAACTGCTAGTAGTAGAATGGGCCTGTAGTGTCTTACGCCTGTCTCCCGAGCTTACATGCCTCTTCTCCAGTAATATCAACTCTATGCTTCTCTTTAGCAACCCCAGTGAACATTTGATTTAAAAACTGCAGCAAAATATACCTGTGAGAACGTAATCTGCGTTCTGCAAAAAAGTGCTCAGAGGTACGCATTTGCCATGAGACTAGGTAGGGTAAATCGCCTGTATTTATTTCAAACAAATATTTATTAATTGAATAGTAGATGGCAAAATTAACATCCGTGTCTTATGACTCAAGCATTTATACACAATCATCTACCTACACAATGCACTGATGGGGCCAATATAAATGTAAAAATATAATTTTGAGACGAGAAGAACATCATTGGTAAGAAGAAAAAAAAACATTGTTCACATCGGATAACAGCGTTGAGATTGAAAAAAATTACTTATCCAAAATAAAATGGTGGCTATTCTTGAACCCTTTTCACCACCTTTTGACCTCCTTCCCAAGAGTCAGAATTACTCAAAACCCTAAAACAAAGTTACAGAAGCTCAAACACAGTGAAAGTGGAAGATTTTTATGCAATTGGTCCATTGGACACGTGCTGTAAAAAGGACACTGACATTACCGTATTTCTTGTACTATGTGGATTTCCAAAATGCAGAAAAGGTGAGGTCCCCTCACACTTGTTTTACCACCTGCATGTTATACTGTCATCGATAAAACAATGGCATGTTAAAATAGGATATACAGATAGAACTGTGAGTTTTAACGCTTTAAAATGGTATATCCTGTTACCATAGTGATTGAAAATTGCACCCTCAAAAAAGGAATGAATGGCAAGTGAAATTAAGGGGTTAAGACTCGGTCAAAAAACAAAACACTGAGAGTTTGCAGATAGTAATAAAAGCCCGAAAGGAGTTACCTTTTGTCATCTCGGTACCACTCGAACTCAGCCTCCGGCACAGCGTCAGCCTCACACTGGAGGACCCCGCGCTGGCTGAGGGACACTCCCACATCCCGACCCTCTGTCACAAACGGGGGGTCTGCGGACAAGTCAGCAAAAACAGACAAGCGCTACTGAGACCAGCGGGAGAGAGAGACTGGCACACACCACGAGCGCTGCTGATACAAGCGAATCAGACTAAGCATCTATAATGTGCTATTACGATTTGGGAGCGGACAGAGAGAGAAATGCTGACAGACATGTAGACAAGGCTCATGCACTCCACGGTGAATTTCTGTCAGCCTGTGTCCTTTTAATTCGTATTGTATTCCTATGTTGTATTCATTTATATTATTAAATTGTAATATAAATTCATAACAAAATTATAAGCCAAAACAGCAAACGTATTGTTCATTTTTGTTCTTTTGTTGCACTTGGTTTTAAGCAAACTTGAAAAGAGTTACCACATCGTTTAGTCTGACCTCTAGTGGTAATCCTCTATGCTTTCTTTTTTGGCTCCACTGACATACAGAATCATCAGCTGTAATGCTTGACATACACACAGCAATATTGCTCGTCGACAGCTTCAGTAACTAATACAGCTCAAAAATGTAATTTTGGGTGAAATCAAAGGAAACAAATATATATATATATATACTATGAAATGTACAACTGAAAAATCCACAGCTCAAGTGTATGCAAAAACCTTGTCCTTGAAATAGACTATTGACAGTATACACTGCTGCTACACACATTTTATTTGCAATCATGTCAAAAAAGTGACACTTAAATACATTATCCTACAAACAACTGCCACCAAACAGAAATGAAACGCTACATACACCTTTATCCAGCATATTACCGTACATCATACAATTAAATTCCATTAACCGCCGCCTCCGTCTGAAGAAGTTGACTACCTGCCATACAACTATCTGACAGCCTGGCATATCAATGTTTTACACATCCCGTTTGATGAGCGCAGGAGGGGAATATGAGCCACAAGCAGCTGCGTCTTCTTGGCGAAAGCGCGGGGCTGAACGGCGCAGGGAGGGCACTCACAGTTGACGGTCAGCTCCACCGTCTGCACGTCTGCGGACACGTCGTTGACCGCGGTGCACTCGTACGTCCCGGCCTGCTGCCTGGAGATAGACGGGATCTCCAAGTACTCGTCTTCCGAAACAAGACCTGGGGGGACAGAAAGGAGGGGCACACGCAGCACTGTATGTGTCATTCAAACGAGAACAGAAAAAATTGAAATAAGTATAATACATTTTATGGTAACTTGAAATGGGAAAAGGCAAGTGAGAGAAGGGAATGAAATGCATCTCACTGTCGCATTTCATTTTCTTTCTAAATAACATTTTTACAAAGTTTTAACATTTATCTAGTCATCACCTTAATTTAAAACCACAAAATGGCCCCTATAGTCCGGCCCAATGTGTATGAATACACCTGTAGGCAACAGCTGGTGTTGATCACTTCATATCACATACACATAAAGAGTTATGCAGTGCATACTTAAAGCACATATCTGTAAAGCATTTGATTGTTGGACATACACAGAGTCAGCGAACTCAGTTACTTTACGGAGGAAGTGTTAACTATGCCGTTTGGTTTCCCTGAGAACGTGTCATATCGGCTGGATCTAATGGATGGCAATTTCATAAGTTTACTGCTCCTTGTATTGCAGCCCCAATTAGATACTTGTTTAATTTGTCAAATGTCAAAGTATATTCCCAAATGATCTGAAAAATGAGAAATTGTGCCAAATACCCGAAGATAACAATTGTGTGAAATAGTAGACCAATTAACTTACTACCCTCCGTCATAAGATCCTTCAAAGGATAGTAAGTAATCACATCTGGGAATACTTGGAGCATAATAAACTTCAAACTGCCCATCAACATATTTACTGAAAAGATAAATTCAACAACCGCAACGCTAATTGTGACTGTGGAATGGTTCTGGTCACATAACCAGGCTAAACTTGTAGAGGTTATGAGGTTTAATATCAGCATGGTATCTGGTTGGCCATTACATACTTTAAATGAAATGGTTCCTGTTTGTTTGACTATTTATCACTAAGACTGTTGCAATTGTATGTCACACAAAAAGAACAGTTCACATTAGTAGCTGCTTTCTCATTCTATTTCATTAAAGTAAGGAGGCCAGTACAAGCAGTGTGATGCAGTTCAATCAAGGAGCTTCAAAAGCTTCTGATCTGTACCGTAGGCTATATATCTGCTTGTACACCTTTATCCATCATGACATACAGTAGGCCTAAATTAATGAGATCATAGCAATATACACTCTATACTCTACAATACACACTTGAATGCATGATACCATATGCGATCCCGAATAGGACACATGGACTTGTTGGAAAGAAGGCATGCTTTAGACAAGTACAACATAGGTATATTGCCTCTAACCTTAATATGCAAATTGCTAATACACTCTACAGTGCATTATTCTACGATTATGAATTCTTTGAGAGGTTTGAATCTTAAACAATCTGCCCAGTGGTGAGCACATGTTGTTTGACATACAGGAGACATATAGGGCTGTAACATGTTATCACAGATCTGTGCTGATACCTTGATGGAGAGCAGGCTGATGTTAAGCATTAGGGTTGAGCAATTTCATTTCCTGTCTTCTGAGGCTTTCAGCAAATGCAAACATTTCACTTAAAACATAGTTTTTAGTGATTAAAACCTCCTTTGCACAGATGCCAAATCCAGATGAGTGCATCACTTGGAAAATGGCTTAAATGGAGCAAGACACCTGTACCATTTATAATACTAAGTTAATTTTTTTATGAATATATTTTGATATTATATTCAGGTGTAAAGTGCCACAAATAAAAATCATTGTGAAAGTGTAAAACTGAGGTAGTTGTCCTTTATTTTCACAAATGAGTCACAAATGTAATAGACATTTACTTGATCATACATTCCACACTTGACAATAAGTGCAGTACATGAGAGTGATATGCAGAACTACTAAAGATGTACTGTATGAAGCAAAATGTAAGTGTACCATAGTGTCCCTTAGTATCTCCTTATCTATCCAAAATGCCTTTTTGTCCATTATAAAGTAAATTAATCTGCACCTTTACCCAAAATAATGATGAAGCATTGCAACACACTTTGGTACACATTTTACACCTCATCATGCTGGTACAGTGATCTCCACTCTAAAGTGTGAATCTTCTGTTGACTGGGGATAGGACAACATTTTACAAATGTTACTATTTAAGATCAGTCCAAGGGAAATATTACCTTTTCTAGCACATATCAGTACATAGTAAATGTGACTGAATATTTATGGCCATGACATATGATGTCCTGACAGTGACACAATTATTGTTGTTTCAGCTCTGTACTCCAGCACAGATTGGATTTGTAACCAAGTACATTACATTACATTATTGGCATTTGGCAGACGCTCTTATCCAGAGCGACGTACAACAAAGTGCATACCCATAACCAGGGATAAGTTCGCTGAAAGACCCTAGAGGTAAGTACAATTTCAACTGCTACCTGTACAACAAAGATAAGGACAAGGGCCATTTTTTTTTTTTTTTTTTTTTTTTTTTTTTGAACAAACAAACAAACAGAGCAAAAGTCACCAAAGTTAACTATCCAAACACTGCTTACCTAGCCAACTAAAATACCGATACACAAGTCACAGAGACAACAATTAAGGTTCACAGGGAGGTAGGGAGGGATGGGGAGAGGTGCTGTTTGAAGAGGTGTGTCTAAATAGTCTAAATAGTACTAAATAGGACAACTTTATTTAAGATTTTGTTCCTTTGTCCAATTACGTTTGGTCCCCTACAATCCTGTATATAAAAAAAGACTGTAATTCCTACATGGATCATCTGCTATGGATATGAATACCCTCAAAGCTGACAGCATGCACTTTAACCACATATTTTTCAATTTCAAATCCAATGTGCTGGAGTATAGAACAAAATAAATAAATAAATGTCACTGTCCAAATACATACAGACCTCACTGTAAGTATAACCCATATTATGTACAATGAGATTACAATACAAAATAATATTCCACCATCAGAAAAATGTGGCAGTGTTCTAGCTTCACAGAAAACCAGTGCATCAAACATAACACATGACTGAGCGACCATGAATGATTAGACAACAGTATGTGAAAAGCTCACACTCAATTCCAATGTGATTAGTATGAATTCTAACAAAGCAGCCAGTACGCTAATACTGTCCAGAGTATATTAACAATGCTCCTGGATGAACAGGTAGAAAACCCCCAATACAAAAATGAAAATATCCAACATAGTACACATTGATGGGAATAAATCATAAAGAGACACCAAACAATAACATTTATATTATTGCCTGTATAATATTATTACATATATTCACCGCCAATGCTCAGTCTAGGGGAAAAAAAATAAAAATGTCTCACTGAAAAGACTGTGACAATGTCAAGGGAAAAAAGGCATACACGCAATGAAATAAAACCCAGTCTCGCATTCAACATCACCATCAAAGAGCAGGAAAGAGACTTTTTTTCCTTTTTCTCCCGTGATCCCCAGGTGTTCTCCGTGACAGGGCTAACATGCACATGTATTCACTTTAGTGAGTTCGGAGAGACAACAGCTCACACCTGGGAGCATCCGCTAATGAGAGAAGTCATTGTAGGGCCCTGCTCACCTGACGACAAGCATCGGGAGAGAACGCCCCCGGAAACCATCCAGTCTTAACAGCCTTGAACCCTTCCTCAGCAACCAGCTTTGAATCGAGCTGCAAACCAGACTTTTGCTGAAAGGGAGCCGTCCCCATTTCTTTTAATATCGTTTAAAAAGTTTTGAGAATGTGCTGTATAACAGTGTAATTAAATAATTTAAACTCTGGGTGTACTGATTCCAATAGTCGTGTTTTATTTAAAAAAATGTATTGGTCTAATACTTCTTTGGCCCTACAAACTTTCTACAAGATTTCTTTCTAACTCTCTCTGGCAATGTGAGAGAAGAAAGAATCTCTTGTTGGATATTTGCCTCAGTTCCTTTAAGATGACTGCAAGCATTTCCAGAAATTACAGGAAAAAAACTGGAGATAATACAAGATCATAAAATGAGCATGTAATTCCCTCTTGAGACACCCAAGACTGACCGCACCACCACAAATAATGTCAGAACAGGCAAGCATCTGCTTCTAAATGGGATGTATAACTCACAGTATCCTCAAGATGAATGCTGTAAACAAAAACAAGTTACTCCCTCCATTTCTGAGAATGATATTTATTATCTGCATCTGAAGGCTCTGGGAACTGTAGTGCTTTTCTCATTAAATATGTAACCACTTGCAGATATTGTTCACAAGCACGGAGAAAATTTAAATTTTCAGATAACTCTCAGATAATATTATTATTATTATTATTATTATTATTATTATTATTATTATTATTAGTAGTAGTAGTAGTAGTAGTAGTAGTAGTAGTAGTAGTATTAATTAGATATAGAGATGAGAACCAGGTTCCTGCTACTTGATCTATATAAAAACTGAGATTGTGTTATTGTGACAAAAAGATCTTTGTGACTCTTACTTATTATTTTAGTTTCTTAATTTTGATGCGTTCACATTTTATCTAGAAACTTGAATAAGTCAATAATTATAAGCGTTAAGATTATAAGTAATAATTTCAGCATAATGTTAATATGAGTTAACCTCTGAAGTCGCAAGGCCGGAGTGGGAATTTTCTTCTCTGCATTTCAGGGGAAGGGTGACAGGAAGGGGAGAAGTGAGAGCACATTTTTCAGGATAAAAAGTGTTTATCATTTACTATGCAATCTATGTTACACCTCATACACAACCCATAATATCATTCAGTTTCCATGTGTCCTTTTGGAGTCTCCAAATATCCTTTTTAGAAACCTGCCGAGACATATCTTAGAAAATACAATGCAGACTGCACATTTTTGGTGATATTGCCATCAAATTTGAAAGGGATTTGTCCAGTGTTTTTACTGTGGCTCCATTGTGTTTCTAAGCCTACCAGGGACAGCCTTGAGCATCTGTATCCACTCAAAAACAAAACATATTTTCAGAGAGAGAACAAGCTTCAACTTCCACTCAGTGGCAGCTGGTCAATAGGGGTGCAAAGGGTGTGGCCCCATCTCAGATCTGTCTTTAGTTATTGTATGACTCCCATTTTTCTCATTTAAAGAGGAAATCGTTTAAGAAATAATCTAGTTCGAGAGTTTGAGCTGTTCAATATTTTTCTTTTACATGAAAAACAATTTTTTATGCATGGGTAAGATTATCATCTTATAATGAGAACAGTCTTATTCTTTTTTTGTCAATGAATTGTACGAATGTAACATATAAATCACTAACAAATGACCTTGACGGTTCATTGAAGCACACTCGGAGCCATCAATACCAACTCAGAAAAACAGAAAAAACGTATACAGCACTTACCTAAATAAGTGGAAATATTGAGCAATGCATGCTCAAATCAGGTAGCAAACTGTGTGCCAAACGTGTTGAATACAGTGTGTCTCTCTCCAACTTTCAATATTCAATTATGTAGCAGAGTGAATGTCAAAGATTCAATTAATATTTGTCCTTCACTTACACATAAATGCAAATGTTATTTTGCAGACACAGTTCAACCATTACAAGTATAACTAAGCTGTTTTGTGTGTGAGTGGGGGGGGGGGCAGTCATTTGCATTTTTGTAAGTCAAATGTATTTAAATTAGCATAGCTACAATTCTACAATTCCCAGGCCTCTGGCAGTATGTTTTTTATTTTTATTTCATAAGAGCAAGAACACATACAGTGTAACAATTAACAAAGAGCACATAACATGAATGAATACAAACATCTATATTAGAATTTCTGAATTCATTCTATATTTTACATTCTCATTATACTGTTGACCTCAACAATACCTACAGTAAAACGGCCAACATCCAGAACCACTGAACATGACAAAAATGCTATTGGAAATGGACTCAGTGACTTCATGGCACGAATCTGAGGACCCGTGTGATGTCCACCTGATCCCTGCTGCCTGTAGCAGAGTGCATCCCCAGCTCTGGTTATGATGCTGAGTGAGTGCGCTAGCACACAACAGCTGCAGGCACACAGACTATAGGGGCTGATTCCTATCATTACTTATAATCATTCCTTCTCTCTTCTTTCCTCAACTGACCCTGAAATCGATCGAGGTCCGCCATCTTTAAGGACAGTGTAACCTTTTAAATGCTTCTTGAAGGAGTTAGGAGCAAGGAGCTAGGAGGCTCCTGAAGGACTCTTCAACAAGGAAACACGAGCACATCCTTTGCGGAAGTCGCCATGTCTGGAACTGATGTGGCCTCAAATTAAGGTTTTTGCCTAATACCCATCCACTTTTCCTTCTGTCCTTGTCTCCGATTCCATTCCTCGCCAACTCGACAGGTAGAGCTAGGAGCAAGGAAAGGAGGCGAGAAAAGAAAACAAGGAGGTAAAAATAAGAGATTGGAAAGAGGGGAGAAGCATCATCCACATCCGCACTGTGGACTGGCTGCCGCAGCCTGCAAGGGAAAGCGGCTGATACCCAATCAGAGCCATGGGAGACCTCCTCACTCTCAGAATTCTAGGAGGAGGCGCTTTTATGGCTGAACATGGCAGGGTCAGGCCCACAGTCTCCCGCACCAACTCCCGCGCACTTCAGAGAGCGAGCGGGGCCACAGCGCGCCGAGCCGCGGGGCCCTTCCAGACACAGAGCGGAAAAAAAAGCAGAGAAAAGAAAGCTCAGGGGAGGTGGAGAAAGAAACGGAGCGAAGGTGGATCAATCCGGGAAGGCCACCCGGTGTCAATTCACCGGGGACGTACGCCGCAATCAACTTCCTCCGAGGGGACGGATGTGATTGAGCGCGGAAAAGAGCTCGCCGGAGCGCGGGGGAGTCTAGTCGCCGGCTGCATCACAGGCGCAGTTCCGCCTCATCCACTTTAGGGTCAGAGTTCACCGTGCGAGCGGCCGCACTCTGCATTCAAACACACAGCCCTTTTCATGCGACACAAAATTGTGTTCTCACATGCAATGAGGTTCGCAAGAGGAAGTGGCAAGGGTGGAATAGCACCGACGGAACTTTAGGAACAGTGCACTCACAGGACAATAAGGCCTACACAAAGCCTCAGGTACTTTAAAACCAGAATAACTGGACAGCAGGCAATAGGACAAGATCATAAACAGCAGTTCAATTGTCCAAAGAATAGAAATTCTGTAATTGAAAAATAGCATGTTTTTTTTTACTCATTTCACATAGCTATGCTCTGCTCTGTGATTGAGTAGCAGTTCATAAAAGACTGTTTGTCTTTAACACTGATGTCTGAATATATGATAATGACAAATGAAAATGAGTGACCCTCTAAATGGTTGTATTCAGTCTCATAATGATAAATTTAAATCAGTGAGATTGCACTTAAAATGTAAGTGGAAGGCTGTCACATATATCTTATGCATTTCTTTTAGTGGTTGATGTTTGCGAATGAGGCAGCTGTAATTTCTGAAACATGAAAAATAGTTAGGTACATCTCAAATAAGTACAACCCGTCTGACTTCAGTCTGACTTCAGTAATAAAGGTAGCCTAATAAACTATACCATTAAAATAATATGTATAGTCAATAAAATAATGAATAAGTGAGAATGGTGAGACCTTTTTTGACTTCCTCCTGTGTGTAGGCAGCATGAACGTTTGATTGCATTGCTTATGATGATATATACGGCCCTCAATAAACTGCATTGAAGTGTGGCTATAGGCTATATTATGTGTTGCCATCTGACAACTGTATCATGCAAAAATAATTTCCCAACGGATTAATAAATGAATCCGTGAATCGATCAGATTTTCATCCTGACAGAGGGATGTGTGACAAGCAGAAAGAAATATATCTGGAACTGAGCAGCAATAATTCTGTTTCGATAGTCTATCATACAAATTAAATTGCTATATATTTATATGTTATGAAATTATGTAATAACAATATTATTTGATTTTTGAATTAATTCTATATTTTACATACTCATTATACTGTTGACCTCAACAATACCTTCCATCTGTAATCAATAGAGAAGCAAGATCCAGACTAAGTCAAATAAACTACTTTGAGAAAATAACATGGTAGTAATAACAATTGAAGAAGAAAAAGTTACCTGGCCAATCTAGTTGCACTGAGTCGGTGCAGCCATTTTGCACATGGTTATTTATTGTTATGGAATATGATGTTGTATTTGTCTGAGTGTACTCTCTTTTGAATGGTTCAATCTATGCACTGTGTTTACTGTGCAATTTGTTTCAGTATAGTATATAAAAATGCCCTACTTTGCAACATAATGCAAAATAATGTTATTTTGGCCATTAGAAGGTGCAGTGAGGTTCAACTGAAACGGCCAAACTATCACTAACTTTGGATTATTTTGAAACCACTGAAGAGCTTAAAGAACTCTTAAAGGTGAGCTGAGCCAAATGATCTAACTCACTGAAAGCAATGCCCATCACTCATTTCTTAACCATCACAGAAATAAACACAACCATGGAAAACAGGCTTGAGGGTAGAATTTAAAGTGAATAGCAGTTTTGCCTTCTTCCTTTTAAAATACTTGTCACTGGGAAAAATTCATTTTGACAGATTCACTTTGATCTGACCCATCAAAATCCACAGGCCTTTTGTTCAAGCGCATAATAAGATATGAAAACCACATCTGTTACTAATGCCGAAAACATCCCATTTCAGATTTCAACAATATCATGGATACAACAATTATAGGAGATGAACATTAAAAAAAGGTCTGAGTTTAGTGACTGGAAGGCTTGTTGGAAGGCTGTGCTTGAAGCTCTGAATTCTATAATTCTAACTCACCTGGTCAAAAATACCTATTTAGTGCTGTCAAAAATCATTTTATGGTTGTTTTTGATTTCATATTTTTTGTTTCTTCCTTACAGGCCTTTTCTTTGTTTAATCAGCATTTAAAAAGCAAGGGGCTTTTGTGATGAATATCAGAAAAACTGCAAAATCACAATAAAATTCAGAATAAAAGAACTTCCAAGGTTCACCCTTTGTAAACTGAGATTCTTCTGAAGGTCCTCTCGCAAATGAATGGATTCAATTAAGTTCCCCTGCTCCTTCTCCGGCGGAAATCAGTCAGCTGTCAGAAATGCCTGTTACTTGATGGAAATAAAGCTTTCTCTCTTTGAAGCCACATTCTCTGCTTCAAATATATTCAGTGTATCTTCTTCATTGAAAAGAAGAAACTTGGAGCCCTGCGCATAAAAAGATCTGCATTTCCTTATACCCATGTAGAAAGTGGTGGGGGTCGTTGAAGAATCAACTTCTTCCCTCATATAAACTTCAGAAAAGACACATTTCAAGGACTTTATATGGCAAATATCCATGAGCATTGAGACTAAATAAGATTCTACCCAAACTGCTGGGAGTTATGTGTGGGGTGGGAATGAGAGGAGAAAGCTCCACGAGCATAAATAAATGTGCTGAAAACTTTCTAAATGAGTTTCAAAACTCTTCCACAGCGCATCCAATCTCTCCTCTCCCTTGAGAAAGTGAAGTATACTGAAAATGAAAAGACGTTGGTAATTTGAATCAGCAGAATAAAATGCCATGTCTTCTGGTTCACCCAGAACAGCCAATTCCTGTGTATGAAATTTACTGTAAACACTTCCATCAACATCTATTATCACTCTACAATAAGTACATCCAGGTTTTTTTCAATATTATGTAAACTTTTTGGTGACAAGCCTGAAACTGATTTATTTCATTTATTTGCTCAAACATACTACTAAATGGTAAATTTATATAGCGCCTTTATCCAAAGCGCTGTACAATTGATGTTTCTCATTCACCCATTCATACACACATTCACACACCGACGGCGACGGCGATTGGCTGCCATGCAAGGCACCGACCAGCTCGTCAGGAGCATTTGGGGATTGGGTGTCTTGCTCAGGGGCACTTTGACACAGCCCGGGCAGGGGATCGAACCAGCAACCCTCCGACTGCCAGACAACTGCTCTTACTGCTTGAGCCATGTCGCCCCCATAGTAGCTATACTACTATAGGTTAAACACAGGCGGGTACCATAATCCATATGACAAGAAAGTATTATTTCTCACCAAAAAAGGCTTGTGTGTGCACTTCAGTCAGCTGCATCAACTAAACTTCTCTGGACACTGTGTTCATCCGTAGTAAACAGTGTTGTTCCTGAGTAAGGTTTGCACAGGAGACCAGACAGCATTTCAATGCTAATTCCTTTGTTACAATTCAGTTATGTCACCGGAGACAGGGGAAGTAGTTGTAACATTTCCTTCCCTCCAGAACTCATTTGGATGGACTTTTTGTGATGTTTCTCCTGAAGTCAGACTCTGACAGAATGTGGCCCATGAAACATGCGAGAACCCCTCCAAATGAGATATGCTCAGCAAATCCCAGTGTATCACCAAAATACTACTTGCAAGCGATTCATGGTAAACCAGAGATTTCTGGGCACTTTTTCAGGACCTCTGCCATACCTACAGCATCACCTAGTAGGCTAGCCTACATAATGTCTAATACCAAATTTCCATCTCACTTTCCTCCCTCTCACATCATCTATTTAAAAGGTCATTCACTTATTTGAAAGTGAATCAGCATGAGATTCTCAGAAATAAAGTGGAAAAACACACCCGCTGCTGTTAATTAAAGTGAACTCTTTGAGTAATTCTTGAAACATTCTGTTCACGTCATCTTTTGGGAAACAGAGCTGTCTTGAAAATTTGTATGGAGTATTTGTATGGAGGTGCATTTTCAAGACATTTTCAAGACACCCGAGTGTTTGACCAGCAATCATCAGAGATAACCTTCCATCTTAAATCGGAGATAATTCATTCCAGATTATTTACTAAGTTTTAATACATTGGTTTGATTATAATCTATAAGATCCTTGACCTTAACAGTGTGTACTTAATGTTCCTTTATTTTCTTTGAGGCAAAGTAATGGAAAGCATTGAGACTATAAGGTTAATACTACATGAGAATGTTTCATCTGGAGTAACTGGAGTAACACAATTTATTTTCTATTGCCCGCTTCCCAAGCAGTTTTCTCTCAGATACAAACCATAAATATTATTTTTGAATAAGTCTTGCATAACGGTTGTAAGACCCCTTTTACGACAAGGAATTATTATTCATTATTTTCTCCCATTTCCCAGAGCATCCATTTCCTCCTGATCAATAAAGATTCAATATTCTAGCAGTGCTTTGTATGCTAAAGACCATGGCAGGCTTAAATTTTTCAAAGCCATATTATTGTGACACAAATTAACAGCCAGGCATTTTCCACAGTGCTGACTGTGGAATCTACATACTGTACACCTCACTGCTAGGACCATTAAAAAATCTTTTACACTAAAGCACACTTGAAACACAATTTCATCACTTCCAAAAATTCAACAATGTCCATTTTATTTGGTTGGCATTTATATCCACCCATATCCATCATCCATAACCATTTTGAGTGTGAATGAAGTAAACACTGAGCAGCATTTATTGTTATTGAACCTGTTATAAGAGTGAAATGGCTTTAATGTCAAGATAGCGCACCATCATTTGATATACAGTAGGTTATTTAATTATTTATGTGTTGTCTTACAGCTGCAAGGCACAATGAACCAAAGAGAAACACTGCTTTTCTTGGGATCAGAATTGTAGGCACCAATGGAGTAGTTTGTGCCAACCAATCCCACAGGCAGAAATCATGGAAGCATTTATAATAGTCACCAAGGTGCACCATAGGTACAGTTAATCTCTTATCTACTGTAAAGTAGACCCTCATTCAAACTAAAATAAAACAAAAATCACAGTACATTTTTATGTATGCAAACACACACACACACACACACACACATACACATACACATGCATTTTATTCTATTATAGTTGCCATTTACGGTTTCAACAGGGAGATAATTATATCATCTGATTAAAAAGGAGATAATTATATTTCACTGTGTGCACCTTCCTGTTCTTCTTCTTGGATTTGGTTTATGTTCTAATATGCCCCACATCTAAGATATAAGCATAAAAGAAAGCACCACTGTCCAATTAAAGAAGCTTCCTCCATTGTTGCCTCTTTGCTTTCACAAAAGGAAATGTTTCTGAAACAAAACTTGTTTACATTTGCTTTTGTGTGCTTCCCTGCTCTGTATTTCAATGAATCATTCAGTTTGTTAGTTTTGATTAGAAGAGGAACAGTTCCCCACAGTGGAGGCTCTCAGAAGGGGATTACAAAAAAATATGAACAACATGAGTGCCCTGCCATTGCTGTTATCACCAGAAAGCTGACAAAAATTCACTAGAAAGCTAAAATAAATGTGTCTTAGAAAGTTTTACTTTTTCTTAGAAAAGTCACTTTTTTGTGAAAATTTTTTAAATGAAATCTTTCCTAAAATAGAAGGGGTATGACTGATTGAAAAACACTGACTGATTTAAAACACCTTATTATAAGTTGACCCGCTCCATAAATCCACGCGATTGACATCTCCATACAAATAATCTATAGCAGGCTATTCACCCACTGAGACCAAGACAAAGAGTGTGATAGCTTCCATCTTTGCACAAGCTGCAGCCAACCATAAGCATTGTTGAGGAAGAGATAAATCATTCAATAATTTGGAATTGTCATTCAAAATTAGTACTCTGGGACAGCATGAAATATCTCTGTAAACAGAGCCTTTATGAGCCAAAATTATTGAATTACAAAACAACATATTCAGCATAATCCTATTGGTCAGACACAATAATACATTACAATGTTGCGTGCTTCGAAAATGTTAAAAAACTGAATCAAAGCTGGTCTGAAATTATACTCAGAGTTGGCTGAAATGAGAAAAGTAGTATTTTCATAAACAAAACCATTTCACTTAGCAGACACGCTTATTCACAGCTTACCACCAAGAAGGTATGTGCCAATGTGTAATCAGTAGCAGTAAAGTTAATGCCACTATATACTCTAACCAACCTTGCACTGCTATAGCTATAGCATTATCCAGAGAGAAAAAGCAGGAAGAAACGAGATGGCTGAAGAGGGTCAGAGAAGTCGTGGTGCAGTCTGAAGAGATGGTAAATGTTTCTGCTGACCACAGACAGAACAGACCAGCACAGACAGAAGATAGATACTATATTATCAGTGTCTTGCAAAAAAATGTATATGCTTGACAACTCTCAATACAGGTAGTGCCAATTCAGCTGGTTGAAAACCCCATGTAAGTAAACCAACCTAAAGCAAATGGAAAATAGCATTGTTCCTGAGAGCTGTTTTTGTAGAGTATTGGTTGACTGAGTGACAGACTGCAAATTGCCCTAGATAAAGGTATAGATATTTCATAACAAAGATATGGTGATAAATATGACATGATGATGTTATTGTGTTTTTACATTTTACATTGTGTATACATTTGAATTCAATTTTAGATTTTTACAACTGCATTTGAGAGTACCTTTTTTCCTACTAACAGCTTTATAATACATTTGGGGATAACGTATTTTTACCAAACTATGAAAAGCAATTTTGTAAATTATTTCCAGTATTATTTGATATTTGTCACACTGAATTGTTTCAGATCTTTATACAAAATTAAATATTAGACAAAAATTACTATTTCGTTTATTTAATGTGAAACACATTTTTCTTTTATTTGTCTGAATTAAATCAGTTCTGCAAAAGACGAGGAGGCTAAAAATTACAAATTACAGCAAGGGTTTGGTTGCAATTATTTTGGCTAAAGTTTGTGCTACCAGTCATTAAGTTTAAGAGGGAAATTACTTTCTCACCGGGGGTGATATATGCAATAAATGAAATAGTCATGTAAAAAATGTGTTTACTCAGGTTCACAGAGAAACCATTCAGTGTGACAAATATGCAATAATAGAGAAAATCAGGAAGGGCACACAAACTTTTTCACGGCACTGTATATCTGTAGTAATAGATCAGAATTCTCACACTGTTCCAAAAAAGAAATGAAATCAAAACATGAATTGCATCAAAATCTATCCCAGATACAGTGAAATGTGCTATAATGGCTTCCATTGTGAGAAACAAAAAACTGTTTTGTGGGTCTAAACTTCCTTGAATTGCTTATAATGACTTTGCTTTTGCTTTGTTATTTTGTTATTGTTTTTCAGGACCTTCTGTGCATTAGAGTCAGAACATTTCTGGAAGGGCATTTGAAACCTATGGTCCACAAGCTAACAAAGCGAAACCCCAGGCCCTTGTGATTCCTGGCAAACGAGGGTATCACTTCTCAATGGATGAAAAACTGCATTTACATTATTAAATTACAGAGCTTAATCGGCTGAGACGGAGAAAGTGTGCACGTACCCTCAAGGTATTATGGAACTAAATGTGATATATGTTCAATAAGAACTCTGGCTTTTATGCGAGAGCTTGTTCTCATGATGAATTGCACAGCATTGCTTATGTGTCACTAACCAGACTGGTCAACAGGATGAGCAGCTTTGCATAATATAATCTTTTATCCCCTCAGTTGAGCCTTGGATCTCTAACGTTTAAAAAGGAGGTGTGATCAGATCCAGCTGCAGTCTTTTTGGAGGCCTAGTCCAGAGGTAACTCCACCAGGGGCATAAGTCCATAGACCAGATGCCCATTGCCCAGGTCTACCATCATTTTGGATCAACCTGTGGTGCCTGGGATCTATTTAAGGTTTTTTGCTCTATTCAGTTAAAATATGACATTTGTACAAAAGAATACAACCTTAGAGGCCCTAACCCTAGATAATCTACAACCACTCCATTTAACTAATGGAAATTACATATGTGGCTATACCATATCATTTGAACAGGAATGCTTGGTGTATTTATGCAACAGTACAAATAATAATAATAATAATAATAATAATATGTAATTCAGGAATTTGTTATTATAAGTTGAAGGACAAGCTGCGATGTCAGCAAGACAGCACCCAGAAATAGAAAACTCAAATCAAACTGCCAACCCAATTCATGAAGATATCACATACTTCTCCGAAGGTTGAATTCAGTCCTACAATTATGTTATTTTACTTCAGCTGAATCTAAAGGGAGCTGCTCCACTCAGCTTAATCACACTTGCAAAGTGAACTGCAAAGATGCACATTCAATGCCAGGTAGATTCACATTCATTTTACAATTATTTTCAGCATCAACCTGCTAGACGCCTGTCAAGCACACAGTCTTTATATATTCCCATTGGATTTAGACTTAGACGGGATAACGCTTGGAGTTCGGTATCTCCCATCTCAAGAGCAAACAATGACAGGCTGGTATGTAGACGTGGGAGAGAAAAACAGCCAGCACTCTAAAGGGTCTCTATTACAGACCAATTCACACTTAAAAAGAAGAGTGGTGCCAAAAATAAAAAAATGAAAATGTCATGAGCCTTTATACTAAACAAACATAGCTGTATTGAAAAAATACACATGTACAGTAATTCCTCCATTAGTGCCATGATCAGTCTATCAAAATCCGGCAGCTTCAAAATAAAGGTATACTTTAAAGTGTACATTTCAGCCCGATACTTCATTATTCTAACTATTCTAACCGCATTTTCACAGAATTGCAAGTGAGGAAAAAGTGGCAGTTAATGTAAGAATAAGCACCTTCCGAATTATCCAGACTTCAACAAATAATGTACTCTGTCTCTCCATCTATCATACTCTCAATCCATCAATATAATCACAACATTTCAGTATTTGAATGCTTACAAGCAATAAAAAATAGACAGCAAACAGCAGTTTGGGGGGGAGGGGCAAAGTTATTGTCCAATATTAGGTTGGTTCAAAGTTACCAAGCATGGTTAGGTACACTAATGCTGTGTATCATGTTCCGTGCAAATAAAACGCAATATAATAACATAACATGAACACAAAAAAGCATAAAAACTGTTTTGCACATTATGCACATTTGCTAAACGCTATGGTGGCTTTCATGTTTGTTGGCATCCTTGATCATTTCACTCTAATTCATTTGCTGACCAAATGTGTTTTCAATTGGACTATGGGTATTGGAGATATGGTTTTACATGAAAAGGGCTACCATGTAACTTTTGATTAGCCAGTGGAGCTTTGTTGAAGGGACTACCAACCACAGATACAGTTACATAATCAAAACAATTGATGTTTATGGAAATATATTATGTGATAGGCCATGCCCACCTTCAAAAATTACAACCACATTTAAAATGTAGACACCCAGAGGGCTGAGGACCAGCTGTACTGAATTTCATATCCCTTTATTATGCTGAAGGTGAGTGACTGGATGAATTTTACATTTCATTATGCTGAAGTTCTTCTGGTTCGGAATCAGCAGACATTTTGATGTTGTGCAGAAGCCTAGAGAGCCTTTTCTTGAGCAAAGACTGCCAGTTGTTGGTTTACAGTGGGTGTTCGATTCTAACACTAGCAGTAGCCTGGAGCCATATGCCTCCATCACAGATGTAGCAAGCAAGTACGGTAAGTCATTTATTTCATGTTTAAATATTTATTTAGTTCTGAAGTCGCTGTACTTTGTCTGTCTTCATCATTAGCTTACAGAGCACAATATTTTTAGCCACAGCAACTCAATGTTTGAGTTACATATTAACATAATATCAAATACAATAATCATGTTTTGTACTTGGTTGCATATCCATTGCATACCATGACTTGTCTGTGACCTATCAACATCACCTGGATATCTTATTTCCTGATGGTCCTACAAGCGATATGAATTTGAATGGATCTCTATGGGAATTGGGGGGTGGGACCAGATTCAGATGTAAATTATGCTGATACAGTATGGAACACATGTGTTGGCTAAATGGCTTTAAGCCATTTGAGGTATTAAGCCAGCCTCAAAGAACCGTTCTGCTACTAGATACATACTTCAAAGGTTGTTTCTCCTGAATAATTCTTCCATTGAATTCAACAGGAATATTAGTCAGGAGAAATGTCCCTTGTAGTATCTACAGCATATCAGGCAGCAGATACCTTGGACCCTTGATCACATAAAGCCATTTCTCCAGAATAAGTCTTCCATTGAGTTCAACAGGAAAATTAGTCAGGAGAAATGTCCTTTGCATGGTGTGTCCAAACTTTTGACTGGTACTGTACATCTATGTTTTGTTTTCTAATATATTAGATCTGTTGGTCAGAGTAGTAGATATGCTTTAATTTAAGACCATTATTCACTGCGAAAGAAATCCCTTTGGTTTAAAGAGAGTTCCAGGCTTTCTGTTTGTCTTATCTTTTATGTTGCGACCCTATAAAGAAGCTGAATCGAAATGTATTTATCCTTTTGTGTATATTAGAATATCCTCCATATATGCCATCTGAAGCAGGCTAATTGGGACAACATGTTTACAATTTTCTAGTTTTTCATTGTTTTCATTGTTCCCCTATATAGTGTATTAAGCCTCAGAGGTTAAGATTTGTTAATATTGACATTGCTTTGTCTTTACTTTGTAATTCTAGAGGTTTAAGGCGAGTGCTAGTGTGTGCGTGCGTGTGAGCGTGCATTGTTAAGAACGATGAAGAGCTTTATGAATTAAAAAATAATAATAAATAAAATAAAATAAATTAATAATAATAATAATAATAATAATAATAATAATAATAATAATAGTAGTATTACATTTCATAAAATAGCTCTAATAAAATGTCCTGTAACCTTATCATTCCCAGTGCTGCATTGACATTGCTTAGTGCTAAAGTCCAGTGTGATTATATCCATATTATTTTAGATCCATGCTTAATGCAAATTACCCTTGTCTCTAATTGACTGAGAGATTGTGAGCTCAAGCACACTCCAGCAACCCTGACTGAAACGGTTCCATTTCAATCTCCATGTCCAACCCGCATTTAAAATCAAGCGCTGTTATTACCACCTACTCGTGTGGTGTGAGACCCAATTAGCACATCTGTCTTTATATCTAATGCCTGCTCCCCTTACAAATTGATTATTCAATGTGTTGCTACTTGAATATTTAGATGTGCATATTAATGTGTGTAGGCAGCAGTCATATTGATTTTTTTTTTCTTTCATGTGAGGATTTTTATTACTACTAAAGGTTTGCAAGCCATGTTGAAATGTTTTCCTAGTGTTTCTAAATACCATCAGTTATATTTCTTCAATTTGTTTATTTTTCTCATCAGAGAAAATGTAATGTAAAATCTGATTTTGTCTGGTTAAAACAAAATAAGCATCTGCACCCAGCATGTAGCTAAGGGCCTTGAGTCACACAAAAGTTCCTCCTTAAAAGGAAAGTATTTTGATGTTGTTGATCAAAAGAGGACATTTTCACATCAGTCCAGCCTTCACGTCATACCAGGGTTCCTGCTAATGAGCCGCTTGCAGAAGTTATAATGAAAGTGAATGGGGGCAACCTTCTGCAGCTCCAAATCTACTTAAATACACTCCACAAAGCACCTTCAGAGAACAGGATCCCACAGTTTACAATCACAATTTTATGCTGCTATTTAATAAATTAGTGCTGACTCTGTTATTGTAAAATCTCTGCGCAGGTCGTGGTGTGCAATGCAGTGATACTTGGCCATGTCAATCGTACATTTGTACAATAAAAAGTGGTCATTTGACTTCAAAGTCAGACATCTCTCGGTTTCTGTTTGCTAAAGGTGCACTGTGGAGTACGTTCAAGTGGTTCTGGAGCTTCATGAAGGTTGCCCCCATTGACTTCCATTATAACTTGCAGCTTTTGATGTGAAGGCTGAACTGGTGTCTCTCATCGATCGACAACATTATGGGTGAGTCAAAATAGTACTAGATATCAAATATTTGAAACTAACTGAATTACCGCTGAACATGTTTTGATGATCATATGGTGCTTAGCTCTGTTTCAAGCAGCATGAGGTCAATTTAATACATTGCCAGCTTTGAGATAAGCCAGTCCTTATCTGTCTGCCATTGACAGGTTAACTTGACCTCAACCAATCAGGCTAATCATTCACTGCTGAAAATGTTGATCTTTATCTACTTTTTAGTTAGCATCTAGTTATAGGTCTAGCATTCTGCATGTCATCCCTAGTTTGCACTCTGTTGGTTTTTGTCTCGGAGCACTCTTGTGACCTTAGAGACACGTTGGGTTGTGTATCTTCATTTCTTTTGTGACTGTAACTTTTATATGTCTGTAACAATCATGGTTTGTTCAACTTACATCTTCAGTCGTTGAATACTTGTAATTTATAAATCTCTTAATTTGATAGATTGCGCTGTCTATTGATGAATTTGGTGATTTAATTTAAAATTTGTATCTTTGATAACAATTACCATCTATTTTACATATTGGATAAGGAAGGAGTTTTAACTGTTAATGCCACTTGTATTCGGTATTCTCAGTGCTACTGTAGCCATAGTGAGTTACTGTAGCTGTCACAATGGTTAACGATGCATTTGGAAATTGTCTTTCGATATAGATTCTGAAAAAAAAAACACCCTGAAAAAAGCAGGTATTTTGAAAGACTAGTTTCCATTTACTTGTGTGACAAAACATATATGCATGCTGTAAATTTGAATAAAACTTTCCCTTGGATTCAAACAGATGCTCTTTGACTCACAAGTAAATATGAATGTTACCACAATTTGACAAGTTCAACAAAACAATAGAGCATAAATAAATACTAAAATTGCGTGCCAATAGTTAATAGAAATAGAAATATTCATGTCACACTAGTAGATTTAGCAAAAGATAAATTCATCATACGGTTTAGAGTACTCTAAACTGTTGTCCAAAGTTAAGGTTGATTCCTTTTACATATCACAATCACAGCTGCCATTAAATTACAGTTCAGCATTAGATAATGTAAACATTATTCATTAACGATAAAGTGAGAGTGGGCCCAGCAATGGCCATTGCCCTAGCCTGTGATACAGTAGGATCTGTCCTCTCATTACATTCAATGCCAGCAGGAGACAAAAAAAAGAAACACTTGCCACCTAGTTATAATTTGCCTGGCTATAAACCCATTCTTATTTCTGTGCTCCATTAAACAGCTAACCAATCCTACAGATGGCTGTCTCAGCTATCAGCGCCTACAGCCCAGAGAGACTGTAAACATCCCTGTTCTTCGCAATCCCTCATAATATTATGCTTGATGAAAACCAATGATCTTGAATATATTAAATGGAAAAAAAGAACATTAAATCAAGTCGTCTGGGGAATCCAGTGCAACAGCATAATATTTGACAGGATTCAGTGAATTATGGGTGCTTTTTCATTTTATTCCAAATGCAATACTAAAATGCATGCAGTCTAATTCCTCGGATATTGTATTTTGATAATTGAATAATACTTATCATATTCTAAATGTATTTCTCAAAAAGATTCCTGTCACAGATTATCCCATTTTTTGTGAAACAAGAAGTCATGAGATGCCACAATACAATTTGCCAAGGTTGAGATGAACAGGTTTAGTTTTGTTTGATTTCATTGTTAAATATACACTCAGTGAGCACTTTATTAGGTATTTATTAGACTTATTGGTCTTCTGCTGCTGTAGCCTATCCACTTAAATGTTTGATGCGAGGTGTGTTCAGAGAAGCTTTTCTGCATACTACTGTTGCAATGTGGGGGTATTACTGCCTGAACTCTTCTGAACTCTCTCATTAACAACAAGTTTTTGCCTGCAGAACTGCCGCTCACTGGATCTTTTTTGTTTTTCTGGCGTTAATCATTTGAGGGTACTGTACAAGTGTACAAAAAATTTCCAGACCTGCAAACAGTTGTGACAATGATTTGACACACTTGTAATTTTGCACTATAGTGTACTAGGAAATGAAAAAAAAAAAAGAAGATTTTATTAAACATGAACGTTTATGTATTTTGGTTATGTCAGGTTTTTATAGCTTTGTGTTTGAGACCGATAAACCTGTAAATGATAGTTCATCCATTATGTATTGAACATTAAACATCAGAATTATAATCACATTGCTCCTAAGGGTTACTGATAACATTACCATTAACATGTATATTTAATTAGCACTTGGAATTCACTTTTTTTTTTCAGAGACAGAAATTAAATAAATATTTGAAAATGAACCCCAGGGAAAGTGATAAAGCAAACAGACAGTGAACAGTCACCCATTACAAAGTCTGCTTAAATGGTTAGATTTAAACAGATTATACTTTAAATCCAATTTCTCTTGGATATTCCTTTCTTAAAGGACACTGCAGTATGAGCCCTTCCTATTTTTCAACAATGCACCAATATGCTATAAACATCCTTATTATCACAATGCGCTGTAGATCTATATCTCTGAATAGAGAGAATTTATATATTTGCTGAAATAAACTCAAATCCTCCAATTCACTGATTAGGCATGGATTATATATATAAATATATATAATATCAGTACAAGCTGATATCTCATTTGTTGTTGAGGAGGAATCAGCACAGTGAGCATATTTAATCTATATATATTTTAACATTTAATATGATTCAAGACCTCTGAGGATATCATGATCTGTTAATGATTCCTGTCTGTGCTTGCTTAGCAGTGACGGAATGAGCTTCCCATGGTGGTTCACTCTAAAAAAGTTGGAACCGTGTGATTCCATAGAAAAACCCTATCTGGCGAAAGGGTTCGTTGTCGAGAAAAATGGTTCTTTGTCAGGGAGCTTTCACACTCCACACCAACGACAGATGGGTTCCATAAACAACTAAAAAGGGCTCCACTATGGAATCACACCAAAGAACACTTTCAGAAACCTCATCTATCGCATATTTCCATTTGTCCAGTTCCCACCCTCAAGCACATCTAGTGTACTTCAGGTTATTGTGCCATATTGTAATATTTTCTATGGGTTGTTGGGGGTGTTATAAGTCCACAGCAAACACTCAGCGAGCACTTTATTAGCAATTTATTAGACTTATTTGTATTGGTCTTCTGCTGTAACCTATCCACTTAGAGGTTTGATACATTGTGCGTTCAGAGATGCTCTTCTGCATATCACAGTTGTAATGTTTATTTGCACCTTCCTGTCAGCTTTGACCAGTCTGGCCCTGGGGGTGTCAACAAGCTGCATATGTATGCATGAGCTTTAGGTGGGAGGTTTGAGAGTTACTTGAATACCAGAAATGCAGCATTTTTTTTACCTCCGATCATGAATATGATGTTTATCCAGCATTACAGTGGTTTCGCGTTTCATTTGGTTCTCCCACCTCAGGAGATCTGCCAGGAAGCGACAAATTTGCATATATTTTCCACAGTAACTACTTGTTGTTCGCACAACCACCACCAGGTGTCATATGTGAACACTCTAATCCACAGCGCTCTGAAATACTTGCAGGTTTCAACAGTAGGGGGGCAGCAGTGTCCTTTTTCATCATGAGGGGCTTGCATTATCATCATAGAGCTGAAAAGTTTCTAGAAGTAAATACAGTACCAAAATACTCGGCAGAGGGAAACAGCTCATTGGAACTTTACTCCAGCTGATTCTTGGAACGTTACTACAGCTGATTCACGTTGCCTCTTAAAAGTCAACTTAAAAACAAAAAGTAAATGAGAGGCATGAATAGCATGGCAAACTCATCCTATATACTGATAGTAGCGTAGGGGAAGAAATGTTTTGCAGGACAATATATGAAACAGTTTTACTCTTGTGTTTCATGAAATTTATTCTGAACCAATTGACCCATTTGTCTCACAGCACTGCACATCATAGAACATTCTAGCAGAGGCACTGTGCTACTGTGCTGTGGGGGAAATGCTGGAATAAACTTTTTTTTATTACTAATGTATTGCTGTTTTGTTATGCTAACGGTGAATGAATTGAGGGATATAATAGGCACATAAACATGGGGAAAATTCACTATTTGGAGTGTGCTTTAACACTTCTCTCTTCCCCCACAGAGAACGCGCAGCTTCCATGGTGTTTGCATGAGCATTGAACATACACAAAATGTAAATTTCCCACAGCTCACATGGCAGGTCCATGAAAAAATCTCCCCTAATCTCTGACTTGCTAAGGCATTGTTTTAATAGCAACCCAGTTGGCGATGTTGTAAAAAAGAAACACCACCTGGTAAACGAGTGGCTAGTTTTCTTGTGTAGGGTACATTCAGCTTTTTCCAGGTTTTACCCAATACAGTTATTCAGCTTTGTGAAAGTGATCTTCGCGATCGGAATATAAATATAATTCAAATCGGATACTGCTTCTATCGGTGGATGAATTTTAAAGAAGATAATAGTATACGGATTGATGCAGATGTAAGTTGACGTTAGCACATTATCTTTTAGTAGTGCTTATTATACTTTCGTAGCACATAGCTGGCGATCTTCAAACCATATCGCACTTGTCTAGCTTATAGAAGCGGATCTAGTAGCCTACCTCTTGAATTGAGATAAATAGCCGTTTAATCTGCATGTTATTGATGGTCAGGTGCATAGGCAAATCCAATACCTTTATCCATCCATCCATCCATCCATTATCTGAACCCGCTTATCCTGATCAGGGTCGCAGGGGGGCTGGAGCCTATCCCAGCATACATTGGGCGAAAGGCAGGAATACACCATGGACAGGTCGCCAGTCTATCTCAGGGCACACACACCATTCACTCACACAGTCATACCTACGGGCAATTTAGACTCTCCAATCAGCCTAACGTGCATGTCTTTGGACTGTGGGAGGAAACCGGAGTACCCGGAGGAAACCCACGCAGACACGGGGAGAACATGCAAACTCCGCACAGAGAGGCCCTGGCCGACGGGGATTCGAACCCAGGACCTCCTTGCTGTGAGGCGGCAGTGCTACCCACTGCACCATCCGTGCCGCCACCCAATACCTTTATCGAGAACCAAATTGAGTTTGGCCTTTCTATAGTGTTAATGCAGCAGGTCAAAAGGGCCTGTGACAATAATAACACTGTCACATTAATTTGCATAGACTATGGCGGTTCCACCAACAAAGAACGTGGAGCGATCGGACTTGGTTGGACTTTATATTCTTACACTTTATTCATATTTGCACATTGTGACGTGCAATGGATTTATAGCTGATCTGTGCTCATTACATTTTTGACCTAAATCAAATCTGATGCAGTGTTTTCAGCATTCTGTAAAGTTGAGATAATACACCCTTTGCCGCATGGAGTCACATACAGCCGATTTGCTGGTCTGGTGATGTTGAGATCTGGTCTGACAGACCTGGCTGAACTCAAGCCGGAAAACTCAAGTGGGTGCACTTTTGTTCCCTTGCATTGCAAGCCGCAGCGGATAACAGTGTCTGCTAAATGAATGCCATGTAAAGCAAAAATCATGATGAACCTGCTGCTAATAATCCCAGTATAACATGTGCATTATCATGCAGCACTTAGTTGGTCAATATGCTAACTAAGCACACTTGTTTGTGTCAACAGGAAAGTGTAAAAGTGCAAAGGAGCCACATTTGTATGGAGCTTAACTGCATGCAGAAGACTGCCCAAGTCTGACACTAGCTCATTACCGAGGATTCCCAGGAACCCGGCTTTACCCCTGTTAATGGTAGACCATCAGAGCCCTCTCCCTGTGTTTCACAAAGTAGGGCACTCACATCCTCGTCACATTTAAATTTCAAGACTAAAAATCTTTATAACAACACAAGCGTGAGTCAAACTCTCTGGCTCGACATGAGAGCGTCACCCTAAATTATGCAATTTAAAGGAGAAATGAAAACCACTTCAAAAGCAATCCTTTCGGTCCTTCTCCTGATCAAGCAGAGAGCACATTAGAAGAAATTGGGACTGAAGTAGCTGCGGTTTATAGAGAGATGGCCAGCATTTTGAAAAGACAAAGAAAAGGTACACTACCACTGTTCTGTAATTTTGTCAGATCAGCAACACCTTACGAGTGAATATCACCACACACAAACCAAAGTTATGTTAAAAAAGGATATATAACAAATTAACAGTAAAGCAACTCTAGCAGAGATGATTTTGTTTTCAACAAAATAAGATTCAGCAGAATTAAATCAGGTTAAACTGGATTTCAAATGTCACCTCAGAAACAGAAAGCAGTATACATTTATAATGCAAGCATCTTGGCACCGTTGCCACATATCACTGAGAGGTACGAATAATTCAGCTTGGTTGAATTTTCCCCTCTGCATGACTATTTTTAGAGAGCTTCCAATGAAAATATCGCTGCCCTAGAAAAAGTAGGAATGGGCAAAAGAAGGAAAGTTAAAGAAAGAAAATAAGGAAGAAGGAACAAAAAGTATCACTTTCTTACCAGTTGAAGAGAGAAGTTTCCATGTGACTGTGGGTTCTGGCTTTCCATTCGCAATGCACATCAATGTTACATTGGAACCTTCATTCACTGCTATGTCCTTTGATAAATTCATGATTTTTGGAGGTACTAAGAAAAAAAGAAAGAAAAGAAAGGTCATTCGCTGTACACAGGCATTGGGAAGGAAACAAACAAACAAGATAATAAGTAGCCTACACATATCTGCGCATAGCAAAAAATAAACTTGTTAGACCTTTCATTCTCAAACATAAAAGCCAGTACACACTGACGCACAGCATAGAACCTGAGCAAGTAATTTTAAGACTGTCAAAACAAACCAAAAGCTCAAAGCTGAACAAATGAAAACCCCATGACATGGATATGCTGACCTTCAATCACTAGCTGAGGACATTCATGTCATAGCTAGTATGATCAATATTCTGAAATATACATATACAATATAATATAATATAATTATCAGGATTAATATTTATATGAATATACAACCATCCACATACAGGTTTTTTATGTTACAAATAAACTACAACTGTGAAAAATGGCTTTCACCTTTCGATATAAACATGTAGCAGTAGATGCCACATATTTGTCTCATGGTTTAAAGAAACAGTCATAGTAAAAACAGTGTGACGGCCTCGAACATCTGTCCTCCCCTCATCGTGGCTGGTCTCTTCGTTTCTCTCTCTTCCTCTGCCTCCTACTCTCTTTCAGCTGCTCTGACCTGCCTGAATTAAAGATTGTTCTCAGCTGGCCTGCCCCGCCATAACTGAAGATTTATCACACCTGTGGGATCGTCTATAAAGGTCTGGCTTCCCCAGAGCTCGTTCTCTCTGCACTCCCTGGAAGGCTGGTTCCCAGGCACCCTTTTGGTTTGGTTCTCCCTATTTGTTCCGGCACCACACAACACCCTCTCACTCCATGGCTCTGTCACTGCACACAACACCTGTACTACACACAGGCCAGTGACTACACACCTCATACCATTATATTTCTTGTCACATAAAAAGGACTGGAAATTCAGGTCGCCCGATCGCCTGAGGTGGTGTTGACGAATAGCGAGTTAAAAAACAAAAAGAGCACTAGCCCATTGGCCGAGTGGCGATTAAAGCGCATCACAGACTACAAACCAAAAATCATGCTAAATTACGTATAAATCGCTTGTGTCTCTATACATCGATGTGTGCATGTGGTGTCATCTCAAATGTCAGTGATGACGTGTGTCAGTCTCTCCCTGACCCGTTTTCCCCTTGAGCTGGGGCTCCACAGTCAGCCAATAAATTTGCATTTGGTATTCACTGTAGCGCGAATGCTATTGCAGGCAAGAATCGTACAATGCGTCCTTTATTGTGTTCATATTCATAACAGCATTAGCTAATTGCTACAGAATGCATCGTTTGCTTTCTAATATTCTAACACCACCAGAGAGTTCTACACCAAATTATTTGTTAACAATAGAATACGAGTGAGAACATTTGCAGAAAGCTGAATGACTGGTAGGAACAGGCTATGAACATCTTGGAACAGCCTATGTGGTGCTCTGTCTGATAAAAATAGGGGCAAAATAAATAACAGTTCAATTTATTTAATTAGGGTTAACTAATTGTAGGTTTATTCTACCGTTTGCTAATGTATAAATATTAATGTGACTAATGCATTTGTACTTAACAAATACATCAACTAAGGTTATTTTCATGGTTTAATGTATCAGTATATCCTTAATTAACGTTAACATCTACATGCCAATTAATGTAACTTAGTAAAGTGTGACCAAAATGGGCTCCTCCACACTGTCTGCACTTGATATTTATAGTTCATGGTGTGCAAAAGACTATTTACTTGAGATGTGTAAGGTTAAAAAAGAAAGCTCACAACAATAAAGACTTAATTGCAAGCTTGGATGCAAACAATGCTAGGTTTGCTCCTTGAAGAGATAGCAAAGTGCATCATTCGCATCCTAGCTTGTAATGCCATAAAGCCTTGTATTCTTTTCCATTTTTGAGCATGCAGTTCATAATACCAGTTACTGTCAGCCTTCACACTCTCCTTTTCTTCCATTATCTTTCTTATTTGAATGAAAAAATTACTGTGTGGACATCCCTTATTTCCTATGGCTGGTCGTAACAACAGTTTTACAGTCATATGCTCCTTTCTCTTGTGACTTTTGATTGAATGAATGGGATAAGTGCTTTTACAATGTGCTGTCTGACCTTGGTGCCCTCATGTCAAATTTGATTTTGGTCTTATCGTCTTCCGACTTGGCCTTGGTGCCCTATGAAATTTTGGCCTTACTAAGATGAAATTCAAGGCCTGCTGCATGCAGCAATAACAGCAGATATTCTCCCAGTGTATCAGAGTTCTATTGCTCATATGAGTCTGACCACACTTCTCAGAAGCCTGCAGCACTGAGATTAGACTTGTTTTCCCTTTGGTTTTTGGTGTCATTGGTTTTGACGTTCTACTTCCTATGAATGTTAACTTGGCTTTTTGATCCACACAGTAGATAGGATTGAAAATAGGTCCGAATGAACCTGCAAGCCTGAAGTTCTTTTTTTTGTGAGGAAACTTTCCACACGTTTTCCAGCTGACAGTTATAAATATGCACATACATTGACAAGAAATAACTGCATGAAGTTTAATGTGCTCCTCAAATAGTGGATAAGCCAAGCACGTATCAAAACAGAAAAATGTATCCTGCTATAATTATTTTAATCATGTATTCTAATTATACATACCAAAGTTAAGAAAATAAAGTTTGATAAATTCAGCCTTACAGTGGCACATAAATGACAAACTATTAATTTTTACCTTGTTCACACTGTACTTTTTGTTATACCTCATATCCAGTTTGAATAGGACTGCAGTACAGAGGCACTGTTCAGTTTAGTGTCCACGCCACTGGGAGTTCATAGATTATTTATCCAAATACAGCAGCTTACAAATATTTGGCATTTTCTGCACATTATCATTCAAAGTCCCCAGCAGAATTTACCCTTCTAAAAGTAATGTAATGTCTTCAAAACATTACTGAAGCCCATATAGTCATAATCACACACAAGACCTTGACATTTGATAACAGCGTC
Organism: Conger conger; assembly: GCF_963514075.1. NCBI lineage: Eukaryota > Metazoa > Chordata > Actinopteri > Anguilliformes > Congridae > Conger > Conger conger. Next base: position 34,911,421 of record NC_083766.1, on the reverse strand, counting down.
TTTACAATCATCTCACTATGTGATCACTGCTTGATTATGTTTAAAATACCAGTGAAATATATTATTACACCTCACGGTGAGCACATCCCCTAATGTTTTATTAATGATATAACTCTATCGCATAAAAAAGTTCATATGCTGAGCACTGACATGTAGCAGCCTTTGGTAACATTGACCTACTTTTTTTAACAAGTCTAACGTAATTCTTCAAACTAAGGCAGACATTGCTGGTCCACAAAAAGTCACTCATGGAAGGCATACATCTTGATACTCATAATCTTCAAATCTTAAACATTTGTACCTCAGGTCGGGGCACAGTAACATTCAACTAACGTTCCGAGTAAGAGAGTAAATAAAGTAAATCAAATAATGTCCAACCCCACAGCAATAAAGCCTGGAGCTAGATATAAAATATTAATTCAAGCCAATACAAGAATTAAAGTTTAATGGCAAATTTGTTCATGATCCAAGAGGAAAAAGTTGTTTACTCACTATCTACAGATATACAATCATTTAAACCCCACTCCCAACCAGGTCATGGTGCAGAAACTGCTCATTGTAATGTTGTAAACAATGCAGGCTTCGTCCCTGGAGAAAAAAAAGTTGTTTTTGTGTTGGCCCGGGCTAAGAATTATAATTTCCATTTCTATATCTACCAATCACACACAATTCAGTTCATGAAAATCATATACATTTCTTTTGATCACTAGTCTGAAACCATCCTTAACATTTGAGAAATAAATGTCATTTTTATATTTCTACTTTACAAACATAATTTGAGTTCTGCAATGACCAGAATTAATTAAAAATGAAAAACGTAAAACATATTTAAAGGACATGTGTTCTTATATATTTTATAATGAAAATGGTTCACCTTGGAGAGTTTACTTTGAAACGAAGGTGCTGGTTTCCACTGCTCTATGAATGGAGCACGATTTTATGTGAAACCACAAGCAACTCTATCCTTGGATGGAGTAGCATGAAAAATATTAGACTGTATGAAATGAGATCAAAGGGGGTGCGAGAAAATTATGAATTCAATGTCCAAGCTTGTACTGGTAAGTGGTCTATAAGCTATTATATACCGTCAATATGACAAACATTATGGCTTCATGGTTACAAACATTTTTTTTAATGTACAAAAGCTTCCAAACTTGTCAAACATGTGCAGAGAATGTAGCCTACTGCAAGCACTATTAATGAAATCATTTGTGGTAGGCTATTTCCTTTTAAATAAGTATTTTCCTTGTTTCTGATATACAATAATAGCTGGGAAATTGTCAGATTGTCAGGCACAGCAATATGATTACTTTCGGTGGTGAAAACATCAGCTAGCTACGGAGGAAGATAGCTACAGCACAGAAGTAAGCTACAGTGAAACTAGTCAAAATGAAAAATCAGAAGTGAATTAAAAAGGTAGCCAAACAGAAATAGATTCTGTGGTAAGGATACATTTGTGACTCCACATTATAGCTAGGGGGATTGGGGATTATACATTTTTCATCACGTTGTTATTGTAGGTTGGGGAAATGCATGAAAGATGATCATTAGCTAGCTAGTGCAGTTAACCTTTTTGCAGTTTAGCGCATTCACAGAGAAGGAGGAGGGATAAAAGTGTTGTGGTTTGAGGGTGTTTGTTGCTGCAATTCGAAGTCCGAAATTACCTATTGTACCCGCCGTACAGTAAAAGATTAAAAGCATATAGACTTTTCTTCATGCAGCATAAACTGTTTTTATGGCAGTTCACTGTAACTGTGGCTTTGGTTCCTGGAAGTCATTTTGGAGCTAAAATAACATTTAAAAAAACGTACTGCAAATCTGTCACACCCGTACTTTCAAATACTGCTTTATCTGCTATCTCTCTTTCTTTTTTATTTCATAGAATCCCTCCTGCTGGGATCCTACCACCACTCCAGCACCAACCTTACTGTGGCCCTCTGGCCCACTAGCAGTGGTATTTCCGTAAATATTTCAATTTAGCTCTTCTTTCAGGCAGCTCACAGACACAGTCGTACTCATAGCAACCTACACAGCAGCCTAGAAAACAAAGCTGTATGTATTTTTACATACAATCCAATAATACAGCTGGATATTTACTGGATAAATGTAGGTTAACACTTTACTGACAGGCACAAGAGCAGTGTTTCACCTTTGATTTGATGCTGTAATCTACATGTCCATATCCCTAACCTTTGCAAGACACTGCCACCCACATCACACTGAACTGTGCAATTTATTCTCTGGTTGTTTTTATTCTGCAACCTGACAAAAGGATGAAGTGCAAATGCAGTTCAACTTTGGTTACTAGTAGGAAATAAATGGTAAATGCTCTAATGTATCACTCTTATACAGCATGCCATATGATACCCTACAGTCACCTGAACTGAAAATACCACCTAACTATACATACCCTCGATTCAAAATTGTATCTTTCTTGGCATTTTGACTGATTGATTGACTGACTGGGTTGTGAGTAACCGCAAGGGAGATTCTGCACAGAGTAAGGAGCTATCTTTCCAGCAAACAGCCCGTGAAAAGTTGTTTGGCTGCCCTGCTATATTCCTCTGCAGCTGGAAATCTCCGGAAGGCACATGTAGACCATCTGAAACACTTCTGAGGGGCCCCAACCATTGGTCACATTATTCAGGAGTCTTTCTCAAAAGAAATTGGTTGCATAGAAAATGCTCAAAATGATAGATCTTTGAGACAGCACTGTTTACCCTTCCAGGCAGCCACAGATGTAGAGGCAGATTGAAGGAAAGTCTTATGCCATTCCTAGGATTCCAGCATAAATTCAATCAAAATGCCCCCCATAGTGCATCTACTGCATTCGAGGGGAGAAAAAATAACCTTAAGCTCTGTTGCTCCGACTGAGGTTTATGGTTTGCTGCGGGTGTGCAGTCATCACTAGAGTCATGAAAACCTCCCATTGAAGCAGATAAAACTCTGAGGCGTTCACCAGCCACACAGCGGTCAGCAGGTAATATAAGTTGCCAGAACAACTAGGCAAAAAGCACAAGCCTCTCGTGCTGTCAAGGAAATGCTCTGATACACATTGCTTTCAATGAACAAGACAGAACGTGTCCAAAGGCCCCAAAGGCTCTGTTCTCACCTAAACATTGCATGTTGGTTAATGTGAAAAAGTCTTGCCATGTGTACTGTAATTGAGAGGTCCTTTTCTGCCTTTCTGCACCTACAGATCTTGACGCCTACAACTCTGATTGATTGTATTTCACAGTGGGATTCTGACTTTTTCTTTAACTGTGGCCAAGAGGTGGTGCATACACCAAGACAGGGCAGCCTGTGAATGGAGACGATATAGACTCTCTCGGCTCTATATTACAGTCAGTGCTAAGTGGTGGTAATGCAAACAGAATTGTCTTGGCTAGTTTCAGACTGATGCAATTCTTTCAATTTTCCTGTCAAGTATTTACCTGCCAATGGATTATTCAGATCGTTGGCAAACTTGTTGAAACTTGAAAACAGATACAATCTGAGCAGAAGCCTCACTATTTGTACTTTTGTTCAGCCACTGGCTCAGAAGTTTTCAGAAATTGCAGGGCAAGCCCATTGGTATTATTCAAAATAAATAAAATGGTAAATGGTTGGAATTTATATAGCACCTTTATCCACAGCGCTGTACAATTGATGCTTCTCATTCACCCATTCATACACACACTCACACACCAACGGTGATTGGCTGCCATGCAAGGCGCCGACCAGCTCGTCAGGAGCATGTCAGGGTTAGGTGTCTTGCTCAGTCTTCGACACAGCCCGGGCGGGGGATCGAACCGGCAACCCTCCGACTGCCAGACGACTGCTCTTACTGCCTTAGCCATGTCACCCATATAAATATGTCACAGATTCGAGGCTGAGCTATCAAGTGGGTGTTCCAATGAAACTACACTTCCAGTCAAACCACAAACACTTCCGGTTACGAATCTGAATACGTGCACAGGTACAGATCATTTTCTGTCACAGGCAATACAGACACAGATACAGATACAGATAATGTCATGGCGTTACATCCCTACAATGCAGTACCAAGCCACTTTTGGCCCAGCCTTTTTTCCACATTCATCAACAGGCTAAAGGACACATACTGAAATGATGGCTGCTTCTGGGAGCAGGAAGCCAGCCCAGAAAAATCAATCCGATTTCCATGAGCGGAAATAAGCGTCTCTTGACCTCGCAAAAATGGCTTTAATAAATTACAAAAGTGGCACTGGAAGCAATCCGTTAAAATGATGTGAACTACTTGGGTTTCTCCTATTTTCCCTCCTGAACCTTAAACATCTATTCAGTCATGGCAGAGTGGAGCCAACTTCATGAATTCAACATCAATGGACCGCACAAGGAATACACGGTAACCAATCTGTGCTCCCTTAGTAGAGGCTTCCCTGAGCCATATCTATGAAGGGCCCGATACAGAAGTTAGAAGGGCAGACGTGATTTAACTGCTGTAGCACACTGCCCTAAATTTGGAATAATTAATAAGATATATTAAGATATATTACCTTACTTCTGTGTGGAATATGTCTGTTTCACCACACCACATCTGTTAACTATGACAGTGTTGCACCTTTTTAATTTACCAAAGGAATAATTAGACATATATCATCATATTTGGGTTTTTTAGCTAAGATATCAAAGATATACTTATTTCCATTAATATAAAGAATGTAAAGATGGTGCAAGATGAGACATCTTTAGCGTCCTTACATTGTTATCAAAATAAAGCAGAGAAAATAAATCTGATTTCTCAAAGCTAGATGAACAGTGGCTTGAGAAATGAAGAGGAGTGCAGCCTGGTTCAATGTCAGCTATAACCAAACATAATCAGGAAGGATCCTACTACTTAAAGCTACAATACACATTTCCACTCCCAAGTTGCCATTAAAAAATGAGGACATTTCACAGACTTGCAGAACAATACCGAGACATTCTAAGGATGAACCCTGGGTGAGACACCACACAACAATTCTTACAACAGAAAGTTAATTAAGCTCCGCTCCGTAACGTTTGTGGTTTCCAGGTGAGCTCTCTGTGCATGCACAAACAGATGCAGCGACCTTAAATGTGGATTTAATCACATGCTGAAGTAACTCTTCTATACCGCTCCGGTTCCATCCATCCATCAGTTCATATCCATAATCATGTAATCCCATCATGTGTCCTTGACAACCTTATGTGTGACACACCAGCTGTGGCTGAACAAGTCACCATGCAGATAGCAATCAGAACAACCCTTTTGTTCGGTACCGGAAGATGATTTGTCAATGTCACCATTTTCAGTATCAAGACTGTCATCTCTTCCCCCTTTCTGATCTTTCTGCTAACCTACCTAGTGCATGCTACATTAAAACCGCAGTTTCCATGAGTGTGCACACACATATGCATTTGAGAGAGAGAGGGAGGGAGAGAGAGAGAGGGAGATGGAGAGGGAGAAAGAGGGGGAGAGAGAGGGAGTGGGAGAGAGAGTGAGAGAGAGAGAGAGAGAGAGAGAGAAGAGAGAGAGAGAGAGAGAGAGAGAGAGAAAGAGAGAGAAAGAGTACTGGAGGGATGGCATCAAAACAGCAGCCTCTCAATGGTACAGGCCCCTTCCTAATAAAATCACTGCATGTCAGCAATTTATTGGCCCAGTAATGACATCAAGGTCTTTTTGATATTGTGAGATATGGAGTGAAAATGAGAAAGGCTTCTATGCAGACCCTTAGAATTATTATATTTTAATGTCAAGGCTTTTTGGGTGAGATATTAAGGATTCCACTTCAAACAAATAGAAAAAAAGAAAAAAGAAAATAAGCACAGTCTTGTATAATTGGTTTTTACTCAGCATTAGAAAAAAATGCAAACAAGACACATTTCACCTCTGGCTGATTTATTGATTGCCTTAGCACTTTGAACACAATTAAAATAGACTGCATGGCAAGCCTTAATCCCCACATTTATAGAGCACTTGCCGAGCCGAAAAAAGAAGTGCTCAGCAAAAACATAGATGTTACAAATATCTTATTTAGCCAGCAGATGGGAAAACAATAGCATGTGCTATGCTTACAGTCTTATTTCCCTAACCGCGCGGTGCATAATGAAGAGACACTCCAGACGAAGAGGGTTGACTGCCACCTGTCTTTATTATCAAGGAGATTAGAAATACAGCAGTGTCTCTCAAGAACAGCACAGAGTGGGTAGAGAAATGCGCCTTTTGTATAAGCTGAAATGATCAATGTGCAAACACGGGGCTGGAACAATTGGTACCATTATTTATTTAAAACTGTTTGCATGCATTATAGAAGATGAATGGGTCCATACATTAAAGTTGGGAGAAGGCATTAATACCAGTGGTCAAGCTGGTAATTAAACCTCTATTATACAGCATTCGATAATGCAGTACGGATACATCAGGGCACCGCTAAAGGGTGCCACGCGAGCTTACAAAAAGTCATGCTGACTTACAAATGGCAGAACAGTGCGAGATGGAAGTGTAAGTGATTTTACCTGAAAGGCAAAACAAAAAATCCCATGTGAGGTTATCATGGTTAATGCATAAACTAGAGCTGCATGTTTTCTTACCATTTTACCCTCTACTGTGTGTATAAATATGCTGTACCTTGCAGTTTGTCAGCAGATATTTCTAGTTATGCAAACAGCAAAAGAAAACATAAAACACTCTTAGGCATTAGCTTTTGTTCGCTTTATTCATCTTGAGACAGTAGCTATATCTGTTTTGTTTTTTTAAATATTTCTCCTGAGAGCAGTCAGCTAAACATTACAATGAGCAACATCACATTCAGCCCTTTATCATCTTCATGTTGGATGAGGGAAATTATATATGCAATACAATTATATGCATTCAACACATGAACATTCCACCATTATCACCAGCACAATGTATTAGTAAATTAATTTATTTTAAATTTGAAAATATAAAGAAATATGAAATTACTAAGATATGTACATAAAGTAATAGAAGGTTTTTTACATGTTTTCATGTTTAGGGAGCAAAAAGTCACCAAAAAAATTGACAGGATTGAGGAAACAAGCTCAGATTTAAATGATTATTCATTTTCATTTGTCTATAAAATGAAGTAAGTCACCCCTTATTGAAAAATGGCAGCCAGTCCTTAAGTCATAGCACTTTTTATTTACAGTTCTTATGTATTACTTACAAATGAAATGTCAAATGTTTTATGAAGATTGGGAATAAAGGGATGAATGCGTACGTCTTGAGGAACTGCATCAGAGACCCATAAACTGACACACTAAACATGTAGGCTTAAATTATTTTCTTGTATATTTTACTTGACGTTGATGTGACTTTCATAACCAGCCTGCCTTCCCGATATAGGTATTTTCATTTCAAAGAGCCAGAAACATAAGCAAAGTTTGAGAATCACTTACTGGATGAATATCAAAATTGCAGTGGAAGTGTTTCATCTTGTTGGACTCACTCAAGTCTTGTTTCCCTGGTGACATTTGCCCATAGAGTTTTCATTCCACATCAAACTAATCCCCATTTCCCTTCTCCAAAGGCACGCACAGGCACTTATTTTTGAAATACGACTCCAAGTTTAAGACTTATAAAACTGAGGAAATAAGGATTTGCGCGTGTCTATATCCTGTACCGAAGTAGCAGCACGCAACATTTTACGCAGTACTTCAGCTACGACTCCTTTCCTTCATATACTGCTTTTGCAGCAGGCTGTCAATCCTTCAGTCATGCAATATTTTTGAAAAATGATGAAACTGCTCTGTAGGCATCAGTACAGAACGGGAGTTCTTTTGACTTTTCTAAAAGTTGTCTACTTTGAGAAGCCCAGTTCGGCCCAGTTTCCTATCCAGTTCCAACACCGGAAAATGACAGCTTGCTGACGTAGCCCAGCAAGATTTATCCGAGGCTCAAATTAGTTTTTATTTTGAAAAGCAGGGCATGTTTTTTTTCCTTAACAGCAGCCATTGCATTTAATTGCCTAAATTGCCTCATCACCCATTTCAAAATCATCCCTCTGACAAATTAGGGGATGGAGCAATTAGGCAACAGCCACTTGAGTGCGTCATCATCAGGCAATTAAAGTCCTCCTTTTGTCCAGCTTTTGCACAGTGCAACCCTCCTGGCTGGGATCGAACAAAATGGCCGCCAAGCACAATTGTGACTCCTCTCATTAGCCTGCAGCCTGCAGCATGTCTGCATCAACTGCCCATGAACTGGACTCCTCCACTGCAATAGCTGTGCAGCACAGTTGGCCAGCTACAGTGCACAGCCACTGGACTGGTGGATTGCTGACTTAAAGGAACAATTGTAGTCACCATGGGCCTTAGGGGATGTACAGTATATGCTGGTATGCCCAGTCCCGACATAGAAGAGTACAACAATGCAACGGAAGTTGGAACATTTTTACAGAACACCGCAAATTCAGAGAAACGCTGGAAATGGTTTGGTTTCAAAATTGCAGTTCCACATCCATTTCTCAGGCACTGCAAGAAAACAGCAACAGGAACTTATGACCCAAAGAGTCTGGCAACACCTTATATTCCAATTTTATGCTAGTGGGTCTACAGTCTCATTCATATTCAATAAAATGAAATTACATTTACGGTGACATTCTCTCCGTTCGTGGGTGTCAGAATACTCTCCATTCACAAGAAAATGCCCTTATCTTTCCTTTTGTTATCTGACATGCCTCAGCCATCATTAGGCAGCTTGGACCACTCGCTCTCGCTGCTAAGAATCACGAGGCTAAATATATTAAATAAGGTTGTAGATATGACTGCAGAGAACTAAGAACTGCATTTAGGGTTCAATTCTGCTGTCAGGTTTGATGTCTGTCACAGACTGCCGTAGTAGTACAAATGAAAAGAAAGAGGCACACTGAATATTATTGTTTGATAATTCAAAAGATGTTCTACTTCAAATTGAATTCTGTATCTTCACCTGCCATATTTCCACGTGTTACTGTGCATGCGACTAAGTGTCACGATGCCGGTAGCCTCCGCCAGAGCTAATAAAAGGCTTTGAGACTTTGCTTTTTTATCTGAGTCTGTCATGCAGCCAATGGAGGAATCTGCCTGGGTGTGTGGCCACCAGATTGGAATACTCCAACCTCTGTATGAGGTAAACCATGTTAAATTCAATTTTAATAGAGTTGTACCGTTTCTTCATTTCTCTGGGAGGATTTGAGAGCATCAAAGGATTCCTAAGTCAATGGGATGTAATGCTGAAATAATTTGTTCAATAGCTGCATCTGTGCTGGTTTAACCTCCAATCTCTATGGCAGGAAAATAGTAATTTCACATCAGTTGAAGTGGGGGGGGGATGATGTTTGGGATGATGTTTGACAGTGGGCAGCCACCCTACTTCAGAGTCGGCAGTCACATTCATTCCCCTAGCCAACTGGGGCCACACTCCCATGCAACCTGTCCCACCCCATGATGTCTTGATCAATCGTAGCTGAGCTAATTGAGGCCAACACACATATGAACAGTTCATATACGTCGATCATTTACAATTACAACATTGCTGTGTTTCAAAAAGCAAACTTAAGTCACTGTCGAAAGTCTCCGTTTATCGAGGGTGCCAGTTGGGTGCTGTAGCCTAGATTTCTCAGACGTAGGCCTGGGCAGGCCAACTACAGCCAGTAGTCTAGAGAGGCAGGGCACCAGTGGGTTCACACCATTAGGCACGCAGCAACGATAAGTAGGCCAGGGTACCCCTGGGTACTGCTGCAGTAGCTCCTCAAAACAATGCAGCAGGTGCACAGCACACAGACGTCCGCTTTTTTTAGTCGGTGACAAATTCACATCTTCTCTGGCACTAGTTATCCTGTAGTACTGCCCTGCCTGTAGTGTGGAGATTTGCCAATGCTGAAGGGTCAGCTCAAGCCTGCCAGCAGCTGGGGTCCATGTGTGGGTGCTGGTGACACATTGAAACCATGAGCAGCACAATTAGCAATTCAATATCATTGAGGAAAAAAAGAGATTGAAATATAAATAAGAGACTCAATAAATCAAACAATAAACAAAACGTCCACAGATGCTGCGGCTTTCCAAGACCAAGGTGGAGTAGCCCTGCCTGAGGCATACATACGTATGTAAATAGGGAGGATAGAAAAACATAGTTTGCTAATTTGAAAAATGATGCAAAATGCACTGCATGGCATGTTTTTCACTGACCTCCAGAAAGACAGTTCTGAATTTGAATTCAACATGTTGCATTATTATTTAAGGTTTCCAAAGATCAATTTTGATGGAAGAGGGCACTCCCACTAGAAAGACCTTAAAGTACACGTTTCCCAAGGGAACCATTTATCCTCTCACACAACCTGCCATGTCCCGACATCACCTAATAGAGAGGATCTCTGCCTCCGGGTAGATGTCATGATAAGAAAACTATACGATAGCAATGTAATTCATAATTAACAAATAGACATTATTGGCAGTACTTCTTCAATAGTCATTTCTCACTTTTAAGCATCACCTTGATAGAACTAATAGAAATTTAACCAGTGATCCTAAACCACCTTCTACCTTGCACTGATCAGGGGAATCGAGCTAGACCCCTCTCTCTTGTAACTGAGAATATTTCATTTGTACATACATCTGTACATTTTTCACAAATCATCATTGGCCAGCATTTGCCAAGTAGCAAACATTCTGTATTTCAATTTAAGGACATACTCCTACCATTGAACTTTATTTTAGCATGTACAAAGCAATTTACACAGCTGACCTTTTTATATATTGTACTATCCATTTACAATGCTAAATATTAACTCAAGCAATTCAGGTGAAGATCATTGCAGTAACCTTACAATGGCAGGCCTGCACCTGGGAATTGATCTTACAGCCTCGAAGTTGAAATAATGTTTATGCAGGAAACTGGACAACAAAGACTCTAAAATCCTAGCACCACATGAATATGTCAGACATTGGCTGGAACATTGTGTCTTGGGACAACAGAGGATACTGGAATAACATTACAATTCATTATGACCTTGAGTGCACAACACAAACTATTCAGTATATGGTAAACTATACAACAGGAATGATGAGATTCTGAGATTGTGGTAAGAAGCACATGAGAAAATCATTAAGTTCAAATATTGAACAGTCAATATTAACAATAAACACAATAATATAACCGTACGACATAACTGTTGTAGGTAAAGGACTTGGACTGTAAGGTTATGGTTAAGAAACTGTATGATTGTTTGTTCAGTAAACCTGACATGATAAAGAGTTGGACACCTGTAGTGAAAAAGCTTTGCACACCACAGTTGAAACAAATTTTATCTTGCTGCGGGTTCATTCTGCCACGACGGATACATGTTTTTTGTCTCGAGAAGGAAACTGTTTTTTATTACTTTCTTTTTATCGGAGGTTGAAACCCCTCTTCATTTCTCTTCGGAACATGTTTAATGATTTGTTCTCTTTTTTTTTTCTGAAAGTGTATAGGGCAAGAAACTTGCAAACTTCCTGCTTAGGACTAAATATTCTGAAGAGTCACAACGATTCCATGTCACAAAAGGTGCAGTGTGAGGTTGTAGCAATATTTAAAGCTTTAGTCCAGGATAAAACTGGAATGTATGTACTACAAGCAAACAAAAATAAAAACACTTTTTTACACTGGGTGTTAATGGGCAATCTGAAACATGGCCATGCAGCTTCCATGTAATTAAAAAACTCATCAGATGATCACACAGAGGCTACAAGTCCTATTATAGCAACACTAATAGATAGATGTGAATGGCAGCATTTCACATGGTCACAGAAGTCTGGACAGAAAAAAGACCAGAGGAAAGCTGAAATGTCCCCAGGCACCAGTGACTGTTAATGCACTCCAAAAGCCGTCAAAAATTCACATTAGGGTTACCGCCAAACTTCAATTATACAGTAAACATCACAAAAATAGCAAAACAATAATGGGAAATTATTTAATTCCTGTGATTGCTTTAATTTTGCCCAGGTGCACCTCTACAGTTGTTTGTGTATTTCGGGGAACAACAGCTTTCTATTCATGTTCTTATTTGTTTATTTTCGCAGCATGCGGGAGTAGCCACAAGGTTGGATGAGCCCGAATCCTTGCAACAAGATGGCCGATGTTTCCCAAAGCAAAGTGTAGAACATGCCAAAATAAAACCACTTCTAACAAAATCGGTTTAACCCCCTGCTGTGCAAGCCTTGAGCCATTGTTGATGCACCATAGGCCCTGTCACAACCATGAGCTGATGGTCGAGGGTGAAAAAATTAAACACAATTACAATATCTAGCAAACTGAAGCTACTGAAAAGGCCCTTTCTCTTGTTTTAATGAATATGTGCATGCACATACTGTACATTTGGCGAATGTGGTGATAAGGTGAAACAAGGGTAAAATCTCAGCTGGTAAATTAGGAAGTTCCTAAAAACCCAGGAGACAATTCCAGAGGATCACTGAAATTTGTCAACAGCATATTAGCACCAAAAGGTAGTGAGGTCTTATAGGCAGTAAAAATTGTGTTACGCATAGTCAATGGACTCAGGAGAGGAGAGGACAAAGATTTTGAGTTATTGAGAATTATCTCCCTTTTCCACATATTTATCAATTTCCATATGCATGCCAGGGTAATATGGTCATTAATTGTGGTGAGGAGTAGTCGTAACACAGTAACCATGAGACGGTGTAAATCTTGTTACTGCTGCTGTTTCAAAAACTGTGCTTGTAACCCAGACATCACTGGTTTAATTAAACAATGCACAGCCAGTTTACCCTTAAACTGCTTAAATTGAAAAATATAAGACACGTAAATCTCCCTGGGTAAGCAAATCTGCAATTCAGTATTTAGAGTAATACTCAGACCTCATATTATGAATGGTTTCATCAAAACTATTATTTTTGTCTCTATATTAATGTGTGCCCAGTACATGTTTCAATATGCATGGAGTACTACATACTCTTTATTTGGTGCTTATTACAGTGAAATAATTAAAAAGCCATGTCCAGCTGGTAAATAATTCTTTAGATCTTAACCCCCCACCATGTAAGCATACATACACACACACACACACACATACACACACACACACATACACATGCGCTCACTTTCCATTGAAGCATCCCAACGCTCTCGCAATCAACCATTCCTTCTGATTCAACGTTGCCATGGTAACTGAGCCAATCTTTAATCGTCCTGTTTGCTAAACGCCTCAGCTCTTGCTGAGCAGTTCTGCTGGAAGTATAGATTTACCTACTAAGGGCAGCATGTTGAACGGGTGCAAACGAAAGTGTGACTACAGTAGTAGGTGTACTGAAAAGGCGACAGATAAGTTTGACAAGCTTTTTTCTTCACACTTGAAAGCATTCTTTGCTTGTCCACTAAAGTGGACTTCTGTGGTCTAATAATGTATCAAACAGTTGACTTGATAAACCCGATGTTTTGGCTTTGTCTGTTATTGATTTATTTGGAATTTCCAGCCACTTGCTGGTGCGCTTGCATACTGCTTTCTTGTACATGAACTGTGCAAATATGCACATCTACTGTAGCTCAGAGCAGCCAACTGTTGCAATTATTTTAGATCCCTAAAATGGGGGGGAATATGCATAACAAGGACTGTAATTCCAGCACGGTTCACCCGATATGGATATAAATGCCCTCTAATTAAAGCCGACAGTCTGCAATTTAACCTCGTATTCATTGTTTTATTTCAAACCCAATGTGCCGTGGTACGGAGCCAAAACAACAAAAATTGTCTCACTGTCAGAAAACATTCGCATTTAACTGTCAATGGTGTCACACAATATCACTCTGTATTGAGGGGTATTGATTGTTTTTTTATCAGCTTAACAGGTAAGATAATCAATTTAACAGACTTGTGAAAAATTCAACATCTTGGCTGGTCCTCCTTGTTACTCCTCAGGAGCGTCAAATTGCTCATTATCAGTATAAATAAAAGAAACAAACAGTAGGAGTGATTAGCCTGCGCATGGCTAATGTGAAACCCTTATCACTCCAAATTCTATTGCCATTTTGAATACCAATGCACCAGACTACAAACAACAGCTGCCAGGCTGTCAGGGAAGGTGACAGAATGCACATATGCTAATTCTGGGCTGGGAAAGTTTGAAAACCAGACTTCTAAGTGCACTGCACATTGTTGGCCGTTGATGCGACAGTTATTGATTGGTGCTGGAGAGGATCCAATGTTCAGAGGATCAAAAACAGCAATAATTCAATTCTGTAAAAATGAAAAAAAAAAAAAAAAGTCAAGTCATCTTAAGGGATATCTGATTTACTGTTCAATCCAAAACAATATCATGTTGTTCCTTTTTGTAATATACATTATTGTTTCTTACCGGGAATCCAGATTCCCAGTGACCATATATAATTTTTACCCTGAAATGTGTGGGGTTTTTTCCAAAGTTCTCAGGATAAAATGATGACAAAGTGGTTGCGGATATAATAAACCTGGCTCCCTACAGAGAAAGCAAAATATATGGTCTTGCTCTTTCATTTTTCAGCACCCCACCAACATACTCGTAATTAAAGAAGACAAATTCTCAATTGTAAATACTGTTTCTCACCAGTTGCTTTGCGCTGTGCACATTTCAACACATTTTATTCTTCACTTTTTGAGACAAGAAAACAAATATGGACGTTTGCGTATATTTCCATACACTAGAATTAACTTATCACACTTCAGAGACTAAGTGCTTATTTATAATGGGTATAGAGACTTTGTAGCATGCAGATTTAAAAGGAAGGAAAGATATTTCCTTGTCTTCAAAATGCATCCTATTTCTCTCCTACAAATTTGGCACCCACACCCAACACATGGGGCAGAACATGGCTACTTCCCACCCAAATTTTGGAATGCCCCATTATCTGCAACCACAGCCGTATTCATGCGTGAATCACACAGCCGATTTGGGAGCGTGTAGACATCCAAGGTTCAGGACCAGAACGTGGTCTCACCAGCGGTGTCTTTTCATCCAGCACACTACAGCCAAGCTCACACGGAGTGGGGCTGGAGGAACACCTTCCATCGGCAGCTACTGGGCACACAACTGACTATTTTCACCTGAATAAGTGCTTATACGAAGCCAGGCTCAGCTGTATTCTGAACTACTGTACGAGGAGTCTCAAAGGAGGACATTTTTTCTGCCTGTGGAAATTGTTGAAGATTCAGATGATCAAAAGCTCCTCTGCATTACTGCACTATGCAACACAAAATACAGCTGAAGTGTCATCTGGGCTGAAAGATAATATGTAGCGCAGAGCAGCCTCCCAGCGAAGAGGAGAACCAATGAAAGGAGGAAAGACAGCAAATGAAAGCCCTTGATATCTCGACAAGTACACCACGCACATACGTGTTTATCTGCCCGGAAATCTGCAGCATCTGTAACAAACGCGTGAGATAATTAGCAGGAATGCACACTATGGTCCCCAAACACCCCCACCCAGCCCCCAACCCCCCCATGTATTTCCACATCTCTGACTGCCACTTTTCAATGCTCTGCCGCTCAGAATTGACATGCCCATCAATCAACGAGCACCAAATTCCACAGATTAACAAAAAAAAATAATAACCTGCCAAAAAAAACATTTTTCTCAAAGGTGCAGACCAACTTAAAATAGCTTTAATTATGTGATTACCCACTTCAGTAAAATGTGTGATACTAATGGCACCGGCAGTGGATTTTTGAGGAGCCTGCAGGATTAAAAACCCGAACGTTTGTGCTTTTAATGCAACTGTCGATAACATTATCCAATAATTGTGGCGCGCTAGCTAATTAACAAATAGAGCGACAACAATAAGACTAATATGATAAAGAAGAAAGAGAAGTATTTTAGATTTATCATGCATACACACACATTCACACACATACAGTTGGCATCCTTGATAAATATGCACAAGAAATGCTGTAGAATAAAAATAATACAGTTATTGACATCAGCTTTATTTACCAACACATGTAGACCAGTGTGCTTTATTAACAATTCAATGGAATCAACCAAAGTCTTACATTTTACAAATAAAACATTATGTCCCCAAAAACAGGTTCCACAATTATTGGCAGCCCTGGTTTAATACCTGTGATTTTCCGAAAAAATTAGATTACTAAATAAAAAACATGTATAACATGCCCACTGTATAAGAAAAATTAGTTACGGTATCTGAGATACTTCGATTTTGCTCCGTCTGACTCTGGAGTCTGACTGCATCTCTGCTTGTCTGAAGGACATCTTGTGCTGTATGACAGATCCTCGGCTAAACCACAACCTGGCGTCAATACAGAGGTGCTCTAAATTCCCTCCAGAAGGACCACTTCCTCCATCTGGATTCTATACCAGAGCTCGCTCGGAGCACTTCTACTATAAGAAACCAAGAAGTACTGTATCCCTAAATAATCAGCTCCTTTCTATAGTGGCAGTGAGACGAGAGCAGAATCTTTCGAAACAAGATCTGAAGAATCCGCCCCTTCCTCTCCGCCTGCACCACGAGACTCCTGGTCCAGTTCCAGGTATTTTCACACCTGGACCATTTCAAATTCACTTCTCCCCTGTCTCCCTACCTGTGCCACTACACCCCTGCAGCTGACAGAGAAGACAGCTGCAAGACTTATCTACAGTCTTCCCAAGTGTGCGCATGTCACCCTCCCCCTCGCCTCTCTTCACTGGCTGCCTATTACAGCTCACATCAAGTTTAAAACCGTGCTACGGGCCCACAGGGCCATTAATGGAACAGCTCCACCAAGACTCCAATCAATCTTCAAAACCCTACACCCTGGCCAGATTTATTCAATCTGCGACCTGGGATCCAACTAGCTATCCCCCTCCCTCTGTAGTCGCTCTTCCCAGTCTTGATACATGTCTGTGCCATGCCACAATGGTGGAACAAACTTCCCACTGTGGTCAGGACCTCGTCAATTTTCAAAACCTACATATTCACATTGTTTGAAGATTTTGGTTCCCCTCCCACGTATGTAATATGCATATATTCAGGATTCAGTTCTTGGTTATCAGTTCATTTGCATTCATGTTTTAGTGATTCTGCATATATATGTCAATCTTCCAATTCTTTGTCTTTGTGAAGGTGTCTCTGTATAAAGCACTATACAAATACAATTGAACTGAATTGAATACATTCTTGCTATCTTGTTGGCCACATCTGGCCCAATTACTTGGATAAATGCACTCATATTCTCCTACATTCTAAATCACTCTGGAGTAGAATGTCTGTTAAATGAATGTAATGCGATGTAATGGGTGTAAGCAATCACGTAAAAAGCCATAGCTGTCTACTCTGAAAACAGCGTCCTTTTGAGAGCAAGCGCTGCCACACTGAAAAGCTGAAAAGTTCTTGTCATGCTCAGAGTAACTCTCTACAGAGTTATCCTTCATGCTTCAACTGAAAAAACAAACAAACAAACAAATAAAGATATTACTTGTCAGTGTGCACCTGCAGTAGCGTTTAAGACGACAGACTGCATATTCCCGCTTGAATACATCTGTCTTTGCCCAGGGGCACATGATGACTATTTTAGTTAACTGAATAGTTTGGACAAAGCTCATAGAGAGATTTCCTCCTTTTTTTATTCAGTTTATTTGTATATATTTTATACAGTACCGGCACACATTATGGAAATACAACAGAGTTTGTGAGAGAGAGTGTGAAACTCTAATCGTCAAATTTACCTCTCTAGTCACCCCTGGGCACCCCAAAACCTGAGTAAGGGCCACTCTAGTTTAATAATTGCCAATGCACCTACCTGAGGCTATCTTAGACACTACAGGGCAAATGTGTCACAAAACTGTGGGACACATTTGCCATAGTGGGATTCTCTAACGCATGGCCATCAGCAATATAATCACGAAACAAACATAAAGGCAGACATATCGGAGTGTGCAGGCAGTGAGAGAAACACAGCGTGCTAAGGGCTAGCGTCAGGCATGCTGTACCTTGGACGATGACGTGGACCGACGTCGTGCGGGGTTGGCTGCGTGTCTGGACCGCACAGATGTACTGGCCCTCGTCGGTCGTGTCCACATTCTCGATTTTGATGGTGAACTCCTCCTCGTTCAGGACGGCCAAGCTCACCCGCGGGTCCACCGACCACTTGTCTTCTCCTGCATACAGTATACTCGACCGGTTGAGCCAGGCTGTGTGCGTCACTGCAATTCCCTGTGAACACCTACACACACACGGAACAATATACAAGTCAGGGAAGATATCAACAAAAGATGTGAAAAATACATATTGCGTTATCAAGTTTCTGTATATACAGGTGCTGCCAGGTTGTGAATACATTGGGCCTTCCAAATTGTAGCAGCTTCAGTTTAATATGTGGGTTCCACTCATTGTGCTAGCCAAAGATCTTGAAGATCAATCAGCATTCATCTGTAACTTTGGTTAAAATAATGCAATGTCTGCCCCCCCCCCCCCCCTCCCCACGAAAACAGATTTGAAAGTGATTCTGATGAAACCTCCTGAAGCCACTAATGGACACACAAATGCACACTTTTAACTGCGAGACAAACCGAATTAGAATCTATTGACAAATTAATCGAAACCTTAGACTCGTCAAACTGTCTTAAACTGCTATAGATCGGGGGTGATATTTCAATTCCTGCACTGCAACCTAAACTACAAAGAGATTAGGCTAGCAGTTTTTAGTGCTGCCATTCTGAAATTAAAAGTATATAGTGAAGAGAAAGATTTTAATACTGTTTTCAGACAATTAAGTGTTCTGGTGTGAGACACAGTTCCCTGCAATGGCCTTGGGGCACTCGTACCCTTAGACGGCACGGTCAATGTTAATTGTTCCTGAAAGTAGAGAGTAATCAACCATACCACCTGCTGGTTAAGTCCATGCCATAGTGCATACAGGCTGCAGCATATTGGCCCGAAACCTTATCAAGTGGGTGCTTATATAAACATGAATCGAGACATTACAGGGCTTTCTCACAGGCAGTACAACTGGTTGCTGATGCTGCGTAAGAAAGTGCGTGGAAATTTACAACAGAGGTCATATTCAGGATGTGTACACTGAGGCTATGCCAAGGCCCAGCCCATCTGATTCAGCACAAACTCATTGTTTGGAACAGATGTCTTGGTCACAAGTCAAAGCAGCAGCATGTGTTCCACAACAAGCGCCTTATGTTTCTTGTTTTTTTAGTCCACGGGAAAGATTTATGGATGAATGTACATTTGAGCAAGAATTTTTTTTATATACAGTCCAGACAAATACACGTGGGATGTTACTTTTCATGTTTCGCATTTTTTTGCCCAACATTTTAGTTTTATTAATGCATTTCTAGCTCTTCGAAACACCTTTTCCATTTGTGGTGGCATCGACTCCTTCAGTAGTTGACAGGCCCTTAATTTTAAAAAGTAAGTGATAGTTTTTTCAGTACAAAAGCATAAATATTTAGGGATTCATTAAACTGTATTTGTAGTGAGGAGAAAACTAAGGCTTGGCTTTAATGATTAGTGAAATTCAAAGACCAAATATTGTGGGGTGACATTAGCTCAGGACGTAAGAGTGGTCATCTGGCAGTGGGCGAGTTGCCGGTTTGATTCCCCCGCCCTGGCTGGGTCGATGTGTCCCTAAGCAAGACACCTAACCCCCAACTGCTCCCGACAAGCTGATTGATGCCTTGCATGGCAGCCTGCCGCTGTGCGTGTGTGTGTGTGTGTGTGTGTGTGTGTGAATGCGTGAATGAGAGGCATTCATTGTAAAGTGCTGTGGATAAAAGTGCGATATAAATGCAGTCAATTTACTAAATACAGGCTGGAGTAGATGCTTAATACTCTCATCACCATTTTTTATGAATTATTACATCAAATTGAATAAAATGCGATTTCATTATCAGCTTTACGTAAAAAAGCAATCTTTGTAAATTGACAGAGGTGTCTTTTTCTCACTGGAAGTTTACAACATTGTTAAACTTTATCTAAGCAAGGAAACCGGACACTCACAACAGCTAAGTATAACTTAATAACAAGTATTTCAATTATGCTAAGTGCCTGCCATGAATTCCACACTGTTCCTTTCATGATGAAGAACCATGGGTTGTGATTTTGACATTAACAGAAAAGAAGCTTTAATTAAAGTTTACAGTCAAGAGTCTAGATAATTAACAGTAAGGAAATGTGCCATTTCTCAGCACAGCCTTTCCTAGTTCATTAAATATTGTTATCTATTGAGTTTTCAAATCAAAAATTTGCTGCAATGTTCTTGTTTAACTATGAAACCTACAACTTTCTGGTTTTGAACCTATTCCACCACTGTCTCAACAATACATCAAATTAAAAGCTGAAAGACGACACCAGGAAAACAAGCAGCATTCTGTTATTCGTAATAGAAAAATGTACGTAAAAGCATACACTTCAGTGTCATTTCAAAAAGCACTTGAGCTACTTAACTACTTATCTGCTTATGCTACTTGTCAGAAGCACATGCTGTATGCCCTGTTCCGGGGGAATCTGAACAAGAAGAGAAACTCTTAAAAGACGTGAAATAACTGTAATATTATATTATAATAACACAGAGACAGCATCTCTCAGCTGTTACTGTATGCAAGCAGGAAAGAAGCTCGAACATCAGTGTTTGATATGCAATATTCTGTATAGCAGTCAAAAAACTAATCTCTCAAGGTTAGAAAATTAATTTTTGAACAGGCAATTCCTGCAACCTTCAACACCAAAGTAAAGTACCAAGGAAGGCAAAGGCAAGGCTTAAAGATGATATAACACAAAAACAAAGGCTTTTCATCATAAATCGAACTCAGGAAGGCATTGGCATATGCCGGACACAGATACTGTATATTACCTTTGATCACTATGTGGAGAGCAGAAATGAGAACCATCAGCTCTTTGTCAGCTATATCTCACAGAACATCAATGTCCACCGCTCTCCAACAATGGACAACATCAGCTGTTAATATAAACAATCTTTAAATCCATTACACTATTCTCAGCAAATGAGCTGCACTTCATTGAATTCAGTTTGCCTTTTTTATCCAAAGGACAACCAACACGGCACCAGGGACATGCTGAAATACATGAATCTGACTTTCTTTTTCTTTGGCTGCCAGTGGTAGAGCCAAGGGCATACAACACCAGGGGAATACAGGAAAAAAGGAAGAAATCCTAGGCCAGCATCAGGCAACAGTGGGAGCCATGAGGATTTGTGTGATTAGTTTCTGTCCGCAGGGGTTTTCACATGACGTGGACACCAATTTTATTAGAGAAAATGAGACTTGAGAATTTAGAAGAGGAAAGAAATAAAAAGTTATCTTCTTGCGCGACTAGCTATTTTGACTCCTGCTGAGAAATTTTCAGGTAAAACGCGCATTCATTATGTGCCCCCATACTCTATGACAAATTTCTCCCATGGCGAACATAAGGGGGGAAAAGAGGTCTGGACCAGGATTCATTGCCAGCAGTGACTAAATAAGATACATTACAGGGTGCGAGACGTTCAAGGTTGCAGGAAGACGCATTAGCGGAGCTTCAAGGGGATTTGGGTACAATACCAAGGAGGACATGCTTTGTGGTACTGTGCAGTACACAGACATTGTCCAGAGTACCTATTGTATAGAGGTGCTTATTGACAGCTAAAGATGAATCTGAAGTAAAAAAAGAAAACAGTATGACTAGTTTTATTAAACTGTTTATTTGTCTTTACAACAATAGGATTCCTTCAACCTCCAAGAGGGTGCCCACTTGAACACCCCAATGTGTCACTGCCAGTCAAGATCAAGGCAATCTCAAGTGTCTGCATTACGGATTGTAACATCACATCCTACGTTTCTCTGAATCTGGTTTGACATAACTTAGAGCCATGTTGCAACCAAATGACATTCCTGCTGAAACACCAATTAGCAATGTTCAAAGGACAGTGCCATTCCTCCGAGTGCGTAATCCCACACTGCCCTGGCAGAAGCTGAATATCTGTAGCTCTATCCATTCAAATGTACGCACAAAAGCAATATCCAGATAATATCCACCATATCTCGTCCGCTTATACACACAATATCTAATGTATATAGTAATTATTTTCATATCTCTGTTTCACCAAAAGCGTACCAGTTGAATCAACAAAAGGTATCCGGTATATCCAGCATAATTGAATGAAATACTGTAATATAAAATAGGAGATTATAATAAACTTCTACCTGTTTCTAATGACACATTGGTATATAATTATAATCAAAAATACATTGCACATTTCTTCACAATTAGAATGAGGAGTGCATTATTCAGTAGATTTTCATCACTGTGTGGACTTTTTGAGTTAAAGTGCATAAGAGGAAAGGGATATAAGACATTTTTAATGTATTGCAAAAAAAAGTTTAGTTTTATACCGATAAACTGTAATTCTTTATTTGATTGTAATTACATGAAAAACATCTCCTGCTGTACTTTGGCTGTTGACAGTTGTCATTGGTCCCGAATTTCCTGAACAATCTACCATATATTTTTATATAGAGTTCTTTTGTGGGGAATATCAGATTATTTCTGGAAAATTAAGCATATTACTTTATTGATTTGAAGCATAATTCAGCTCGCAAAGCAGACTAACTGCACAGGAGATTAGTATACACTGTAACCTACTTCCTATAATTAGATTCTAAGCTCAACATGAGTCCAGCAGAATCACTATCCCCAATGAAAATATATGATAATGTATTTGTGCATAGTCACATACTGTATATTGTGTTTTAATTTTGTTCAACATTCATAATTCATACAGTAAGAGGAGCAAAAACAGAATTTTCCTGTAATTAACCATCTTACACAAAACCTACTCATGCATTGCTGAAGAAATGATATTTGTTTGGGGAGGGATGGAGGATTTGCACAAACAATTAATTGACTATATTCAAAATTAGATGCGTGCTTTAACAAAAATTCTGTACTCACAGAAATGAGGAGGAAAATGTGAAGAAGCCTAATCGTATGTAAGGCTTTTGTAGGTTAGCACATAAGGGGTATCATCCATGCATATTTTATATTGAACATTTAGTCAATGTCTTATTACTAAAAAATAACCTTTGTTTTAAAAATAAAATAAAAACCCTGTGACAAACGCAGAAGGCTGGGCAGTTTTTATTTTTCAGTGTGATGTGCAATTTTGGAACAGTGCACTGATGTACCCCTCAGTCTGGAGGCACTGTGTGAGTTAAAGCTGGGACTCCACCGCACACCATTACTGTCTGCCCAAATGCACTCTGTGGGATTGATTGCATCCATGCTCCACTGATCCCGCATCACTCAGGTATGAATGCACAGACTGGGTGAAAGTCCTTAAGACATCGTATCAAAGAAGCCAGGGTTCATGTGTGATGTCTGCTCAGGACCCAGCCATTGGTGAACGATAGGGATCACAGGATCAAGTCAGCATTGACTAAGAGCCTGAATGAAAACCTCAGAGCAGCCGTTGTGACAGAACGAGATGAGACTCGGTTAATAGCATGATTGTTTTACGATTTGTAAGCACGTCTGCCAATAAAGTGGTAACTCTGTAAAGTAGCAGTGTTGCGCTTTTTTCCTTACTTTTTCAAAAGTTTAACCTCAAAAAAAGCTGCACCTGCAAATAAACTCTACCAAGGTGTGCAGGCCCTCTCTGGCTTTATGATTTGTAAGCTAACCTTTAAAACAATGTTATTCCTAACCATTTACACACTTAACTGGCCTCGCTGTAGTACAAGCTGTCAACAGCCGCTAACAAAGGGCTTCATACAAGAACAATTTTGTACTCTTATCATACATTCCTCTTACCTTTTTTGTAGAAAAGGAGGAGTGTCCCACACTGGATTCAAAAAAAGCTGAATCCTAGAAAACTGTCCGAAATGAAGATCTCCATACACTATATACCCAGTAAGCACTTTATTAGGTATTTATTATACTTATTTTTAGACTTATTGCTGTAGCCTATCCACTTATATGTTTGATGCGTTCAGAGATGCTCTTCTGCATACGACTGTTGTAATGTGTGGTTATTTGCGTTACTGTCACCTTCCTGTCAGCTTTGACCAGACTGGCCCTTCTCCACTGACCTCTCTCATTAACAATGTGTTTTTGCCCACAGAACTGCTGATCACTGTATGTTTTTTTAGTTTTCACACTTTTCTCTGCAAACTCTAGATGCTGTTGCATGTGAAAATCACAGATCAGCAGTCTCTGAGATACTGAGTCTGGCACTAAGAATCATTCCACAATCAAAGTCACTTAGATCACATTTCTTCTCCATTCTGACACTTGGTCTGAACCTCTTGATCATGTCTGTGTGTTTTTATGCATTTAGTTGCAGCCACATGATTGGCTGATTAAATATTTACATTAACAAGCTGGTGTGCAGGTCCACCTAATAAATTGCTCACTGAGTCTATATGCTACTGTTGGTGGGTTCCGTCAGATAGATGGCCAATTGAATGAACAAGAAGAAGCGAGGTAGTCTTTTTCTTTTTCCTCCGAAACAGTCCACTAAAATATTTTTCTGAAAATGTTTGAGGGAAGAAATAAGCAATGCAGTTGCTGAATCTACAATATTTCTGTGAGTCAGGCGAGCTGCACTAACATAGACATTTCTCCATAGAAAATGAATGGAATGCGTAGTGCACATGATAGGCCGGGACCACTCGTAATTTTGTTCCAACAGCAGAAACTACTTAAGATGCAACCAGATACTAAATCAAGATGGAAATGTAATCATGTAACTGTATTTCTATATTGGAAATGGCTTGAACACTTAAAACTGAGTTATGCCCTTATAAGTCTACCATCAGGAGAAAAATAAAATAAAACAAATGATTGATTTTAAATGAATACATTACACCTGAATGTCATATGGAAGCTTACATTTATTTTTTTTTCTGGAAAAGGCCAGTGTGTGTGCAGAAGGTAATCCTGGTAATGTGATATGCTGCTCTGAGCACAAAGCAGGTCAATGGTCCAGGATAAAGCCTACTTTCACACTGGATGCAGTCCATGCAGCCTGGTGCATGCGCTTGCTGTTATTTCCTCTCCCAGCTGCCTTTTAAGGAACACCTCATTTGCTGCAACCCTGCACAACTCCTCCATTCAGGGGGCAGAGACTGGCACAGAAAGACCCGTTCAGCACAGCCCACGGGGAAATATCCAAAGACGGCCGAACAGAAGTCATTTATTTCTTAATATGAGGAACACAAATATGAGGTCTGCCGTCTTGGCCTGGCCTAAATCACAGTTTACACAAATTGAAGAGCACCATCTGCTAAAGCAGGTGTAGTGTTTTTTTATATCACTTTCACTTTTTTTTCAGAAGTGACTGTGAAAAGTTTAAAATAATTATTCGCTGGGTCACGAGAAAAGGGTTGATAGTAAGCCAGTCACACAGGACCAGGATTTTTTTAGGGTTGATTTTTTTTGGAAATAAATCTCTGGGCAAACAATGTTGATCAAATTGTTGCTGGAATGAGAGAAGGAATCCATTATTCTTTGTTCCTGCTGTTGATGTGAATTGATTTAGCATCGAGACATCGAGCAGTAATAAATACCTAAAGCTGTGTAGAATGCAGAACCCTGGAGTGCTTCCAAACTACATTATTCCCTCGGATTGCCAGGATGTTGATGTGCATCAAGAATGCATCCCAGCGAACGTCAATCCGTTTGTAAAGGGGATCTTCTTTATACTCGACTCTACCACAGATATGAGATTTATATTCATCTTTCATGAGGAGGTCAGGTTAACAAAATGCGTCTGAAGAATCCTAAATCAGAAGAAGGGAAATGTTTGCGTTTAATAAGTATACGTTGACCCTGGTGTAATCTTTATTATTTAGAGAGGGCACCAGGGTTCTCTCTCCAAAGTGCCAATTTAACTCCAGGCAGGAGGAAGCGCGATTCTGCCTTGTCCCTCGAACACCTTAGTGACCTAATCATGTCTGCTTTCAAATGCATCCATTACCTGCCATGAAAGCATCTACGAAGAAAAAAAATCTTGAGGCATTTCAAAAACTAGATTATTTTCCTATGATGAAGAGATACACTATAAACAAATATTAAGATTGTTTCATTGTTTAGAAACAGATATAAACCTTTCAAGTTAAAAATATACACATAATAAGCAATATAGCATTACAATACAAATGGCTACCGATAACTGCTTGAATGTGAAAAAGAATGGTATATTGCAAAAAGGATAATACAGAACATGCTACAAGCCAGCTAAATAAAAGAGGCGCTCAACAGCAGGACAAATGGGAATAAGAAACGATGGAGCACACAGAGCTCACAGCAATACACACTGTTTAATGGACAGTGGAGACTGGTGTTTCGACATCAACGATGTCTTCCTGGTTTTTGACTCTGAGGAAGACGCGATGCATGTGGAAACATCACTCTTCCTTGTCCATTAAACGGTGTGTATTGCTCTGAGCTCTGCATTCTCCAACCGTTTATTTTGGGTTAGTCCCAGTGAAGTTGTCCGGGTAAAGAGTCTCATATAGCATGGTGTATTTTATTATACAGTATCCTAATTCAAGAGCTAAGGAACATATCACTTACTGCATGCAAAATAAATCAGATGCATTTTCCATTTAAGTCAATTAGCCAGTTGTCAGTCATTCATTGAAATCTATTAAGATTCTATTTCTAACTGTAAAGCAGTTTTTATTATTATTATTTTCTGTTTTTGTTTTTATGCACACATCGACTCTCGATGTTCATGGCAATAACATGAGTCCCACACTCATTCGCTGATATTCTGGGATATTTACAGACACCTAATCAAGTGTAAATCTAAAATTTTTACTGACTGAATTTATTTTTCTTTCTTTGCAAGCTAAATCCAAAGAAATTTCACAGAGCAGAGGAAGAGGTAAATAGTGTGCAGTGATAATACAAATGCCTAAGTGGACAGTGGTGCTTTATATTGAGATCTTCTAAGTGGAACACAGACCATCACCATTCAAAAAAGTGGAATCACTGAGAATGTTTCTCAAATTAGACTGATGTACTTGTCCTCTTGCGCAATTGTGAATCTGGCCTTCCATTTCTCTTTCTGTCCTGTGTCTGCTCTCTTCTTTCAAGAGAGTAGTGCACATCTTTCTATGAAAGTTTCTCGGCAATCTCCCGCATGGAATAGCCTTCACCTTCAACCTTCATCAATAAGTGACTGACAGTTTTGAGTGAAAGCTATTTTCTTTTTTGACAATTTTTTTACCAAAATTAAGCTTTAGAAATTCCAGGGTGCTAGATAGTGTAACAACTGAAGTAAATTTTTTGGCTTCATTAAACGGCACAATTATTTTCAGCTGCACTTAATATGATGAGTGGTTTTTCTAGTACCAAATTAGTGCAATAGCATGATTACTGAAGGACTAGGTAACACAGTGTGTTGGTAGTACACTGTTGAAAATAGGGCTCTGCAATCACATGTAAAGATTGAATCAAAAAACTATTACTTCAAACTGTAAAGTAATTTAACATTATCATTGTCTTAGCTGATTACCTATTTTTTTATCAATTGAATGCTACCTTGTTGAATTCAAAACCATAAAAAATTCTCAGTCATTCCAAAATTTTGAAAAACAAAAAACAGCGAGCGGCAGTTCTGCGGATAGAAACGCGTTGTTAGTGAGAGAGGTCAGAGGGGAAGACAGGTCTAAGCTGACAGGAAGGTGACAGGTTTCTGTTTGTAGTTAAAGAAAACTATTTAGGAGAGAGCAGGCTGTAAGGACAGTAAAACATCACCCAAATTCCAACACCAAGGGATTGGAAGCCGGACTTTTCCATCTCACAATGATTGCTTGGTGAGATCCTACAACCTGCACTGAGCTTGTGCGTATGCTTACTGTAGCTTACAACATCCTCAGGTTATAACAACTTTACACTACATCATTCTAAATCCCTGCTTTGCTGTAAATTAACGCTTGCTTGCTTTTTAATGCTTTTGGCTTAACTGGGTCTTATTTCAGGTAGTGGTTATTGTTGAAGTGGTTTTGTGTTACGGCCACTAGCGTATACCTGCTTATTGTAATGAAGGTGGATTTTAGCTCGTAGCAGTACAATATGCTGTAAATAAATAGAATATTTTAAGTGAAAATAACTGATTTTATTTTTGTTCACTTGTGGCCTTAAATCGAGCATTAAATAATACACTGTTTGTGTGCAGTTTTGCAGGTAGATATCACTGACTCCTTCAGCTGCAGTGATGACCTAGACTGACTCCCATGGTCTAGTTACTATGGTGATGCAGAGGTCTATGCAGAGCCAGCTAGATGGACAATCACATGTGCTCTTATACCCATCAGAGAAATATTTAGTATTACTGCTCAGGACCCTTACAGTATATGTCAGAACTGTCAGTACTGAGTTAGCTTTCACTTAACCTTATCATCCAGGGAAATAATTTTACTCAATAGACCTTAACCTAAATACATTAAATTAGGCACAAAATGGCTTCCCAGGTGGTGAGGCCAGTGAGAAATCCTGGCCAGTGCTCACTGTGATCATTAGTCCCACAATCATTAGCATCACACAAGAGCTCCTCTGGCCAATCAGAGACCTGATCCAGCTGTTAATTAATGTCCAGTCCATCAATACAACTGTTCAGCTCAACTGGTGGACTTTTCGCATGTCAGAGGATGTGGCTGTTAGTCTGCACACTCCCACACTGCCGGAGCATGTTGCAGCAGTGTAGCTGGCCCAACAAAATGGATGAGGGGTGGAAAACATATTTAAAAGATTAAAATAAAGGATACATTTTTTTAAAATGATCACAGCTGAACTATTTTCAGTCTGAGATAAAGGAATAAGGTTGGAGCTCTATTTTTAGCCTGTCTTGGCCCAATTACTCCCACAAGCACAATCATCAGCAAAAAGGCCCAGGAATGAATGTTTATTACAGGTGAAAGAGGAGAATGGATCTTCAGAAATTAGCTCTGGCAATTGCTTTCCCCATCCAATCTTAACCAAAATATATTTTTGAAACATTTTGAATGACTGCCAACTCAAATCTTACCCCTGCTTCTTTTATGACAGTGTTACATTCATTAAATAATTGTTTTATGGAAGGAACTGCAATGAGTGAATAATGTAAAGGTGAAACAAAACAGTAAAAAAAGTGGACAAAGATCACGGTGGTTAGAATGAGCCCAGACCACAGAGTGTGCTTTCATTATGTTTTCCTGAATGAGATCCAAATAAGCAGCCCTCTCAGAAGTCATTCTGACTCACTTTACTAGGGGTCAATCTGAACGGCAAAAACTACAAAGAGACTGCCTATTATCTCAATAGTCTTGGACAATTTAACAAATTAAAGAAAAAGTTTAAAGAAAGGACTTAACATTGAACATGGAGCTTTATTGGTCAGACTAAGGCGTGAGCCCATGGTTGGGTCTCGTGCCATTATTTTGTAATGAAAGGCGAGAGGTCTTTTGGCACCCCTCTGAAAGGCGGGAAAACAGGGCCGGTGGGCTCACTGTCGCCGTGACAGAGGTCACAGCCGGGGCGCGAGGCGGAGCTGAGCCGCGGGGTGCCTGTCCCGGCGCCAGACTCCTGGCGTGACGAGGTGGCACAGCCATCATTCCAGGGCACACCGGGGGCTCAATGTGAACCGGAGACGGCAAAAAAAAAAAAAAGAAGGAGGGCAGAGTGCGCACATCTCTCTTTGACGTGAACAAACAGCCCTACGCCGGGCACATGCTAAGCGCTACGGTAGGTGAAGGTCAACCGCGGGCAGAAGCCACACGCATGAATCACGCGGTTCTCTCGCGGTTCGTCGCACTGGGCCAATCAATAGGGCCGATGCCTTTTGCTCCCCGCGCGCGCCGTTTTATCGAGCTAACGAGAATGAGCGCTAACGGAATACATCAACCGAACAAACTGCTGTCGCGGAACACGGTGACACGGAGTGGGGCCAGGCGCACAAATCAAAACTGCCAAACGACACCGCTCCCGTGTAGCCGCGCGTTGCGCGCCTTAAGAGGCCCCGAAGGAGTTTCTGCTCTGAAAGAGAAACCCAGGGATAGCATCTGGATGCACAGAGCGGCCATTTATAAATCAGAGCAAGGGCAAACACCTCGCAATTGTGTATGATTAACACAGCATGTCTACATGGTCACATTTCCTGGAGAAGATTTAAAACTAGCCGTATCTGTGTATTTTTCAACTACACATGCTATGTACTTATTTATGAATAACAAAAAACCTTCCAATACTTTCTATTCACAAAACTATAGCCACGTTAAATAACATCAGTTTTAAAACAATGGAATTAAGTGCTTGAAAATTAGGTTAAATTAGGTTTTTACACCCACCGATGCCTGTTAAGTAGCATCTCTGAAGGCTTTGTAGAATATAGGTTTTATCTTAAGACTGTCTGCCCATAGTGTACTTGCCTATAGCTGCGGTCCCCAGTATTATGTGAATACAGCAAATGGACATGCAGTCATGCACTATGTGTACCAGTCTCCCACATGTGTACGTGGGGCGATGCTTCCGTCTGGACATTTTGCATCGCCACACATACTGTCCTTAACTGTAGGCTACGAATACCATGGCCCCTTGCAAATGCAGCTTTCTCAATAATCCTAACTTTGCAATATTAGCGATTACGTTCTCAATTTATAATTCATCAGTTCCCTGCTGTCCTAAAGCATGAATTATTTATCAAGCACGGCAATGGAGGACTCTAGATCTAGAGGCCACACCAAGGGTTTGTGTAGTACAGACATGTAACAAAGATCGCTTTCTCCCCCAAAGGTATGCAATCAATTCATCACAAATGATGGATAGTCGGTATTTTATTACTGCCATTTATTTATGGGCATTACAAAGGGTCACTCTCATAGCGTTAGAATTTATAGTTCAAAGTACAATTGTGTTTGGAAAGTTGCAAATTAGTTTATCAAAATTTTCAGAAGAAAATATGTTTTTTCACTGCTGGCTTTTAGCCTCCAAGTACTCTAATTACAGAACAATATCCAAACAAGCTTGTTCTTTAGTCACCTTAAATAAGGGTTCTTTAGAGAACATTAAACTGCACAGCGTTTTTAGCTCATAGTTTACACCATCCACACTGCAGGAGCACTCAGCTCTCTCTCAAAATCCAGAAGCAATGTAAAAATGCCTCCAAGGATGTTTGAATCGGAAGGGGACCGGTGTACCTGCTTAAATGAAAGATAAGTAAATAAAGAAGCCATTCTCCTTTTTACTAAACAAACACAGTCAGCCATTGTGATTGTATCCCTTCCACTGTGGAAATGCATCTCGTCTTATTTATATGATGAACCCACTGTCCTGTCACAGTTCTGTGTAAGAGCCTGGCAGGGAATTTATACCTAAATTGAAGGAAAATATTTCTGTGTGTGTCTCCAAAAACATAGCTGAGAGGCAGTCCATGAGCATTTACTGAGCCATAAGCATAGATTTTTCTTAATTTACACATACAGTATCATTCTAAATTCAAAATATGAAGTGTGCCCTTTATATTTTATTGATGGTCATCACATTGAAATAAGTTCTAAGTTCATTATTTCCAGAAATGCGGCGCTTTTGTCGAGGTGGTGACATTTGCATTAATCATATTCTCATTGTATCTGAAGTACCGTACAGTACACTCATTGCATTAATTGTGAATAGCACTTTCGTTCTCACCTTTCCTCAGCCTTTTCAAATAACTCTCACATCCTCAACCTCTCACATCAGCAGAGGGGGGTAGGGCTATTACCCCCGGAGTGACGGTCCACTGTGTGTCAGGCTGTGCAGCAGATGCACCACCTTTGCTGACTGGCCCCAGGATACTCACTAGCATGAGCAATCAAAGCTGGTCACCACGAGGCACCAGGGAACTGACCTGAGACACCACACCTCCTAACAGCTCGAGAGGTGGGATAGAGTTCTTACTCATTCTGAGCCAGTCATTGCTCTGATGGATACAGGGTCCCAGTGCACAGGGCGTAGCAGGTTATTTAGCTGCCGATCTTGTGCTGTGTGAGCTAGCTCTGAGCTCTGCCACTTGAGTAAAGGCAGGCCTAACCCTTGTGATGAACTGTGGATCATAAGACACTTTATCTCATAGGCTGGTATTTGCTTTGCCTTTAAGGCAAGACTCTCTCACTCAGTGCAGAAGATTCAGAGTGAATCTGAGGTCAAGACGTTAGTTTCAGTGAGAAATCTATGCCAGCAGGCCTTGGTCGGGAAGAAGGACGAAAAATCCCACGCAGCCAAAAGACACTGCCCTGTCACTTGGTAAGCCTATCTGTAGGACAAATTCACCCCAAACTGATTTTTGATACAAAATTAACCATCACATGTGTTTTATTCCCATATATGAGAGTATGTTTTTATAAAGCATGCCCAAAGCTTCCAAAAAAAAAAACGGATTACCCAACCTAATGCATTCCAACCAACCTGCAACACATGTAAAATGGAACTTTATTACAAAATAAGGTTATCCAGAGCCCCGTTAGCCTTGTTAGCCAGTAAAATTACAGGTTTATCTATAGCAAGTCCAAATCCTGTAATTGTCTGTTACCAACTCATATGACATGGATGTGGGGTTGGATTTAGGAGACAAATTAACATAAAACTATTTAGAAAAGTACAATATTGGAATATAGACTGAAGTATATGTAAAATACTGCTTGAGACTTCATGATTGGAGAACATTCCCAAACAAAACAAGTTCCCAAACAACACTCTTAGTTGTTCAACAGGGTCTGGTGCCAAGGGAAAAGTTAATTATAGAATTATAAAAAAAAATATTAAAAAATTCAAGTAAATAAACAAATAAATAAATGAAAGATGATAATTAGTTAAAGATAATAAAACTCAACATTTCATGTCTCGTCAAGCCCTTGAATGCTTAGTACCTAACCCCCACCCCTACAAACCCACAAGACTCCCCATTTAATTTATTTCACATTGCACAATCAACTCTACAACATGTCGGAACATTTGCAAACATCGGACGAACTGGTAATTGTGTTATAATTACACATAGTGGAAGCATGGAAGCGACCTCGTTAACATCTAAAAAAGGGGAGCGTATAAGAAATGGAAATGGGGAGGGGGCATCATCATGCTATTAATCAACTAATTAAGCACCGCTTCGCATTCTGCCAGACGAAGACAGAGTGTGACTGACTTCGTCTGCGGCGCGTTCTCCGGTCCCCTGAAAATCGCGAGTGTGTCCCTGGATTAGTGCTTTATGAAAATCACCTTGTCCTTCTTAACGAGTGAGCCGGGGAGTGGAAGGTGCCCTTTGTAAATAATTCCCATTAGAATGTTGAGGTGATTGAACCTCTGTAGTCAGAGCCACCGTGGCTCAATTGGTGCTCGGTAAAGACCTGAAATGCTCCAATGAATTGGAAACAGCCAATGGCAATTACAGCAACACTTTCAATTAATGTCTTAAAGGGACACAAAAAAGGCTCTCACCAACCAGTTACACGTGGTCTCAGTTGTTAGGCTTCTGAGCCAGAAGAACACATTATTTTTATTCTGTAGCCTGCATTTAACTCCTAGGCACTGATTGACACTAGACAATAATACATCAAATCCACATAAAACTGACACACTTATCAGATGAGATCTTTCTTTTTTTTCCCCTAGACTGATCAGCTCTAATAAATGCAATATTCAAAGCAATAATTGCCATTTGAGTTATAGTTACTATAGGGTTGTTAGTGATCTGTGCAATATCGGTCTCTATTTTCTGGAAACAATGGTGCCTGGGAACGGTCAATGGATGCTGCGCATGGGCACACTGGGTGCGGCCACAGAGTATTTTCGGGAGCAAAAGGGGGAGCGCACAGCTCACAGTACATGGCGCGAGTGCAGAATGGGCTGGATTAGTCTGACAACATTATCAGTGGATGTGTTGCAGCTGGATTTAATCATAGCCAATCAAATTACCTATTACCATTCCGTTTAAGAGCTATGCACTTTCTGCCCAGGTGTACTGCCAATTTCCATGGTCTACCACTGCAATGGAAGATGAGGATATGAGCTGCTGGTAACAGAAAACTTATGTACTTGTGTGGGGGTTTCAGGTTAGGGCTGCCACTATTTCCATAAATTGAGTGTGAGGAAATCTCATAAATAAGAGAAAATCATTCAAATTTTCTACCATCGAAGTTTCAATTAAACATGTATAATTACTATGGCCCAGTTTTAATTTCCCATTAAACCTGTAGTTAAATACCTTAAATGTTCTATGCTGTAATCACAGCAGTATCTTGAAATGTTATTGAACAAAATAATGCCAGGGGAGATGATTATGCCAATGATGGCATTTCAGGAATAAAATGACTCTGTATCAACTAATGCTCAAAACAAAACAAAAAAACATTCAAAATACCACTTTGCCAGTACAACGGCTGGCCATAAAAAAGAGAGAAAAGATGAGTTGATCATCTGTTATCCAGAAACATCTTGTTCTGCTACTGCAATTCAAACGATAGCACACCAGCACATCATGTTCTGGATCAGAAGAGGGAAAGAAACAAAACATGTTCTCCTCTAAAATCTCTGGCTTCTCTCCGGTGAGAATTATGGCACGTTTCCAAGGCTATCCTTTCATGGGGAAATTCATGGTGTTGGTGCCACTCAGCCGGACTTCCAGTAGGGAATGGTAAATAATGACAGAAGTGGAGGGAGAAGGACATGTTTTATAAGCATATGAGTGCTGCCATAAATCCGGATACTGTTCCTGGAACCAGCTCCCGAACGGCATTAAACTCGACTACTGCATGCCTTTGGATGATTCTAAGAGATTATTGCAAAGCCTTGATAAATGCTTGTAATTGTTTTACTTGAATTTAATATTCTGTGGTTTTATTGATTTTCCTTTCTGCATTTCTGTATGCGTTTTACTGTATGTGTAAACTCTTAGCCAGGGCTCCCTTGAAAAAGAGGTGGAAATCTCAATGGGACTCACCTGGTAAAATGAATGATAATAAATCAATAAATAAACATTTCCATTTTTTATTAAAATGGTTCAAAAGAAAAGAAAAAAATAATAATCACTAATACGTAATAGTTCGTTTGGCAGCTTTAATCACGCAAAATCATAAAGCAGATAAGACCTGATCAATATTAGAAGACAAAAACAAAATGCTGCAGTATGCTGCCTTTAATTGGCAAGATGCTTACTTAAGGATCCTTCAAATGTTCAATGGCCTCTGCGCAGAAAAATCAATAACTGTATTTAGTTGTTGTTGGTAAAATTTAATTGTGGATACTGCTGGCTTGCGTGTTGAGCATTCTTAATAGCTTTTTCACGATTGCCATTTCACTTTGATTTCTGTGGCGTGTCGACGGTAGTTTCTGAAGTCGCAGGGAGGTGCAGAAGTTGCTTATTATGAATAATACCCATTCTGCCAGCAAAAGGAGCTCTCAGCAAGTGTGTAAACTCCACAAATTGTTGCTCATGATTATCCTCAGCATAACTTGTATCGATAATACTCCACTGTGAAATGCAATGTAATAAAAGCATCCAAATCACTACAGCTAACAATGCCATCCTTTTTATTGTGACTGACATTTCCCACCTGCCCTCTAGTGGGCTATAGAGGAACTGCTCAATAAGGGAGACGTTGCACTGACAATGGTTACACTGCACATTTCTTTTTCCTCCAGCTCCCTTCCTCATCTTCCTGGATGAGTGACAAACTGGCAGAGGCTACAGAGTGGGTTTATTGCATTATATCCTTAGATACTCGCCAATCTCCTGTCTGGCATCGTGAAATACCGCGTGTCAAAATGTATCCGTATAATTTCCCATTTAGCTTGCCGTTTTACATTGTGAATTTATATAAGTGAAGGTGGGCTCCCATTTCAGATATGGAATATACGCTCTTCGTGTGAAGCGGGCTGGGGGGGTTCACGCAGGGCAGAAGGTCTAAATCTCAATCGTTTTGTGCCTGGCACAGAGCAACAGGCTGAGGCAGAGGGTAAGCGTCAGACTGGGTCTAACAGCCATGTGATCCTATAAATAACAGCCATGCTTTTCCCCTCCATCGATCACTGGCTGGCTGTGAGATGCCAGGGTCTGAGATGACCTGACTGCATGCCTGGCTGCCTCTCCCTTGTATCGCGGACTATCTATCAAAGCTGCCGCTTGCTCTGAAAAATGACACTCTTTAATTGGTTGCACTGAGAGGTCTATCATTGTCCCAGTGTTAAAGCAATTACTCAGGGCACCTCTGGACAAGGTAACTCAAAACTAACTTGACTGCTTAGGGATAAAGTGAATTGTCCCAGTTTTAGGTTGTTGTTTGTTGAAGCTGAGCGCCAACATGAAAATAAGGGAACGTCTAAAAAACAAACACTTGTCAACACCGGATATGTTCTGCATGTCTGTTTTTCTTGTTTTTTTCAATGGCTCAGAATCTTAATGCGCAAGTAGAGGAAGAACTGCTTGAGATGTGCTTTGGTTTTTAATTTTGTCACATAAACAAATAGGTACTTCACTATTCTTTTACAATCTTCACAACGAAAGGTGTAGCAAGCAGATACCACTGCATACCACTGTTGTAATGTGTGGTTATTTGTGATACTGTCACCTTCCTGTCAGCTTTGACCAGTCTGGCCCTTCTCCACTGACCTCTCATATACGTTCCACATCCCATCATCCCACGGTCAAAGTGTGAAAATTACCTGAAGCTCCTGACCCGTATCTACATGATTGTATGCATTGCACTGCTGCCAGACAATTATGACTGTGTGGCAGCACTTAGATAATCGCATGAATAAGTAGGTGTACAGGTGTTCCTAATAAAGTGCTCGTTGAGTGCATATCATACAGTTTTAATGGACATAGAGTATAAGCTGACAGTATGCTGAAAAAGCATCCATGTTAGCATCACTGAAATGAAATTTCAGCACAGTGCACAGTATTTCACAGAGTTGACACCGTACAGCACTGAGGCCAGGGTCAGTAGCGTGAGTCAGGGTCAGTACAGGGATTAGAGTCTGCTGCACACACTGACATCTCTCTACTGCCTGCAATTAGCATCCGCTGGGGAGCAGGGGTCAGTCATGTAAGCTGCTCACCCACCATGCAAGTGTCCTTCAAAAAAGAACACGACAGCAGAGTATACAGTATGGTACTGAAGAGAAGTGTCACCATGTGCTGTAGAGTTGATAATAATGGTGATTATTATTATTATTAGTAGTAGTAGTAGTAGTAGTAGTAGTAGAAGTAGTAGGTGTTGCAGTGATGACAGTAGCAGTAGTATTAGGGCAATGGTTATGATGCTTTGTCAGTATTATTACTATTGTTGTTGCCGTTGTCGCTTACAATAACCAGCCTATCATGAAAACATAATTATTTTTGGTGTAGCAACAGTTGTTGTAGCAGAGGTATTTTGATGATGATGTTCATGATGATGTCAATGATAAGAATGAGGATTTTGGTTGTTAATATGATGTTGATCATCATCATCATCACCATCACCACTACTGAACATTAAAATGTCAGTAATTGTATAATTAGAATCAGCAGTAGCGGTATGCCTTTAACCTGTGAGGTGAAAAATAAACACGTCAAAAAGCACTCAGGAGATTTGGAGGCTGAGTCAGAGGCTGACTGATAGCACCCTTGTGTTGCTCAGGAGGTTATTGCTTGCTGAAGACCTCAGTTGTAAACAGCTTGAAACCAAGGATTTAATGCTATGCGGAGGCAGAAATGGCACACAAATAAAGCCCCTTCCACACTGCAATTACATCTCACTGTAAAAATAATTCCCCTTCGAGAGGCTTCCTGAGTGAAAAAGCTATTAGTCACCAATTAGCCATGGACTTGAAAAAAGCAGTGAATATACCAACCTATCACACAGTACAGTAAGTTCATGCAGAAGACTTTGAGCATTGGCTACAAGAGATGCTGTTCTGCATGCCACTGTTGACAGAGCTCATTACATACTGTTTCTTCATGAGACCTGCTCTTTTATTCAAATTGAGATTGTGCATTCCATATCTGTGATAAATACAGCTTTGGCCAAGCTCACAGAGTTAATTACTGTCTTCATGAGACTTGTGCTCTGTCCATTCCTTTAGCATTGAGGCCAATACCATTTTCCAAATTCATAAGAGTGTGTGGTCTATACAAGAAGACATGCAACATAAACCATGAGGGTATCGTCTATGACTCCAAAACAATTAACATATTCAAGACAAAGTCAAGTCAAGTCAAACGGTTATATAGATATAATCCATTATCAGATTAATCTACAAACCCAAGTCCTTATCTTTGCTGTATTCTTAGCACTTAAAAAAACACACTTGTCCCATGGTTATGCACTTAGCTGTACATCATTTGCTAAATGCCTATAATGTAATGTAATTGAAAATTTGACTTTGTGACAATGATTTTGAATTAAAAAAAACTTCTCTTGAATATATATTGCCCTAGCAAAACTGACTCAAACTTCCTTCTTTGGCACCCCATGCTGCAGAATGCTCTACAACCCTTGCCCTGAAAGAGAGATTTATGGGAGTTATTGTTTGGGGACATCTCGGCACAGACCTTGGGTTGGTTCTGATGGTTAATAAATCACCATGTTCTTTTGCCCTCCCACCCTGTCAGCATGATTGTCAGCTTCCTCGGAGATGGACACGTAACCTCCCCCCTTTCGACAGATGCTTGGGACAGGCTTGTCTTGGCCAGCTGTTTAAGCCGTGGCAGAATCATCCCGAGGACCTTTAAAAATGTTAATTCAGCACTGATCTGGAAACAGGCCATTCTCTTAAGTGCTCACAAAAATTCCCAGTCAGTAGTGGTCAGTATTCCCCTGTTTAATATTTAAACAAGAATAAAATGTCAGCCTGTCACTCTGCATACAATACTGTAGGCCTTAACCTAATGTACCTTTTGGTTTATTGTGAAAACACTTTTACATCCCTGAGGATATCTGACCATGCTTGCATTAATGTACAAGAACAATTAATGAGGTTCATTAGTTCACACACTTACAGAACCAAACTACAGTTAAGTGCAAATGTATTGTGACAGTAGCATCATTTTTGTTGGTTCGGCTCTGCACTCCAGCAGATTGGATTTGAAATGAAACAATTGATATGAGGTTAAAGTGCACACTGTAGGCTTTAATCTGAGCTATCTACATTCATATGTAGAGATTACAGCCCGTTTCATGCTTGTATGTCTTTTTTGACATGACAAAGATCATGTCACTGTCCCAAAGCTCTGGCATTTGACAGCATAGTGTAATATATATTGCATGTGGAAATTCTGGAAAAGATATATATAACTACATTCCACTTACAATTTGCTTGCAAAAAACATCGCAATATCAGAGAATTGCCACAATTTTTTTTGCCCATTTATTGTGACGTGTTCTAAAAACCTTTCTGCACATTTTTATATCACCATCTATTTCACGATGCAGTTCAGTATACTCCATTTCTGTCAGGGACTATATGAGGCACATTTCGCTGTGTAATTTTAAAGTTTTTTAATATACTGGTCAACACCTCTGCCGAATTGCAGCTGAGCCAGATTCCCACAGAAAAATGGTCCTCTTTAGAGACTATGCCAGATAACCATAATGCATTTTCACAATGATTTAGGTGGGGAGGTAGTTCCTTGTGATAAATGACCGTATCCTCTTTGTGTCTCTTGACACCTGACTAGAAAGTAACACAAATGTTCATTAGAAGCCCACTGGAGGACACACGAGAGGTAAAATGGAAATTCGCACCGAGGCCAACTCCAAACAGGAGGTTAAAGGAGCTCTCCACATGAGCTGGGGGTAAACTGCTTCCACGTAATCCCCGTCTGGGCTGGTGGAAGAAGCTGGTGGTGATTCATCTGCGAATACTGCCGAACACATGTGCTTAATATCACAGCCCATGCTAAAGTGCACAAGTTGCAGGGAAATATAATTAGGTGCTTCTTCTTTTTTTTCTAGGACAAGTGCTGTTTGCAGAATTTTAAATAAACGGGATGGTACAGCATGTATGCCAACGCTAAGTGCTAAAACAGATTTTGGGATTCCAGTAATTTTACGCACACTGTTTGCTCTGTGACCTTCTGTAATGTGTTTCACCCAACCATAACCTAATCATTAGAGGATGATAGAGGAGCTGGCCGAGGAAGATGAAAAAGGGTATTAAGGAAATGCATCCGGCTATGATGTAATTGTTCACCGAAAGTCATAAGTAGGATTATGAGAGAAGTTTGTAGACTCTGCGGATCTAAAATCTCCAGACTCATTCAAAGAGATAATTACGCTTCCCTTTAAAGGATGAATATCGCTACTCCTATGCTTATATAGTTTTGCTCCCCATCTGGGTTTTTGGTGTTTAACTTCTCAAACTCATTAAAGTCGCTTATGAATTGGGACAATTTAAGCCATCAACATTACTAGCATGAGAAGTAATTATAGAACAGAAATCAGAAGCTCTACATGAAAGAGAGGGCACAATATTCTGCAGCATGATCAAAAAAGCAAGGGTTACTTTCCCTGTCTTCTTCTCAGCTATGTAGTTTTATTTGGTTGTTATTTTACTGCATATAGATTACTTTTTCTTGCATTACAAAATTCATATAATGACCAGTAGAAAGGCTATTAAAATGTCATTATGAAAAATGTAATTATTATTCAAATATCTTTTTCACAAGAGCAAAGATCAGGTAACTTGCCCAACTTAGCTTTAGTGATACATACTGTAAGGTTGAAGGTTACTTTTGCATCAGACAAATCATGTCTAAAACTTAAACCCAATGGCACATACACATTTTCCTAGTTACAGAGTACACCAATTAATATTACAGCCATTGCCATGACTGCTCTTACATTCCGCTATAAATTAGAAATCCGCACCCACCTACACCATCAACCAAAGATAATGGGTTAGTATTCACACTGCCAGTGTTTTAATTATCTAGCAATCATCTACAACCCTGTTATTCCTTATACCCGTTACCCAGGTAACTGCATTCAGCTATATCCTGGCAGCGTGTTTGCACCTGTTATTGATAATACCATATGCAGCTTGAATTAGTCTTTGAAAAAAAAAATCAATGCTTCCGGATTGTCAGTCCATACAGTAGCACCACCTCTGGCCTTTGCTGACGACCATCGATTCTGACTCAGCCGGCTCCATGCAGCAGGTAAACTAATGCTACAGGGGATAGAATAAAGCAAAAACATATTGAATAATGCAGCCTGTGGCCCATTTCCTTTTATACACTGGTACCAGTAGATGAGATGGCAATGGGACAAGTATCAAAATACAGTAAAATGAAATGGGAATAATTCAGTATTTATTTGATGTCAAGACGTTTATTTTTTGCTGTTTTAGGCTTTCATCTTCATTTTGTAGAACAATATCTTGCCTTTCATAATATGCATGACTTAATGCCAAATTCAGAGTAAAAATATAGTTTTAAGCTTTGAAACGCAAGATGTCAGTAAAATTAACAATGGAGTTGTGCATTGTTGGAGACTTGCCAGCTTGTCACCGTTCACCAGTCACAAACAACCACATCAGCTGCGTTTGTGACTACATGTTAATGTATTTACTGTCATGGTCTGCATGGTCTGCATGTGAAGAGTAAATGTCAAATAAAAATACAGTTTTTTACATTACATTAAATTATTGGCAATTTGGCAGATGCTCTTATCCAGAGTGATGTACAGTTGATTAGACTAAGAGGGAGACAATCCTCCCCTGGAGCCCAACAGCTGTGCAGATCTTATTGTGGCTACACTGGGATTAGAACCACCGACCTTGCGTGACCTTAACCACTATGCTACAGGCCGGTAGGGTTTTAAAGGGTTTATACACAAGATGACTAATATTGGCCCCAGAGTTTTGTTAGCCAAGTGCCGGTACATACCAATTAAATTTTATTTAGCACATACTTTTATCCAAAGCGACGTACAAAACAGATATAACATATAACCAAACACGCCAGATAAGGTACAATTCATATAGAATTGTTTGTAAGGCCATGAACATATGACCAGTACACAAGGACATAACAGACTACCATACCAAGACAACTACAACTTGAGGAACTACAGTTATTAGTATATATTACATTATGTTATTTATTTGGCTGACGTTTTTAACTAAAGCGATTTACAGCAAGAGACAATCCCCCCGGGAGCAATATGGTGTTAAGGGCCTTGTTCAAGGGCCCAACAGCTGTGCGGATATTATCATGGCTACACTAGGGATCGACCAATTGACCTTGCCCAGTCCCAGCCATGTACCTTAACCACTACGCCTTGATATCTTCAACAGGGAGATATTAGAGATATATTCTCCTCTTTCAATTAGTTTCTAAAACTCAAAATGCGTTTTGGGGTCAACACAACTGATTTTTTTATAGATGAAGTGACATATTTGCACTGTTTACCATGTGTTCACAGATTCATCACACACCCAAAGCACAATTCAACAAGAGTGCAGCAGCTAGGTCTGAAGCATTATAAATGCGGTGCGGTACGTTCAAGTCTCCAGTCTGATTGGATTCACCAAATACAATAGCACAGTTCAGCAGGATACATTCTGATAGACGCAGTATGCAAGGCAGTGCAGGTTCCATTGTGAAAAGCACAGTGAACAATGAAAACTGCACTGTGTGGTACTGTGTAATACAATAATGCTATGTGGATGCAACACCTGACTATTGGATCGGGGGTTGTGGGTCTTGATTTCAGCTTGAAATGCTGCTTTAGCACCACTGACCTGTGTATAGATGCCTCATTTGGTTCAGTGTATTCGGCTACCCTGAGGAAATCTAAGTTGGCCGTATATTTTTTTAACCTTTGAATGAAGTAGAATACAGTACTTGCTTTATTTTTTTCCCCACTTAATGGGGGTCTAAACAGTTGCTTGATGTTAGATAGCTTTGTTCTGCTAAGGACTAGTGTGCTCCACTTGACATTTGCTTACAGAATAAACAGTAATGATGCAGTACCCCTCACCATGTCAAGCAAGGAATTCCTCTCCATACTATAAGGCACTTACTTGAGCACCTATAGAACCAATCTAACTACACAAGAAAAAATGACAACAGCAGGCAAAGGCAGATTCAAATGGAGGCAAGGCTGAGATTCCAGCTCCCATGCCATATAAATGATGAAGAAAAGAATTCAATTTAAAATTCCACCACTGCTTAAAAAATATTGGCTTCAAAGACTTCACATAATTGGTTAATTCCACACCTAAAGCTAATATATTTTGAACTTCTTATTTAAAGAGTTTGATGGCATATAAAACATGGATGAGAGGGCATACATGTCTTTGAACTTAGCGTTTGTGTGTGTGTGTGTGTGTGTGTGTATGTGTGCACGCGTATGTGCGTGTGTACATGCGTTTGTTATGTGTTGATTCTGACAGCTTCCACTGTTGAGAGTGCCACTGCAGTGAAATGCAATATTCTGCTACAGCACTTATATTCAGCATGTTTTGGACCTTCTTGTTTCAAATACTCCTGGTAGCTTGCTCTGCTCTAATGATGGAGAACCGTGCACACACCCAAGCTCTGAGAATGCATGCCATTTTATTAATGATTACAAACAGTGGTCGTGCTTTTAAAAAGCATACTCTTAATATGTTTTTGACATTTATGCATAGGCAATAATTAATGTAACAATCCATGTGGCCCATTCCAAAGCCTTTCTGCAGGTAATTACAATCATCCGTCAGAGAAACGCACACCATGTTTGTGCTGGGTCTGTGCAGTGATGGTGCTGCCCTCTGTTGGTGACACAAGGTACTTGCCCAATCTGCTAACAGGCCCCTTCTTTCAGCAATTACAGAAAACTCTGTTCACCTGGATTCGGGTCTTGTTGTACTGAGAGCCAAAAGGATTGGAGCAGGAAGAATTCCCATCTCTATCCACTGTCCGGTTCAATTCAATCAGTTCAATTTTTACTAAATTTAAACACACCTTAAATTAGACATGGGAAATAGGATACCCTTAATACACCAAAAACTGCATGCCAGTAGTAAAGCTTGCTTTGAAGTGCACTTTGTACTACTAATATGGATGTGCCACCTCAAGCCTATAAGCTCCTATACGCTTTGCAAATGTCTTCAGCACTTTCAGCGTGACAAGTTATGCTAGTGGGGTTTAGCATCGATGTTGGCTCCCCACCCCAAGGTGTGAAATATCAGGTGAATTTTTCATGTGTTCATATCCTTTATGAGTTAAGTTTTGCTGTACAGTATGCATACAGAAATTACTGTATCAAGGGCCGTGTCAGCACTGGAAATAAATGTTAGTGTTGTTCAGCGCAACAAATAAAGTTTAACCCTGCTAACCCTGCTAGCATGCATATATGGAGATTGAGCGACCTTGCTTAACATATCTAGCAGGAACTCAAACCTGCCACGTAAGAAAGGTGCCACCAATTGGAGACAAACCCAGATGACACTGTGGTCAAATGACATGCAAGCACCGACAATTCAAAACACCATGTCTGCATGTTGGAAACAATAGCCATTATTAGAATCATTTTGGCATATGATAAAAATGTAATAATTATTTTTTAAAACAGTGCAAACTTCAATAGATTTGCCTTCAGAACATTTTAAAGATACAACAGCATTCCACTGATGAAAGCATTTGACTAGTTTCTCCTAATGAACCACAATGTGAGTCTTTTATGAAAGCAGGTTATTTCACAACGTTAGAAAATTTATTTCAGTTTCCAAAAAATATGATGGTTCAATCGTTTATTTTTCAAGGTCATCGACAACAGAATCCATGTATTGTGTCCATTTAATTTCTAGGCAGGTAACAAGGAGAAAGGACCTCAAACTGAAATCCTGGAGG
Source organism: Conger conger (assembly GCF_963514075.1). Lineage (NCBI taxonomy): Eukaryota > Metazoa > Chordata > Actinopteri > Anguilliformes > Congridae > Conger > Conger conger. Next base: position 34,866,634 of record NC_083766.1, on the reverse strand, counting down.
TCCGCAGTATGTGCTGCAGTTAAATTTGAAGTGCTTCAGCACTTAAGTGCTGAATTGAATTCACTGATTTGCTGGCATGCTTTGTTTCCAAGACCTTCAATGGCTGCTGATTGAAAGGAAGCCACAAAAAACCTGCAGATACAGTGGCCCTCTAGGACTGGAATCTGAGAGCCCTGACTAAAAGCAACCCATGGAGCAGGGAAATAGAGTTCCTCTAGAGTATAAAAACAATCCCCCCAGACTCAGACCTAACCCACTAGTCTTAGATCCAGAACTCTGTAGATTCCTACCCCGAGGAAACTACGTATGTTTTCCCCTGAGTATGCCTTGCTTTTCCTCACAAGTTAGCTAGCGGTCGCTATTCTCCAAATAATTCCTTTGCTGTCTCTCCTTCACTTGACGCACTGCTGTTGGCGGTTCACACAGAGCGGACTAACTGTTTTGTGGGAGGCAGGTTGGATTAATTGGATCTGAGAGCTACAGAAGCTATCCAGGAAATTAGCATATGAAAAAGCAGGATAACGCATACTTGTAGGATGCTCTCAGGTTCCTCATCCATGTAGACTTTAGAAACAGCAGTGCCAATGACAGCAGACAAAATTACCCATCCAAATGGAATCTAAAATCATTCAGATTCAAATTTAAAATAATTTAGATCCACATGAGATATCATCACACAACAATGTTATGAAATCTCAAACAAAAGGCAACCAGAATATCGCCTACTAAATCACCGTGTCTCTGAAATGTTTTCCCCCCGATTGCAGCACTTGCAAACAACAAAGTTAACATACCAGGATGTAAAGCAAATAATAACATAAAAAGGCTTTGTATAATAATAGAGATAGCAAGTAAAAACGGAGAATTGCGAATTGAGACATTGAAATGCTGATTTTTCTTCGCCTGTGCAGTTGGAGGTGTTACGGTCGGACTGTCAAACTAAAATACTGTGGACTGGCTCAGACACGGAGCAGACGACAGAAGGCAGCTGACAACAGAGCAGCCGACATTCTCACACAGACACATAGCTGCCACCGCCGTCTCTTTGGGGAAAACAAATCCAGCGTAATGATTTGACAGGAATAGTACAGCAACAGACGTAAGGCATGTCACCGGATTCAACGTTTTATACAGGTAACTACTGTGATTTATAAAAAGAATGAAATAATAGGCGCATACGTAGTGTTGTTCAGGCGTGCATCCCAGGGTGCTTTGCAAGAACACAATGCGCCGTTGTTTGGCGAACTGTCTCCATAGCCAGTGACTAACACTGTGGTGGTGGACACAATAACCCTGACCTGAGGTGCCTGAAATCCACACACAGAGCAGAATATTTCTACAACAAGGCCTGAGTACACATCATTGCTGTTAACACACTGGCACTCAAGCACAATTATTCTGTGTTTACGGCCGTTTTTTTGCGGGTAACAAAGGTATTATGATATACTCCTACACAAGATGATTCGTTGACAATTTTCTGTTTTTTTTATGACATCTCTGTCTTCTGGAACCTCTATGGTGATGAGGTAGCCTTGTCTTTCACCATTTTAATGCATTTGGTCAAAATCCCTGACAATCCCTGCTCTTTAAATCTCTGGAAGGTCATGGTTACAGACCCTTTCTTTTCAGAAAACTATGGAAAAATCTTTTCAGCTGGGTTCACAATCAGCAGTGCTCACTTGGCCTGCTGGTGACGTTTCAAAGCCGTAATCAAGAAATCAGGCTGCTTCTTGAATTATCCCCCAGGTGTTATCAACAACCAAATGGCTTATTGATTTCCACTGCCCTCCCACAAACCCCTTTGGTGCTAAATGCAAACCCAGGCACTTGCCTTAGTCCTCAGACAGAAACTCACATACTTTTGAAGCTTTTAAAATAGCGGTGGGGAGCCAATAATCCTGATCATGTGGGGTAAAGCATCTCGGAAACGCAACGCACAATTTTCCAATTCGATAAGTGGCAACGTACAAGCATTGTGATCTTTGTCCCTTCGACAGAGTAAACAAGAAAATAAGGCTGAGTTCGGCTGCGGGAGGAAGGGGGACATGGGGTCGGCTTTGCCTGCTCCGTTTAATTTCACAGAGGATCATGTCTACAAATGCTAATTTTACCCTTTAATTTCTACAGTTCGTTTTATCCCTCCTCTGCTAATAAGCTTGAAATTAAAAAGAGTGAACACACTGGGCCGGGAACACAGGCACTGATAAGGCTCTGTGAAATATGAAAAGGCAAAGGAGATAATGGCTATCGACAGGAACGAGACTGATGGAGAGGAGAGCTGCAGTCACCTACCCGCACTCACAGACTCCAAGCTGTCATTGTGTTAATTTCCATTCTCTTCAGTCAGCCCCTACCTAGTCCCCACCCCACATCGTACAGTATATTCTCCAATAAAACTGCTGACGGGGCATTTACACATCCAAAATACAGCAACTGCTGTGCTATAGGCTTATCTCTGAGTCGATTCAGACTCAGATTTCATTTATTGCCCTCACGTAAGGGTTTCTGCTTAACAGATTTGCTTAATTCGAGCAGTACATTTAAGCGTGTATTACATTACTTTAGATAGCATCATTAACTCTGCAGTCACTCACATCAAAGAATATAGTTCAATATTCCAGATTCAATGTATTTCTCAAAGCTCAGGACAAAGCCTCGGAGTGATAAAACTGAAAGCCCCCTTCAGCCTGATCTCTCTTAACCCCGTAGTGCCACTTTCTAAATCTTCCTTCAGCAGCTACAGTAAGGCAAGCCACTATGTCCACAGGCCCCTATTCCCTCCAGTCCACCACTTAGAACAACTCACTCAACAACCAATCACTGTCATGACTGACCTGACCCCACCCGTTACCCCCACAGAGGCCAGTTTCTGGACTTTGTGAGGGGACCAGAGGAATACCCAGCCCCACGGACTGACACCGCTGAGACGTTTAACATTTAACATTTCCAGCTGGAACTCATGCCTGCCATCTAAGAAAGGTGCCACCAACTGTCGACAAAACCCATGCGACACGGTGCTCGAATTACATTCAAGCACTGGCAATTCAGGTCACCGCAAAAATGCTGTATATTAGAAACACTGTCATTTTGGCAAATAAAGATAAAAATTACATTTAAAAACATCAGTGAAAACTTCAACAGATTTGCCTTCACAACATTTTAAAAATACAACAGTATTCCACTGATGAAAGCATTTGAATGACTAGCCTCGAGGCCAGCACTGAGACAGACACTGTGGCCTGGATTTTCTTCCTCCCCATTAGTTTCTGCACAGTTTGCCAACTTGACTTATATTGTCTGAATCCAGGCCTCAAACTCCAAAGGCTAGAATCTCAAAATGGTGCATTGCCTTGTTTGTACTGAGGAAGGGCAGAGGGGTGAGACCAGTGGAGATGACTGAGGCTTGCAGCATGTAAGATACCCATTCCTTGAGGGATATAGGCATCTCGAGTAGAAACGCTGATGTTAGACCCATAATTAAGGTTCTTTACCTCATGTACAAAACCTGTATAACTGAGCCATACGCATACGAGATTTCAATCTGAAAATATTATCCGTCAACCTGGATAAAGATTTCCTCTCACCGGATGAATAATTTATGCAACATGTCCAGACAAGACAGGCAATTTCTGGTAAGTCAAGGTATTCATGACTTCATACCTGAATTAGTCTTCCTGTGATTGACCCATATCCTTTCTAAGTTTTGCCTAATTGGCAAAAGAACAGCTGTTCACTAGCTCATTGGGAAACAATAAAATTAGAAATTCATTCACATTCAAGCTAATATTACCTATAGATTAGATTATAATAATATTTAGTCTTGCTACCATACTAAATATCATCATAAAATAATGACATTATTTAAGCAGGGAATCTATCCCTAAAAAAGCACAAAAAAACAAACAACCATCGTCCAAAATATGCACAAAAAGTGCTGTAAACCCAAAAATAATACAGTTATTGCCATAAGCTTTATTTTCCAATATGCGTGAAGTAGTTCGCTTTATTAAGTGGACAATTAACCTATGACCAAGCTTCCTGGCAGAGGCAACCCGATTGGTTGCCTAGATTTCTTGGTTCCTTTGTTTATTTCACTTAAATAGTGCCCCTGGACCACTGGCAGCAAAACATCAATGACCCACTCCCATCTGACAGTAGGTATGAGGCGCTTCTCCTTGTATACATTCAATTTTCCTGCCAAATATGTTGATGGTGTGTTTGGCCAAAATGTTACATTTTGTCAAAAGTGGAGTTTCTAAGTGACACCATTATTGCATAGTTCATCCAGGTAACAAGCACCCTCTGCCCAGCCTCATCTGCGACAAGCATGAGACATTGGACAATAGCGTCTACCTTCGAGTGAGACATTCAACAATAGTGTCTACCTTGGAGTGAGACATTGGACAATAGCGTCTACCTTCGAGTGAGACATTCAACAATAGTGTCTACCTTGGAGTGAGACATTGGACAATAGCGTCTACCTTCGAGTGAGACATTCAACAATAGTGTCTACCTTGGAGTGAGACATTGGACAATAGTGTCTATCTTGGAGTGAGACATTGGACAATAGTGTCTACCTTGGAGTGAGACATTGGACAATAGCGTCTACCTTGGAGTGAGACATGAAAATAGTTCTGCACATCATCCTTACATTTTGCACACTTGTGTTCAAGGAGTTTATGATCCAGGAAAAGTACAGTTTTACCAGTTTTTAATTTGCATTTTCATTTTTGTAAAATTTTATTATTTTTGCATTTTTACCAAGATTTATTTGTATTTATTTTGATCTACATTATGAAAGTAATCTAAACAAAGTTAGTATTGAAATAGTCCACAAGTCTTGTTTAATTTAAGCCATTTCCAAATTCTCTGTGATGCGCACATCCGGAGTTATAAGCCTAAAATAGAACATATATAAATAGGCAAGGATTGGCCAGATTTGGCATCTGCTTGATGGGGGTAACGAAGATCAAAATAAGTTTAAAAATAAACTTGTACTTGGCGGCTCATTTGAAATCGTTCAAAGGTTGGGGGAGTGCTATCGGGGGCCAATAATCTTATTATACAGCTGGAGAGATGCATCTTTTAGTGAAACTGTGCCTACATATACCCACTGAAATATTAATTTATCAGAGCTTAGGCCAAAATAAACACCACCAACCCTACTTCCTACAAGCCAAGATATGTAGAGTGTCAAAAGAGTGTTAAATTTCACGGTTATTCTATGTTTTATTTAATGACACCTATAAAGGCAGCCCCTGTCACACTATTCACACAGAGGTGTTGCTGTTGTTCATCACTCTGAAGTAATATGTAAAATAACTAATGTTGAATAATTGCTCTAGTTCATCTGCCTGATGTCTTAACCATAAAATGCCTCAGGTTCTCAGCCCTAAAAAGGTTATTTTACATTCCAAAGCACGATTTCCAGACTGACATTATTGCCCTGTCTTTTAGAAGGCTTGCAAGTACTGTGGGGTTTATGCTGTGTAGTTGATCCCACTTGTGTCACCTGCACTAATTTAAATTCGGTGATGTGTGCAGAGACAAAATAAACAAGAAAAAGCACGCTATACAGGACATAAAACACACCCTCTGATTGAAAAAAAAAATGTAATGCTTGTGCTACTAACGTGCAACACATTCTCAAATCAAAATAGCAAGTCATTACTACAGATGAGACACACTGACAGTAAAATTCAAATGAAAAGGCAAAACTATATGAGTACAACAATATGGGGAGTTCCGTATACCTATTTTCTCTGAAAGTCATATTTTCTCTGAAAGTAGGCCCAGCAGAGGTGAAGCCCAATGAGAAATCAACTGCTGTTTTAATATTTAATTTATAAAAATAACTAATACATTACACCAATTCAATTCTAATGTTTTCCAAAATGTATCATTATAGAGTCAATTAATACACATGTTCCCGTATGAATTTATTACTGAATTGTTATAGGTAAAGTCATGTAGGTCACGGTTTTGATGGATCATTTTAATATCAGGTTGCATACCCTTGCAGCAATTGCAGACTCGAGCAATACGCACCCTGTAGCAAACATGACTGTATCTCATTTTACTTTTCTCTTTTTTGTTCTGTTGCTTATCTTAACATAAAATGCCATCACATTTGCTGTATTTATTTGTGTCAAGCCTGAGTTATATTTTATGTAATTTATGTAATTTATAAAAGCACAGGGCTATGATGAAATAGGGGGCGGCCTGTAGCGTAGTGGTTAAGGTAAATGACTGGGACATGCAAGGTCGCTGGTTCTAATCCCGGTGTAGCCACAATAAGATCTGCACAGCCGTTGGGCCCTTGAGCAAGGCCCTTAACCCTGCATTGCGTCTGCCGAATGCCAATAATGTAATGTAATGTAATAGCAGGCAGGAATTTACAGACAAAACCACTCCATTGTGGGTCCAGCAGTGAAGCATTGTAACATCTGCAGTTCCCAGAGTTTGAATACCTGAAATGTACCAATGGCAGGAATTGTATGTACCATTTTACTCTGCTGCTATGGGACCAGAACAGGGTTAATCTCTGATCATTCTGCTCATGACCTACTTGATTGATGGATCTATTTCTAGTCTCTTTAGTGCTAGTCATACAAACTATTTTAAGAAACCAGCAAGCATTGGGCAAGTGCTTCACAGTGTCCTTGGGATGAAACCGAGTAGTGAAAGCAGATCAGTCACCTCAATGACTAGTGAACCAGAATTGTGTTACTGCACCTCTTCCTGCAGTCATTAGAAATATGTCCACTGTCCAACTCCTGAGAGACATTCTGCCATTTTCAGTGGACTCCAAGGTATAACTACCAGATTGTTACATTTGTCAAAGATTTAATTAACGTAGCTGTGATATCCAAAACACATGCAGCAACTAGCATTCTTTTGGGTTTCATGGATTGAAAAAAATATATAGTGTGGCACCCCTGCTACTGCATGTTGCGCCACGTGGGTGGAGAACCCTGGAGGGGCCCGTGCAGGTCAACCGTGCAGACGTCACGCATTGGGAGAGGTGTGCGAAGGAGTATATCTGCCTAAAGAGGTGATCGGGAGATCAGCACCCTGGAGAGAGATCCCTCTACCTGCAGTCCAGGACCCCGGACAGCACACGTGAGTGAGCAGAGTGGAAAATCACTGATTCAGCTGCAGCCTCTTTTCCTAATGAGCAGGGAAGGGGATTTAAGGCGTGGTCGAGGCTGCAGCCAGAGTCAGTCGGTGCCATTCCTGAGCGTGTGAGAGCGTGGAAAGCTGACAGAGGAAGGACCTGCAACACCCTGCCATACTGACCCTGAAGGAGACCCCACTTTTACGGACGGCAACACCAAAGACCTGGAACGGATGCCGGTCACGTGAGCCAGAGAGAATCCCTTCCTATTCACCCCCTGTCTTTGTGTTTCCCGCCAGCCCTGACGCGGCCGAAGAGGGGAGGAGGGAGGAAGCCCTGGAAAATGCCCTGGTCTGGGAAGAACCTTCGTTTATTTTTTGCCTAAACGGCCCCTTTTATTTCTCCCGTTTTCCCCTAATATCGGCGCTATCACCGATACCCCGGAAAAAAAACCACAGAAAAAATTAAAAGAAATATTTTTTCTGACATCTGCGATCTCCTGTGTTGGTTTCTAGCTGTGCCCACCCTCTGCACCTCAGGATTCACCCCGAGGCACCACAATAGGTATTGACTTAGAGCTGTTCTTACACTTACAAAGAATTGCGTGAAGCAAACTTTTGTCACTGAAACAAATTATGACTTTTTCAGATTCATTCCATAATGACTACCAAGTCCTGCTCGAGAATAGATTTAGATTTGTAATAACACTCCTTTATGGTTATACCTGTAGAAAAATGCTACACCTAAGCATTTAGACCAAAACTCCTTTGAATGAATGCAACATTTTTACCTAAAACCTATACACATTTAATCAGGCACCATTCACATTGCTACTCAAGAATTATGGCAGCATAATTCAGACGACCCATGGTCATATCTTCTCATCACACAGTTTCACTAAAAAGCTCATTCTTTGGCTCTGGGCATGTACATCCACAGAATTCTTTTTTTTCTTGACAAACACATATAATTTCCATTAAAAACAACTAAGATTTTGTTTTGTATTGCCACTAGACAGGAGCATGTATCTTCTAAAAGAGGGAGTGTACAGCATGTAGGAGACACAAATCTCAAGTTATAATCTGTTGTGCTGTTAGTATATTGTATAGACAAATTATATTACTGAGGACTGATGTGTGTTTTTTTTTAGCTTTTCCTCATCACGGTGCTTTTGATTTTTGTTCCATACTGATTCACATTAAACATTTGTAGAAGTAGGCATATTTTAGGGTCTAACTGCTATTCTTTCGAGCTGTAAACTTTTTCCTGATGTGACATGACATATGTTTTTGCACAATTATCAAATGATGTTGCTAAGCATTAACACAGAGAGTTGACCACAGGAGGTGGAGGGGAGGGGGGAATTGGGGGCAAGGTTAGGGACTTTTCAAAAAACCTACAAAACTGCCCTTTGTGAACATTTTGTACGCGGTTCAGATACTAAAACCAGGAAGAGAATGCTAATGCGTGTGAGCCTTTAATCTATAGCTTGGCTGTTTGCTTACTTGTTACATTTAGCCTTTCTTTTTTTTTTTTTTGCTTCGGTGCTGTTATTTTATGACACGCTGTATTTGTTTGTGACTGGCTGGGTTTGAGCCTGTGCCCACGTCTGCCCCCAGCTGAGCGCAGATCACAGGAAAACAAAGACAAGGTCAGACAGGCGCCTCCGATGGCGGGAGCCGCTGAAATGGACGCCTGCTGGACACCGTCGCGGCGTGCGGAGAGAGCAGAGCCATTCCACTTCCCAGGGAGCACTAAGAGCAGCCAATGGTTCCAGAGTGCTTTTTAATTGGCCCACAATAATAGGCTGCTGATGACACACTAATGTACTGCAGGGTACACATCAGAGAGACACTGGCTTTTCATTGGGAAATGTGCAGAGGTCTGTAATTTAGCCACTGTGCGACTGAAAATGAAAAGGGGACCTCATGGGATGTGGGCTGTGATTGGCTTGGGGATTATTATTATAACCTACTAGAGCCAGAGGAGAAGGGGCTCGATAAGAGGTCTTCTATCCTTTCAAATAAAAGAAAAGAAAAAGAGAAGAGCCATTTGAAGGTTTGGATTACAGCAACGACAAAACGCAGGAAGGAAATGATGCACTGAGGACCAAGGCCTCCACCTAAGACTTCTTAAGGCTTGCACTGGGTGTTATATTGATTCCGAGTATCCAATGAAGATAAGGTCACGGATATCTACATAGTACTTCTAATTTCTCAAGCATTATTGAGAAATTTTCAAAACAGCTCAGGTCAAGTCAAGTATCTTTATTGTCATTGTATAAAACAACAAAACAGCAAAGCATCTCAAGATGGAAAAAACAATGCCAAGAAAAAATAAATATTAAAAACACTTAAAATAGAATGCTAGAACACACACACCTCCTAACATATTGTAGGTCCAACATATTGTAGGTCCAACAGAACATTTCCAGACCATTTGGACCAAGAGGTGTTTTTTTCTCATTTGCACAGTTCCCATTGCTCCCAAACTAATCCTTGTATTTAATTTATCATTGATTCCTATCTCAGCCTATTTCAAGATTGGCACAGACTAATTTGACCTATGTGAGTGTTTGGCAAGCTGACGCAATCCCTGTTTAAATTGTTGGAATTATTTGAAAACTGATACAGCTTTTTAATGTGGTATTCAGACTTTAATTAACTTTCTTATTCCTTGTTATTAGAGCATTTCCACTTGGTCTGTGGTACTCTTCTAAGGATTTTTTTAATTCAAACTAAATTTTATTTGAATGTTATTTGAATGTTCCACACAAATAACAAGTAGACTAGTGCCATATTGCTACAGCATGGCGTCATCTTCCCATGTTACCAGTTATTAACTGGCATTACAGATACGATGGGATTTAATTGTTGTACTGCATTGGGACTGCATGACCAAACCTGGCAATTCCATCGAAAGACTTTATTACCAGGGACACCAACGCTAAGGTCAATATTAGCACTCCCCCACATAGTTACAAGCAACTACAGAGGCACAGGAAGCAAGGGAGTACAGCCTGCTCTTCGGTGCAGCTTCTGCAGTGGAAACACCATTCACCACAGCCACAGCAGACAGAACATCATTGACTGCTCTGTGCTGCAGTATACTGAGGCCTGGGGCAACAAAGGCACACTAGACTCTGGACCTCACCAGCGACTCTCACAGTCCTGCTCCCTGAAGCTTAGAGTGCAGACCTTTCCACCTATCCAAAGACTCTGCATCCCCCACAGGCTGAGGCATTATCCAAAGACTCTACCTCCCCCCATGCAATGGTGGGCAAGAACACCTACCCGGATGAGGTGGTGATAGTACCGTGGGATTAAACCACGTCAACCTGATGACAACTTTACCATGATTTAATGTTGCCACCAGGAATGATGATGAAGTTCCAAAGCTATGATGACACTTTCCATGATGTTGCCCCCTCGGACAGTCAAAGCATAACCTTTACATAAAGTGTACCACTTTTTAAGAGCATCTGCTAAATACCAAAATGAAAATTGTAAATTGTAGACAATGCTGTATCCCTACTGCCTGTTGGCATCGCTCTGTGAATGTGTGTTATTGTCTCTGTGAAGAAATGTCCTATTCATGTATACATGTATGTGTAATTAGCAATAATAAACAGGACTGAATGGAATGGAATACCTAGAGGACCCTATTATACTGTAGGTACTGGTGCATGGGTACTGTTTATTGATCCCAGCTCTGCTTTTAACTCCATCTTGCCCAGAAACATGTATAACCGGCTCCTGCAGCTTGGTGTCACACTGGACTTGTCTCTCTGGGTTCTTGACTGCAGAAGGTTGTCAAATTTACCAACATTTCTAAGCCTTTAACTATAAGCACAAGGTCCCCACGAGGGTATGTCCTGTCTCCTCTTCTGTATTCACTGCAAAGCTATGCCAATGATTGCATCTTACACTCTCTGTCACAAGAGTTTGCCGATGACATAACAACAGTGGGACTCATTTCATCCAAATGACAGAACAGACATAACATAAAATCACTGTGTTCCGAACACCAAGTTAGCTCATCATGTTCCGAGCAAAAAATTACTTCAAGATCAGCTCTGGTTTTTGTGTGTGTGTAAAATATAATTCCATCCGTTTTCATAAAAACTTGGTATGAGTCACATAGGCAATTCATTTCAGCATACACGGTCTTCCAAACACAGGGACATTATGCAGTTATTTGTCATTTTTTCTATAATTATTGGTCCAATTCACATCAATCAAAGTGTTTTAGTGTCTGAGATAGTCAATAAGCAATCATAATCATAAACCACATTCCTCAGGAGAAAAACTACCATTGAACGAACGTTAACTTCTGGTGGAAGCGGCCACTTCCCCGTGTTCTGTTCCGAACACGGTGAGTTTACCTTGTGTCTGTTTTGTCATTTTTGTTTACATTACAGAGAGAAAGTCTCCATCTTAGTCAATTGTGCCACTCCACCAACTTGCAGTTTAACACCAAATCTAAGGAACTGGCTGTCGATGTTCACAGGGGCAAAGGAGAGCTTCTACCACTGGTCATTAATGGTCAGAGGGAGAATGTGTGAACTGGGAAGAGCAGTCTCTCCATCATCATCACTAAGAAAGCACATCAATAAGACAGCTCGAGAATTTCAGGGTGTCAAGAGAGGGGATGATTCAGTTTCGCAGAGCTGTAATAGAATCCACTCTCACCTTTTCAATAACAGTCTGGCACAGCAACACTACCGATCATGAGGAAAAAAAACAGTTGAATAGGGTTGTATGTACAGCTTCTAAGATCATAGGCACTGAGATCCCCGCTCACTTACCCATCACACCCAAATTCAGCTGAAAGAACTGAACATTTTCTGTGACCCCACACTCCCAACCGCCAACCACCTTTTTATCCACTCTACTCAGATAGAAGACTTTCCAGCATTAAATCCAGAACATCGTGCTTTAGAAATAGCACATACCCTGAGGCAATTCGTTTTTAAAACACCTCACAGGTCTGCACCAGCACTTTATGACAAGGGACTGTGCAATTATACCAGTGCTTCATAGGAACGCATGGCTCACACCAGCACTTTACAAAATGACACTGTGCAATAGGATTAATATTTGATTATACCTGGCTCTTTACACCTTACGCAACCAACATGAGCGCAAAGATTTTAATTGATCTTTTCTGATTTAAGTGTGTATATGTGTTTGTATTTATGATGTCTATGTGGTATTGTGCTGGTTCTAAGGGAGAGGTTTATTTAATGAAACTAGGATGTCTCTCTTAATATAGTCTCTGTTCTGTGGGCACACTAAGATAAATTCCTAACAAATGCTGATGTGGCAATAAACCATTGAAGTGGAATTAAATTTAATTATTCAGTTTTACTCCTACTTCTCTAAAAAAAAACGATATTAATACCAATCTATGCCCCAATATCTACAGCACATCCATGACGCCTTTTTGTGATGAATATCATCTGTCTGATACAAAGTTATTTTTATTTTCTGGGTTCAGTCTCAGAGCTGCGTTAGTGAAGCAGCTGGGTTTAGCTGCAATTCCCTGGATAATGAGGCCCCTCTGAGTAAAAATGCTCTTCCAACTCTCAAAATTTCAGGATGGCCAAACCGTTGTATTTTTAAATTTCATATTATACATTATGTAGATGTCTTAAATATGCAAATCAAATGCAAAATATTAAAATTCATAGAGTGTTTGTGCTTCATTAGAAAAACAGCACATTCCCAAGCCAAATCCAAAAATAATATTTAAAAAATAATTATGCAAATGAATCACGTATATGTGTTAGTTCACTGTGGCAGAAACTTGGCAAAGAATTCCCATATATGCTAATTACACATCAGTCAAATGTGGCAAATATACATGCCAGATATTGCAAAGGCTAGCATTTACCTAAATGGTGTGATTTCCTTTTATATATAAAACTACTGAAAATGTTGGCCATTTTATGAAAAACAATAAAATGGCCTCTTGATGTAGACCATATAGTAACTCAAAATCATAAGTCACTCAGCCGGAAAGCCTGCCGGCTGCCTGCAGCCTCCATTTGGTAGTCGTTACTGAGTGATTCATTCACTCGTTAAGACAGGTGTTCCGTATTCCGAGAAGGGGATTTCTTTTTCAGTTATTGATATCTTAATGGAGCCAAGAAAGTCTTTAGTAAGGGGATTAGTGTATGTATGTGGGTCATTCCTGCTGTACATTCCTTATTGATCTGCTATCACTCACCTGTAAAGCACAAAAGCAGTCATGCATGCACACATACAGTACATGTACACCCCCCCCCCCCCCCCAAACCATACACGCACACACACAAATAAACTCAGTGAGCACTTTATTAGGTATTTATTGGACTTATTTTTTAGACTTATAGGTCTTCTGCTGCTGCAGCCTATCTACTTAGAGGTTTGACGTGTTGTGTTACTTTGACCACTCTGGTCCTTCTCCTCTGACCTCTCATTAACAAGGTGTTTTTCCCTGGAAAACCGCTGCTCACTGGAAGCTTTTTGTTTTTCGCACCATTCTCTGCAAACTCTGGAGACTACTGCGTGTGAAAATCCCAGGAGATAAGCAGTTTCTGAGATACTCAAACCACCCTGTCAGGCACCAATAATCATTCCATGGTCAAAGTCACTTCGATCACATTTCTTCCCCATTCTGCCATTTGGTCCGAAATCCAGCTGAACTTCTTGACCATGTCAGAATTCTTTTATGCATTTAGTTGCTGCCACATGATTGGCTGATTCAATATTTTCATTCACAAGCTATTGTATAGGTTTACCTAATAAAGTGCTCACTGAGTGTATGTACTCGTTAAAAAGCTTAATTGAAGTGATATTTGTGTAACAATCACAACTATTACAAGAAAGATGACAATCCTAATAGCTATAATCATAATAGAAGAAGGTAAACAATCTTTCTTTCAATCATTAATTTGCAACTTGTGAGAGTAACTTGTAATGCAAAATCACTAACTTCTCTCTCTCTTTCTCTCTCTCTCTCTCTACAGACGCAAGAGCCATTATCCATTATAGTGCAGGGTCAGGCCATGGCTACAGTGAGCCCCTTGTTGCGGGCATTACAGACATGAATGATTGAAATTCAAGGACAAACAAGCATTTGAAACGGAATAGGTCACACATATTGTAGAAATACATCTTCCACAGAAGAGTTTTCAAAGACACGAGAAGTGCCGGTAAAGATACAATGCCGAGGTGAGGTGTTTTATCAACCGGGCCTGCAATAAGAACTTATTTTCATATGTGCATCACTGTGTATCACCTGTTGTCACAACCAGACACAGCAGCAAGAAGTAATATGTACAAAGACAGCAGGCAACCCCAAGACTGATATAGTAAAGCCCCTCTACTTCAACTTGTGCAGATGGTGGTGTATATCCGAGTGCTTTTGACAACCAGTTAATGACTGTTCAGCCTAGATTGATACATAATAAAATATGCCATTTCCGCTTACTTGTTAACAGAAAGGTTGAATGTTTTTTATTCAACAATGTTTAAAGTGATTGAAAAGAACTTGACAAAATAATCCAAATTTATATAAATGTACACTCCTGAAATTATTCAAGCTAGATGCATCAGACTAATACTGCATTGAAAAAAATAGCATATAATACAGAAGTGATCACAGGGGTCACAGGGGGTCTGGAGACAATCCCAGCATGCATTGGCAGAAGGGCCCACACACATGCACAAAGCCTATGGCAGAGCTAAGTGATGCCACATGAAATTATATGGCTGAAAATGTATTTTATGGTAATAGACTAATGACAACAGCAAAGTACAATTAAGCCATCTTATCACATGAAAGAATAATGTGTTCAGACACTGTGTAGAATACTAGCAACTGAGCAATTTTTAGAACTCTACATTCACAACTCTCCATCTGACGTCTAGCTTTCTGTCAGATCATGACTGATCTTACCAGATTCCTTTTCCTCCATGACAAATTCACTGTCATCAGAGTGAATTATTATATACAGTACATTGCGGTAGCAGTGCATCTTCTGTGAGTACTGTTGTGTAAACAATACATTATTTCCTTCGAGCAGTCTCGACATTGTTTCCTCAAGAGCCAGCTTCACAGATACAGATCTAGCCTAGACCTCGACTAAATTCAATTTCCAATGGTGATTCTCTGAACAAAACTCCATTTAGTCGAGGTTTAAGCTTAAACTGTGTCTGGGAGGCCAGCAAGAAATTTGGCAAGAATACCAAAACAAAATTACAAATGCAAAGAGCACAACACGTAAATGATGACCCACAACTGTTCCAGGACCAGAATGGGGAATTGATCTTTTTTGTGTTTGCCCTACTACATTTCCATCCAATCAACAAGCAATCTCCACGACAGGATTATTTCTGTTGACAAATTCTGGTTTGCTTGAAATTGGGCAAGAGAAACCAAATAGTAATCTTCGAAACCCTCTTCATCTCCCAAAATTCCCCACAAACTTATCATAAATATTTAAATTCAGGGCTGAGCAGTAAGGATGAAGCAAAATTGAACCCTCAAGTGGTTCCCTAGAATCATACAAGTTACTCCAAGTGTTGCTCTGCCCACGTATCGACCGTGAAACATACAGTACACAAGGCAGTTGGCTCATGAGTAGATGGTGAACAACAGAGGGCAGAATAAATCATCAAAACCTTTGGCAGAATACATAGATATGCTCTGCAGTGGTCATAGGCCTTGACTAGATCCAGCCAAATCTCCATACAGCACAACATTTATGAGGTGCATTTGGTCATCATCACAGGAAGAGAAACCAAGCAAGCCTTTCACACTGTTCCCCTGGTGCAGACTGTACAAGGTCCAAAGCTGAAGCACTCCCTTTTTACCTCCTCTCCTTATTCATAATTTATTTTATTTCACAATTTAAAATTCAGCACACACAGGGGTCAAAACCAAGGTAGAATGTGATCCTCGTGGTAAAATGTAAGCCAATATCTTCATGAGGCTGCTGCTTTGCTGCCTCAGGATGTTGCTTTGAAAAACAAATTCTCCACAGAACAGCAAAACATATTATTCTATTTATCATTTAACATTTTTATTCATATCAAATACTGTGCAGCTAGCTGCGGAACACAATAAATAAGACACTGATTCCAATGTCAGCTGCATTTGTTGCTGTTTTATGAGAGAGAGAGAGAGAGAGCTGGCCATTGCAAATAAGCATGTGTAAAGATGTAAAGCATTTGACACTGAACATTTAAGAACATTAATTCTTCATACTGCTCTGAAGGAAGGTGTTCTCGGGTAATGTGCTGTATCGCTAGTGGAAGCTTGTGGCCAGTCAGTTGTCAGATCTGTTGCCAGAAGGAGGCCAAATGCAAAAAAGGAAAATTCACACCTTGTTTAGCAAGATGCAGACCCTGGCATCTTGCAGCAAAACGGCAAGGAGAAGGAACACCTTTTGACAAGACTTTTATGCAGACTAATTAATCCCAATATTTAACAAGAATTTTGGCATGCTTGAAACTATCTAACAAATAATTCATATATCCTAGGCAAAATCAAAATGTTTTTTGTGATAACTTTTTATATGTTCTTTTTTTATTATCAATAATAATAATAATAATAATAATAATAATAATAATAATAATACATTTTATTTGTGTAGCGCTTATTTTTCTAATTTTCCTTTAATAACTATTCTCAGTTATTATTCATTGCAATTACAGCATCTCAAACTAAACCACCCGCTTAGGGACAAATAAGTAATGATGCAAATGTAAATTAGGCAATGTCAACAAGCAGTATTATATAATTGCTAGTGCTATTACACACAAACTCCACAACACCGTCTAATAAACAAGGTAAAGGAGATGGCATTTTTTTAAATTACTATTTAAAATAGTATTACCTCTAAAGAAAACAGCAGACTTGAAAACATTGCAATTGTTACTTGTGTTAACCAAACGTGTCATTCTAACAATTTAAAGGCACACTACGCAAGATTTTTTTTGTCTTGATGCAGCCCTGTGTTTACAAGCATGCATGGGAGCATTATACTGATTGTTAAAGTATAACTGCACCCCTTAGCATGTGGGGAACATCGTTATTGTAACGGAAGCTAGTACTCCCTAATGAAGTTGGAGCTATGTTGTGTTTGTCCTCGTTTGGTATTCTGAACATTTACGTGGTTAAGGTAACTGACTGGGACCCACAAGGTTGGTGGTTCGATCCCCGGTGTAGCCACAATAAGATCCGCACAGCCATTGGGCCCTTGAGCTAGGCCCTTAACCCTGCATTGCTCCAGGGGAGGATTGTTTCCTGCTTACTCTAATCAACTGTAAGTCACTCAGGGTAAAAGCGTCAGCCAAATGACATGTAATGTAATATTTAGGACTGGGATGTGAAGATGGAATTTTACTAATAGTACAGAGTTAACTACTTTGTTAGCCACACATGTTGTGTTCCCCCTGATTGAAATAAATGCAGGTGAACTATTGTGCTACAACAATAAACAGTAATTGCAGTACCATATAGGGAAACAGAAGTTGAAACAGGATTTTGGGTAACGCAGGCAGCTGGACAGCGAGATGTGATGTTACTTACAGGTCCAACAGGAAACACAACAGCCCCACGTCACTTTTCATCCCCTCTGCAAACTTCATGTGACCACCAAGGAAAAGCAATTCCAAGGTGAACTCTAACAGGCCCTGTCGGCTTGTCTTTTCACTCTTCTGTATCTGGGCTTCTTCACCTCTGCTGAAATCCAATCCCAAACACACTCCCTCCCCACACAGAGAAGAATGCCGCATGACAAACACAGGTAAAGGAGCAAGACATTGGCAGAAAATCATAGATATGCCTTTGCATGGTAATTGTATCATATTTTATCAGTGACAATCCTGCATCGTCAGCCATACAATTATATACAAGGGATTGTTCCACTGTATCCCGATTTTTATTTTTTAATTGTGAAATATGCTTTTGACTTGCAGGGCCATGTTTTTTCTATGTAATACACTAGACGGGAGAATGGACTGTATGTTGAAAGGTCACAGGGAATGGTGCAGGGAATGGAATGGTGCTTTAAAACATAATGGCTTGAGCACTTTATTCTGCAGGAAGTATACTTTCTTCATACACGACGGAAGTCTATTAAATTATAACTCCACATTGATTCATAGCGTTTTGAAACAAATTCTTCCTACTTCAGTAGTTGTTAGTACACAGAGAGCAGGCTAAGGGCCTAGTTTTCTGTATGAAGCAACGGGGGTCCATCTAAACAATCACAACCTTGATTCCAAGCGCCGGGTAATTCTCCATAAACACTTGTGTTCACGGGGGTCTCCATCAGACCCCTCTGGTGAAAGCAATTGCAGCCTGCTTTTATCATCTCATGCACCTCCGGCATACTAATTTTATTTATATTGACAAGCCCTGCATTTAGTATAGTGTTAAACTATACCTATATGTACCAAGAACAAATAAACACAAGGCACAATATGCATTATTATACTCCCACATTCATTTTCCATATACTGTATTTCTCCTCAGCGTGCATTTCTACTGCTGTGAAGGAAGTGAGCAAGACGAAAAAGAGCACAAACAAAAAATTTTGGAATTTAACTGAATGTAGAGCTGACTGTAATTCAAAGATACACAGAACTACTGCTTATGAGCTTCAGTGAAAATATTGCAATATTGCAAAGGGCCTGCAGTGATAAAGCATCTTAACCGAGCGCAATGTAGCCATGTCATTCTACCATGCAGGTAAAACTGTGCTTCGGGACGGTGATAAACTCACCCTTCAGACCAGCAGCAATCATTCTTTTAAACAGACGCAGGAAGCCATCCCCAAGGGAGAACGAAGCAGACATACATCTATTACCGGTAACAGCAGCTTATCCAAGCCCTTACAAACATTCAATAAGTGAAAGATCCCACAGCATGCATTATTAATACAAGTACATTCTTTCAATCTAAGTTAACAGTGACCCTTCACTCAGGTGGCATGCCATACTGAAAGAACACAAGCCATACTCAACAGAGATGAAACAGAGTGACTAGGCTGAGACAACAGGACAAAGTACCCTTAAAAGAATGGACCAATGTTGACGGGCATCTTTCTTTCTTTGCTTCAAACAGACATGACATTTAAATTGCCTTTAAAGATGGAGATAAAACAGTGCATACATAAGTCATATCCGCCGCAATGTTGACGTTTGATTAATTAAAACTGCTCCATTCTTTATTCTATTCATGTGCAATTTGCCTGAGCCTTTTTCACAAGTTTTACAATCTATCTGTAGCATTCTCCTGTGGAAGAGCAGTCCATTGTTCAGAGCTGCACGGGACGATTCGTTCCATCAATTATTTATGCTGCTTATCGAGGAAAGCTTTGAATTAACTGGAAAAGCATTAGCGTTCAATGTGAAGGCTACTAAACATTACCTATTTCTGTACTTAAAATGCAGCAACAAAAAAAACAGATTAGAACTGGCCTGTCATTTAGTCTGTCCTTAGCCATAGTATTCCAATCAGAACAAAGGAACGTTCTATTATTAATTCATCATGTTATAACAATTTGCATGTGGCCATTATCCAGCTGAAGGATGTTATACTGACAAAAATGTTTTCTGCCTCCATGTTAATGGTGTCTGTGATTGCATTAGAACAGATCATTAAAAAAGTTATTCTGAATCTGAATCAGTAATCAGTTGTGAAACTTAGTATACACCTTAAAAGTAAAACAATATAAATGCTTTGTTATACAGACACATAGTTAAATAGAAATATACTTGTTGGTATACTACTACTACAGGATTATTATTTAATTGTATAATATCCAGCGAACAAGAAATCAAGTTTCTATACTATATATTGTTACAGCTAATTTAGCTGTGCATTACACTTATTGATAATTTGATATGCAACACTAGCCTATTTCAAATGTGAGGCCTGATTTAATAAAGAAAAATACACACCAAGACAGATCATTACATTTGATACTTTCTATAATGATGCTACAATGGCAGAGTCCATCCCAGTTCTTAAGGTAAAATGTTGGCTGGTCTTTGTGTTGAGCACAGTCCATGCGTGGGACAGGTTCACATGAGACAGGCTGGTTCTACAGCAGCTTTGCTAGAAGCTTCTGAGCCTTAGGTGGGCGTGGAGGGGGATGGGGGAGTAACGCGTCTCTAATTCCATCAGATTCCTTCTTATCCTGGAGCAGATCAGAGACACCCCCATCCCTTCTACACGGTTAATGATAAAGAGATCTCCCTGGAGGATGAGGTGCTGAGGAAATGGAACTCTTGCAGCAAATTGCCTAGCATTAGGAGGGGGCTGAGATGCAGCCTTGCGTTCGGTAGGAAGATAAACCCAGGAGGCGCTGTGTTCCCTCTGAACGAAAGAACCCGTACCTATTTCACTACACCTCCACGCTGCAGCCACCTGTTCACAGGTTTATGTGACACTTGCGTTCAGAAATATAATTTCACAAGTAATGTCTGCCATTCTCTCTTTTGCTTTTCTTGAAAACTGCCATTTTGAAAGTTCCCACCAACTGGTAAGGTGATACAGACACCAATTTTTGCATAGACTGAGACTGATTTTGCCTGTTCAAAGCATACTAACATGTTCTACCATGCTACGATTCAATGAAGTTATCATTAATTTACAAATATGCCAGCATTATTTATTTTTTCTACCCCAGCACTGCTTGTCAGACAAATGTTCACAATTGGACGCCTCAATCCAGACCAACACTTAGGGCCTTTTGCAATGATTTTTAGGCGCAAATAAGATGACCAGGAAACATGCATATTATTTATCAAACTGCCGCAAGGGGTTGGAAGCACAGTATGCGTGTTATCTAGGTGAGTCATCACAAGGTGCGCTTCTCTCCTTAATGCATATGGCTTCGCAGAAGTAATCATTAGTTATCACGGAAAATGAGACATGGGACTGCCGAAAGAAAAGAGAAAAATCACCAGCGACTTCTGTGACAAACACCCAGCCATACAACCAATTTACGTTTCTCTGAGAAATAAAAGATTCATTCACACAATGTCCCCATTCTATCCTAGCAATAGTAAAGTTCCTTACAATGTTACATCTCACATTTTGGTTCATTCAAATGACAACTGCTGCCACAGCTGGAACAGCACATTTTGTCCTGCGCTGTATATTTGCGTGACACCAGAAAACACATGGATATTATCACATGCAGTGAAGATATTCAATGCACTAAACAAGAGTTTTAACTGCACCATTAAAAATCAGCCTCATTGGCAGATGAGCTGCAGCTCAGGTGGACTGCGACCACACCTACAGTCAGGTCCATAAATATTGGGACATCGACACAATTCTCATCTTTTTGGCTCTATACACCACCACAATGGATTTGAAATGAAATGTGCTTGAACTTCAGACTTTCAGCTTTAATGTGAGGGTATTTACATCCAAATCAGATGAAGGGTGTAGGACTTACAACAGTTTGTATTTGTGCCTCCCACTTTTTAAGGGACCAAAAGTAATGGGACAAACTAACAATCATAAATCAAACTTTCACTTTTTAATACTTGGTTGCAAATCCTTTGCAGTCAATTACAGCCTGAAGTCTGGAACGCATAGACATCACCAAACGCTGGGTTTCATCCCTGGTGATGCTCCGCCAGGCCTCTACTGCAACTGTCTTCAGTTCCTGCTTGTTCTTGGGGCATTTTCCCTTCAGTTTTGTCTTCAGCAAGTGAAATGCATGTTCAATCCGATTCAGGTCAGGTGATTGACTTGGCCATTGCATAACATTCCACTTCTTTGCCTTAAAAAAGTCTTTGGTTGCTTTCGCAGTATGCTTCGGGTCATTGTCCATCTGCACTGTGAAGCGCCGTCCAATGAGTTCTGAAGCATTTGGCTGAATATGAGCAGATAATATTGCCCGAAATACTTCAGAATTCATCCTGCTGCTTTTGTCAGCGGTCACATCATCAATAAATACAAGGGAACCAGTTCCATTGGCAGCCATACATGCCCACGCCATGACACTACCACCACCATGCTTCACTGATGAGGTGGTATGTTTTGGATCATGAGCAGTTCCTTTCCTTCTCCATACTCTTCTCTTCCCATCATTCTGGTACAAGTTGATCTTTGTCTCATCTGCCCATAGGATGTTGTTCCAGAACTGTAAAGGCTTTTTTAGATGTTGTTTGGCAAACTCTAATCTGATCTTCCTGTTTTTGAGGCTCACCAATGGTTTACATCCTCCTGGAGAGTGTTCTTGATCTGGCCAACTGTTGTGAAGGGGTTGTTTTCCGTGGTCTTCCGGGTCTTTTGGTGTTGCTGAGCTCACCGGTGTGTTTTTTCTTTTTAAGAATGTTCCAAACAGTTGATTTGGCCACACCTAATGTTTTTGCTATCTCTCTGATGGGTTTGTTTTGATTTTTCAGCCTAATGATGGCTTGCTTCACTGATAGTGACAGCTCTTTGGATCTCATATTGAGAGTTGACAGCAACAGATTCCAAATAGCACACTTGAAATGAACTCTAGACCTTTTATCTGCTCCTTGTAAAAGAGATAATGAGGGAGTAACACACACCTGGCCATGGAACAGCTGTGCAGCCAATTGTCCCATTACTTTTGGTCCCTTAAAAAGTGGGAGGCACATATAGAAACTGTTGTAATTCCTACGCCGTTCACCTGATTTGGATGTAAATACCCTCAAATTAAAGCTGAAAGTCTGCAGTTAAAGCATATCTTGTTTGTTGTTGTGGTGGTGTATAGAACCAAAAAGAGGAGAATTGTGTCGATGTCCCAATATTTATGGACCTGACTGTATATACCCTCGTCAGGCCACATTTTGCTCTGCAAGTTTCATGTACGTAAATCTGGCCTTGAATGTGTGTTTGAAGGAACGTGGTATCAAAAAAATTATGCCTCCAATCTACCATAATCTGTTCATTTTACACATGTAATTGCATGGCAAAACAAATCTCTGAGCTGTTTCTCTCTGCCACCTCACATCCACTGCCGAGGAGTTTCTCTGGGATGTTGTGAACATTGAAGGTGGAGATGAAGCCCTTAAGCACATTATCCTGAGATTCCTTTCTCTCTCCACTAATGCCTGGGCACAGCTCCAGCAATCTCAAAGTCACAGACATGACAGCACACAACACCCTTCAGTAATCCCCACCTGCAGTAGCAAGCACGACGGCATTCGCGAGTTTAATGTCAAAATAACCGCATTGCAGGAAGAAACGTACTTTATAGGACCTTTACGTCTTGATGAAAACCAACTACATCCCCGTGAGAAGGGATGGGGGTGTACAGTATATAGGAAGGTACCAAATATAAAAACGTGGAGAAATGGCAGCAAATTGTAGCAATTAATTTTTTCAGCTAATAATGATGAATGTGTTTAAACTGTAGGTTTGCCTTGAAACCTCCTGCATGCCATTAACAACTCCCTCCCATACACTTGAACATTTCATGCCCAGTCAAACATGCAGAGGCAAATTAGCACTCTTTGCCAACCTCGATCGCACATCACTCGGCCTTCAACATTTATATTGAAAGCAAAAACTAAAAATAGGCAGCTGCAGCGTAGGGGGAAAAAGACAGCATAGAGTGCCGGCTGGAAAGTCGCCCATGAAACACAGTTTATAGAATCCCTCTCTTGTAATCCACTGGAGATAGAAGATTATTTCCACAAACAAAAAAGCTGCACATGAATGTAGGCCAAGCAGCTTGCAGTGCATATGCTATGGAGACAAGCTAATCCAATTCAATGCCAGGGAATTTTGTCTTCACTCCTTAATGTTGGAATTGTGTGTCTTACGTTCATATGATTGGGGATGTTACACTTTGATTTGATGAGATACATTTTTCATACATTTGAACAGTAAAAAAAAAGGAGCATTCGGCCGCATTTTTTGTCTTTTCTTGGGGTGCGGGCATCAGAGAGAAAATAGCATAATCAAATATAAACATTCATTCTGTGCAACGGCAGTATACAATCTGAGAACACTACACTCATCATCTGATATCTGAAGGCTTTTTCTAGTCTCCGTTTCTTAAGGGTGTGGATCTAAGGAGACCCAGTAGTTTTACCCATTCCTGTGGTCTGTTAACGGTCAGGGCCTTTGGCTCAGGATCTGTGAGGAGCAGTGCAGACTTCCAGCGCTTGGCTGGAGGTTGAGCCTCACAGTCTCCAGCCAGACCACGGAGCAGAGTAGCAGCTCTGGTAACTTCTGACTTGACTGTAGAAACAGACAGTGCACAGCTACCTCCAGGCAGGACTTTGAAAGACACTTAGCTCTGCTCAATCTCACTAGGAATGCAGCAAGACAATCTCACTTTAGTGAAGACAAGCCAAATCAAATTTGTGGATCCGGTAATGCTGATCACTCATTTGGATAATGGAGTTTCTCAAAAAGCTTTTTTGTGCAAGAGACTTCAGTCACCATTTTCATCCACATTAACACTTTATTCCACCCACTGCCTTTCACCTATTAATTATGGCAAAATCTGTGCTGTGTCCTCAATCTAAATTGGAAGAAAAGGTGACACTTCTTTAAAACCAGTTACTCAAATTTAGGAACAGACTGCATAGCAAACAGATTAGAGCTGGATCAGGATTAAGACCTTGCAGTGCAAAGACTTAAGTAGTTTCATTACTTAAAAACACTTTTGCCCACTAAAATATGTGTCCTTCAAGCACACGCATAACTTGGAACATTTTGAGCCAGAAACCTCCCACCCCATGCCCCTTGCATTTGCATTTTTAAGGCGAGGTCATGAGAGGCATTAGCCTCTCTTCAATTCTGAAAATGCCGAACATTTCTGGCAGTTTGTGCTAGGATGTCAAACAGATATCAGATGAATGTGAACTGAGCATAGGAAAAGACCTTCTCCCACTGACCTCCTTTCACTGACGAAGACAAAAACTCATGCAGGATTCTATATACAAACTACATGCATTTATTCTGCCCCAGTGTTAACAGGCATCTCGAAGCAAGAAGAACTACAGGTCGAGAACATTTCCAACATATAATATAGTTTATAAGCCACAGAAATAGAAGCAGGCACTCCAGAATTGTTAGACACAAAATGCACACAGCGACTGTAATGTAAAATAGATTGAATAACAGGCTGTGGTAGGCCCCGGAGGAAAAGGTAAGCACTTATATAACAGCCTGAAATTTTATTGTTAGCATTCCAATTTCTCAACAATAAATAGAAAAGCATGCTGTGGTGTATGTAACCGGCATTAAAACAAATGTCAAGCTTTCAGACAAAACACAATGGTTAGTAAGAACAGAGGAAACCTACACAAAAAGTTAAATGTGCTACTGAGAAAGTGAACTGTACTGATGTGGGGTCATCCACTCATGTTGCACACAGAAACTATTTATTAATTAATTTTATTATGAATAAATTATTAATCAAAGCACATGCGGTTATATTGACAAGAAGGTTATCGGGACAAAAGAACTCTCTCTCACTCTCCTTTCACCTGAACATTTAAATTATAGAAATTAGAAAAATAAATAGCAATAAATGGAATTAGGCGGCACGGATGGTGCAGTGGGTAGCACTGCCGCCTCACAGCAAGGAGGTCCTGGGTTCGAATCCCCGTCGGCCGGGGCCTCTCTGTGCGGAGTTTGCATGTTCTCCCCGTGTCTGCGTGGGTTTCCTCCGGGTACTCCGGTTTCCTCCCACAGTCCAAAGACATGCACGTTAGGCTGATTGGAGAGTCTAAATTGCCCGTAGGTATGAGTGTGTGAGTGAATGGTGTGTGTGCCCTGCGATGGACTGGCGACCTGTCCAGGGTGTATTCCTGCCTTTCGCCCTATGTATGCTGGGATAGGCTCCAGCCCCCCTGCGACCCTGATCAGGATAAGCGGGTGCAGATAATGGATGGATGGATGGATAAATGGAATTAGACAAAATAAAGGTATGAAGGAGACATTACATTAATTAGAGCACCATAACCTATTCAGATCAGCATAGCAGCATAGATACAGTTCTAGATGCATAGATGCATTCCTGAGCTGGTGGTATAATGACAACAAAGGAGAGTGACATCGCATAATGAGCCTTAGTTTTCCATGGTTATGGCTGCACTCTTGACCCAAGAATAAATACTACCTGACAGTAGGCAACACATTGACATGATGCCAAATACGGTCAAATAAAGTGAGGGGTTTAGTCCCAGTTGATAGGAAGTCAGGTCAAGATTTGTTCATGTGGGATATCCATTTGCAAAAAAGACCAATGATGAGGCCAAGTACAGAAACCTGAGGGATTCTTACATTCACGGCAAAGTCAGCAGTAACACTGCATTGTGCCTTGTGCAGTGAGAAATTTAGCAATTGCTGAAAGTAAAGACCTAGGCACACCACACCTTTCATTGGGTAATGAGTTCTTTGTACTAGTCAGAAGCACTAAAGTGAAGAATAGGAAAACGACTGAAAAGAAGGATACAGTTGGAATCTGTGCAGTGTCGGCAGAATAGTGCGATCTGCACTTAGCTGTAGAATGATGAGGAACCCAAACACCCTGCACATGAGGGGGGGTTGCTGAGGGAGATCTCTCCCAGGAGCTATAAACAGCAGCGCAACAGAACTCAGCGACAATAATATGTGGGAATGACCATCATCGCAGATACAGACTTAAAGATTTAGAAGACAGTCTGCCCAACTAGATTAATTATTCACCTTTACAGCAGTGATGAGGTCATCAGCAATGGCCATGTTCACTATCACTGGTCTAGGAGCTAGAAACGGGTAGTTATAGGCATGCCTTGGCTTATGAACTTACTGTTGGGAGCAATGTACTTTGGACCAGTGAGGAGGATGACCGTTAAAACAGCTAAACTAATTAGTAAAATACAGTAAGGCTATGAAACAAGCTAAAGTCACATGCAAGTCACAGCTAAAGACCAACACATACAATTAGCTATTTACCACCTATTTCAGGTGCCTAAACATCCAGGTTCATTGGTAAAGTCAAGCTAGTGTACCTTTTTAAATACACATCAAACCAAGCATGATTATGACTGCAGTAAAACTTTGTATGTATTCTGACTTTCCTTGAATAATGTGCTGCTGTGTGCTGCTGTGAAAATGTGCTCATTTTATAAATTCACCATGTAGGCTTTGGAACTGTATTCCACACAAACCTCTTGTCACTTTGTCAAGGAACACTAGCGTCAGTCAATTGATGTCATGTCATCCCCAGGATACCACAACACTCCACAGTTCTTACACGAGAATAGAGGGCTGAATTAGCTTTAAGGCCTGGAAGCAGAAGCTAACAGACTAATCCACACATCAAAGGTGAAACCTGAAGGAGACCTTTTAAACTACAACCCTTGATGAAATGTTATTTCTGGTATATCAGAATTCCAGGACATACTGTGTAACATCAGTACACTCTGAAGCAATCACTCTGTATTACAACTATGGCATCTCAGAAGGACCAACCTTAACCTGCACGCAAGCCATGCATGCTGAATGCAGGAATATAATGCACATACTGCAGCACCTAGCTCATACTCATGAGTGAGTAAAATAAATAAACCAAAATTTACACATTTTATAAAAAGGGATTCACAAACCAGCATTACCACTGGCTTCATCTTTGAGATATTTAATTGCGTGTGGCATTTTTGACCTGTACATTATCCCACCTTTAGAAATGAATATTTCGCAAGTGCAGTTACAATATTTTGTAAGTGTAGTCCAGCTGCCACATTGACACTGAAGAAATTAGGAAGGAAGAATAGTTTTCCGAGAAGAAAAACTGTTTTCCACCAGTATTCAGCTACATGCACAGTGACAGTGGCCACAGGGAAATAGTTTTCCTGGGGGAAGCATATGCAGACCACCAATGACCTATAACTTTAAAGAGGGAATAGATTGTAACAGAAGTAAAACAGCACAGAATGAATATTAAGATCAAATAATGTCACTTATAAAGCACTTAGTAAGCGCAGAACATAATATACAGTACTTCAGAGAAATTATTTTTCAGCCTGTACAATACTGACTCAAGAACCAACACTAACTCAAACCCCAGAATGCTAACTGAATGGGTAAAATAGTTTTCCCCATAAAAAATAAATGTACTGAATCACATGCATAACATGGACATTTTTTTTGAGCCAGAAACTTCTCACCCGGTTCCCCTTCAATTTGCATTATTCAGGCAAGGTCGTGAGAGGTATTAGCCTCTCCTCAATTCTGAAAACACTGAACATTTCTGGCAACGGACAGCAGCATGTGTTACGATGTCAAACAGATATCAGATAAATGTGAGCGTGGGAAAAGACCCCTTCGCCTACTGACCTCTTTTTACTGACTAATACGAAAACCCATGCAGGATTCTAGATCCGTACACGCATTTATTCTTCAGTGTTAACACGCTTCTCATAGCAAGAAGACCTACAGCTTGAGTATATTTTCACCGTACTGCATATCATTGTACAAAGTCACAGAAATAGAAACATGCGGAAGCAAGGCAAGTTTCTGTCTGTACTCCGGTATTGTTAAACAGAAAGTGCATACAATGACTGCAATGTAATATAATATAGATAGGCAGTGGTAAGCCTTGAAGGAGCCGAATGACTTATATAACAACTTAATATTTTCCCGTGTTAGCATTCCGATTTATCAAAAATGAATATGAAAAACATTTTGTGGTGTATATAACCTGCTGCATTAATACAAATCTCAAACTTCAAGAGAAAATCCAATGGTTTCGTCACTGATGGACAGCAGGCCAACAGAACCCATCTGCAGGAATGTCCAACATCACAGAGTCAGGCTCTAAAGACTTACAGAACATCCAGGTTCATCAATAAACACAAGATATTGTACTGTTTTAATTCCTGATTAGGTCTGCTGTAAAAAAAAAACAATCCTTGAACAATGTGCCTCTCAGAGATGATACAATATATGACACAATGAATGAATGAAATAATGAATAAATCGATAAATAAATAAACAATAATAAAATGTCCACTCAGGTGGAGTACTCCTGAACGTCTGACCAGGGTTCAGTTATGTGCACAATAATAGTGGCCACAGGGAAATTGTTTCCCCATGAGATGGCATATCAGACAGATTGCACACTACCAAATAATTGTTTTAAACTTTATTTTTCTCATTCACATATAATATCCATTTGATGAGCATATTTATATCTTTTAATATATATTTTAGTCTTCCTTTTTAAAGTGAAGTACTGTTATTGCTTTTCATTTTGTTCTGTGCTCCAAGCATGTGAAGTGCTTCATGATTACTGTTGGACATGTGCTTTATTACTGTTAGGAGCAGTTGTAGTTGTTGTTTTCATAGTAGTAGTAGCAGCTGTAGTAATATGGCACCACAGGGGAGCGATTTCAGCAAAACCCATACTCCATTTCTGATGGGTTTTAATTGGACCAAGAACACCAGCTTATTAGAGTCCAGAGAGAGTGTGTGACAGAGCATTCTGGGTAAAAGTACAGAATAAGCAGCTGCACTGAACTGTCTGTGTTTTTGTCAAGGTAGTGCACCAAAGGTGTCACTCACAGTCGGTCTGAGACACTTTGGAATCAAGTGTCTCCGGTCAATAAACAAGGCGTCGCTGTCTCAAAGGAACGGTTCCTGACTGACACGCATGTAGTTCTGGACGGTATTTTTGGAAGAGCACAGACTCACAGTTTCCTTCTGCTAGGCCTTGTTAATTTTTGTCAACAGGGGGAAAGTTCAAAGTTCTGAAATACAGAATGAATTTGGGAGTGTGTCAGCCAGTGTACTGCGCCTTTGCCAAGCCTCATGGACATTTGCTGTGCTATTAAAATATCGCACAAGGTTGATTTTAAGTGTTACGAACTGCCCTGGGTAAACCGCAAGGCTAGGCCACCAAATAATTTGAAGTGACAAACTGGCTGTGGTCATTTCAAGGTCGCCTATTATACTGTTTTTCAGCAATTTTATATTATTCAACAAGGTCTACCAAGCATGTGGGGAAGAAATTACAATACATTTTTAAAAATAAGGCCGTTTTGGGTGGGCGTTGCATGTTTTTGTCCATGACGATAAATTAAAATTTACATCACATTACACCGAGATAATGTGGGTTTTTGGAGCTTTAATAGGTTTGTAATTCCATATGTTTTTTTGTCAATCTGCTGGTGTTGGACTTCAAGAAAATTTAGCCAGGACACAGGGGAACCCACTAATCTTCGCGAAGAGTGTGAGGGGATCTTTAATGACCACAGCAAATGAGGACCAAAATAGGGTTGTTTTTGTTAGTA
This sequence comes from Conger conger, assembly GCF_963514075.1. Taxonomy (NCBI): domain Eukaryota; kingdom Metazoa; phylum Chordata; class Actinopteri; order Anguilliformes; family Congridae; genus Conger; species Conger conger. Next base: position 34,836,235 of record NC_083766.1, on the reverse strand, counting down.
AATTAGCTCTCAGATGCTGCAATGTTTGTGAGACTGTTCACGAGACAAACTAATGTTTGATTTGGTCCAAAAACTTCTCCATATTGTAATGTTGTTTGCAATCTTTGAATGCGTCTGTTTTTTCCCCACAAACATAAGTGTATCACTGCCCATCCAGTATGAAAACTAACAGGCGAAAGCTCAAAGCCTTTGGGGAAGGGGGGCGGGCTTTTATTTAATCTTTCATGTTGTGCATGTGACCCATATGTGACCAATGACGTGATCTTAGCATGTGACCCAGATGTGACCAATGACGTGATCTTAGCATGTGACCCAGATGTGACCAATGACGTGATCTTATCATGTGAACCAGATGTGACCAATCACATGATCTTATCCTGTGAACCAGATGTGAACAATGACGTGATCTTAGCACGTGACCCAGATGTGACGAATGACGCGATCTTAGCATGTGACCAGGATGTGACCAATGACGTGATCTTCGCATGTGTCCAGGATGTGATGAAGGACGCGACTGCACATGAGATGACCGAAAGTTAATACTTCCTCGTTCTGGAGCGCTCCTGTCTCTATATCAGAGGTCACCAACCCTGGTCCTGGAGAGCTACTGGGTGTGCTGGTTTTCGCTGTTACTCTGCACTTAATTGATCAATTAGAGCAGATGATTACACAGCTAACTCGCCTCACCTGGTTACCTGGGACTCAGCAGGGTGCTGATTTTAAGGTGAAAACAAAAACCAGCAGACCCAGTAGCTCTCCAGGACCAGGGTTGGTGACCTCTGCTCTATATTATGAATTACCAAGGACTGTTTATGCAAATTACATAGCTAAAATGGACAGTTCAATGAATTTATTTCCACTTACCTAAAGTGCTATCTATCCATTCAGTTCTGCTGAGATTTAACAACTTGATATCTCTAGATATCTGCTGCAGCTAACCCTGACACAAAAGTCCTCAAAAAAGCGATCGATTGTGGTGCACCAGTAAATTTACATTTGAAGAACTCGACAGAAGCGTCTCGTTCCAAATATAACAACATAGTTACTTAGGAATATCCACAGGCCTTGTTGTGCACGGTTTCATCGAAAACTTTCTACCAAAGTATGCCAACTGTGTATATATGGAAAATCTCAACGAAAGCCCACCGAATATTCCGGAGCGCAGTATTGTGAACCAGGTGTCTGTGCATGTTGTGGACTGCAGCGTTAAAAAAGAAAACATCACATGTTTCAGAGGAGCGTAACAAGATTGTCTTGACAGTGGAGTTTGAAAAACTGTGGCTGGCAAGGAAAAACAAATCTGAAAGGAATGTGTCATCATTGAGCATCTCCATGGTCAATGGTACTCTGTGCTTGAAGAGTATAAATACCCAGTTCCACTCCGGAAATGGCTGAGATTTCTAACAAAGGACAATAGAAAATGACCGTTTTTAGGCAAAGGCCATTTCAATTTTTTATCCACAAAAAACATGTTTTCAGAGATTCTTTGCATGGTTAGGTCATGAAATTACCAATATGTTACTGTAGCAATGCCAGCCATGTCAAAATCCACAACACTTGTAGGTACTATACTGTATCTATTTCCATACAACTACTTTTATCAGTGGCTGTTTTAAAATTGCTCACTGAAGAATAATCTTGAAGATATATGGTGTTGAAAAATCAACCAATCCTAGGGACAGTCTGTGCCTGGAAAATCCTCTAGGATTCAGAATTTAGGATTAGCACAGTTGCTAGATTTGCAGATTCCTAAAATGAATGATGTGTTCCAAGAACAGGATTGAGAATGAAGGTCCAACTGCCAAAACCACACAGCTGCTAACTTACAAATAATGAATGTTAATAAATATTACAAAACAATGCATTCTCAATTAAGTATTTAACAAGCGGGCTGATTTGAAACATAATGTGTGGAATACAGATACCGTGACTGCTTTACAAACGCAAACACACACGCATGTGCGCGGACACACACAGAACACACACACAACACAAGGGAGAAATACAGAGATCCGGATTTGAAATAAAACAAAGAATATGAGGTCAATGTGGTTCATTCATGCTGGATGATCAATGTTGGAATTATAGGCAAGCGAGCTCAGCAATAGCAAACAACCTGGTAGACCATAGAAGACCACTGTAGTGGATGTAGAGAATACATTCAATTGTGAACAAAAAGCCCTTTTCAACTGTCAGACAGATCAAGAGCACTCTGGGTTGTAGACATAAATGTGTCAAAGACTACCATAAAGAGAAAACTACACCAGCATAACCTCAAAGGGTTCACCGTAAGATACAAAGCAGTGGTAAGCCTCAAGAACAGAACGGCCAGGTTAGAGCTTGCTCTGAAAGAATCTTATTGACAGATGAGGGGCTCCTGCCCCACTCCCACCCTGAGTTCACGGATCACTCCAGCCCTGTTCCTCCCCTGGCTCCACGGCCACACCGTGACATATCCTGGAGCTACAGATGCATCGTCCTGCCTCTCTAAACGGCTCACTCTACTGGACCTCCCCTCATTTATCCTTCCTACTTTTCCAGCTAGTTGATTACCTAACTGTAACGGTAACCCGTTCAACCCATTTGAGCCGGGTTCCTCCCAAGATTTCCTCCCATTGGGGTGTTTATTCTTGCTACTTTTCACCTCATGTGCTATTCGGGGGTTCAGGTATTGTGTTTTCCATTCTGATACTCTGTAAAGCATCTTTGTGACAGTCTTCTGTATAATAAATGTTAAATGTCATAAAATGTCATTTAATTGAATAGAGTGTACCTGTCAGACGGTTGCCGGTTCGATCCCGTCCTGGGTGAGCCAAAGTGTCCCTGAGCAAGAAATGCGAAATGCTCCTAACGAGCTGATTGGTGCCTTCCATGACATTGCTGTTGGCGTGTGAGTGTGTGTATGAATGAAAAGCATCAATTGTAAAGCACTTTGGATAAAGGCACTATATACATGCCAACCATTTACCTTTTACCATTTACATGGTGGATATAGTGTTATAGCTTTGCATGTATGGTTGTACTGGAGATGGCTCACTTGTTTCCACTGACGATGTGACTGCTGACAGCAGCAGGATGGATTATGAAGTGTCCAGAAATATCTGCTCAGATCCAACTAAGTGCCTCAGAACTCATTGGACAGTGCTTCACCTTTCAGCAGGACAATGACCCAGAACATACTGGTAAAGCAACGGATGAGTTTTTAGGAGCCAAAAGGTTGAATATTCTCAAAGCCAATCAACAAACCTTCAAGATAAAACTGAAAGTTTTCACTTCAATCTGAGATGCATTGTTTTATTTCAAATACATTGTCCAGGAGTGTGGAGTAAAAACAGTTCATATGACAGAAATGGCCACTGGGAAAATGTATTCACAGGAGGGCTATTAGTCACTGCTTTCACAAAGACTGCTCTATCATTACCAATAATCTATTTTCAAGTGTTGCTTCGGCTTAGCGACAATGCCTCCTGTTCCAAGAAAGTTTTGTGACGTGTGAGAAGCTTGAGCTGTATAATTTCTCAAAACAAAATTTAAGTTGCCATATTAACTCAAATTCGATTGCATTATTATTAGCTTGGCTGCTGTCTAAGGAGGTGAAATTCTACAGCTACATAGCCGCATGCCACTTGAACATTGCCATAATGTTTTAATTTGTTCACCTGCAAGCTTAACATCATACCGACACCAACTTATATACTAAACTGAAAAATTACCTAGTGCAGTGCAGTGCAATTAAATACATGATTTATCATAGACCGATATCACGGTACCCGAGATGCACCAAATGGGACTGACAGACTCATTGACATATGTACACACTGCACACTTAACACCGCTGATGACTACTTACATGCCATCTGGCTCTGTAATTTGGGCAAGGAATTACTCCCAAAATAATATCAGGATTCTTTGGAAGCAGTATCCCACAACCTGCCTCCCTGTGTCAGTAATTGACATGTCAAACCAAAACAGAAACCCCTGTGCTTGTAGCTCTAGCTATCCTCAAGGCATCACTGGAAAAATATAAACCAACTTTCCATCTCGATTGGCGAAATATTCTCACAGAACATATATATTTTTAAAAAATGAAACTAAGCTTCACTTAAAAATCAAACCGAAATATATCACTCCTAGAATCTCTAAAGTGGCCAGAAAATTAGTGCACACACAAATATGCACATGCACACACACGCACGCACACACACACACACACACACACAACACATCACCTCAACTCACTGCAATTCAAAACACAGCTTCGGGGCATTCACATAATGCACAAACTAAACCACTTCCAAAATACAGACAAATAACTATCCCAATTTATTTATTTGGTTGTTTTATTCATTCTTTTTTTTTTGTGAACTGAATAATTGATGATTAATTGATGATTGACTGAGTTGTTTTTAATCAATAAAAGAAAACACATCAGAAATATTAATATACAGTATGATAAAATAAAATGAAATAACCTGCAAGCCTGTGAGTAAGTCTAGAAACGTCCACATTCCATTCAATTCAAGACATTCAATCATAATACATATCATTATATCCTTATATACAGTACGATGCTTTTGCATTGTTTTCCAGATAACATCACCTAGAATGCTTTACACATAACCATAATCATGACACTGTATGCAGGCAGCTGTATAATTAATAAATCACAGCACATTAAACCTTTCTGAAGCACACAAGAGCATAAAACATATTGGTTACATGTATAGGTATGCATCAACCACTGTCTATACCAAAATATACAATTTTCCCAAACGTAATGTATTTTAGTATGCCAAAGAGAGAGTATCAGGCATTTTAAGCAAATAAGTTGCTGTATTTACCCATTAATATAAGCACATTTCAGGAAAGTGCACGTTACTGCAGTAGTAGGTATGTAGTAGCAGCAGGTACACCAGATAAATAATTCTGAAATGTGAGCAGAATCTGGGGCAAATTCACAACATTTGATAAAACTGCATTTCTTCCCAAGATGTGCTGGAATTCTGAAATGACTTCACGGACAAATGGCAGAGCAATCGTGTTCCCCATTTCTGGAACTGCTATAACCGGGTTTAGCGCTAAGTGCTGGGCAGCAGAATGACGAAAGCAATTTCAATTTGCCGAAATGCATGCCTTTATAGCACCCACCCCCAACTCGTCTCTCTCTCTCTCTCTCTCTCTCTCTCTCTCTCTCTCTCTCTCTCTCTCTCTCTCTCTCTCTCACACACACACACACACACACACACACACACACATACAGTATATAGTTTATTTTCGTCTTACCAAGTCCTATTTTTCTCCTAAATTGCACGCACATGTTTAAGATTCATTTCGGATGTTTTCACCGCCAGTCTGCCACTGCATATTGTTACTCATATTCGCAACAAGAATGTTCTACAACGCATTACAACGAAAGTAAATTGATCACGCCTTACCTGAGTAACACAGTCTCTCCTTGTCTGATGGTAATATTCTCCATCACTTTGTTATCGGATTGGGAATCCCCTTGGCTGCGGACTGGCAATCCTGCAGGTACAAGAAACAGCAGTCTGAGCGATAGAACTACAAGGCACTTCCAAGACACGACAAAGTATCCACAAACACCCATCTTCGGTCAAAAAATCCTTTCTGTAGCAGGGTTTCACCGCAATTCCGTTATTTCTTTTCCTGAGGTATGTTCAATAACCTCAGAGAACAGACCGTAGCCTAGTTAATACAGTACATCTATTAATCCAGATCGTCACTCCAGGTAATAAAGCATCTGCATGAAGAAAATGCGCAACGGAAAGGTTTCGTAATTGCGTCGACCTCAGGGTGAAGATCAATGGGTCGGTGCATATACGAAGAAATCTGTCATTCGAGAACGGACTTGGCCACAGAGCGACGTCTCTGCGATTGTACAGTACAATTTGCTCTCGGAAACAAACTTGAAGAGACGCGTGCAGCTGATAGCGAATCAAATGCACCATGAACTCATTGAGACAGAAGCATGAAAACTTCAACCGCAAAAAGTCGAGTGAGCGAGAATAAGGGGGAAAAGAAGTGCTCCAAAAGACATATATATCTCTCAAAACAGAGCACTTTTACAGGGATTAATTACATAGTTTAAATGAGTAAATCAATAAGATAAAGCTATCCCCTGAAAGCTAGGCTCCTCCTGCGGGACTGCACATTAAGCCAGCAGTGGAATCTTTGCTAGCTAAGTGTGGCAACGAATTCAAGGAGTAGAACTAGAACAGTAGCCTAGCCTTTTCCTCTTCTTGTCCAAGTCTATAAAATATGCGCTCCAAATCCAAATACAGCATCTCCTCTTCCAGTACTGATTTAAAAAAAAAAAAAAAAAACGTTGTCATGGCAGCAGGAACACTGCTGAGTAGTGGTATAGATTCGGCTACGAAGGGGCATTACATCAAGCACATCTGTTTACAAGCTACGTAAATAGTAGTCACTACTCGTGACAAGGGCCATTGTCAAGAAAATTCTTTAATGGAGCCTACCCTTCAATAGGATAGCCTGTTTAAGCAGATTAGTATGACAGTTATTTTAAATTTTCATGAATAAATATAGCCTACTGCTTGAATATATTCAAAACTATACTATATTACATTTCTGCATACAACCCCCTGTTGGTTTTTAGCCACTTTTGAAGGAAAGAATGCATTTTTGACTTGATTTGTATAAAGTCCAAATATTCTAGTGTAAGTGTAACATTCTAGTTTTTGTTGTTGTTGTTATGTTTTGGTGTATATAAAGGTATAAATACATCAGAACTGTCATTACTGCAGGCCTAGGCAGAAGTGATTGTCACAGCTGTTGCCACCATTTTATTTTCATTGTTAAATTACACACAGTCCCCATCCCCATCACTCAGACTTTCAATAAAATAATTGCTTCTTGGCCTTTCAAAAGTTACAGCTGCCAGCAAAGCTTCTCATTTTAGCACTCTTGAATCATTTAAACTACAAGCATCCCAGCTGCCTCAGCTATGTCCTCATAGCTAAAAGACCCTGACAATGGGCGGCTGTTGGTCTCATCTCACTGGCACAGGAAAAGGTGGAGCCAAGGGTCCAAATTCACCGAAATTCAAACAGACAATGCTGCAAATTCGTAAATATGTAATAATGAACTCTTATTTTGCTGTACTCTGGAGTATGTATTTGTTGCATGGGTGAGGGATTACATTTGACAAATGTTACATTCTCATTCCAAGGGAAATTTTATGTTCATCTAGGACCATTTGATGTAAATACACTTAATTTAAATTGGGGAAATCCTTGTATTACATTGCTTGTTATACTTAGTCACACCCCCATTTTAGGCGGCCAAAAGTAATTGGACAGTTGGCTTCTCAGCATTTTTTGATAAGACGTGTATTCAATCACTTCCTTAGTGCGGGTATACGAAAGCTTTCAGTATCTATTCTTGATTTGAGGTGTTTGATTGCCTTTGGAGTCCGTTATTGGCGTTTTTTCAACATCAGGACCTGAGATAAGCCAATGGCAGTTGAGAACACCATTATGAAGCTGAGAAATAAGAATAAGTCAGAGACATAGGCCAAACAATAGGCTTACCAAAATCAACTGTGAAATGAATCGTCTGATTAAGAAGAAAGAGAGCAAAAAAGAACAAAAACCACTCTCCAAATACTTGCACCGCATCAGCACACAGGCACGCTAACAATGCTCCATACAAACAGCTATCTAGTAGCCCTCAATAATATGACGGGGATTATTACTAAAAGCTACTACTACGACAAATGTAAATATAACAATATCAAAAAAATGACACAACATAAATAATTGAAATGTTACAAGCAGTAATACACAAATCTTCGCCATATTCATGTTTCCTCACTAGACTGCACACTCCCCGCTGATCTTCTCATCCACATCTCAAATCCAGGTCAACATGGTGAGAAATTGTTGCCATGAGTCAGCAAATTTAGTAATGTTCCAAAAACTAGAGGAAAATTACAAAATTTGTCCTCAAGGAGTGAATTAACTTATATGTGTGAGGGAGCAGGGGCGGGAAACCAAGAGCGACCGGGAAGGGATCACAAAGTTACCAACGATAAGTTGGATAACCACTAAAATAGGCGAGGAAAGAACAGAAAAAGGGAACCAAACTCCCCGGCGATCTGCCAACAGAAAAACAGAAATACAATAATTTTTTATCGGCAGTCTCGAACGGGCTAAACTTTATGCGCCAAACTCTGCCACTCACTCTACAAAACAGAAGCGGAACCCAGAAACAAAAATGGAAACAAAAGGAAAACAAACTAGGTCCCTAAACCTCTCTATATCTAATTTCTAATTTCTAACTGAATGCTTCTCAAGGTTAAAAGCAATTCAGTCTTAGAAACTGTCTGTCTGTCCGTCAGTCTGTCCGTCCGTCCGTCCGTCCGTCTGTGTACGTGTCAAACTGAAACACCAAAGCCCAGAGCAGTGCCAGGAAGAGACTTAAATACTGAAATTTCCAGCAGTAGACATTGAAAACCATGACAATATGACTGCGTAACTTCTGGATGGCACACTTCACAAAGCTTTGCGGATCACAGTCCTTGTTACGTGGTCCTCATAACTGACCTAAAATCACAATTGCCATGCACTGTTGGAAAGATTATACTTTCCTGTAATGGGTAATAGAGTTCCCAATCAGTAACAGTAGCTTGGTATGAGTACACAATAATTCCTTGTTTAATTTTGTTATTCAATGACCAGCATTTTTAACTGCTGTATTAGAATATGGGCTATTTTAGGCTTTATTGCTATGATGGAATCCACATTTGTGGTGGTGAAATGTTTGTGTGTATCCTCGAGTGCATGCTCCCAGACAGATGAAATTTTCCAACGTGTCACACAAGTTGCAGATAAGACTGGGCAGTGTGTGCTAGGCTTAACTGGTCAAACGACAAAACAACGATGGCACTTATAAATGCTATACTTGATTTATTTGTCTTGTATTGCTTACCAATGAAGCTGGAATAGATATTTTGTTGCTTCCACTCATAGTTTCATTGCAGAAGGACTGAATGTCTGAGACAAGCAGTCTCATGGCACCAGTGCCATGGCCAATAAGGAGATTGCCTAATGGGTTAACTAGAGGTCTGCATTAGGTCCAACGTCCAACATTTTGACGTGAACCAGCCCAATTTGCAAATTTTTAGCCTGAACCTGATAAAGCCGGATCACTGAAATGATAAGCCAACAACATCATACAGCTCATTAGAAAATAATGCAGTGTTTCCCACAGGAAAGCTGCTAGTGAAGGTGCTTGTGATCGATAGTTTTTGTAGGATTCCATTACGCTCAATACAACTGACACCATATCTGTGGTCACAGACAAGTAAAAAAATGGGACATTATATTTACATATTTAATTTATAGGTTTTCCTTGTTGATACACTGTCCATTACTGTAACTGGTACCATAATACAACCATGATCAACTCTGTCAGACTGCTCACAAATTTCTTCAGGCTGTTTGAATTTTTGATCCTAAACAACTGTGCAGACTCAACATGACAACCCTCCAACTTGACTCAGTTCCAGTTTTCAACACAACCTGAGCAACAGCTAATTATTTTCCACTAAATTACATTCCACTGAATACCATGGGTGAATTATGAGATACACCTGAATATTTCCAAATCTTTCTCAAAAAGCCAAATGATGAACATTTCAACTGATTACGTTTCCAAGACTTACACTAGTTAGTGATTGAAAAGAAACCACAAATAGACAAGACACTGCAGCCAGACACAAAGTTTATTATGAGTTTTGTTGGTGGATCACGAGACGACTATCCTGGTCTAAGCATAGTCCTCCACAGAACTTGTGTTAAGTGTAAATTATAACTGTGCACAAAAATACACTGAAATATCTGATGTCAACTAAGTGTCTAGTATGTGCCTTTGTCTGACTTTGGGTTTAACAACAGGTATGGTCTGAAATGGGGGCATGGCCTCTGTCCCTTACTTAGAAGTGGCGCATAGCCAGGCATGAATATTTCCTGTATGATGGCCCTGGTGCACTGCCAAATGGTGAAGAGGTATCGATTCCTGGTTTGATCATTATCTAAAACAGAAAGAAATCATTATGTTGCACTCACATTATGCAAGATTAATTCTCTCATCCTTAATCAGCCACTTAAAAGGACAACTGCAGGGAAAGGTAAAAACAATGAGAGGCTACTGCTTGTAGAGATTTTGGGCATCAGATTTTGAAAAAGTACAAACCATTTAATCAGGCATTATGCCTTAATTGCGCTCTTCAATTTCTCTATAGGCCAACATTTGAAGGAAAAATCACCTCATGCTTTGCTTGATAATTGCTTTTTCACAATCGTTCACTCTTTAAAAAGCCATCTCAGCTATTTCTCTTGTTATTGCTTTCATATTCTCCAATTCCACAATTGGTATATCACTTCAAATAAACATGGGGGAAGAATTTGTAATGAAATAAAGACCAGCTCGAGTGAAATATTCCACAAATTATCTTGTATGTCAAGTTAATTGTACCATGTCACCGTAATGGTTCCCCCCGGTGATAAAAGTATTCATTACACGCTCTGCTATCAGGGGGCTCTCTCTGATCCCATCACATTAGTAATTTGGTCAGGTGCATTTTCTCGCTTTTGATTCTTCTGCATTGCTTTTCAATATTTATCTTTGTTTCACAGTGCAAATCAAAAGCTCACACTAATATGCAGTGATCTCTTAAATTAGCGACACTGTTAGAGCCAATTAAAATTGTACCAAACCAAACACCCATCTCTATATTTACAAGCCCAATTCCACAAGCCTGCAATTGCAGTGCAGATGCTCTGGGATGGCCTTACACTGGTGTAGTGTGATAATTAGGAGAGATACAAGAAGCACCATACTATACTGTTGCATAAATGCTATAGTGTCACCAATGAGGATCAAGGTGTGGGGTTTGGGGGTTTCCAGTGCCAAAAATCAGATATCTCACTTCCCCATTAGTTAATAGTTAGCAGTTGATATGTAACATGTTGTCATGAACTAGTCCCTGAAGTAAATGTTAAATTAGCAAAGTAAATGTAGTACACTTTTTTTTTCTTGTTTAGCATTGCTCAAATTCTCGATGGTATCTCTTGAAGGTCATCTGGACTTAGAGAGCTGATTTCATGGCACTGAAATGTGATTTCACTGGAAAACCATAAATGGGGGAAAATATTTTCCAAATATACTGTACATCAGCTTCAGGTAGGAAATAAAAAAGTATCAATATACAGTTAAAAATACCGGAGAATTAATAGAGAAATAAGTACAAAATTATATAAATAACATCCATTTAAAAGGCATCATTATTATTTTGTTGAAATAGGCTTAAAAACATAGAATTACAACTGACAGTGAATGAGTTCTAAATGGCTGGGTATGACTGTGGACAACTCTAAAACACAGTTCATGTGGATCCAGTAATTATGTAACAATTATGTCGGTTTCATTTGAATCCCAGGCTCTATTCACCCCTTAATAATGACCTTAGAAGTCATCAATCCTGAAAATACAAAGTATTACTTCCTATGTTGAGCAAGCACTACCGATGCAAAGTGCAAACGATTATGTACTGTTTGACTAGACAATCTGCAGAAAATATTCCCAGTGTAATATTACTTCCTGAATTATGCAAATTTGCTATATTGAGAAGTCAAAATGTATATTCTAATACCCTTTGAAAAATAAAAATGCTCATTTATCTCTTTTGTTCACCGATTGCTTGCATACCAGTTCTGAGAAGTGGAATGAGTCTCTGATGATGTTGGTATTAGGGTATAGCTGAGAGTGAAGTGTGAAATTGCAGTCACTGCCAGAGGCAATGTCCCATCTGGGGGATATAAGTGTAGTCTCTCAGTAGTCTTCCCACTCACTGCTGTCCAATATCAGCATTTCCGTTGCACAGTTCCTGCCTGTTGGTACAGGAGCATGCAGTTCTATGGAATAAAACACCCATGGGCCATTTATAATATAATTAATAATGCCACTGAATAGAATAATGGTACAGTGAACTAAGGGTCTCTTGCCATTCTTTTACGAGCAATAATGTGTTTCTATTCAGCCATTTATATTTTCTGTTTTCAAGGTATTTCTCTTTACTGCCTTTGCCCAGGGTAAGAAAAATCTATTTATTTCACGCTGGCTTTAAAATACTTTTGTTTAATAATGTGGTGTTTTCATTTAACCGTATTAGTGGATTACTTACACATAACGGTTTTTGTCTTAATACATTACCTACATGAACCTTCAAACACAGGACACATATCTGCATTTTAATAATAATAAGTATTTTCCCACATAGTCATAAAATTCAAAGATAAGCACAGTTTTTCACAGAATTTGTCACAGGGGCTAGCTTTTTATTCCAATATTAGACTGCCCATTTCTTAAGATGAAAGGATCTCAACGAATACGGCTTATTTTTAATTATAGTGAGCACTCACTATAATTATGTTTGTGTTGGTTGGCTTGTCCATTCAAGATAGCACATTTTGAATCTCAATATCTCACCCGTTTCATGACCAATCTCAGCTCACCAACTACAGATTATGGTATTGCTATGTTGTGGCATCTCTGTGTTATGGATATCATTAAAAAATATAAAAATACAAATCATTTTCTCTGAGCAAAAATAACTCAATTTAGCCCTCCTATTATATTTGGGGCTAATTTGATCCCATTCAGTGTTTGACATCTCTTAAAAACCAATTAACCTTTTTTTCATCTTGATACTGTATGATTATTATTATTTATTTTTTTATTTTTTGGTGGGATTAAATAGTAAACATGCAATAAATATAATGCTTTGTTTTCAGAAGTCCTGTGCCAAATTTGCATTTGCATGGGCTTATTCTGACCCTCTGTAACTGTATAAAATGTGAGAAAGTATACAACCATTTTTCTTTTTCTTTGTGGATGACTCTGGTGGCACTTTCCCACACAGGTGCCAAACTTTCACTTCCTGTACCTCAGGCAATAGAATGAGATGTTTTGCCAAGATTTTTCATATTTATGGATAAAAGGCTAGCCATTTGGGAGACAATAATTGTGTTTATAAGATTATGAATTCTTTGAGGTCTGAATCTTGAACAATCTGCCTAGTGGTGAGCACATGTTGTTTGACTTACAGTAGACATTATACAGGGCTGTATCAGTTGTCAGACATCTGTGCTGATACTAGGTGGAGAGGAGGCTGCTGTTAGCATAAGGGGTGATACATTTAATTTCCTGTCTTTTGAGGCTTTCAGCAAATGCAAACCTTTCATTTAAACTGTAGTTTTTTATTATTAAAATATGTATATATTATAGTACAGTCAGACATCAAAGTATACCAAAAGGATAAAAGGTTAAAAGGATACCTCTTTGCTCGAGTAACCTTCAGACGTCTCAATGGTTTCACCCGTTTAACGTTTTCAATGAGAAGCTCAATTTGAATAAGCAAGAGTAATCTTGTTTATTTATTTATTTATTTATTCATCCATTTCTAAATTGAAACTTCATTTCCACAGATGTGAACTAAATGGAGCATGTCCTGGCTGCATGAACTTAAAAGAGTATCTCAGCAGTTCTCCTGGTCTGTTCACATGGGCTCCAGATGGGCTTCTTCGGGCTTCTCTGTCTTTAAGACTGTTTCTCTGTGTGGGACCTGTGGTAACGGGGTTGTGCTCATGGCATGCAAATCTTTAGAAAACACATTTGAGGTAGGATTTCCCTACAGATTTTCTTTTGTCCTGTGTTTCCTGTGTTACTACACAGTCACAGTCCAGTAGGCGATTAATCATTCAGTATCGTAGTATTATTATTGTTGAAAATAGTATTGGTTTATAGTGACTCAAAATAATGACTGTTAAATTGTCACCTGGTATATCTACAGTATATTGTTGTTTGGGTGCATCATAATTGGATCCCTTGTAAGTGGGTAAAATATAAAACAGTCATTTAAAATACCTTTGTGAGAATTTATATTTTTTAAATTTCAGTTTCTCCATTGCCAAACCAATAACAAGAAACTATGACAGAACTGTGAAGAAAACAATAATTAGAGAGAGAGCAAGAGCGAGAGAGAGAGAGAGAGAGAGAGAGAGAGAGAGAGATGCATTAGAATGTATTCAAAGACAGTGGTACTGGCTCCTGGTTGCGGTTAGGAATGAGCTCTTCAGCAGGGAGTAGTGGGCACACTCCTGTGGAAGAAAGCATTATTTCCATTTCCCTTTTGTCCATCCATTAAAGACTGGAGTCAGTTGAGCCCTCTTTATTTCTATGGTCGGCACCATCTTTACCACAACGACAATCAAGTTGTTCATGGTTATGGGCAGAATCAGTAGTCAGATTTCCCGTGGTCATAGTTAAAATGAGTCATAGGGAATAATTAAGATGAACGTGCACATCATTCAGCATGGTTGTTGCTAAGGGAGCTAAATGTTAATGGTTTCCTCTGGCTTTGCGATTTACGGCAGTTGTCAAATAGCACAGTGAAACATAGTAAACACGTTCAACCTCCATCAGAGACGGACTTCCCGAAAAATATGGCAGGTTTCAGGAAAAGCCCACGGCAGTTCAAAGGGCAAATGCCATCCAAAAGCAAAGACATTTCTAGAATCGTGAAAAAGAAGTAAAATCAGTCATCGTATCAATGAGAAAGTTTTACTAATGCAGGGAGAGGGCAGGAACACTGCCCTCAGCCACGGTGTGAGGATTAAATGAAAGGAAATGTGAAGGGAAGAGAACTTGCGTCACGTGACACTTCTTAACAGCGGCGCTGGCAGCGGGGCGGGACACCTGGAGAAAGAGCAGCTGTTTGAGAGGCGCTGTATACTGCTTGGAGGATCGTTATTTCCCAAGACACTCACAATGTAATAAAACACTTTACAGCCCTGAGGAGTTTTACTGTACAGCATAGCGGGAAATGGAGCCAAAGCTATCACACAGTCGTGTGCTCAGAGTGGATCAACAAATATGGCTTCATCCAGCACCAGGCTTCATTTCACAACCCATTGTATATTTAGTATAAAGTGTGTGCACATGTGTGTACAGTGTGCTTGTGTGTACGACTATGGGAACATTGACACTATTATTTGTTTTGCTTTGGCTCTGTACTCCAGCACATTGAGTTTGCAATTACACAGTGGATATGATTATTATATGTGCTCCTCTCAATGCATAAAAGCATACAGACATGGTCAAGAGGTTCAGACTTAGGGGTTTGATGCATTGTGTGTTCAGAGATGCTCTTCTGCATACCACTGTTGTAATGTGTGGTTATTTGCATTACTGTCACCTTTTTGTCACCTTCTCTGACCTCTCTCATTAACAACGCCTTGCTCATTGGATGTTTTTTGTTTTTTTCACCATTCTCTGTAAATTCAAGAGACAGTTGTGCATGAAAATCCCAGGAAATCAACAGTTTCTGAGATACTCAAACCACCCCACCCAACAATCCTTCCACAGTCAAAGTCACTTAGATCACATTTCCTCCCCATGCAGACATTTGGTCAGAAAAACAGCTGAACCACTTTACCATGTCTGTATGCTTTTCTGCATTTAGTTGCTGCAACATGATTGGCTGACTAAATAGTTGCATTTACAAGCTGTTGTACAGGTCTACCTAATAAAGTGCTCACTGATTATGCATACTCTTCCATACCTTCTTGGTAATATTGCACTTTTTCATCCTGAGAGTAACACCAAAGTTCTCCACTTTTTAAAATTGCTCTGAATAAAAGCATCTGCATTTCTTAATTTTTTTAAGTTCAAAAGCCCTCCTATGCCATTCGCCTTGAACCATGGTCACTAAAATCAAGATGTTGCAGAACTGCGGAATCACCCTCCAATTATTGACCATACTTTCTTCTCATCTGTCATTTCCTCTTTTTTTATTTTCTTCCCACATTTACCACAGTACCTAATGTATGCCACATCTAAACCTCTGATCAGAGCAGAGGCCCGGTTCTATTCCAGAAACTGAGCCTGCTGTCCCCCGATTCAATGGTTAACAACAGATAACGCTTTGAATTGTGTGCATCCATTGCAGCTTATTCTCTTTTCAATTTCACCCAGCTCTCTGATCTACCCAAACAGACAAAGT
Source organism: Conger conger (assembly GCF_963514075.1). Taxonomy (NCBI): domain Eukaryota; kingdom Metazoa; phylum Chordata; class Actinopteri; order Anguilliformes; family Congridae; genus Conger; species Conger conger. The sequence goes on along the minus strand of NC_083766.1, from coordinate 34,820,130 downwards.
GGATCTGCTCTTACAGCAGTCTGTGTGTGGCTGCCATCAGGGGAATGAATGGAAATGTTTTTTTTTTCATCTCAACTGGCAGATGAGAGGTTTTCTGTTTCTTATTTCTTATTTTCCTGAAGTTAATTGATTATTTATTAATTTTTTTAATTTTTTTAAATTTATTTGTTTGTTTGTCTGCCTCTTCACAAACTGCAGTAAGATACAGTAGCTTACTATATACTTATAATGATGGCATTCTATTAGGACCTCTCTCTGCGATCAGGACATGGTTTCCATTATTATAGTATAATGCTTGGTGATTTTCTTTCTGTTCCAAAGGTATCATTACTGTTCCTCTCGCCCTCAGCTACATGTCATATTTTTATATGAAATTCATTCTGTGATGTGTAATATACAATACAGGGTTCTCCCCAGAATGTTTGAGCTGTTTTGAGCCCTAGTCTCTACAAAGCACACACGGTGGGGGTTTTGGACTTGATGCGCCTCATTTAAATATATGTATCTTATTCAATATACCTAAGAAATTAGCTTATATTTTGTACAACAAAGTGCATGGTTTATGATGTAGCAACATTACTATTTTCATCACAATAAACCTAGTTTTGGCGATATTTTTTTAATGTTACGCATTTCATCCTCCCAGTCTGAAGACATGTAGGTCTGCTTAATTGGAGAGTCTAAATTGCCCCTTGGTATAACTAGGTGGTGTGTGTGTCCTGTGTTGGATCGGTATACCTGTCAAGGGTGTATTGCTGCCTCTCACCCAATGCATGCTGGGATAGGCTTCAGCACCCCCTGCGACCCTAAGCAGGAATACACGGTTTAGATAATGGATGAATGGTTGGGTGGATATCCCTTTTCAGCTATTTTTAACTGTTCAGAGCAAAATGACACAACAAATACATGTAAGGTCTGTATTATAAAACGCATTGCCTTTGTTTTTTTGGCCATACACTAGAATGGGCAAGATGCCTGAATCTAAACAACTTTGACCATCGTATGATTGCTACACAGGATGCTTCCAACATCTCAGAAACAGCTGCCTCCCTGGGATTTTGACATACTACATCCAGGACTCCAGACTAATTTTGTCTACTGCTGGCACAATCACAACGTTCAACATTTTGACAAGGCATCACACATTTAAGTTATTATTTTGTAGCATTTAGCAGTGTTCTATTTCAATGGTTCTCAACCTTTTTGCCAACACCCCCCAACTATTCATAAAATATAAAATAACTCTGCATCATAACAAAGAAAAATAAATGTGCAAAAATCAACTCAGAACTAAACCTCCCCTTTTTCTTTATCTTCTTCAATCATTAAAGAAAATTAATACATTTGGCATATTTGTCTTTATTAATCTTTGTTTCTTTGACTTCTACTGTCTGCATTCTCTTGATTACAGATGGAACCCATAATACGGCTATTAAAATTATTCCACATCATACAACTAGGTAATTGGCATTGAATTTATATTATGCACGGTTACAGGCTATCAAATGGAGTGTTGCTCCTTTCAAAAACTTGCGCACTGATGCATTTTGGCGGAAATATGAATCAGTAGACACAGGCATCCCACCTCTCCCGGAACTTTGTCACCTGCTGATACCAGCATGTGGGCAGATCTCCCGTAAATCGGCAATCTGCACAACACACAGAAGTAAAGTTTAGAAATGTGCATTACCCCTTCACACATTGATTAACTGTAGTGAATTAAGGAATCAACCACATGTCCTAACCCTAACCCTAACCTTACAGGCTACAGTCGGCATGTGATCACCAAAACCAGATGACTGATCGAAAAAAGTTCGCTAGCTTTCCATTTCTGCTCTGACTTGCAGACATAGGGTCAAAATTTCACCTAATCAACATGACTTCATGGATCTATCCTGCCTTCTGCCAATGGCCCTGTGTGCTGGTGGTGGTGCATTGATGTGGAGGATAGTTTCTTGTTACACGTTAGGCGCATTAATACCATTTGGGCATTGGAGAATCATTTGAATACAACAGTATAACTAGGCATTGTTGCTGACAATGTGCCCCTCCCATTTGCCACGGTCTACCCTTTTTCAAATGATACTTCCAGAAGAACAATGTGTCACAGAGCATGAATCATCTTAAGCTGGCTTCATAAATATGACAGTCACTTCAGTTATACTCCATTGGCCTGCACAGACCCCAGAACTTAATCCGATAGGGCACCGTTGAGATGCAGTGGAATGGGAATTTCGCAGCATGAATGTGGGGTTGAAAAATCTGTGTGAGTCAGCTTGGACTAAAATCCCTGAGGAACATTCCCAGTGTTTCCCATCTTTTTGTACAGGCCTGGCAGCCCGCCAGTCCAACGAGAATCACTGCCAGGCCCAACAAAATCTATTTTTAATTCCAAAAATAACAACACATACCTACTCATTCGGAAATCAATAATCATTTGCGCTTGGGACCTGTGCACCGTTGTTCCCAAACGTGAGTCAATCTCGGTGTCATTGCCTGGGAAACTTGACGTGATGAAACAGTCCCTTTTCTGTTACTGTGGAGTGACAGCACAAGCATATGGGATAATGATGGAGTGGAGTACACAGGAGACGTGCTGGCTTTTTATTTTCACTGATTATTCTCCAAAGACTCGAAAGGGAAGAAAGTTTCTGATATGTAATATTGTCTCATGGAATTGCAATGTCACTGCTTCGTCTGTTGTTTGCACTGTCAGCAGCTACTGAGGTTATTACATTACTGGTGTTTGGCAGACGCTCTTATCCAGAGCGACGTACAGTTGATTAGACTAAGCAGGAGACAATCCTCCCCTGCCCAACAGCTGTGCAGATCTTATTGCAGCTACACCGGGATTAGAACCACCGACCTTGCGTGTCCCAGTCCTTTACCTTAGCCACTACGCTACAGGCCACCCCATGCAGCCACATGCTCATGGCAAACGCATTGATATGGATGATGTGGTTTGTGGAGTCCCATAGCCTTAGACTTTGCAGTGGCCTCGTCAAGGTCCTGACTTGAACCCAAAAGAGATGACATGGCAGGACCAGAAATGAGAAGTTCATGCTTGAAAAGCTCTCAATTTGTCTTAATTAAAACTCTTTAAAAATTCACACACAGTGATATTCCCACATAATCCAATCCAATATTATTGTATCAAGTCAATTTCAGTAATCAACTACTGTAGCTAGCTGCAGTGGAACAGCTTGTCAGAACTAGCAAGCAAACATTAGCTAACAATGCTGTAATTGCTCATTTGGATTTTAAAAAAAGTGGATAAAAATATATTACGGCAATATAAATTACAAGTATTATTCTTAAAGAAGTGTCAATGACAGTAATGCAAGTCACCATGAGATATATTCTGATAAAAATCTGAGAATTAGCAAAAACATTAGGTGTGCAAAATTAACTGTTTGCTACTTTCTTAGAAACAAGAATTCTCAACAATAGCAGACAACCTGGTGGACCACGTAAGACACGTGGTGGATGACAGGAGAATACTTTTGATTGCAAAGAAAAAATACTTTCCAACAATTGAAAAGATCAAGAAAAAAATTTCTGGGATGTAGGCTTAGATGTGTCAAAGACTACCATAAAGAGAAGACTACACCAGCATAACCTCAGAAGGTTCACTCCAAGGTGCAAACCACTAGTAAGCTTCAAGGACCGAATGGCCAGGTTAGAGAATTTGCAAAAAATAAAATTAAAAAATTTAGTTCTGGAACAGTCTTATGGACAGACTGGACAAGTATTAGCCTGAACCAGTGATAGAAATAGGAAAGTATGGTGAAAGAATGGAACTGCTCATAATCAAAACATACCACAAACATTGTTGAGGTAGTGTTATGGCTTGGGCGTGTATGGGTTGTATGACTGCCACTGGGACTGGCCCATTTGGCTTTATCTATGATGTGACAACTGACAGCAAAAGATGGAAGAAAGATCACCACTCGGTGATGATAAGACAGCTAATCAGCAGCAAGGGCGTACAGCTCCCATTTGACCATGTGATGTGTTTTGTCCATCACATGCAAGCTGCAAAGCCTTGCTGCTGACTGGCTAAAGCAAAATTGTCTTACTAATCAAATTAAAGGCTGAGGTGAATCAATGTAATGTGCGTTGCCCCATTGTTTTTGTCTTCACCTAATGAACAAGACAGAGTTCTGCTGCGTGACCGATCTTTCCCCCCTTTCTCACGCGTCCTGGTTGACTGTCACTCAGCCTTCCAGCGGCAGTGGAAACTCAAAGGAGAACACACAAGGCCAGAGGCTGCAGAGAAACAATGAAGGCATGTCACCTGTTGTCTTGTAAGTCACTGTTTCCAAATGTAAGTATTAGTTTTTTGTATAGTTGAAATTGGGAAATTTTCACATTTTTTCACATTTGCTGGGTTCCATTTGCTGGGTTCCAGTGAAAGTATGTTTAAATAACTAATTCAACAACACCAGACAACATTCCTCCTTTTATCGGATAGGCCTATTCAAATATTTTAACATGAAGGGGAGCAAATCAAATTGAGTGTTTGATTGCTGTTTAAGCTGCAGGGGAATTGTCCTCAGGTTATTTATATAAATTGGGAAGAATTTTTTTATATTTTTTTATTATTATTCCCCCTGGAAAATATCAGTTGTCAAGTGCTATGTGATAACCTGTTTGTGACTGCTGACACAAAAATAAAAATGACGGATTGATTGATTGACTGATTGATTGATTTTGAAATTCTCTTAACATAGGGGTAGATTAGATTTAGACAATTTTAGCAGTTGACAGTTTGATTTAATTAGTCCTATCTAGGAGGTTGTTTGTTCTGTCACCTACAGTACTTTCACGTGACATGTGCTGATTATTTTTTTCAACATCTCTTCTTCAACTGTCACTCTGCAATTAATGTGTTAAGCATTCTTGCATTGCATATTTGCTAATAGAGACTCTGAATGAAGCACCATCTGGCTCTGTTTTTATTTTTACATTCTCAGAAGTTGATCATTTTAATATGCTTTTGATGCAAAGCATTTACATTATTTTCTTTCACATTATCAAAAATTTTATAATTTATAATTTTAGAACAAAATAATTTCAGTTGAAAGTGTATGACTCTTTTGTTGTGACACCCTGAGGTGTCAATATGATACCTGCTGACTTAACAACTTCTGCTTATTGCCTACACACAAAATGACAATATGAATGAGGTACATCATAACATTTGAATTACTGAATGTATCTGAAGCCTGTGTTTTCAGATAGGCAGAATGCCAGGCCGATTTTCCACAAAGACCTGCACCTTATTAATTGAGCGATGAATAACATATCATTCCATTGCAGTTCACACCTACAGTAATCTTTAATGAAAAAAAAAAACGCTCCATGCGTTTAAAATACTATTTAAATGAGACCAATAAATGACAGTAACATGTAAATAAATTTAGCTAAATCTGCTGCCTCCTATACAGTAATCTTCATATCCACAGGAATAAGTGAGGTGTACGTTCCCCCATAATGAGTGGCTGCTGGAATTCTTCCTCTGCATTTAATTAAAATGGCACTGCATTATGTGTCTTGTGATGATCATTTCTATTCCTCATAAGCATTGTTAGCGGATTGCTTGGTTAATCGGCTGTAATTTCAGAGGCTAGCAAAGTGGCAGGAATCAATGGGATTTCCTGGTAAATAAATTGCAGTGCAAAGCACATTATTCAAAATCATATTGCTTCATATCTGTTTTTTCTCCACTTCTTTTTGCACACCGTGAAAAGTATCAATGAACACTGTTCTAATTATGCATTTAAAAAGGTACTTCTCAATGCTATTAAAAAGCAGGCCTGAAAACATATGTGAATACTAGAATCTGAATCTGGAATTCAGATACTTACTGTATTTCGCACAATTGATACGTTGAATTACGTTCGGAGACGGTTCTGATTTTAATTCACGCAGGAAGACGAGGAGCAGAAGATGACGGGCAGCTATACTGTAAAACACGTATCGGGGTTGGGTCCTCCGCTAAACGCTTCGACTGCAAAACACAGATAGGTATGTAAATGCGTCCGCAGATAACCAAGGAACTTTTAGTACCAGGTATAATTAAAATTTTCCTGTGCAAAATAAAGATAAGGACTCCATTAGACCTCTAAAACATTCAGGGATAATGGATTTTTTTGTGGTTGACGGAGCAGCTCATGCGGGACAGGTGGGATTTACTCTCTGGCTCGCCGAAGACGGCAGCATCCAGCGAGAGAAGTCTCTGCCATTTGATGCACCATTGGCACCACAGGCAAATGAGATTAGGAGGGGAATGGAATTGACTCAGTCGCTGACAGATTTACAGATCCCCACTGGATATAATGTGGGTGAAAGGCTGTAAAACCTATCATCTGTGAGGTGAATTACACACAGCTTGGAACAACTTGTTTAGTTTAGGAAATCTGCACCACCTCTTTGATTTACCTATTTTTTCCCTCCTTCTCCCATTTCTCTGCCTCTCTCTCGCTCATTTTCTCTCCCCAAGGGCATTGTCATCGAGTCAAGGTTCTGATCTATGGATGCAGGCACACACACACACACGCACACACAAATGTATGAATTTTCTAGTGCTAATGAATACACTTAAGTAAGGTAAGGTGACCATATATTGAATTTAATTTTTTTTTTTTAAAGAGGACAGGGGCATTATTAACATAACACCATGACATTTGTTTGTTTGTATACAATCAAGTGACGAGCAAAACCTAAAGTAGCTGACATTTTTAGAAACTTATAAATCCTGCCTGGACAGCTATTTTCAGTAACAGGAAGAAGCAATGTTCAGGGAAAAGATGACATCTGGTCAGTCTATCTTATGAAGGAATTATGCAACTCAAAACAGCTCTATAATATACAGTGCCATGAAAAAGTATTTGCCCCCTTCCCGATTGCCTCCATTATTGCATATTTCTTGCACTTTAGACAAAATGTATTATTAGACAAAGGGAACCAGAGTAAACACAAAACAAGTTTAAAATGATTGCATTGCACACCCATATGACCCCTGTGAAAATGTATTTGCTCTCTTAAACTTAAGCAGCACCTTTAGCATAAGTAATAGCAAACAAACACTTCCTAAAATTTGATATCAGTCTTTCACATGGCGATTGAGGAATTTTCGCCCACTCTTCATTGCAGAACTGCCTTAAATTGGTTGGTTTTTTCGAACATGAACTGCTCGTTTCAGGTCCTGCTACAGGATCTCTATTGGGTTATTGGGTTTTTCACAGCACTGTACAGCCACTTATAGAGGTGAGAACAAATGTTATAACCCCAGCCCAGTAGAGCTTCTCTCAGAGATACTGTAGTAACCTACCTGTAGCCGCATTTTGGTGTGGGCCATGGCTACCATAGATTTCAGACAGTGGAATGCACAGCACCATTGCAAGAGCTAAATAATGAACGTGAGCTCAAAATGCAGACTTTCAGCTTTAATTTGAGGGCTAATTTCAATCAGATGAACAGTGTTAGAATTACAGATTAAATTGTCATTTTTTTAATACTTGGTTGCATATCCTTTGCAGGTCATGACTTCCTGATGTCCATGACCTATCAAAATCATCAGTCTGGCTATCTTATTTTCAGGTTGTCCTACAAGCGATACTAAGACACATAATTTACAGCTGAATCTAGCCCCACCCCCCAATTCCTATGGAGATCCATTCAAATGCAAAGAGTTTTAGTATCACTTGTAGGACAACCTGAAAATAAGATATCCAGACTCTGATGATTTTGATAGGTCATGGACATCAGGAAGTCTTCAGTTATTTTAGTAAAATTTGATATTGGCAAAATGTCTACTTCCTTTGAAAATGACTGGGATTCTGCAGAAGTATTCTAGAATTCTACTGGATTAAGGGTTAAATATTATTCACAGATTTTGTCTTAGCCATTTACAAACACAACCAGCAAAGTGTTAGACAGGATATGTGTCTGTTTTATTGAGTCATGGTTGCTACTTCACTCACCACAGCGTTATGCAACTGTATTCATACCACCAAGGTAAGCCGTCAAGTAATCATCACCCACACAATGAATTTGGAAATGGGGACTGCATCATTGTTGGGGGACTATTTATTTATTTATTTATTTAAAAATTTCAATATGAAACAAAACACAACCATCTGAACTTAGTTTGTTTCCATCTTGTTCTTAGGTTCTGTGGGTCTCCAAATATAACAATAAAATAGCTAAACTAAATTACCTCCTAAACAATTCACGTTTGATCTCCTTAAAAGGCTAGAACAAGTCTTGTGATAATAATATCATGGTGCTTAGCTATGCTTTCAACAACATAGAGTGACTTTAACAAACAGTACTTTTGTCAGCTTTTAGATAAGCCAGCACTTGTCATATTTGAAGCTGACCCCTGTTTAGTGTGTCAACCTTTCATTTGTCCACATTCTCACTCAGTTGCTCAGTTTTTGTTTTGTTCTCTGGCGGTGAGTGTTGTGTGTATTTTGGGATACCTTGAGATAGATAAGATGTGGTTTAATACTTTCATTGATCCCTTTCATGATTTATCTTGTTTCCTGTTTATGTCAGATTTAGTGTTTGTTAAGTTTGATAACCAATGTCTTGAGATTGTTAGTGTGATACATTGTCACGGATGTTGTAACTTTTAATAAACAAGCTGTTAATTTTAATCTGATTACATTTTATTTGTTGAGCATGGCTGTTCCATCAAATTGCTCTACTTATCAGCAGCCTAGATAATAATTATTAAAAGAAATCAAATTAAATATATTTTTCTGGAACATAAGTGAAGGAATTTGATAAGCAATACCATTTGTTTTCTATATTTAGAGAGCTGAACAGTGAACAAAGATTTGACTGACAGACCAGATTTTTGCTACAAGAGTTTTCCTTTTTAATGTAAAAATGGAAAAGGACTACTATTCCATCAAAACATGAGCAAAGAACATCTGTTCATTAGTAATATTCACACCAATTGTAATAGTTTTTACAGCTTAATTTCTAAATCTGAATGTATAGCCTGTACATCATGAACAAGAATAACGAATTACTGTAAAAATTTTAATTAATGAACCATACATCAATATTAAACCAGCCAACGCTTTTTGCTTGAAACAAATTGACAGAACTTGCCAGTCAACAAGATGGTGTTCCGTGCTTCAATAAAGCTATGTGAAGAGTGTGACAGCCATGGGGACGAGTTTCCCACACCATTAAACCTTTTGAGTCGCTGTGATTCCTCCATTTATGATTGACTGGTTTGAGCCGACTTAAGCATCTCGCTTGGGACAGTGCAGCACTTTAAGGAAAGACATTTATGTTGTATTTTGGTGTGTTCATGAGGAGAGTTCTACTTCAAAAACAAGCACTCCTGCACCACACCACACACGCAAGTGCTTTGGGTTCACACTGCAGCATATCACAAAAACAATATACCAGAAATACCCAATACTAAAGACAGACATCCTGTGTAAAGAGGACATTTCTTAGATACTTAAGTTATACATTACTTAGGGGAGATATTTATTTGCATAGTGAAACTGAGGTATACAGTAGTAATTAATACTGTGGTAAAAGGGGTTATATTTAGCTATTTATGTGTAATTATTAAGTAACTATTTTGATTTCAGAGGTGAGTACTATGAAACAGGCTGTAAAACTGATCATTTTACTGTGTGTATAATGCATTTGTGTCACGGTTACTTTGTTTCATATTACTTAACTGTAAAATCAAATTTTTACCAAATAATTACACAAGTAGCCGTATTTACCTGGTAAATGCTATGTCATTAACAGGCTGTAAATTAAGGGGTTACTACTGGAGCTGCTAAGGGAGTTGAACAGAAAACACCAAGTAACCAGGTTGCTTATGGATAAAACCGTATGTGCACACACACCCAGATGCTCAACCATTGATGAATACATGTATGTATGCCATTATGATTCCCCTGGTCATACCTCATCTAATGCTGTTTTTGATGGTGAAAGCATGATGATGATGATGATGCAAATGATGCTAATTTCGAAAATAAGCCCATCATAATGTCAGTGTACAGGTCTGAGTCCGATCCAAATCCTTAAGATTGATACATTATGTCAAAAGTTCTACTGCATGTGCATATGTGGAGCCTTGTGAACATGTTTCCTTGAAAATTTGTTTTGGGGCATATTTTAAAAGTTATATTTGTTCATGGTCAATGTCATGGCATAAGGGGAATAAATCACTGATAGGGTTTACTCCTTACATGGGCTTGAAATAATATGTCTTTTAAACAATAAATACATAATGCATACATAAATACATCCATTCTGGCTTGTTAAGTTGCCTGTTGCTCATTTCTTGCATTCATATTCACCATTCAACATCCAATTGTACATTTACACCTTTCCAGAAGAAAGAGAAGCCCTGTGGCTTTCTCCCAACAGGCTGCATGGTGAATATGTTCAATTTAAAGTCTGTTCACAGAACTACAAAATCCAGGTTCACGTTTGGCGACCCTGAACACAGCACGCTAATCAACATTTCAGAACATGGCTTATTAATTGTGCTGAGGTGCTATTCAATTATTAATGCTTGTTTAACAACTGAAGAAGTGTTCTTCAAAATTACAGCTCTGTCACGTTCTGTTGCCTCCTAAGGAACGTGGGCTTTCTTTGACTGAGGGTTTGCTTTGACAAGTCTTTAATTAAAAACATGGCTGCAAACCTTGTATTGCCTGTTTGTCATTACCTAGGTATTCATCTCAACCATTATTTCTACCTAAGTCATTGTGCTGATGCGCTTATTAAAACACACACACACCCTGGAACATGACTGCTGAAGAACAAGCAGTAGACTCACATTCATTAATAATGGTCACACTTGATCACACAGCTGTACACTTCAGTGTAGAAGTTTGTATCTTTTTGCTTAGTAATTCTTATTTTATTCTACATAATTAATCTATACAAAAAAAAAATGCCACAGATTTTACACTGATCTACAGCATTACATGTGTTTCAACAGCTAGCAGCACAATGCTGTAACAGTAGCCAGTAGACATTGCACATACTGCAGCAATACTTTCTTTATTTTTCATTGCTGATCTATGCATTTCACTACACCTGCAGTGAAGTACAAGGTAGAACTCAAAGAACTTGGGGTAGTCACATATCTTTACTTTTCATTACACCATAATATACACTCAGTGATCACTTTATTAGGTAGGCCTGTACACCAGCTTGTTAATGCAAATCTTTCATCAGCCAATCATGTGGCAGCAACTAAATGCATAAAAGCATGCAGACATGGTCAAGCAGTTCAGCTGTTTTTCAGACCAAATGACAGAATGGGGAAGAAATGTGATTTAAGTGACTTTGACCATGGAATGATTGTTGGTGCCAGACAGGGTGGTTTAAGTATCTCAGAAACATCTGATCTCCTGGGATATTCACGCACAACAGTCTCTAGAGTTATGGAGAGAATGGTGTGAAAACATCCAGTGAGCAGCAGTTCTGCGGCAGAAATATGTTGTTAAGGCAAGAGGTCAGAGGAGAAGGCCCAGACTGATCAAAGCTGACAGGAAGGTGACAATAATGCAAACAACCACGCTTTACAACAGTGGTATGCAGAGCAGCATCTCTGAACACACAACGTGTCAAAGTGGATAGGCTACAGCAGCAGAAGACTTAATAAAAAATAAGTCTAATAAATACGTAATAACATGCTCAGTGAGTGTATATTTTCTCAAATAACTTCTCAGATTTCAGATGTTTTTATCCAGTCCTTTTCAACTCAAAATGCAGAAATTAATCAATTGTGAACTCCCCTCTAGACTGGCATTTGGAAGCCCTAACTGCAGCATGCCAACAAGATGTAAAAATAAAATTGTTCTGAATTCATATCACTGAAATGACACAATAGCAAAATCACATACATTGCACAAAGTCTCCTGCGAGTTAACTCCATCAGAAGCTGAACATGTGGATCGAAGTGTGGATTTTCTGTGCCACAACTGTGGAAAGCAGAGAGCAGCTTCAATATTAAAAATACATCAATCAGATCCCCACCTCTGCTTTTCAAGTGATATTCTACCATATTTATGGAGCTGTTGCTTCTTCTTTTGCAATGGAATATTGGTACTCGCTGAACATTGGTGGTCCCTTAGCTCTGTTTATTCCCCTTCAATAGGCTCTGTACACACAGCACATAATCTCATAATAGTCTCCTGTTGTGTTTCAAGCAGAGAAAAAACCCTGCGTTCTTTTATGCTACTCAAAGCACAAAGACAGCCATTTCCATAATGTAAGGGAAAAGAAGTAAACTCCCCCCTTAAAAAGCTAAATCTCCTTTGCACGTTCAAAAATTACAGCACGATGATTTCTCTCACTTTTGCGAATAATGAGTCGATGCAGTAGTCCACATTTAAAAACCTATGCCACAAGTTGTTTTCCAAATGCAGAGTGAATGGAATTTAATTTAGAACCACTGAATCTTCTCAAAATGTTCACAGAGTGTTCAGTATAATAGGGCCTCTTTGGTCTTAACCACATGAAAGAGCTCAGAGGGAGAGTGTTAGAAATGTGCTGTATCAAATGAAAAATTGTCTACATACAGAGATGGATTGATGTTTTTTCTTTCCTTTGAGAAAACACTTAAATCTTTTTGGATTCCTACCCTGGATCTCCATCCGTAGCTCATTTGAGAACAAGACCTCATTATTCCAAATGTAAGATGGTGTATTGATCAACTGATTGTTTAACACTTCTTAAAGGTCCATGGCTTTCAGGCAGAGCCTATGACACTGCCCGACCAGAGTGAAAATTGCAAAAACACAATGGCAACAAAGGTAAACATAGTTACATTTTGCACATAAAATGTGCATATTCATGTCTGATTCAGTGCCTCAGACAAAGACAATGCATTTGAATTACCTGGGTTGAACAAAAACTCATTTGAAGGCAATTGGGCAGGGTGCAGGGATATTTCCCATTGTCAGGAAATTAATAGCCACATCTACAGGGACATATATCCCATGTGCTTTCCACATTATTTTGGGAACCAATAAATGCATAGACTTTGTTCCAAAGTGTGAATGTCACAAAGTTTCACTTTGCCCTCGAAAAGGGTGATTTGAGGGGCTATAACAGGACACGGTGCTCCTGGAGACCTCTTCATTCCCAGGGATATATTCAGCATAATACAGCACCTGTCCTTTCTAGTACCCATTACAGATCATGATCATACAGCACCTCTTAACCATATACTGCTTTGTGCTTTTGTTCCATTTGCATCTAGCAGCTGGACGACATTTTAACTTGCTTGCCAGTGAGTGTCAAAAGCAAGTTTTCTGGCCAACAATAAAGATTTTCCTGCATGTTTACTTACCCATTCTGCACCAATACCATTCATTCATACTATATTCAGTTCATATGCCAAGTACATTTTATCATACAGATTTATCATGCGTAGTATAGGTGGCCATTTTTTAAATTTAAGAGGATTACAATTTCATGATCTGTTGTAACTGTATTTATGACAGCTTTACATGAAAGGTTATGTTATGAAGAACCAGAAATCTTTGGAAGTGTGTCACTAATAAAGCCTACAATAAACAAAACCAAACATCTGGAGATTGCCGAACATCATTTTAATTATGACTAGAAGAGACTGCTATGGTCAGCTGAGACCCATATTTAATGTTTTGGCCATACACACCATCAACATGTTCGGTAGTAAAAGAGGAATGCATACAAGGAGAAGCACCTCATACCTACTGTCAAATAGGGAGGATGGTCATTGATTTGTTGCCAGTGGTCCAGGGGCACTATCAATGACATAATTAATTCAACAAAGTATCTGGAAATGTTTTGCAGTAAACATTGGTGGACTCTGCTAGGAAGCTGAGATTTGGTTGTAGGTGGATTTTCCAGCAGGATAATGAGTTTGAACATTTATCAAAATCCACACAGAAACAGTTAAGAGGAAACAACATCCATGTCCTGCAATGGTCATCTCAGTCTCCAGACTTAAATCCCATCAAAAACATGTGGTCTGAACTGAAGAGGGCAATCCGTAACAGCAATCCCAAAGATATCAATCATCTTGAAAAGTTCCGCATGGAGGAATGGTCAAAAATCCATCCAAATGTGTTCTCTAACTTTATCACAAATTATAGGAAAAGACTCACATCTTTGCCAGGGGTGGTTGCACAAAGTATTAAATCAAGGTTGACAATAATTGTGAAACTTTATTAATAAAGCACACTTCTTTGCACTTGTTGTAAAACAAAGCTTATGTCAATAACTGTATTATTGGACCTGATTGTATCTCCATCTTTATCCATGTAGTGAGTCAGCCTGAAATTCCTTTCTCACAAGTATCCCTGCTTGGGCTTCTTAACCCCTGCAGGTCATTCAGAATGCAGCCACGTGACTCATCTACAATCTTCCAAAGTATGTTCACTGAACACCCGCTTCATCTCAATTAACCGGAAACAGGAACTGTTAGGAACTCGCATCAGTTGGCATTACTCTGCAAGGCAGTGAATGGAACAGCTCTCACATACCGTGGTACATTCAATTAGTCTTCAAACCCTACACCTCAGCCAGATCTCAAATGTAACTCTTTCAAATCATATCAGACACATAATTATAATTGTACATTTTGTTAATTAATATGCCACTTCTTACATTATCATTTTCATGCACGTATAATATAATTATCCAGAATCTGCAGTGTTTTCCTCATATCCCCTGCCTCCCAACTTCTCCAAAATAATATCAGTTAACATACAGTAGTGTGCAAATATTTGGGCAGCCCTAGTCAAAAAGCCTTTTAGAATTAACGTCTAAGTGAACAGAAGCAAAACAGACCTCTAAATGGTACAACATGACACATTTCCACAAAGCAAGATCACTTTTTATTTTAATTTTGTACAGTTTAAAAAAGAATAAAGGCCCTGTGCAAATGTTTGGGAACCCTGTCAGTTAGTACTTTGTAACTCCTCCTCTGGCAACTATAACAGCTTGCAAACGCATCCAGTAGCCAGCTAAGAGTCTTTCGATTCTCGCTTTCTCGATTTTCAATAATATTCAAGTCTTATTCAAGTCTTATCAAGACCATTCCAAAACCTTTATCCGTCTTTTCTGGAGGTACTTCATGGTTGATTTCGAGGTATTTTTTGGTTTATTGTCTTGCTGGAATACTCAACTTCTCTTCAACTTCAATTTCTGATCTGACCTTTGAACATTAGCCACTTGATATTTGGTGGAATCCATTCTTCCTTCTACTCACACAATATTTATTATTAGCTTGTGACCAGTACCAACCACAGTTTTGCCTAGTTCACAGCAACTGGAAACAACAGTTCAGGAAAAAGTTAAACAACAAATGTATTAGACCATTACAAGGCCGAAAATGTCAAGGTACCATTTTCTTTCTTATGTTTACTAATGCAATGATACAAATCCTCATTTTTGTACAGCAGTCATCATGAATCGCAAGGAGTCCTGGTTAGACTCCAACTGACCCACTGAGGTGAAATGAAAACCTTGAAAAATGCTACATCAGACATTTGGTATCGGAACTCAGCAAGATTTGAAGGGGGAATGTTTAAGTTATGAGCTCAGCACAAAGAAAACCTATTTTTATGTTTGCTTGAAACAGAAAAGTAGGGAAATATGAAAAGATTTTCCACAGGATATTAAAATGAAAGAGACAAAATCAGGAGCTGCTCCGAGCTTGCAATCTCAAGAACTGCTGTGGTATCCACAAACATCCATACACTTACAATAGCATATAAAAGAGATGTGACTTTCTGATATTTGCATGTCTTTCAACTACATTCAGCATTTTTTTCAGTGCAGTAACATGAAAAATGAAAGACCAATGATAAAAGAGAGGGAACATTTTAAACAGACTTGAAGAATAATGTTGAGACAAACTAGCATGCAGTTTCTGAGAGCGATTCATAACCAAAGCACATAACAGTGTTTGACCAATTGGGACATTGGAGGATTGAATAAGCTTTCCCTGTTACTCAAGGTCAACCTTGTTTGGACCTGAGTTTAGCATCCTATTGGACACGCTTTGTGAACTGACCTTCAATGAAATGGTAGATTTCCAGAGATGGATTTAATATTGCTGAAACGAGCTCTCTGAAAGTTTTCCAGACATTCAATGGTATTGCTCAAGGACAATCCGGTTTGTGCTTCCTGCTCTACACACTTACACCTGCGCTGTCTTAAAGCGACTCCTCTCAAAAACATGATGTATACAATTCAAATCATCGAACTCGATAGTGGCACATTTACTCCCACCATGAGTTAATTTCCCGGAAACAAATTATCGGTTCAAACCTCATGAAAAGTCCTGTAATGGATTATTTATCATTAGGAAACTCAACGGGCAGATTTCGGATTCTCAGCTTCATCTTTGAACACATGCAGTAGGCACGGACAATTTTCAGCGTGAAGATGGAGATCACAATCGCTCAGCTGAAAACTTGCAGTCGCACAAGTTCTTTTCAAACTTTTTTTGCCTCCTCTGTATTTATGGCAGTTTTTTCTTTCTTCCATAGGCTTTGACACTTGACACCACAAAGCATGCCACAAAGTGTGGCGTGTTGCCATTAAATGGCAATTCACATCCAGCAAATCCACATTCACATCTTGCTTTTGTACATCACAGCATTTTATATAAACTATAACGACATAAGTTATAAAAGAGTCATAAGAGGAATGAAATGAAAATGCTTTAAATGTGTCATTTGAGTTTAGATTGACATCAACATTTTGGCTTCTTACAAACTGCATTTTTTATGACATATTCATTCCACTTAATCTTGAGAAAATAATTTTTTTTTAAATCTAGTCTGTTAATGAGGTCAGCTAAGTGAGCTAAATATTATACGTATACGGTGACTTCAGAGCAATTGCAACCTCCTTGTGAGAGTGTCTGGCTGGCTGCTGTGTGTCTCTAGTATGTTGGGGGGTGCAGTGATAGGGAGAAAAACACAATCTCAGGATGAACCACAGAATGGAAGCGATGACGGCCCACCACTGTGTTCATTCATACACAAAAACCAGACGACAAGCTAGACAAGCTCAGGTCATTGGTGTAGGGCCCACATATTTCCAAGAGGAAAGCACGGAAACTCCCAGGGCATAGGGCATAGACGCAGCATTTGTTGAGAGGGATGGGCCGAATCTTAAAAGAAGCCAGCAAATAGAGTTACCAACCTCCATCACCTGATATTATTTCAAATAGACTCAAAGCCTCTCGGAGGAACTTCCCTCTTTATATAGCGGGCAATGTGAGAGAGACAGTGGGCACTCAATAATGGTTTCACACAGAGTGGTGGTGGGGGGAGTTTGTCAACTGCTTTATAAGGCTGCTATCTACCTTGGTGGCTATGGTTTCAAATATTAGGAAATGCCATTACCTTCACATGCCCTATGGTCAAAACAATGCTTTCCCAGATACCATAATGTATTGAGTAAAACATTGTTTATCAAACAAGATGCTCCTGGTGAGGCCCTGGAAATCTCAGCTCTCAGAATTGAAGCCATTAGTAGCTGAAGGACTGCCCTTTGCAGTGACTTATCTATCCCGATACAAACAGAGAGGATAGAAGCTAACCCTTTAATTCAAATGAAAGTACCTGCTGTCCACAACAATTGTGGAACAGTCTTTATGGGTAGAGATTTAAAGATTAGCGTCTGATTTCAGTATGAGAACCAATGCCCTGTCTTTCAAACGAATACCACATAATATAATTAGTGTTTTAGACAATGGTAAATGGAAAGCATTTCTCATTAAAAATTGTGGGAAATATTTGTATAATGTATACTGTTGTGTGGTAGTGCTCTTATTATGTATGACAGTAGATTGTCAAGGTTAATGGTCCATTATAACATGTCCTTCAGAGGAGTTAAAATCAGGTTTTGACTCACTGTGGTGATTAAAGGAACCATGGCAATTTCCCAAAGAGTAGTGGTGTTAACCCTGGTGTCCTGGTCAAATTCCAACAAACACTGGCTCTCCATATATGGCCACCTTATCACCTGCTACAAAATATATTTCCCAGGTTTTCTTTCAAAAGACAACTGTCAGTTGGCCTACCTGGTTAAAGGTGAAATAACTCTATTCATCCTAGTCTCCTCATTTCAGAAATAATTTAAATTCCAGAGTTTTTTTTACTATGTACAGTGAGCGGTCTGAATTTGAAAGTAAAATAAAACTGTAATAAAAAAAATAGGCTCAATAGGCTACACCCATACAAATCTCTAATGCTTTGTTCCAGCTCTCTGAACCGACCCTGCCCCCACAATGCCACAGTACTCCCAGCAGTCCAACACCCATGGCTCAAGAACAATGCAAACAAAAAATAACACCTTATTAAAGCATTGAAACTTTGGGGGAAAAAAATTAATTCATAGCATGGTATCAGCACGGTCGATTTCAGAAATATGAGCCAAAACCCGTTGCACATGTATTTGCTAAGCTTGCGCATAAGAATGAACTGAATTGCTACCAGCTAATATTATGCCTCTCTGATGTCAAACCAATCTGTGACCAGTGGAGCTCGAACTTCAAGGCTGGGGAGCATAGGTATGGTGGGACAGGGGAGGGGAGATGCAGCTGTGCTGGACTGATACAGGCAGAGGAGAGGTGCTGGCCTTAGAATCTGCCTGCTGCAGTGAACCTCTTAACATCGTGTGCTAAATCGTCGCCTTATCCTGTCTGAACTGGTCTCAGCCACTGGGCAAGGCTCTGATGCTAACCTCCAGCACCCTCGCGCTTTAGCTCAAAGCGGCTGGATATCGGCAGTTTTTTCTAAGCGGCCACAAGAAAATGGGTCCAAATATATATACACTCACGGAGCACTTTATTAGGAACACCTGTACACCTACTTTTTCATGTGATTAACTAATCAGCCAATTGTGTGGCAGCAGTGCAATGCCGATAACCATGCAGATATGGGTCAGGAGATTCAGTTAATCTTCACATCAACCATAACAATGGGGAAAATATCTGACCATGGAATGATTGTTGTCGCCAGACAGGGTGGTTTGAGTATCTCAGAAACTGCTGGGATTCTCACACACAACAGCTTCTAGAATTTGCAGAAAATGGTGCGAAAACAAAAAACATGCAGTGAGCAGCAGTTCTGTGAGCAGAAAAGCCTCTTTAATGAGAGAGGTCAGAAGAGAAGGGCAAGACTGGTCAAAGCTGACAAGAAGGTGACAGTAATGCAAATAACCACGCAATACAACAGTTGTATGCACACAACATACTTTGTGGATAGGCTACAGCAGCAGAAGTATAGGTATAATAAAAATAACTATCGGAGATACTGTAAATGACGAAACATTACACCACTGAATTGGTACAGGTCTTTTCACCGCCATCATTTTTTTACATCAGCCAGTTCTACCAACGACCATATAGCTATTTTTTCACATCTTGATCATAATTTGTTTAAGTTTATTGTTGTTTTTCAATTTTTAACAAACATTTTTTTTATTAATAGATTTTCTGATTATGATTGTACTTATGAAACTCTGTCTCTCTCCCCACGATGAGACTATCTCTACAGATTAAAAACGTAATCAGACATGAATTAAGAAACAGAAAAGGCCTGAAGTAGAATAATGTAAAAAGGAATTGAAATCAGACAGACATCATCATGAAACGCACAATTATGATATCTTATAAAGTTACTTTGCTTCAATTTTCATTCTGAGACCAATCTTACCACCAAATCGTCAAAAATTAATGTTATCAGCGATTAGGGTTGGGTCGAAAACAGTAGAGATTCAGGTGCATTGGCATGGATGTGGTTGATCCATATTAACTGCATAATGTCATTCATTTGGAACAGAAATGCACTTTGAAAGACTGTGGCAGAACAGGGTGGCTCTGAAGTACTTCAGTCTGTAAAGACCCTGGTTCTGAAATCACTGGTATCCCAGTGAGTTCTGTTGCTCTTATTGCTCACTAGTGGCCACTCCTGGTCAGACCAAGTGGTTTGAACCCTGAAAAAATCCATCCATCCATCCATTATCCTGAACATGGTCACAGGGGGGCTGGAGCCTATCCCAGCATACATTTGGCGAAATGCAGGAATACACCCTGGACAGGTTGCCAGTCCATCGCAGGGCACACACACCGTTCACTCACACACTCATACCTACGGGCAATTTAGACTCTCCAATCAGCCTAACCTGCATGTCTTTGGACTGTGGGAGGAAACCGGAGTACCCGGAGGAAACCCACGCGAACACGGGGAGAACATGCAAACTCCGCACAGAGAGGCCCCGGCCGACGGGGAGTCAAACCGCCTCCGGTGATGTTGAACCAAGACCAAATGCAGCATCCAATTTAATGCATTTAACAACGCTATTCACCTGTAAAATAATACTTACACTGTCATCACATGGATATGGGGGAGTAAACAACAACAATTTGTGAACTATGTAGTGTATCAGCATGCACTTGAAAACTGAAACTATAATACAAGCAACCAACAAATGCCATACAGAGATGCAATCACAGAATGTATTGCACCAATAATGCAAGCAAAATTTGATTGTGAAAACCCTGAGTGACTGTGTAACGCTAAACACTGTACTGTAGATGCTTTGAAAAATCAGCAATAGATTGATTTTTGCCCAATTAATTTCACTGAAGCATCCAGAGTTTGAATTTATCATCAGCATAATGAAAATATCAGCAACCAAACCTAATGAGTGCCCAGCACTGGCCAAGTACCATTTAAAACAATGAGTGAAATGTGTGATTAGCAACTTATCTTATTTACTGTTGTTAATAAGAGACAGGCATTATGTTGTACTGAAAGCACTTAAATCTCTGCAAAAAAAAAACAAAAAAAACCCCTCTTTTCTAGCTCTGCTGTGAACACAGAAAAACCTGTGTGAATCTATCACACTGAGAATTATCTGCAGAGGTGTTTTAGTGGAACAATGCATTATTTATAAGTCTTACACTTATCCAAAGACACATTTATTTGTAAAAAAAAGGTAGGCAAGGTCCATAAATTGAAGTTAGAATTTGAGTAAATCTATCAATTTGTGCCTTTCTTATATCTTACAGCAGAATAACTGCAGTGCTTGGCCATATATAATGAGTCTGTTTTTATTTAATAAAGAACTTTTCAACAAGTGAAGCTCGACAGTGCAAAATGAAAGGCAATAATGTATCCTCTACATTCATAAGATACAGCGACAATGCATCAGTGAGTGAAACATCAGCACCGCACCCCGCATTGTGCTCCACACACTGAACTTCCTTCTGTGACTTACAGTCAATCAGTTCACATTACAAGGCTGCATTGTTCCCGAGACACACATAGGTTGTGAAAGAGCACATTCTTCTCACTGTCAGCGGTGCTGATTCTGCCCAAACATCTCTTGTCCTTGACAGTAAGGGTGCATTAGGCTCCACGCTCGGAACGTAACTTCCGAGACTGCAATCCCACCTCACGTGGCAACACAGCAGCAACGCTACAAGAAATCCAATTTAAGCACTTTGCTGCATCTATTTTTTATTGCTCACAGTCACCACAAGGGACAATCTTTTTGCTTTGCGTTCTCAACATGCTAACACTGCCGCGCTCCGCACAACCTTGACCCACTTATTTGCTCTCTTCCCCCCCAACACTACCCCCACCTTCCCATCCCACCCCCTTTTTCACACTCCGTCTTCCATCCTGAACGGAGCGAGTTAACACAGATGATGTGCAATTAAAACAATAATAATAAATCGAGGTGCCGCGGAGATCCCGGAGCAATAAATCCACAAACAAAGTCAAGAACAAGGTTAACCGCTGAGCCCTGGAGTCATACATCACAGCCGGGGCTGAATCCAGCATTCAGATTGCACATAATCCCAGCTCCTTTGCCATGCAGCCGTGTGACAAGCCTCATATTTTCTGCGCGGGACTTAGTGAATATAGTGTCACCTAATCGTCAGCCGCTCCCAGATATTACATCAAAAACGTATTATGTATAGGTATTCATGTGTAATATTGGAAAGGCACTGCACATAGAGTACTTTAACCTGATTAGCAAAATGAATCATACTGGCACATGGGATATGTGCCATGTTTTTGGCTCGGCCAGGCGTTTCTCTGACAGCTGTTATGGACAGGGCCATCTTAATGGAAGTGGTGATTTTGGTCAAAGTTGTGGAGGGTGCAATGAGCCGAGCATTCAATAAACGGGGATTATTCAAATGCTGCTTCAAAATTTCCTGTTCGCCACAATAGCCGTACTTAATTCCACATATTGTTTCATATTTCATTTAATCCGGTTTAGACAAGAGGCGGAGTTCGTAGGGTCGCTGACTTTTGAGCCACATAAGAGTCAGCCCGCACATGCAGACTTTCGATCCTAGCCATGGAACCTTCTTGGCTGTGACCCCTTCTGTACATTTTTCCCTCTCGGCTTTCAATCGGTCTAAAAACGAAACAATTCAAAAGGAATGCAGGCTGTCTGCTTTTATTTCTTAAATATCCCTGCTCAAAAAGGGATTGAAACAGGGATTTTGAAACAGCTGATAGCTGGTTGACCAGTTCAACCAGCTTCATACTCAACACGGGTTGACCAGCTGAAGCTATCTTTTGAAACAGCTGGTAGCTGGTATTTCAAGCCAATCATAGCTAGATTTTACACCAGGGATTGCATGCATTGGGTGCAAACAAGGGTAGCCAATAAATATAATGGCAGTATTCAACATATGACTAACACCACTATAATAACACTTATGACCATAATACAGGTATGAAAATGATAAGGCTGCACTATAATAAACATTGGCAGGGCCAAGGTGTCTGAGTGTGGGCTCTGTACTCTATATGCACACTGACATATTCACAAAGGGTTTATGTTTCATGACTCATAAATGACCTTGGCTCTCCGGGCACCTCTGACTATCCGACAGCAGCAGTGCCCACTCCTCCAGGGGCTACCCGGAGATCCCTCTCCTCAGATTGCAAGCGAGCTCGGTCACCTCTTTGGCATCGTCGGCCGGGCCCGTGGAAACGCTCCCGATTCCGTGCACGGCAGAAATGCCAGGGCTGTCGTTCCGGTTTCCTTTACAGGAGCCGGCTGTCTGGAATGGAATGAGAACCTACAGCGGATCTTTCCACATATTTATATCCCCACTCTACCGCGGGCTCTTGCACTCCTGGCCTGTCGTGCGGCGTATAAAAACATCTCTTTACATACAGCGAGGCAGAAATTCTCACCGAGTATGGGCTGTGTGCATGCTCCGTGTGTGAACCATACAAACCACGTATTTTACAATCTTACATAATGGCTGGGTATCAGTGGACCCCCCCAGGGCAGATTGCTCTCAGTTTTGTTTCTCAGCCTCCTACCCCCCCCCCCCCTTCCTTGCTTGCCTCATCTGTGACTGCGTATTCCTCAGCACCTTGACAACAGCTATTTGCGCCGTAATGCGCATTCAGACACGTCGTCGAGGGGAACGTGTCAGAGACCATCCGGATGGAGCTCGCGTGTCTGCCTTCGCAAAGATCCGCCCTCGGACCAAGGGGGAAACGCCGATAAATAAACA
The DNA here is from genome assembly GCF_963514075.1 of Conger conger. Taxonomy (NCBI): domain Eukaryota; kingdom Metazoa; phylum Chordata; class Actinopteri; order Anguilliformes; family Congridae; genus Conger; species Conger conger. The sequence goes on along the minus strand of NC_083766.1, from coordinate 34,796,552 downwards.
TCATTAAAGCGGAATTGGATTCAGTCACTGTGGATATCCCCAGGCTCTGTGGTGAGAAGATTAACCAGACCCGGTACCCCCACCCCCCCCTTCCAAAAACACACACAAAGACATACACTTTCACTCAATTATTTGTATCACATCTCAGCATGTGGTGCCAGTAATTGATTTAATGGCAGTGGATCTAAATTCCTCTAATGGATGTCACTGCATTTACCACAAGATTTAACTAATATCTGTGGCAGATAAAGAATAGCTTAATATATTTTAATTGAATGACTGCTCAGGGAAGAATTCTTCTCTTGAAAAATCCAATCGTGATAGCGCGTCTTAAAGAGCAGGGGCCGTTTGTCATCCATACGCAGTAAAGAACCCATCCTTATATCCGGCCTAAAACAATCCTCTAACATTTTACAAGCAACGAGCCGTGGGCCCTTTAATGCATTTTTAATGCAGACCTGAAAGGGATATCCTGTTATGCAGTTTAATAATGTTTTCCTGTTTCAAAAATCTGCAACATTCTTCCATTTTATTACGCTTCCATTACACAGTCCGTTAAAATGGATCAATGTAAATAACCAGAGCTATGAAGAACGATTTTTCTCTTTTTGGCATTTAATAAGGAGGAGAAGGTTGTAAAACGGGAGACGAGCCCATCAGGGGCCACGTGAATCCCGATGCAATTGGCATTTGTGATATACAGGCTAAAATCTCCTTTTATTGAAATGAATGTAGAGTATTTAACAGGAGAGGATCCTGACATTATAGGTCCGCCCTGTGAGAAATAGGAACTCTTCAGTTTACTCTTGCCCTCGTCACCAAAACAGCAAGCGGGTCAATAACCCATCATTAAAAAGGCTTCACACCTCGCTGGCTGCAAATTGACTGCCTGAAGGTCCATTTGAAGGATTAAGGAAAGCGAGTCATGCCATTGCTGGAGACAGGACGTTGTGGCTCGTCTTTTTTCCCCCCTGAAACACAAAGTATGAATTTTGAAAGGAAGCTCCCTTCCCTGGCGAATAACATAATGCTGCTGCAACCGAGCCTAATCCTGTCACCGGCAGCTCTGGAGAGAGACGGAGGGGGCGGTGACAATCCATCCGCAATGCTCAGCTTCCACGAGGGAAGAGAACGTCCTTCCTTCGGAAAGGGAACATAAAATATGACTTTCCCCATCGCGCTCACCTAAAGCTAAAACCAGGGGACGTGAAGCCCAATCCTGCTTTGAAATGTACAAGAATAGGCTGATTTAACTGTGGATTAGTGCCTTAATCCACCTTCCTTTTCTTTGCTCAGAATGATCTTGGCTGCATAGAAAATCAGCTTTAAGGGTAGATGGTTTTTTGACGGTGATAGACTGGACACAGAACTGGTGCAGAAAATTGTAATTCTGCATTTAGCAGAATTAGCAGGACTCTTTGTGAAAGCATGTTGTCTCTTAGTCTTAGTTACTTAACATGAATCCGATTAGCTCAAACATGGAAAAGGTCAAAGCCTCAGGGAAATCATGTCAGAGGTACAAATATATACCTTTTGGTGTTCCTGTTTCTCCTGCTTCAGAATTGTTTATCTGGTACTTATTATGCGCCACAATTAGTCTGATTAAAAGATGTTCCCTATGCCTTGCACCAACAGCCGTATGTGTATATATTGTCCAGGCAATGATCAGGATGATTTGGGTAAGACACAAGTCTCAAAATGAATTGGGAGATTTTCCACACTAAACAGACAGATGACCTTTGCTTGCATTAGATCTGACCTTTGTGCCATTCCATTACATTTCACCTTGGAGTGACATTGGGAGGCTGTCACTATGTCCCTTTGCCAAATAGGCTAGGAAAAACAACAACTGATGTGTCAGCAAAACACTGCAGAGGGAAAATGTAGCACCGTCTTGCAGAAAGCACATCACTGTTTAGGTATGGGATATCACCCCAGCCACCTATACAGCAGTGTCTGTGCCCAGGGACTATAACACCAATTAAACTGTGAGGTGATTAGCTGGAATCATAGAGCCAGACTGGGGAATACTGGCTGGAATACTGGCAAACCAGTAGTAGTTAAGTGCAATGAGATCTTCAGGGATCACTAATGGTAGACTTAACTTCTTATCAAGAGGACGGGTACACAACAGAATCCAGTACCTTAGAAGCAATGCATGACTTCATTGTTGACCTTATTATGGAAGTGGATTATAGCTGCCTTAATTTTTTTATGTTTTAACGTAATTTCCTTATCTTAGAAAATAAATAGTTCACACACACAAATAAATAAATGAATAAACTGTAGGGCATTGTGACCACTAGAGATAGTCTTCTGTGGAACAATGTGCTATAATATAAATAATATAATTGAACACAAAAACAGCAAAGAGCATTTTTGCATTTGAAAATTAATTATATACAGAAAAGGATTGATGCTGCAGTACAAGTAACTGCAGTGGGCTCCAGAATTATTGGCACCCTTGATTAATATCCACACAAAATACTGGCTACCTGCTTTGAGACCAGAGATCAGGAAAGTGCAAAACTACATGGAGATGGCTAATGCTGACTTGTCTAACTGGTTGGGAAACAATAAATACAATTCAATGGGAGTAATTGTGTAGGACCTTACAAATTCTCCGCAAATCGTAATTGAAAATTCCACTTGAGAAAATGAAATAAATAAGACTAGAATAATGGAACAGAGGAGACTGATGGTCTGTAAAGTTTATTTTCTTAATTCTTTGAGTTTATGAGGAAATCCATACAGACACTATAACGAAGGGAGGACGATGCAGAAACATAGAGGTGCAAAAAAGCTGAAATATTTCATTCAAGAGCAAACCCCACATAAGGATGGAAAAGAAATATAATGTCAGTCGATGCGACTTTAATGTTTAAGTACATCACAGAAGGAACACTCGTGATTAGCTGATAGGACGTCATTATCTCTTGTAAGGGCTGTGCTAGGAACGGTGGGATTAATACAATTCCAGCAGTGGGGCTCATCTCTCGGTTTTGATGGCTTTCTGACAGGCTTTGATGGATCGCACAAGTATCCAGAACAGTGACAGTCATGCGCGGCTGATGGATCGTGAAATGAGACAGGCACACAAAAGCTGCCCCCGTCGGCCGCCACAGTCCTGCACAGCGCTCGGAGTCGCAAGGTGCATTCGTCTTCGCCCGCCCGTCGCCATGGCAATGCGGGCGGCGGCCAGCGTGCTCACACGTGGATGTGTCCTCGAGGTTATGAACCTCCTTTTTTTAGGAAGCGTTCTATTAAAAAGTCAACTATTAAAGTCTCTATCAAATTCGAGACGGGCTGTGTCGTGGGCTTCCAAAAAAGAATCTGGGGAGGGAGATGGAGCAGGGTCAATAAATTGGTTTTCAATCCAAGATCACAGCCCCTAAAAGGACACAAAGACATGCACTTGAGATCAAAGGAGAAAGATCAAACCGGCACGTATTGAGTGACATATATTATTATCATGAGTGCTGGGGAGAAAGATGGGGTCACACAGAGAACGCAGGAGAGCAGCAGACCTGCAAAGCCTTTTGGCTCAGGGAGGAAGAGTCTGACCAACTGCAGGCCAACGGAGAATACTCCCATTGCAATAACCGCAAATTCTCCCGCCGTAATCATAAAAAGGCATAATTTAACAGCACGACGACACTGCTTTTATTAGCCGCTCAGAGCAGATGGTGGCCAGTGCGTCTCATCTCGGCGCCCGGATAGCTTCGGTTTGAAGACGAAGGATTAATGAAAATATGCAGGAGCTGAGCATGTCAGGAAACCAGCGCCCGTGGATAATATACTGAGGGATTACTTCAGTGCAATAAGGCCTCTCTCTTTCTCCCTCTGTCTGTGTGACAAAACTGTCCAGGCTATTGCATGACCCACATTTCTGCCCACTTCCAGTCCACAGGCATATGAAAGAAAGGAGAGGGGCATCGGACAGGCATCCAAAACAGTGAGCATGACTGGCATTTGAACATTCATTTTGCTCTCCTTAAATGTCAATTTACACTCACATTACTGTAATAACATACTGTATTTATCTTGCACAAATCAAAGGTGGTGAGAAAAAATTTGAATTAGATTTATCAGTTTCAAAAATGAGGGAGGAGGTATTCTAATGCACGGTACCATTCCCAGGTCTCCTCCGGATTTGTGCGTGTGGAAATGGACATCACACCAAATATCGCTGTTCTGACACAGCTTCCAATTGTTGTTACGTGATAAGAGTTTAGGTGAAAGAAGAGTTTTAGTGAAACATGGCATATGTGGTTTGAGAGTAGAGAGATCAGAATATATGAAATGTACAGTACAATAAGGGTCAACTGAAAGATGAATACCAAACACTGGCTCAACAGATACAGTCCAATCAATACCTAATGTGTCAAAAAATTCAAAGAGAATTCTGAGAAACTTAAACATATTTTAAGCCAGATGCATTCCAAAAGAACATGATTCTTTCAACCGGTGCACAAATTCATTGAGGCTGCCAGAGTTTTTGACCTGAAGCAAGTTTGTAGACTTGACGGAACTACACTGCTGGACTCAATCGCAGCGCTTGATGAATACTGTACTTCTGAACCAGTTTATTGCAAATTATTGGCACATCAACAAGACACTGCACTGACACTCAGGGAGTTAGAGGCAAAAAAATCATTCCAAATATTGTGCAGAAGGCAAATCAATACTTGTCTGTTCCAACCAACTCTGAAAACGCAGAAAGATGCTTCTATTCTGATGGACAAGTTTGCAGTAAGCACCACCAAACAAAGACAGCATGCACTTTTAAACAACTGACCAGGAATGCAGGATCAATCTTAACCACTAAATTTAAACCTGGCATTTTTATGTCATTTGAGTTCATGCTTTAGCCAAGCAAATATGATACATGGAAACCCTGGTGGCCTTCTCAGCAAGACATTTTCTATTCAAGGAACTGTTGAAATATGGTATCAACAGTTGCAACTATGTAACATCCAGAAAGCTATGGAACATACAAACATTGCAAATTAAATATGACTTTGTTCTTGTGCCCATAAATACTGAGCAACAATTGGACTTTTGCAGAGGGAATTTGCTTGCATCTTAGCAAGCGGGTATTTAACATTTTGTTGTTTTAGGAATTTTAATAGTTGGTTTATGTCACCTTAAATTTGACTATATACTGTACAAATAGCATTTTGCCATTTATTTTGGAAATCATATCTCCACATTCACAATAATACAGCACTGAAATAGGAGTATCCCCCAAACAAGGCTGCAAGCCACATTTTAATGTCTTTTTATTTACCCTGTTTTGAGATTATTGTATACAGCATATGCCAGTAGCAATTGACCTGTTTAAAGACACAATGGCCTACACCATCAGATTAAATTAGTCACATGTAAAGCATTACATTTTTTAACATCCTCTCCGTAAAGCTTATCAAGTTTTTCAAGATGGCCCACTCTCTCTCATGGGATCAACGGACTCAATGTCTGGAGCAGACGGACATGTAAAAAATAATTTGAAATTCTAATGGCTGGAGGGTGACATCTGTTTCTGCCATATACTGACTTTTTAATGAAGGGTGAATTGTGTCTTAAGCTTCTATTAAATTCACATCTGAATCATCATCTTTCTTTTGGAGTGGTTTGTTAATAGCTAACATATAAAACAAAGACATTTGTACCGGCATTAAATATCAAGTCATTTAATATAGAAACGGTTCATAGCTACACAAAAGCCTTGTGATAGCCAATGTGTGTAAAAATACGCAAAATAACAATATATAGAGCACATCCTGTAGGCCTCCAAAGCTGGAAAGAGCTGGAAAATGGGGCAGATGCTACAGAACGGCCTGTGTGTTGATTAGCAACTAGCTAAGGTGGAATAATTTGAACTGGGGTTTAATGACAGAGTATTTGGTGTTTGGCAGTATTCACCTGCTGTGCTGAGATTTATGAATCAACCTTAATTTTTTCTTTCCTGAGAGAGGATGCTTTTGTGGAGGAAACTGTTTGAGTTTGACTCAGATAAGCCAACTGCTCTTGTCTTAGGCCATGTGGAAAAAACAAACAAACAACATTCTCCTGGTTTAAAATGAAGGCAAAAAGTAAGGCTGACGTTCACAAGAACCGAGGGGGTTGTCATTTCAAAACCGCTCTCTAATGTTTGTTTCCTCCCCGGCTGTGATCAGCATAGCCTACGCTGCGAAACACCCAGAAGCATATTAAATCTTCCACCACACAAAAAAAAAGCAGATTTAAGGTTGGAAGACAGAATAAGGCGAGGTGGCAGCCTCTTTCCCACTATGCGACTCGCAGCCTGAAAATCGCATCCAAAAAGCTACCGTATCGGCTCTATTTTTAGCTGTCTGTGCATATTCGCTGTGTTTAGGCGCTCCTTTCTCCATACACTGAACAGCAAAGAGCGTGGATTGTATACGTACAATATACATCCAATTAGAGCAACCCAGTCAGGTTACGGTATTTGAAGGCTATATTTGCTGGAAAATCACAGTGTTCGGTTCAAAACGTACCGTGGCTAAATCCCGCAAACAGTGTGAATACACACCCCAGAGGGATCAATTAAAAACCATGATGCATAATCTGTCAGAGTAGGAGAAACTCGAGATATTCATGAAGACAAGAGTAAAAAAAAATAGTTTTCTGTCGCCCCTCTCAATAGAGACGGAGGAAAAGGGTGCTTTCATAGAATGTTAAGTAGGAGAAAGGGAGCAAACACTGCTCTAAAGAAAGCAAAAAAAAAAACTTCTGTGCATATTTATACGGATAGTTTCACGCCAGACAAGAAATCTGCCACTGGCTCAGAGACGGATGTGAATGACACCACCAGAAAACAGTAGTAGTAAAAAAGAAGAAGAAGAAGAAGAAGAAGAAGAAGAAGAAGACAGAGAGAGATGTTCAACCTCTTCAAAATAGAAGGGTTTTACAACCCAAAGCTATTTCCTAAGTACCCCATTCTTCATGAGAGCTGACCTCTGTATAATTGATCTTGGCTGCACTGCACAACAGCTTGTCAGCGGGACGCAAGCGCGCTTCTTGCCGATGTTCGTCTCCCTTCAAATCAAACCGAGGTGAAGCTGATCCGGGTAGAAAGCTCAATTAACGCTCCCCTCAATCCTTGCTCTTATCACAGGCTTTATCGTCGCACAGGGAACCGATTTAATAATGTTATACACCAAAACATTATAAAAGCATAAATTACACGTCAATGTAGAACAGGCATAGAAGCAGTAAACAGCAGCCCAGTGTTCTATTATCCGGTCTTACTAGCTGAGTGCCTGTTTTGAATATTTTAGTTATGTAAAATATTATGCAATGAATAGTTTAGCAGCTAATGCGAGTTAATGTAACACTCAAAGATAGCGAATGATCTGGCAAGTAGGTTACAATTCCTTAATGCCTTTGAACAACAGTGGAACAGCTGTTTTTAATTACTATTACTTGTTAATGAGTAAATCAATAACCTTTAGGCTATTGATTCTTTAATCCGTCTTTTTCATAACGTAAGAAAGTGGAAAAGTTGTACATTTATGTCTTTTTGACTTTGGTGGGTTGTTAAAAAAAAAAAATTCTGTACAAATATGCATGACCTACATGTTTTTAAACAACATGTTCTGATCAGAAATGCAAGGGTAATTATTTATGCAACTACATTTATGAAAATGGCTGTTAATCTTTTTTTCTTTTCTTTTTTTTTTCAACGCTAAATAATATTTTGTGGTTCAGTAAATACGCAGTAGCTTATATAAAGAATGCATAAACCTGGTGTTATTTGAGGCCAAAGTATATGGGGGAAATGTGTTTTTGTAGGATATGTAAGGCTTGTGAGAAACAGAAATTATTGTACATATCCATGTCTTAAAAGCAGTAATACTGCCATCTGCTGTTGAAAACATACTAATCAATTCCTTGGCAGGCAAACAAATGACTCAAGAGCTCTATTACTGAAATATATGAATTCCATATTTTTCCAGAGAAAATAAATTAAGTTGCCAATCTTATATAGATCACTTGTTTAATGTCATCCCTGTTCTACACGTCATGTACATGCTTCAAACGTCTTCAAACCTGGCCTAATTGCTGCAGCTAAATACGTATGCATTATAACGAAATGCATTATAGGCTACTTACTAAAACAAATGTTGATCTAAGAATATTAACCTTAGCAAAAGTAGTTACAGAAAGGCAAGGTTTTCATGTTGAGAAATCCTAAGGCTACAAAGTTGATGTCATAATCTTAAATAAAACGGTATAGTAAAATAGCCGTTTGTGGGGATGCTGAATGTGGTCACATTCGCTTCTTTCTCAATAATACATCAGCGACAGAACTTGGATTATGCGCAATTTTTTTTTGAAATCTTTTAAAGATTAATCACAATTACAAAGCAAAGCAGCCGTCTATGTGATATGGGCTGGGTAGGACAACGGACACCTGGGCACGTGCGGGGGGCCCGGCTGCGATCGTTCCCTAGCCGATGTCCAGGCTGCTGCCTCAACGACGCCATGACCAAGCCCGCATGGCGGTACTGAAAGATCGTCTTACAATCTTCCCTCACTACACCTACACCTAATACAGGAATAAACAGCGGCGAATGCACCGTACAGACGACATAAAATCCATATTAAATGTGTATAATGTCACAATGCTCGGAAACGCAGGTTAAAAAATAGAAGACGTTGTTGTTTGCGAGTACAAACGCATGGGATTACTGTGCATTGATAGGATTTCGTTATTTCTGAAACCTTCCATAAAATGAATTTTCAGTATACACTGCCAAGTGGTGACCTGAAAAGCAAAAGCAGATTTAAATAATTTCAGTCTGTAGGCAGAAATGTACTGTATGTTCAAAATCTATCTTTCCTTTTGCCACAACACCCCTGTTCGTTAACCTGGGCTGCATTTCCAACTATATATTTATTTATATAATATTTGTACAACTAGCCTACTTGTACAACTCTTAGATTACACATTTCTTTTAGGCCAAAGTGAACTGTTTTTAAAGAGGAGCTATAGCTGTTCTACTGTCCACCTTTTATACTCAAAGCCGTTTTAGCCTCCCTCTTCAGTTCTTTGCACATTAGTGGTTTAAAGTACTCAGGAAAGCCCTTCAGGACCCTTCAGGATCCAAACTGAGTAGCTCTGCCGTGTGAGATTTCCACTGGATAATATAATGTAAGCCTATGTAATGAGCTCCCTCGCTGCATTTAAGTAATAAAATGTTGTAGAATCTGCAGTGCATGCTGATTATGTTTCATTTGCCGTATGCTAAATTAAGACAGTCTCTTTATAGGGAAATGACAAGCCAATCATGCCTCGACAGCAATATACCATCACTGGCTCTGCCACAGCAAAGTAATAGTGGCCTCCACTGTTGTATGTATTTCCTTCCTGTCATTTGTCTCAGCTGTTTCTCATTGTCCCTTGTGTCAGTGTTGTATTTAAGCCTGTCTGTGTCTGTCTGTCTTTGCTAGTTTGTCTTGTTTGTGTCCTGCGTGTATGCTTGGTCACCACAGTTCTAGCCTCTGCTTCCCCTTCCTATTATCTGTCTGTTCTTTGTTCCGTTAGTTTTTTTGTTTTTCCCATTCTACCTGCCAGCTCTGTGTTCTCCCTTCCTTTTTGTACACCACTTGTTTTTGTTTTTGTTTTGTTTCTGTTGGGGGGGGGGGGGGATTTTCCTCTGTTTTGTATTGGATTACCTGTTACCAAACTTTTTCTGGACTGTTGGACTCTTGATTTCTGTTTCTGTACCGTTGCCCTTTGTTTGGACTGACTTCCCATTTTTGGACTCTCGTCTGTTACACTATTACGAACCCGATTGCCTCAGTTTCATCAGTTTGCCTTCATCCAACCCCTGCTATATTAAAGCCTGCCATTTTCACTTGATCCTTGAGTCTGCTAGTGGTTCCTCTGCCCCCGACCGTGACAGGCACTGTTAAATTCAAGAAAAGTTGGATTTTGATCCAAATGAACTATGGGCTTAAGTTGGGGGTTCGGGGGATAAGAGGAATATTGGACCATACTTCAAGAAGAAAAACTTCCAGCTCTTTGAGGGATGAAACTTTACACGCGTTCTAGAATTTCCCATGAATGTCCAATGATGATTCCATCTGGTGATTGTGAAGGCCATGGAAGGAAAGTCAGTTCATCCTGGTATTCAAAAAAACACTCTTGAACTTCCTGAAGGAACAATAGGCTGCACCGTGGTCTTGTGAAAGGGCTTCAGATTCCTTTGCAATTACTGTATATGAGCATGCAAACCAATCACCAGACCCATGAGATGGCTGCCAAAACATTGCAGATCCACCAAAATGTTCAACACGTTCAAACATTAACCCATCGAGATATAAAAAATAAATAAATAAAAAGTTAAAACTTTTTTTTTAATAACACTACTCTGGGGTCCAGGGTTTACATCTTTGTGCATTAGCCTTGGATACAACAGATTCCTTAATGGTGGTTTTGCTTAGCAAAGCTCATTACATACACTAGAGTTTTTGTTGAAATTGGTTCACAGAGGTGTTGATTCAATTCTGCAGTCATTTTTGAGGCTGTAGTTTTTCGAGGTTTTCAAGTATTTGGGTGTTGGGTGTTTAGCAACTATCCTGTTAAGTGTCCCTTTGGCCCTGTCAGTGTGCTTCAACTTGCACCCACCATCCTCGTGTCTGGCATATTCATTTTCAACAATGTTCCCCTTGCCTCATTAAATTATTTTGCAGTGTTTTTACCATCTGTGATTCGGCTCCAAATTTTTTGCCAGCTTGCTGCGAGGTTCCCCATGTTGCTTTGGAGACTCGTATATAGTCAAATCGTACTGGACTGTCAGATCTTTTTTTATAGCGGCAACTGTGTCGGTTTGGGTGTGTGTGCTTGTGCACGTGTGCTAGAGATACAGAGCCTATTCTCTGAGGAACTAAGCTGTGATATTCTCATTAAATATGACTAATTACATGCTTAGCTTCTTATGTAGGTAAAATCGTTAAGTGCATCCCAAGTGAAAATGGGCTGAACCTACCTTTTAGGACAAGTGTCAGTGTAAAACCACCCACAACGTGGGACTCTTCTTGAATTGTTTTTATCATATTAGCCTATATCATATGATATTATATCTCATATGATATGACAGCCAATAAAAGGGCTGTTAGTCCATTTTATAATAATTTGATATGGACAGGTCTTCATATTGCGTGGAATGATAGGCCTGTTTCATTAATGCTTGCAAGCAAACCAGGAGCCTTGGCAGTCCTCAGCTCTACAGGGGTTTAGAGCTGAACAGTACATCCAGGAACAGACACAAAACACCGGCATGCCTGCTTCCCCCGTCTCCACAACCTAGCTTCTCTCACCATGAGTTCCATAATGAGCACAACAAACGTATCATTTGAATAGCTGAAATGAAATCAGCAGGGGAATGATTTCAGAAATATGACTTCAAAGCTTCCTTTAATTTATTCTATATGTTGTTAGGTAAACCTGAAGTCTGAGGAGAATGTCACATTACTGAATTATTCATGACTACGAGGCTACAGTATGAGAAGGGTGTACAACTTAATATCCACATCTCTACATGGCTCCGCAGCATGGTTGGTGGCATTTCTATTCCTCGAGGACAACTGTGATATAAACTGAAAATACTGTTGTGGAACATCTTCAAACCTGTAAAACACTGACATTCTTATGGCTGCTCTGTGTGCCTTCTCACACTCAGGAACACAAGCTTGTCGTTCTGAAAAGAAACCCACGATTGCGTTTTGACGTTACCGAACACAACAAGTCACAACTTCCGCGACATTCAAGTTGTTAATATTTCCGATGTTACAGTAGCGAAACACCTAGATATATGGAAAAGAACCAGGTAGGCTTAAAATTTGACAAAACAAATACTCATCTTGTTGATGTACATTCTCCCTGACTAAGCGTGTGCGTTGGCAGGGGTTTGAAGGGCAGACAAATGTATTTGCGTTCTCTGAGGAGGTGTATATAGAATATCTTATACATTTGGGAAATGGTAAATGGACTGCATTCATATAGTGCTTTTATCCAAAGTGCTTTACAATTGATGCCTCTCATTCACCCATGCACACCCAGACTCGCACACCAATGGCAATAGGCTGCCATGCAAGGTAGCAATCAGCTCATCGGCGGCAATTTGGGGTTAGGTGTCTTGCCCAGGTACACTTTGACACACCTTTCTATCAAATACATGAATTAGAATATTTACATGCCGGACTGAACAAGGTTTTTGCATCAATTTTGTTGATGGCTTACAAGGACTGTAACTTTCTTTAATATTCCAGGGAAATGTATGTAAAAGCTCAAGGTCTATACGGTATACCTTTAAAGACAGTGGCGCAATCAAGGCAAACTGTTTTTCAGAGACAGAAAAAGACGATTGTTTCTGAATATAGCACATACTCCTCTGCACAGGAAGATTATGTATGTCAAACAGACCAAAAAACCAGCTTGGCAAAGCATGACCAACAGAGTTTCAACACTTCTGAGATTCAAATCAAAGAGGATAATTATAATTGTGATGATTTGCAGTATAATTAATTACATCATTAGGAGCAATAGGCCATGCATGATAAGATTATTGATTCAAAAAGCAACAGGAACTTGGAAAGAGGAATGTCCTATTAAGTATTATGTCATTTGAGAAAATTGGAAATGATTGCAGCATGACGAATAGTGACAACTATTATTTTATCTGTTTGGAGTGCATTTTTTTAGGTACTGGGATCAGAAACTAATATGGAAAATTGGGTGAATTCACATAAAAAATAAACACAAAGACAAAACCAAGAATAATCTTCATTGATAATGATCTGTCTGCTGAGTCTGTGCACCTAAAAACTATTGCAATATTGGATAGTGTAGGGGTGAGAAGAGTGCTAATTGCATTATCTAGAAATATATCAGATTAACTATTCAGGAAGTTATCCACTTTAATTCCTTGAAACATGTAAACTAGGTTGTTCCCTGCAGTACAGTCATTGCGGTCAATTTCATTTTAATTAATTTAATTCAATTATTAAAAAATCCTCAAGAACATAATAGGCACTTTTGAATTGATTTCCTGAACTGACCCCATTCCTTGTCCCAGCTGTAGATAGCCTACAGTCCAAACAGTAAAAGTAGCAACAATCATCACAAATCATACTAGTGACCACGTTATACGGTAGACCTGTACACCAGCTTGTTAGTGCAAATATCTAATCAGCCAAGTCATGTGGCAGCAAACCAATACATAAAAGCATGCAGACATGGTCAAGAGGTTTGATTATTGTCCAGTCGAAGAATGGGGGAAGAAATGTGATCTAAATGACCGTGAAATGATTGTTGGTCTCAGACAGGGTGGTTTATTTCAAAAACTGGCGATATCCTGGGATTTTCCACATACAACAGTCTTTAGAGTCACAGGAATGTGTGCACATGGATTATATGTCAGGCCTCTTCAGGCTGCCAGTTACAATCCCCTAGAACCCCAATGCCATCCAACTGAGCCTCAGCTCACCCTAACCTTTATCATGATTTTCCTCAAATAATACCATAATACAGAAAATATAATTGTCAAGGTTGTCATTTGCTCCAAGGTTTTTGTTGCATTTTCTTTCTTTGTGTGCGTTTGACTCTGCCATCTAAGGAATTTCTTTCAATGTACGGTATGCAGAAAATTTGAATTGGATTCTGAAATGACATTCTAATACCACCACTAATACCATCATTGTGTCTTTAAGTGGATGCGCACAACAGTACAATTATTTACACTGCCAACGGTATACAGCATATGAGCATCTACCTCCAATTGCAATTCCCTCTGTCTTGTTTTCATCCATTTCCATGAGTAGACATGTCCATTCAGCTGGACTGCAGTGCCACACAGAGGTTGAGGGACCAAGCTTGAGAACACAATGCTGTGGGGTTGATCTCTGCTCGTCTAACTGTGGGGCACGTTCTTAACCCGAATTACTGTTGTAAATATCCAGCCTTAGAATAACTAAATGTCAGATGTAAACCTTAGAAGTAGCTCTGAATCAGGATATAGCAGCAAACAGTGTGTATTTTGATCCATACAAATGCATATTTCTCCTGCTTTTGAATGACCAAGAGAGCTATTCAGCCATTGTATGGCACTACACTATAATACTCTTTGAATATGGTTTGCGTAGATTAGACCTCAACAATAGTATCTGGTCTGCTCAAGAAATGTGTTAATTTGTAATGTGGAGCCACTGCATAGCAACCATTTACAAGGTACATGATACAAGATATAGGCTGCATAAAAACACAGAATCTTATTCTGTTATTAGGCCTACGAGATCTTCAGTGAATGCAATAATTGCGTCTCTCCACAATAACATTGCCATGAATCATGAATGTCATTAGACAAACTGACTGAGCAGTTATAAAGGAAATTCATAGCTGTCTGTCTGTACACTGAAAGAGCTCTTCTGCCCTCATGTGGACATATAAAGAAAACACCGACAAAATCAGGAGAAAAATATGCCAATGGCAACACACACACATGCACACGCACGCATGCACGCACACACACACACATGCACACGCACGCATGCACGCACACACACACACACACACACACACACGTGCACGCACATAGCCTATGCATATGTTTTGCTAGAATACTTCTTAATGGGTGATTTCAATAACTCAAATATATAGTTATTTATGGGTTTACTGTGTAAAATGTAACCATCATTCAGTGAACACTTCCTTACTATGCCATGATTTCCCTTCTTCCTCCTGATGCTAGAAAAGTGAAATATGTGTGGAGGTGGCATTGAGAAGAAACCCTTGGCTTTTTCATTACCGGAGCCAATTTCTCAGTGTTGCATTCACCCATTATTTGATATTAACCTGCTAAGTAAAATCGCATAACCAACCTTTGGCATCGCAACCTTACTCAGACCTTTAAAAAAGAATTCTATGCAGCCTACATCAGCTCGCATTTGCCTTTACTGCTTATCTTTCACTTCTTACTGCACTGACTTCCGTGCACCATTGTCATCCACAGCAAGCTTTAAATTAGCCCATTATCATCATTCAGTTGCACCGCAAGGCGCTAGGCTTGAATTGAATTGTTTCCTCAGCCGTTTTTGTGATGGGTACAGCTGTTCAGACAGAAAAAGCTTTTATAATGGCAAACTTAATTCAAATACAGGACAGAGACAACATTTACCTTGGCATTTACCTATTACCTACTGCTATATTATCTTGCAATAGCTATGCAATATTCACCGATGAGCCAAAGCATTATGACCAGATGAAGTGAATAACTATAATTACCTCATAACAATGGAGCATGTCAAGGTCTGGGATACACAGTATGAGATGGCAAGTGAACAGTTGGCTCTTGTAGTTGATGTGTTGGATGCCGGAGAAATGGACAGGCATAAAGACCTGAGCAACTTTGATCGTTAAGGCATCTCCAAAACACCAAGGCCTGTTGGGTGGTCATGGTCGGCAGTGGTGAGTACCAACGACAGTTGTACGAGGAGGGACAAACCACGAACCGCCGGCAGGATGTTGGTTGTCCAAGGCTTATCGATGTGTGAGGGCGATGATTATCCTGTCTGTTCTGAACAGACAGAAGGGCTACTGTGGCACAAGTCACAGAAAATATTAATGATGGTTATGGGAGGAATGTGTCTCGCACCCTGCTGTGTATGTTGCTGCGTAGCCGCAGACCAGTCTGGTCCGATGAGTCCCATTTTCTTTTCCATGATGTGGACGGCCGGGTACCTGTACACCATTTACCTGGGGAAGTGCACATGACACCAGGATGCACTGTGGGAAGAAGACAAGCCAGTGGAGGGAGTGACACACGGCGCCTACCTAAACGTTGTTGTGGACCAGGTACACCCCTTCATGGCTACAGCATTCCCTGATGGCAGTGGCCTCTTTTAACAGGATAATACGCCCTGCTACACAAATTGTTCAGAAATGGTTTGAGGAACATGGCGAAGAGTTCAAGGCGGCCTCCAAATTCCCCAGATCTCAATCCAGTAGATCATCTGTGGGATGTGCTGGGTAGGAGGTTCTATCAATGGCCGCTCCACCTCACAACTTACAGGATTTAAAGGATCTGTCTTGGTGGTAGATAGCACATGGCACCTTTTTAGAGTCCATGCCTCGGCAGGTCAGCGCAGTTTTGGTGGCACGTGGAGAACCAACAGCATATTAGGCAGGTGGTCATAATGTTAAGGGTCATCGGTGTATACTGCAATAATGCCTACTCCCAAGCAAAATATTATCCGGAAAATCTTCTCAAACTGCAATTGCCAGCATGAAATTTAAAGGTTGTTCTCCGAAACTAGATTACCTTAATCTTTCTGTAAGAACACCCCTTAGAACCGCTACCTATCACAGACAAAAAAAACACATCCAACAAAATAAGTAAGTGAAACAGAGATACATTGTTATGTGGCAGGACAAGATCAGTGGATGTGGAGGGGCTCCATATCACTTTTCAGATTAATTGAACTAGATAGTGTTCATCAACTGGGACGTGCAGTTAATGGGGGGCTTGGGACTGCCACTAAGACCTTGCTTCTGGCAGCCTCCAGCTTGGTTGATAGATGCTAATAGTTCTCACTTCATTGAACCCCACTCACTCAGTCGCCAATGTTTTGCGCATTAATAAAGGAAAGATCGTTGGGGCTGGCACACAAATCATTCCTGTTCCTCTGCCCCGCTGGGTAATCCGGCTTGCTTTTATTGTGTGTGAAGGGGATGACTGCAGAGGTAAAAAGAAAGGCAGCACTGCCATTGCTAGAGCTGCCCTGCTTTCATTATGGCCAGAGCTTCCAGTTTCTGTTCGACAAACAATATACAGTGCCGTGGAAAAGTACTTGCCCCCTTTCAGATTTCCTCTATTATTGCATATCGGATGAACAGCATGAATCCATTGAATACCACAGCACACCGATGCAAGTTGCTGACCATGTACATCCCGTTATGGCCACAATCTACGCAGTCTGGCCTTTTTCAAATTGATACTTCCAGCAGGACAATGCAACAAGTCACATCATCTCAAACTGGTTCCACCAACAAGACAGTGACTTCAGTTTACTCCAATGGGCTCAGATCTCAATCCAATAGAGCAAATTTCAGATGAGATGGAATGGGAGGTTCACAGCAGGAGGAATGTGCGCCTGAAAAATCTGCAAGAACTGTGTGATGCTATTGAGTCAGTGTGGACCAAAATACCTAAGGAATGTTTCCAGCACCTTGTTGAATCCATGCCACAAATAATTAAAACTGTACTGAAGGAAAAGAGGGCCTTACGTCTTTTAAGTATTAGATAAGTGCACCTAATAAAGTGTCTGTCACTCACTGGTCACTTTATTGGGGACACCTATCTAGTAGCAGGTATGGATTTAACTAGCTCTGGAAACATTTAGGATGTTTTGGTATGGCCCAGGTTCCATCCACACACATTGTCCTTTGTACTTAGTACTCTAACCACTAAATATTTTTTTCAAATTAATTTTTATGATTCTCCATGGCTGTATCAAAGCGCATTTTGATCATGGCAAATGTTGAAAGCTGTGATCCACTTATGAAAGAGAATCATAGTGTAATCACAGTGCACTTACAGTCATGGATGCTGACCATTATCGCCTCTCCTGTAGATCACCATGAGACTTGTGTGTGTGTTCTATCAGAAATGCAGACCTGTTAAAGTAATCTTCAATCCTGACAACAAGTATGAACTCGACACCACACAGACACAAGTGTAAAGTGTAGGCAGGCAGGTATACTGCATGCATTCCCACTGAGATAAAACCTACAGTGCCCTCCATAATGTTTGAGACGCATGCATTTTCTCTTAATTTGGCTCTGTACTCAAGTACTCTACAATCAAACAATTTACACATGGTTAAAGTGTAGATTCCCCCCCACACACACGCGCACACACACACACACACACACACACACACACACACATATATACGTATGTATGCATGCACAACATAAGGAAGACTGCAGTCTCACCTTACTGTTGGCTGAAGAGCTACATGCTCCTTTTTTATTTCCTTTTTGCTGAATGTAAGTAATGGGTTTGCTGTGTCATTTGGCAAGATCAGTAGGATCAGAGACCAGTTCCTCATACCTTGCCTTCATGGTGATCCATTACCATTACAGTAATACTCTGTCTTGTGGTCACAGCTCGCCTGGCCGTGGTCAATATGTGCTTTTCGCATCATGACCCTGTCAAAACTGCGCTTACTGGCCATTTCAGTGTCTGATCTCCGCATCCCTCACAGCCAGACTGCCTTTGTTGTGGGTCAATACAGAATCGATTATAAATTACACGGACATGTGGAACAGACATTCAGTGGGATTGAATTCTATGTGTTGACTCTCTCGCTTTTAAAAAATGTGCCACATTAACAGAACAAAATGGCCAGTTGGACAAAGGTAGTTAGTTTTAGAAGAACTGGGCTTTTATCGGACAGTTGGAAAAATTACAATTGTTGTGAGGCCCTTTTGCCAAAACTGCGTTGATAAATGCCAGCCTCCTATTGCACAGAAGAGGAGTGCATTAAAGGGTTCCCATGTCAATATCAACGAAACATTATGAATACATTAGGTTAGGTTAGTTAGTCACATACTTTCACTGTGATTCTGTAGATGGAGTAAGCAGAGAAAGTACAAACCAGAAACCATAACTGAGTATTTGTATAAATTACATAAACAGGTTTTGTGGCCAAGACAATATTTAGGTGTAATAAAGTATATGTTAGACACAGAATTTTCTAAGGACAAGCCAGCTACAATGACTAATACAGTATAGGGGCATTGCGTTTTCATTTTTTATTAAATGTATGTATTAATATCGGGCCAACACTGCTTTCCTTGAGTACAGCAGTCTTGGTTTGCATTAAATAGTTCCAACCAATATTAAGATTATACATAATATTTTGATGAGTGGTAGGGTAATATGCCCATATCTTTTTTTTTTTTTGTTTAGAATAACTACCTTTGAGCCCCCACCAAAATAAGCTCATACATATTTTAGCCTGTCTGTCTCCCTTGGTTGGATCATCAGCTGAATATATGCCTCTAATGGGAGAAGGATGTGCCATGTGATAAGGGTTAACCCTTGCATGATGGCAGGTTGGCATCTGGTACACATGAGCATGCTTTATTTTAGATTGACATAAAAGCATCCAACCAGGACCAAATTTCATTTGAAGAGTATTCAGGCAGGAAACGCTGAGATTTCCCCCTGAGGACAAATGGCATGTGTTAGATATTTGTACCTGAGAGCAGGTAAGCTGTATGAGATCAGCCACCCGGTTCATTTAAAGATAAGCCAATCTGCTCAGCGTTGTCCCCGGGTGACATCTTTAAGCACGTGCTTTGATTTCCTGAGTGCTGGGTTCACTCAGGGACAGACTAAGGGTCCAGGGACAGCGGAGCTGGCAGTGTTTCCCTTGAAATCCTGAATTCGACCTGAGAACATACTGCCAGCCCAATGAGAACAGAGCAATGACGGGCACTGACGGGAGAGTGAGTCGCCACAAAAGCTAAAATGGCTGGAGCAACTATATACTTATATGACCCAATCATTGAGCCCGTTGTTAACCTGATAACATCAGTATTATCACTTCAGCTACTCACATTATGAGGCTCATGAAACCGCAGGCCCATCACAAATGCAGAGGTTTCGCCAGACCAACAGAGGGCAGTGTTGGACAGAGCCCAGCCCCCCATTTCTCTCTGCCTCTGTCACAGAGTGCCTTTGCCTTCAAATCTGTGCTCCCCTTAACCAAACCTGCCCGGCATCAAATTTCTCACCCCCCACCTCCCCGGTGACATTTAATATCTCATTCTGAATCCTCTGTCCCTGTCTGATTTTGCGGGGAAAGCATATTCGAGGGAAGAATGTGTTTTTGCATTGATTAAGTGACAGCAGGATGAATGTGTCGTTACACCCGGGAAAGAGCTGGAATTTCCAATAAAGACACCGTTTTTTATTTCGCCTTTAGTGTTAAGGCATGATAATGCGAGACACACACATAGGAGAGGGCCCATACGGCACCATTATCCTTCTATTCAACCTTTGCTTTCAACATCACTTGCCAACACAGTTGCTAAGATACTAAAGCAAATTAGTTATAGAAACATAGTTTTTAAAGAACAGGGTCACCAGTTTGCACTCACACATGTTCGATGTGTGAATAAAGAGAACACAGCATTATTATCCACAACATGTTTTTCAAGAGCGCACTGTTTCAGATGCAATTTACAAAAACACAGACAACCGCTTTTGAGAAAATCATTAGTACTCAATATTGTATGTTTAGACTAGCAGAAGGCAGACAGCTTGTACTTTTTGCTGTTGTATTGTTTAGGATTGTGGCAAACAGACTAACTACTGCTCATACTATTCTCCTGTTGAACCTCTATACACACTGCAAAAGATTGCTTATCGCATTATCGTAAGGTTGTTTTTCGCAGCTGAAGTATTCACATGTGGACCCCCTGACCGTTTCTGTGAAACCAGAAATGATTCCACTGATAAAGTGATGTGCTCTGCGAATAGAAATCTAAAATTTGGCCCGGTAAAACACGAGAAAGCCAGAGCACTGACTGCTCATTTCATATTTAATTTAGCCTGCACGCTTTCACAGAATTGCCCCTTAAATTGGTCTGGGTCTTTTTCTGCTACTGACTACACCTTTTTTGTTGACAGCAGAGATTTTCTTTCCCAGTGATGCTGGATAAGGTTCCCGTGCTATCGCTGTTATCCCAAGAGATATAATTAAGCTAATGATACAGTTAAAATAACAGTTCATTATTCACTGGCCCCCATCCCCCAACATCACAGTGCCTTCTTACTTCTTGAAGCTGTGATATCAGTTCATTTAAGGTGGCGACAACATTTTACATTATTTCTTATATGTTAATGAAATAAGATACAAACACAATTTCTATCTGGATTTTATACAACACACAATTTATTGTCTGGTCCTAGATCAAATGGTATTTTTATATGAATGATTTCATTAACTGATGATTCCTTTGCATGAAATAAATGACAACATTTTTGACAAAACATTTTTGTGGAGTGTTCATTTTAGAGTGTGCTTCCCGAAAATCCATGTTTTTTTGTTCCCTCCTCACAACATGCACCACTATGGCATTACCCCAGAGGGCAGTATAGTCAAACCTATTTCAGAAAGGCAAGCATAACTACTTCAGATGAGAAACTATAAAAAGGAATACACATATTCCCTAATCAGCACAGTTTCAAAGTGTTATACAGTATATACAGGTACAAGGAACAAATCTATGACCTTGCCAGGGTAAAATTTGACAGACAAAGACAAAACAAAACTCAGGGTAGACCGTATTACTATTAGTCAGTACTCTTCTGACTAACAAGAGCAACATTTGGGGCTGCTGGATGGCTCATTCGGTTAAGGCACCACTGTGGTGATTCACAGCCTCTGATTGAATCTGGACTGAGCCACTATCGACCAGTATCTATAGGGCAACAAGCAATTGCCAATCGTGTTACCCAGGGAATGGGAGGCTTCAGTCGGATAGGATTCCCTGTGAATTGTTATCTAGCATCCCTTGCTGATTCACCAGGTGCCCGTAGACTGCAGTCAAAAAGTGAAATGTCTTCCTCTGACTCCACTCCATGCCTTCTAAAGAATCCACCTGCAATGGCTGTTCTGTCAGGTATTAACAACCATGGGTTCCTCTAAACAGTTTTCCAATGATTTCAGAATGAAGATGTATACCAAGAAGGCTACAAAAAAAAACCTCAATGTTTCAAACTACTGTCAGAAACATTATTAGAAAATGGAAGATACATGGAACAGTTGAAGTCAAGACAAGGTCTGGAAGACCAAAAAAGATTTCAGATAGAAATGGCCTGAGACCTGGTGAGAAAGAGAAAGAACCCACACATCACTGCAAAAGAGCTGCAAAAGGTAAATGGAATGGAGCTGGAGTGCTTAATATCAACAGCTGAGAAAAGGACACTGAACAGGATGCTGGCAATCCTGGACAATGACCGCCACCCACTATATAACACACTTAACAGACAGAACAGCATCTTCAGCAGCAGACTCCTGTCTCTGACATGCTCAACAAACAGGTTAAGAAGGTCCTTTGTTCCATGGGCCATTCAGTTATACAACATCACACAAAACGGGAGGAGAGAATTGGACTTTTCAGCATGAGTCTCTTTCTGCTCCTTCCACCACATCACCTTTGTCTACCATCCTCTATCCATTATCTGTCTGACAGGCTATATTAGCCCTCTACGCAATCTGGACTGTAATCCTCACTTTTACCCCTGTTGACTTTTCTACATGCTGTACCTTTATAATTTGCCTAAAATTTCCCTCAGGATGAATAAAGTATCTATCTATCTATCTATCAAAAAAGAAACACTGGTCTAGCTGTTCACAGGACAACAATACAACATACTTTAAACAACAAAGACCTACATGGCAGAGTTGCTAGAAAGAACAACCTCAACACAAAATAAAGCGTCTGAAGTATGCATTGAAAATATTGAGAAGCATGGAGGTGGATCTATTATGCTTTGGGGTTGTGTGGCAGCTGGGGGCACAGGAAATATTGTACGAGCAGAAGGAAGAATGGATTCCACCATATATCAAGAAATTGTAGAGGCTAATGTTCAACGGTCAGTCAAGACAGTTGAAGTTGAAGAGACGTTGGGTATTCCAGCAAGACATTGATCAAAAGCATACCTCGACATCAACCATGAAGTACCTCAGGGAAAGATGGATGAAGGTTTTGGATGGCCACCACAGTCCCCAGACTTCAATATTACTGAAAATCTGTGGAGAGATCTCAAACATGCCGTACATGCAAGGAGGCCAAGGGATATATTTGAGCTAGAGGTGTTCTGCCAGGAAGAATGGGGAAAAATTCCAAAAGCAAGAATTGAAAGTTCGCAAGCTATTATAGTTGCCCGAGGAGGAGTTACAAAGTACTAAATGACAGGGTTCCCAAACTTTTGAACAAAGCCTTTTCCCTTTTTAATTATTTTGAAACTGTAAGAAATTAAAATAAAATGTAATCTGGCTTTTAAATTATTTAACGTTGTACCAAGAGGTCAGGTTCACTTCTGTTCACTTAGATATGAATTGTAAAAGGCTTTTGGACCAGGGATGCCCAAATTTTTGCACACTACTGTATGCGTATAATGTATGCACGTGCATATTTGGACATGGCCGACCAGGGCGTTTAACATGCAGTCCAGGTCGTTATTAATCCGCCACATAATTGAGAACAAAGCCCTCGTAACTCCAGCTTTGTTTATTATGCATGGAAACTTGCACCCTTACAACGGGAGAGATTAGCGCCTTTGCTGACTCCCGTTCAAGATGAGAGAGGTCTTTTTTGGTTGCTGGAGCAGGGGGAGGAACTGGATGCACAGGAGCCGGGGGGAGTGTCAGATTACCCAGCGTGGGGTCGGCCATCTTTAGCGAGGTACAGCGAGGGCCAGAGATCCCCACAGGGGTGGGATGGAAAATCAATTTCTTTGTTTTTCTCCCCCGTGGATTACCCGCAGTCACCTCCGTCAGGCTGACGCACCCGGAACACCAGACACCGATCCGAGTCGGCGCGAAGGCGGGACCCGAGAGGACGGAGCCGTGAGCCCGGCCGCCCCCAGCGGTCTGCCCCGCCGGGTGCCGACTCCGATGCTCCGCATCTCAAACTCAAACCGCCGTAACCGGCGGTCCTGACCGCAGTGGTCCGGTCGCTCCGCAAATCACAGGGAGCGGCGGATATCTGCGAGTCGGGCGCGCCACTTATTCCGAATCCCATTTTTACACAAAAATCTCAATGTCGCTTTCTGTCGCTGAAGAGACCTGCCTGTCCGTTTCAAACCCTCTTCTGACTTATAAAATAAGATAACACGTATAAAATGCTTCTGCCTTCTTCCGGGCTCCAGACTGACTCAGCCAGTGACGGTAGCTTCCATGGATGCAGGCATGACCCTACAGCAAGAGAAACATTACAGATTTGAGTCCCTGTAGCTAACTGTGACTAATAGTCCACAGCACTGGGACATGATTGGCTTTGTCCTGCCAGAAGCTGTATGGGTTTAAGCAGGCCAGGGTTCATGATGCTATGCTCCATTAAGCCCACCCACATCCCTCTCCTCGGGCGCTAGCTCTCCTGTGGTCTGTGCAGTGGAAAACAGTCACTGGCTTGCAGGGCAGATTGCATTGGAGGATTGTGTGCACTTCAACTGCAGATTTCCTGGCTCATAAGGTTGTATGGCAGCAATTTCAGTATCACAATCGCCTATTCCAATTTGGGGAAATGATACCAGCCCTTGCTGCACATAAATATACCTACACTTGCAGCTTCTGGTTCAATTTAAGTTGTCCCCATAGCTCTTTTCCCCATAGTTAGACATTTTTTGCATTTATATTTAATGAATGAAAAGGAAAACAGTTTTTTTGTTCATAAGATTGAAAAAGGAATGGAATGGAACACAATACAAACAGGCATAAGCAAAATTAATAGGGCACTCAAACAAAAACAAATTTTTTGTACATAGTAATATCCAATTTGTATATATGCAAATTCATATTATTCTCACCAGCACACAGCCTAGGCACATCAGTACACATCACATACAGTATTTCATTTTCATGAATTGGGAAAAGAAAATTAGACAGAGTGTGCACAGGAGCGTTGACAGGAAGTTTTCTCTGGGAAAGCGGGTGACAACTTGGGGAGAAGAGAAGTTGCAGGCTGCTGCTCTGCATGTTGTGAATGTTTTATGCTGCGGCCCGTAATGGTCTCCTCTCTGCGGCCCTGCTGCAGCTGTGGAGAGAGAGTACTCAGGGCGAACAGACGGATGACTCTATTCCAGCCAACGGACGCAGAGAAAGCCCTCCAACAGACAGCAGCTCCCTGATAACGGCCACCGCAGAAATGGACCTGAGGACCAAAGGCCCTCGCCCCTCTGGGAATACACTTACACGGGGAGTTGCAAGATACTAAATAGGACTTCATGTCGTTTCCTTTATTGTTGTTGTTTTGGTTATGGTTCTTCTTCTTCTTCTTCTTCTTCTTCTTCTTCTCCTTCTTTATTTTACTATTAATGCATGCACTGCATAACTTAGGTATCATCATGTCAGCAAGATTAGAGCGGAGCAAAACGAAATCTATTAGGCTGCTGGTGCATTACTACTAGCCAAGCCCCACGTGCCATATTTTATGCATGCGTATGGGCCGCATGCTTTATTAAACGGAAATTAAAAACCAGTGGACTAAAGCCTTAATTATGCTAGACCATGGTGCCAAAACAGAACAACACAGCTTTTAAGTAGAAGCACTTGTGAGATTCATAACAATGGATTATATTAGATATCTAGTGCATGTGCTGTACACCCTCGCAGAAATGACACTGCATGCAATGGGTATTTAACTGAACAATGCCTCCACGTGTTAATTCTTTTTTTCTTTTCTGATAATTATACGAAACACAAGGACAGGAGAGATCTTTACAGTTGGATTTTGTATGAGATATTTTGCATTGAATTACTAATGCCGAACTAACATGAAATTTTGATGAGAATGAGGGCGGCTAACAATAAGCCTTCAGTATAACCGATGCCGAACACACAGCAGGCCCGCTCGGGGCCAGCCGCTGGAGGAGAGCTGCAATTCCGCCGGTATCACAAATCGATCACTCTTCATCCCCGGCCCTAATCAGCACCCGTCATTCTTTCACGGTCCATTTACCGCCATACAGCTTTCATTTCTCCCAAGAATTAAAACATCACACATTCTGAGAGGGCCAGAAGTAAAGATTAATAAGCTGAGAAAATAAGCCGCCGCAGTCCTCGGAACGCTTGCCAATTCGGCGGGACGGGGAGAGGGACAAGGCCACCCCTGTGAGGACGGCGCAGCGCGACGATTTCAGCGCTCGTGAAAATTCAATTTCAATTCTCCAAATACGCCACCGATGAAAGGAGTTATACGATCACGGCGCGTTATGTACGGATCGGATGTGAAATGCGCGGTAAAGTACCCGCGGTTACCGTTGTGTGAACCGCACGGTCAGGCGGAAGTATTTTTCAGTTCACACGTGGAAACCAAATCAATCTCTGTGCTCTATCTGCAAAAAAATACCAATTAAAAATTGAAGAAATGTCAGACCATCTCTTACAGCAAACTATAAAAAGGAAAAGATTAGCTTAAACATTAAATGAACTGACTGTGATAACGTTGAAAAAATGTCCATCTCACATCAATTACTGTTATAATTCTTCACCAGGCATGATTGGAATGATGTAACGCGGGCCGCTCTTTGCATTTCGTACATTATCCTGTATGGTATATCGTGAATAGCAGGAATAATTACACTTGGAATGAAACTTGTACAGAATTTATTTTGTTGGAAAGTGCATTACAGCTGCTCATTAGTGTAAACTGATTTGCAATTGCTATCATTGCAATTGCTAGGGACCAGTGTGGTTTAGTGTTCCGGAATCACTTGTAATCAAAATGCTGAAAGTTTTCCCTTGTTGTGGTACTGTTGTGGTACCCTTGAGCACAGTACTTAAGCCAAATTGCTTCAATAAACATCCAACTGTATAAATGGATAGTATTTTTTTTTTTTTAAGAAAAAAGTCAATCTGTAAGTTTCATGAGTAGGAGTGCCTGCAGTGGAAAACAATAAATGCATCTATATATACCTTAACACAGACACGGTTTCAAATTAAAGAGTACAAATCGGTTTAATACATTGTTTGGATATCGGGCTAAATCTATCAATTGCACAGTTTAGTGTGAATGAAAAGGCCTTCTGCACCACAGCTATACATTTCAATAAAGCAGCTAAACTGAAGACCGGAACTCCATCAGACTTTTCAAAGAATCATCCTGATTAAAATTCACCTGCCCTAATTGATTTCCCTTTTCATTACAAATAGTTGCCAAGGAGAAGAAAATGTAATTTGTTGTATCATGCTTCCATGCCTGCTAATGATCCCCCACTCCTCAGTTTTCAATTAGTGTTCTTCAAAGTGCAATAGGAGGTACTTTAACAGAACAGTCATTTCCAGGCCTAATGTACAGTCAGCAAACAACATCGATGAATAAATAATAAGCCAAGGAGTTTGATTTTTTCTCCCAGATGGTTTCAGTGAAGACAGCCTCCTTTTTCTGGCTTCTGCTGCCGAAGCTCAAAGAAGCAGGGCATTTCTTTCCGTCCCGTGTTTCAATTTAGCACGACCGGGTGGGAAACGGAAATCTGTAACAATGGCGAGCCGCGCATCTGCCAAAGCCACCGTCAACCGGGCCCAAAACCCGGCCGGCAAAAGGGCAGGGGCACGCTGTTCGGAAAGACCACCTGCAAGCCCGCAGACAGCCTGAAAGGGAACAATGAAAGAGGGAGTCCTCGCAAAATAGCCCCTATCCGAGAAGTCAGAGAAGAGCGACGTCTGACCATGTCCCTTTAATGTCCTCCTGCCCGAAGACGATAGACGTCTGAATGGAGGCTCTGCGGCGCCGTGCTGGCTGTCTAAAGGGCCATTCAGGCACAATCTGTGACATTTCACCGGAGATTGATGCCTCCCCGTCGCCCGCTCTCTGCCCGGCTGGCATATGGTAAGCTGTGTCAGAACTGGCCTTACATTCCTATCAGCAGGGTCTCCCTGCAGAGCAGGCCCGTATCCGGCCGGTTCATTCTCCCTGGCTAGCTGGATTCAAGGGTGTGGGGGCCCTTGACTTTCAGCCAGCACGTAGATCCGTGTGGCCAGACGAGGGACCTGAGATATAAGTGTGTCCTCTACAAGGGGGTAGAATACTTCACTCTCAATGAGGTTCTGCCCCTTGTCATCCACACGTGTGTGTGTGTGTGTGTTTATGCACAGGTTAAAATAAGGCAGTACTTATTGCGTGTCAAGAATCCTGCTGGAACACAACCGTGAAAGACCGTGGAATGGATGGTCCAAAAAGCCGATTTTGAATACATTTGCGAACATTTCCAAAAACATGATTTCACTTTGTCTTCATGGGTTATTGAGTGTAGATTGATGGGTTAAAATGGCAATTTTATCCACTTAAAATGAAATCAACAACACAATATAGTGTATAAAAAATGAAAGGGTCTGAATACTTTCTGTAGTCACTATAAATGCAGATCAAAGTCAAGGCAAATGTTGATGAAAACCAGGCCTTTATTCCAATCATAAGCCACTTGAATTACTGTCCAACTAATACATTTCTGAATATTTTGCCTGAAATTACCATAGCTCAGAAGCAACCACACTTGTAAAAGCACTTTAACTGGATGTTTTTAATCGGCATGGCAAAATAAAATCCAGCAGTTACTTTCTCCTTTGTTAAATGACTAAATCAAGAACTTTTACATTTCACCAATTATTAAAAATACTGTCTTGTTGAAGAAAGCATTAAAAAATGACATTTCAGGACACACTATGGTTCGCCCATGCATGTTTCAGATGATGCCACAACAGTGATGACCCAAATGTGCATGACAGGCAATACAGCCTATGACCAGAGGTCTGCTTTCCGTCTTAACCTCCAGTGTCAGTGGAGAACAAGCTGAAAATGTGAACGGAGCACAGGGACCTGTCGGGGGACATTGCGGACTACACTTACGCCGCAATCATCCATAAACGCTGTCAAGCAAACCTTTACAAGACATGACACCTAATTATCCTTGCCAAAAATATCTCAAGTTCATGCATAGGTGATCCACAAGGTTTGGAGGCCAAGCATCAAGAATCCCTGTTGTGCAAGTCGAGACTCAAGGCTCTGCATTATCTTTAAAACAACCTTCAAATTCTGAAGAACTTGCCTTCTTCTATAGTGCTGATAACTTGCCAAGTCAAAAAAAATTAAATAATAAGAAAGAATACTGATTCTGACAGGCCATTGTATACTCTACCTGGTATAATGCATCACCATCACTACATTGTGCTTTTATACTAGCTTTAAACAATGGCAAACAAAGGCCTCTTTTTAATCAACACACTGTTTATCTTTAACTTTGACTCTCAATAAAATGCAAGTGTCTGTTTTTATCTTCACCAAACCATTTACACAGTACTTCATGAGGCGTACATCTTCATACACAGAAGCTGATGGAAAGTGTTCAGGCATTAGGTAGTAGAAACATAATACCAAAGGAGAAGACACTAATTATTGTTATTCCTGGGAGGAAACCCTCTACTATGCTCTACACCAGTAAAATCTTCAAAAAATGACTGTCAGCAGGCAGGCCGCAATCACTATGGGGGGTGACCAAACACTTCAGTCACAACAAGCGAAGGAGCGGGGGATATGCAAGCACTCCAGACTTCCACTGGGTTACATTTTTTTAATTATTCAAGTTAAAGCAGCCAGTTAATAAACTTAAAAGTGGATCCTTATGGCAGATACCATATGTTTAACAGTAATTTACTGCCAAAAGACCCATTGACCAGTATCTAAATTTCTATGAACTCCCAGAATGGAATATAATTTTACATTAGAGAACTATAAAAACATAAAGAAACAGAATAAGAATGTATATCACTTCTTAATAGTATACTGGTATAGGTAGGTATATCAGCTCTTATCAGCTGAAGGAGGACATTATTCACTATCCTTTACTGCATAATGCACTGAACAGTACTGTGCACTGTATATAATACCATAGTCTGGTCTCACGATAAGCCCAATCCCTTTTACTCAAGTTCTGGCTATAATATTGTGAGTGAAACAGAAATGAGCTGCGCGAATGTTCTGAAATTCAGAAAGGATAAGATATAAAGTTAACCAGATGACACACAGCCCAGGAAAAAGCGACCAGGAGCAAAAAGACTTCATCAGTTCTCAATCAGCAGGGGCAATGATCAGTATCCAATTGCACATAATTAGGGGACACAGGTGTTTGCGTGGATTTCTTTGCCAAAGAATCTCTTGCCATCTCTCTCTCTCTCTCTCTCTCTCTCTCTCTCTCTCTCTCTCTGTGTCTGTCTGTCTCTCTCACATACACTCACATGCTCATGTAAATGCGGGCACACACACATAAATGCACGCACACATGTGTGCCCACATGCACAAAACTACGGTAGCTCAAAATGGCCTCATTACAATGTCTGGTAGCACACTGTTCAAGGTCTAATCCAGTCAACCATTGACCTTCCGGACTGCCAAGTTGAGATGACACTCTAACTGAAGACACATTGTATGCAGCAATGTGAATGCTCTGTCGATGTTTTTAAGATATTTTTTAGGCCTTTTTCAGCTTTATTGGACAGTATATAGAGACAGGAAGAATGGGGGTGAGAGAGAGGGAAAGACATGCGACAAATTGTCAGACGGTCGGATTCGAACCGTTGACGTCACGGCTCACAATGAGCATGCGGTCAGTGCTCTGCAGGCTGCGCCACCGAGACACCATTCCTGTCTTTCTTACCCTTACTTTTTTTGCATCTCCAGGATTGGACACTTTTGGATACCGGCACCAGGAAGGTGTTATCGAAATACAGCTGGCAATAAAACTTGATAAATTCCTGTGGAGATGAGATTCCGACGCTGCATGTATAATTAGAGGAGTGTCATTAATCATGTGTTGCAGGGCTGTTTTGGAGTAATGACATTCCGAAAGTGGAATTTATTAAGCTGAGGTGGTACCAAGCACTGTGTTTATTACTGAGAAATCTTGACATTATTCAGGTTTCGGTGAGCAGGTCCAACACGGAGACCCAGTCACCACGCAGTGAAGCACAGTTCCAATGAAAATGTTGCTTTAAAGAGCGTGTGCATACATACGTGGATATATAGTCTATACTTTTTTTTTCATCCCATTGCTGTGACTTTGCCATTGTCCTCATTACCCCTGAGACAATTTGTTCATTCCACAATTTGAGTTTGAGTGTCATTATTATATTACATAAGTGAGAATTCATATGCTAATACAATGTGGTAACAGTGTGCCTTTACAAATCAAAAAGGCTTATGTAAATGTTTTGCTCCTAGACTACATGGTGATTATTATTACAATGCTTATTACCAAATCATCATGCATACTGATTCACCAGGAGGTTGCATGGCAAATAACAGGCTTGGTATAATTATATAATATTACTGGTAATAATCATAAGGACATGTAATAAACGGGTATAAAATGAAATGTTTGCACAGATGCTATAAAAAAAACCTTAAGCTGGACCTCAGTGCAGGCACTAATTGCACCCTATAGTTTAACAAAGATGAAGGCCATACAATTAGAGTGCTTTATTAGTAGCCAGCATTTCCTCTGCTATTGCAGATGTTGTTTAGGAATCTCTCACAGATTCTTCAACGGAGTCCAAGCAGAATCAACAGCTTGCACATTGCAAGCTAAAAGTTGCATCTCGGAGCTCATTTCCAAGGCAGTGTTTTCTATTGATAAAATGAGGGAGTAACCTTTTAGTGTGCACCAATTCATTGTTTATCCGATCTTCCTATTTAATTAAATGTCATTGATTGTGTTGACTTAGGTCAGGCTTTGTGTTTTATATTGCCTTCGCTTTCTGGAAAATAAACTATTTATTTAACCACATATGAATACGAATACTGAGAACACACATTCATGATGCAATCTAAAATACCATTTTCTAAAAATAATTTTGCTATTATTATGTTCTTTTTCTATTGATGTGCAGAGTTACTGACCGATTTAGTGAGAGCAATTTACTCTTAAGTGCGGAACTGTACACAATCAAAAGTATACATTGAACGGGAACCATAGCGTATGCTGTTTACAAATGGCTTATTATCTATTAATCTATGCAAAAAAAATCTTTCCACAACGCTTTCCTTACAACAGAAAATAACACGATAACACAGAATATATAAGAATTGCATATCCAATGTGTGTCAACAGAACCAAAAATGTCTTTATATTTATTCATTTAGCAAGCATTCTTTCCCAGAACTACAGCCGCTCCAACACCCCCCACTCCCCATCCCAATCTTCCAGAGAATGAACAGGTCTGTGTATGTGCAGATATGCTGAATTTTCATAAAATGCATCAATGTTTTAAATTCAAGTTTGACTTCACATAGTGAAACAATGCTACGGTGAATGATAATAAAAGATAGGCTGAGCTTTTTTCAAACACCACAAAGATATCTGAATCACAAGAAATGGCCTTGCAGACAACACAGCTCTAGCAATAAGATGGCAAGTTCTGCTATCGATTCTAGTCTACTGTCCAGTTATGAATAAAGCATACATTTATTTTAAAGTAATTACGGCACTGTGGATTATGATTAGTAAAACAACAAATAGTTTACATAACTGTACATGAACTAAATACCTATTTTAAACCGGAATGTCCTAAGTCCATACATTTCTGCAGCCTCTCTTCCACTTTTAAAACCACTAGACATTGTCACAAAATATATAAGACAGTTTCAACATTCTAAATATTTTACTTGCCATTCTGAATATTTTATGTTGTGTACCTGACCCAGCCAATTATAAATAACCTTCATTTCTATAAAGAAAACAAGCTGGGTCCAATTGGGTCAGCAGTCCTGGTTAGCCCTCCTGTAGATGGGCAACAACTTATGTACACTAACATGGAAATGTTTCTCACATTATTTCACATGCAAATCTGCGGAGGCCTGTTAAGGGAGACAGCAGCACACAGCGCACACAGCAGCCTACGCAGCCAAGTCACCTACAGTGTGTGGCATTGTGCCTCACTCTGAAGCCC
Source organism: Conger conger (assembly GCF_963514075.1). NCBI lineage: Eukaryota > Metazoa > Chordata > Actinopteri > Anguilliformes > Congridae > Conger > Conger conger. The sequence goes on along the minus strand of NC_083766.1, from coordinate 34,763,783 downwards.
CGATCAGTGCCAAGCCAGCGGCGACCAACTGGGACTCCGACCAACCGGCCAGTGCATAACTGCCCGTAGCAGCTCCCGAGGAAGCTGGGTTATTGTCCGCAGGATAACTCCCACCTCACTGGCCGCCAGCAAATCCACGGGCCAATCAGGCCCCTGCGGTCCGCTCAAGCCAGCTTCACAGCCCTTTAATACCGCAGACTGCATCAGCCCTGATCCCATTACAACAGTTCATTCATTTCTCCTGGACAAAGCAACTTCAGCCAGAGTCTAACTGACGCCCTATGGTCACATCTCCATCACCAATGAGAATACTGGCCTAAGCCTCACCTGGAAAAAAAAACCCATAACCGTAAATAGAGTCTCTTTTTGTGCTGTTTTATTATACATTCTTAATGTGTTTGGGATATTACAGGGAGGGATAATGGTTTCACTCACACAACAATCTGTGCTTGTTTGAAAAGCAGTGAGAGCGATTCAATTCCTATGAGTTCAACGCCAGGGATGAAAAGGAAACAAATCTATTTCAGGATTATGTTTCAGAATGTTTATTATTTGTTCTGTATATTTTCTACCACAGAAATGTGCAGATATCCTACGTTGCACGAGTCCTTGCTCCATGAACAGACAACATAAAGCTCTTCTTTAAATTACATAAGTTCAGCACGATCGAACAGTGGATCTTTCAATGCTTGACGTGGTTTTAATGCTTCCAAAATATGCGAGTAAACCAAAATGATTTCTTTGAGCATGTATGTGTTGTGAACATTATTCTTGGAAGCTTATCCAACAGGGAAACAATGACTTATTTAGGTTCTGATGCAGCGGTGGATATATGCACTCACTGAGCATTTTATTGGGAACACTGTACTAATACTGGGTAGGGTCTCCCTTTGCTTTCATTCCGAGTAAACTCAGAGAGACTGTTGTGTGTGAAAATCCCAGGAGCAGTTAAAGAAATACTCAAACCAGCCCGTCTGGCACCAACAATCATGATCGAAATCACTGAGATCCACATTTTTTCCCCATCCTGATGGCTGATGTGAAGATTAACTGAAGCTCCTGACCTGTATCTGCATGATTGTATGCATTGCACTGCTGCCACACATACAAAATGTTCACTGCACATACCGTATGACTATGTCACATGCATGTGGTACAACAGTGCTACTTCAGCCATGCCCACACCGGCAGACATGTGGGTGGAGCTGAATTACAGCCCAAACCCACTTATTCGCACACAAAGCCATCCCACAACATGCAGACAATGACACAGACAGTCATGGCCGCCCATTCACAGGGCTGAAAAATATGTCTTCACATGACTGTCACATGCCTTCTACTTCAATTACCAGCACAAAGACACACACACACACATGCACACAGGAAGTGTCTATCTGCCTTCTTCAGCGCTTTTGGCTCTTTCCCAAATGTGCCTTGTAGGAAATAGGAAAATGGCTATTATGTTCTGCGTGAGTACATATGTGAGCATGTGTGCACGTTTGTGTGTGTGTGTGTGTGTGTGTGTGTATAATACCATTATTATACACCATGCATAAACTGGAGTCTTGGCATGTAATATACAGTATACTTTGCACCAAAGGAATGAACACCTAACAGTCCAAAATGTATAAAAATAAGTGTCAAATGGCATAAAAGTCAATGCCATAAAGTAACATGCTCTGGAAGCAATATAAGATTACAGAGTCCTGTCACAGCCTATGACACGGTCTGAATTACAACTGATGGCTGCACATACATCTCTCCCAATACACATGTGGCATGCCCATAATCTTTTAGGGCTCTATTGAATCATTGCTATATTCTCTGTACAGCACAACAATGAGGAGGCTCCTACCCGACAGAAAATGCTTCGTCCTTAACTTTGACTGATGCATTCTGGCAAGTAGTAAAGTGCATCTGTTGCCATTTCATCATTTTCCCCCTTTGAGCTCTTGCTGCTATGTGTAAGCATTATCTTTAAGACCGTCAAAGGACACTGTGGTTAGACCATCTGAAAAACAAGGGGAGCTGGATGGATATTGAGCCCACGGTGTAAATGGCAAAAGGTAATTCTGCTCAATATGGGTGCACTGGTTCAAAAAGAACAGCAATAAAGTACAAACATTGTAACTCTCATCCCACTGACCTCCAGAGGCAGGCCCACCTTCCGATGAGAAAGAATCAGGGCATTAATCCTATTTATGCCCATATATTTTTAGTGCAGCTCAATAAAATGAAAAAAAGGAAAGGCTGTTGTGAAAGGCTGCCAAAATTGGAGTCACTCATATTTACAGTAAGTACCATATTTACAATATTTACAAATACTGGATATAGCAGACTCTTTTCACTTCCCAACAGTATGTTGAGTCTCTGTATTAGCAGGGTTAAACTGGATGGTAGAGAAGCACAGTTATGGTATTAATTAAGCATTAGCTTAAATATGGGGTGCCAAATGCTGGAATATTTAGATTTTGCATTTAAAGGCTCACCAAAGTCAAGACACGCCATCAGCAAGCTGTGGTCTGAATTCAATTAGCTACTGTATCTCTCCTAACTTCCAACTGAAAGTATGTGTTTCATGAATTGTGGATCCTAAACTAACCAAACTGTGTGCGTGAATAAAAAAAATTTTTTAATAAAAAATTAAAAAAATCTAATACTTTAATTTAATTGAGTGAATTAAAACGAAGTGCAAAATACTTGCACAAGGCGTCTGCAGCCACAGGACAAAGCTAATGGCAGACAGCTCCCAAAAGGGGCAGCGTGAGTTTATGCCCATAGGCAGCCATTTGTCCTGACTCATGAGGCAGGTTCTGCTGTACAAGCGCAGGAAACAGCCACAAGCTTCCAGATGAGCGCATTAGCGTGAGTGCTCACACTTCAAAACGCATGACCCGCATGACGGTCGCCCCGAACAGCCATTCCAAATACTGCAGAAAACACCGATACTACAGCAGAGAGCTGCTGCAGCACGTCTCACTCTGTGTCCCGTCTGCGTCTCTCTGGCGCGCAGGCAATCCCAGGAAGACAGAGAGTCTCCAGGGAGGCATCGCAAAGCTATCAATGGTGAGGTAAGAGCGGAGGTGGCCCTCGCAGGCCTCTTAATGTACTTCTTACATTTATATTGTGACAACGGTGACATTTTAAATGAAGTTATGGGCGTGCTATTTACCAGTCCCCACAGTGGTGGTGAGAATGTGCGCAATTAGTTCCCCATTATGTTAATGAATCTGTTTGACGGCATTCCTTCACACATTTGCATAATGGAGCAGGCAATGGGGCATGCTGTATTAAAATGGAGTGGTCATTATGGTACACTTCCGCAGCATTTTATAATGTCTTTTAACGCTGTCTTTGTAATATCATGTTTTATGACGTATTGTCCAATGGCGTTTGTGAGTCCAAAGCAACAGAAACCTGCGGGGGCAGCGGAGTGCCCCATGGGCAGTGGATCGGGGAGGAAGAGAGCGCAGGGCTGATTAATATACAAGGTGTAATTTCAGCAAATGACCTGCAGTAGGAATGTCATCCAGCATAAGCAGTGGAGCAGAGTCTCTGAAGCTGAAACAGTGGGCACCTGTAGAGCAGCCTTGTGCCCAACGCAACATTTCCTGCTGATTCCATAACAATCCTGACGCTGAATCCATCCATCCATCCATTATCTTAACCCGCTTATCCTGAATAGGGTCGCAGGGGGGCTGGAGCCTATCCCAGCATACATTGGGCGAAAGGCAGGAATACACCCTGGACAGGTCGCCAGTCCATCGCAGGGCACACACACCATTCACTCACACACTCACACACTCATACCTATGGGCAATTTAGACTCTCCAATCAGCCTAACCTGCATGTCATTGGACTGTGGGAGGAAACCAGAGTACCCGGAGGAAACCCACGCAAACACGGGGAGAACATGCAAACTCCGCACAGAGAGGCCCCGGCCGACGGGGATTCGAACCCAGGACCTCCTTGCTGTGAGGTGGCAGTGCTACCCACTGCACCATTCGTGCCACCCTGCCTAAGAATATTTTAAGAAAATGACAAAGGGTCCCAATATATTTTTAACCTGCCGCTCAAAGAGTAAGGACAAAGCAAGATGAGCCCTAAAATGGCATTACATACAAGTGAAAGGAGAGATAATCAAGCAAGCAGCTGCAGATGCCACATTACATGTTGTCTGGCGGATGAAGAAGCGAGAATGCCCTGGCAGCAGCTCGCCCTGGTATATGAGAAATGTAATTACACAGCGATGGAAGCAAGAATAAAAATGCGTTCGCCAGGCTTAAGAGGCCCCTCACCGCCCGCCAGCTTCCCCGCCTCTCGTTACGGATGGCCGACTCTCTCCATCTCCCTCTCTCCCTCATGCTCTCCCTGGCTCTACCTGCGACAAGCTCCCCCGTCCCTTAGCCGTCGCTGATACCAATCCTGCATTGTTCCAGTTTGTCCAGGGACTCAGGGTTTAATCTCAGAGTGTCGTTATTACCTTCCACGGGGATCTGGGGGGAACCGGTTCATGGAGTGGATTCTGACTTTTTGGACCCTGCGATATCGACCGCCGATAGCGTGATTGAGTTGTATTACGCTGCTGGCTCATTTCAAGCGCTGATAAGCATACATCGAAAAGCTTGGGCTAATGACTTTTTTTTCTGCCTTCTCTCCCGCTCTGGACTGACCTTGAGCGGAGGACGCAATTACCTGCAGCCACCAGCTTCTTTGTGCTGCTTAAATACGGCTGTTGTCTAACAGAGGGTGAAGGAGATAGCTGTGATTGCAGGTGTATGACATGTCTTTTGAATTTTTTTTCTCCCTTTAGGGAACACCCGACAAGTTGGAAAGTGGTACAAAGACTTAACGTTGGGGGAAACCTGTCATTTGGTTGTTGTTTGATGTCTGTTTGTTTTCTTATTCACTGTTACAGTACTCTATGTGCCTTTATTTGACAGAGGCAACTTCGAATTCGAGTTGAAAATTTGATCATGTAACCAAGCCTAGTGTCAACATTTAATTATTTATTTGTACTTTTTCAACATTGTCAACATTTATTTTAATAGAACAGATTCTACATTGACCATGCCTAATATTGATGCTACATTAGCATATGAATATTTGTATATGTGCATACTGCAGGTCTTTAAAGATTTGGTAGCTGCATCTACACATGTATTTCCAAATGGATGAATACATATTTTAATAACACAAGTTATTATTGCATCATTCATATTTTGGCGACATTATACAGAGTGCAAATGTCTTTTTTTATTGTATTTCACTAACTTCTGCTTGAAAAGCAGGGGGCAAACATACATTATGCTTCTCAATAGTTTATTTTAAATAAAGAAGTTCAGTATTTCCTCAACATTCACTGGTGCAAGCCTTTTGTTCTATACCATTTCGGTGAGATTACACTGAAATTAATTCAAATAAAAATGTGTTGACAGAAAATTCCCCTTGGATAAATAAAGTAGTTGTGTGTTTATGGAAATAAAGACTGTACTTCTGTGAAGAGCCCAATTAAAATGTATAGCATTACAAATGCCAGAGTCATTTATTTCATTGCCTCTACTGCGAGACAGAAGCAAAGTATTTCAATCTGTAAATCAAGTAGCAGCTTCTTGTGCTGTATAAACACAGAACAGAGAATGTCTGACAATGCTCTGGCATTTTACAAGGTTATTATTAGTATCAATATGATTTGTTTGTATGGCAAACAAGCTTATCCAGAGAGAATTACAAGGACAGAATGGCTTCATAGAACATCTTGTCACTGAAGCAACAAAAACAAACACAAGTAGAGAGCAACCAAAAATTCAAGGAATTACTGCTAAACAACAGTATTTATAATAGATGACCTTAGTGCACACTTGGTCTGTAAAAAGAGGGACCTCTACACTACACTACCCTGAATTCACAGCCTTGCAATGACCTATTATGCCACCATTGCCTTAGCATATGGTGGCATAATAGGTGTTCAAACTTTACCAAACAATGAAGCTACATGTTCCACTAACCTGTCGCACTTACATACAGCACTTAATCATGACCTGCAATGACAGCATAATCATTTTTCTAATTTTGCTCAGGAAATAGGCGAGTCAAGTACAGAGTGCAAAGTGTAGAATATGTATGCTTACAAATGCAGTATACACCACCTTGGGATATTTATCCAGTTATGGATTTTCTTTTATGTTTCAGTCCAGCGGTTAGCTGCATACCAATGCTTGTTAAATACGGCATAAACTGCACGTTTATCTTCAGGTAATGTGAATGCGCCCCTGCATCTACCTAGCACACTAAACAAAGTGCGTGCACATTTGTAATAGAAATTCCAGTCGTAGCGCTCGCACCTAGCACGCGCTGATGTTGTCGTTTTTCCCATGCCCGTGTAATCACAACCGCAGACCCTATCAAACGAATGCCACCCGTGCCCCTGGAGGAGAAATCAACCTTTCCCATTAATTGTACGGCCCGTATCTTGATGCGCAGACGAGGGGGGTATTAAACTTCAATCGAACCGAGGCGCGTCTGAAAAAATATGCACGGTGTATTTTCGGCGGACGCCTTTGCCGCAGATAACCGTTTGCAGCTAAGCCACTCCGATGAGGAATCAATTTCTCAAAGTGACGGTGGGAGACACGGGCTGAACGGTTACTCTGATTACTTATGTTCAGACGAGTTCCACGACAATCGGTCTCCAGCGATTACATTACATTATCATCAAGATGCCAGAGCCATAATTAAAAAGGAAATGACTGCCATATTGTCGCATCATATGTATAACATTAGAAAGCACATCGTGCTTCAAGCAATGAGCATTTACTGAAAGTAGCTGCAGTGCACAATGGGAGACTGCCCATACCTGTCCTTTCCCTGGCCTTCACAATAAAAGAAATATGGAGCAGTCAAGGTCAGATCCGTTCTCCAAAAAATTAAATAAATAAATTTAAAAAACAGCCGTCATCTCAGCGGCAGGTTCTTTTTCAACTGATCCAGGAGATCAATAAACAAACAAACAGTATTTCACTGTTTTTTGGGGGGGACTTTGAGTGAAGAAGTCAGACATCTTGAATGGCCCTTTATACACTCTCACCTATAAGAGCAGTCTCTACTTGCACTGTACCTCTGCAAGTTACCAAGATTAAGCATGTCACTCGACTCACGGCATGGCAATGATCATTTCAGATTTCAGACTTGATTCTATCAGTGTCAATCCTACACCCCCCGCCCCCACTCCTACCTCTCTGTCAGATGAAAAACGGGGTTTAAGCTTCAACCGCACATCATTTCAAAAAGCACCCTTGTCATATTTTGCCAAAATAATGCTTTTGACTTAAAGGCATGCCACGGCTGCCCCGAGTCCTGGGATTACAGTATCAAATCACACAGGACTGACAGCATTGATTTCCTCGTACCCAACCCTGAAACCACATCCCCATCAGTGGTTTTGGTTGCAAGGAGCAACTACAGACACTACTTCTTTTAGATGGAAGAAAACGTAAGTGCAATTGCAACTGTAAGCACCCCCCTCATATTTGCCAACAATCAAATTCTGATTTCATGAACGATGGCCCAGGATAGGGTGAACATACACGCGTATCCAGGTTTTCCCCCATAGTTAGCTTAGGGCAGGGGTTATCAAATACAGTCATTGGGACATCCTGCATATCTCAAAATGTAGCTACTAAATACTGTTATCTTTCTTAATTAGACATTTTTCACTCTCTATCGAGGGGTGCTTTGCCCTTTTAAGGACACATTATGATAGAAATTGCTGTACAAGTCATGAATAATAAGTGTCACGTATTCATACCCCAGGACATTCAGTCAGATAAATGAATGCTCATTTTTCTGTAATTTGCTATGTGGCAAATGATTCCTTTAAAAAGGTTACGTTTTTAAAATGTATTACAACTGTAAACTGACAAGCCAAATCAAGTACGGAAATGTGGTCACTGACACTAAAGAGCTTGAAAAAACACTGCAGAACTTAAGGACCCTTCTTGGCAACCTTCAACAGATTGGCTGTAACGAAATACAGAAACAACAACAAAAACCAGCCTACACAGCAGGCCCTCAGGAGCGAGTTTTAAATCCCTGCCCTAGGCCAAAGGCTGTCAAAGGGCAGGGGCTGTATGCAATTTCCAGCGTTGATTCAACGCCCGTTTTCAACAATCATAGTGACATATTTTTCCTCTGTGGTCATTTGTCATATTTATGAACACCCCTGTAGTCATTACTACACCCTCCAAAGGTGCCAGCTACCTTCGTGAAGCAAGGGTAGCTTTCAGAGATGTGTTTAAAGCACACACCCACACCATATCTTCCAGCATTAACCCTCATTCCTATCAACGGCCACCCAGTACTACTGTATGAAACATTTTTTGACATAATACAAGTGCTTTGGATGGCAAAAACATGTTGAGGGTTTAATGTTGACTGCCTACAGAGGACAGAGGATATACAAAAAGAATGTCAGAGAAACGCAAAGAGCAAGCATAGACCCTGGACAGACAGGCACATAACTACATAATCCTGTATTCCCCAATAGCTTTCTGAGGTCATGAATCAAAGAAGGCAGTACTTCTCTCTCTGCAGCCAGTGGAGACAGCGTGAAACCCCAAGGTCGTCCCCTCAAATCAGCATGTGCAACACTTTCACTTACCTAAAGAGACAAAGAGAAAGAGGCATTACTTCACAGGAATTACTTTGAATCAAGCTGTGATTTCTCAGATGCATTAGTCACAGAGCTCTTAATGCCGCATCCATCTTGTCCCCCTATGAAAAAGCAGTACGTGCTCAAAATGACCAAAATGTGACCTATGATGTTTCAATACGAAACACTCTTCAATGCCTATATTGTGAGGCAACTGATACTCACTAAAAATTGATCTATGCAACAGTACAATATCAATGCTAGTTTTGCACATGAAAAAAGCTGCTTCATCTTTTCCCGCTTTTCAACCATGTTATTATGTGCTATAGAGCATTAATGAAATGCACTTTTTAGAAATCAGTAGTCTATATAATATTAGTCAGCTTCAAATACAAGAATCAAAAGTAATTCAGAGGAGAGCACTGAATGACACACAGATTGTAAAGAACTTGGACATTTAATAATGCAAGGCAGAGATTCAGCCACCACCCGTGCATATCATCACGCAGAAAACAGAGAGAATATATGTATATTTTCTTATATATCTGTTCTGGTCGCTGGATGAGACACATGGCCTTGTGTCGAATGCACACTGTACTAGCTCCTCCTGTGGTTGGCAGACATACACAATGACATTTGGTAACTGGCCCTCGTGTTGGCCCAAGATGGGGGGGGGGTGTCAGCCATCCATGGACAGAGTATCTCATCTTGCACCAGCACCGCTTGCTGGTCAATTGCGTGCTAGTCTGCATGTTCTGCAGCATGTGAAGTGTCTTCCTCTGTGACGGTTCAGCCCTGACATGTGAACTGTAGTGTAATGAGACACCTGTCATCACATGTAGTAGGGCAGCCTGTTGCCTAGTGGCTAAGATACCCCAGTGGTGGTTCATGCCCTGGGGTAGCCACAATGAGATCCACACAGCTGTTGGGCCTTTCAGCAGGGCCCTTAACCAGAGGGGAGTGACCCCTGCTTAGTCAAATCAACTGTAAATTGCTTTGGATAAAAGTGTCAGCTAAATAAGTAATTATTGTTATTACATGCTTGGCAGGAGAGCACATCAGTCTGAGGAGGTTGCTGTTATACACTCCGAACTGGGGAGAAAAAGGGAGCGCAAGTGTCTTAAGAAATGGAAGCAAACAATGCGTCCTTTTGATGACAGGCATGAGCTTTATAGGGTGCAAGCCTTCCAAATTTGACAGAGGAATTCACGCAAGAGTAAGAAATGTCATTAAATCAGTCCGTTTCCGTGCAATTAAAGCAGCACCAGGTGGAGCAGGCTCTGTCACCATTGCCTCTGGCACAGAAAGCCAGGGGAAAACAAGCTCCGAGCTTCTGAGTAGGATGTTTATCAATGAGCTCCTAATTGAACGCGATGCGCTGTAAACCAACAGGGGGACCGGAATGAGTGTGACATCTGTGACGGTATGCAAGGGGCTGAGATGGAGAGAGAGAGAGAGAGAGAGAGAGAGAGCAAGAGAGAGAGAGAGTGTGTGAGAGTGAGAGTGAGAGAGAGATGGAGAGAGAGAGATGCCAGCAGTTCCCTCAGGAATCTAGGTCTTCTCTGATCATCAATAATATGCAGAGAAAGGAAGAATGCAATCTCTAGAAACAATGCTGAGGGAAAAAAAAGAAAGCATTCCATATGGTGGTGAGCTACATGCTAGCATCACCATTGACAACGCCTGGTGCATTTCAATCAGGAGGGCTCACTGGCTCCAAGGACAGATCTCAGTGATAGAGACATGCCTTTTACGTCAATTCTAATGGAGTGCAGACAGTACCCTAAGCAGACAGCTCTGAGGCACAATGCATAGTAGCCTCATTACGTGCCTTTCTGTTGAGCACTGTTTGAAAATTAATTTCATGGCTGATTTAAAACTCCCATATGGTCGAGCGCACCTTTGGTGAAGTACGTATTATAAAGCATCCACAGCTCAATCTCCTCTAGTTTCCCAGGAAGAAAATAACGATTTGAAAAAAGTCATAAAGTCAGGAGGGGCTGAGCGCAGAAGGAGGATTCTGCTTGGTTACATCCATTTCCAGAGATTCGTCAAGCCATGACGGACTTGGCTGCCGGTTTAGGCTGTCATTTTTAGACCACAGTTAAATTTGTTTTTTTGACCAGCATTTTATTGATTGTGGGGAATGGGGAACAAGTTGAAAATTGCTCTTGGCACAAACCGACTTAAGAGTTCATAGCTGGTGCTAAATGCTTGTATAGGTAGACTTTAATAATATTTAGGTTTAATGGATTGTCACTGAGAGTGAATGTTGGAATCCGTGTCCTAAAATGCCTTTTTAAAAAGTCCTGCCAAATAACTTTTCCGCTACATTTCCCTAAGTTGAGTTTGTTCTCCTTGAACAGTGGTCTGGTACGGGAATCAGTTGCCAGCCAGTGGAAGTTGGCAGAGTGTTCATTAATATGACATTCTTTTCAAGTTAACATATCCTGTCAGGGATAAAATCTCACACCCTACAGTCAAGAGAATATGAATTCTAGCAAGTTTGAGGTCCACTGCTCTGCACTGCCACCTGTGGACATTTGAGGAGTTAATCGTATTCAGAGCAGAGCAGGTCAATGGCACAGTTGACTCATGGGCACAAACGAAGAGGTATCAACAATTAACATGAAACTGATGAGGGCCTGCCTAATTTTCAAGCAGCATTTATTCAATGTCAAGTCTCTTTTCCCACGGGGATTCAATGCACCCATCTCTTTTACGGGCCATCTGCAGCATGAGGTGGGATTTTTCAGAGCAGATGGAGATCCATATGGCTGGAGTTTGGCGTGCTCTTTGAAGATATTGATATTCTGAAGGTACTGTACATTAAAATCACCTGAGCAATTCTTTCTAATCTACGTTCCTTCCCCTGAGTTTTACAGTGTCATGACACTGCTCCGGCGCCAGGTAGCTCCTGAGGATGTCTGCAGTCTAATCACTAACTGTGTCTCCCCTACCTTTCACATATCAAACAAAGTCATATTTTTCTAGATACTCTGGTTACGCTTCTGTTCATTAACACATACAAATCCATAAAGAAGTATGGTGTTAAGTGCTGATTTCTATTATTGCATATGTGTTACTCGAAATGGTTTCAGAACTATGACAAATTGTAATATTAGGGATCCTGAGTAAACACAAAATAAAACAATTTCTTTTTTTTAAAACACAATAAAGACAGGGGCTTTAACTACCTAGAACCGCCATATTATTATAATTATTATTATTATAGAATGATGACAACATGGCTTGTGATAAATAAACAAATATTGAATTGTGCACAGCTATAATTTCTTTCTGCTTTAGGTACACTGCTAACATAGAACCCAGACAATGAAAAATAACATTTCCAATATGTTTTCATTGAACAAATTGCACAAGACCAGCCAATCAATTTAGCAGAACATCAATTTATATAAATACTATTCAACTGCACACAAATATGTTTCACACAGCTGTCTATGTTCATGATGTTTATGTACCATCATCATGTAGTCTATCCAGAGTATGTTCAAAGTTTAAGTTTCAGTGAAAAACTGGAACTATGTTGGAGGCATTGTCTTACATCCCCACACCATCCCAATACCACCATGTTTGACTGAGGGTATTATGTGCTTGCTGTGAAATGCTGTATTTAATTCATGCCAGACATAGTAGGACCCATCCAAAAAGTTCCACTTTTCACTCCATAGAACAATAGCTTGTTTTTTTGCAAATGTAAGATGAGCACTGATGTTTCTCTTAGTTAGCAATGGTTTCCACCTTGCTGCTCTGCCTTGAATCACATTTTTGCCCAGTCTCCTTCTTATTATGGAGTCATGTACACTGACCTAAGCGGAGGCTAGAGAGGCTTGCAAATTCTAGCAGGCTGGCCACTCCTGGGAAGATTCACCACTGTTCCAAGTGTTCTCTTTGAGATAATGGCACTGGCTCGATGGAGTCCCAGAGCCATGGAAATGGCTTTGCAGTGGCCCAGTCAAAGTCTTGAACCTAACAGAGATGCCGTGGCAGGAACTGAAATGAACAGTTCATGCTCGGTAACCTACCAATTTGTCTACCAATAGGAAAGGACTGGTTGCAATTATAAAAAAAGTGGTGCAAACAGTTATCAGGCAATTGCTTTTTCTCAGAGGCGATTGGGTGTGTGATAACCTTTTTCATTAAAAAAAATTAAATAGTAATTTATAAAATGTGTTTTCTGTTTACTCGCTTTGTCTAATGTTACACTTTAAAGATCTGAAACCATTGAGTGTGACAAATATGCAATAATTCAGGAAATAAGGAAGAGCGCAAATACCTTTTCATGGCGCTGTAGCTGGTTGTGATGAGCAAGCAAAAAAAGGTCAAGCTGCCTTGCTTTTAAAACTGAACTGAGCATTTCAGTAGCTTTGAATATCATTGTAAAATGCCTTCAGAACTGAGCATTATTTTCTTTAGTTATACAAATCACAGAAAAGAAAAAGAAAATGTGGTCACAGTATGTGAAAATGCTTATAAAATCTGATGAAATTGATTCTTATAACAATCAATTATTCTTGCTCTGTTTTATTACACACACACACACACACACACACACACACACACACACACACATGCACCCACACATACACCCGGGATGTGTTCTTATTTTAAAAATATAGTGTGCAGTAATGTTGTAAGTGATGGAAATAAAGTCAAGAGCAACTGAGTACACAAGCAGATAATTACACCGGCTAATGGTTTAGCCTGTAAGGACAATAGTACACCACTGTTATCCAGTCTAAACTTCCATTAGCGCATAGTGTTTGATGCCACTTGATGCTGAATCAAATGAAGCTCAATTAGACATTATTAGCTCCTCGTATGCAGTTCATCAATGCAATTAAAATCCAATTTGACAAAACAGATCAGCACGGTAGCAATCTAGGCCCCGGATCACTTGTATTCTTCTTTGTTTCCACAGACCTGCTATTATATTATAGTCATACTTTCAGCATTGGCATAATTATGATGACAATTTCATATTATATTATTACTGCTCTTGTTATTATTATTACACAATGAAAGAGTGGTCAACATGGAAGGGTTTATGATTATGTGCAGTATCACCACTGGCATCTTAACCACAATTACACTGGAGTGCTTTGAGGTACAGACAAGGTGCGCTAATAAGGTCTAAAAGCTTTGCTTATCTGAAAAATAATTTTGTCATTTTTTCACTATATCTTCTTTTCATAAACAACCAATTTTGTAAGATAGCACTATTCAGAGTGGATAGTCCCTTCAGCTGGCAGAGTCTTAGGGTGAGGAACAGCAATAGAGAAATTGCATTCTGTTTAGGCACAAGTTTAGCCAGCTAAATGCTGCTGGAAGATAACGGTCCACTTCTTAAAGGCCCTGTCAGTTCAAAGTGCCAAAGGTCTTCTAACAAATAGCACCTCCCCAACAGAGTTAGGACCGTACACGAAGACCTTATCTGTTGGAAAGCAGCTCAGCTCCTACAGCACTGTGTCCCTAATTACCGCGGGACTGATTTGGTCAAAAGGGGGAAGAGCCGGGATTACGGGCTGACTAACAAGTAGTGGCAAAGTGATTTCCCTTGGAGGTCTCCCACCCCAGTACTAATTAGGCCCATCTCTGCTCAGCCCTCAGAGATATGACAGGAAGTTGGTGTAGAAGTCAGTTCTGTCGGTGAAGCATACCATCACTGTTTCCACAAAACATTGGCAAGGATGAATCCAAATCCTTCCCAGACCCTTACACCAGGGGAATAGTTGGCCTGCATCGGAAATCAAAACTCCCCGTACCGCATCGCTCAAGGCTGCACCCCAAGGGCTTCCTTTGGAGGGCTTCTTATATTTCTGGAGAACAATCACTTTCAAAAACCTCCCAACTGCAGCCAAATAAGTGACAATACAAAGGATACAAAGGCTGCCACTCAAATTAATTTCCTTTATTACGCTAACACACACACTGTACAGTCTGCACACATGCACAAAACGGCATGGTAATACATAAACATGTGAATTACTGAAAAGCATTGTCTGCATGCAAAACTATTATATCCATGTGGGAAGAAATACTGCATTGGAGGTAGCGGGGGCTCTCAAAATGTAATCAGAAATGCACCTAATGTGTGCATGGGCTGGGTGAACAGAGCAAGTCACATGTCCAAAGTGGGAGAGAGGCTCCTTCCTAACTTACATGTACGTATTTGTTCAATCAAATGAGCCAATGTAATTGAATGCTCATTAGAGAATTGGAAGGTCAGCAATGTTATTAGCCGAGTACAAATGAAACACAGCTTGAAATGTCTGCATTTGAATGAGCTGAACTCCGAGGGGTCGGGGGCACCAGGAGAATTGTGTTTTTATTCTTATGAAACTGAGTAAGATTTTACCATAACCATGCGCAAGACCAGTTCTACTCTAAAGACACTGTTCTATGGCAGATCTGGACTCACTTGGGGATCTTTGAAGTCATTAGTTCTAAGAAACCACAATTTATAGTCTAGTCATTTAATCCAAAGCCACTTATGCAGTCGAAAAGTACTTAGAGGTGTACACCTTCCTGATACTCCATAAATCAAAAAAAAGGAATGAATTAATTTGGAAGGTTTTCCTATGCATCTGTAATGGGTACATGCCTGAAAAGTTTCATAGATGCTGTTGCAGCTCTTGGCAGCAGCATCTGACATTGCTCTTATCCAGAGCGACATACAGTTGATTAGACTAAGCAGGAGACAATTCTCCCCTGGAGCAATGCAGAGTTAAGGGCCTTGCACAAGGGCCCAACGGCTGTGCGGAGTAACAAAAACTGAGTAACAATGTATTTCTTGCTAAGAGTTTGTATTAATTGCTTTGGTCTTGGTCTAAGTTTTGGTCCTGAGGAAAAAAAAACCTTCGAAAAACCTTCAGCTTTCTCCCTTCTGTTCTGAGTTGTCAGTAGTCTTATAATGAAATTCAAGCCTCTTCAACATCCCGCAGTTGTGTATTGTTAACTCTAATGTATACCACCAATAAGAATAAGGCCTGAATTTTCAAGCTTATGTATTTTTTGGCTGGCATCAGCATGCGTGAGTTTTAAGGTGCCCCAGCCATTTGTGTTAGATTAGAGCCAATGTGTATTCCCCTACCATGGCATTAAAATGCACATAAATAAATAAATAAATACACTCGTCGTTTTAAAATATGTGAACAGGAAAATATTTTTCTCACCACTTCATGGCTTCCTGGAGCATAACAGCACATGGAATGTGTTTTAGGACATTACACATCATGTGCCAACATGACAAGGTTTTGAAAGGGAGAATCTACTGTAGCCCATGAGGCAAATTTGCATGTGTTGCTTACCAGCTGCAGCAATTAAGGAGAAAAATGATACGCTGAAGACAGCAATCATGATTCTGCAAGCTTCATATTTGAAAGGCGCTGTGTGGCATGTGTCTAACTTCGGCGTGTGGGTGGAAATATGTCAGAAAGCGTAGGATTGCACAAAATGCAATTACTGTCAATGGATGCAATCTTACAGTCCCATCCACTATGCCTTATTTTAAGACATTTAATTCATCCAGTTACACTGCAGATAGTGAGACTGAGAGGGAGAGACGGTAGATCAAGTTTACAGGGTTTATGATGTGGGGGTTGCTCTGCCAGTTTTCATTATTCCGGTACAGATTAAGTAACAAGCAATACAGTACAGTACGGTACAGTACAGTAGCTGTTCTGAAAATAACATAGCTGTCCCTGAATTTATTTAGGTAGTGTCTCGAACAAAAGTCCCCTGCAGGGACGAAGAATTGTTTTCCGAAATTAAATAGCTTGCCCTATTGCTTGTGCTCTATGTACCTCGTTATGAGGATCTGTTCTTTGCCTCAGATGTAGTGATTATGTTCACTGAGTGAATAGCTCTCCAAAAGTACATCAGTGGCAGTACCTCCCACTTACCACTAGCTGACTAAAACAAGGCCCTTACACAGGGGGAACATGACATTTGTGTATTGTTGTGTGTGTGTTTATGAGATAGGGCACAGGGTCTACCTAATAAAGCGCTCACTGAGTGACCAGATGTCACAATGGGGAACAAATGTGTTCTAAGTCACTTTGACTGTGGAATGGTTGTTGGTGCCAGACAGGGTGGTTTGAGTATCTTGGCTGATCTCCTGGGATTCGACACACAACAGTCTCTAGAGTTTGCAAAAATGTTGTAAATGGTGTAAAAAACAAAAAAACATCCAGTGAGCAGCAGTCCTGTGGGCTGAAACGCGTTGTTAATGAGAGAGGTCAGAGGAGAAGGGCCAGACTGGTCAAAGCTGACAGGAAGCAGACAGTAACATAATTAACCACGCTTTACAACAGTGATATGCAGAAGAGCATCTCCGAACACACAAACAACGCGTCATAGCCCTTAAGTGGATAGGCTACAGCAGCAGAAAACCAATAAATGAAATGGATACCTGATAAAGTGCTCACTGACTCACATATGTAATAAGGGTGCCAATAATTATGTATATATAGTGTGCTCCAGAATCTGTGTTACCCTTAATAAACATAAAGAAAAAAGGCTGTATATAATAAACAACACAGAGAATAATCTATATGTTATGTTCAAACACATGGGGAAACTACATATACTTTTATTTCAATATATTTCCTCTCATGTTTCAATGTTTTGTATCTCATTTTTTTCTGAAAACCATGGTAAAAATTATTGGCACCCCTAAAAATGATTGCAAATAAAATTTAAAAAAGTGAAATTGACAATCCAGTTTTACCCCATTCAGTTAGTCTCAGTCTGAAGGAACGATATTTGCCTCTCACACATACACACACACACACACACACACACACACTTTACATATATTATATATGTCCTGCTGTGTTACTTGCTACCCTCAAAAATAACTGACTTGCAAAGAGCCTGGCTACTGCAGGAACTTCATTCAAGTCACAAAGAGGCTTTTGTCTCGCTGTTGGCTTCATTTTAATGGGAGCACACAAAAGCAGTGCCTGCTAAAAAGGGCCTGAAATGAAGGAAGTGGGAACAAAAAGGTGGAAATATCAAATGAGCAAAGCAAAAAATGCATCTGATTTATAGAGTAAAGAACAGAAACAATATGTTAACCTGAGGTCTGCTGTTGTATCAGCAGGAAAAAGGATGTAAAATGTCTCTGGGGTAAAATACTATGTTCCAGGTCTACCCTGGGATCCCCTTTGAAGGCAGCAAAAGGACAGTCTAATCACATGAATCCAAAGTATATGCAAGCCACTGGACTTTTACTCAAACTCATTTCATTACCATTTCTGCAAAGCTATAATTTTCTCAATTATGGTTTCAGTGACGGCCTATCTCATGAAGAATCTCTAGAGAAATCTGGGGAAGAAAAATGCACTCACTACTTCTTAAATGTGCTCCCCACACACATGCATGCTTGCGGGTGCGCGCGCACACACACACACACACCTTCTGTCAATATCCTTAATATTCCACAATGTTGTCAGGCAGTTATGAGAAACCTCCCTTTCTCAGCAATATCCCTGATATTTCAGACATCTACTGATGTGGCTTAAAAATAATAATCTAGTTGAGTAGAAGTCTGAGTAAACTTTTTCAGTTAGTTTTTCTTTTGTGAGTCAACACACCATGCGTGTCTCTTTACACCAAAACACTGTGGGTTTTCTATAATACACAGCGATTCCACCCAGAGCTAGGCTTTCCAAACAGCATAATGTAAGCTCCTGAATAAAAACACACCTCCCTCAGTGCCCCCCTTCCAAAAAAAAACATCCGTCTGAATCCTGACATCCACTTAATCTTTGCATACCTGTATCCCACACATTGCTTTAAGATCCTTCAGCATTGTCTATTATCAAGGAACCTCATCTGTGTGCTGTTTTAGGGTCATTAAATCTGAGATTTAAACCGGGCACAGCAAAAAGCAATCAAAGTAGGGCCACAATAAACCAACTTGCCAAGTGTCAAAGGAAGTAATTGAACATTTACAACAGTTCACTAGACAGTCACCATTGTTCCTATCCACAGCATTCAAATTCAACTCGGTCTTTAACAGATTTTGGCATATGGTAACATTAGATTACATGACCTGTCTTGTGAACTATAATTATTGATCACTTAATTTTTGAGCCTGCAGGTAAAATCAGAAAAAGAAATCACATCTCCATTCTCTGAACCTGAACCCTGGGGAAATACTCCTGATTCAAACGGTCGCTGATCCAAGAGTCTGGCGGGTTTTTCTGAGGTTGCTCAATACACTGCTAATGTCAAGCAATAGGCAGGCTTGGCCCTCCTCCAGGGCCAGCCAATCAGAGGACATTAGTGAGGCAGGCAGTGCACTGCTGCAGAATACAGACAAGTTCTCTTGGATAAAATGGAGAAATACACACTGCAAAATTTGCTTGAAAGTGGAGCTGGGTGAAAATCCTAAAAAACATGGCCTGAAACAAAAGCACATAACTCCCACATAGTAAAGCATTCTTCCCTCTTTTCGTCAGTTACAGTACTGTCTTTCTGAAGTATGTTGTTGCGCCGAAGAGGGGGGCGGCAGCCTAGTCCGATTTAGTGTTCAAATGCTAAAATGTGTTGTGATTAAATTAACAAGGTGCCCACTGCCATTCTCCAAATTAAACACAATTGTAGATCAACATTCAGTTGCATAAATCCATGCAAAATATAACAGTAGCTAATGTTGAAATATTCTGCCTGCCAAAATAATGTGATTAAGCACTTTCGGCTAAACTGAAGCCACCACTAGGGCAAGACACTTAAATACTGACACGGAAATGCTGAATGAGCAATCAATTTAGCAAAATTGAATAATCAATCAAAAGCAGTGCTTTTCACATGCATATTTTTTCTGCATATTTAATATTATAGATGAGAGACTGGGGTGCATTCTTTTGAGGCCATCATTCCTGAATTTGTATATAAATGTTACTTCGAATTAACTGCAAAAATAAGTATGCATGATAATCACGCAGTAAAATGTCTCCATGAATTACATTTGAATATACTAAATTACCCTGCTAAAAATTCCAGCTTAAACCAGCTAAAGCTAGTTGAGATCTGTTTTCAACACTTCTAGCTGGTTTTAGCTGCTCAAGCAACTATAGCTAGTTCACCAGGTTGGCAACCAGCTTACTCTACAAGCTTCATGAGATTTAACCAGCTGTGACCAGCCATAGAGCAGCTATGACCAATTTGATTTTGATGGAATTGTAAAAATGTCAGCAGGGTAATCAAAGTAAAAATAAAAAAATAAAAAACAACACTAACCTAGGTATAAGTAAAATGATCAAGATCATTGTGACAGATAAAGAGATGCATATTAAAAAAGAAAAGTTGGAGAGTGTACTGGGCTATGCTATGTCAGAAGATCTATTCTGACTCAAACACCAGGTGTAAAAATATTTGTTGGAAATCTCTGTAGTTGCATTATATCTGTATATAATGTACACTCAGTGAGCATGTTATTAGGTTTTATTTAGACTTACCATTACCAATAACACCATTATTTTCTGTTATGTGTTGTCTTGTTTAATATTATAATTATAATATTATATAATTCTATGTCGTTTTTTTTCTCAACTATTACATATTTTATTGTCTTGTCTGGAGGGAGGTTCTACAACTGTGTAAGTGCTGAGGCAGAGATCCTCATGCAAAGGATACAGAAAAGCATGATGCATAGGAAGGATACTAACATCTAGCCCTTAGGGGCAGTTCTTATTTTGCAGGTCTGTTTTGCTGTGTTTTGTACAGTTTGTTTGGTTGGTAATACCTTACAATAAGGTACATGAACTGGCATTAACTAATGTAGTTGCTAACATGAATAAATGATGGACAAATACATGAATTAAATACATTAAATACATGAATATTTATGCATAAGCAACCCATAGGATGAACTTATAATTAGTTAACTATTAACAAATACATAAACTGACTTTTCCATTCCAATATGAATCGTCAACAACTAATGTAGTTGTTAAGATGAATTGAGGATGTACAAATACATTAACAGAGCTGTACAGAGTAACTTCTCAGTAGTAGCTAGTTAACAACTATGTTAGTTCATCCAATTCATGGAACCTTATCTTAGTTAGTAGTCATAGTCTTAGTCATCGTAGTAGTTGTCGTAGTAGTAGTTGTAGTAGTAGTATGTATTTGTTCTGCATGGTAGCCTGGGATATTGGGATTACAGCTGCAAAAAACACACTGGTGTTCCTAAATCTACAGCCTCAGCTGTTTGTAAAGCCTCCAGCTGCTGCTCCCTAACATTAGAGAGATTATACATTATTTGTTTTCCTGTGCTCCATTTTCATTCCGTTCTGAAAGCCGTGTTCTTGCCTCCGCCCCATAAGAGCATGAATTGAATCGAACAAGTAGTCTGCTCCAAATATTTTCCAATACATTACGATTTATCCATTTAATTTGTTTCACTACAATTATCACATCCAATTTGCTGGGATACAGACAAGGACACAGACATACAGACAAAACTACAGTTCCACCTCGTTTGTACAAAACTGTACAAAATTACAGTTCCGCCTCGTTTGTACAAAACTGCACAGAACTATGACGAGGTCATCGCAACAAGTTGGAAGCGGCCGAAGACGCCGTGGCGCACAGCCCCTGCGTATCAAAGAGGGCTCCGCGTGACGGAGGGGCGAGGCGTTGCTCGTCTTCCGCTTCCTGCTTGGCTAATGTATTCCCATGTCTGTAAATCGCAGGCTCTTTCTGGGGCTTCAGTGGAGGAGTCAATATTGGCTGCTGTGTCTGACTTCTCCCCGCATTCCTGGCGGTAGGTCGGAAATAGCTCAATTTCTCAAGCTCCTTCTATTTTTTTATACCCCGCTGAGCCTGTCCATTAGAGGGAAGCCAGGCCTCTGCAGCGCGCCCCTACCTGTGCCCCATTATCAATCTCAACAGCAATTTCACTCAAATTATCCAGACAGCAATGCGGGCCTGAGCAACACAATGACGTTAGCATCCGTTGCGACATCGGCTTACATTTTACATTAGTAGAGGAGGCAGTGCGTACTACGTGATCAAATATCTTTATGAAATATTAAATGCCTGTATTACCCCACACCCCTCCACCCCCCCAAAAAAAACATCAAATCAATAACAAGAGCAGCATTGCCTTTTTTCACCTTCAGACAGTGTCATCAAGACTTCGTGGGGAGAGCACGGTGGATCGCAATAACGGTCTAAGTAGTAATCGATCATTTATTAGGAAGGAGCACTTTAACTCCATTCCTTCTTAGCATGCATATGCACTCCACGGGATGTGACCTTCAAACCAGTTGGGTAATGATGAATTTTTCAAAAACCTTTTCAATTATTCACGCTGTTTTATCCTGCAACATTTCCATCACAGATTTAGAGAAGAGGTATGTACTCAAAAAGGCGCTTTATGAACTTGTTGTATTATTTATTAGAATGAAAATGTGTCCCTATCCCCATTCTAATATGAAGAAAGCAAAAGGAGTGTGTAATTGCATTATCAAACATGTCATTATGCATTCAGTGACAAACAGGACATATGTACACACACACACTCATGCACGCACATGCATACACACACACACTGACACACACACACACACATACACACACATACCTTTCCCCCAATGTCTTTCTAAAATGTATTCTTTCTCTTTCTTTTCAGCCCTTGAAAATTGGAGCCAGCAGACAACCTATTGTATATGAAAATGACAACACATTATATTAATTTGAAATTAAGGGCCCAAATTCTCTCTAACTGTAGTATCCTTCACCATTAGCTGAAAATTACAAGCGTTACTCCACTTTATGGCTACTGAAGCAATATTATGAGTTCCCAGGTGGTGAAAGGACCAAAAACTTTATGTGAGCTATTTTTAGAAACTGTAACCCTTACTTCACTTTGACAATGAAAGCTAAGTGCAAAGCACACAGAGCATGTATTCTTAAGCTGGTCAAGAAGTTAATTTTTGAGACACATGTACATGCTTGGATTATGCTTGAACCAAGATGTTGTTTGCATCCCATCTGGTGCTTTCTTGTAACTGTGATATAAATCACATTTAAGACCATGTGAACTAGAAAATGTATACATTTGCCACAGTGGCTTCCTCGTCTTATACTGTAAATGCAAATGCCAAATTCACATTAATTACACTAGCTTACTGAAGGCCCTACCTATAATATAACTATACTAGTACTAGTATGCATGATCCAAGCAGATCAAATGTCAAGTGGTTCATCTGGTTAAAACAGTGGGTTTTCAGAGCAGTGATGAACAGTAAGGTATTGACTCCCGACCATTACACTAGAACTGGCCATTGGTGTACTTTCTTTAAGGATTTGTCACAACTTTTCAATTGTATGTCAAACTTTTCAATTTACTGAGCAATAATCATCATCATCATCACCCTCATAATGATAATACTCTCTCCTCAAATTGCAATTTATGGATGCATTAGCAGGATTCATAGAACCTGATTCAAGAATGAATCAATATTTAATTTTAGCCATGCATGGGATGCTGCCATTAACAACGGGTCTGTTTTTATCATGATACTTTCCAATTAGATAATATTTTTAAAAATGTATCACATGTGTGTGGCCAGGTCCCCCCCACAGACTGCCTATATCTAAAAAGCCTCCAAGACCTTCACGGGCAAGAAGACTAAAATAGTCAAGCGAAAGCTCTCCCTTGACTTACTGAGACTAGACCAGAGGTATCGGGCATAATCAGCTTCATTTGACTTGCGTTATTGCCGCTATTACCACAGAGCCGCGGTAACAATAATGGCGGCTCCAGCTTTATTACCTTCTGATCTCCCCCATCTGCTCGCCTCTCCCCAGGTCACACGCTGAAATTGGCTGTGGGTGGCTCTCTCCCTGGTCTTGCTGCCTCCGCCATCTGGCCCCCCGTGCTAATCCAGCTTCCCTATCCTTCTCCCTTCTCATGCTCCATAAGCACTCACCTTTTGTACCCTTAAAGCACAGTTTATCTTTCTTTTTTCCCCCGGTTCCCATAGATGTTTTTTTATTTTATTGTTATTTGTTGTGAGGACATACTGTATAGTGCTACTGTAACACACACCCTTGCTCTGTAGACAATCTCCTAATTATTATGATTTACGAACGTTTACATCTGGTTGTGATAGAATTGCAGTACAGTCTCTGCCTGATGATGGCCCACATGGACTGAAAGTTGGACTGAAACTTGGAGAAAGGCATTCCAGGGGTTTGCACTGTGATGGCTTCCGTTCCATTTGTTCTCTGCTCAAAACTATCCAGATCAAAACATGTTTGTTTTGAAAAGTTTCCTTTTTTCCCCAGTTTAGAACTGCTCCATGTCTCTTGTTTCCCTTTTTACACTGGTACATTTGAGTCAAGCCGTATTCTACCATGGCACGATCTGCTTTTGTATTAGACTCAAGAAATCTAGCATAACAAGTACCGTAGTCAACATTGCAATGCATTTTGGGTATCACTAGCTTTGATGGACTCAAAAATGAGGGGCTATGAGCAGTTGATTTTATTTCTGATGTTGGCGTTTTGTTTTTCCTTCAAAAGAAGCACACATTTGGTGACGCAGATGTGCAGCGTTGATGGATGTAGGCGCTGAATGAGCACCAGACAAAACAAAGAATGTAGTTTACCGCTGTGAAATTATCTCTTGCTTTATGGTTCCGGCTGTGTGCTGCAATGGTGTGTGTTGGCTTCACTCTATCCTGCATACTGCAGGCAACACAGGTCCTCCACTGGCATAGGGGAGGCCTCCACAGACCTCCAACATGGAGTTATTTTATTTGTAATGGATCAAGCAGATCAAGCATTGATCAAGTCCAGCAAACTGTCAGCCCCTCATTTCCCACTACTACAACTTCACTGTAGTCACAAGGGACTCTTACAAAGAACAGGGGCCTTCAGAAAGAATATTTTCAAAAATCACAAGAACGGCCCTGCCATACACATATTGACTGACCGGACTGGATTAACACATAACTACATGTATGTATGCCATACACCTTCCAATAATGTTATAACAGACAGACAGAGGCTGGGGAAGTAGTGATGTGGTGAGGGGATCCACACGTTTTATTTTCTCCTTTCTCTTGCTCTCTGTTACAGCAGTCTATGTCTTGCACAATCCCTCCTCGAAACGGGAGGGATAACAATGAAACAAGTGACTTGTGAGCATGTAAACACTACATATTTAATGAGAAAGCAACTGAGAAAGAGAAGCCATGTCCATTGAGATACTTAAAATGTCATAATAAATAAGTATGTTGTACACAGAGATGACTATTTGGCGTGCAAGCATTTGCGCTGATGTCAAGGATTGGGAAGGGGAGGAAGGGTTTAGACTTCAAAAAGCTTCTTTCTGCGGCAGCCAGAAAAACAGATGGGGTAGGGGTTTGGGCCCCATCTGTCCGTCTTTCCCCGTAGATAGCCTGAATGAGAGTGTGAGTCACCCACACAAACACCCAATCACGATTTAGCTGCTGGTCTCCGTGGAGCTCACAGTCACCGCAGTACTGCAGTGTTCACAGCCCACCTCCACACCCCCCCCCCAAAGAAAGCCCTCCCCTCCTACCTCCACCCCTACCCCTACCCCCTCCACCCCGCCACTCATCTGCAAGGTGAATTCGGATGACAGCAAACTGATTTCCCTTCATCCACAATGCGCAAGAGTGTCACAGGGGAACTCAGAGGGGTAGCCTTCAAGGCTACGGTTTACAAAGGCACCAACCATCATAAGGAGGATACCCAGAGGTACTTTTGAGTATAAGGCAGCATACTTCAGTTCAATTCCTACATTTATATATTTATATTCAAGTGCACACCTAACTCTTTGTCTGAGTGTGTGTGTGTGTGTGTGTGGGTGTGTGTCTGCGTGCGAGCGAGCGAGCGAGCACTGCCGTGGGTTCACTGTGCATGCCACAACTGTTTTATAGAGGCTGTTCGCTGAGGAACTTAATGTACTGCACAGTTCTGTAAGTTCTGACTGGTCTGCAGTCAGCCATGGTCAGTAAATTGAAAAACTTGGCGTTGTCAGAACACAATCTCACTGCGGCTGTTCCACTCATTAAAACTTTCTTTCAATGCCTCATATCTCTGTGGTACCATTTGATTGTTCACTGTATGGAGGGACATGTGGACGATACAGTCTAGAACTCACTCAGGCTTGATGTGCTATATACTGAGTTCCAGCCCTTATATGATCTAGACACAAAAGATTTCAGACATGAATTTAGAATCTCAGACAAGAGATTTTATACAAAAATAGAATGCGCAATCACTTAATTGTGCTACAAATAAAAATGTTTTATATACGACTAAATCTTCATAATGGTTTTGCTATGGCTATTCAGTCTAAGAAATTCCACATTTGCATAAACCAACTGGCTGATGTTATTACACAATCAAAGAAAAACTAGTTGCACACTATACCATTGGACAATGCTGGATTCCAGCACAAACAAACCAAAACTGCTGTTTACCTGATTGAAGTAGTCTCTTAAATTGTGAAGCAAATAAGTGAAACCAAATTTCTTGAAAAATCCCTATTCAAGTTCAACTGGTACGTGAAGTGGGCCATATTCTTTTTAAAAATTGTCATGTGTCTATAGCCGGCCATTTTGGTCTCTAGTTGAATAGTTCTGATGTAAAAGCATGCCATCTGTTGTACATTGTCCTTTCACACCTTTAGTCATTGATAATGGACTCAAACGAGAATTTGAGAATCAGCTCTCAAAGCAATGATGATTTACATATTCTAAATGAAAGCAGTCAAATGTTAGAGCACTCCATTAAACAAGAGGCCAGGAAAGTCCTTGAATATTTATTCTCCTCATAATTGTCCGACAGCATTCCATCAGGCATTCGTACAAATGCCATGCCAATTACATTTTGCACAAAATTCTTCATATTTAACTAACCTTTGCTCTTGTTTTCAATAAGTTCTCGATGCTTAAACTGTGCTGTAGATATGTGTACATATACAAATCAGGGCTGTCAATGCAGGGTTTGCTGTGGTTTACCACAATTAATTGCATTTGTTATGAAGAAACCTGGTGGCACGGATGGTGCAGTGGGTAGCACTGCCGCCTCACAGCAAGGAGGTCCTGGGTTCAAATCCCCGTTGGTCGGGGCCTCTCTGTGTGGAGTTTTCATGTTCTCCCTGTGTCTGTGTGGGTTTCCTCCAGGTACTCCGGTTTCCTCCCACAGTCCAAAGACATGCAGGTTAGGCTGTTTGGAGAGTCTAAATTGCCCTAGGTATGAGTGTGTGAGTGAATGGTGTGTGTGCCCTGCGATGGACTGGCGACCTGTCCAGGGTGTATTCCTGCCTTTCGCCCAATGTATGCTGGAATAGGCTCCAGCGACCCTGTTCGGGATAAGCGGGTTAAGATAATGGATGGATGGATGAAGAAACCTTTAATGTACTTTTAATTTGTTTCAAAATGGTGAAATGGTATGGAAATAGTAAAGAAAAGCATTAATTAACATTAAATTAACATTAATATTACATCATACTAGATATTACAAATGCACGTATGAAATTTAATCAGACCAATCTTTTTTGGAGATCCAAATCCATGAAACAGGAAAATGTGTGGCCTGAAAACTGTGGTGCCCAGTCTAGAAGTGGGACTTTCTTTTCTCAGTGAGATTTCCTATTGCAATGTATTGTCTGTACCCAACTTACAAACTTTACTAACATCCAGCTTTACACTGCATAAATACAATTAAGAAAATTAATTAACAAATAATGTACATAAATTAGTAATATTATCATCCTTGATTTATTTATCCAATATCTTAGGGTTAGGGGCAATAATTAATGTATAGTATGGTATATAGAAAATTATTTTATGCCTTAATTCTTATATAGCATGATATAGTTTTATATAGTGTATAATATAATATGGTGAGAAGACTATTTGTGGTGTGCCATGTTAACTTCCCAGGAAAAAAATCTATTTATCTACATAAAAATTGCAACAAACATTGCACTAGAAAAAAACATGAAATCAATTATCTAAATAAATTAATTCATAATTACATTAACAGGACAGTAGAAAGTCATCTTGTAGTAACAACAGCCTCTATTCCCACCGTTCCTGCGGAATGGACCTACGCACTTAGTGAAAATTGGAATCAAGGTGAAAGCACTTTAATTGCCTTAAATACATTAATGCCCATGCCGTTTTAATGAAATTGGGGGTATGTATAAAAAACGCTGTAATTTCTACATGATGAAACTAGTAAAAATACTCTTTAATAAAACCTTTAACCACATGTGAATTATGGAGTCTAGACTCAAAACAAGCATGCCCGTGCCCCAAAGAGGGCACTCTTTAGAGAGCAGTATATGTGTGTGTGTGTGTGTGTGTGTGTGTGTGTGTGTGTGTGTGTGAGAGTGTGTGTGAGAGTGTGTGTGTGCGTTGGTTTGTGTGTGTTTGTGTGTGTGTGTGCGTGTGTGTGTGTGGGCGTGTGTGAGTGTGAGTGTGTGAGTGTGTGTGTGAGTGTGTGAGTGTGTGTGTGTGTGTGTGTTTGTAGGGAAGTATGCAATATAATGGAGGATTTCTCCACTATACCCAATTCCAATTTTTTTTCACTTACAGAAAATGCACAAGATATAGCCCTTGTCCTTTATGCACTCCCACACAATGCAAAATGTCACTGTATAACTGCCATAACAGCAAAAACCAAAAGGCCCATGCCCAGAAGAGAGCTCAATGAGTTTTTTAGAACAACAAATATAAGTAGACAGGCAAGGTATTGGGCAGGAGTGAACAGACACAGGTTGCTGGTGTTTCATAATAATGACTGAGCATATCTGTTTTATAATATTTTCAAGGTGAAAATCCTGCATAGTATGCCTTCAAAAACAATTAACCGTGAGCTCAGTTAGTGCATTTTACATATTGTATTGTGTTTATTTGTGTTAGTCACTGAACATTCTCTTGGATTTGATGCTTTCAAAACTGAGATTCAGCTGACTGAAGCCTGGCAGCCAAAATGGGAGTTTGCATGATGTAGAAAATAGTCACCTTTTGGTAACATGTTCATTTCATTCTAATCTTTAAATTACTGTCATTCTCCAGGGTGCTCAATAATACCAAAAGAGAATAATGCAGGAAAGTGTTCATAAACACTTGCTGTTCAATAAATGTTGACTAGACAACTCTGGAAGGCCTCTGCACTTTGAGACTGTGGAAACTATTTAAAAAATACAGAACCCTTAAATTACATAAATATAAATAATTCATACAGCATAATACCAGTGCATTAGCATTCCGTCTTCGTAAATGGAATAGGTGTCCAGAGTAGGCACTGTTTAAAATCCATCACAATTATGAATCTTGATGAGGGGTGTGACAAATGTTATTTCACAGTAAAAAACCCCCAGATATTAATCACACCCAGCTTGATGCGAGGCACGCTGACGCGGACAACGCGTCCGCCGCCATGCGCCGAGCATTGTGGGGGTTTTTCTTCATAAACGTTTTGCCCTGCCACAAATCCTCAAATGACAGGCCTGTTTTCTGCAGGCTTCCAGTCAAATTAACTTTGAGCGAATGGATTCTCCCCATTCACATATCAGACTCTGGAAGTCTTGTTGACTGATAGACGAGACGGCCTCTCGCACTTTCACAGGGTTGTGGGGTAAGAAGCGTCCTGGCAAGAACTCAAGGCAGACATTTTCTGCCCCTCTTCACTATGATTACAGTGAAAAAGAAAGTAAGGATAACTTTAAGAAACTTTTTCAGTATCTTCCTCTTACAAAAACTAAACATAAGTAAACATGTTCATATAGCCAAAGTTCAAATAAAAATAAAACAAAACTCAGTTATGCTTGGCACTGTATGACTACACAACAATTATATCATATTATATTATTAAATATTGTCATCATGGCGAACAGGTGCAGCTAGGCTGTACACACGCCTCTACAGGGAAAACATTCCTGTTATTACAAATGCAGTGGCAGCTGTAGACTGAATGTGACTACTGTAGACATAAATGGCTGCGCATATCTTTGAAGCTCTCTTGTAGAATATGAATGATGATGATGATATCATGGGTGCCTGTTGCAGACACTTGGACAGCAAAAAGGAAGCCTTCATATACACTGGTAAGAATGTAACATTTCCAGACCGATTACTTTGGAATGCCAACCAAAACATTGTCTTTTTAATACCGAAACAAAACAAAAAAACAAGCAAAGTCGCAAAAGGCTTGGCATAACTATTGACCTTCAAAGGGGAAATCCTGTTTTCAGAACAGACCCGGGAAGCGTTCTTATGGCAGAGATAGCCGTTAGTGGAACTGATAATTTGGTTTCTCCTTCTTGTGATTTTGCTATTGAAGTTTATCGATCCATTTTATGATCCTTTGCCTTTATGATGCAATAACTTTTGGAACAACATCACCAAGAAATACATAAACTGCAATTGCTCAGCCAGTAGAATTTCATTACAGTCTGGTAATTACAGTCTGCGTGTAGCCAGAGCGGTTTCAAACACTGGCATGCCATTTGTCAGTCAGTGGTGGGGTTTCGCACTTGGTAAAGTGCCTATTTTCATGCAGCTGCTTAAATTTAGTGGAGTGATTGACTATGTAGAATATTTTTTAGCAGAGCAAAGATATAAGCAAATAAATAAACTGCGTCTTTCAGGAAGAACTGCTTTGTCCTCACAAGTTTTATTTCAGTCTCTGTGTTGACACATTAGATAAAGAAAAGAAGAGATAGTAAAAGGATGTTGCTGCACTGCCATATAAATGAACTAATGCACAACACAAAGAGAGATTACAACACAGTTACTTCATAACCCTACACCAACGTTATATTTTCAGTAGAGTTACTTGAAATTGCATTATTTTCAGTTGGGGTTTGTTCTATGAAGTTCTAATATAGACTCAGTGACCACCTTACTGAAGAAGAAGGTATACTTTATTGAACCCTGAGGAGTAATTAGTCCTCTGTGTTTGACCCATCCCAGTCACTCAGGAGCAGTGGTCAGCCATAGGGCAGTGCCGAGGGAGCAATGTGGGGTCAAGAGCCTTGCTCAAGGGCCCAGCAGCTGTGCGAATCATACTGTGGCTACACCGGGGGTTGAACCGCCAAACTTTCCGGTCCCAGTCATGTACCGTAACCACTCAACTACAGGCTGTCCCACTTATAGGTACACCCGCTCATTAATAGCCTGCTCCTCCAAACAGTGAACCATGTGGCTGTAGCTCAATATTTAAAGCATACAGACCTGGTTAAGAGGTTTAGTTGTTGTATGACTAAGCATTAGAATGGACAAGGCATACGATATAATAGACTTTGGCATGACCCTTGGTGCGCTGCCAGATGTGGGGGTTCTAGCATCTCAGAAACAACCCTCCTAGGATTTTCATGTACTACAGTCATACAGACAACATTACGATAAACAAAACACATCGAGAGATGTGACAGTTCTGTAGGCAAAAAAACCTTGTGAATGAGAGAGGTCATAGGAAACTGGGCAGACTTGTTCAAGCTAACAGAAAGGCTACAAATGTTTACAACTAATAACAGCTGTTTACAACTGAGGTGTGCAGAAGGGCATCTCTGAACACACAATGCATCAAACTTTGAAGCAGATGGGCTGGAGCAGCAGATAACCATGCTGGATTTCACTCCTGTCAGCTAAGAACAGGAAGATGAGGCTACAATGGGTATATAAACGGGACCAATAAAAACTGCAAAAATGTCATCTGGTATGATGAATGATTTTCTGGTTGGTAGGGTGATGGTTTGATGGAAGCAGCATGAATCAATGGATCCATCCTGCCCAGTGTCACCAGTACAGGCTGGTTCTGTGTGTATCAGAGATGCTCTAATCATTTAATGGCACAACATACACTCACAGAGCACCTTATTATGGATTTATTTGAATTATTAGACTTCTGCTGCTATAGGCTATCTGTCATTGGAGACTGTTGGCATGGTGACGCATCCCTCACTTAGAGGTTTGATGCATTCTGTGTTTAGAGATGCTCTCCTGCATACCACTGTTGCAATGTGTGGTTATTTGGGTTACTATGACCTTCCTGTCAGCTTTGAGCAGTCTGGCCCCTCTCCTCTGACCTCTCTCATTAACAACACATTTTTATCTGCAGAACTGCTTTTCCCCGGATGTTTTTTTGTTTTTCGCACCATTCTCTGTTGTGAGTGAAAATCTGAGGATCTCAGCAGTTTCTGAGATACTAAAGCCACCATGTCTGGCACCAATAATCATTCCACAGTCAAAGTTACTTAGTTACTTGGTCTGAAAAAAAACCTCTTGACCATGTCTGCATGCTTTTATGCATTTAGTTGCTGCAGTATGATCGGCTGATTAAATATTTGCATTAACAAGCAGTCTACCTAATAAAGTGCTCACTGAGTGTATGTAAGCATTGTTGCTGACCATGTGCATCCCTTTATGGCCAGCCTGCCCTGTTTAAATGGATACTTCCAGTGGGATAATGTACCATGTCAGAAAACACACATCATCTCAAGCTGGTTCCATGATTACGACTGTAACTTCAGTGTACTCCAATGGCCAGCACAGTCCCCAGATCTCAATCCAATAGGGCAGCGTTGCAAAGGGCCACAGCATGAATGTGTGGGTGAAATATCTACAGGAACTGCCTGATGCTATCAAGTCAGTATGGACTAAAATATACCTAATTAAGTGCCACTGAGTGTCTTTAAAAAGCACTACAGCTGCTCCTTGCAAGAAAAAACCTGATTGAAAGGATCTAGTCATGATTATACTGTAGCACCATTAGAATAATTTACATAAGAATTCATTAAACTACCATTTTTATCTTAAATGCACAGCATCCATATTCTCTTTCATATCTTTTTATTATCACTCCTGGTATGATATTATTTTTCTTCACTGTGGTTTACACAATATTAAAACCTTTACAGGTATCTACCAAAAATTCCTGATGCAAAAGCAGCATACTTATACAATCGTGAATTGGAAGGTGACAATATGGACAGTGATGACATGATTTTTAATAGTGGCAAAAACAGGAAACGCTCATGCAGATTGCTGTGTGTTGTGTCTCTCTGGCCTTGAACAGGGAACAACATGTTTTAGCCAATCTTAGACAAAGTGAGTAGCTTGACTAAATATACCATGGAGTAATTGGCAGTTAACCACTACACAGAATTTATTTCAAAAGTGCATGCAAAAAGGAACATTGAAAAACATAAAGCACAGTTCATAAGTATTTGGACAGTGACACAATTTTGTTGTTTTGGCCCAGTATTGCAGCATGTTGAGCAGAGAAACAGTTAAGACATTGGGTGCGGTCAACTGTTTGCTATATTGTTAAGAAGAAAGAATGCACTGGTGGGCTCAGGAATAGCCTAGACCACAGAAGACCAGTGAAGTGGATGAAAGAATAATACCTTCAGCTGTGAAGAAAACCCCCTTTTCTACCATTGAACAGATCTACAGATCAATAATACTTTCCAGGATGTAGGCGTTGAAGTGTCATCACTAAAATAAAGAGAATATTACAGCAACATAACCTCACAGGGCTCACCTGGTAAGCCTCAATAACAGAATGGGCAAGTTCGAGTTTGCTAAGAAGTACACTAAGAAATGGTAAAGTCCTGGAGCAAAGTATTACGAACAGATGATATGAGCAATAACTTGTACCAAAGTAATGGAAAAAGGCAAGTGTGGAGAAAGAACGCAATGCTCATCATCCAAAGTACCCTCCTCATTTGCGAAACATGGTGGAGGTGTTATAGCTGGGGTATGTATGGCTGTATCGTTTGTCTTTATTGATGATGAGATTGCTGAACTGTACACAAACATCTGACCAAATGCCTTAAAACTATTGGATGGTGCTTCACCGTGCAGCAGGACAATGACACTAAACACAGTGCTAAAACAACCAAGCAGGTTTCCAAAAACATGTTCTTCACTGGCCAAGTCACTCAAATGAGCTGAATTCAATTGAACCTGTAGTTCACTGGAGACAGAAGGCAAAAATCCCCCAAAACAAACCAGAACTGACACTTCAGGCAGTCATTGAATGCAAGCAAGTACTAATGTCTTTATTTCATAATGTTAATCTGTCCAAATACATTTTCATTTCCATACATAAGGTTTCATGTGGAAATGGTCATTCCTACATGGATCACTGAATATGAATGCAAATACCCTTAAATGAAAGACTGCACTTTAACCGGGGCAGCCTGTAGTGTAATGGTTAAGGCACATGACTGGGACACGCAAAATCGGTGGTTCAATCCCTGGTGTAGCTACAATAAGATCCACACAGCCGTTGGGCCCTTGAGTAAGGCCCTTAACCCTGCATTGCTCCAGGGGAGGATTGTCTCCTGCTTAGTCTAATCAACTGTACGTCGCTCTGGATAAGAGTGTCTGCCAAATGCCTATAATGTAATGTAACATGACTGGGACCCGCAAGGTCAGTGGTTCTAATCCCGGTGTAGCCACAATAACACCCGCACAGCCTTTGGGCCCTAATGCAAGGCCCTTAACCCTGCATTGCTCCAGGGGAGGACTGTCTCCTGCTTAGTCTAATCAACTGAATGTGTTGATTCCATAGTTGACAGATACACAGGCCAGAATTCCCCATCATGTTCCCTTTACTTCAACACTAAATACATTTTCGCAATTATTTACACTTTTTGCTGTTATTTTCTTCCCCACTGACATATAGGAGCTAATAATGCCCATCAGGACAGAACTGAAAGCCATTAGTACATCCATCATGAGTTCTCAGAAGCTCTATAATGTTTAATGGCTAATGCCAAGGCGAGACAGTGAAGTTTACTTTTATGCCATACTCAGTAAAGGCTTTGTGAAGGTTTAATGTTTATGCTCTTAAAACTTTAATTGGTTATCTGCCTTTTACCCATTCATAAACATTAATTGTCAGGGCACATTAACTGCCAGATTGTTCTAAGACAGTTAACCTTCCAGAGGGAGCTGGTGCCATTGATTTCCCATATAAGTCCTTTGACATTAAAACCCCTCTCAAAAGACTGGGGTTGATGTATATTGTATGATTTAGAATGATAAAATGCACCGGAACCCTTTTCTATGGTTCACTTTTCCAACTGTTCACACTAATGTACAGTCTGACAACTCTTGTATTGAATACAGTAATTAATGCAATAATTAAAGCTTGAGAGAGAAAAAAGAACCAATTTAATGGGGGTGGAAAACGATGCACTGCATTTTATATCTCACACCGATGAAACCTTTTTGTAGAGCCGTAGTTCTGTATACGCAAGTATGCTGCATTGAAGACCACCATATTAATTATTCACGTAAGAACAGAATTATGATGGTGGATGTGTACAGTACATGACAGTTAACTCTGTGTGCGGATCGCTGTGTGCGATCAAATGCTTACTGCATGTTTAAAAAGAGGAATATGGTTTATTCTCTCATTCTTTCCCTCTTCGGTGATGACGACATTGACCAAAATAGAAATGTTCAAGAACTAAACTAGACTTGCAAGATGAAAAAAATCTGTGGAGAGAGGCTGGGAGAGATTTATATTTAAAAAATATAATGAATGAAGCCAGAGTATTCTCTTCCTGGGAGAAAAGCCCACACTTCCATCAATATGATGTGTTCAGAACAACAAGACACAACAATATCGCTCCCTGTTCTAAAGCTGTGAACAAACTGAATTCTTTATGGCCTGCTGGACAAAAGGCTAACAAGAAAATTACAGAACAGGCAAATGCACAGAGGATAGCTGGAGTGGAATTGCATTCAGAACAGCCTACTGTCATGTTTGGCCATTTAGCTGGAGCACTGGATTCGGGTCATTTCATAAATATAGCTCTAATTTAAACCATTTGCAGTAGAGGGCCAGGTTTTGATCCCATTTACAGAAGGGGTCTGGCAAAGGGAAAAGAACTAGCCTGCGCAAATAGGAAACTCAACAGCTGCCACTCAAAGCCTTTATTGATTCTAATATATGCATAATAAAATTCCTTCAGGCATAGAGAGTCAAGGAGAAGCCTCCTGAATTGTCATCTCATGAACCGGGACATTATGGCTTTAGAGTAATTACGCTCCCCAAGATGGTTGAACACGCTGGAACGTCCAACTTTTATGTGGAGATAACGGCCTGGAGGCCCGGCTCATTTTAAACGGTGGGGGGACTCAAATTGAAACTCAATAAAATGCGCTGAGCCCTTTCATCACGCTAACAGCTTTGCCTTCACAACGAGCGGGGGCCAGGCTCTTCCGTCCCTCCCCTCGTTTTTATAGCTTCCATCGTTCCGAGGCATTTTGATTTCGATGGCCCGTGCCACCACCACTCCCTCCCCAAGGCTCCCCTAAAGAGTATTACACAGGGAGGTGGCGGAGTGCGTTGAAGCTCTGAGTCTCCGGGTAGACTGGAGAGAATAAAACCTTAAACGAAGTGTGGAGCCGGGCGTGCTACTCCACCGCTCGCTTGTATGACTGACACAGGGGCCGAGTCCTCTGGGCAGAGGTGCTGGAGTACGGTTACACGCTCACTAGCCTTGGCCTCCCTCGTGCTCTTCCACGAAACATCACGTTGCGGTTTGCATATTAAACCTTCCTCAGCACTCAAAACCTATTAATATCATAACTCTGAGCCAATGCACATTCAATACACGTGCGTGCTGGATGGAGCAGCGAACAGTCTTCCTGTGCCATATCGGTACTGTGAATCTTCAAAAAAACGTATTTCAAGAAGCAGTACTTTCTTTCTTTTGCTAAAAGTAGGCGCCTGGTGTTTTTTTTCTTCACATTATTCAAATCCACCTGTGCCATCCCACGCATATTTTTTTTTTTTAAAAAGGGCCGATGAGAGTGAGACAAAATGACCTGACACCTGTGGGAAATGAGCCCACTTCATTTGCCCGCGAGCCAGTCTGCATCGCAGCTAACATCACTTTCCTCTCGCCGTGGCCTAGGCTCCTGCTGTGTGCGTTGACCAGCTATATGTCAGGAGTCCAATTACACCTCGCCCTCCGTTCCCTGATGCGCCCGCTGCTTGACGCGCAGTCTGCCGCGTGTCTGATAGCGCCAGTTATTTCAATGAGGCTTAGAGACAGAGAAAGCGTGCGGGAGAACTCGTTATCACGGACAGAAACCGGCGGTTGCTGCATCCCCTCACGCGCACATGGTTCGATGGATTGCGACGCATTAACCAGGCTAAAAACGGGGCTCAAACAGGGCTCTCCGACCCTGATCCTGGACAGCCGGAGGCTCCGCGGCTCTCCGTCGTTACCCAGCAATTATTATTCGGGATTAAAGCAGGTGATTACAGTTAACTCGCCTCACCTGGTTTCTGGGGCCTGAACCGGTGGTCAAATGTGAGGCTGGAGAAGGAGCAGAGCCTGAGGCTCTCCTGGACCGGGGCTGTAGACACCCTGGGCTAAATAATAAATCCCCGAATGACCGCAGTGAGAGAAAGGGAGAGGAGGCAAAAAAAAGCCCTGTCAAACCGCCAGCTCATTTTTAAGCGGTTGACACAGATTTCAATTAAAGGCACAAAGGGGAAGCTGTGGAAAAGGCAAGCCAGAAGGACCCTGAATGCTGTCCTTTTTCCGCACGGCGGATGAAAAAAAGGCTCTCGCTCCGTGAGAACACGTCGTCCTCCACTACAAATGGAGACGGTGGAGCATGTCACCACACATGCCGCAGCAGTGAGCCGGGAGGAGAAACCCAGGGAACACACAAAAGTGTCACACTTTGTGTCGCCCTGCGCTTCAAGCCCATGAGTGTTTTTTTTTGTCTTTTCTTTTTTTAATTACAAACAATGGAATGAGCAAATGCGCAGAAAAAAAAGTAGAATGTGATTCATGGCCCACACAGTGCGCCCTTCACCACTAATCTCACAAGCACAGCACTGTAATACATGGAGCTGTAAAGAATATTCAATTCACAGGCAGGTAGGCATGCAAAACTGCTGTTATGCTGCACCAAGGGCTTGACATTATGTAGCGTTTTAAGCATTTAGATGTTTTTTTGTGCCTTGATATAGCACAATCTTGGTTTCCATAGTAAAGTTTATTTTTTTAATAATATCCCAGTTGCCACTGACCACAGCAGGAATTCACCTTGACATGTTTGAAAAAGCACTTCTTCTCTTTTCACTTCTATTCTTATTTGCTCGTCTGTTCAGGAAAGTGCTGCCAGCACAACCCTTTTCATTTTATAGTACACAGTTATTGTGATGGAGCAATGAAAACTAGCACACCCTGTGGCTCTCCAGGACCAGGATAGGGAATCCCCAAGTACATTCGCTATATGAACGCATGTGTACACATATAGACACACACACACACATTTTTCTTTTCATTTTATTAGAATGGCCTCAAGTAAAGATATTTGTTTGATATTAGATATTTCTTACCCCTCATAAAGGGGAGTAAATGGAGGCTTTCATTTTTCTACAGCATACATTTTAAATGTGCTGACACACTCACTTCGTTCGCACACCGACAATGACTCTACGCGGCAACACAGACGGCTGCAAAGTCACTCTCGACGAGCGGTGTTATGGTGTCAGCACCTGTCATGTTTCCCTGAATACCAAAATGAGAAACAGCGTAAAAGGTAGCAAACACAGTCGAGCTCTGAAAGCCATTCATGGTGATGGCTACCGAATGAAGAACGGGGAAGACAGGAGCCTCTGGATCAACCCCCAGGGGAGAGACTCCCTACTGCTTATGAGCTCAATGAATAGCAGACGATTTCAGGCTTGCTGCCAGCAGTCGGCCTATGAAATGAGAAAGATAACTGTCCGAGCCTGCTGAGTGAAGCAGGCCCGGCTAAATCGCTGGTCTTTGGTACAGTGCATCAGCCCACAGTGTAGAAATAAATCCTGACTGGTACCAGTGACCGGCTAGGAGTCTTACAGGGTTAGCCAGGCTACTACTAAATTTTCCATCACAGAGGGGGGAGGGAGAGGTTTTTGCCTTGTAATTGCACGACAGCGCCCCCTCTGATCGATTGGGCACCGACAATCTGCCTCAACCGATGCCACATAAATTGTACTCATTCAGTGGCTGTGCCCATAACCTAGCGAATGGCAAACTGAAAATAAGCAACAGAGCACAGGGACGGCTAATCCGCACTCTCCGCAATTGATGAAGCGCATTACCGCGATGTGAAGGGCTGCCAAGGGCTTTCACATATAACTGGTAATTCCAAATTCAGAGAAAATAAAAAAGTGATTTAAACTGTCTAAAAAAAACCTTATGGTCATGAGTCATTGTGAAAACTGATGGTTCTCACCAAAAAAGTGATACCGTTTCACAGCTGTTTTATGGGATTTCACTGCAATCACCCAGATTTCATTTCAGCAAGCTGGAAATCGATCCAGTTTCTGGTCAACCCCATGGACCAAATTAAGACTTAATGTTGTACAATCTCCCTGTTAAAGGTAGCAATAATAATGAAAATAATAATTCCAGAGCTGTGTAATAAATTATCCACATCCGCTACCCAGTCAATATTGTCTTCCTCTACACTTTATCTTACTGAAGTGCGTTGAGCACGGAGAACACATCTGTTGCTGAATGAACATCTGTGCTTATTTGCATATTAATGAATAATTATGTTAATTTGATTGCCACTGGCCCCTCTATTGCAATGGGTTAAGGATATTCCCCTGTTTGATGTCCTGATAATTATTTTGTGTTCTTGTGCACAAGGTATAAACTCCACAATGCATTTTGTTTGCAGAGGGGAAAATGATTATCATCTCGACAATAAGCCATACAAAAAGATCAACACTCAATCAGCACTCTATTTCACAGGCACTCGTGAATACGTGCAGTTTTCTTCAATTTGAACAAGAAAACTATGCATTGCAATTGCAGGTATCCCAAGTATCAGAAGATGTTATAGTATTAGTAGTAGCATTTCAAATAACAGCCAATGTACACCAGCTTTATTTTAATAAATAATCAGCGCCATAAATATGCTCAGCACCATAAAAATAATAAAGGAATATGCTATTCATAACTTAGAAAATGGAATAGAGAAATAAGGGAAATGCTTCTTTAATTTTTAATCAGAATGCTGCTTCAAGGGCACACCAGACTGTTGTACCAGCTGCCTGTTGTACTGTTTTCTTAGGTGTCACACGAAAAACTTTAAATAAATGCTGTTATACACCAATAATGACAATGAGGCTGTCAAGTTTGATAATCAATTTGCATACAGCCTAGTATCAATATTAGTGTTTACCTAAAGCAAAGAAAATGCATCATTTGCATCATTTAATGTCATAATGCAAATACTTCAAAGATTCTAATCAAGAAAATGCTATTATATTCAAATGTCTGCCTGACAAAAATGCAAAGGGTCAAAGTTTGAATTTACATTCCCTCATAAGCACAATAAGGCCTGTGCTGGTATGAGATTTTGACCGTACGATAACCTTAGGAAAAATGCCAGAGTTTCACAGTATTGCACACCTCTAAATCACCAGGTTAATATTAATATTAATATTACATATTCATTGCCATGGTTTATTTTCAGATCACATATACAGTAGAACATTAGGAACATTATATACACTCATAAGTACTTTATTAGGAACCTATTTATTCATGCGATTATCTAATCAGTCAATTGTGTGGCAGTAGTGCAGTGCATAAAATCATGCAGATATGGGTCAGGAGCTTCAGTTAATGTTCACATCAACCATGAGAATAGGGAAAAATGTGATGTCAATGACTTTGACCGTGGCATGATTGTTGGTGCCAGAGAGGCTGGTTTGAGTATTTCTGTAGCTGCTGATTTCCTGGGATTTTCACACACAACAGTCTCTAGACTCTAGAGAATGGCGTGGGGGAAAAAAAACATCCAGTGAGCAGCAGTTCTCCGGGTGGAAACACATTCTTAATGAAAGAGGTCGGAGGAGAAGGGCCAGACTAGTCGAAGTTGACAGGAAGGTGACAGTAATGCAAATAACCACAAAATACAACAGTGGTATGCTGAACACACAAAGTGTCAAACCTCTAAGTGGATAGGCTACAGTAGCAGAAGACTTAATAAGTCTACAAAATAGGTCTAATAAATAACTAATAAAGTGTTTACTGAGTGCATAGCAGGTCTGAGCACCCAAGGCTCCATTGTGCCCAACCAATCACAGAATGAACATTGTGACTAGTGGGCAAATACATTATTATTGTCCTGCATGGATTATCCACAGCCTAGCGCATAAGGGGCAATAAATGCTAATAACTCAATACAAAATTTGAGTATGGCATATGCTTTAAAAACCGTTAGTTCAACAAACATCAGTTTCAAGGTTACTTACTTTTTAAACTTTATAATAGCCTCTAAGCATGTCAAACTTCTGTAGAGAATGTATTGTGAACATTATAAATTTTTATTATTTGTGGTACTTGCCTGGCAGTAAGCCTAGTATTGTCTTTTTTTCTGCCAAGAAATATGCCTCTGTATGTTGCCATCCAATGTCAAGTGTCTATTTTTATTATGTGGTGATGTAGAACAATTTAACCGATAGTGGAGAAATTTTAAAGTCAGGTAGTTGTGCCTCATTACTGGCCTGATTACTTGATCTGACGTGTTGTGAGGGCCTTGGCATGCTATAGGCAACTCCAATCCTGGGGGGCCGGTGTGTATGCAGGATTTTTCTGTTACCAGTTACCCTGGCTCAATCAGCTAATTACCCATGCTACAAGACAAGAACATTTATCAGCTGCTGTTTATATCATGGAATGTGGCTACAAATCTGACAGATCGTGTAAATGATTGGGCTAATTAAATAATTAAGAGCAGAAGCTGGGCCGAAATCCAGAAACAGATACGGCCCCCCCTTGCTGATCCCTCCTGTAGGCCTCACTAGTTGGGATGTTGTTTGCTTCAGTGACCATCTGTTTACGTCTGTTTACCTTGTCATATGGTTCCCAATAGCCTAACTTACAACCCAACTGTATCTAATGTAAATAATGGTCTCCTTCCCACAGTTCCCTGATTGCTGCCACCACCAGCTATTCTAAGAACATTGTTGAAAACATTTGCATAAATGGAACACATGTTTCCATTCAAGATTTATGGTTATGCTTCTCTATGTTAAAGTTACAACCTCTTAGAATGCTCTGTGAAAGCCAAACTGATATTTTTCCAATGCCACCCATCCAATTCCCTGCCTTAGATCATAGCTAATAAGCCATGTTCTCTGCCTTATCTAGAGAAGTCATGGTATCTCAATACCTAGCTATTGCCAAAGTTAATTTGAAGAGAACTTCAACTTAAATTTCGATGGATGTTGCTCTCCTAAATGTGCACTTAACCAGCACTTTCTTGGGTGACCTTCCTATTCTAAGACATGGCCATCGGCATTACTTTAGTAGCCAAAATGTTCCCATACTGCTGACTTTGTCTTTTTCAACGGGGCAAGTGTTCGGGGGGTTAACCTCATTCTGCCATGTCAGACAAAGCTGTGCCTGTGCATGCTGGATCCAAGTAAAATTATCTCAGGTTTGTTTGTTTTTGTTTTTATCCGTTTCATCCAGCTGATCGCTCAATGGTTGGTCGACACATCATTATAAATCACATCGGTTGAAGCATGTAGTTGTGTAAGCGGGTCCTTCATGGTAAATGTTAAGAGTAAATTCTAGATGTTTCTATGAACAGTCATTAAAAACAGAATGGTTTGAGGGAAAATGTTTGTGGTTTCAACACCATGATGTTTTCAGACTGCGGTATACCACCTTAAAACAGGGTGGTCTGTAGCGTAGTGGTTAAGGTACATGACGGGGACACGCAAGGTCGGTTGTCTGATCCCTGGTGTAGCCACAAAAAGAGCAACGGCCTTAACCCTGCATTGCTCCAGGGGGGGATTGTCTCCTGCTTAGTCTAATCAACTGTACGTCGCTCTGGATAAGCATGTCTGCCAAATGCCATTGATGTAAACTGAAACCATCCAGATGAGCAGTAAGAAGATGTGAAGAATTCCCTGCTGGAAATCCAGCTATGCCAGCTGGGCCAGCTTGAAAACTGAGCTGGGCAAGCTGGTCATAAAGCTGGTCAAGCTGGGTATGAGCTGGTCAACCAGCATGGTCAAACTGGTCATAAGGTGGTCAAGCTGGGTATGAGCTGGTCAACCAGCATGGTCAAACTGGTCATAAGCTGGTCTAGCTGGGTATGAGCTGGTCAACCAGCATGGTCAAACTGGTCATAAAGCTGGTCAAGCTGGGTATGAAAAACATAGCTTGAGCTGGTCAAGCCATGTCAAGCTAGGATCTGGTGAACCAGCTACAAGCTGTTTCAAAACCTAGCTTCAGTTGTTTTGTACAGCAGGGTGTCCTTGAGCACACTGCGTGATGCCAGATTAGGGCGCCAATCCGTTTAGTATTTTACAAGGAAATGAAGAGTGCAAACACAAGTTCCTTTCTCCTTTTTTGTGGCATCTGACATTTCTTGGCAAAGATGGAAGAGGCTGGCTCATGTCATTATCA
Source organism: Conger conger (assembly GCF_963514075.1). NCBI lineage: Eukaryota > Metazoa > Chordata > Actinopteri > Anguilliformes > Congridae > Conger > Conger conger. Next base: position 34,720,629 of record NC_083766.1, on the reverse strand, counting down.
ACTAATGGGAGCATGTGCACGCCTTTTCATCAGTGGTCGATTGCTGGGTGATCAAATTCTTGCAGAAATGTGATGTGAAATGGGTTAGGTGGATTAAACATTGCAGTCTTATGACAAGATTGTCCTTGTCATCTCAGCAGAACAAGAAGATCATGCATTCTCCACAAAGACTGCATTTACATGCACACTAATACTCTGCTCTTACCCCAATTACGGCAATATTCCAATTATTGAAATGGTCACGTAAGTTCCTTATCTTTTTATCGATGTTAGGTCATAATCGGCATATTCAAAACCTAGTTGAGGAACCCAATTCCTTTTGACTTTTTCTGAATTTGTTTTTTCATCTCATTCGGATTTCTTCTGGCCTTTTGAATGTCAGGCAGAAGTCAAAGAGCCCAGATGGCTGCCATGTACACCGTGTTCATTGAACATATCCCGATTACGGGAAGAATCGTGTAAACACGGCTATTTGAATAATCGCATTACTTATATACATGTGTGGTCTAAATACTGCCATAAAATGATTACTCCCAACAAGTGGGGTGTCGGTGTGCTTGTAAACATACAGTAGCCGGCGACCGAATAAATACACCAAAGAAATCCTATATATTTTTTCTCTCGTTAGAAAGCATACAAATGAATCTAAAAGCAATGAAATGCATTTCTGGGCCCAAATGAAATGCTTGTATAAAAAAAGTGTAATCACCAGCACAATCTTGTATTCTACAGGGGGAAAAAGGCTTTTCAGTGTTAATCTTTAAAGGTCATCTGTTCTCCGGGGAATAGTTTTGGTATTACTATTACTGTAGGAGTTTATCGACAGATGCAATTTCTTCTGGGGGCAGATGTGCCACTGGAGGAAGTGGTGCGTGACCTATATGAAAAGATAATTGGGCCACTGGTAATGCATGAAAACAAACAAGCAGAAGGAAAGGGTCCCACTTACGTACACCAATTTGTTATGCATTTGTTTGACATTACCAGACCGCTAGTGTCTCTGCCTGCATTTATTGCACATAGTCTGCAAAACTACTGAGGCTGTTTTTTGGCTTGTTGTGCGTCAGTTGCTGATGGGATAAAAGCTACAACAGACAGCCTTGTGAAATAAAGAGAATAATCTAATTTGTTTGGTTTTATGAGAACCGAGATTAGAATCATTATCGGTAGAGGCACGTAGGATCAAGCTGAAAACACGACCCCCAACCGCCTTCTGATATTCCCGTTTGGCACTGTGGGAAAACCTGAGAAACGCACTCTTTATCTGCCATTAGTATTTACAAACAGGAGCCATTATTAAACCGGAAACCCTATAAGCTACTTGAAGGATTCTAAAATCATCCCGTTAATTAAGGCTGACCCATCAAACTGGAGTAACATCAGCATCAACAACAGCCTGAATATGACCTACTTTTCTTCTCCCTTTCCGTGCTCACGCAGTGTCTAAAGGAAACATGGATATGCGCTCCCCATATAACAAAGACAGGCTTGACTCAACCGAGGCGAAAAAAGAAGATTGTCAGAGCATGCTTAAAGTAATGCTATATATCGAAGGAAATGGAGCTGTAATCTCAGCAATCAAATCACCAGGGAGCAGATTGCGCCCCCCCTCCCCCTTCCCCCACTGTGAAAAACCTCTCCACAGCCCGTTCCCAATGACAGCTTCTCCTCACAAGCCATTCAGAGGCACGAGTCAAAAAACATTCAAGTGCAGTTTTTTTTTCTTTTACAATCAGGCCAGGAGCTTTCCGTAACAAAGGGAGCCCGTGGGGGGCTTTGTTCAAAGATTGCCGGGTTGATGTCACCGAGAGCTTGTGTCACGCTCATAGGATACAGCCGGCTTAATCCCCTTCTTAACAGCCCAGTATATTAAGGCATTTTCCCGCTTCAAACCCCCTGTACTGCTATATCAGCACAGGGAATGGGCACCTGGGTTGTGACAGGCACAGCATGCCTTTCTCATCAATCAATATGACATGGTGGGCCACCGAAAATAACCTGCCTGCCCCGCCCGCAGTGTCTGTGCACAGCTCACCCCCCCCCCCCCCCCCCCACCCCCTTACCCTTACCCTTACCCCCTCCTCCTGAAAATATCACCTGACCTACCAAAAACAGGGCTACGGTGTGCCCGCCAGCGCAAATCCAGACCCCGGGGCCAAATCTCCGGCCGGATGTGTGAGAGAGAGAGAGAGAGAGAGAGAAAGAGAGAGAGAGAGAGAGAGAGAGGAGGGAAATAGAGAATGAGAGGAAGAAGAGAGAGGAAGGGGAGGAGTGAGAGAGAGCAGAAGAGAGAAGAGGGGGAGAGAGAAGCAAGGGAAGAGAGAGAGAATGAAGAGAAAGAAAAGAGGGGGAGAGAGAAGTGGGGGAAGAGAGATAGGAGAGGCAGAGCGAGAAAAGGAAAAGAAGGAGCCGGGCAGAGTGAGACGGAGAGAGGGAGAGATAGAGAGGGGGGCAGCGGGTGTTAGAGTGCATAACAGATTGTGCCCTCGAAGGTGAACCATGCGGCGTGACGGGGCACAGACATGCTCCGACTGCCAGCCCGGCGAAACGCACCTCCACCCCCCCCCGCCAGACCAGCTGCAGCTGCCCTACTGCAGACAACGCCCGCCGCCCTGCCACACGCAGGCCCCCACGAGGGCGAGAGGGCCGCTCCCGCTCCTCTCAGAGGACGGGCCCATCCCTCCGTCACGCTCGGCTTCTCCGCTTTGGTAATTTCCAACAGGCTGCGGGACACAGATTTAGATAGCCATCTAAATCATTATCTGCCTCCCTTATTAAAGAGCGATTTATAAAAATGCGGCCCCTTCCATCTTGCTCCAGATGGGAGACCAATGTGGCAGGATCAGCGCTGATCTATGTAATCCATCCAAAGATACTGTGTGTTCAAATGGCACCGTTTACAGGAAAACTCTGGAAACCGTGCCAAGCTAATGAAGTCAAAGGAGGCTTAAAGTCTCATATAAAGAAGTGGCACTCCAGGCTCCATTACCATGGCGATGGCAGCCATTATCTCTAGAATGCATAATATGATCACTGTCGATTTCATTTTAAGCGTTTTCACGGTATGTTATGAGATGACAATATCACTTGTCTGGATCATTTTACTGATCTGTATCGTGGCACACACACCAGTGCGGGGACTCTTCACTGCTGCACTGCCACTGTACTTTGATGGGAAAAGCCAAGTGGTTGGGAAGTGAGTTCCTGGTACACACTTTCATGCATATACCAGGACCCGATATCCAGCATTTTGCCAGGTTTAGCATCAAAGCAGACCGTGCACATTTCTTCCCATGCGTTTCGCATTCGAATTTGCCGCAATATCGGTTCGAAAAGCCAATCTATGGGTCCATTGTCCCCCCTGGATCCCGTGGGCTGAGAAGGGAACCTGAACTCTCAGTCACCCACTTCAAGTCTGGGTATCTAAAACTTCAGCAAGAAAAACTTCCCCTCTCCTTGGGCCTTCTGCTATGAGTAACTTCAGAAAACAATGCACAGTATTCAGAAAACAAATGGGTCAAAGTGTAAGTTTCTTTATTCCTGTGGTTCATGTCAGTCACTGCTCCTGCCGCTTGAATTGAACATAATTCAGTGGCTGTCACATTAGCTCATGTGACTGGCACTAAATGCCTTTAGTCATCTGACTACTTTTGTGCAAGGGTGAATAACCAAACCCTGGCTGTAATGTTTCTGTATCTGTCCTGTTTGTATTTATGTTTATTCTGGTTATTTATTCATTATCATACATCCTTGGTTATTGTTTTCCATTACAGTTTCTCATTTGTGATCCCCTGTTATGTCTGCGTCTGAATGTTTACCAGCCGAGTCACTCCCCTCTCTGGGTGTTTACGGTAGTTTCGGGTTTTCAGCATTCCTGCCAAACTCGCAATTCTTACTTCCTGCTTCTCTTGGTAGTTAAATGTTGTAAAGCACTATTCTTACTAACTACTACTAATCTAGATATTGTACAGTACTAATCCAATACACTTACTGTCTGTCTAACTAACTAACAGTCACTTTTATTGGGTAGTTAGAAGTATTCACGTAACTAATTCACTAACGCAATCTCTTAGTGTTTCTGCACTGTTCTATAACTCCGCCTCCCTATGCTATCCCTGATTACTCGCTCAGTTTCAGCGAAGTGTTCGCACCTGTCTCTGACTATCACTACGTCTTCAATCTATGCAAATGTCTACTCCCTAATCTGAAGCCGTATGTTTTACATGTTTGGTTACGTGCATCCAGTCCACGTTTTCGTCTCCCTCCTGTTATGATGTTATTACCCTATTATGTTTCCCCACCTGTTGTCTGTTGTTTAGCCCACCTTTTTCCCAGCCGCACCTAGATTGTCACCTTCCCTCATGTATTTAAACCTCAGTCTCCGTTTCACCCATTGTCAGAACGTTGATAGAGCCAAATTACTTGTACGCCTATATCTTGAGATTCCTAAAGACACCCCTTTGACTTTGATTTTCGAGCTTGCCTTGCCCTCTTGTTTTGTTTGCCCTTCTGCTTTCCTGGTTTTTGATTATCTGCTTTGTTTTAGTGACATCGGTTTTTGCCTTCGCTCTTTTGTACTTTCGCCTTTTGAGTTACTGGATTTTTGACCTTTTTGCCTGTTTTCTCGATTATACTTTCGCTTTCTGTTTTTGTCATTGTCTTGGATCTCCTGGCTTATGAACTCGGAATAAATAACTACATTTTTGGTTTATCCCCTGGTCTGCGTCTGGGTCCTCAGTGTTGTACATAACACTGACAAAGTTATCATACTTAAAATGTTCACCTCCAGCCTAGATTTGAGCTATACGCTAGCCTTATCTAATTCCCAGTTAAATGAACTAAAATAGACTTTCCTGTTTTGATGCATGCATTCATACAGGAGAAAAGAATATCCTCCCCCTCTTTAACAATGGATCTCGTTTTACATTTTCATTACAATGCCTCTGTTGTGAGCCCAATATCAAATATTCACATTGATATCAGTGACCGACAAAAGTGGGAACCTACACTTGCAACAGTGAGCAAGTTAAAATCCATCTTGTCTCTTGAATTGAGTTTGCGTACATCAAATAAAATTCAAATATGTTTGGGATGATTTCCAGATATACACATTTCACGAAATGTTTTCTTCTCTCGGAGCAGAAATGTATAATGCATTTAAGATTATGGAGAAGACAGGGCTCCACGTTTGTAATTTTTTCTCACATATCCAATGTGCAGTGTGTAGTGTGTACCATTTTGGATGGATGTGGAAAATGTTTTGGTAAATGTGTTTTTCTGTGTTCTTCCATACCTATCAAAGTTACTTTGTCCTTTCCCTTTGAGCCAAGACCAGTACCTTTGAACTAAAGCACACTGTCACCCAGTTATGTCAGTAGAAGAATCAAAATTTATCTCCACAAAAACAGCTATTTTTTAATACAGTAAATGCCAGGTGCCAGATTGAATCCCTGTTTAACCTTTGCTGGCTTTTTAAAGTATTAGATTCTTAGTCAAAATGTCAATGATGGGGCAAAACTGTGTATAGAACACATTTTAACAGGTCGTCCTTCCTTTCTTTTTTCAATAAAGCTGCATCGTCTGTATTGATCACTTGGGATGTTAGCTTTATTTCAGGTGACTCATACACAATGAGATCTGTCCCAGGATGAAACACTTCCCAGAGTGCACTGGGCAGCAAAGCCACTATGAATGAAAAATTTGAACAGAAACACGTTCCGCCATTTGAAGCTTTTCTGAAAAGCTGTCAGGAAGCTGTCAATGCCAGCTATATTCCAACTCACTGACACAGGTATTAGACGATCAAAGGCTTGGGTGGCAGAAAAGCATGTTAGATAACTTCGTTGAACATTTAAAAGTTGCTCAACCTGAAAGTTGTACCGAGACAGATCCAGATGAAGACAAGCGTATACGTGCATGCCCTTGCTGTCAAAATAAATAAATAAGATACAACATTGGTTTCCACAGGGAACATTCTGCAGGTCTTTTACACCCTGCATTACAAAAACATCAGCAGAACCACGCCGAGGTGGCAAGTCCAGGTCCGTAGCTGTGTGCTGTTATAAGAGATCAGTGCTCTGTGCATACGGGTACTGAAATTGAATTGGCACCATCGCCTGGGGAATGCCCTGGGCTACAAGGATCATTTTTGGTGAGTCAGCAAACTGCTTATGTGATGTGCTGCATTTCTGTGACAAGGAATAGTGCAAGCACTCATATCACCACAGACCATTTCTCTCAGTCTAACCTTTGGTGTCAACATTTTCTGAACACCTGGCAGAAACACAGGACAGAATAGTTCCTGTCCTTGTCTGCTTGTAACGACTATACTGGCTGAAAATATGGTGGAGGCAGCATGCGACTGTAATTGTTTTCCTGACAGGCAATAATTGTTATTTTTCCAAGCATATCACTATTAGTGAATTCGTAGGCCAAGACTTAAAACCAATTAACGAGTCATTTTGCAGAATCCCAGGGCAGGACAGACTTTTGAAGAGGAAAAGCAGAGTAAATTGGACACTCTGAAATCCAGGAAACCATGATCCTCAAATACTCTGTTCCCTAGCTGATTTGTCTAATTTTCTTGCCAGCTTTAGAGCAATTCCCACATTCCAGCGGGTGCACTCATGAGCATACATCAAATACAACCAGACATGAAATTACTTTGACTGCCATTTGCTGTTTAGAGGTGAACATGAATTCCAGCCATTTATTTCTGGATTTCTCTTATTCAAATCCAGCAAGTCTCACAGGAAAATTGAGAAAATTAATTGGGAACATATGCATTGCAAGACTCGTACTGCATATTTTCATGAAAGGAACAAGGTGTGGAATTAACTCAGCAGGCTGTCAACCCATCCCATATTTATTGAAATACTTACTCATCTAGGCACCTGATAGATTAGGCACAAATATAAAAAGGGCGGGGGGGAATTGGATGATATATTAGGATACCCATAAATCAATAATTCTGAGCTATTTTCTCGTTCTTTCCTGGCAACAAGGAATTCCCAAACGGTTCAAGAAACTCATTATCCATGGGCGCAGGATGGAGCAGATATCCCACTTTCTTACTGAAACAGAGTCATGTGTACAAGCGAAGTCAGCGCTGCTACCTGCTGTTACCTTCTCCCTCATCGCCTCCGATTGATCTTTTGACAAACTTCCTGGAGGTGGTTTTCACCCGCCATAAAAATCAGCTCAGCTGACACGGTGCTGCAGGAGCGAGCGGCAGTCCGCGGGGCAGCCAGGCACGGCCAGTCGATAGCAGAGAGAGAGGCACATCTCTGATGAGTCCGGGAGGGGGTGACAGGCAAATTTCTCATTTCATTTTTTTTGAGCTTAGAAACAAGAAATAATATCAAAGCATATGTTTATCAAAGTTCATTCTAAGTTGTTTTTGTGTTCTTGCATTTCTGTGCAAAAACCAGGTTTCGGGGGAAGGAGGCGTCAGTTTCTGTGAGTCTTCCTTTCTCTGACTGCAGCATGAGTCAAAATAGTGTTATGACATTTGACTGAACATTGAGCAAACTAGAAACGGTTTTGGGCTTCGAAATTGCATTGGCCAAAAGATGCTGCTGACTGAGAAAGGAAGATATTAGACAAGAAGATATGTGCATAGAAGAAATACCCTACAAGGCAAAATGATTAGTTGTGACATTAAGCCCTGGCTTCTGTTTTAGGGAAATATCTAAATGATTTGGTTATTGTGACACTTGTGACGCTAAAATAATAGGTCAGGTATTAGGCGAAGCAAAATAGTACAAAGAGCAAGCCCCTCTTGCATTTTGGGCAAAGTATCGGTATAAGGACATGCCCCCATTCTTTATTGGCTCGCAAGTACGAATAAAGTCTTACAATAATACTCAAAGGTCTTGCTGTGTTGAACAGTTTTCACTGAATAAAGGATATTTTCCACGACAGGGGGGGAGAGAAGGTTCACAGCCAGGGTGACCCAGCACCGCTTGCCCGAGAGAGACCTGGGGGGGGGGGGGGGGGGGCGGGCACCAGGGACGGCTGCACAGCATAAGCACCATCATGCAGATTAAATGAGCAGAGGCAGATGGAGTCCCAAGGTGAACCACAGGAGTGAGAACAGCCTTGGTGAGGAGCGCTCACGGACTCCATTTTCACGTGCGCAGTGCTCATTGTCAGGTTTTTATTTTTTTTCATGGCTGAATTGGCCCTGATGCCTCCTGAGATGTGTTCTGAGATCTCCCTCTGCAGTGCTGATTAAACTATTGTACTGTAATGAATCCCATCCCAGACACCCCGGGTTACAAGGGCCCAAGCATTAGCTGGTACATTGTACCACAGACTCCTGCTACATGAATCTGGAATCTAACAATGTGCTTTTTAGCACATGCGCACGCTACAAAAGGTTTCAGAGCTCTCTTTCTTTGACCCGAAGCAACCATTCTGTTTCAAAACACTGTGGTTCCTTTCCCCCCCCCCACTTTTGGATAAATACCATTTTGGGATAAATGACGGGGTAGATAATGTGTCATGCATTAAGCGTGGCATATGATATATATTTTAGTTTGGAATAGGAAACAGAAAATGGTGGTCAACCATGATTGTAGACAAATATCACATCCTTTGGAGCTGCCATAGCAAATCCACTGCCGAGTTTCACAAGAATATCATTTAAAAGGTGGTTATAAGGCACCATCTGTGCTGTAATTCATCTTCACCTTCAAATCTTTTTATAGGCATGTTTTATCAATTATATTTTTTGGGCAGTTTTGAGTACACATAAGTGTATCTTCAAGAAATAAAAATCATTGCTCTCCTTTCATCTCCAATACATTTATTAAGATGGCTAATGGTTAAGTATGAATGCGTCTGTACAGGTTGGCAGCTTCGCTGACATTTTGAGTTGCAGGCTTGTAGTTCTGCATTACAACAAATGAGAACTGGATATGATCATCATTTGTCTTTTCACAAATGCAACTGATAGTTGCTTTCTCTTTTTTTCAGTTTGGTGGGTTTGTTTACGTCCCCTTGTTAAATGTGTGTGCATGAAAAAAGGTAAAATAACCCTTGCATGCAATTGTCCATGTTTATTACAAGTTTATTACAAGAGTGACGCAGAAGTAGTGAAGAATAGTGAAGAAGACTGAAGCAGACCTTTACATTTACATTTTTGTCATTTGGCAGACGCTTTTAATCCAAAGCGACTTACAAATGCAGACCTAAAGATAGTGACAACAAGGTTACCACGTTAAAGTAGCAAAAGCAAATTTTCACACCATTAAACACGAACGCACAGAAATTCCGCCGTGCTACAGCCGCCAACCTGAGCCTGAATAACACAACACAGCCAAATGTTAGTTCACCTGAAAACAGAGGCCATTTAATGCATCCCAGCTATAATCTCTGCCCTCTGCAGAACCACTGATGTTCCAGGATGAGCTCAGATCCACCTCCTCTGCAGGCAGAAGCCAGACTCTCTCCAGGTGAGCAGTCATTGCAGCTGCCTTATAGGTTCCCTTGTTTTTTTTTTTTTGTTTTATGAATACCAACGAGGATCGGACAGGCCGTCCCAGGGGAACACAGATGATGGATGGCAGCCATCTAAATGGATAGCAGGCAAGTCCTTAAGCATACCCTTAAACACTGTTAAAGGCTGTGATGGAAAGACACGCTTTCACATGAGAACTGAGAACTCTTGAGATACGCGGTTATGTGTACTTTCTGGATCACTCTGGAATCCACACATTTTTCAAAGCCGTTATTTGAGAATTATGGCACAGTGCCTTTGCACAACAGCATGACAGGCAAACAAACAGCTGAGGCCTTATACGCCAGAGAACAAATCAAAGGGTAAAACAAGTGATTGTCCTTTTATATTGGCAACAGCCTTATAAGAGATGGGCATTTATTTCCCTGGGCTGCCAGAAGTCAAATGGTTAGATTTTTATTTAAAATAATGTGAACATTCAAAAACTATTTAATTCTCAAAGGTCACCCAGGGCACCCACATGTATCAACTGTGTCACGGAAATGTTTCGAACAAACGATGATCTTATGAGGGGTCATTGAATTTCAGTCAAGGAAAAACCAAATAATGCCATCTCAATATCACAGCCCTGAGAACGACTGGGATGTGGTGGGATTCATAAACATGCCGATTAAATTAATCCCCATTTAGTGATTAAGTAATTAAGTAGCTAAACATTAGATATTCCACCTCCTCCACAGCCAGACTTCAACTCTCATTCACGCTCTTTGTGGGGCAGTAGCCCATATACCATGAAATTCAATTCCATCAACTTCTCTGAAATCTTCAACTTCTGTGTCCAGTTCTGGGGCCTCATTTATAAAACTGTGTGTAGGATTCACGTCAAAAGGTTGCGTACGCATGAAACCCAGGATGTGCGTACGCACAAAAATATTCTGATTTATAAAACAGTGCACACGCACGTCCCATGCCAGTTTTCCTTTATAAATCACAATCAACTGTAAATGTGGCGCACCTTTGCCAGCTTCATGTCCCGCCCACAGTTGCCTATAAATAGGCAGTGAAACACCCCTAATGAATATGCATTTCACGAAGACGACAATGGCAAACGCTGAAAAGAAGGCCAAGAAAAGGAATTTCTCACAGTGTGAGATTGAAGTTCTTGTTGGGGAGATGGACACCCGAAAGAAGACGTTATTTGGTGGGCACAGTGTGGGCATTACTAATGCCAAAAAGGCGTTAGAGTGGCAGCATGTGGCTGACGCTGTGAATGCTGTGGGGTCAGCGGTTCGGACCATCGCCAACATTATAAAAAAGTGGTCTGACATTAAAGTGGACGCTAAAAAGCGCATAGCCATGCACCGGTGGAGCGTTTGCGCCACGAGCAGGGGAGAGGGGACACCGGAGCTCACACCACTGGACGAGAAGCTGGCAGGGACAATCGGTGAACCCCTCCTGAGTGGAGTAGTGACGGAGGCAATAATAATAATGATAATAATACACGTTATTTGTCTAGCACCATTGAAAACACAGTTACAAAATTAAGAGATAAAACGAACAAAAATCCATAACAATAAACACATTATAAAACATAATATATGAATATGATAACAATATATGAAACTATGCGCTCGTATCTGCCCGACTGACGAATTGTAAACGGCATCAGTGCAGCGTAATTTGTCCGACTGTTCACCATATTATTTATGAGAATACATTTAATAACATGAAGTATTGTTTAACAATTTGGCTACATATTTGAGGGATTATTTTACAACAACATATCTCTGTTTATATTTATCATCCTAAATCATATTTTTTGGGCACTCCAGGGAGCATCAATCAAACAGCTGTTTGTTTATTCGTTGTAAGAGAGGTTTTTGCAAATTAACTCTTCAAATATGATACGTGAGAGGTAATATTTCGATTTATTTTACACAGTGGTATCAATTTCACACCGTTTCATCCCTTTGCCATCGGAGTCGCAGTTTCTCATTTCTCCAGTTAATGTGCAGTTAATGACCGCACATTTTCCCGTCAAGTTTGTTTTTTATGAATCCCAAAGTTTGCTTAGAAAGTGGCGTACGCATTCTTTTGTGCATACGCAAGGTTTATAAATGAGGCCCCTGGTGTGCTCCTCCCGGAGTCCAAAGTTCTGTGATATACACACCTAGTACATTGCATTCATTTAGTAGAGACTCCATAGCAACGAACACTGAAAGAGAACAGTGGATCGAACAAAGTTATGATATGAATCAACACTAGGCCCTGCCCCGTCTGTGTAATAACATTCCCAGTCCAGCAAGCATAAGTACAACATCGATAAATCTTAGTGACGTAAGTTCAATTAGCCAGTGTAGATTCAAAATACAAATCACTGTTTCATATGGCAAACATCAATATAAAACCATTAGTCATGCAATTACGATCAAAAAGTGATTATGAAAAGGGAGGGGAAAGAAATCTAGGATGTGGGAATACAAAGGCGGTAGACTGGAGAGGTGAGTCTTCAGTCTGCTTCAGAAAATGGGCAGAAATTCTGCTCTCCTGATGTCTTTGGGAAGCGTGTTCTAGTGCTTTGGGGCCGATGACTGGGACAGGTGCACGGGCAGGGAGGGAAGAGACAGACACCCCTGTGCTGTGGACCGTGGTCCGACCAGCGTGTACGGCTTAAAAATAGACCGGAAGGTATTGTGGAGTTGTTCCATCCATTGTCCTGTAGGCTTGTACCAAAGTTTTAAAATGTCTGCCAGCTGTAACAGGTAGCCAGAAGTGGGATGAGGAGGTGTGAGAAATGAGCATGCTCGGGAAGGCTGTGGACTATAAATACTAGTATAATAGTATATTAAGGCACTTTTGTCAAATAGGCCTCACTGCACAAGAAACCAGGGAGCGATAAAAAAATGAACCATGGAAATTGGGTTGATCCATCTGTAATCTTCTCAGGTGAGAAGTTAGCGTCATCCTTAGCGAAACCTGAAGAGACTTGTTAAATCATGAATAGCTGTAATCACCACTGTTGTGCTGAGCAAGATAACAGCGCTTTACAAACCGTTAAGGTGTTGAAGAGAAGTGAGGTTGCCTTGCTGCACTGGCTCGGGGAGAATTTTATCATTCTGCATATGAAGCTGACTGGATGGATGTGGGGTACTTAGTAAGGCAATGTCCTTGTATTAAATCACAAACTAATTAAACCGCAAAGGACGTGAAGCCTCAATGAATTACTGCCCGGGTGTATTGTTTAATGCTATATCTTTTTTTTCCTCTCAGATTCAGTCCCTTTGCAGGGACCAAAATGAAACGCATAAAGAAGTTAAAGAGATGGCAGACAATGTTCTCAGCACACTAAAAATAAAGTATATTAGACATAATTTTATTTGTCAGGTTCAACTATTTTGCCTTTATTGCAGATGGGGAGACTATGTATAAAAAGGCCCGAAATTCATACGTGATTCACCCGATTCATGCGAATACCCTTAAAATACAGCTAACAGTCTGCACTTTAACCTCCTACTCATTGTTCATTTTCAAATTCAACGTACTGGAGTACAGAGTCAAAACAACTAAAATTGTGTCACTGCGTGAATGAGTGAAGTGTGTATATATTTTATTCATTTAAAAAGCTGGTTGTGTATCTTGTAACATAACTACCTGGACATTGTAACATTGTTGTATTGTATATTTAAATATAATAAATGACAGGTTGTTTTACCATCATAATTTTGTGGAAAATGTACTCACAGCATAATTGACTAATTAGTTGGAAGTTCATTCAAGTTCATTCATCATGACCCTGCAGACTGATGTGTCATAAGTACTATTTGAGAAGGGGGGGGGGGGGGGGGGGGTCTTTCAGTGTCATGGAGGTAAAGCAATTGGTGAAATCCACCGATTAGTTTGGTTATGAGCCTGGAAGCAGAGTGATGGATTGTTCAATCAGTGTCATACCATTCTGGAGGGAAGAATGATGACTTGTGCTGTAGGTAGATTATATTTTCATTCTGCCAATAAACTTAGTGGACATCTCCAGGGGAAATGTTAGGGAAAATGGCACATTACCTTGCACAAAACATGCCATCCACAGAGAACCGATCTAACATGACAATTCTTGTTTGTATTATTGTTATAGTTATTGGTTGTTGTTGCACCACTACTACAACTAATAATAATAATAATATTCTTAATTATTACTACATCTTGACCTTTTATTATAAAGTTGCAATGGCTATATCCTCTGTGAGAAGAGTGTTATATCATAGTACATGCACCCATTCCACTTAAACTATGAACTGAACGGATCAGACGACCTTGGTAATTCATGAAACACTGCCAACACTATATTCCAAACATAGCACCTGCTCCTTTTCTGCATTCACTGCGTAAATGCCAAATTCATTGATTAATTAGATTAACAAAGGACGCTGTTCTTGAAATGTAAACTGGCCGGCCCACAAGACAGGCGTCACGTCAGCAAGTCACATCAAGGGCCTGCTGGACCGAGCCAGACCATCTGTGACCGCACTCCAGCAGGGTAGCGTAAAGCACCGTAACTAAAGGCACCCGGACAAAGATTGATTGTTGGATCAGACACTTATGGAGCAGTGGGGTGGAGGAAGCAAGGGACATCCGACTGTTTGCCAAAAGACCCATCACTGCACTTACACGTGTGATTTAAGGGCCGTTCACAGTCTGTGCTATTAAGGACCGGACACCACAAACAAAAACACACTAAAACACACCCAACGGCGGTATCGTTTATCGAGGGTATTAAAGCTGTCCTGAGCTTTCCTGTCACCTTAAACTCAGCACTAGATGGGAAGGTCTCTGAATTCCATAAAAATCACACATGAAAAAAGGGTCTCTCAAAAGCATGTCCCTTGCATCTCAATGCGCTGCTGCAAATATATTTTTGCCTACCCTGCTGAAAAAAACTGCTCAAGCTAGGACTTGAAACAGCTGGTAGCTGGTTGACCAGACCAGCAGACCAGCTCCATACTCAACATGGTTTGACCAGCTCAAGCTATGTTCTGAAACAGCTTGTAGCTGGTAATTTCAAGCTGGTCACAGCTGGATTTTACACCATTAACCAGCTTCCATTCCACGCCTGTTCAAAGTTTGACTGATTATCTGGGAACAGCTGTATGGCCTCAACATTTCTGCGTTGCTGGAACTCAGTGACTGACTGGTGTGTGGGAGTGTGTAACTGAATAACCTAAGCAAATGCAACAGGTGCAGGTGTTTGCACCTTCCAGATAGGTCTGGAAAAACCCAACTGCGTTGATTTCCTGTTTCACACTCCAAATTAGCTTTCTGCAGCTCCCATCAAAGACATTTTAATGATATGCACAGAATACTGTATACCAGTCCTGCTTGGTTATGGGCTTGTTTTATGGTTGAGCTTTGCTGGAGGTGGAATAATGGCACGTAACGACTGTATATGAATGTTGAGTTCTCATCTCATTATTTTCAGCAAATGTCAAACAATAATTATTACATTGCAAACCTATAAAAAAATTAGGCCAAGTCACAGATCAATGATTTATGGCGACCAATTAAACGCTGGTCCCGAACTGACTTGATTTACGGGAGCCTGAAGTCACTGCATTACTTATCCTCCACTGTGAGAAATTTGCTGCTAGCTACTTTCTTAAGTTTATACAAGTAGAACATCAGACATTGGGGACACGTAGCAGAATGCGACTCAGCCAGGAATTGTTAAAGTTATTGTGAAAGTCTGCTATTTCAGATCTTCCAGCAGGACCCTCTCAACAGAAGCTCCCCATTTTGGCAGGGTTATCGGGCACCAGCCCACACGATTTTGCCACGTTTCATAGATAAGTCGGCCGGTGACAAATGAAATACGGCAGAGGAGGGGAGAGAGAGCGGGGAGAGCTGGCTGCTAGCCTACGTGTTCCACAGCCTCTTCCTTTGTTCAAATAAATCACCCTGCAAAAACCCACCTTATTTCACATGCCACAGGCACCGTGGCACAAAACACACACCTGACACAATGGTGTCAGTACTAATGTCGTCTTTAAAAAATAAAAAAAATTAAACGGTGCCGTGTTCGGGAGGGGAGCCTTGCGACAGTTGGTTTATGGTTCATTTTGCACAAAAAAAAAATATGATATGAATAAAGATGCACCTCCAAGACAGAGGTGAGAATATAACATACGTCTCTGTCCCTCACAGTTCCTGAAACTAGGTGGACCCTCTCCTTCACATACGCGATTATGATGTCATCGATCTTGCCCGGCGACAGGGCTGTCCTCTGTCGTGCAGCATGTTGACTGCTGCTTTGTATTCCGTCTCGTGTCGCAGTATCCGGGCTCGTGTCACCATGATTGAGGGGTGCCCTCCCACCCCTCTGCTTCAGTCAGATCCATCACCCCCCTTTGCCGAATTCACAGCTTTCACATGGCCCCTAAAATGCGGCGCAGGGTACCGGGGTACACCGTGAATCACTCGCCTTCTTTGTCACGGTACCCACCGCGACTCCCCATGCATACGAGCCAGACCTGACACCGGTTGAAGGTCTCAAAAAGAAATTTATCATCCGCCATGGCAAAGCGGGCAGGCCATTAAACCTGAAGAACGGTGACGTTCTGCCCCGGCTCCCACCGGCGGGACATTACGAAAACCGGGCTTCGTGACTGATAGGTCTGGGGAAGCTCGCTCTAAATCATGCCATAATGGATAATGAGACTGTTATGGACCATCTCCAGTCATACATCTGGTGTTCGGCGCTACTCTGGAAGCTGTATCATCTGTTACAATCTGCAATGGGACAACGGGGTGAAATCTCCTACGCGTTCATTCACATCCACCGGACCGGTAACGCCTGGAGGGCACGGGAGAGAGGCGCAGATTTACAAGCGTTTCCCACCAGGAGCAGGCCGGGGCCGTCTCTGTCGGAGGTGCCCGTGAAATTCACGGCTTTCCGCGGGTAGAGCTGGCCGCGAGCCAGGGAAGGAGTCTTCACTTGACAAAATATTGAACATGCCACGCAGTCCATAAATCGCGAAGGGACTGCGCGGCTCTGCCTATGCAAAGCAGCAACGTTAAAGGTTTGAGCCCTCTTTCAAACGGCGTCAGCTGCAAAGAGGGCCGAGGACACGCAGCCTTCGGCCCCCGTGTTTTGTTGACTGTTGAGAACATTTCAATCACAAAGACAGATTCGTGCAGCTGACTCAGATGGAAGCGATCCGCATTACACACTCCCTGGGCAGACTTGAGCTTCTGTAACCGTCAGTCTCTCCCTGACTGACATTTAAATGTGTGATCGGATGATGCATCAATTTAATTCACTGTCCTGAGCAAACATACAGATAACAGACAGGCACTTTAATAAAAAATATGTGTGCCACATTCTATGTACAAGTTCAATGGTGTTGCCAACTGAATGTAAGCCTTAAAGAAAGTGCACATATGTTTTCCGTAATAACACATGCTGTTTAAATAAGCATAATGTGAGGAAAGCAATTCAATTAGAATTTAGTGGGCGATAAAATATAATGGAGGCTTAAATATCATTACAACAGAATTGTAAATGCCAATTAATTTAGTTAATTACCAGAACACTGCAACATTACTGAGAGCCCACAAAAACCAGGCATATTGATGAAGACACAGCTCCTGCACATAAAATTAATTCGATTTATTTTTACCATCCAGACTTATCGTGGAACTAAAATGTATTTAAGATAAATATGAATGGAAATCTGAGGAGGTTATGCAGTATTTATTTATTATCTAATGATCTTAACAAAAGACAAAAGATGGAAAAAGGCAGAATAAAAGATGTTTTTTCATCATGCTGTAACAAGATAACCCTGGCCGTCTGAATGCGCAGATATTGTGTGTGACGCACTGAGGATAACAGAGCATTACTTGTGAATGTGAAGATGACGTTATGTATTACAGTAGACCCTCTCAGATAATATATTGAAATCTTGAAATAATCTGAGTCTTGATTGAGCCTGCCTGAAGAGCCAGATGGGTGAGGTTTGTACTTTTGTAATCAGACGGATGTCACCTTACCACGCAACCTCAGTCAAGCTCAAGTTAATGCATTTCTAACAGTTTCAGAGCATAATTGGCACCGGTCTGATCGACTGTTAATTAAATATACTCCATTTCCCACAAATCAGTAATCTATTGTCATTATGGTCTTAGACCTATACAATATTTTGCATATTTCAGACACAATTTTAGACAAAGGGAATGTGAGTAAACAGAAAACATTTTTTTTCAAATTGGTAATGACCCCTGTGGAAAAGTAATTGCCATTGCCCCTTAAACTTAATCACTGCACCACCTTTAGCAGCAATAATTGCAACCGAACGCTTCCTATAATTTGATATCACATCACGATGGAGGAATGTCAGCCCACTCTTCTTTGCAGAACTGATTTATTTCAGACAAATTGTTAGGTTTTGAGCATGAACTGCTCGTTTCACCTGCTGTCAGGACTTTGACTGGGCCACTGTCTGTGTGGCTTGTAAATTAATCATCTTAATTTAATTTTCACTGTTCTCATTGTATTTTAAATATTTACATCCTCTGGCATAGGCAAGAGACATTCTCATGGAGGTTGACACTCACATGGTCCATCCGTCCATCTGTCTGTCTGGCTTTTTCCGGCTGCTGGAGGTTTACTGTGAGTTTGGGATATCATCGGTATCTTTGGACAGCTTGCCCACTTATTCTAGAACTGACACCCTGAGCAAAAGCAAGATCCCCCATCCATCTCCAGTCTCCATTTGGAGGGTGGAGAAAGATAGAAAGATACTGTATATTCGCTGGCACAATGCATTTGAAAAATAAACCTTAATTCTGCTTTTGTGAGAATGAGAAACAGGTTTTTAAAGAAACAAAATACCTCAAAGGAGTGTTGCATTAATTATACACTAACTGAAATTAATGGCCATGAAATACTAAACAGCTTTAATCTGCAACATTTGGCAGTAATTTTCTTGGTAGAAAAATGTGGACAAGTTTTTTTTCTTTTTTAAGTGCTCAGTACCCTTATTAGTATGTTTAAATTATTACACTGCTTGGATTTTAATTAAATTAAATATGATGATGAAGTGTCAAATATGAAGTGTCACAAAGACACCCTTCCAGGAAAATCATTTTAAAAAGTCTTGATAAAAAAAGAAACCAGATTATTTTTTTTATCTGCCCTCTTCCTTTGGGATCTAACAAAAAAAATGTTGCACTAATGGTGACTATAGTTTTTGGTTAGAATTGCTCTACAAATGTGTTTTGCTATTCATGGACTTGATGTTTTTCACTGTTGAGGAATGTCTGAAAGCATTCAGCTGAGAAACCTTAAACTGAGAATTACCCGGTGTTTAATTTAATTTAAGAACAAATGTAAATAAAATCCACACCATTGGACACACTGTACATTAACACTCTACATTACATTAACACCACAAATGTATACATTTTTTTTTAGAACTGCAGTCTGAAAGCCCAAATCTTCTCCCAACATGGCAGTCAATAGTTAAATCATTCCTGTATCTACCCTGGAATCTCTCTCTCTCCCTCTCCCTCTCCCTCAGACAAAAAGCACACAGGACATTTCAAAGTCACAAAGGAATAATGCTCCGCTAGCACTCGCCATTTTAATTCGGATTGCGTGAGGTAAAATGAAAAAAATAAACTGGTTGGTCATAGCGAATTGGTAAATAAAATTAGAAGAGGTAAATCTGCAAGGTACTTTGAGCTAGGAGTCAATTATGTTTGGCAAATTAGTGAGGGAAAGACTTGGGGCCTGCGGAGCACACCGGGCATTGTTATGTATTCTGTGCCAGGCCTCGCACTGATGTTGAAGGCTTGATTCATCTCTCAAGGGGCGAAGATTAGCTGGGAGTCTGGGGGCCTTTTTTCTCGGTTTAATAGGGAAAGCAGACAATATTCCTGATGGTAGCAGTCCTCGTTGGAGAAAACATTGAGTCTGAGGTGTATGGGATAAATGGAGCTAACTCAAAAGGGGATGGAGAAAAAGGTCAAACTCATGTCAACCACTCAATCTATCAGACAAGCAGGCCGATCTCTTGCCTCTGTCAGCCCCACCCGCTATGCCTGGCACATTATTATTCTGGCCCCGGCTCAAAAGCACTACGGCTTCCACAGTAAGCAGGTGAGTGTTCTCGCTGGGGCTTAATGTTAAGTGCGAAAGAAACTGTTCACACTTTATATCGGCCAATATTAAGGCCTCTGTTATGCAGACGCACGGCCGCGTCGTCGGGAGCATTTATCAGTCACCAAGGCACTTTCTGATGCCTTCAAGAACAATTCCAACAAGTTATGCCAGCAAATATTGTGACATGGTAGGTGTTGAAAAGAACATGTGAAAATCGGATGCATTAATTTTAATTAAATTACCGTCATTACCAGCGTTTCAGCACTAGACAACATGAAAGCATGTAATGTCAAAATGTTTGTACTGCTACAAAGCGCATGGCTACTTGAGGAATGTCTGGTTTTCCTCCTGACAGTGTGGCCCATTAGCATCACATTAAACTTTGACAAGTGTTATTTCTGTTAATAATACAAACATAAACGAGGATTCCACCCATTTGAAAATATGTGCCACTCTGGCCGAGCAGTCATAAAATCACATTTGTGTGTAAAAGTGCTTTGATAGCATAAAGGGCAGGCAGCCTACAGTACGCCTCCAGAGTAGGAAGAGTGGACCTTATACAATGGAGCATATTGTGCTAAAAAGCAGATTCAGCAATGCTTTTAGCAATCCTATGCACACAAATCCCACCACAACTAAATCTAATTAGGTTCCCAAAGCCACTGCCAAGAAAATATTTGTTTAAATCTGAAGTAGGCTACTAGGGTGGGCCGTCGAAGCCCTCGCCGCTGACTTCATAAAACAAAACCCGAAGCTTTAAACAGTATCACAGTGACAAAGCCACCCTTTGGTCACTCCAAAGACACCTTGTGGACAGCGCTGTGATAAACAGTCCGTGAATACTTTGTGCTGCAGGGTGCGCCAGAGACAAAATGGTGGACAGTGTAAATTAATATAGACATTTACCAAAGAATGAGGAGCTACAGGACAAGTAAGTGACCTTTCATATTAAATAATGGAAACCCTGATTCAGTATCTATTTATGTCACACAACTTTCATGCCCATAACAGAAAATGTCATTCTACTTGAAGTTTGAATTAATTAAAAAAATGCATTCCCTTTCATTCCCTTCAAAAAAGCACATATGTTGCTCACTTTTTCCAACTCTCTATTAATGAATTAATAACATATAATGTTGTGTGGAGCCCTGGATGCCTTTGCAATGATTACTTTTGGGAGGTGAATGTGAAATTTACATACATTTATATACAAAAATAAATCCAGGGGTTGATTGAAAATGTGCGGGAATGCAAGCAAGCCACAGTAATGTTGTGATATAATCAAATTATCCTATGTAAATCCCTGCAGGAATAGAGTGGCCATTTCCCCCTCATTTCTACATACTGTCATACTGTAGTAGACACATAAGTAAACTCGCTGTAAGTAATGTCTATGGTCACAGCTAATTCCACTGTGTTGAATATTAGCACTATCCAGGACCTTTGCACTGCACATCTCAGCAGGACAGGAAATCGGCCTTGTTCATTGTTGAGTCACATATATTATGTTTTCATATTTGATGGGCTGCTGCTCTTTTAACTTATTCAGTTATTGCTAAATTGCATCAAGTAGCATAAATGCCAATGTGGCTCATGCACTGCCAGGCATAACCAGTCAAATTCAGCATCATTTGCAAGATTAAAAAGCAATTAAGTTTCTAATTGCAGTCTAATTTGAAATAATAAGCAGGCAGCACCCCCAACCCACAATTCACAAAAGCTGCCAAGTGCCCTCATTATGGGTAATTTGTGAATGTCCTACATACTCTTCTTTATAAGAAAAAAAAATCATTTAAATTAATCAGCTGATGGCAGGGAGGATTTTGATACGTGCCACGTGCAATAAATACCGACCGTGGAATTAATCCATCAAAGATAATGTATGAAACTATGAACTATCGATTCAATGACATCGACCCCACAGGCCATACTAAAACAAGGACCTCTCGGGCTCCAGCTAAGAATTCAATGCAAAAATGTATTGCATAACAATTATGCAATATTCATTATGACAGTATTAAAGCAACAGCAGCTATTCTTCCAAGAGGCCAGGGGCAGTAAGGGCTATTAATCCTGTGTTCTGGGGTCCAGTACATTCAGTGCTACAGGTGTCTCCACTCCCTGGTAGAGTCACAGGACCAGAGGCAGGGTCAACTCCACTCACTGGCAGGTAACCGCTATGGCGTGCTGCCAGTCATAGCAGCTGCTCCCAACGCCTAAACCGGTGGAAAAATAAGTGTAAATAAACGGCGGTAAACCACAGACGTATTGTGTCTTGTCCGTTCGCCATGTGTGTGTGTGTGTGTGTGTGTGTGTTGTGTGTGTTTGTGTGAGAGAGAGCACGAGAGAGTAAGTCTGTGTGTGAAAGAGATTTTCTGGCAATCAGAAAGATATATGAGCAAGTAGTATAAATAATGGAGTTTACATTACTACAGCACTATGGGCAAATGTGGCAAATATTGCATTTGTTAGGTGGCAGAACAAATGGTAGCTGCAGTCTGGTCGCCCTATGTGTCGTATATGTTTCCATGGCCCCCGGGGAAAGGAAATACGCGACTGTAACTCGCTTCCATTGCTCTTCGTTTTTACCGTTTTTTAAATTTTTTAATCTAAATCTGCAGAACGCGGCGCAGTCAGTGTGGGGCCCGGCTTCAATTGTAGCAATATTAGCAAGCGACGGCCATAATTTGAGGCCTTTGTCAGGTTGCGGTTTGCATTTAAATTCGTCATTACCAACCATGTTTTCCCTAGATTTCCCCCGATCACAGGTGTCGGCGAATCCCACCGAGAGGCCTCCGACATCCATTATGAAAACGCACTTAAGAGCTGCAGTTTGCGACGCAAGATAAAGGCTGGCTGTGCGGAAGTGAAACTCTCGGGTGCTTGCACGGCGATACTGGTGGCGGTGTTCTTCTGCCTCTGCCCCACGGCTGCACTGGGCCAGGAATCAAAGACAGAAGCCTCTGAGAGATCTGGGGGACAGATTACACCAGTGCAGCGTCTATGGCAGGCAGCTCCACACAGACGATAAAACGGCACAAATCCGAATCGTGGCTCGTAGAGGGGTCTAATTCACTCCATCCGCCGTGGGGCTTAGTCTTTAACATGGATCCATGAGCTCATTACAACAATTATTTTTATTTTTTTTATTTCCCAAATTCATGTTCTTTCATCATGTTTTTTTAACGATCACTGAAATTAACATTGGGCAATTGCAATAAGTAAACGGTCATACCTGAAGACAATATGTCCTATAGTTTAATACTGGTCTTTAGGGGCATACATTAGCCCTAATAATGGACTCTTGCAACAGAATCTGCAACAAAGGCAAAATGATAATGCATCCTGATATGACAGTGAAGTGTGCATCCCCTATATACATGAGGAAAAGCCTCCGGTCCCAATTATCTATTACTCTCAAAGAGCACATTACACTGCGTACAAACTAAGCACATCTGGGAGTGTGTGTGGGAGGGGAAAGAGGGGAGAGGGGAGGGGAGGAAAGGGGGGAGAGGGGAGGGGGGTGAACCAAACCAGCCGTCGCTCCCTTTTTACAGCTCCTTCACCTGGGCGGAGGCGTCGTTTCAGAAAATTACCTGCCAGAACCTTCTTTGTATTAAAACTACTGCAGCACTCTGCGCTCTGATTATCCCCAGTTCAGAGCCACAACAAGGGCACTCCCCACTCAGGCTTCCTTTCAAAGCCGCGTATCTCAGCAGCTCACGGGAGAACCACGTCATCATTGATAGGATCCTTGATCCAGGGATGTTTACAGCAGCCGAGCCAAGCAGAATTTTCATTGGTTCTGTACCATAGGCTGATGTAACACCGTTGCAATTTTCACTCAGTGAAAAAATCTTGTAGATGATGAAGCAATGAGTTTACTAAATTAACCCCTCTATTACAGCGCAGTAATGGAAGTACAAAGCTCTAGACTGTATTTATGCACCAAAACTTTTATCAAACGTATCAATTAGAATGACCATTTTCCTATGAAAAATTCATAGTATAAAAGATAATATAAATACTGAATTTCTTTAAATGCTCAGATTAATTTTCTTCCCTCTAGACTTTACTTCCAGTAGAATTTCACCATGCTGTTCACGTCTATACCACTAGTTTGCCTATTACGCAAAAATGGAAGGTCGGGAGTAGCTTGCACATAGCATTGCCAGAAGGCATTAAAATCAATGAGACAATATTCAGTTTGAACTGGTGCCTTCTTCAAATTATACAAATCTCACTTCCAAATGCAAAATGTAATTGCGAGTATGAGTGCCCTAGTTTTACAAAAATGGAAGTAATGTTTCTTGCAATTCAATAAGGACTGAAAATATTAAATTGCTGCTTTTGAGAAATGAAATCAATCTCTTTCTTCACAGATGGAGAGAAAGCAGTGTGTGATTACATTTAAAACATACTGCATAACTAGTAAAAGCTGGCATGCATCAGTAAAGTGCAACAGACTGGGTACAAAACCAGCACTTTCCTTTAAAAATGATGTGCAGTTCAATTATACAGAACTGTTTTTTTATTTACTTAATGTCGACAAACTTGTCTGAGGTTAATTGATTTGACTTCAATGATTACTCATTCTAATGAAAGTCTCCTTACTTTGGAAAGGTCTTCAAGATAACACATGTCTCTATGTCCGCCTTAGCTGCTAATTGTCTATGTAGATAATGGCTAAGTAATGCCACTTACAATTCTAAGTATGCATTCCACTTATTTTGTCTGAAAAGCACAGCAACTGGAGAGTTGCTTATATAAACTCTGCAGCTGACCAGTTCCATGCGATGAAGTAGCACTGAAATTAAAAGGTCGTAGCTTAAATATAAATAGGTTGTTTTTACTCTGTGAAAACCTGATGGACTTGAATACACATGGCAATAAGCTTGATGTGATCAGCAAATTATTCGTTTTGTTTATTGTTAAATGAATTATTCTGCCCAGCAAGCAAAAGCTAGCTTCAGCACTGTCATCAATATAAGCCTATTCCCCTTAGTGAATTCCAGAAATTGCATTTATAAGCCTAAGAGATTATTTTCATTTGTATTTAGTAAGAGATGATTGCATTTCAACAAACAACTAATGATTCAAGATAATGACAGCTTACTTTGTTGAAAAGAGGTCTATGCACACAAACTGAATATGTACATTTGTAAACAAAAACATATTGGAAGAGAGTTCAAATCCAAAAACTGCAAGATGATGCTATGCATCTATACACACCCCTGCCTATCACATTAATAATAGATATGGCCAGCATATAAACTGTACAGCAATGAGGGGTCTCTCATATTTATGGTACAACCATGCGAGGGTAACTAACATAGAGTATTTATGACTTACAACTTGTTTAAAAGTCCAGGGAGAGTTGTATGAGGTATTTTGGTCTGTGTATGTTCTTTCTACAAAACAAAGAGGAAACGAATAGCCTCCCAACTCCAAGAACTACTGCAGATTTCATGCTACAAATGAACAAATACTGTAGAATCAGATAACCTCTCTCCCCTTAAATGCAATGCTAACCACTGATTTCTATTTTTCTATTATTAGATATATTGTAAGTCATATTCACCATTAGGTCTACTGACATAATACTGCACTGTGACACTTGAATGGAGCCCCATGAAAGAATAAAAAATCTCTTGTGTTTTGTTGGCCAAATCAGGGTGTTGGAAAAATGACTTTTTTCTTTGACATACTGTATCGTGGTATTTAAAAGTAGGGAACAACTACACACTTTTAATTGGGTAGATTTTTTGTATAATTCATGCAAAACAATCCCATGGCCTGCTTAATATTAACTCTTAGTAGCAATGGAGGGTTGTGAACCCATTTTTGGTTCGCTTTTGTGCTCTTTCTTCCGGGGAAGATTAGCCCGAGGTACACTTTGAACAGTCACGAGAGACACAATGGTACCCTGGTAGCGACTTTTCACATTCACGATTCATGGCTCTGCTTCACAATTCCATTCTTCTTCCTTTTCAAGGCTTGGGCACAGATTTCTCTCTCGCTTATTTATTTATTTTTTAAGTTTTCACTCGACTTGTAAAGTTCTCATTCAGAGTTTTTCAGATTCAGACCTTGAATATCAATCATTGGCCCTTGTTGTTCGGGTAGGTAGGTGAAAATTACCCCGATGCCGCACCGCGAGAAGGCCTGCCAGAGGATTTCTCTAAGTGGCTCAGACAGGGCCTTGTTTTGGACACCGGCTGTCGAGATTTCAAAGGCAGTGTCACCACACTGGAGATTATCTGCTGGGTAAGTGGCAGAATATGCAACACAGCCTACCCTCCAGTCGACTGACAGGAAAACACAGGGTGAGGCTCTTTTGCATCGCTGGGTTCCTGCTGAAAGGAGACGCGGGCTACAGTGCGAAAACAATGAGGTGAGGTATGGACGGCTCATCTCGGGGTGAAATTAAACAATCAGCAGTGTTAATTGCTCCAGTGACTTGACATTAGGTAATGGAATAGAAGCTACAACAAATCTTTCCCGAAGAAAATAAGCTTACCGTCTGGACATGATTCCACCACCTACCCCCACCCCCACTACATTCCTGTGAATTACAGAGGGCCTGTCAGACAGCAGTGACAAACCGCACTGGGAAAAAAGTCAATTTTACATGTACAGAACGGTAAACAATGATGTCGAATAGTTTTATTGTTGCCTGCAGCCAGGTTTTTGACAAGCCGCAGAATGATTTACAGAGAGGAATTTAATGAAGGGTATGGAATCATCAGCATAACAAATAAGAGATGCTTAAACACACTCTCCTCCTGGCTGCTGAGTTGAATTCGATTTTTAGGGGTGCGTGTTTGTGTGAAAATGATAATGGATTTCAGATTTAATTCCATAAAAGAAAAGAAAATTTCCGTGGCATGTACACGCTGGTTTATTTATTGATTGGAGCAGTTTGCAATTTTAAAAAATCTCCCATGATTCTCTGAAATGCTGCCCTGCCCTCACGATAAATGAGGAGTGACATATTGAAACTTCAATACTTTCAAGTTAGACCAAAACCACTGTAACACTTACCACTTTAATATTGGAAGCTCTGGTGCAGTACTCTTGCTCTGAAGACATGCACAGCCATTAGTAATGGAATAAGGTTCTCATTATTTTTTCTGTCAAGCAGGAATATGCTGATATGAAGACAAAAAATTCACCATCAGTTCTCCTGTATGCCAAGCAGCCAGTGACATGTTTACGAGCCTGGTCTTATGGATATAACTATGGCATTGCAACTGCACAGCTCATCCTGTAGTCTAGAGGGAAAACCTCTCAAAATCATTGGTGAAATTGCTCAACCCAGCTCTATTAAGAAACAAACAAAAAAAATTATCCTGAAAAACTGTGGCTGTGGTTGACTGTGGCTTGCTGACAGTAATTAGTCCTTGTTGACTTGGTGCAATGGGGGGATGTCCTCTGTAAACAGTCAGGTGGTACCAACAGGGATCCTCTGACAAGCTGTGAGTACACAGCTAAGCTCTGACCTCCTGTACTCCTGTATCAGCCCCTGCCTGGCCCAACACCCCACCCCCTCCCCCTTATACCCTGTCAGCCCGTTTCAAATGATATAATCTGCAGGTTTGACAGTGGACCTGAACCGGGGCAACAAAGGGAATTGTTGTTATTAAAATTATATTCAGATCCTGGCTTCCCCCTTGGCCTTGACTTCTGGGAGCCTCTCGTGGGTTTCCCAGCTCCCGGCAGAATTAAAGAATCCCACAAGAACAGAAAATCCCCTGAGTAATGAAGTTTTCATCTGCTCTCTTCAATCGCTGTTTCTTCCCTCCCTCCCCTGATTCTTGTTTGTTCAGCAGTCTGATTAAACTCAAGAGACCACAATTAATTGTGAGACAAGCTGAAAATTGCTTTTGCCTAGAAATGTCTATAACTGTGGAATCTCCCTTTTTTTTAATCCTGCAAAAGATGTCCACACGGTTGTTATGACATAAAAAAAGGCCTAAATTAAGTACGTCAACTGCGCTTTTCCTTGTTTTGACATTTCACAGATGCAGGTGTCATCTCCAGGGAGCATTGACCAAAGTGATCGATTTCTAATTTAAAAGCAAAACAGTTATTTGGCACAGATGTATGTTCAATAATTAAGAAACAAAGAAATTGTGAATTCAAATTACAGATTTAAGGGAAGTGGACAATGAGAAAATAGCTTGGCGCCCTACTTTTAAATACCTGCCCACACACTTTGGGAAAAGAGTCAAACATAAAAACAGACATTTTGTTTTTTACTTCAAGTAATTAATGGGATTACACAACCAAGAAGATGGTGGAATCAGAATATGCTCCGTGGAAAAAATGTGAATTACTACAGAAACTTTATTCAGCTAACAGTAGGGACAAATAATGACATTTATTTGAACAGATGAATAGACAATAAATGTATGTATTCATAAAAGAATATTCCCTTTCAATAAATATAACATTTTAATAATATGGCTTTATGAACCGGGGCTACATGGCTCAGGCAGTAAGAGCAGTCGTCTGGCAGTCGGAGGGTTGCCGGTTGGTTCCCCGCTCACGCTGTGTCGAAGTGCCTTGGATGGCAGCCAATCGCCGTCGGTGTGTGAGTGTGTGTGTGAATGGGTGAATGAGAAGCATCAATTGTACAGCGCTTTGGATAAAGGCACTATATAAACGCCAACCATTTACCATTTACCATGAACCCCATGAGGGGCACAGCCACAATGTGATGGGAAGTTCTACATCACATTAACTCATCAAACGTCTTCACTTAAAAGATTTTTCCGAATCCATGAGCCACAATCTTCCTTCCGCCACCCGTTTCCCATACTGGGCTGACAGTATGTAGGTCTATGCATTCACATAGAGAACGTAACGTTTACTTTCTGCATCTAAAAAAGTGTCAACAGAAATTTGTGTGCCAATCAAACACGTGACTGCCACGCACATTCTGAGCTTGCACTCTCCTATCACTGTGATGTAGCTTTCCAAGCAACTAGTCAGAAATGTCACTTCCCTGGATCTGCCACTCTCTTGCTGTAGAATGCTCCGGAAAGTGAATTCTAGTCGTGCATCAGTAATGTTGCCACTATGCTGAAGCACAGAGATAGGAGTGCCGGGGATGTTGCCAACATTGTGGAACTCCACGTCGTACAAACACAAATCCCGGACAGCTTTTAAATGAGTGGAGTGCCTGTACCTGTTCTCGACTTGCCGTTTTGCATGACGCAAAATAATAAAGTCAGGGAGCTCAGAAACTTCAAGGATTATGTTACTTTTCTAAGTACTTTTCCACTGTAGGAACTGCAGTACCAGCTCACTCTCCCATCCATCATTGCACCCAGAGATCCCTTATTACTGCCAATATCTGGCTGAGTTCCAATATCTTATCAAAACCAAACTGAAATTACAGGAATGGCACATACTGCTTTCCAAACAGACTCAGGTTCTGGCTCCGGTTCCGTTCTGGAGTCTCAGAGCCAGTGCTTTCTGGCGAACCAGCCCATGTCCAGCCACACCAGTTTAAGCAGAACCAAAGTTCCACCGCCCTCAATCATCAACGGAGGGCGTTACTCAATGTACAAGGCAGGCGGAATATGACACGCCCACTGATGACATCACGGTTCACAAGGAAAAAAACAACTATTTTCTGGTTCCAGCTAAGAACCAACTTTTCAGGTTCCGAACCAATTTATTTTCGGTCGGAATGTGCTGGCCGGTTCAAAATTAGGTTCGGGAACCGGAACCGGCACGGAGCCTTGCCGATGTGAAAGGCCTAACAGTTAGAACATGTACAAAGCAAAATGCGCACATGTAGAGAACGGTCAGATAACATGTAGAAATATTTTTCCCAAGGGGAAAAAGATGTTATTCTCCCTTCACAGTTCACAGTTTTTCAATTACACAACATTAATGTGTTAAACTTACAATGTTTTCCAGTAATTGTATTTATTTCATTATTTTGCCCCTAGTAATGTGGTAATGTAGCACTTTTACGATCTCAGAACAAATCAAAAAGGCTTGTTGAATGCATATATTAATAAACAACAGAGCAGAGTTTACAAAATAAATGGAAAGCCTTGAGCAACCGGAATTAATCAGATTTCCTATGTAGCTGTCAGCCTCCCCGTGTGCAAACATGTTTACAGCACAGGGCGTTCCATACGGCGTTTCGCTTTAAAACGTGAGCGTTTCCTCTCCAAATTAATCTCAAGTATTGAATTTGATGGAAAAACACTCTTCCCGCTGAAGCTCCTGGGGGAATGCAAAAAGAGCGCTATTTTCAAGGTGTCTCTTCACAACAAAGGATGGCACAGCGTGAGAGAGTTTCCATCTCTGCAAGGCTTTTCGCAGAAATTTCAAAGTAAACAGACGGATAGAAAGAGCGTGCAGTGGAATCCGCGGTAATAATTGCATCTGTAGTTGTTTAATCACAGACTTCTTCAGAAGGACTTCAGAAAGTACTCGCAGCCAAATGTACAGCGTGAGCTCAATGATGGTGGCCATGTTGGAACCCTTCTTTCAGGTTTTGTCTTGTTCAAGCCTTTTTTACAGTATTACAGCATGTGCAGCTTAAAAGCCATACTCGAAGTACATTTCCTTCAGGTCAAAACTGCACTACAAAACTCAAAACTCACTTACCTTTATGTCATTATCCAGCTACTAAACAGATTTCTTGTGTGTCACTGCTCAATTACTCAGTACATCTTGTTTATGTGATTATTGTCACTGAGTGATTTTCCTTATGCCATTACACAATTACTCAATTTTCTCTTTTTGAATGCGTTTTCAAGACGCTCAAGCCCACTCTATCTACCAGGGATGCATGGTGCATCAGCTAGATAGAAATAGGCTTTAAGATTAATAAGGGACAATTATTTTTAGGATCTTGATGCCATTTGACGCATTGTGTGAGAAGTGCTAATGCAGTTGAGCAGGATTAAAAGTATCACAGGAAGAGGCATGGTCTATTTTGGTGTTTTCTTTTGGTTTACAGTAAGTTAGACGCATAATCACTTTGAGACCAGTTGATTTCCATTACTGACTCATAGACAGAACATAACACAAAAACAGCACTGCAATATTCAGCTCCTCTTTGAAGCTCTATTTTTCAAAAGTCTTTGTTTGGAAACTCCCGGACAATGCTCAAATGAATTGCTCACTCCAATGCCAAAACCGTTACATAATTAACTTTGCTCTACTGTATACATCATACGTATTACAATACAGTACAGTAGGACTGTAGGACTATGGGGCTAAAGGAAAGTAACAGATGATGTACCTACAATATTATATAATGAGACAAAAGAACAGCTTGATGAGACAGTTCAAGCAAAATATTAATCTTCTACTGCCAAATATTCTGCAGGTTACATACAGGGGCAAGGTAACTCAATCATCAAACAGAATTTGAGTTTCAAATAAAGCCTTACTACAGAATTAAGACGCTTGTAAAAGCTGTGTTCCTCTGATTGGAATTTCTGAAGACGACAGGGACCAGCCTGGTCTTGAGACGGGTGCGTGGGGGTTGGACCCAAAATGCACGACTCAGAAACAATAATGGAATAAAGTCCCGTTAGGGCTTTATTCGGGACGAATCCCAGGAGCGTAGTCACAACAAGCAAAGTCCATACACGTAGATCCAGCCAAACAAACGATAAACAAACAAACAGCACGGTGCCGAGGGAAGAGGCAAACTCGTAGTCGGTAAACGTGCAGGGGGGTCCGGTAGCAGGAGAGCTGTCAGCGGGGCAGATGTACAGGCGGACGGCAGGCAGAGTCGTAGTCGAGGGCGATTCGGAAGTCGAAACCATAAAACAATCAGCGAGGCAAAAGTACAAAGACGGTAGGCGAGGACGTGGTCAAAAACAAACAATGGTCAACGAAACAGAAATCAATAACGATGGTCGGTAAAACAGGCTTGGATCTTAACGTGTAATCAGTAGCAATAAGTTGCGTGGTAAACAGAGGCAGACAATTTCGCAGTGAACAGTAGCGCGACTGGGCTATAAATGCGGGTGTAGACAGGTGTAGACAATTAGTTAGAGCGTAGCAAGGAAATGGAAAACAGGTGCGATGGATGACAAGTTTAACAAGGAGGTTAGTAATCGTTAGTAATAAATCTATCCTGCCCTAGCATTAGTAAATTAGTAAATGACATGCACGAGAAACGTAAGGTGACATGAACACATGATTAGTTTGTTAGTTTCTACCCAATCCTGATCTAGCGTTAGTAGTTTTAGTAAATAGACAAATGGAAACAATTAGGGAGTGAATGACAGAAGGAGAGAGAGAGAAAAGGTGGAACGCAAGGTTTGCGGAAAAACATGTAAAAGTGTATGCATAAACCGTGACCAGTTAACGTAACAATCTGAAATCGGCCTTGGTATTCAAAAATCTGAACATCCGCCCCTAGCAGTTGAAGTTAACAGTACGTTTCTAATTCCCCAACCAAAACTGAGGCACTCCAACGTGTGCGTATAAAACATTTTTGTGTCTCAATTAATATTGTTAATGTTCCTTATTAACCCTAACCCTAACCTCTGTTGCTACAATTATTTTCCCGTTTGCCCATGGATTATGTGTAAATACATATATTATCATACATATACATCTGTTCACATTTCATATCTATTATATTTCACCTCCGCAATTGCAGAATGTCATCGTGGGGTGGCGCTTATCCAGGATTGGGGATACGTGAAGCGATTTGCAGGGCGTGGAAAATGGGTGCAAGTGACACAAGGCTGGGGGTGCTGTGATCCAGGCCCCACTCCTGAGCCGTGTGTCAGAGGTGACACCAGCGAACCTAAAGAGCGTTTCCCTGTGCAC
Organism: Conger conger; assembly: GCF_963514075.1. Classification (NCBI taxonomy): domain Eukaryota; kingdom Metazoa; phylum Chordata; class Actinopteri; order Anguilliformes; family Congridae; genus Conger; species Conger conger. The sequence continues at coordinate 34,688,188 of NC_083766.1, read as the reverse complement.
CTCGCGCTCACACTCAGCTTTATTTCCACACCTTTTAAAAATGAATCACAAGAGCCACAGCTGTGCATTTGAAGATTAAACCTGAGGACCTTTTCAGCACGGATGAGCCTGGCCCTTGCATGTGTGCGCGCGTGATAAATAAACTGAAGATGGTCCATTGACATTTCAAACGTTCTACTCAACGACAGGGACAACTGATACTAGACTCTGCATAAATAATTTTAGTGCCAATTATCGATAGTCTCCTCGTGACACTGATCTTTGCATTTGTGGATTATTTCATGGTTTGAAATGTTTTCTATTTGATGCAGATGAAAGATAAATCCTCGAACCACAACAGAGGCATCACAAGAGGGGCTTTTGAATATAAAACAATGTTTTTCACTCCAGTCTGTCCAAGCTTACACTTTCTATGAAAAACTGTCATCTTTGTTATCAAAGTCATGACAACCTGTCCTTTTTGTAACCAGTTTCCTAATCGGAGTCACGTCCTCTATGTAAAAGAAATGGGTTAAAAACCTGGATTGGTCTGTATTGCTTGGCTGAATGTAAAAGGTGTAGAGCATGGACAGACAATCCGGAGTACCTCCCACAGGTGGTCAGCAGCATTCATTAAGTATAATAATGAATCCAATTACGTGGCTGGGGTTCAGACCACCAACTTCTGTGGAAATACGGGACCAGAGTCGTCTGCCCTTTGGCCGAGAGATTTCGCTCTAATTGATTTTGTGCCGCCTGTGTGTGGCTGGGGGAGTGTACATATGGAGGGAGAAATGAGTACAAGCCGCAACAGCATAAATGTACGACATGTCTCCAGGAAATTAATGTCTAACCTACGGTACCTTTACTACACAACCGCTATGTACGTATATTCTTCTGTGTATATGGTATTTGTTGGTATTTGTGAAATATGTATCTTACTCATCATTTAAAGGTTACTATAAAAATAATACACAAAGGCCCAGATTCAACCGAATAGCACATCGTCACATACCCCTTACCGTTTTCCAAGACTTTTGTTAGCTGGAGCCTCGAATATGAACAAGAAATGAGTGGAGCAAAGGAAAAACTTGCATAAATTAATTAGAGAATAAAACACTGTCCTTAGATTGCCTCACAGCCAGACTGAAAGTATTTATTTATTTATACGTATTTATTTATAATTACTGCTACTATAGGCATGAAGTATTATTAAATTAATCCTGAGCACTGCTAACAAGTTTTTCAATTCAGATAGACATATGCTGTGAAATAAAATAAAAACATTTTACACAACAGGAACTCCAACAATATCCAATAGGTCACTGGCCCCTGCTAGAATAAAAGGTTACTGCAACTTACAGTGATGCAGTGGGGTTGTGGAGAATAACAATGTTGTTTACACACTCAGTGATCACTTTATTAGGTGGTAGGTGGACCTGCACACCAGCTTGTTAATGCAAAGCATGCAGGCGTGGTTAAGAGGTTCAGCTGTTGATCAGACCAAATGTCAGAAATGTCAGAAAATGGGTGGTTTGACATGTTTGAACCTTGAAAAAACAAAATGTCTGTGCAATGAAATAAAAAAAAACACATTTTAAAAGCACTACTTGGCAAGTGATTCTGATTCTACTAAACTTGTGCTCTGTATAGGGGGAGTTTATAGAAGGAAACATGTTTTAATGTAGTAAATTATTTGTAGTACTGTAAATGCACTCTAAATATGCTTAGGTGTTGCTAAACTAGTCAATCAACATTTGCTTCAAAATTAAATGCTTGTGTTATTATCTTAGCCAATATAGTTTAACAAGTTCAGCAATCACCAAACTGTATTTGATAAACTGTGCTTGTGAAGAAAATAAAACTAGCATTAATCTTTGCCCCTTTGCAACTGATTCCCAAAAAAGGTGCATTTAGTTTTGAAATTGCTCTCACTAAAATTAAGTCTGAGCTGGGTGCAATAGCTAGCTACACTGCTAAAGCAACAAAAATCCCTAAATGATATTAAAGTTTTATTCATTCAGTCTTTCTGAATGTCGGCTAGATTTCTGTATACAGTACATGCAGTGCCTTCGTACTGACTTCACAAATGGTGTAGTCATGGGTAACCCCTATTCAATTGTTAATTAGCTAATGTTCCAGTTCCTGCTACAGACAGGATATGAGACTTACTACTTGCTCGTAACACATCCCCACGAATTAATAATTATGTAAAAAACATAATGAATTCTTCACTTGTTTTATAAGAGACAAGATGGCTCTTGAAATTTGCCATGAGTATTCAAATGTCAATTCCGCAGTGGCAAAAGAGAAAAATACTCATTTAAAAAAATTACCAAGAATCAATGCGACTGCAGCACCAAGGAGAAAGTACACATTGACAAGAGAAAATACAATGGACGAGTTTTCATTAAAATCTCGAGGTTATTGTGACAGCGGAGATCGCCCGATTAGAGTCTCATATGCAGAAGTGAACACATGTTTAAATGAGCTCTGCCACTTAAATGCACCAGGTGGGCAGATGGAAATCAATGTGATTGTGTGCATTATACATTTTACATTTAATGCTGGTATGAAATGCACTGTCTGAGAAATGAATGCATGCAAATGGGATCGCTGCAAAAAACTCTCAATTTGACATGCTGCAAAAAGGCAGTAAACTCTATAAAGCAAATGAAGACAGGGCAAACATCTGTGATGTGTGAGAGACAAGACTTGCATGTTAATGACAGAGATTTTCGACTGGAAGGATCACAGCTGCTAGCTCACAGTCATGCATAGTGGGAGGAAGAAATGACCTATTACTGTCAGTGGCAGCACTGTAGATTTTTAATTATTATGTTTTCTTTTTTTGAAGGGCGCAAACATGCACGCTTGTGAGAGAACAGCGTTTAAAAGGTGTTCCTAAATGCGCTTATGCTCAATTTACAGTCTTGACTGTAATTATTGTTTTGGCAAAAATGAAGAAAATCTATAGAATTTGAGAAATAAACATGCAAAGCCACACATACAATGACCGGCATTATAATGAACTGAGATCCCTCTCCCAGGCAGGGAATGCTGTGGCTAGCTTTTTGCTTTTTACAGATTAATTGGGAGACGAAATGTGTGAAGGCTCTTTTTCTTTTCCATTGTCATACAGCGTGAAATTTCATATCCAATTTAAGTGTAGCGTGCCTACCACAGACTTAGTGTTAGCTGCACAGATCTAAGGTACCGCTGATCACGCCAACATGCTGGCCCAATTCTGTGTGTCCACATAGTGGAATGAATCAAAAGATGTGTCCAAACCAGTGAGCCTCACCCCCGCTCACCCCCCCCCCCCCCCCAGGCTTGGCTCCTTCCTGCAGCAGCAGCAAAGGAGCTCAGCCCAGCTTTTATTTCCTCCACCCCCAAACCACAAAGATGCTTCTAATTTGTCCTCCCTTGACAAATTGTTTTTTAAAAAAAGAAAGGCAATATTGTTGTGCGAGTCCATCTCAACATTTTTTTTTTTTTTAAATCATGGCAGTCCTCAGGAAGGAATGCTGAAAGTGACAGTTTTTTCAGCAGTTTTTTATGATATTTCACTTTTAGTGTATGGTAAGAGTTTTCTGACAGCCTGCCATCTTTACAATGGCTGGTAGAGAGGCATTTGTGGATTCTTGGTGGAAAACAAGTAAATACACTTCAAGTAAGTAATGTTATGCCTCCATAGGTAGTGTTTGTATATTTCTTTTATTTTCCAAAATATTACATTTAATCTTATTTTCCGTTAGAACCATTTCATATCAAATGCAACCTGAGACCGCGGTATAATACAAATACAAGCACAACATACAAGCACAGCATAACAACACAATAAAAATGCATATTTGGGTTTGTAATTCTGAATAAACTCAATAAAATTATCTATAGCCTCAGGAACCACAATGTTGCTATACAAGCTGCTTATGAGATCCTGGAAGTGTTTTCTTTTATTATTTTTTTTATTCCTGGTTTAAAAAACAAAACCACAAATGCCACTGGGAATGATACAGCTAGCAGGTCATCTAGCAGATCCTCCATTGCACACTACCAAAACACAGAGAGAAGATCAAAAATCTTCAGGAGGTGTAATATCCCTTTAACCTTGTACATGTAAGCAAAACATTCGTGGCATTCTTGAAGCATATTCATTATGCTTCCATGTACCTTTGCAATTTTTGCACTACGTGAATACACCAGCAAATAGATGGCAGTAAAAGTAATCACTTTGAAATCCATTACGTTCAAGACATTTTCACAAACATAAGACCACTATGATATGCATTGTGAGATATGGATCTCAGCAGAGCTTTGGGAAAATGAGTCGAATTGGCTTGTTTGTTTCCAAAAACCACTGCGGTCTTCTGGGGATGTAGGCAGTAAGACAAAAAGAAACATATTTTAAAAACAGGGTCTACTCGCAAGATGACATTTCCTTTCATCTCCCTCCTCCAGATATGCTTAAGTTTGTTCAGGTGAACTAATATATCATTTGTTTAAAAGCCAAGGCATTACAAACGTAGAGAAAAACAAGACAGATATCAGGCCAAAAGCTGATTTTCTTATCCTGCCTGTCTCTGTCCTACAAGGTGAGGTCTTGCATGCATACACATGCTAATTTTTTTTTTTTAGATAAATCAGGGCAGATCTCCCTGTACGAATCCTATCCATTTCAGAGGTGCACAACAAAGGGCAATCTGTTTCAGGATTTTGTTCCCACTTCTGCTCTTAATTGTGTAATTAGCGCAATCATGTCTTGATTTGACATTTATATAAGTACCAGCTACAGCTGCAGGCTGCAGGTGTATCAGAAGGGTTTTACTGCGCTCAACTATATGAGTGAATCAGTATAGTTTATAGAGCTCTCAGATGACTATAGACTACAGACTATGGTTGAAACAAAACCCAACACCTAGGCCGGACCTCCAGGCCAGGAGTTGTGCATTCCTGACGTATTTCTTAAAACTTAATCTACAACAGTCAGCTGAATAATAGGTGATGACCTGCCAAGCACAGCTACATATTTAAAACACTTCCCAGGACAAAACAGATTCTGGAGTCCATTCGGTTCGAAGCATGGGCTTGCTTTGAATAAGTTGGTCATTGGCAAGCTTAATGCCCCATTTCCAAGAAGGAAATTACCAATTAACCTGATGGTCAGAAGAATCACAGGAATACCTAGCTTTTCTACAGAGGTTCAGCACAGTTTCTTGTGTTATTAAAGGCCGCAAAATAAATTGATTTTGTCCTCCAGAGCCTACTATTCAGCAAAACGCTCTCTGTCACATTGGCAAAGAACCTGCTTTCCTCTGTACTATTGTTTCACTGTAATTCCCTTCAGCCGTGAGTGAAGAGAAAATTCTATCAAAACTGAGGGGCCAGGGCTCTTAACCATCCAAAACTATAGCATGTGGATTGGATCGATATATCATTTCTTTGGCATATTAAAGAAATGGCTCAGAGAATCATTGCATGGTGTTTATAGATTTGTGTTCAGCGTAGGGATACATTTTAAATGTAAAAGGCTTGAAAAAGTCGATGGCAGGAGAAATAACATCGAAAAAATATGCATGACGCCAAATTAATTGGCTAATCTGATCAACAAAAAGTGACCAAAAAAAGTTTGTCAAACAGAATTAGCGCATGAAATCTATCATCTGAACTGTGCCTTTTTGGCCACATACACTTTCATACTGCTATAGCCATTAGTATAGCCAGGTAGAGCATAAATAATATTTTCAGCATCATTCTCAGCTTGTACCATAGAGTATATAGTTTCTCAATTCTAAATATATTCCTTCCACTTGGCTCCTGTAGCATATATCAGGCCCTATCGAGACAAAATTGCAAGGAAGGAAATCTCTTAACACCTGTGGCTCTCCTCCATTCAGCGAGGGGTTAGAAGCAAATCAATGCATTTCAGGATCTGCTGCCCACTTAACACCAAACTACCATTGATTCAACGTGATAATTTCCTTTTAAAACATTCACTGTGGCATCGTTCGCCCTTTTTTTCCCCCCCCGTCTGCAAAAAAAGTAAACATTGGCTGAAGCAAAGAATGAGATTAAGAAAGACCTTTAAACGGCAGGTGACTTCTATATTAGAGGAAAGATAGTGCTTGCGATTACACTCTGTAGCAGAAGCGTCTTTTTTTCTCTTGCCGGTAATTGGCTGAGGCTCCCTGACTCGCACAGCCAGAGGCCGTGTGATACATGGTCATCTGAAAGTGTCCCCTCTCCTCTCTGCAGTGAATTGGTTCACAGGATCGGTGAACTCCTCATACCTCTGCTGCGTTACAGGTGCATCTGCCCTTTAATTCAGCTGCACCCATCAGCCAGAACAGGCCAAGGCAGCATCCAAGTGGAGAAAAGCAAAATAAAACAAGGTCACGCAAGGCCTCGGACAAGTGCGAATCGAATGAAACCTAAATCTGAGCAATCTCCGGGACAATTAAAATGGAGACTGACTCTGAATGGATCCACGCTCTGACCTGTGGAAGCTAATCTTGGGCCTTCTGTGATTGAAGCCGCCGCCATTACATTAGAGACACTAAGGCCGGAAGGGAGAACTGAACAGCTCAAGTTTTGCAAAGGTCCTCTTATTTCATTTCAGATGAGAACTGCGACCCTCGTAATGTATTTTTTTGAGAATCTAATGCAAATCCTTAAAGCTCTTTTACTTATCCACCGCGCCTTTTGCATCACATGTCCCTTTAAGGCAGATTTTACTCCAGTGATTTTCGAGCTGACTGCAGCAGCCCAGGAAAAGCAAGTCTCGGCATAGCAGCGCGGCACATTCCTGACTCCGGTCCCCCCTCACCCCCCTCACCCCCCCGCCCCGCATCACGGAAACCCACGAGGAGCAGGTGCGGAGCTCTCATTGTCAGCGCCAGCACACCTTCCATTACTCATCTGCCCACTCATGTGCAAGCGCATGTATAAAGACAGCAAATTAAAGCCAGCTACATTCCAGCGGTCCTGTATTTGCATGCATAAGGCTCATTTCCTTGTGTAAATACTACGGAAAAAATAACGTTCCGGCTCTTCAAGCGAGAATGATAGACTTCTCCATGACCCTCCCTGTCAACTCTTCACTTGTAATTATCAGTGGTGAGACAAAGCGGAAGAACCGCATTAGGGCATTTATATTTATCGGTCGGTGGCTCAAGGTCGAGTCGCGGGAACTCGGAGGTGTTCCTGGAACGTGCTAGGTCATTATGCAACTGACCCTGATCTGCTCACGGAGATAAGTGTTATTCGCACACTGTAGCCTGCGTGCACGAGGGAAAAAAATGGTTGAATAACAATGTCAGTGACTTTCGGGAGTTATTATTGGACTCGGGATTCTAGTCGGCATCCACCGTGTTGGTAAACGCGCCTCATCGAGTATGCGTCCTGAGTCCGTCTCCGTTTTCACAACACCGCCTCTACGGTTTCACGCTCCATTTCACCTGTCCTGCATCTCTGTGACCCTGACCCGCTCATGTTTAAGTGTTTTATTCAGCCCCCCAGCACGCGTATTGATTTCTTACTTTCAGACTGGGGGGGGGAGATTTTCGCGGACGTGAGACGAGGCCGCGCGGACGACAAAAGGCTGCGCGCTCCCCACGGGGCGGGGCCTGCTGCCCGCCATCTGTCAAAAGTGAAAACCATGGCCATGCGACGACCCGGCAGACATTCCCCCCCCCCACCGTGGGGACCAGCCACCAATTTTCGCGAGGTCAACAGTGACGGAGACCGCTGGGGCTTGCTGAGAAAGAAAACCGCCAGCGCTATTCTCAAACACGCGGGGAGGATGAACCATAGCAAATCCTCACCGTTTTCCTTCTGGGAAGACCGGTGTGTTTACACGAGAAGGCTCCAACGCAAATACTGCATTCACAGGAAATGTTTGAATTTAACGCTTTAGGTAGTAGTGAAGTGCAACTGGTAAGAGCTCGGTGTTGGGCTCATATCCAGATGATTGCAGACTTGATTCCCAGGTAAGGCACACAGTGCTAGCTACGTTCTGCAATGTGAACTACATCAGCAAACATACAGCAATAAAAATGGAAAATATGTAAAATGTAAGTTATATAATTTGGCTGGATTAGTGTGCCTGCCAAGTAAACAACTAATACATAATTTAAGAAATATCCATCCATCCATCCATCCATCGTCACCCGCTTATCCGGAGTCGGGTCGCGGGGGCAGTAGGCAAAGCCGGGTATTCCAGGCGTCCCTCTCCCCAGCAACGCATTCTAGCTCCTCCTGGGGGATCCCGAGGCGTTCCCTGGCCAGGAGAGATATATAATCTCTCCAGCGGGCTCTGGGTCTCCCTCGGGGACTCCGCCCAGTTGGACGAGCCCGGAAAACCTCCAAAGGGAGGCGCCCGGGAGGCATCCTGATGAGATGCCCGAACCACCTCAATTGGCTCCTTTCGATGCGAAGGAGCAGCGGCTCTACTCCGAGCTCCCTCCGGATGTCCGAGCTCCTCACCCTATCTCTAAGGCTGAGCCCGGCCACCCTACGGAGGAAGCTCATTTCGGCCGCTTGTATACGCAATCTCGTTCTTTCGGTCACTACCCAAAGCTCGTGACCATAGGTGAGGGTTGGGACGTAGATCGACCAGTAAATCGAGAGCTTCGCCTTCCGGCTCAGCTCCTTCTTCACCACAACGGTCCGGTGCAACGCCCGCATTACTGCTGACGCTGCACCGATCCGCCTGTCGATCTCACGCTCCCTTCTACCCTCACTCGTGAACAAGACCCCGAGATACTTGAACTCCTTCACTTGGGGCAAAGACTCGTTCCCAACCCGGAGGGAGCAATCCACCGTTTTCCGGCAGAGAACCATGGCCTCGGACTTGGAGGTGCTGACTCTCATCCCGGCCGCTTCACACTCGGCTGCAAACCGCTCCAGTGCGTGCTGAAGGTCACGGTCCGATGAAGCCAGCAGAACCACATCATCCGCAAAAAGCAGAGATGCAATTCTGAGGTCACCAAACCGGACACTCTCCTCACCTCGGCTGCGCCTTGAGATCCTGTCCATGAATACCACAAACAGGACCGGTGACAAGGGGCAACCTTGGCGGAGTCCAACACCCACCGGAAACGTGCTTGACTTTGTGCCGAGAATGCGGACACAGCTCTCACTTTGGTTATACAGGGACCTGATGGCTCGTAACAACGGCCCCGGTACCCCATACTCCCGCAGTACACCCCACAGGGTTCCCCGGGGGACACGGTCGAAAGCCTTCTCCAAGTCCACAAAGCACATGTGGACTGGATGGGCAAACTCCCATGACCCCGCCAGCAACCCTGCCAAGGTAAAGAGCTGGTCCACTGTTCCACGGCCAGGACGGAAGCCACATTGCTCCTCCTGAATCCGAGGTTCGACCGTCGGTCGGAGCCTCCTTTCCAGTACCCTAGAGTAAGCTTTCCCAGGGAGGCTGAGGAGTGTGATACCCCGGTAATTGGAGCACACCCTCCGGTCCCCCTTCTTGAAAATGGGGACCACCACCCCGGTCTGCCACTCTACAGGTACTGTCCCCGATCTCCACGCGACACTGAAGAGGCGTGTCAGCCAAGACAGCCCAACAATGTCCAGAGCCTTCAGCATCTCAGGGCGAATCTCATCTACACCCGGCGACTTGCCACTGAGGAGCTTTTTGACTACCTCAGCAACTTCCGCCAGGGATATAGGTGCAGATTCCCCCGAGTCTTCAGGCTCTGCCTCTTCCACAGAGGACGTGTTGTTCGGGTTCAGGAGCTCCTCGAAGTGCTCTTTCCACCGCCCGACAATATCCCCAGTCCGGGTCAGCAGTTCTCCTCCCCTGCTGAAAACAGCCTGAGACAAGCCCTGCTTTCCCTTTCTGAGTCGTCGGATGGTTTGCCAGAACTTCCTCGAGGCCAACCGAAAGTCCTTCTCCATAGCCTCCCCGAACTCCTCCCATACCCGGGTTTTTGCTTCAGCGACTGCCGAAGCTGCAGCCCTTCTGGCCACCCGGTACCTGTCTGCTGCTTCAGGGGACCCCCGGGCCAGCCAAGCCCGAAAGGCCTCCTTCTTCAGCTTGACGGCCTCCCTCACCGCTGGTGTCCACCAGCGGGTTCTTGGGTTGCCGCCCCGACAGGCACCGATGACCTTCTGGCCACAGCTCCTGCTTGCCGCCTCTGCAATGGAGGCTTTGAACATGGCCCACTCGGACTCCATGTCCCCAGCTTCCCCCGGGATGCGTGAGAAGTTCTTCCGGAGGTGGGAGTTGAAGACCTCGCGAACAGGGGCCTCCGCCAGACGTTCCCAGTTCACCCTCACTACACGTTTGGGTTTACCGGGTCTGTCAGGCAGCCTCCCCGGCCACTTGATCCAACTCACCACCAGGTGGTGATCAGTTGACAGCTCTGCTCCTCTCTTCACCCGAGTGTCCAAGACATACGGCCGCAGGTCTGATGATACGACCACAAAGTCGATCATCGATCTTTGGCCTAAGGTGCTCTGGTACCAATCCAAATATCCAGCTGCACCAAATGTATATTGCAGGTCTGTCCCTTGAGAAATCCTTCCATTTTAAATATACTGTATAGAATATGTAATTTTATAGATAATGTATCTCTGTCTCTAGTTAAAGTGTCTCTCTCTGTCTCTCTGTCACTCTCACAAACACGGACACACAAGACACACAAACGCACATGCACACACCACTTCTTTTGAGGGACTTTTCCTGCAGGTAGCATTCAAATTCAGGTCAGACACAATAAATACAGCAAATGTACTTTGTCAAATCTAATCCCAGTTCCCTGGCTTTTATCCCAAAGTGACCTTTGCTATAGACACACATTTCTAGATTCATGATTGGGAGAAAGTTCCGGCTTAATCCAGGCAGCGAGAGCAGCCTTCCTGCGGTCTGAGCTCTCTCACAGTCCTGCTGCAGCTTCCTCTAGATTTCCACGAGATGATCCTCCAATCCTTGAATCAACAGAGGGTTTTGCATGAAGACAGAGGATGTAGCTTGAGTAACTTGAGGCAGTACATTTTAAAAAGACTTGATATCGCTCAGAAAAGACTTGATTTTTTCTGCTGTTCTAGGTTGTAAATGATGCTACCTTGGCTGTGAAAATGAGCCCAGTTGAAAGATTTTTGCACTCATATACCAGCATCCTCAGGAATAAACATCCTTGAGCTAAAAAAGACTCATCTGAAAGGAACCGATAAGAATACCGGGGTTGTTTTTGCGTGTGTGCTCTTGAGTTTGTGTTCGAAACAGCGAATAATTACGAAACAAAGGCCGCAACGGTAATGTTCTGCATTACTAATTATGATGCTTCACTGGTAGAAACCCAAACTGTCAAACACTTCAAAAGCCCAAGAGAGCTGCCTGTTCAGTTTCAACCTTTCAATTCCACTGGGCTCCTTCACTGTAATACCCGCAATTATCTTCTTTAATTCAGTGACATTAATGAATAATTCACAGGGAAAAGGCATGCCAAAAAGAAAATAAAACAGGTTAAAGATCAATTCCATATGCTCATACCTTCATAGTGCTGTTTAATGCACTTGCAAGATAGCAGCAACCTTACACAGCCTGAAGGAGTAATCAGTGTCGTCTGGACTGGGCGGGCGGGGCTTTATCTTTTATGTGCTGACTTTGCGCTGTTCCGTTATGGCCGGTCGCACTCACAACGGGAAGGCCGTCGATTCGACGTGGCCCGGAACTATGCAGCGTCGTGAATCTCCTCACCAGCCACTTCCATATGGAGCGCAAACACATTACAAACAAGCCCCCGCAAAGTGCCACTTAAAGTCCACTTAAGGCAGGAAGGGTAGCTGGGGAAGCCGAACAGGTTCAATCACAAAGCAGAGCTCTACGGTCATACCCTTCAGTGAGGTAGTAATGTTGAGCGGCTTCAGCTAATCCATCTGTAATATCCAGCAGTGAATTGGGCAGTATGTTACAATTCAAAACACTAAGTTGCCCAGGGTGTAAAATCTGTTTGATGAGCAAATACCATATCAATGAACTGCCATCATTTCTGTCAAGCTGCGAAGCGATACCGTAGCCTAAAAAGTGAATTTCAAATGTGTGGTATTTTTTGTCCTATTTGTAACTATATGTCTATGATACTAGGTGGCAAAACATAGAGTATTGTACTAAAGTACCACTTTTTTTACCAGGGAAAACTAGCTATTGATTTTTCAGTGTCAGGAAACAATGCAGCAAATCAATATTTAACACAAAATGACACAAAAACCTCCATGACACCATCAAATATTTCAGTATGTAGCAGCCATCCTTTGCATTAACTACAGCTTCCATTCTTTTTGGGAGATTTTCTTTGAATTTTTTCAAAAAAATCTGCAGGAATACTTTTTCCATTAGTGCAGAAGGTTTTCTGCTTCTCAAGATCCAAGTAATCCAAAATACATTAAATGATGTTGAGGTCGGGACTCAGGGCTGGCCAGTCCATTGCTCTGAGAACACCAGCAGCCTGACCTTCTTAGAGTAGCAGAGTACTTTGGGGTCATTATCTTGCTGTAGAATTAATTTACTCCCAAGAAATATTGTCCAGAGGGCAGTGTATGATATGTTCAGATTTGTTAGGATTTATTAGCATCCATGGTGCCATCAATCAAGACCAAATCACCAATTACAGATGTTGCTATAGAACCTCAAACTTGCAGTGACGGTTGTAGACATGGATCCGAGAGTCTTTCATTGCTTCAGGAAGGTAACTACTGCTTTCTATTACTTCAAAAAAATCTCTGAAAGACCCATCAATCCATAAAATATTATTCCACAACCTAGGTGTCCAGTTTCAGCGTACTAGTGCAAATTTCCTTCTCTTTTGTTTTCTCAGTAGTGGCTTTTTGACAGCTACACATACTTTCCGACGCATAGCATTCAGTCGTCTTCTCACAGTGGAAAGATTGACAGAACTGTGGATTTGTACCAAGAGTGAATCTTTATCTTGATCTCTCAAAGACAAAAAATACTGTTCTTGTGATGGCAATCATTTTTGTGGTCCACCAGTTCTTTTTTACTGTAGGTATCCCATTTTCTCAGTATCGTGCAATAATCTTTTGATTTATTCAACTTATTTTCTTCCAGCTTCCTTTAATTATATATTACTGTACATAATCAGCTAAAATCTCCTTTAGCCATTTTAGATGCACACAACAAAGAAACCTCAAGGCAGCCAATGTGTCTTTAGGTAGTTTGTTTGAATGTAAGAGTCACTTTTGAAGGCAAAGGGTTCTTACCTAATGTTATTGACACTTTTGCCAACAACTTTTGTTGGGAGAACAAAACTGTGACTTGTTTGTTGCTTAGAAGCATGGAGGACTTTAAATGATAGTAGGGTGCACAAAAGAATGAGCGAACAAATGCTGATCGATTTGATATTATATTTAATGATGGAGGTTTTTCTGTAATCTTTTTGTCAAATATGTTTCCTCTCATCAGACACGAAAGAAAATCACATGGAATGGCTGAATTCAATAAAATAATGGGTGGTCCCTGACTGTTGCACAGTACCATATGACGTGTCAATGTTTCTCTACTCATCAAAACAACCACCTTTCAGTCGTGTTGAACAAGCCAATCAACTGACAACAACGATAATACTGTGATGTGGAGAGATGAGAGACAGCCATTACGGCAAGAGAAATCACCGTGCTCTGTTTTCCATTTGTTCCTCAGTAATTCCTGCTCCCTGTGGAATTCAATTTGCAGTGTGCTCCTTTGAGTTTCTGTCAGACAAATGAAACCAGCAACATGTTCCATGAAGGCAAATAGCTATAATGGGGAGCAAGACAGGAAAGAGGTATTCCATTCACTGCCGAAATTTCCCAGATCTGTCTAAACACATAGCATGCTGTCAGTTGTCAGCGTTGTAACATGCTGGATAGGAACTAAACCATTTCTGCCACGTTCTCATAAAAACAACAACATTGAACCTTCTTGCAAAAAAACATGTATTATTTCACTTCAACACATTTGCTTGGAGCATGTGATATGTAAATCCCTGACAGCTGGCCAGTTTAAACGGCTTGTAGTAGATTAATGCTTTTGCATGTTACTCTCATCAGGCCAAGACGAAATGCAGTGATGTTCCGTGGAAGCTTAAGATTCATGTGACCATGTCATGTTTTAAATGTCTGGCTATCAAAGTTAATTTAGAGAGGACATTTCTATTGTTTCTATTGAATAATTTGTAATCTACTGTATATGCTGTGCAGTATGGTACATAAATGAAGACTGATGGCTGAAAACAGTTCTCACTTAAATAGGGTCTAAGGAAATCAGCTTTCTGTCAGTCAGAGATATTAACACCACATTCCTCACAGAGAATACCATCAATCTACTTAACTCTGAGCTCTATTTTCAGTGAATAAATATTTGAAAAAATGACTGAATGAAGCTTAAATCATTACTTGGTTCAACATCCATTATTGCTTTTTTTTTATTAAGTCTTTAAAAAAAAGGAGCCAGACACTTTATGAGTTTGAGGCTGAATTGCTTATCTGAATGAATGGTTGGCCACGCTTGCAACGGGTGGGCGGGATTCACCTCGCGCTGTTGCAGTCTCGCTAAGTTCTACCGCCTCTCTCATTAAGATCTGTCAGCCAACTTCTCTGGACTGACAAAATAGCACCACTAAGTGTTAAAGACCTTACAGATGGTAAACAGTCTTCACAGAGTGGAAAACAAGTTTCCTGTTGTGTGGGTCTCAGCTTGGCTACTGAAATAACGACAGCCGTCCTTGTCCAAAATCCATCTCCTCTCCCACCAGGTACTGCATGAGAAAATCAGAAAAGCATTCCACATTTGGACCCCAGGATCCTGATTGAATAAATATTACAAAGTCATGCCAGGAGAACTGACAGTGACATTTTAAAATGAGCAACATTATGATTGCCAGAATTACATGTGGATTTCCATCAGAATAACGCCATTTCACTTTGGGGGTGGTGCACAGAGACTGTAGAGTAGGAATCCATTATGAATTTAGCTACAGAAATTCTTTTTAAAACCACAAGCATATTAAGACAAAATCTATTTGTACTAAGTGTATAATTCAGGGGAAAAAGGCAAAAGTTGAAAACATCAGTTCAAAAAAAATTGCAGATAGAAAATTGCAATGGTGCACATCTCCAGAATGATCAAGCAAATTAAAAACAGCTCATTATGGGAGATATAGCCAGTTAAAACCAGCAGTGTGCGGAGCAGTGATATACCCATCAGTTTGGAATCAAACCCTGACCATGGAAATGAAGCTTATGAAGCTTATGAAGCAGACTGCAGCCTGCTCAACCTCCACCCAAGAGTGCTAGAGTTCACATTAATAAGTCCACCCATGCTCTCCACTGCAATTTGCCACCACAACAGGGCTAAGAGATGGCCGCCATCCTCCAGTAAAGGCTATAATATAGCAGCCGGAACTCGGCCCAGCAACCGAGCTTATGTTTAAGACACCCATCGAAATAACTGTCAGGAGGGCCAGCCAATGGTAACTAATGCTTCACCCCAGGAGAATTCAGGGGTGGAAATGGCACTCAATTTACAGCAGTGTGTGTCATTTCATGTTTTACACAGTGCATCCTAATATACCGACTGGAACCAGCCTATTGGTGGCTTCCAATCAGTTCGCTAACATTCCTTTAGAAAGACCCGGAATGCCTCAAACCGCTGTACATTGGGCCTACAATTTATACCACTGGAATTTCACACTGACCGGGAGCGAGCTCAGGCCAGTCAATTTACCACGCATTGATGCCTTTCCATCCCTCAAACACAACACCACAGCCACATCGATTGGGCTTTTACCCACAACACCTTCTCCTTGTCGATAGTCTCCCGTCACAGTGGCACCCGATAGCAAACCGGCACTACCCAGTGAACCGGTGTGGATTTGAATGAGACACAAGATGCCAAATTGTATCCAGCAGCATTATACCATGACCTAGTATTGTACTTATCAGCAGAACTCTGCTCATCCCCCCAGAATTGTGCTTGGGTTTCAGTATTGACGCAGCTGGCAGTTGGACAGCCAGGCTACCTTATTTAAAGACTGTTGGGGGCTGCAGGCTACACTGTAGACAATCTTCCTGTGGCAGCTTGTTTTGCTAAGGATGTGGTATGATCGCCTTCAGCCAAATGCTGGCTTTTTGGAATATGGAGCCAAGAGAATTGATCAGGAAACCTACAGAGGAGTCAGGGGAAAGGTTTCTTTTTTTTAAGAGGAAACAAGACATTAAGGTTTTAACTGCTGTTGATAAATGATCTTGCATCACATGTATATACAATCTTTCATTTTGTATTTCTGTTTTATACGCAGTCAGATAACATATAAATAAGATATTAGGCAGCTCAACCCATAATTTAGATATCAAGTGTTACATATTTGCATTGTAGTGAAAGAATGCGTCACTTGAAAGTAGTTCATGGCAGAGATTGCAGTCACATAAAGATCTGATGCATATGAAGAGAATCATAATTCTAAAATGACACTCATGTTGTGGAAAAAGGGAATAATTTCTTCAGTGGGTGTCTTCAGCTGACAGGTGCATTGTGTGGAATAGCTCATTCCTCCTTCACACTGGCAACAGTGTCAGAGGCAGAGGTCATGTGACCACGCCTTCTGATTCGGTCTGTGACTGTCAATACTCAGGAGAGACTGGTGGGAAATGTAGTAAAATGATAACATGAAATATCAAACATTTCAGGGAAATGATTTCCAATATGGGACAGTCCGATTTGAATGTGGATATTTTAAAAAGAACATACATACATATCAATCATTAAGCATGTGAAATAAAAATGCACACAGTGAAGAGGAAAAAAGGCTCTTTATATGCATATGAGGAAAGTGAAAACTCAGGTGGTTTGACACTAATACCTTGGGATCAAGCATCAACCTGTCACTGCATTTGCTGTGCTTTCAGTGTCTATTAACTGAAACCCTGAGATCAAAGCCAAAATGGTAAGAAGCTGCATGCGATGCTGGAGGCGGTTTAAAAAAAATTGACCATTTCATTTGGCTTTCCTCTGGACAGTGTTCATGACATGACAACAGCAAATGCATCCACAAATGACTGAAGATGTTATAATTTGTCTTACTTCATCAATCCAAGCACAACGGAATACAGCAGAAGCCTGAATTTCATCAGAAACAAGACCGTGTTGTTTATTCCATATCCATCATTGAAATCATTGTATTATATCAAGAACAATGCACATCGATACATTGAGACTACAGTGTAAATAATGTGGTAATTACAAATCTGTATAATGTAGTGCAATTCATACTTTGACTATTGAGATGATTGAAGAATAACACAAAGACAGAAAATAATAAAACAAGAGTGTGAATGTTTTATAGTACATTTTGTCACACAGCTTGGAGTTCTGCATCACGTGGACTGCATCCTGTTCGCATTTAGCACAGAAAAATGTGACAAAAATTGAACACAATCTCTAAATTACATTTAACATCAGAGGTTAGCAGCTTAGCATTGACCAACAATGCATTTTCCACCACTACTAAGGCCTGGTTACACGATTTGTTTTTGGTATTGATCAGCCATATCCATATTTCCTCTGAGACATGCAGAGGGACCGCTCTGGATGACAGTTGCAAGGCAAAAGGATATTACACCATTAAGTGTTTTCCGATACAGTGTCAGTTTAGGGACTGAACACGAGAAGCATGGTTCCTGTTCAGTTTTGACATCTCCAATAAAAACAGGATATCTATAAATGGAGCCTGTATTGTTTTGAGGGCATACAATGCACAATATGCAAAATATTAGCTTTTCACAGATTACACAAGCAATACGACTCCATCCATAACACTTAGCAGTCAGTGTTCCCCATGAAACAGATGTTAAAAAATCCTTAATAATCTTGTCAGCCGCAGATTTGAAACCACTGTCAGCAAGGCCAATAAAGATTATGAACGGCAAAGCATTTCTGAGATAGGCGATAAAGAAACAGAAAATTTCACAGACAAGTGTTTTTAATAAGTACTTAAGTATGACAGGATTATCTCAGCACACGGTTTAGTGTAACTCAAACAGTGATATCTACAAGTTCCTATCCCTTGCCCCCTGAGTTTACTGTACTGAATTACTGTACAAGCAAGCCATTGTCAGAGCAGGCTTAAATTGGGCTGTGAGGTAAAGCAGCTTTGCATGGACTAATCTGAGGCTGATAACTGTATAGCTGCAGTAACAGATCAGTACAGTCCTTATTCGAGTCATGCCACAAAAATTAATATCAAATTATTTATGCATTGATATTTATGAATGGGATATGAACCAGGAGGCGCTGTATGCAAATTTGCTTATTATCACTGATGGAAAAAAAAAATAATAATCATAAGAAGTCACATTCCTCCTGATATGAAACTTAAAAAAAAATAGTAATAGTACAATTGTGACAAGTCAACAGTGTTTGATTTAAAGAAGAAGATCTAGTCTCAATTCTAGGCTTTTGATTGCCTTTGGAGTTAACATGATGACCAGAGTTGTGCCAAGGAAAGTAAGTATTATGAGTTTGAGTTTAAGAAACAGTCAGAGACATAGGCCAAACAACTGGCTTACCAAAACAAAACGTTTGGAACATCATCAAAAAGTATGAGATCACAAAAAAAAATATCCATCACACAAAAATGACCCATCTCTCCCCCGTTCTAAAGGAATTACAAAACACTTCATTTTAAAGGAATATTTCTTTTTTACTGAATAAACCAGAAATCCCTAATGAAGCATCCCCATGACTACCTCCTGAAATGAGAGCAAAGCAACTGACATCTTTGGCATAGCTATCAATATCACATGATATCACGCAAGATATCATACAGTATCAAGCAGAATGACACCATCTTGGGAATAGCTTTCCTGGATTTGCAGTGAAGTCTAATAGTGAACACAGATAATTTTGCGTTGGTGTGTTGTCAACCAAATATGCTCTGTATTATTTCAATAACTCATGCTCATTTACTTGTTTTCATTGCACAGTACAAATAAAGGCAATTATAATGATTGCAGTATGAGCATAATGACAGCTGTAATGCGCTTGTCATTATCATGTTTTGTTGTTCCTTTGTTCCTGTCAGTTTTGACCAGTCTGGCCCTTCTCCTCTGACCTCTCTAATTAATAATTAATGCATTTCTGTCTTTTCGCACCATTCTCTGCAAACGCAAAAAGAGACTGTTGTGCGTGAAAATCCCAGGAGATCAGCAATTTCTGAGATACAGAAATCACCCTGTCTAGCACCAAAAATCATTCCACAGTCACTTAGATCACATTTCTTCCCCATTTTGACATTTGGTCTGAATAACAGCTGAACATCTTGACCACTTCTGCATGCTTTTATGCATTTAGTTGCTGCCATATGATTGGCTGATTAAATATTTGCATTAACAAGCTGGTGTACAGGTCTACCTAATAAAGTGATCACTACAGAACCAATTTCCTAGGACTAAAGAGTGAGCGCATAATGTTTTAAAGACACCTAACATAATGACATTCTTGATTTGGCTCTGCGTTCCACAATAGCAGATTCTCAGCTTTTGATACAGGCTTTTTTTATATACTTGGTTTCACCATGTAGTACTTACAGTGCTGTTTGTTATGGGCGGCTATGCGTAAAATGTGTTGTAATTTCCACAGGGCGCAACCAAAATGTATTAAAAAAATACCTTTAAATAAAAGCACTTTAACCACATGTGAATTGTTTGATTACAAATCTAAAATTGTGGAGCACAGAGCCAACCCAAGAAATAATTTTGTTTTTGGTGCTCACTGTAAATGTCCCATATTTCTAGAGGCTGTGAATGAAATCTCACTGAGCAGGTGTGTTGCTTACCTTGTGTTGCAACATATTTTGAAGGCTAAATTTCTTGAATGTGAGGAATTGCCCACTTCAGTACCCTGTACACTTCAAAAACATGGTAGTCGGCAGACATTGAATGAAACCTAAGCAGGCTTAATACTACAGCTGCAACAAAACCATATCAAAAGAAGAATTAAAACTTTTTGTCTTTAATTATTTAAAGTGCAAGTACAGACACAACTCAAGATTTGGCAATATATAAGACTGAGGCAGAAGTGGACTCTTTTCCCTTTATATAAGATGAACAGTCACAGCGCAGGTCACAGGGGCACCTAAAAATGTATTGGATTTAAAAAAAAAAAACATTGCAAAATGGATGAAGCAAAGACCATCCAAACCTAGAACAATGTCATTGTAAAGACAGTACTATAGTGCTGTAATGTGTAATATCTGCAATGAATGAAGAAATGTCCCACCTCGGACAAGAGGTGTTACAGCCTCCACATATCAAAACAGAAATCAATGAAATATTAAGACTCCAATCAATCCTTGTAGTGTCTCACTGAAAGAAGAATAATGGAAAGTTCTACATTGTTGGGAGAATGTCAGCAGGGTTACTGGATGAATCAGGGACAAAACCAAGACAAAGGCTTTTTGGCTGCAAGCAACCAATGTTATGATTTTTCAGCTTCATTTTTCAACAGCTATTTTCAATCCATGGGGTATGGGCCATCCCTGCTGTGATGACCCTCCTCTATCATTCAGTACTACTCTCGTAAGCTCTGTCCTTTGCTCATTTTTTAAATATTATTATTTCACAATGCTGTTGAAATAAATACTCAGAGGTGCCTATCTGCCTCTTTTTACCATTACTGATGAATGACTCCTCTGAATAACCGTGACACTCAGGCAATTTTGTCTATTGCACCTTTTGCTGTAGGTGGGGTTAGAAATAGAGACAACACATTCTGCATACCTTCCCACACAATCAGAGTCCTTGTCAATATTTATATGCCAAAGGAGCATCTGATGACAGATCATCAGTTCAGAACATTCTGTTCAAAATACAGAGACTACTGACAATAGGCTAGAATATCTTTATTTTGACCATAATGTGCCTTCAGTGAAGGTCTTCCCAAAGAGCAGTGATCCAGGAGAGGGTTGTGAAGGGGTTAAGGAAAGTAAGTGCAGTAGGGAGAGAGAAGAGGCACTTTAACGTGAGCGGGCGTGGGCGGGGTGGACGGTTACTATATCAATGACACGGGTTATTGTTATGAGCCATTATCTCCATCACTACTCTCACTCATCCTCAAAGGCACGGTGTGATTGATATTGTTAAGATACTGTGAAGGCGGTGGCGAATAGTTAATTGTGGTATTAGGCGTGATAATTTACTAAGCTGTCCCCGGCGAATGCTCATAATGATTGAATGATGTAATCTTTTCCATTTAAAGAAAAGCGTGCGTTGTTAAAATGGAGACATGGGTATGACTGTTGGAGGTAAGAGAAACTGCAATTTTCTCAACCCTCACACCTACATTCCACTTTTTTACAACACATTTTTTTATTTAAATCCAAAAGAGTATCCATTTTTAGCTCCATGTTCTGTTCCAAATGCATTCAGACACTTTCCTATTCATAAAGTAACTATATACATTTGGCATGCAGCTATCAACATAGTGCCCTGTCATGGACAGCCAAAGTGGTTAATATGTACATCCTTTGCCACTGAGGCAAACAGTTGGCATTTATGTATTACAGGAAGCGCTTTACCCACAGTAATCTATTTGTTAGACGTATGTAATTTAATTTCACTTTGTCATTCATATGGGAAGATACACTGTTGGATCAAGAGAGTGCTCACAGGTCTTGTGAGCGCCCACCCAACATTTCAAGAGAGTGGATTTGTGCTGGAAACAGAAAGTTACAGAAAGTTTAAAAGAAAAGGCAAAACCAAACAAATTTTCCCCACGGACCAGGTTGCCAGCTCGTCGGACGTTCCCCTGACGATCCACTACCCATCGGAATCCGCCCATGAGATATGCCCATGAGATACCCATGTGTCTATTACATTGAGTATATATATGCTGTGCTGTTTGAACTGTAGGTGTTTGATGTCAGTCCTCATGACAAAGCCCTTGTTTTAGGCCTGAGATGCGTGACAGTGATAGATGTGAAATCTGTGTGGGCAGAATAATTTAGACCACCAAGGATTCAGAGGCCTAGAGAAGACTGGGCACCATGCACTGTCCTTATTTGCCGTCCTAAGTCTATTCATTAATGAAACCTGTCAATATCTAACCCGCTTCTCCGGACTTCTCTTGGCCAAATGTAATCATATTTACTCAGAGCTGAACTCCCGTCTTGTGCTCAATCCCCCTCACGCCGTTCTGGACAAGCAGCCAATTCCATAAGCAGCATGCCGGAGACTGAACTCACTGCGCTCAGGCTGTTGCCCCACCCCTGCCTCCCTCCCCAGGTAATTTTACAAAGGAGGGCATGTGTGGATAGAATACCGTATCCGCCCGTCTCCACAGGAAATTAACCTCAGTGTGGCTACCCTTTAGTCTTGCTGACGAGGCACGCCATCTTACTTCCCCAAACAATGTCAGAGAAAGTCACTGAAGAAAGCCTGTCTGCTTATTACATTATGCCTAACCTCTCCCTGCTCTTTCATTTCTCAGCAGCTGATAATGCTGAAGGACCCTAGGTGCAAATGCACGTAACCATTTGGTTACATCATCATACATAGTCCCCATATGTAATGGTGATATTTGCAGAATAGTGAACACTACTGTATACAGATTTCTCATTTCATTATGTAATGAAATCTTGCTAGATTGTCGTTCAAAATGCAGTCATTTTTCATTGACATAGACTTGACATCATTGTCCCTAGATCAGATTATCGTCCTTGATGCAGTCAAAATGTTCACTGTGACACTGTACCCTTGAGCTTAACCAGCTTCCATAAATATCCACAAGAATGAGTCATCTCAGTTAAAGGCATCTAGCAAACAAGTAGCATTGGTAATATGCAAGTACTACTAATAATAATAATTAGAATAATAGCAATGAAAATTATAATACTAATAATAATACAGGATGAAGAAGCAGATGAAGAATGACAAGAAGGTGCAGGCAAAGAAGAGGGGAAAGAAGATGAAGGAAAAGGATAAGGGATAAGAAGAAAAAGGACGAGAAGAAGATAAAGAGGAAGAACAAGAAAAACAACAACAACAAAATAAGACGAATCACCATTATCATTCTTGATGACCACACTTTTCCAACAAAATTCATGTACCACAGCAGCCCTGGAAGAATTTGGGCCTAAAAGTCTGAGAAAATAAGGAATTATATGAACCTGTCTGAAAAAAGTGAATAACTATCTCTCTGCACTGCAGCACCAGAGGCACACTGAGCCAGGGCAGCGGATCAGCTGGAAGCAGCACCTACAGGGGCACCTGCTGGTCCTGGGGGAGCAGTTTGCACTTAGACACCGGCAGTAAAATCCGGCCCTCAGCCGAGGAGGAAAAGCAGGTCGCGCAGTATTTCTCTGCCTTCTCTGCGTCTGTTTTTCTGGAGTCTATGATGGTTTTCCGCGCTGCACCGATTTCAAACAACCTCCATTAAAGATGATTCGGCCTTGCTTCGCGTGTTGCCGCGTCCAGCTGTGCACCAAAGCCGCGCGTCCACCGTCTTCCGCCGTTAATCTGTCAGACTTTGCACTCGGCTGCAAATGAACCTGTAACGCTACAAGAGGGGATCCACAGGCAACGCGAAGCGGCGTCTTCAAAAACAGAGCGCCTTGCCAGCGTGACGTTTATCATACATATAACCAAATGGCTGATGAGGAGGAAATGTGCTTTTAGCGAAGTCTCTCGCCTCACAAATTCTGAGTGATCATTGAGCAATACGTTAAATTAGTCAGCGGAGCCGAGAGTGATTGGAAATGATGGCGCCGGCACCAAGATTTATTACAGCGCATGCATTCTAATTAAGCCGCAAAGAAAAATAAAGTATTTGATATTTGAAAGGAGAAAGAGTGTGTTACCGCCACAAATGATTATCATTTAAGGGGACTCAATTATGATAGAAAATACACGTGGGCTTACTATGCATATAAGAATACTGTATATGCAGTTGGCTCTGGAAATTCCATTAAATGCTACCCTCACACAGGATATTATTTCTATAATATTGTTCACAGCCCTGGCTACCAACCACCCCAACCCCCTACCCCAACAGACACCCGTTAACTATAGCTCAGATTATTCATATAAAAGCCTTATTAAAATATACAGTGCATTATTTATATATTTACATTTCTACATTGTGTTTGCACCTTAATGATATTCTACATCAGGCATTTAACATGGAAACCATAGGCATGAAGGTTACTTATTTTGCCAGAAAGAGGAAAGATGGGTGCATTTTTCTTTAAGAGCAGGGTGTATTTATTTGACTTTTTGAATGTTGGCAATGGAGGGAGGATGACGGGGAGACAAAAGCCCACATGGAGCTGAGGAGGATGATTATTATGTCTCAGGACAGAGTGATAAACGCTCTAATGAAGATGACACTTATAATGAAGATAACTGCCACAGAGGTGAGGATTAAAACTTGTGACAAAGCTGGTGACATCCAAAGTGATAATGCCTCATCCTGGGTACTGAAATAAAAGATAGTGGCAAACAAAATATAGAAGACATTTACGATAACCATGAACTGCAGAATGTGAATTCATAAGGATATGAAATATGGCCCCATACCACAAAATGGTCACTTGTGCCATTCTCCTTTAGAGAAAGAGTCAGTTAAAAATGTGTACAAGCTCTCATCATTATAGCTGCACAATCCAACTATGTAATGCAATGAATGTCATGGACACTTGGCTATTATTTTTAGATAAAGACTTGCCCTCCTTCGCACAAGAATATCTTATGTATGAGAAGACAGGCTCAAGGGCAGTATAATGTGGGGAAGAACTGAAACACAGAATCACTGCAGGGGCACAAACACACCACGCCATATGAATGTGAATCAGTAAGTGCATGCAAATGAGCAACCCTCTGGCAGGTTTGCTATCTTAAAACACTTCAGCCATGCTAGGAGAAGAAGACAAATCCACCTACTGCCACACTGAACCGGTTTTCTTTCAGCAGAGAAAAACAGTCGTGGATGCCCTTCCCTGTGGATGCTAGTCAGCAGGCATTTGGGCAAATTGGGCTTAAGTACAGCCCTCTGAGCTGGCCAATTCGTTAGCAATAATAGCATTGCGATATTTCTACTAAACCTCCTAGTGAGTTTACAGAAGACGGCTGCATTTTTCATTATTTTTCAATATTTAAGATTGTACGTTCCCGGGGATGTTTGCATGAGGCCATTTCAGAAACAGGCTAATACCAATAAGAAAATAATTAGCTTGCTATTTATGGATACATATTTTGCCCTAGCAATAGTTCACTTTCTGGGTTTTTCGTTAACATTATTTCAGTTTATGTGCTTTTTTTGGCATACAGTGAAAATAGGTAGTATTAGTTCCATTGCACTGCATATCAGATTTAGTAGATAGTACCAATCCATTTGTTTTAAAGACAGTTAAAATAGGTCAAAAATATAAACACTGGACTGTGTTATTAAAATGCAGATTTCTGGAAGCTAGTTTAACCTCTGAGTCCAGCCATTGTAGTGGGTGTAGCTTGGCTAGTTTGCTTGGGAAGCACGGTGAGGTGCGGTAAAGCAAAGGCCTGCTCGTAGGTTACCGTGACAACACTCTCAGGCCACACAAACCTCAAATTCAAAATAAAGTCGTTACCCATGGCTAGGGATATTTTGGATTTTAGCCGACTCGTAACGTGTTTGTTTGCCTTTGGAACCTTTAGATGAGTGAAAGGCCGGGGCTCAAATCTAAGCTCAGACTTGGACAAATAAATCGTGACACCAATTTATTGTAGTTTTGAGGTCTCTCTCATGGCAGTAATCTGATTCTCTCCATTTGCAATAAGAGGAAGCTGACAAAGGGTACTGGATTGCAGTGGTATGGGGTGGGATCTACCATAAGAAATATTTGCAACCAAAAATAAAATAAAAAGTTATTTTTGAAGAATAATTTGGTAATAGACATAATGCATAATGACATTAAGGCAAGGGTTTCTCACCTCAGCATTTAGGAAGACAATTTTCTGGCCCAATTTTCTGGCCCATTTAATTTATGTCTTTTATATTTTTTTTTTGGGGGGGGGGGCGTTGGGTGATTTGAATGTTTCTTATGGTGAAATATTAAAAAACCTACTCTATACATATTTCACATACAGATGCAATTTCTGTTATATCGCCTTCTTAGTGCTCCATAAATATTTATAACCAAGGTAATATACTGGGCTATGACAAATTGAAAATATTTACATTATTCCTGATTATCCTTAACTAGAGACAAGCTTCATCTTTCATATTCATGAAAATCCACACTCACCCAATACAAAATTATACACTGGATAATAGAAATCTATGAGAGCAAAAACTGCTACACGATTTGCTCTGTAGGCCTGGTCAAGTATGAAACCCAGATTCTATTACATACATTATGCTTCATGCATGAAGTATACAGAATTATATAAACAAACGGAATAATGATGGAATCAGACTGCCTTTACAAACGTGGACGTCATAGCTCAGGAGGGTAGAAACATGCATTCTACTGCTTTCACTGCTTCGCCTGCTCGTCACTTCAGAGATCTGAAAGAGATGACTTGCACTCAGAGGCCAAGGTTAAAATCCTAGACCTGATCGACCTCTGTTTATCCTCTCCGGGGGATGCGCTCTTCCCCATGCCAGATAGCCTGCCAAGTGTAGGACAAATCCCATTTACCAGTCTATCAAGTGCTTAAAGGATGCTACAGTCAATCCGTGCACTCAAAGCGAATTCCTTTGGCACACGCAGGTCACAAAGGTGCAACTTGAGTGGGAACCAGGGTCATTCCAAGAAAAAATAATAATAAATACAGACGAGTGACAAATTAAAGGAAGAATGAGTGGAGAACATAATGCAGATTCTTGCATACAGGTGCAATACATGATATAATTAAGCAATTAACGCCCTATCATGCTCTGTGGCATATATGAATATGCAGAGCGGGTGATCACACTGTATCACCAAGAACAGCTCATGACAACTGCATAGACAGGGATATTACAGTAGGGTCTCAGTACATAAACCCATCATTAGAAAGACTAATGCACATTTGAGAGTTCAGTGGTGCAAAAACCATAGGTCTACAGAGATGTGGAAAAAAGTGATACGGTCAGATGAGTCAAGCGTGTGGTGAACACCAAGACCGGTGAGGGGTCTGGCTCTGTTATGCTGTGGGGGACCATTTTCCTGGTATGGTTTGGGTCCACTAGTCCCCTTAGAGGGAAGGGTCAGAATACAAAGTTATTCTGAGTGATCATCTTTATCCTATGATGAAACATTTCTATCCTGATGGGAGGAGTCTCCTCCAGGAGGACAATGCCCCTACCCACAGGACACTGAATGGCATGATGAGTATGAAAACTGTGAATCTCATGCTATGGCCTTCGCAGTCACCAGTTCTCAACCCAGTTGAACACCTATGGGAGATTTTTTTTGTTAGACAGCCGTCTCCACCACCATCATCAAAACACAAAATGAGGGAATATATTTTGGAAGAATGGTGTCCCATCCTTCCAGAGAAAAACCATCCTTCCAGGTGGCAAACCAACACCTTACTAAGGCACTTCTGGCCAGTTTCACAGACACAGATTAAGCCTAAGTCCCAGGCTGAATTAGATTTTTAATGAAAATATGTAGACGTTTCTTTTCATTTGTCACCGGTCTGTATGTGTGTGTGTACACATAATTAAACTATAATCTTGTAATCAGCCTGCTGTAGAATTAGCAATTAGCGGAACATAAAATGCTATTCCACGGTAGATGTGCATAAAAAGATGACGGATTACCATGTGATTTAGTCAATCAAGAAATAAAAGAAATAGCTTCCTGCATTTGTGAAAGATATATTTTTCATCATACACATCCCACTGTCCTGACACACACATTTTGGGTTTTGAGCCATTGCATTTAGACTAAATGCTAGGGTGGAGAGATAAGCGAGGCATGAAAACAAAATAATACTAATTATGCAGAATTTTCAATATGCAAGCAACAGCAGTGGAAATTAAAGGTTTATATTGTTGTGGACTCTAGCCGAGCTACCTAGCTACCCAAATAAGTTTTCACATGCTTGTACTGTCGTATATCATGAATTGTCACAGAATTAAAGTTCATGGCTTTGCATTATGTTATGAAGTCACTGAAGTCAAGGTGCAATGCTGGCACCCAGATTAGTATAAAAATGGCTTACGGTCCTAGCTCTGGTTTCATCCTTTAGTGCATTCTTCTTACTAAAATGTTCTTCAAGATCTGCCTGGAAGCGCTCACTATTATATAAAAAACCTCAAAAATGTTTATTGTTTCGCTCTGTTAGTGCTTGTGTAAATTATTCAGGTTTTCCAAAAGAGCGTGCAGCTCTTACACTTGACAATAGATTTTGGTTCAATGACCTCCGTCAATCGAGTCTTGGCTCTTCATACTGATGAGAAAGGCCCTCTCCCTGTAGGGCCATTTTGGAAACAGAATGTCCTTCGGTGTCATCGTTGAGATTAAAACAAAGGGAGCCATTTTATTACGGGACATTCAAAGGATTTTGACACAGAGGTCAGTTGGCAGGACAGCTACGACGATATACAGTAGCTACGCCTGTCCTACCAGTTGTGTTTTTCTCCTCGGAGGGAGCACACGTGAGCCGAGAGAGACAGAGGCACAAAGGGCATCAGAGAGTCCCTGCCAAACGACACCAGGAACGGCGGAGGAGAAGTGACTCTGTCGTCCGCCACATACGGCCATAATCTAGATGTAACATTGACCTCCAGCTGCGATTGTGTCCCGAATGGCACCACACACCGCAAAAACACTGCTCCCGGTGCTGGCCATATTTTAAGTGACAGGCTGCAGGGAGATCTGTCCTCCCATCAACCCCAGGCGTTGTTATCGCAGGACTGCAGCGCCTGTCCCTGCTCCGTGATCATGACACTTTAATTTCCAATCACCAACAGACAGGAGAAGCACACATTTGCTCATAAATATTATTCTCCGGCAGAGCAGGTGCTAAAAGCAGGTTTGTAAACCCCCAATTGCAATGCAGCACTTGAGGTTTTTTGTTATTCCATTTCCTGTAAGTATTTTCACTGTTTTGTCATGAAGGCATCACCGAGAACGCCTTGAGATGAATTTTCATCAATCTGAGGGACAAATAAGTCGCAGGTTACGATAAGCACGTTTTAAACCCTCATCATGTTGAAAAAGAAACATGGGTAAACAATGAAATGTCAACATAAAAGGTTGCTTGTGACCCTTTGATGAGATGCTCTGGTGAATCGCTAAATCTTGCAGGAGAGATGGCCTCCCAGAATTCTAAAACGCATACTTATCCTTGAAAATTATTGTTTATGTGCAGAAATCTGAAGGCTCTCAGTGAAATCAGTTTCATGCACTGCAAGTCTAATTTAAATTTTGAACAAAAGACCCTCTGTTCAGCGGCCTTCCAGAACGTCACTGTTTGATCTATATTTCCAGGGAAGATATTCTTTAGCATACCGCTGTAGTCACTTTTTATTTTTTTTAAAGTATAGTTGCAAAACCAAAACACAGTATAAAAAAGCAGGCACAGACGTCCGTTTAGTAATTTGTTGTGAGTGGTGTCTGTAGACATCTTACATAAGCTTACTAACCTGTCTGCCGTGAAATGTTCTTATGAAATCTCCTGTCAGATACCATTCCACTGAAGCTCCAGAAATTACATTGACGGGGTATAATATGAATGCTGAGTACCTGATGTCACCTTTTTCAGTGCAGAAAGGGGGGAGTATCCCAGAGCACACCATGTTATTGGCAGGGTTGTGGCAGTATGTTGAAAACGCTTTTGTTTAACGGTATAATCTAACAAGTCCGCGTTGGAAAAACAGATACCGTTGTTGGCGTTTTCTCATGAGAGCAGGATATGGCTCGAATCCACTGACAGCTCAATTGAATGTGCATCTCTGCATTTAAGTAATGTATTGGCTACTCACCCACAAGCAAATTTACTTCGTATAAACCATTTTTCCTCAAGAGTACTACTTCTTCACGCTAGTCATTTCTGGTTCTATTTTGTGTTAATTGATGGGGATTAAAAATGTATGTTTATACAGACTTTAACTGAAAGCAGCCAAGTTGGACCCAATGGGGTTGGGGGAGGTTGATTACCCCAGAGAGATGCTGGTTGTAGAATTTGATTAAAAAATAATTTAAAGAAAACAGTGGTGCACATAATGATTTCTGAAGGAGTAGATATTGCTGAAGTGTCTGCATGTAATTTGACTGCACAGTACAGGTCTATAATCTTGTAACATCCCAAGGCCTTTGAAAAAGATCGGTGTAGTGAGGGGAAATAAAGTTCCTCTGGAGTCCAATCACCAAAAAGTTCCAGAGAACCAAGTTCTTAGCCGGCTACTTCGTCAAAGAAACTTGATTAATGTTTTGTTGACATGAAAAATGTGTGTTGTTCAGTGCTAAATTTAACACTGACACATAGTGGTGTTTTAATATACTGTATTGTGGTGCTTGGCCTCAAGCGCTTTAAATAGGGAATGACTAGCAGCACAGTGAGATGAGCCTCCCTCTCCATCTTGCGTGTTCCTCAATTTGTGTTTTTCTAAAAGATGAACATGCATATAGACATACTTACAAGAAAAAGGAGAATAAAGAGAAATAAGGGAAGGGGGGTAAGGAAATAGTACAGCTCCAACAATGTAACTTTACAGCATATATTGCTCATAATTCCACAATTCCCTTTATGGGGACAAAAGCATCACCGCATTCCCTTAATGTTTTGCTGCAAGCTTGATTCATGTAGCAGATTCAACTTCTACAAAGTAGCCTATTTAAAATAAAAAAACAGTGTAGCCAGAAAGGTTTCATGGCTAAATCTGGGATTACCCAACTTGTTAAGATTAGCTTTTTTCAGTCAAATTGCTTATACATCCACCAGTACAGTTTGCATATTATTTGTATCATCCCACAGTAATTATACACTGGGCCATAATGGGGCAGTCACCCCTAAAGACAGTGACACTCTGTGGAAATGGCTACATTCCCAATATCACATTAAAGATGCCCTTTACTTGAGCAACTTGCATAAACTGGAGAACATCGGTGTTAGTCTCAATAATAAAAAAAGTGTGAAATCACCAAGAATGCACAGAAGGCTCATTTATAATAAATAATTTAGCCAAACAAACCAATAACTAGTGCTATAAACAAAAATGAATGCCACTACAGAGCTTTACTCAACAATGCCTCTGAACATTATTATCCCAAAAGGAACTCCAAAAAGAATAGTTAAAGGGGGACAGGGGAGCCATTGTGCACTCTGAAGAGGTGGTTATTCATTCTGCGTTGGAAGACGAGGAGGGTTTCTTCAGTCCTGACAGCGGTGGAAAGTTTGGGCTCATTCCACTCACTGATTCTCAGTCCTTGTTTCTCTTTCTCACATCCTTTCCTCGCTTCTTAGCACCATCCAACAGAGGACATGAGGAGAGGACACAAGGATGAAATTTTAATTTAGAAAAATAGACCATTCTTCCACATTGGATTCCAATTTTGAGCATAGTTACAGCTCATTCCCATGCTAAGACCACATTAAAAGAGTTCCACACAATAAGGTTAAATCTGTATAAGCAATCCAATCTAAAAATCTTACTTTTCTATTTCTCCTGAAAGTCCTTTATAAGAGAGTTTAATACCAACTGTGCATGTTACACAGGCATCCACCTGCAAAAAGCTACAGCAGAAAGCCCAAACAATGTCTGGCCACACAGTGTGTTTTTCTCCACAGCGTACCCACCTTTCACACTGCCAAAAGCTCTGTGCCAGCATGTGGCACACAGTGCCCCTGCCCCCAGTCTCTGTACAGCTGCAGAAAGGCCAAAGGCAGTGACTGAGACAGATGCTTCAACTTTCAACATCACCTCTCTGTCACAGCCGGTATCCATTTTCACGTGTTTTTAAAAAAACACAGTTTAATGTCAGGTTCCGTTTCGCGTTCCTGCCAGCAGGCCCTCCCGTCAAATTTCAGCGCTCTGCACAAGATCAGCATTGGCAAGAGGCTCTTGTTTTTCACACAAGATAATGTGTGTGGTTCCCACATCACAACCACGCAGTTTCTTACCTGCACTCTCCTCTAATTACACCACCACTAACGGGTACTTTCTTTGGCGTTTAAGGACCTTTACTGAAAGTCGAAAATATCTCTAAATTAACAGAATTCTAGCTTCCTGCTAAGGTTTTATCCGTTATATATGTTATATCCAGTGTGGTTCCATCAAACTGTTCCAAAAAGCTTGTGGATACAGTAGCCAATTTCCAGCAGACCACATTTTACATGGCTATTAACTGTCATTTTATACACATCAAACATCCACACTGAACTCTGACAATAGGAAGTGAGAAGATTAAAGTAATTTTTTATGATATTTTTTTTTTCCTTCAATGGCTGTGGACAAGGCTCTTACATTAAGAAACGCTCAGGGAAAAAAAAGTGCTTACTTGTACAGCACAACAGATTAAATGTGCTACCAGTAGCCCGCTGATCTGTGCTTCCAGTAATAGGATTAAATTGCTGTGTCCCAGCACAGATGTGAGCTCTAGTGGTTTGTGAAGCTAATTTCAAAGCCGACTCAGAAAGGCTAGTTATTTGTTGATGTGGAGGAACTTTCACCCCAGATGTCAGCCAATTTTCAAATCTGCCAGGATGAATGATTGTCCCGCAACAAAGTCTGAATGAAAACCTGTTTCTGCCCAACCCCTCCCCCCTTCCTGCATGCTAATATTAATGGAAGCCTATAATACCTGCACCAATGATTGCCCTTAAAGAGAGGCGTCTGCTACAGTGTGAATGCTGCTCAATTTTAAATCAAAGTTTGTGTTATGAAAATAAGAACAAAATGTGAATATGAACACGCACAGCAAACACTTCACCAAGTCTGTCACAAGCACTGTACTACACATCATAGGAAACTCATGATCATCACTAATTTCTCATTAAAATACCTTGAAAGAATGGATGGAGGAAAATATTTCCTGGGAACACGATCAGACAGGAGGACAGATTCTAAATGTCAATCTGTGCTCACCTAACCGACCCACTCCTAAAATAACCTCTGGAGAACAAGTACAGTTCTGTGTCAAACATGAGAGTAACAGCGCTCCAAATACCAGAATTGCAGTAAAATTCATGTGTTCTGCAGAAATCTTATTTCTAGGCCAATTCCACCCACGGCTGCAAAAAGGTGATTACTTTTTTTGAAAAAAGAAATTCTGAATCTGGTACTTCAACTAATCAATTCAGCAATGATGTCTACTCCCGGAGATGTAGCTACTGTACTGAGCTGGGTTCTGTAGATGTCTCTCAAGCAAATATTTGAAGCAACATATCCCGTCAATAATTCAATCTCCAATTAAGCAAATGGAAATAAATGGAAGCTTGAATAACAGCGTTAAAGGTAGAATACGTCATTTTGGACGGACAGGAGAGGAATTGCAGCAACAAATGCGCTCAAACCCCTTCTCTGTGAACGCGCTGAAGTTGAAACGCCATTGGCTGTGGTAATTAGAACCAATTGTACAGCTATACAATGTTTTGGTAGAGTGCCGGCCCGTCAACTGCATATTTTGAAACCCAAATTTAAGGACTATAAACACAGGTAGAGGGTGAGTCAACATGTCAGTGAGCCTTTTTTTAATGATAGGAAGGGGTTTAAAATGGTTTTGTAACAATATTTGAACACAAACATCTTACCTATTGTACCTTTAAGGGACACAAAGACAAGCCTGGTGTGGCATCACTAGAAATGTTACGTTGGGTCAAATGGCTTTCTGAAGGCCCTTCGGAAGGCCCTTCGGAACAGCCAAGGTTCAAACAGAAAACAGTGCAAATACAGCTCTTCATCGCTGTACTGTACAGTACTGCACTGAACCATATTCTCCCATAGGGAGAATGAAGCACCCTCCCACTTGGGATTCGCTTTTCATAAAATAAGATAAATTTAAAAAAAGGTAACTGTATTTTTGAGTAGATTCAGTTGCTAGGTCAAATATTTATGGTTTACTCTGTAGTTTCTGATTGCCACCACATGTGGTATAGACAATGCATTTTTGGTAAGATTCATTTCAATTCAAGGCAAAACATTGAAAGTGCCAAGCTGATTGCTACCAACACAAAGGAAAATTAAATGATTAAAGTGATCTGTTGATGAAGCAACACACAGAGGATGAAGTACACCGACTTCTACACCAGGATGCACACAATACACTAGGCAGTTATATGTTAACATATAACCTGTCGTATGAGATGCATCTTGCCCTCATTCACACCATTGCCTTGCTTATTAAACATACACTCACTGAGCTCTTTAGTAGGTAGACCAAATGTCAGAATGGGGAAGAAATATTATCCCAGTGACTTTGACTGTGGAATGATTGTTGGTGCCAAACAGGGTAGATTCAATATCTGCTGACCAAAATAGTCTCTAGAGTTGCAGAGAATGGTGCGAAAAACAAAACAATCGTCCAGTGAGCAGCAGTTCTGCAGGCAGAAACGTGGTCATAATGAGAGAGGTCAGAGGAGAAGGACCAGACTGGTAAATCCTGACAAGGTCACAGTAACGTGTCAAACAACTTAAGCGGATAGGCTACAACAGAAAACCAATAAGTATAAAAAAGAAGTCTAATAAATGCCAAATAAATTGCTTACTGTGCGTAGTTACCATTATTGACCATTTTATGACAAAGCACTCAAAAATAAATGTGATATTTAAATGGACTGTAGCTTTGTCCTTCTACTCTTTGGCTGATCGAGTGCAGGCAAAAAGACTTTCACTTTTGCTCATCCATCTTTACACCAGACAATATCTTTTCCCTGGACTACAATTACCTAAACCAACGTCAGGGCAGTACCACACAGCCACACCTACCAGCTTACTGAGACACACACAAAGTTCGCCGTGCCCAGCCTATCACGACACCCTAGATATCTGACGGAGAGCCGGCCCATTCCTACGCACCCACCATCTAAGGTTAAACCACATGCAAGATGCCTGCTACTTAAAATCTGAGATTCTCTCAACGTCTCCCGGTGTGACATGGTCCTGTGAGAAAAGTCGGTACACAACAACTCAGGAAGCCTTTCAACTCCACATCCTCGGTGCTCTGAGACGCTGAACACATGCAGTCAGGGCAATGTGCAGACAGGCGCTTGACAATAAGGTTGCAAGGCTGGGCCAATAGAATATTGATCACATGACTGCAAACCTGCAACTTCGGAAAAGAGCAAACTTCTGTCCAGCGAGCAAAGGACAACTAATTTCATTACACCGAGGAGATTGGAGCTTGGTATAGGGGTTGAGTGCCGAGCTGGTCTTTTTAATAGGGTCACCAGCAGAAAACCTTACCAATTCATTCTTGAGAAAAGTATATTGAGTTACCACATCATTAATTTTCCATTATAGTTAGACGTACTAGCAAATACAGGCTTCAGGCCTTCACAGGGAGAGCAGTGTTTATAGCAGGACATTGTCTGTATAAGTGAAATGGCCTACGCTTTTGTACAGATCTTTGTGTTGCAATGAATAATGGAAACACCACAGAAGTGAAGGCAAGGTAATTACAAGAGAAAAAAACCTGTAGGATTTAATTTATTGTGCCACGGTGACAGCACCAAAATATATTCATCCAAAACCTCAATTTAAATAATGTTGGTTCTGTTTTTTTGCCTGTGCTTCCCTGCCATACCCTTAGGTTTTGTAACATTTTACAAAGGTAGAATGATTATGTCTTGCTTCTGTGAAATAATGTGTACTACAAACTCATATTCTACAACAGTAGCCTGGATTCAATCAGTGTTTGCACTAAACTTTGAATCGCATACAAATGCATGTTACATGTTATCAATGCATACACAAATTGTTTTGACAACCACTGAGCTTACCAAACCAAATTTTACAAAGAAGAAAACTGACACCTGCTAAATGTGTGTCAGAGTGAAGATGAATGTTCATTGAACATGATGTGTCATGTGACTTCATATCTGTACAACTTTGTCTGTTGCGTTTTAGAGATAATACATTGTACTGTGATGTATGGTTACCGGTGTCTAAGCCAATATCTCAAACTGTCCCTCGTCAAAAATTCCAAGGTCGACCTGACAAAAACAATATCTCAAAGTGATCACCTGGTTGAACAAAGAGGAAAATATTTTGCATCAATTGAGAGTATACCACAAGGGAGAAACTATCATAATTCACTGGCACTTAAGGGCTCTCGGTCTATGCAAAGGCCGTGTTTGTTATTCCAGTGCAGACTGTGCCTGAAAGAATGGAGCATTTTCTTCACATCCAAAAAAATAAAAAACACTGTTGCTTGAAGAGGGCGGTCCTTAAAAGGTTCTGCATGGAGGAATGTTTCAAGATCATCCCAAATGTGTTCTTCAACCTGATCAAATATATATTTCAGGGAAAATATATGTAAAAGTAATTCTTCAGGTGTTAAAACAAATCAGCGATCTCAGCCATTTAAGTGCTTGGGTTTCTCAAGATACTTCATGAATCATGAATTGCATATAATGGACAAAGCAGAACTGTACCAATAGTATTACAATAGGTACAGTATTATCATGTCTGTGAGCTGATTTATTTCAAGGAAATCTATTAATGACAAGTCAAACAACACATAATTACAGACAAGCTAAAACCTTAAAAAATATGATTAGTACTGCTCAGTTTTTTGTAAAATAGTGCTTTAGCTTGGTGGTTTCAAATTTCATCAAGCACAATCTGTTATGACACTTCAGCAAACAGCCACCTGTTCTCCCACTGTGCTACAATGTGAAAAACTCTGCCTGCTTTTTAACTGACCTTGGCTTGAAAGCGCCCACTCCATTCACTTCAGACATGGCTTTATTCTCTGGTTCCTTTCAGCAAAGGCATAAAGGTGTTTGATTCAGGAGACACTGTTTGCTCTTCACAAAGAACTCATTCATCCTGATAGCAGCCAATTTCCACTTGATGATGAGCATTTGTCTCCTAAGGCAGCTAAAACAATCACTCATAATAATAATGTATATTTCAGATAACAATTTCTCTGAGCCTACATGTAACAATCTGCAGAAAACACTCTCCACATAAAAAATAAAAGGGAATTCACAGCCGATACATCTTCAACGTTGCAGTTTTAAAACTGCTTTCATACAGGCACACTTGAATATAACATTTGGGGCCAGGTGTACTAAGCCTTTTTTGACAATTTTCAGGCAACCATACGTCGCATTCTGCCCAGGGAACATGCATCTTATATCAAACTGGCGCACAGGGACGGTACTGCAGTAGGCGTGTCATCTGTGAGTCAAGGTGCCCTTCTCTCCTTAATGCATATGCATTTGAGGGAGGATCGCACAAATAAAGGGCGGAGATATTATAAATGAGGCTGATTATGTATTCCATTGAATTTACTAAAGTTCACACAATTAACGAGGGTCGATATGCATGTGAAATTTCCCTGCCTCTAAAGATCAGGTGTAAACCAAGGCGCAAGCAAGACAGAGAAACAGGTATAGGCTTCAAAGATGCATTGAAACAATCTTTGCAACAAGAATCACACGATTTCAACTTCAAAGGGATTATTATATATTGCAGTCAAGCAATAATTAAGGCTGGGTGTTTGTCACAGAAAATATTTACAAAAGAATGTATTAAATTAACCAATATCTTATGCAAAGCAGTGGGAAATGACTGAAATAATGAGCTCAACCATTGTTGTGTTTCAAAGAATCACTGTTGCCACTAGTAAATAACTGTTAGAAACAGCATGCTCAAATTGCATTGCTAATACAAAAAAACACGGACTGCCAAAAAAGAGACAAACACCCAGCCATACCAATAATTATGATTCTGGGAGAAATAAAAATAGACATTCATTGACTTGATTTCAGTCAGATGTTGTGGCTAGCTAGAATCTATGTTTGAGTCGAGTGCCACAAAATGCTTGTTAAGAAACGTTAGCTTGTTAGCCAGCTGTTCCACTGTCTAGCTAACTGGCTAGCTACAACTACAGCTCAATAGCTAGCTTGTCAAACATAATAGTTATTTAGTTAGCTAACTAACCACAATTTCTGACTGGAATTCAGTTGTTAGCTGGCTTACTAGCTGACGTTGTCATAAAATGTCTTCTTACCGTGAGAATTCCTTACCTGTTTACATTTCGGCAGATGTGCATACAAGCTAAATTGCTATCTTCGTTTTGGTCGCAGCACATTCGACATGCAAGGTCCTTAGATTATTTTTACCGTGAAGAGTGCATGACCCGCAAATGTAGTTTAAAAATGTGTTTACACGGAGGAATAAATGTATTTTAAAAAACCTAGTCAATTTTTTTTTTGTATGTACGTATGTGCCTGCAAGCCAAACGCTGTCTTCTTTTTCGACGCAGGACTTTGGATAAGGTCATCCTACAATTTATTGACAGCTTTTGGCTTGCAGGCACATACACTGACTGTATGTCCAGGTATTTTTTAAATACATTTATGCCCCATTTTAG
Source organism: Conger conger (assembly GCF_963514075.1). Taxonomy (NCBI): domain Eukaryota; kingdom Metazoa; phylum Chordata; class Actinopteri; order Anguilliformes; family Congridae; genus Conger; species Conger conger. The sequence continues at coordinate 34,649,684 of NC_083766.1, read as the reverse complement.
TTGAGTATGTGTGCTTTCTGGTACTTATTTGAACTGAATGTTGAAAATATTTCTGGGTTGCTTTATTCTAACTAGTACATAGCATTTTAACATTGTGCCAACCAGCCCCGTGTTGGGGCTGGTAGCTACTTTTATAACGGAGACCTTAACATTTCCTTTGCTACTGGTTAGAATACTCTAAAAAAGTTATGTGTCAGGTTGTGCACTTAATTATCGGTATTTCTTGATATAACTGCCGCTGCCGGAATGAAAAGAGTGCTTAGAGGAAATTCTGCGAATAAAACGAAGATTAGCGTGCAGGCACATCTGTTCAGAAAGTAAACAAAATTGGTAAGGAATTTTCATGGCCAAGCCATCAGAATTGCTTACCGTGAAAAATCCGGACCTTTTGTATATTCTCTGAAGGTGTGATAACTAAACTGGCCCACCGCAATTTTCGATCGTGGCAGTGACTCCGTGAATAAATCACGGCTTTCAGCTTATATGATCGCTGGTTCGATGGTGAAAGTTTCATGTGTAGTCTCGTTTTTCTTTTTGTTAGGGATTCCATTATCTAATATGATTTTAAATGCCCCCTGTGACGATGGAATTATTTTCAGCAGGTTTATTTTTTCCCATTTATGCGTTTGATTCATGCTGTGGCAGGATATAGCCTTGCATTTCCCCCCAAAACTAGGTAGGCCTACAGTATACGCAAATCTTTGATGTAGTCCTACTTTCTCAGTCTTTCTCAGTGACCCACGCTGTAGATCATACAACTGTCAAATAGAATGTACTGATAGAATGCAACTAATTAATTGTCCAGGAAATAAGACACTTTGCGATTTGTTCACATTATTACCTTCATTTAACCAAGGAAGACCAAGCGAGTAATGCTCATTTCCAGCAGTGCTATGGGATACATAACAATGCACAAATCATGTCAGTACAAAATACAGCGTGTATCCGGCAAGACCTCGTTTAAAATAATTATCGAACCCTCCACGTTATTTCATTACATTATTATTATCCAGATTTGAGGTGTCCTGTATATGGTTCCAGTTATGAGCAGCATATTTAAGATGCTTTCCCCAGTTATGTATTTATAAGACTGATCTGAAGTAATGTAGCATGACCATAAGAGCGAGTAGGCTAAGTTAACTGATCTAAAACATTAGCCTGAAAAGCATTGCACGCTTGCTTAAAAGTCCCCTGTAAATAAAAAGCATGGACCGATAATGTTATATAGTCGTTTTTTTAAACGACAACTTCCGCCGTGTAAACACATTTTAAAACTACATTTGTGGGTCATGCACTCTTCACTGTAAAAATAATGTAAGGACCTCGCGTGTCGAATGTGCTGCCACCAAAACGAAGATAGCAATTTAGCTTGCATGCACATCTGCTGAAATGTAAACAGGTAAGGAATTCTCACGGTAAGAAGAAATTTTATGATAGCGTTAGCTTTTCCATAAGTAATGGCATGTTACAGTTAAGCGTCGCTGAGATCTTATATAAAAAAATTAGTCATTTTTTTCAATTCTCAGAGCACCCCCGCTCTGCATTTACCGTGATCGTGCACATTTAGGTACCCTGTGCGCATGCTCTGGTGCCAAAAGCCCATAGGAATCCATTGAACTGGAAAGCAGATGCTGCCTGCAGTATTACATACACTTTATTAGGTATTTATTACTTATTTTTTAGACTCAAGCCTTCTGCTGATGTAGCCTGACCAAATGTCAGAATGGGGGGAAACAGCTGAACCCCTTGACCATGTCTGAATGCTTTTATGAATTTAGTTGCTACCACATGATTGCCTAATTAAATATTTGCATTAACAAGCTGGTGTATAGGTCTACCAAATAAAGTGATCACTGAGTGTATATCTCAATGGAGATAAATAACAGTGTGCTGTTAATACACTGGAGTAATGGTGGAAGAAAATGGGGCTTTACACTTGTATCTAAAGACTGAATTAAAAATAAACAAAAAAACAGATATTTCAGTAATAGTAATTTGTAACATTATTACATAAAAAAAACACTACCTGAATTCCACTTTTTTAAGCAGTAGTGCATTTCCGCCCTTACTTGTTTGACGCATTCTCAATGATTTGGTACAACATAAGACAATTCATCACAGGCAAACCCTCGCTGAATTCCTGGAGTTCAAAGATGAATCACATAATCAATCATCACTTTACCTAAAAAGGAGGGACTGCAAAGAGCATTCAGGCAAGGCTAATAAATGAAACCAGAACTCCACAAATTATTCTCTGCACCGTTTCATGATTATCGGAGAGAGAGAGATGAAAAAAAAAACGTGATGAGAATCTCATTTTTCTCTTTTTAATCCTGTTTTCAATCAGAATGTTTGAAGTAGGGATTTGAGCCAAAGAGAAATCAATCAAGTTGGTGTGTGACAACTTTTTCCATACCCTAAAAAAGACAGGCTGCTTAAAAGCATAACTGTCTAAATACAAATTATTAAGTTCAAATGAATGTTTTGATCCATACGCCCCCAACCCTCCCCAAAAAGGGAATACAATTCTGAATTCATCCTCTGCACCAAAGTTGGCCAACCCAACAGTACAATAACAAAGCACTTGCTTCACAACAGTGGGGCAACAACAGGCAGGATGTTAATGTTAATTCATTTTTACCCACAAATTCATTTGAATAATTCATTTTGTTCATACTCCCACAATACATTGGAATAATCCACTGAAAAGGCTCACATTTGAAAAAATAAATCAAATGACAAGCCTTATCATTGCATACGACTATCTGCATTAAATACTCTTCATCACATCACCTTGTAGCCAAACCATGGAGGCACACATTGAGAACTTCAAAGTAGTTTGCCATCTGCAGGGGGAGATACACTAAGCCAGAGTTTCAAAGAATATGTTAGTACAGAATATGCTAACAGACCAGAATGGCCCCCTTCCATTGAGGCACCAAGGATTTCAATGTTGTGTTAACCTCTCCACCCCACTCTGCTGAGGGGTAGGGTTGGCAATGATACGCTTTGGGCTCTTTTTCATGGAACACAGTAACACTGACGCTGCTCAAATCAGTAAATCAGCACTGCAGTAATATTAGGCTACATACAAAACATGCAGGCACCCCCACCCTTAACTGCAGGCATAGTGGTTAAAGAAATGAATTTTTCTGCAGTGTTTTCACTAGTTTTTCCACAAAGAGCTGGACAACATTGATTCAGCGAATATACAGTGGTTACGTACGCAGGCCCACAAAAAACAAAGCACAAATGATGAACAGCTTTATATTCTGTGCCCAATACACCCGAGAACAGCAGTGAACACAGCTGTCCTAAAAATACTATTTCTCGTCAGCAATGCTGTTCCTGGCTGAACGACTACAGGGACACCATCCCCCAACCGTGCACCTGGCTAAGAGTTTGCAGCCCCCGTACAACAGAGAGGCCCCCTTGACTGGGACCTGGAAGGTTGGTCGTTCAAGTCCCAGTGTAGCCACTGCTGCTGGCAAGGCTCTTAACCCCACATTGATGCAGGGGGAACTGACCCCTGCTTAGTCTAATCCACTATAAGTCGCTTTGGATAAAGGCTTCAGCTAAATAACTCTAATGTAATGTATAAGTATTGTAACAGATTCAAAATAGTTGCACCCCCTATACTGAGCCACACCGCCTACCTAGACCCTGGACCCCTGTACAGCCTGGAGAGTACTCCCTCAGTGTGCATAGGGGCATGCTATAGGGGAACAATGCCCCCTGATTCCAAACAGACTTTCTCTGTGATAAATAATTAGAGCAATTAAACCTCTACAGGCATCAACATTAAATGCAAGGTCTCTCCACCCACAGCTCTAGCCAATCAGCTCTTGCACAGGAAGTTTTAAATTATGCATCTAGTTCCCAATACCAAAGCGCCTTCCCGCCGTTATTCACGAGAGCGGAGGATTTAATCAAAGCTAGGCTTCTGCCCGAAGCGGAATTAGCAGGGCGCAATGGGCGCTGTGCACCCAAATGAGCAGCCACGGGGAGCCCCCAGAGAACCTAAACATAGACACCAACTTATTCACCTAATTCATGAAAAGCATTGTTTAATGAATGAAAACTAATAGGTTATATGTTTTTAAATCAGAGTTGAGATGGGTGATCCCTCATCATGTCTCACACTTATATGTATGACGAGCTAGCTCCACCCCCAGCTTCGGTACAATTGCTCAAACAAAAGAAAACAGCAGGGTTAAGACATTATTTGAAAAGCAGGAAAGATTTATCATTGACAGTGGTGTTTTACCTGCCAAGATTTTCCCAGTCAGCTTCAGACCGCATCCAACGTCCATTGTGATTTACCTAAATGCTTTTTCAATAAAAAACATTCAACCACAGCAAATCCTGAAGAGTTTAAAATATGACATTTTCAATTAAATTTCCTTCTCAGCCAATGTTTCAAATCTCTCGATTTTGCTCACTCTACAAAGATCCCGCTGTAAGCCGATTATGACAAATTGAATCAAGAAATCAGGTTTCTTTAGATTTATGATAAAAGTGAATTGACAACATTGGCAGCAGCACTCCTGCACTGCGATGAGCTTCTCTCTCAGAACAGTGGACCCAAGAAAGACAGCACTCCATATCAATGACATCGAGGAAAGCAAAGCACCTTTGCCAGAGAGAGAGAACAAGGTCTCTGCCAACAAAGGCCAAGATCCACATTTGCCTCTGTAAGAAGTGCCAAACACAGCTGTCTCCGGGGTGTTGATGGTTTATCACCCAGAACACGTTTTAGCGCACATGGTGTGAAGCAGTCCTGGTGCTGCAAATTTCACTTTTTACCTTTTCAATTTCAGCCCGCTGCACCCAACAAGATGTTTTCCTTTCCAAATAATAACTTCAATTAACAATTCAGCAACCAGGCAGAGGGAAAGCCAGCAGGCATGACTGACTATGAAGACTATTACTACTGCAGTTATCTTCAGCCGAAGAACAAGACGAGAGTGCGGAGGGGTGGATTTTGGAGGCAAAATCCAGAACAAAAAGCTGTCCAGAGCTGACCTCTGGACAGTCCCAAAAGCCCAGTAAAAAAGTGGATTCAAATGTCTTGGAAGCAGATCACATTAGAAGGACTGGAAATTACATTTATGCGATCATGTCTGAAAGGAATGAAAGATGACCTACTAAGACAATTTCAGTAAAATTATGAATATCTACAAATGATCTGGGTGAACCAATTGTTTCATGTGCACACCAGCATCTGCAGTATCCAACTTCCTGTTCCAAATGTTTATGTCTGATAACACTTTTGTAGGAAGTTTTCAATCGAAGACTGCAGATAGGAGACACATCTGTGCCAAATGTCTGGAAAGACTGTGAGGAGGAGAGGAGGCCCGTATTGTCCCCAAGGGCACACTGCTGGCATGTAAAGCGGAGCACAGACCAAGATAAAGCCCAGAAAAAATAACTTGCCAAATTAAATTGCAGTCATATAACCTGGACTGTGCGGAGGCCATTCTTATTAAAGATATCTGTCAAAATATAGACCTCTTCCCTTCAAGCTGTGGAGAATGGGGTCTTAAAAAGAGAAGTTTACAGTTGCACAAGATGAGCAAACCAGAGCCTTGTAATATTCTGTGCTACAACCAAGCACGTATTTCGACTAAGAACCCATTTTTACTAACAGCTGGTATTACAGGGTTAAAATATACACACATCCCGGGGTTCCATCTGCTTATTCATTCTCATTGTGATTCATTTTATTCAAAGTATTACCAGATGCTTTTATTACACCATTGTAGCAGGGAGTGCATGGGGTGTTCACTGTTCCCACAGAATATATGGAAATCTGCACATGGTCCCTCAGCTGGAGATTATTTTCCGCTAATTCACAGAAACATCCCATTCCTCAAAAGAGTTCTGCAAGAGAAGCTATTTCATGTATTAAGATACAAAAAAAAATCGATAAAAAATTGCCATGATCTTTTTTTCCCCAGGATGTTCAAATTACCTGCTTGGCATTAAATGTGCAAGTGCACATATTAAAACAGCAGGGATTTGCAAATGACAGAATATTCTCTCGTACAGGTATTAGCATAAGTCAATGGGAGAGAGATTATCTTAGACAGTATGTGCACATAGAAAAGATTATTTTTCACACAGACCCCAGTATATGAAATGAAATACCATTCTTGAAAGATTTTTTTTTTTTTTCCCAAGATAATTGCATGGATTCCTATTCATATACTATTCCCAACATACTTACTAAGATATCACAAAACAAATTCACATTAGGATAATTAAATTCTACCATATTTCATAATAAAGTGTTGCTTTAGCTTCAAATACTGATCCTAAGGAAAACAATTATTATATATGCATAACTTGCAACTTTCACAATATTATAACAATAATATAATGATGTCGCATCTGAGATACAGGCAAAGAAAATAACTTTATATGATAACCATCCTGGACATTTTTGCATTACAAGAAAACATTAGATTTGTGCATTTCCCATGAAATCCTCTCTTAATTAAATGGCACCAAAAAAAAATTTGATTAAAAGCCCATCTCCAATCTCATGTTATGATACAAATTAACTAATGTGACCTAGTTTCTCTGCAGTGATTAAACATAGTAATTGTGAACCTCACAAAATGTACTGTAATGCAGCGTATAGCATTTAACTGGGTGATGACTTGGTAAACTTAAGCTTTTTACTCATTAGGGTGAAGGTTGTTATCAGTTTTAAAATGTCCTATGCATATGTTCTAAGTACCCCAATATAGTTTGATTAGCCTCCAGTAGTCTAAATCTATGGTGTATGTAAGCATCCAAACAACTTTTGATGAGAAAACGTAGACAGTGATTCTGGCTGGCAGAAGAATTTGCATCCATATTCAGGGGACTATACAGAGACGTTGTCTTCCTTTATTGTGTAACCACAACCCCTTGAATGAGACATTCCTCCCTTTTCCATGAAATAAAACCTATATTTGTGTCAGCACAATGGTTTCAGAGCGAACACTCCACAGACCCCTGAGCATTTATGTTGCCCTCTATGGATGAAATAATGGAGGCATCGGTATCAATTATCAAACAATAGGTAAGGAACTGATGTGGAAATGTAGGTATGGTCCACTGTGTTTCGTATAAAGCAAGGTTCCCCAACCCTGGTCCTGTAGCTTTCATTGTTACTCAATAAATTCAATTATAGCAGCTGATTACACATTTAACTGGCCTCACCTGGTTTCATGGGTCTGAATTGATTGCAGAGTTAACTGAAAACAAAATAGGCAAACCAAGTGGCTCTCTCTAGGACCAGGGTGTGGAACTCCTGCTTTTGATGCAAAGAATGTTGGATGAGCAGAATTAGCACATTTACCATTTATTTATTATCTGGCATTTATATAGCGCCTTTATCCAAAGCGCTGTACAACTGAAGCTTTTTCATTCACCCATTCATACACACACTCACACACCAACGGCGAATGGCTGCCATGCAAGGCACCAACACGATCGTCAGGAGCATTAAGGGGGTTAGGTGTCTTGCTCAGGTAAACTTCAACACACCCAGGTCGGGATCGAACCGGCAACTCTCAAACTGCCAGATGACTGCTCTTACCACCTGAGCCAATTTTGCCCCTATTATGTTTTCGGTCTAAAAAAAGTAAAGATTGTGTGCAGTTTGGTCCGGAAAATCCTGAGGGCTTCTGCTTCTGCAATATGGCTTGGCCAACTGCATCATGCAGACCACTGTTTAACCAAGCAGCCAAATGGTAAACAAGCATTTTCGGCCTACCATACTTTTTCTTGCCTGGATGGCAGTACAGTCGATTTCTGTGTTCACCTCTGAGGCCATTATTGGGCTACAGTGGCACACTCATTGTAACCCCATCCATTTTGCAATTTTTAACCCAACCTATTTAATATCCTGTAGTTTGCCCACAAGAGTTGAGGTTTGATTTATATAAAAGGCACTGCATAAACAAAATGTCAATCCACTCCATCAAACAGATAAGACAGGGTGCGAAGATGTGGCATTCACGTGGTGAATACTGGCCTATTGATGACTATTTTCTTGCTAACAGACTTAAAACAGAAAAACATTTCTGAATTACTGAGGTGCTAAAAGTAGAATTGCAGATACTCTTTGCAGGAAAGAGACACTGTACAAGGTTACAAAATGTGGTAATACTTTCATAAGAGGACATTCAAAATGCTTAAATGCATATGTCAATAACTGCTAATACTGTAGGCACATTGTGACAACATACCATTTGACTATTTGCAGTTACTGACATAAAATGTTATAAATGCTTTTAAAGCCACCATGTGTGGCATATGGGGAGTTGTATAGTAGTATATGTATACTCATACAAAAGGGTAACCCAAAATGCTCCCCAAAATGGTTAACTTGAACAGAACACTAGCAAATATATTTAAATTAAATTAAAGAAATGCCTTTTCCCTCTTTCGCCAGCATTTACCTGAATGCCTACTTAATATTCATGTTCAATTTTGACTTCATTCAGCTTTTGTGTTATCACTGAATACGTCTGCGGGAACAAATATCCGTAAGAGCAGGGCAGAACAATAGCAAGCGCAGGAATCTGTGAATGATGAGAGCAAAAGGAATGATACCTTTCATTACACTAAGAAAAAACACATTCATAAATAACAACAAAGCATCATGCTTAATGAGAAATGTTCATCTCCTATTTACTTAAAAGGATCATTAAAATTGTCACTCGGACATTGAGGATTAATTATGAGGTTCTCAATGTGTTTTAAGGACATTCAATGAGTAGGAATCACAGACTTGGGGAATAAAATGTATTTCTGAGGTGTGACATTACTAACACATTTTTTGCAGACAAAAGAGACGTTTTGAGAGATGATAATTAATCTTCCATTTTCCATCATATCATATGACAAAATATATTGTAGCAACCGCATCCATAGCAGAGCAGGCAGATCTTGAAGAATGCTTGGCCTTAAATAAGATGGCAGGTCGTGCACAGAGTAAAGATGTAAACACAAAAACTCATGACAGAGGTCATAACAGGCTGTCATAGTTGTGTTTGCATCCCAATGCTGGAAGAGTGCTCCTAGGACAGCTGATGGACCTGGTCCAGGCAGTCCCGCAGCCAATAAGGGTCTGCAGTGGCAGCAGTAGCTCTCCATGTCCCATCTGCACCAGCCCCAGCAGAAGCACTGCAGGACCAACTGCCTGGAGCAACATGCTCTGATCCATGCACGACCCATAGATCTCCCTCCAAAGCAGCTAGCACTTGGCAGGGTTAATTTCATGTTAGCTTGATGAATATGCTGCAGGATAAGGCACAGATTGGCCAGCGCTGCAATAAAATCGGAGACGTGTGACAGGATGTTGTCCAGGTGAATGACACAGGCATCTGCTGGTATGCCCTGCAAGTTCTTCTCCATCTGCCATTTTAATGATGCAGGGCTGTTTGTCAATCCAAATGGCATGATGTTGAATTCCTATTGGCCCTGGCCAATGGTGAACGCTGTCTTGGAGTGGGCTGCTTGCATTAGGGGAACCTGCCAGTAGACACTGGGGAAATGCAGGGAGCTGAACCAGGTCGGCTCCCGATGCTGTCATCGTCTTTTCATTTACTGTCCTGGTCATCTTTCTTTGTGACCCACATTCAGCGACCTGTAATCCGCAAAGCACCTCATGGAGCCATCCTTTTGTACCACTAGTACTGCAGGCAGGGGCGGGGGGGGGGCACCAGGGACTCCCTGTATTACCCCTGCTGCAATCATCTTCCCCTCTGCCTATCGTCTTTGGGCTAGTCAGAGCTTCCATAGTTGCTGCCAGTTGGGGGTTGCTGTGCTGGGTAAGGAGGGTCTGGGTACAGTCGATGTCCTTGGCCATGCATCCTGGAACTCAGTCAGGAGAATGCATAGAGTTCCCTGAGCTGAGTCCATCAATGCTGAGAGAGCTCTTCTATCACTGCCGGTGCGTCCCCAGAGCTGCCTCTGACGCAGGTGGTGTGAGCTGTGCTGAAATGACAGGTGGGGGAGGGCTAAGCCAGGTGTCAGCCCCCAATGAGGGCAAGCCACGGGGCAGTGTCTCTGGTTACCCCCACGCTGGCTAGAGTGTGCAGGCCCAGGATGCAGGAGTCAGTGATGTCAGCTTGGAAGAATTCTTGCTTGATGGTGATTAGACCCAGGCAAAAGGGTAGCTGACATGTTCGCTGTCTGCCCAGTCACTATGTAGCTACCCACGGCATGTTACCGGGCAGCAGCCAGTTCGAATCAGGCTAATGGTGGAACCTGTATGAACGAGGGCTGTCACTGGGGTCCCGGCCACCTCAGCTTGCACAGAGAGACTGTCACTGTTGCTCCTCAAGTAACATACCGTTCTGTCCACAGGGCTGTTCCTACCCACAGGCTGGCAGTGCCCCACTTAGGCCAGCCTGTTCCCATTATTTCTAGCATGTCTGCTGCGGCCACCATTTCTAATATCTTGCCAGGTGCCCCTTCTTCATACTCCCAGGATCACACTACCACCGCCATGGCTAGGGCCACGTCCCCTCTGTTTTCCTGTCCCAGTCACTCCCCAGACTGTGCGGAGTGTGCCATTTGGGCACTGTTCCGTATCGCCTCCAGGTCTTTTGGTCTGGGCCAATTCTTCATGGAGGCTTCTTTGCCAAATGATGCAGATCTGTTGACAGAGGTGTGTTGGCCGGAGCCCTCAGAGGAAATCTAGGCTCTCTCTACCTAGGCCTGCGAGCTGTGGGTCAGCCTGCTGCGTCAGCCACACAGAAGTGAAGCTTCTCAGCTCATGCCATCTCCCCTTGGTGTGCAGCTGCTCTTTGAGGTTGCTTACTTACAGACTACTGGCATGTGGACACAGCCTCTCTGCGGTTAGCTAGTTACCTGAAATAAGAGCACAAATGTTTTGCGAGCCCTTTGTTAGCAAGCTAGTTCCACTAGCAACTGCAACAATATTATTTCAAGTATAGGGGAAACAATGATTACGAAAATAAATATTGTGTTTTGATATTTTCCAAATAATTCATGTCATAATGCATTAATTCAACCTTTATTTAAATCTCAGAAATGCATTGAGGCAAGAGCCCCGCATTGTCCAATGCCACCGAGTTACAACAGAAAAAACTGTTGCATTTAAACTTAAAATCAAGTTCTGGAATTGTTTTAATGACAGTGAGTACATCTTCAGTGTATTTTGTAAAATATTCTATGTGTATGGGGCACTGGCATAGAATGCAGATCGACCTAGATTTGAGTTAATGGTGGGAACTCTGGGAAGCAGCCAGTCCTGGGAATGTGTATGATATGCGGTGGTATTCCAGACCAGTAGTAAAAAATAATAAGGTAGTAGTCTCAGCAAGGCTTTATAAATAGAAACATATCAGTGATGGTCTTTTTGACAGAGAGGACCAGCCAACCTTATTATACAGGATACAGTGATGGGTTTTATAGCCATCACCGGTTGTAAATCTGAGGGCTCAGTGATAGACAGCATAGACAATATGTCACCATCGTCCAAAATTGATAAGTCACACGTATTTGATTAGCCTCTTTCTTTATGCCATGGGGTTCTGTGCCTTCACAGGTAGCTGAGCTTTAAACTTCCTTGTTAAATTATCAATATGAACTTGAAAGTGAGTTTTTCATTCATCCATACTGTAGGTACCTGTAGTAGGGGACCGTCTCGATAAACCTACCACTTAATGTGCAGATATGGAGGTTACTGTAGTCAATTGCCCTGGCCATAAAGAATAGCATATACTTATTTTTTTCTGAATTCAAGACAAGCTTAAGTGTTTCTGTAAACTGTTAATAGAAAGTTGCAGACTATTGACAGCAAACTGTATAGAATCAGAACAGCAGTGCAATCCAGTATTGTCAGCATGCATATGATAATTACAGGTGTTCAAGGATGAAACCATATTATTGATAGAAATAGTGAATAAAACGCATGCAGTAATATGTACAAGTTGTGATCTTGCCTATATTTAACACACTTAACAGAGAGGTCCTATTGAAACCACAGACAAGCTGTAGGATCCAAACAAATACTGGACAACCATAGTAACAGTAGCGGATGATTGACTGTGGATAGGTCAATAAAAAGCACAGCACAGTGCTTTCTACTATCAAGAGCAGACACAATGCCATTCAAAACCAACAAGGCTGCAGAGATTGAGCTGTTCCTGGTTCTAAACTAGACTGAAAGTGGCAGAGCATAATCCAATATCTCCAATATCTTTGCAAGGGATAACTTCGAGATCAGTCTATAATTATTTTAATTATTTTTGTCCTCTCCTTTGTGCATTGGGAGCAGATGAGCTGTCTTCTACACTTTTTGGATATAACACGTTGAGATAGTTAAAATGTGTGTAATTTAGTCAGAGATCACCATAGCAGAGAGTGTAACCTCTTAAGTATGGCCCATTTTCTTGAAACAAGTATAAAAATGACATACTCAAAATAAAATGGTTACTATTCCCGAACCCTTTTAACTATAGGCATAATCTTGGTCTCTTCAGAAAAGTAACCCTTTGGGGTTTGCTTTCCAAGAGTCGGAATTACTCCAGATATTACTAAAACAAACTTACAGAAACTCAAATGCAGTGAAAGTGGAAGCTTTCTTTCTTACTGAAAAGATTTTCTGTTTTTGACTGGATACAGATTATTGTAGCTGTGGCTGGTGCACGTAGAAACACAATGGAGCCAAATCACAGCACTGGACAAATTTGAGGACAATATCACCAGAAATGAGCATTCTGCATTAACATTTTTCTAATCTATGTCTAGGCAGTTTTTTGGAGACTCCAAAAGGACACAAGTGAAGTCTTAAGTATCACTTGGGCTGAGCTGAGTTCATACATTTACGTGTTGCGGTATTACGATTTAAAAAAATAAATAATAAATAAATAAATCTGATGATCAAATAGGCCCTGGTCCTTATCTTTGTTGTGCAGGTAGCAGTTGAAATTACCTAGGGTCTTTCAGCGCACTTATCCTTGGTTATGGGTATACACTTTGCACTTTGTTGTACGTCGCTCTGGATAAGAGCGTCTGGCAAATGCCATTAATGTAATGTAATAATGTAAGGGGTCAAAGGAAATAAGTGTCTAAATTGTCTTCACCAATTGAGTCAATTGTAAGAAATGCATTTAAAACAGTCACAGGAGTGACGCAGCACAGATTGAAAAAAGGAAAAGGGGGCTTGAAAGAGGGGTAAGAGGGTCAGTTTCTATATAATTAGTAACACTAGAGCAAGCAGGTGCAGTAAAATGAGAATTAAAAGCAGTACATAGTATTTTTGTTCAGAAAATGTCTGAGAAGGCACAGAAATGGCATCAGTGTTTTTCAGTGAGTTCACAGCCCCCCTTTTCCTACAGCAGCCATACTCTTATTCCTAAACTGCCTGAAAGCTAGGCAGTATGATGGGTCTCTGGTGCGCCTAGCCAGGGTCCAGGACTTATTTCTCAACTGGAACAGCATTGATAGTTCAATAGTGAGCCAAGTACTGAATGTGTTATCGTCAATGGAGCATTCTTGTCAACAAAATAATTAAAACTGTTTATAGCTCAAGGTCAGTTCAGTATCTGGGATCTTCAATGTAACAGAGAGCCTGGTATTTCTTGTATAAAGTATATGGAAAGAAGACCTTTTTTAATCTTGCATCACCAAGACATTCTCCTGGACAATGGTCACAGTGCTGGTTTGTACTATGTAGTTGGTAAGAAGAGAAGCCATCTTAGTAGCTAGCTACAAAGAATAATGTCATCACTAAAATGAAGGTAAATATTTCCACAAAAGACATTTCCATTAGCTGGCCAGCTAAAATGCACAATGTGTTTCATAAAAAATCTCTAAACATGAATAAAAGGAACGTGCGACAATGTTGCACTCCTCTATGCAACTAATCAATTTCTATGCAAACAAGGCAGAGACCGTTTTCAAAGATGCATCCACCACAGACAACAGCACCAACCCTGACAGTTGTGGGCACAAAGCTGCAAAAAAGCCTGTGGACGTGCAAAATGAGCTAGGAGTGGTGGGAAGGCATAAAGCTAAATACTCTCCATGATGGTGATTGGCAAGCAAATTTTCTGCATGAGGTAGTGTGCATTCAATTTTATGTGCAACGCTCGCCAACCAGTCCTGTCAAGGAGAGACCCGCGTTTTGCTCTGTTCTCCAAAAGCACATCACTGTGACCTTGTGCTGGCTGGTCACTGAAGCTGGCTACAGAACAATTACGGAAGCATCAGTGAAAGCAATAACTTGGTATTTAGTGGGCACATAGAGCTTCCAATGGGAAAATGGCTTCAGGAAATTGCATCTGGTTTTGAGAGCAGATGGGGCTTTCCAAAGTGAGCAGGGGTTCCATATCTCCATCATTTCCCCGGAGGACCACCCAAGCGATTAATTTAACATGAAAGATTGTCACACCATTATGCTACAGGCTGTTGGTGTGTACCATCAACACCAGTTGAAGCCTTTTATGATGTGTTACTTATTTGGAATGACCAAAAAAAATATATATATATATATATATATATATATATATATATATATATATATATATATATATATATTTTGTGGTGCCTCGGGGTGGATCCTGAGGTGCAGTGGGCGGGCGCAGCTGGAAACCAGACACAGGAGATGGCAGATAACAGAAAAAATTATTATTTTTATTTTTTCTGTGTTTTTTTTTTTTTTTGGGTATTGGTGATAGCGCCCCCCCCAGGGCAAGGGTAGGGGAAAACTGGAGAAATAAAAGGGGCCGTTCAGGCAAAAATAAACTAAGGTTCTTCCCAGACTGGGGTATGCTCCAGGGCCTCCTCCCTCCTTCCCTCTTCAGCCACGTCCGGGCTGGGTGGGGGAAACACAAAGATATAGGGTAAGTAGGACGGGTTTTAGTTTGGCTCACGTGTCCGGCGTCCGTTCCGGGTCTTTGGGGTTGCCGTTCGTAAAGGTGGGGTCTCCTTCAGGGTCAGTACAGCAGGGCATAGACGGTCCTTCCTCTCTCTGCCTTTCTCCCTCTCACACGCTCAGGAAGGGTGCCGACTGAACCTGTTTGCAGCCTCGACCGCGCCTTAAATACCATTCCCTGCTCGTTAGGAAACAGGCTGCAGCTGAGTCAGTACCTTTCCATTCTGCTCACTCATGTGCGCTGTCCGGGGTCCTGGACTGCAGGTAGAGGGATCTCTCTCCAAGGTGCTGATCTTCCCATCACCTCTCTAGGAAGATATACTCCTTCCCAGACCTCTCCTAATGCGTGACGTCCGCGCGGTTGCTCTGCGCGGGTCCCTCCAGGGTTCTCCACCCACGTGGCACAACATGCAGGAGCAGGGGTGCCACAATATATATATATATATACACACTTACTGAGCACTACACTGATACTGGGTAGGAACTCCCTGGTAGGCTCTCAAAACAGCCTCAAGTCTTCATGGCATGGGTTCCATAAGATGTTGAAAAGATTCCTTTGAGATTCTGTTCCATGTTGGCATGATTGCATCACACAATTCCTGCAGATTTTTCAGCTACACATTCATGCTATGAATCTCCCGTTCTACAACATCCCAAAGGTGTTCTTTTGGATTCAGATCCAGTGAAGGCCACTGAAGAACATTGAACTCACTGTCATGTTCATGAAACCAGTTTGAGACGACTTTTGCTGTTCATGTTGTTGGCTCCAAATTCTGACCCTACCATCTCAACTGTCCAGTTTTGGTGAGCCTGGGCCATTGCAGCATCAGCTTTCTGTTCTTGGCTGATAGGAGTGGAACCCGATATGGTCTTCTGCTGTTTTAGCCAATCCACCTCGAGGTTTGACGTGTTGTGCATTCTGAGATGCTTCTGCTCACCACTGTACAGAGTGGTTATCTGAATTACCATAGGCTTTCTGCCAGCTCAAGCCAGTCTGGTCATTTTCACAACTTAAACTCATAGAGGCTGTTGGGTGTGAAAATCATAGGAGATCATCAGTTACAGAAATACTCAAACCAGCTCTCGTCTGGCACCAACAATCAAGCCATGGTCGAAATGACTGAGACCATTTTTTTCCCCATTCTGATGCTTGATGTGAACACTAACTGAAGCTCCTGATCCCTAACTGCACAGGGATCAGGATTAGATTGGCTGATTAGATAATCGCATTGGCTAGATGTTCATAATAAAATGCTCAGTGCTCATTTATAAATTTTTCTCGATTTGGTTTAGTACCATTTCAGGGGGGCATAATATTTGGGACAAATTAATTCTCAGTTGTGTTCAATCGCTTCCTTAGTGAAATGCAGACAGCTTTCAGTCTGTTCAGTCTTGATTCTAGGTCTTAGGAGTCTGTTATCGACGATTGTCAATTAGAGGACCAGAGTTCTGCCAATGAAAATCAAGGAAGCCATTATGAGGCTGAGAAATGACAAAAGTCAAAAGTCAGAGTGATGGCAAGAGGAAAGTGTGGAGGCCTAAAGGAACTGCTGAAGATGCAAAGCACCTCCTTTCAACCGCGAAACCCGGCGGTGGGGGTGCTACAGTTTCGCCATTTATTGCTGCCACAGATGCTGGCTCAGTTGTCTTCATTGATAATGTAACTGCTGATAGCAGCAGCAGAATCAATTCTGAAGTGTACAGAAACATCTTATCTGCTCAAGTTCAACCAAATTCCTCCACACTGGACAATAGACAGTGATGGAGCTCACTGCATACACATATACACATGCTGTTATGTGCACCCCTGCTTTTTCTTTCTTTCTTTCATTCTTTCTTTCATCACCCTCTCATTCTCCATTTCCATGCCTGCACGCTTGTATGCATTTAGTTGCTGCCACATGTTTGGCTGATTAAATATTAACAAGCTGGTTTACAGATCTACCTAATAAAGTGCTCACTGAGTGTATATTTCATATTCATTTTTCAAAGTAGACCACTATACCACACATACACTCCCCCACACACATACATGTGTTGTACTTGTAGGGAACAGTTCTGTGTTTCTGAATGATGGTCTTCAATGCTAAATCCTGTGTTGCTTCAATCAATGGTTCCAAATGAGATAAGTTGAACACAACAGGCTATGGAGCATAGCAAACAGATTTCAAGACTACATTAAGTTGTGTGGAATATTATGAGGGGATATTAACCTCTTACAGATGAAGTCATGCAATTACAATGGCCTTCATATTCACCAGAGGGGCTTTTTATTGGATATGAGGGAGACCACTGTAGCTCAACATAATCATGGGCCTCACAGAGTCATAATTACACTTAGTCATCATTTTGAAAATCGCATAATTAAGAATCATTTTTAAATTAATACATTTTATTGCCCATTGGGAGAAATTAAGGGTACCTGTCATTGTGCAGGTTGAATGTGATCCCACAGCATATGAGCCGTGAATAGCTGGCCACCAAAGCACTGTGAGATTTAAATGAAATGCAATCAAATTCTGGAGCAATAGCCATGAAACAGACTATGTGAGCAGCATAAGTCTTCTTTGGAGGCTGTATTTAACTAGTAAGTTCAGAATTCACCTATTCTTATGAGTCTTTTCACAAGAATCCCATGGATATTAAAAATAAAGGTCTTGGAAATGCCAGCCACAAAATCAAACATAATCTAAAAAGAATGTAAAACGTCTGCATTCCCTGACGTGCGTCACATTGTTCTGTGTGTTTTCTGGCTTTACACTTTAATTCGTTCTCAAACCATTCCAAAGTATTCTGCATCCTGTTGTTTTATCTTAGCCACTGCCACCTACCTTTTCTTGAGTACAGCACTTTTTAAAAATAAAAACCATTCGCACAACCTTGCCCCCACCGCAGACTGAAAAACCTTGTTATAGAAATCAGGGACAAGTGAAACAGCATTGAAACAATTTATCAAGGCTTGGTTAGAAATGAAGGTTATTAATGACCAGCTAACTTTTATCTCTGATGTGACCCTGGAAGAATCAATTTGAGTATAAAATATGATCAAATTCTTAAACTTAAACAGAGCTCAGAAGGAAGTTCAGGCATAATTAACTTGCACGAAACTGGAAAGAAATGTCTCCCAGCAAGGTTACGACTCCTCTCAAATGGGACCGAGTTGACGAGATATCAAAGGGAACACCGCCAGCCCCAACTCCATTGAGCCAGAACTTTAAATTAAAGGTGCTCTCCTTCGAGATAAAGTAGTGTCAAAGCTGTGCTGGCCAGACAGAGATCTATTTCCCCGGGAACAAACGTGCCAGGTTTCATGCACACCCCGTCAATAATCGTATTTGTTAATGCCAAGAGAACTAATCTGTGGCAGAAGCTGATTAATGATGCTAAGATGAAAAAGCCATTAAGGCTCGGACGACGATGTTTGCCCAATGTGAAACAGAGCCGGCTCACACATCAGGTGCTAGGATGAGGCTACATGGTGCAGCCTGGCATTGCTTTGATGGCTCCAATGGGAAAGTGCCCCACTCGATCAGGCTGTTATCTTGCTGACACCTGCCAGCTAATATTCCCAAAACCATAAGGCTGAGGATACAGTAACGAGAAGCCCCAATAGAGGGCTAAAATGCTTGCCTTTGGAGAAAACATCCCAGTGTGACAGCCAGTGGTAACAAAAGACAGCAGCTGCAGGCACACAATTAGCTAAAGCGTCACCCAGATAGGAAGGGCTTCAGTCTTTGGGGTTCCCCTATTGATAACACACCAGCGACCCCTCTGGTCAATTATTTGGCACTTTCAGTTGTCTGTGCATGAAGTGCAATGCAGTTGGTTGGTTGCCATGGCAAGCTAGACTGACAGAGCAAAGTCAGAGTAACAGCATGTGCTTACATTTGTGACTAATCAATCCAAACTTGAAGAAATTATCAAACATGAAACAGACACAAAGTGCATCTCAGTCCATTTAACACCTTCATCCAAAGAAGAAGTGTTTCCATCCTGATACCTGCAGTGGCACCACACTACAATTATAGATGGAGAAAAAAAATCAACTGTTTACTTATTCAAAGGCAATTCCAGCAATGGAGCATACCCTTATGCAAAGAATGTTCTGGAACAGCTCCGCTTTGAGCTAACAGTACGATGTTATCAATATCAACTTGTTAACAACACTGCTATTTAAAGGAACTCCAAAGGGTGATTTCCTAAAGCCTCCATCAGTCCCGGTGACACATTTACATTCCAGACCATATGTCAGGAATTAAGAGCTTACCGGCTGGGTATAATGTGCATGAAGCATTTTGGGACTAATGTGTACACGTGTAAACTAACCAATGTGGGAGGCCTTGGAGCTCCTCAGGAGGGAGGCAGACAGCGCTTTGCACATAATGAAGTGGCCCGTCTCCCGTTAACCAGGGCGTCCTGAAGACTTTTCCGTGATCAGCGATGGCGCTAATTGAAATGTCTGAGCTTCTCCTCCTCGGCCTCAGACAGCTGACCAGAGCGGGTGCCGCGGAGTCGCAATCAGAGACGGGGGGGGATTACCACCCTGACCGAGCGCTTCCACTCCGCTAACTCCACCATCTGCTCCGAACTCCCGCCACTGCCACGCTTACACCGGGCCACTTCTACTGCCAAGCATCTACCCACATTTCTGTTCGTCTCTCCCAGACCCTTAATACCCAGGATCAGTGCTACTCAGCTACACGTCCCACGGGTGGCAGTGTCCGCAGTCATTTGCTCCTACCATGCGCTCAGGCACTACACCACCTGATTTCACTAAATATATCACCTGCATGGTTCAGATAATAAGCGAATTCGTGAAATCAGGTGGCATAGCGCAAATGTCTGCAGACGCTGCAGTCGGCATGATGTGGAGTTGAGCAGCGCTGCCCAAGACCCTCAAAATAAAATGGCTTGGGGTTGGGGTGGCTCCCTTGGTCCCGCAGTAAGCAGGAACAGTTAGCTCGGTGGACAAACACGAAGCAACGCCTTTATAGAGAGGTAGGAAATTGCAGAAGGCGGGGTGGGTGGGGATCACGGTCACTGGCTCAGGATAAGGGGACAGTCCGTCAATATGTGACCCACTTGCAGGAGGCCAGCCAGTCGGAACGGAGGGCACGTACGCTTTGTTTGGAGCAGAGGAAACGCTCCAGCCGTGCAGCCAAATGGAAGCAAAGTGCTTCAGGTTCATTATGTCTAATGTTTGAGGAGTTTCTGACAAGCACCTGAGGTATACTCTTGTGTGCTCTCAGTAGAGTCTCCTCCTCCAAACGTCCTCAACAAGCATGCACTTTTCATCTCCTTTAACATGGTAGCTGAATTGTGTGGTCACCTTTTAACTAATTAATATGTCTCAGCATAAGCTTAATCAGTCAATCACCTTTGTGCAGCATAAATGGTGAAAATGCATTTACAAAATTTTACAAAAAAAAACAATGATCATTATATTGCCATTTCTAAGCTGATTATGATGTTGAGGCACAACGTCACACTGCACAGCCACACATATACTGATCCACAAATGTACTGTCATTCAATACATGCACATACTCAGTCAATAAAGTTTCTTATGGCATTGCCCTTACTAGAAGAAGCCTCAAAAGGCTGAAAAGAAGTGAAGGTTTTTCCCAGAATTCATGAAGTGTACTGTATGTACTGGACTTAAAAAGTCATAGTGAGCCAGGGTCAAACTGTATTTCTCAACATCTGTCCCATGTCCCTGAAAGCCTAACACATAAATGTGTTTTATTTAAATGTTTTTCAAGTTGTAGATCCATACTTGTGCGACACAAAATAATTGAGACACAAAGTACCATGGTGCTGAATGAGGGAGGAAGGTTCACATAACCCTTAAGTAATTACCCTGGGAGGGCATTTCAAAGTAACAATAGAGTAGTGAGTTTAAACTCTTCTTTCCTTCATCAGAAACACACACACACACACACACACACACACACACACACCAGCTCAAGTGAATTGAGAAAGGTAGGCATTTTTTCTTCAAGTATTCAAGTTTCATGTGTTGTTTTACTGGCAGTTCTCAAACATTAGATGTTAATGGTATTTATTGTTGATTAATATTTACTGTTGATTAACTCTGGATATGGTTATGTACTAAACAGTTTTATTTTGTGTTTATTTGCAGAATATCATGGCTGAACTCCATAATTTATATTTTCTTTATATGTAGGTTCACGGTATGTTTGGCTAGGCTTAGCAAATGTGTTTGTCCAATGTTATTATTTTGTTTGTCTGCTAGCCAAGCTGGCGGCACGGATGGTGCAGTGGGTAGCACTGCCGCCTCACAGCAAGGAGGTCCTGGGTTCGAATCCCCGTCGGCCGGGGCCTCTCTGTGCAGAGTTTGCATGTTCTCCCCGTGTCTGCGTGGGTTACCTCCGGGTACTCCGGTTTCCTCCCACAGTCCAAAGACATGCAGGTTAGGCTGATTGGAGAGTCTAAATTGCCCATAGGTATGAGTGTATGAGTGTGTGAGTGAATGGTGTGCGTGCCCTGTGATGGACTGGCGACCTGTCCAGGGTGTATTCCTGCCTTTCGCCCAATGTATGCTGGGATAGGCTCCAGCCCCCCTGCGACCCTGTTCAGGATAAGCGGGTTAAGATAATGGATGGATGGATGGATGCTAGCCAAGCTAGTTGGCAAACAAGGTCAGACTACTCAGTTTAGTAGCTGACCCTGCGGAAAAAAACAGTGCAAGCTAGGGTTGAAACAGCTGGTAGCTGGTTGACCAGTTCAGACCAGCTCCATACTCAACACGGTTTGACCAGCTGAAGCCACAGTGTACTTTCTGAAACAGCTGGTAGCTGGTAATTTCAAGATGGTCAAAGCTGGATTTTACAGCAGGGGAGTCTGCAGGAGAAGCAGTCCTTCAAATCTGTTATTTCCGTTTTTCCAAGAGTGGTTCTCACTTGTGCAAAATGTATTAGATGTGCACCTGTTTGTTTATGATTGCAAGATTGTTCCCCTCATGTTGACGCCAAGTCTGCTCAGCACCAATGCAAAGCACAGTGCAGAATTTATCCAGCAATTCATCACAGTATTACAAAGATAATTTCACACACTCTATGCTGAATACTATCAATTATGGAAAACACATTTGCAAAGGCCAGATTAAGAATGGTGAAAATCTGGTTGCACTGGTGCAAAATACAGAGGGCCTCTTGGTGAATCAATTTGGTAAAACAGTCAGCCTACTCACCAAAATAAATTACATTCACAGCCAGCCATTTAACACATGTACAAGCATCAGAGCAAATGTAATCATTATACAAGTTCCCCAAAAATGGTGTCAGACCACCAAGCACAAATCAATACAAGAAAGAGTGTATGATTAAATAATGAGCTGGTAATCATCTTTTGTGAGCAGTGCTGCCAGGGCCATGCACTTATAGGATGGCAGGTGCTCAACTGAATGAAAGGGGGCATCCCCCCAAAAAAAACGATCGTAAATCAAAAACTACTTTTCTCAGAGTGAGTGAATGAGTGACTTACCGGCCTACCTACCTACCGAAAACCTGTCTACCTAAATTTGCTAGTTCCTGCCCATGTCACTACACCAGGAGCATCAAGGAAAAAAAATGCAGCAAAATTAACACAATAAAACATCTTTATTTATTAATAAAAAAAAACAGTATACATTTACTCTCATTCTCACTCATTATTCAACATTTATGCAAAAAGTGGCAGCTCAAAGGGCAACAGGCTTAATGCACCTCAAGAGGCACACTTACAGGTTTTCCAAATAAATGTTTCAAAAAATGATTTCAAGGTCTACTTCGCATTTTCATAATCATAATCATAATAAATATTATCATAAAAGGACTACCCAGCTTATACTTTGACATTCAAACTTATTTTACAAAATGCCATGTCCTTCGCAGCATGGCATGCAACTACTGTTTCTGGACAAAAGGATGAGCAGTCAGCATAGCATCAGTCCAGGCATGGCAAATTGACACTAAGGCTATCACCAAGGCTAGAACACCTGGGCTGGTTCCTAACCCGTACTTAGCCAGCAAAAGGAAGTATGTCTTACTTTCATGCCAGTTTTAAAGGGGAGGAAATGCCACTTTGTTACAGTGTGGTAAATAATTATTCATTCATTCTCAAAAGAATATAACTTTGCCTTGTGGGAAATATATGACATTTCAGTGTATTGTTTATGTTGTTTTTTTACATTAAGAGATAGGTTATCAGCCCTGAGAGTCAAGACTATGAACCAGAGAGTTTGCATCCCTCCCTAGCACCATCCTTCACATTAATAAACAATGTGGCGTGCCCTACCCTTTGAAACCCCGTCTGGCTTTAAATAAACACAAAACAAGACCAAACTCACAACTTAAGAGAAATGCATCACAACCTTAGTAGGCTACTAAGAAAGCAAGTGAGTGGCACCATGACTAATGCAATGTTAGCTTGGTCTCACATTCAAACTGACAACAACTTGCATAGCATTCGCTAGCATCTTCAGTTCCATATAGGCAAACAGATAGCTAGTTAAATGCTGTTAACCTATTAGCTAATAATATTTTAGTTCTGTATGGCGCAAATGTTGAAAGTGACAACTTTGCTTTATTAAGGAAAATCTGGTTATTAACTAACATGCTAAGTGAGGGAGTTCTCTCCTCTTTTTCTAAATATCAGAGTGAGCCGCGCTTTCTGCGGCTTTCAGTCATCACTTTAAGCCCCGTGCTGGGGGCATGGCTGTGTCTGTACGCTGCGAACCAAGTTTGCAAAGCTATTGCAATTAAATTTTGCACGAATATTTGACAACAGGGTTTATTTTCATACTGCAGACTAAAAATACATTAATTGTGTCAAGGGCTGGCTGAGGGCACAAAGTGTAATCAATAAATAAAATAATAAAATTTGACGTGGCCAAAGAGGGCACTTTTTGACCAGGGCCCCTGAGGACCCCTCCTGTGTAGGTGCCTGGGAATTGCAGTTGTTCTTGATGGTGCTGATAATTCTGTTGGAGGCAATAGGCACATGCTGTATATGACACCACATGCAGATCTTAAGCTTGGAAGTGGGTCACTGTTGGGCTGGCAGACTAAAAACATTGATGTATGTGTAATGAAATTACGTGTGAAGAGCACTTCTCCCAATCAAAACAAATCTACTTGTCCTTTCCAATTATCAAGCTCATTTAATGAGTATATGGGAAAATAGAAAAAACCTCAGAGTGAATGCAGCACATACCATTTCAGCTTGACTGTTCAACATTCTCATATTATAGAATAACTCTGTTATGCAAAATAACATCCAGATAACTGAAATAATATTGCAGCGGAGGAGTCGGTTCAGGCTGGGTCATCTCCCTGGAGAATCCAGGGCAAAGATGAGACTGACGCGTAGATGATTTTCAGCCTCTCTGCGAGCATCCTGTTACATTTCTCCCCGCTATCTCTGCTAGACCTGTGACACCCACTTCTATACCTTCCGACATTACCGATACGACATAAAAAGAACAACCCATCGCAAACACAAGGGAATACTGCAAGGGCAGGTCGGTATGTTTTTAGCATGTAATTAACCATAATAATTCAATCTGGGAGCCTGTCTCTAAGGCTTGCTTGGAGGCAGGGCACAGCAGCATTTTCTTAGAGCAGCGCTGTCCCCCTCCATTTTCACACAGCTTTTAGTGGAACCTGTTTACCAGAGAAACCAGATCAAAGAAAATGCAGACTTGGGCTTTCAGAAAGCAGGGCGCATCAAGGGCTCTGGCAGGCATCAGAACCGCGCGGCTAACTGCCACTGCGCAGCTTCACCACGGCTCCGTGACTGAAGCCCCCCGTCCCCTCTGCAACGATACACCCATTATACCCATTAGGGCCCCGTCCTCCGCAGTCAGCACAAGCATCAAATGCATGTTTTTTCCCCCAACAAGGTTAAATAAGGCAATGCAAGTCCTCGCTGAAAACGCCAGTATTACAAAAGGCACTTATTTAAAAAGTGAAGCACGTGCATTGGAGGGGAGGGAAGGGGGGGGGGCTAAGAAAAGAGGATTGTTCACACATTGATTTTCTGGAAACCAGATGAGCAATTCCATTAGGCCAGGTCAATGCAGAAATCCAATATTTCATGGTCGTAAACATTTTCCTTTGGTTCCCGAACCGATTTCGAGAAATCCAACCAAAATGACCAGCAGGAAAAGAAACTGGGTATTTCATCACCATTTCAGACCAACAGAGGTGTAGACAATACCAGCATGTTTCCAATAAAGCATTCCAGCTAGTGTACCAGGGAAAAGCAATCAATCAGCCAGACTGCTGCACTGTAAGCCATTGGTCAACTTGGCGGGTAAAATCAGGAACACTAGGATGAAGCCAAAACCTGTTCCAAGCTGATTTACCTGTTCCAAGCTGATTTGCTGCCTACAAGTATCATTAGCAGCCTTCCATGGACCAATCACCAAACTTTGTCAATGAATACTGAATCATGATATAATTAGTACTGAACTGTCATGATGGAATTAAGACATTTGCAACAAAATGGTAAAACGCTATGGAAGTATCATTATCAGGTCTTTGGAGAAGTCATGTTTTCATTTGCACAAAGTGTTGGTATTAATTTTCATATTATCCTCGGTTAAATTATGGTGAATTACAGATTCTCTGCTGTGGCAACAGAGGCAAGGAGAGCAGTTACAGTCCAAAGGAGTTGAATAGAGTGCGTTCTTATGGATGCTCATAAAATTTCGATTTGTCGCTTCGCCCTTACAGTTTGCAAAATCTTGTGACCCGTTAATGCTTTCCATTCAAATGTATGTGATCTCGTGGGAATTTCAAATGTAGATACCCCATCTAGCCTAATGGTTCCATTCCAGCCAAAAACATCCATATGTACTTTTTGCAGCTATGGGATATCTGTACTTAATGTCCTTTAATGGATCAATAATATGCACACAAAGCACATTATGACAGCAGATAGAGAAACCATCAGCACAAAGAAGAGTCCATTTCCTGATCATTTAATAAAATGTTGAAAACTAGTGCACAGCTTAAAAACGGGACAAAGGAAGACAATTTAAGGTTCATTAATCAAGAGATAATGAGCATAAAGCATATTTAAATTCAGTATCAAAACATTCTGGTATGCAGGTGGTCTGTAAACCACATTTGGAAAAAGGCCAGTTCACAAGCATGAACAAGTATCATCTTCAGACCTCAAACGGTGAAAATTGGGTACTCACATTATAAAACAACAGGCCGTAAACCAATTTCATCTAGAGTGATAACATATACTCTAACATGCAATCAATTAGAAAGCACTTGTGCGTGCCACAGTAAACGGAAAGTAAGGTGTTGAGCAAGGTCTTTGTCGCAGATGCTAAAATGTGCCAAGATGAGAAAGCCAACCTGCGATTTATAATTTGCCCTTTCAGGAAATGAGCAGGTGCCTCGTGTGTCCTCGTTAGGGAACGGGCAAAGTGTTAATTTCACATCTGGACAGTAACTGATGTCAATTACTCTCAGTTGTCATCGGCACCTAATGTGCCTAATTTGCTTAATAATATATCGTGCTGTGAAGCACTGGAAACATGTCACTTTGAGGGGAGAGAAGAAAAGAAAAAGAAAGGAGGACACAACGAGGAGTCGCCCTGCACGGAGGTGCCTCCTTGTGAACTGCACTCCCGAACACAAAAAGGGAAAGCTCCTCTATGCTTGACGCCAGGGGCAGGATAAAGGCTATAGGTACACCACCCATTGTTGCATTATCTCACAGTCACATGCGGGTGCGCTTAGAGACACGTGTGCCTGCAGAGACGATGGACAGTACCCCTCCTCTGACAAAATCACGATTTTCCCCCCATGGTGCAGAAAAGGGAAAGGGTTCTGCATGTTCCGCCAGGATGGCAGTACGGCGGGGGCAGTGGAAGCTGTGTCCAGTCAAATTGTTTTCTAATCTCACGCCATAGATTCTCTTCACCGACTCCTGACACTTCCTGGAAGGGATTCAGCTGTGTGTGTGTGTGTGTGTGTGTGTGTGTGTGTGTGAGCAGTGGGCAGACGATGGTCATTATCCCGGTCTGATGTCCGCTCAGAGGAAAGCAGAGCTACAGTTGTGGCATTGGTGCGAGGGGAGGGACTTCTCTGGCCATCTGGTGCCGATCTTCCAGTCTTCACCAGAGGCAGCTTAACCGTGCTAAATGCCTTCCTCTGCAGTCACTGCTGGAAGTTCCACAGCAGCTGCTGCTCCAAATTTCATTTTAATGACCAATAATTCTTGCCTTTGCCAAGGCAAGCTGGTGGAGGGAGAAGTGGGTACAATAGCCAGGCCTGCGAGATCTCTGCCGGGGTGGTGGTGGGGGGTGGGCCACAGGGACTTGTGCATCCTGGCAACGCGAGCCACCTTGAGAAATCCCAAAAAGACCGCAGCCCCTCTAGCAGAGCGCAGTCCCTGCACAGAGACATCTGTGCCCCGTGTGTCGGATACGAGGGGCGTGATTTCCACTTTTGGCTTTCAGCAAAAGTGTGTCACTTCTAATAATCTCAGATCGTTAGAGCAGATAGATTGATAGAGTGTGTGAGAAGATTTACAGGTTCCCCAGGCAGAACAGATGCCTTCGCGAAAGCACACGTTTTCAGGCACGTCCCCTTATCATCAGGTGGCAGCAGCCACAGCTGAACCGTGAAGGAAAAGCAACATACTGCAAAAGCCTCTTTTTTTAATCTGTGTTCATTAGAGGAGCCTGGCGCTTCCTCTGAAAATCAGAACTCTTCGGTGAAGGACCACTAAATGAATCACTTTTAGCACCACATTATCAAATGTGTGGCTTGGCTCCCACATTGCAGATAAATGATCCGTGAAAATGTATGAGGGCTTGAAGTAAAGTATGGTATTTTTCAAACAGACATATCATGAAAACATCGAGTACCACATGGAATACAGCAATAGTACAAAAAAAAGTATCACTTATGTATGAGTTTGTTGTTTTGTATACACATTGAGAATATGAATATGCAGTAGCAACAACATAAACATCAAGAGCTATAGCAAAGCATCGCAGAAGAGTAAAAGGTAACATCGGGTACTGCAAAATAAAGAGGTCATGCTGATAAAGAACCTAATCTGGCATGTCTTTAACAACTGTGCAGCGTTAGATGCCATCGCCAACTGAAATGTACAAACGTTAACGGGCTACTAACGGAAAATAAATTATACAGTCATTGCACGTTCTGTTACATGCAGCGCGTTTTGTGAAAGGGTTGCCTCGTTTGTTTACTTCTTGTTTTCAGGACAGCGATTGTCCAATTCTAATCACTTGAGTTTTCTATGAGGGTTGCTCGGATTAACTTGGTGGCCTGAGCACGCGTTGTCGGTGCAGATTAACAGCTAACTCTTAATCAACTTTATATAATGACCTTCCAGCTGTACAATGCGTCAGTTTCGTGTGCGGTTCGGAAAGACTGAAGTGAGACAGAAATCAGCTTTTCTAAACATTTCTAAAGCTGTTAAAGTAACGGATGAATCGAACAGAATCTGACTTGCTTCTGAGCAACGGATGAATCAATTCACGGACAAATTAGGTAGGATATTCGATGCCAGAAAGACGTCAAGAAAGAAAGACGTCTCGTAAACGAATGGAGAGGTGCTTGAATGACAAAAAAAGGACAAACTTAACATGTGTGGCACAGAAATAGAGGGAGCCGAGACATCTCAAGCGCACTACAACCGAGTCGCACTACTAATCACTTGATGTTAAGCAGTTGCACAGACCCAACAGAAACGCTAAATATTTTACATTTGTTTGCGCACAACCTCAAAGTACTTTAAGGGTAATAATCACTCATCTGAATCACACATTTGCTTCTTAAGTGAGAATTTGGACCGTTTACCATAGATTACACACAATTTGCCTAATACAAATGCAGATTGTCTTTTATTACAATCATTATTATTCAGAAGACATACCTTGCTGAATTAACAGAATGGTCATTCCGGTCAGGATAACCCAGCACACAGGATTGTTCATGGCGACTCAAGGGCTAGTCGAAGGTGGACGTAGTTCAGTAATACAGACGGAAATCCACTGTAGAGTGAAGTACAGCAAAGAGCACGGTTTCCACTGATAATTCCCCTCTCTCTCTCCCTCGTCCTCTCTCTCTCAAAAGCAGTCAACAACGCAACCAAGTCCCTCCTTCACCGAGGTATTGGTTGTAATTTGTGAGAGACTGATCGGATAGGCTTTCAGGCACTCCGCGTTTATTTTAGGCGCATTAAGGATTTGTAACTATATAGAAATATAGGTTGGTCACCATCCTTGTGATCTTAGCGTCATTTCTGCATTACTGAACATACAAGCAAGACATTGGATATCACGAACTTTGGAATTCGTAGTGCAATTAGCCTAATCAAGTCTAAATTTTAATGAAGTTTTAATCGCAAAATCAAAATAAACAAAGTTTAGAAGATGACATGTGGAAATCGGATCCACATATTATTCCACGTGACATACGTAGAATCTCTTTAAAAACTGTTACTGGTTGGTATTCTTTCTTGCATCACATTTGAAAGTACGATAGCCGAGGGCTGATAGTTGAAACTTCCCTTAGTTCTACTTGTCCCAACTGAGAACAGTATTTAAAGAACACTTTTCCCACCCAATAGAATTCCTGTGTGGATTTCACCCATATCCCTTGGTAGTAACAAGGAAATAATTCAAATAAAGGCATTTCACAAAGCATACCAGAATTTAAGACTCCTGTGGGACATCAGTCTAGATCAAGAAGGCTAGGCCGTTGTTCACACGGGGTAGTTTATAATTATGTAGGCCTACTGCTAGTATTTGCGAACTGAAAATTGCACAGGAGAACAGGAAAGTAGCTAGTTACTTTGCCAGCGGACGGAATCGCATGCATAGATGCTGCCGCCTTTGATTCAGTCTGAAATAGAAACAAATCAGTGTGTTTATAAATAAACCGAATGACACCTGTCGCTATGAGTAACGATCAGGCTGGCTGTGACCTCCAACACTAGTTGTTTCAAAGCAGCTACAGAGCATAAATCCAGCACTCTGCAACACTCAATACCTCGAAGTCAGCAGTTGGACAGCTCCAGTAGCTGTGTGCGAAGCCATTTGCTTTGGCGATACTGAGTCTTAGTAGATTTATATGCCTACTTCATTATATATACTGTTATATGAAGCGCGCTATATTTCACCACAATTTTGCCTCTATGGCTAAAGTCTTTAACCCATCCAGTTTGGTTTGCTGTGGGGCAAATAAAATGAACTGCTTGTACTGAATGTAGCTCCATGCACTGCTAACTGGTACACTGCCTATATGAAATCCTACAAGATATACTCCCAGCAAAAGTTAGTGGTTAGTTATTTATGGTTATAAATGTACCGCTAAGAATAACTGTTCTTTACGGCATTAAATATCTGTGTTTCAGAAGGAGTAGTTCACATGGGTCTCACTCAAAGAACCCAGCATCTAGTTCTCGAAGGGGGAGCACGACACTCATGTTGAACCAGAATAGAATGCTCACTACACATCCATTGAGGTGGAAAAGTACGGGATTATTAAGTCAATTATGCAGGATAATTAGGCAGAGGGTTTGACAGAGCTACACTGGGAAGGCTGCCAGGTCACTGGAGATCATCCAAACTCCATTCCATAAGTACTGTTATCCTTAATGACTACCTGTGAGGAAGAACCTGGCCTGAAGGTCCCATCATAAAGATGGCATCTCCTGCAGCACAGCATGCCTATCACCATGTTAGAACAGCAGTCTGTTTAGTCCAGCAGATCAGGGCTTCTGCTTCTGGCACACAAAACACCGACACAAGCAGAAACTGCTGATCCCATGATACGTCTTTATGAAGTTCTCACCGAGACTGACCCTGTTTGGCTTAAGTCATGGAGTGAGAAACGGCAACAGATCAGATTGGCTACTGTCATGAGTCAAGAAACACTTTGTTGTTGTTTGATCACCAGTTACATAGCTTGGAGTTTCTTCTCTCATAAAACTGTAAATGTATTAATACATTTGAAATTATTCCATATTTACACTACCTGCACTGGCAGCGATCTTTAATTGTAGGATTGTAGGCTTTGAGGAATATTATTAGAAAGTTAGTACTCTAAAGGTTATTTCATATAAATCTTTTATATATTTGTGTACGTCTCAGAATGTATTTGACTTGATAAATGTCACTGTTTACAAGCCATCAGAAATATTCATGTGACAGTGTTCCTGGGATAAAAGATATAATATGGGATATAATTTATTTTTATCACAAAAGCAAATACTGTTCCCTGCCTGACATGAAGTATGTCTGAAAATCTATTTCTATTTAATTTAGGCCACAACAAAAGATTCAGAAGCAAATTTATTTTTGGTGTACATTGGAGAAAAAAATTATTAGTTCAATGAAGTGTAATCATTCTTAACTTCAGTCTCAATGAAGTTACATAGATCAGTTGTAGAAACCTGTGCCAAATCCAAGCATAAAAGTCAAACTCTTTAGTAGAAAATCAGGCTGGCGGGCAAAATTGATTATTTGACAATCCCGCTTAGTGGAGTATGTCAAAGCACGCTATAAAGATTATTATGTTTGCTGACATTTGCTGACACAAATACACTGCTCTGCCTGTATGGCTGGTTTGCCTGCATAGTTAAATAATATTGGAAAAAAAGTGCCCCTTATTACACATTGATTCTACATTGGCGGCCTTCATATGGAGATGGGCAAAGTGTGTCCAGAGGCAGACGAGCACAATGTGCCTGATGAGTCATGCTTCATTTCCGAGTCTCTCCATCGCCTGACGCCCCACCTGCACCACCCAGCAGCCCCTTCCCACACACAGAAAGCCCCACGAGACAGGAGGCTGAAGCACACAAGGTGTCCCTTCCGGCACTTTCCTCCAGCCTCACCCTACTGCACATCTACTGTACTCTAGAATACAGTGGGAGATGCAAAAAATTACTTCATTGTATCACAACATCCATGTGTTTAGTGTTCTGTCTCATTAATTGCTGGAAGACTTTCCATGCGTGTGGGTGTATGTGTGTGTGTGTGTGTGTGTGTGTGTTGCAATAAACAAAACACATCCAGTGAGCTGTAGTTCTGTGGGTGAAAAACACCTTGTTAATGAGAGAGGTCAGAGGAGACCAGGCAGACTCACAGAAAGGCAAAAGCATACCTCAGGCAGCATGATGAAGAAGTTGTTAGTACTGAAGGAGGTTCTGGGTTCAAGCCTCGACCAGATCCTCTCTGTGTGAAATCTGCATGCTCTCCCAGTGTTTGCGTGGGTTTCCTCCAGGTACTCTGCTTTCCTCCCACAGTCCAAACACTTGTTCTCTTACGAAAGAGATGTCAATCTCAATATCCCTGCCCTGGTTAAATAAACACACAACGTGTTGAGCCGTGAAGCAGATGAGCTACAGTGGTAGAAGATGCAGGGTTCCACTCCTGTCAGCCAGGAACAGAAACTGAGGGCACATGATCACCAAAACTTGACAACTGAAGACTGGAAAAATGACCTGGTCTGTCGAATCTCAGTTTCTGCTACATGTAGACGATAGGGTCAGAGTTTGGCATTAACAGCACAAAAACATTGATCTGCCTTGCACCAACTGTGCAGACTGATTGTGCTTGTAGTGTAATGGTGTGGGGAATTTTTTTCTTGGCACACATTAGGCCCCTTAATACTAACTGAGCATCATTTGAATGCCACAGCATACCTAAGAATTGTTGCTAGCATTATACATCCCTTTATGACCACAGTCTACCCTTTTTAAACGGATACTTCCAGCAGGATAATGCACCATGTCAGAAAGCACAAATCATCTCAAGCTGGTTCCATAAACGTGACAATGACTTCAGATACTGCAGCTCCAATGGCCTGCACAGTGCCCAGATCTCAATCCAATGCAGCGCCTTTGGAAAGCGCTGGAATGGGAGGTTCACAGCCTCAACGTGTGGCCAGAAAATCTGCTGGAAGTGCATGATGCTATTAAGTCATCATGGATCAGAATCCCTAAGGAATGTCTCCAGAATGCACACTGTGAAGGCTGTTCTCGAGGCAAAAGGTGGTATTTCCCAGGACTAGATAAATGAAGTGGCCACTGAGAATATGTACATGCGCATGTGTGTTTTATGTATATACTCAGAGACCAATTTATTAGACAGGAGACTTTTTTTTAACTTATTTATTTATTGTTCGTGTGTGCGTGTCAGGGCTGTGAAACAACGGTTTGATATTCAAATGCTATTTGGATTGTAAACAAAACATTTGAGTATGAAAAAAATGCATTTATGCAACTGCCTTGCTTTCAACTTGGGTTCTGTTAAACCAAAGCAGCTTGAAAGTGGACCGTATGTAGATCTTAACAGCCATTTTGAATTTTCATTATCTCATTATTTTTTCAAACTTTATTGTGCTCATGTTTATTTTCAAATAAAATGTACCTTTAATAGTCATGTCTCATTTAATTGGTTTGCCATCTTGTGGACATAATGCACAAGAATACAGCCTGAAAGTTGGTGAAATTTTGACAAATTAAATATTTATAATATTTAAAATGTTTTTTTGAAAGAATATTCAAACAACATTTGTGTTCATAGCCCTAGTGTGCGTACAGTACTTGCAAGGTAAATATTAATAATGAAAACCCACTTTGACATGTTGAGATTCCTAAAGCACTGTAGGAAATTATCTTTGAGCAGGTAAGATGGATAGATGGACAGCACTGGAGCTCCATTTTATCACATTCAATAGTGTGCCTTTAAGGTTAATTAAACTTGTTGTAAAGTATGCAGTATGTTTGCAGGAGAAAAGTAATACACAGTAAGGGCGAAAATGTAGAACAGTCAAGTAATGCTTTTTGAAGCTTACCATCATTCAAATGCCATAGACCCCTCCACCCACCCCCCACAACTGCTAGGAATGTTGTTTTTTTCCCTGTACAAAAGGAAAGATTATGAATGTAGACAAATTTTAACATTTGAAGAGATAGTGCAGTTCTCCAGGGTCTTAGTCACTACTAATCATTAAAATGGAAAGTGGCACAACCGCCTGCCTCAGAGAATGCCCAAAGGGCACATTTTTGTCCTATGTGTTTGCGCTGGCTTGTGGTGGAATAATCAGCAACAATCGCTCCGATAAAAAAACATAACTCGCCAGACCGGCCATATGAATCAAAGACCGGGAGCAAATTATTCAATAAATGCTCATAAATACTGCACGAGAGAGTAGTGGGTGGAGGTAGGCTTGATCTGGCGTGGTCTGAAGAGTCTAGATGCAAAAACGTCTGCTGTTCAATGTTAAACAGGCCACAAATCTCACGAGTGACCAGTTGATGACTGCGCAGACCCAGGCCTTCCAATCGGCTGAACAGAACACACAAACATTCATACACGCACACTTTGTGAAAGAGAGTACGTCACGATTGCGGATTGGTTATATTATGCTTATACTGATGTGATTTTCCAGAATGCGAATCCGATCCCTCGGTCAGAAATCACAAATGTGGGTGTGGGTACAGTGGATGCCAGCTGAAACGCTTTTTACCTCACCTTGCGCTCATGCATCCCAGCATGCACTGCAGCATACAGCATGAATGGAAAAACTATTTTGCAGCATTGTCCCATGCGGCCTGCACATAATTTATACAACCTGAGTGCTCTCCTTCCGAAAGTGCCTTCTAGACTGATTCCTGGCAGCATTTGAAAGGAGCACTCTAGTAAAAGAGACAGAACATGATTTGGTCTGCGGGGTCCATCTTGTATTTACTTAGAATTTTCAACCATATACGGGAGGAACTAAACGAAACTCCTCCACTTCATTACGACCCACTACTACAACAAAGGCTCTTCTCTCACACCACTTCAACCTATTCACAACCCTGTAGTTTGTATCGTCAGTCACCCTAAATCTGCCATGTTACACCTCTCCACGTCTCCCTCAGCTGCAGAGTTCAAGCCATGCCTCTTGCAGGCTTCTCTGCACAATGAGAGATACTATTAGCTCCTTAATTCGCACTAAATTCGAAACCATGGCACTTGCAATCATGGGAATTGCTAGTTCTTACGCTACAGCCCTTCATACCAAAGACTATACAAGCTGTCTGCTCAGCAACCTCTGGTCATCTCTCCCCCTCTGTGGCTACAGTTTCCCCATTTGTTCTGAAACTCCCCTATTGCTCAATATGCTAATTGCAGTCTTCAGAAATGCAGAATCAAGCACTTTTGAAGACCAACTAAACAGACACCTGCTTCTTGCAAGGATTATACTTGGCTAACTAGAATTTAGGCCCATCTCATGCAGAACACCAAAAATACTGTATGCTATCCTCACATGAATTTTGATAGTTTTGTTTTGCTGTTTCATACATTTTTCAGAGTAATTGCTTGGCACGCAGTAATCACCACGACATAAGGTAATTGTTCTGTAATGGGTCATTGTTCAGCTCCGTATTCACTTAATTATGAAGCAATTATGTTGCTCTTAAGGATAATTGTGAGGCATGTTTTAATGTCATATTCTTCATTTAGAGCTATTTTACAGCCTGTCATGTAATCATAGCTTCTTCGGATCCATGTCATTGTTGTTCTTGTTGCTGCAGTGGTATCCATTTAATGTAGTATACCACATTAGCCTTGTAAGTAGCACCACAAAAGAAGATCTGCCAAGTGAATAATGATAAATAGCAACAATACCCGCCAAGGCGATTCATTAAAGGTAACTACAAAATACAAAACACCCATCAAGAAAATGCAATGGTCCATGCTCATCTGCAAAAGGCTCCCTTAACGTGGCTCTTCCATAGTGCACTATTGTTTTTAACCATGGCCGTGTTATCAGAAGGGTGAAACAAAAGAAGAAGAGTGGGCTTATTCACCACGCTGTGTGCCACTGAGAGGACTTCTGAACCACGTCCTGCACCACTGCATGCTGGGCTTTGTTCTAAACGATGGCATCGTCCCTGTGGATACTTCAGAAAGCACAGCGATTCCAAGTCCTCCTCTTGGAATCTCATCGGGAAGGCATACCAGTCGGGAAACTGTCACTTGCATTCATTCCAAGTCACATTTTTGACAGGCTGTTTCCAAATCCAGGTATTATTTTTTCCATAGCCTTTGAATTTTGTTCACACAGGGTACATAAAATGGTCAAAAAAAAACAAAAAAAACCCCACACATTTCAGTTCCGCAAATTGGTGGTAGTTCAAGGAGTTTCAGCAGACTTTTCCAACAGCGTGAGGGTCCTTTTCATCAAACCTATTGCAGCACACGCATGCTTAGCCCCTGGGCAGACGGGCGGATAATCTATATATATATATTTGAAATTCAGATTCGAAGAAGGAAGGCAGTGGAGCCATCTTACTGGTTCATACGAGTAGTGCGTGCTGTTGTGTGCATTTTTAGAGTGTACATGTAGGTTCTGGGCACGTGCTGCAAAATTCCTCTGGGCAAAGTTGTGGTGTTTGTTGATGCCCTCCCATCATCACCCTACCCCCCGCACTGCCTCGAAGGAAAGGCGGAGGACCAAGTCACTGCAAACACAAGCATCGCCTGCACCATCGCCACATCAGACAGGATTCATTACGCAGTCATTTATCATTATTGCAAGAGCCTGCCCATTATTTTCTACACAAAGCCGCTTTTATGAATATAATAATATTCTCCATTATCAATTATTACCACACTCAGCCTTTAAATTATGCACAATTATAGTGGTTCACTTATCTCTGAAATCGGCTTTTTTTCTGGTTTCCATTTTTCTTTCCACAATGCGAATTAAATCTAAAGTGATGCCCTCAAACCATTTCCTTTAACTGCTTTAATTTTTGAAAGTTGATTTCCTGATCATGTCTGAGCTCAGAGGATTTTGGATGAATGGATTTTTGATGCCCAGCTTTGTACAGTACTTTGACCTTTTTTCCCATTCTTTGCAAGTGAAGGGTCTCTTGCATATTCATTGCCCTTTAGTCCTGACATATCAACCGAAACAATGGCTTGTTTCCAAATAAAATCTGATTTCTTTGTGTCTGATGTCTTTGAATTTGATAGAGTGAATTATTGACACGTTAATGAATAAATCATGAATGGATAAGAAATAATGGTGAAGACAATGAGTGGGTGACATGATCACCACCTTAACTGCAATCATTCCATAAAACCAATCATTATTTTCTACTGGTGATGGCATACTGTATCTATAATTATGTGCAGAAGAGAGAGTGAGAGAGAGAGAGAGAGAGAGAGAGAGAGAGAGAGAGAAAGAGAGAGAGAGTGTGTGTTTTTGTTGCATCTGCCGTTCTTAGGAAAATGGCGCCCTCTGCTGACCAATGGCTCTGCTGAAATGCTGTGTAGAAAGTTGACAAAGCCACGCAGCAAGGTATTATTACAGGCCAACTGAATTTGCCATTCAATAAAGCCCCTCGCTTAATTACCTTTGTGAGCAATGAATAAGAATTAAGTTGTCAGTAAATTATGTTTTTAAACACAGTGCATTTTAGAAATGAGGATAAGGAAAATGAGTTATAATGGTCTGAAGCAGCTAATTTAGACCATTCAATGTAATTGCTGGAAATGTAAAGGAAAAGTTCACTCTGAATGGATAAGATGAAGCCTGTGCTATAGTGAAATCCATTTAATCACAAAGGTACTGTACTTGTATAATATGGAATCCCATTGTTTGTATTTTTCTATACATAAATATCCATTTATGAGATGAGTAATCATATGAATACAGGTCACAATAAAGTGTGTATGAGTCAATAAAATAATACTCAAGTCATCATCATAAACTATTAATTGCTTTCATTTTTCAACACTGTCACATTTAATTTAATTTTTACTTAATATGAGGCTTTATTTCAAAATGCTTTCAAAAGACTACTTTAATTTCATAATGGTACTTTTCCAAATAGCACATTTTCGAACAGCTCTTTTTTTCATTTTTTCATTTCATGGCAACACTTTCACTGTTATTTTCATCAAGACACTTATTTCATGGTGTGATCATCTGTTAGTCAACACAATTCAGTGACTGGCTAATCCTTTGCTATCAATTACTTTGCCTGGATCTGGAAATAGTTTTATAGTATGACTACCTGCTAGCAAAGTTACACAAGCTTTCAAGTGGCATAAAGAACCAATAATAGCATTGAAGACCTCAATGAGTTTCCAACTGCTTACTTTAGACCAGGGGAGCACAACTCCGGTCCTCTAGGGCAAGTCTGCATACCGGTTTTTGTTCCAACCAATTGCCTTGTTTTTAATTGGTGGACAGCTCCGTAAATGATCCTGGTTCAAGCCTGTGTGTGAGCTCAGTAAAATGATTAGAATACACTTGTAGTCTATAGCTGTATCAGGCACTCATACACATTTCAGATAATTATTTAATTGATTCAATCATATCTTAAGACCAGAAGTCTTAAGACCAGAAGATTGGACACCTGTGGTGTCCAATGTTATCCAAAAAGAGCTGAGGGTGGTACAGGTTTTTGTTTTAACCCACTACAAAGACATCCGATTATAGAATGTCTTGATTTATGAGTTCATTACAATGCTGGGTTAAAACAAAAACCTGCACACACAATGGCCCTTTTCAGATTAAATCGAACACCCCTGCTTTAGCCAATCAAATGGATCGACGTGAATTATCAGCAAT
The DNA here is from genome assembly GCF_963514075.1 of Conger conger. Classification (NCBI taxonomy): domain Eukaryota; kingdom Metazoa; phylum Chordata; class Actinopteri; order Anguilliformes; family Congridae; genus Conger; species Conger conger. The sequence continues at coordinate 34,611,131 of NC_083766.1, read as the reverse complement.
CTGCTGCTATTTTGAGCACCAATGAGGATTTGTTTGAAATGCTAGGGCAGAGAAGTGTTCTTCAAAATGTAGACCAAAACAGTTCCCATAATTTAACAGACAGATTCCCAAAGGGCACTGGATTACCATCATTGCAATTGATAACTCAGGGCTTAATTAGCATTGACCATATTTACATAAGTGACCTTGGTGATTTACAAATATGTATTTAGTATTATTATCCATCCATCCATCCATCCATTATCTGAACCCGCTTATCCTGATCAGGGTCGCAGGGGGCTGGAGCCTGTCCCAGCATTCATTGGGCGAAAGGCAGGAATACACCCTGGACAGGTCGCCAGTCCATCGCAGGGCACACGCACCATTCACTCACACACTCATGCCTACGGGCAATTTAGTCTCTCCAATCGGCCTAACCTGCATGTCTTTGGACTGTGGGAGGAAACCGGAGTACCCGGAGGAAACCCACGCAGACACGGGGAGAACATGCAAACTCCGCACAGAGAGGCCCCGGCCGACGGGGATTCGAACCCAGGACCTCCTTGCTGTGAGGCGGCAGTGCTACCCACTGCGCCATCCGTGCCGCCAGTATTATTATTAACAATACAAATAAATAAATAAAATATAAATAAATAAATAAAATATAAATAAATAAATAATAATAATAATAATAATTAGTATAATAATTATAATAATAAGAATAATAATAATGATAATAACAACAACATTACTTAAATATTACGTGAACTGTCAAGATTACGTTTCAAGTGAACTGGAAGCTGGTTAAGTAACTAGGATGTTCTGGGGGTCCGTATGATAATAAAATCTGTGCAATATAGATAATGTTGTCACAACCCAAAATTATATTTTATCTTGAATGGTCTGGCATACACCAACAACGCTGTGCCCCCTATATACTGCACAAAAATGAACACAATTTTTCTGAAAGATAAGAGGAGACTCAGCCAAAAACTAAACGGCCACAAAGATAACAGCATTATCTGTATGGCATTTTGCAAAGTCAAAGATTATGTGCCACCAGCACTGAGAGCCATTTTAACTTTAGTCACATTCCCATTGGCACTGAATGCCACATTTAGCAAATCAGATGCGGAGAAGCCCAAAGGTCATGGATATTTGAGAGCATTCAAGAGGATTCACTTTCAGTTTGTGGGGACACAACCCTTCAGTCCAAAAGCTCCAGTTTTTGTCCACATAGTGGACTAGTCCACATAGAAAAATCTGGTAATCATGATGAGTGTGAGGTCACCAAATCAGAATAACAAAGAGAAATGTTCTCCTGATGCAAGGCTGCGCAGGAAGCAGTTTAAATCAAGAATGAGATCATGCAATTTGCACACGTATGAACCTTTAGCACTTGAAGAAAGTTTCTCCTTTTCCTGCTCCAATAAAATACTGTAGACCAGTGGTCCTGGAGAGCCTCCGGGTGTGCTGGCTTTTGTTGTTACTCAGCACTTAATTAAAGCAGTTAATTACACCGTTAACTCACCTCACCTGGTTTCTTGGGTCTGAATTGGAAAACAAAAACTAGCACACCACACGCTGTGGTTCTCCAGGACTGGCGTAGACCACTTTGGCCCAGTCGCCTATTTAATGGAGCCCAAGATGAGCAAAGACAGCAGTGTAAAATAAACAATGCTGGTAATGAGCTACAATTTATGCCCAATTGCATTCCATTAAAATTTCTCCAAGGAAAATAAGATTAACAAGCACATTATTCCAAGGAGATGCATCACAATGATTCACACCCGCAATTATTTGAAGGAAAACATGTTACCTTCACTGGAGTATTAAAATTGGATAAGGTAACACACCATGAAAAATCAAGGGGTGCATCCCAGAAAATGTGTACTCATTGCATTCGCTGGACTCCTCCTTCTAATCAGAAGCATGGGGGAGGAAAGGAGGATGCAAAAGTATTGGGAGGCACAGGACGCATGTGTCATCCATCACCATTGTAAATGTCAAGAACTCTCACAAAACTTTCACAAATCATGCATGCAAATAAATAATCATCATTCTACATTTAGGGCTCCTGGCACAATGAGGCACAGAAATTCATGGGCCACACGATCGCAACCCCTACCCTGAGATTAAATGAAATGCACAGTTTAAGGGAATAAGTGGTTTCAGATTTAACTCAAACAAAACTTAAAACTGCTTTATGAGGAAAGAAATTATGGTGTAGCCTGAAAATTGTGTTGCCTGAACTGGAGGTGGGAGAAGAATATAGTTTACCCTTTAAGCTTAAATTAAATTAATAATGCATAAATTAATAAAGAAAATAGACTCAAATAAAGAAATATACTCAAAGACACTCAATTAATGCAACATTTTAGGAATAAAGCCATTAAATAATTTAGTCCAGGTTTGCCGTTAACATTTTGGGAACGTACAAATAAATATCAATAAGGAATAAACTCTTATCTGCTAGCTAGCAAGGCAAAACAAGACAAGACTAACGTTGCATAGCAACCACCTGGCAGTAGGTGCTAGCAGCAGGGAACTTTCCTGTAAGTTATTGTTGTAATTACATTCATCTTAATTGTGGTTTTAATTGGATTGTGTCTATAATGTATAAAGTATATTCTCATATTTAGTCATCGTTGTATAAAAGCAACAACGCATCACTCCAGATTGTGATGTATTGTGATTTTATCAGAACAGCGCCTTATAAAGGTGATAAATTACAATATACCACTGCCTGTTGTTATTACTGTATATGGCATTAAATAATGGGTTTAGTCGATGTCAAACAGAGCGTATAAGTACTGTATGGTTGGTTAAGGGTTACGCATTACAGCAGCTCCTCCTACAGTACTTCATCCTTCCTGAACATCACACCAGCCAAAACACAATGGGAGCACAAGGCAAGTTGCTTTATTATGGCACAAACAGTATCATGCCTTGCGGCACCACATCATAAGAAATCTTTTCACAGAACAGAATATTACAAGAATATTGAAACAAAACTCAACATTAGTTTCTATAATAGGCTACTGCAACAAGAGGATACCCTCTAGACACAGTATTTTTATGCCATGTTAATTTTGTATTAACAAAACAGAAAAGTAATTGTACAGATTAGGACAAATATAGCTTTAAAAAGTTGATTGCTACTGCACCAGAAAAAGGCATGTAACCAACTTATATAGTGTGCAATATGATATGATTATTCTTTGTCTTATTGATCAGAAATATGTCTTGTATCACAAGTGCAGACAGTTCCACACAATCATAAAGACAAACATATTACTATGGAAGATATTAACAGGAAATACATCTGAATAAATGATTATTATTTTTTAAATAAATAAATATGCTCTTCCATATATACCCTTAAAGCAGAAATTCACAATTACCTTACTCGACCTATCATTGGCATGGGGGCTTGGTGTCTCATCAACTTGTTTGGACTCATGGTCAGATGAGAGTTAAGCTTTTTCAACAAAGGGGTAGGTGGATGTTTATGTTGAAAAGGATGTCATACCTATGGAGAAATGTGGTGGTGGATCTTTAATGGTATGGGGCGGTTTTACATCTCTTGGTAAAGTCAATGGAATGATAAACCTTCCTCAGGCAGGGAGGCCATAAATGGATCTTTCAGCAAGACAATAATCCCTAAGCATACCGCAAAAACTGACCATGAATTTACTGTTAATCCATCTCAGTCTCCAGACTTGAACCCAACTGAGCTGTCTATAAGCAAAGACCAAAAGATCTGTGCATGGAAGGATGGCCAAAGATCCCCCCCAAAATGTTCAAGAATCTCTCTTTAGAAGACAACTCGTCGTGTTATCCTTGTGAATGGGGGGTTCACAAAATACTTAAACAGGAGCGTGTATTTGTAAAAGATATTTTTAGGAAATGCATTTAGAATCTGTGTATTTTTGTTGATTCCATCGAGTCATTAAATTGTATTTTTTTCCTACACTTGAGAACTAAACTTTTTTCAAGGATTTTGGAAGGCACTGTGTTTATGTGTGTACCTATGCATGCATGTATAAATGTATGCATTTGTTACTGTGCACATTGTGCCTTATGTCTTGTCTTATGTTTTATTAAATTGTGCCACAAAAATTCTCATTTGTGTAAGTAAAGTTTCCTATACTTGCACTATATAGGCTTATTACACTTATTACATTGATTTGTATTTGTTTTGTATTTGCAATGTGATTACATACTTTTGAACAAACCATTAGGTACATTACAACTTGCCCTAACATTTACCATTGGAATAGGCCTGTATTTTTGTTACACAGGAATATCACAAAGTTGCCTGCCTTCTTATGCTTCACACATACTGAAACTCACAGCTTGCCTTCAGCCTACAGTTTTATCATATAAAAGTGTCCGTGAACATGCAGCGGAGTTCAGTCACTGAGGATGTCAGGAACTGCCACAGATGGTGACAGCGTCAAACCCCTGCAGCCAGAACAAGACTGCGATTAGATCCGGAATAGGAGCCTTTGTTCTCTCCTGGTAAGCCAATAAATCTGCTAGCTGTGCCATGGGCGAGGGCGCATGCTTCTAAACCTGCAGTCCTGCCCCAGCAACATGCAGATCATTAAAACTATCTGCAAAATATATATATCCTTCAGATTGTATCCTTTTCTGGATCAAAACAAGATAAAAGTGCAATTCGTTTTTTCACCTTGTGTCATGTATTATGGCCAAGAGATTGATAAACAAAACAGACTCCCAAAATGTGCCCATAATGCCAAGAGAAAGCAAGAATGGTGGAAAGGGAAATGGTTTTGAAAAGTTATCCTTTGGCTACAAACAAAAGATTTTGTTGAAAGGAAAGGAGTCGTGAATCACACTGGTCAGGGGAAAGGGGCCATACTATGGAGTAGAGAAGGCTCAGCACCATTACCCATTGCACTGTGGACTGGGCAGAATGTGACACACTCACGCTTTGCACCTAGTTGTGGTGCACATCCCCCATAGTACCGGGGCTCTGCCCCCGCTCACACTCTGCCCAGCCTGGGGCTCGCAGTTTTGCTCCAGGCTGCCTTCTCCTCCCTCTTGCTTCCTCCTCCGTCCATCCCTCTTCACTGACACAGTCCCAGGTCTGCTACCCCCACTGCCACACTCACTCATACACTCTTAAGAGATCACCCCCCATGAGATTTCTCCCAAAGAAAAAAAAAAGAACAAAACAGAAATAAGAAAATGAAAATTAAACCCAACAGCTATAACCTACCATGGCTCTGAGCCTATCTTTCTCCATGGTTGCCCGAACACCCATAGCCACAAACCCTGCTCTTTTATCCCTTTCCCTGTGTCAGAGGAAACCAGTGGCAGCTATGCAAGTTATAAAACCGGGCGGAGCTGAACATATCAATTACCCCGATCCACATACACACCAAATTACCCAATTACCAAACAAAATAAGTGCTCTTACCAAGCCGGCAGCTTGTCAGGCTCACCTCCTGACAGCAGCATCGCTGAAATCTTTTTCACCTATGACAGTACGTACTTTCAGAACATTAAACAAAATGAAGTCATGTGATCTCAATGCATATATTTAGTGTTTGTCCACTCTAGCAAAGAGTGGGAGCTGCCCTAGGACAGCTTTATATATCAACACTTTTAACATCATGTGGCAGAAGTGGTGTTAACAACTTTTAAAGGCAAATGCCATTGGCTGTTAGCCACGGGCTTCTCGGCAATGAAATAAAACTGTAAATCTGAGTTTAAACCCATTTTCTGTGCAGTAAGCCACAAGACGGCTTTCTAGTGTTTTGAAAATCACTATGAATTTAATATGCATATTACTACATTTTGCGTTCATTTAAAGACTTGTAACTGACTTCATTAATTTCCTGTGGAAACACCACGCATCTATGTGTTACCTTAGTGTAATAATTTACAATATAGCGAAATATCACTGATATCATATCATCGTGTGAAAATGAGACTTTCTGTATATATCATGCATAGCTATTTCTGGCAATGCCACTTCAGAGAATAAATAATCCCACAAAACATGAAAAATTGAGAAAATTGAGAAAAATGAACAGCATGTTAAATCTCTGGGATTGGCCTAGTGGTTGGAATGAAAACCAGCACACACAGGGGTCTCCAGGACTGAGTCAGAGAACCACTACTCCATTGAATTGAGACCTGGGGACTGTGCAGACCACTGGAGTAAACTGAAATCACTGTCCTGTTAGTGGAAGCAGCTTCAGATGATTTGTGCTTTGTGACATGGCACATTATCCTGCTGGAAGTATCCAGAGGGTACAATTTGGCCGTAAAGGGATGCATAAGGTCAGCAACAATGCTTAGCTCTGGCTATTAGTGTTAAAGAGCAGGTGTACTTAATAAATGGCCACTGAGTGCAAGCACTCCACCTTAGAAATAACTGTGATAAAACTCACAGCTTACTGTGGATGGATATCATCAATAATTGTATTTTACATGGTTTTTTGGGGGGGACTTTTCCTAACACGCGGTTAGCAATAACCAGCAATTTCTTGGCAGCAAATGACAGTATTTGCATTTTACCATATCTCTCTCATTGACCTTTTTGGTTTGAGGAGGCTTTGTGCTTTACTTAAAGTGTCAGGAATAAATTACCAAAATAGGTACTTCTGGCACCAATCTTGACAATGATCCCGTAACAACATACATACTGAGCATAGTTCCTCTAACAACACAAAAAATCTCAATCGCAATTATTTAAATGATATGATAAAGCTTGAAAGCAAGACCTCCACCCCAAAGTTCAAGTTACCGTTGCGACTAGTTACAAGTTACGACTCAACTGAAAAGGGTGCAGGCGGCCTGTAGCATAGTGGTTAAGGCACAGGACTGTAGCCACAATAAGATCCACACAGCCATTGGGTCCTTGAGCAAGGCCCTTAACCCTGTACTGATCCAGGGGAGGATTGTCTCCTGCTTAGTCTAATCAACTGTACGTCGCTCTTGATAAGAACATCTGCCAAATGCCATTAATGTAATGCATTAATGTAATGGAGCTAGGGTCAGAATTGCACCACATCTCCCGCTCCATTCAACAACTTAGAACAGCAGAGGGATGGTTACAATGGCTGCAACCCTAGAAAGGCATCTCTGGGTTTCCCCAGTAGAGACTAATGAAGAGCGAAACAGATCATTTTCACAGCTTTGGGTATTGAAGGTTGAATATAGAGAGCATACCTGATTCCCCCAGCCAGAGAGAGAGACAGAGAAGGCCGAGCAAGGGAGCCAAGTGCAGGAAGAGCACCAGGGGACACGCACAGCAGGGGACCAGTGCTCCCGTCGGGCTATTTTGGAGGATTGCGTCTAACAGGGGTTAGAGTATATATTTCAGCAGTGCCCTACCGGGCTCATCTGGCTCTGTCCATGGGGAGTCCACTCAGGCAGCACAGTAAAACTGAGCCACAACTGCTTCAATCAAAAACATACAGGAGGCTTTTCATATTGTCAACATTGGGACCGTCTGCATAATTTTATTTTTTACTGACATACCAGCGCATTTTTGTATTTCATATTGCTTTGTTTTTCTTTACATGTCAATGCACAGACGCCAAACACTGCATAAGTATATGGCTTTATGGCAATCACTGAAAGATTCTAACTCACTTTTTGCAGTCCTAGCATATTTTGTTTTTAAGAAATTGTAAATGCACACACTGTTATTTCCTTTCACCACATGAAGCATACAGCAGGCTGTACAGTAGTAGACTTATAGCTAAAGCAAAGCAGCAGTGGGCTTGGTTAACACTTGGATGGCAGACCTCCTGGGAAAACTAAGTTGCTGCTGGTAGTGGTGTTGGTGGCAGTAAGGGGAGATCTTCCCTCTGATCAAATAAACCCCAATGCCCCAGTGCAGCAATAGGGACACTTCAACTTCATCTTTAGTTGCCATAACTAGGGCAGATGGGAAATATGCTGCTTCTTTCCCCTCAAAACATGAGGTTTTCTATGACTTTTCATCCCCTGCAGAGCAAATGACACACATAACCTGGTATCGCATCAGGCAATAACTGAATAACAAATTTGCCATATAGGAAATCAAGAACATGCCACCACATTTCATTGCCTGTTCTGCTATTACTCAAGATACTTCTGTCATCTTTTCCCTTCATATAAGCTAGAACTTTTCATTGTTCCCCTGAGGTATGCACAGTGTGGTTATTCCGGTCTCTATCTTGTGCTATGTAAAGCTCATTTTGATCGATTCTTCATTTACTGAATACTCTGTAATATGTACAGATCAGATATTCCAAAAAAACTAAAAAAAAACAGTTGTGGATCATATGCGGAGAAATGTGGAGATTTATTTTATTTGACACACTTTCTAACCCACAGCAACATACCAGGCTATCATAGCACAGCCCAGTGGAAGCTGTGTGGATTTTTTTAGCCAATCAATGCCAGTGATTAATCATTGCTGTTCAGGATTGGATTCTGACAACTGTGCTCTTCTATACTATTAAATGCACACAATACAAGAATAGCACAAAACACCACTGAAAATGAGCATCAGGCAAGCTCAACGACCATGGGAAGCTTACAACAGCAACTGTTTAAGCGTGTTTGTAATACAGTTTATACCGTGCGAACCCCTCAGATGTGCTGGATCCCCTATAATAGACAGAAGGGCAACACCAATATTATATTTCTATGTTTCACATATACAATACAGGCTAATACATTTTAGAGTGGCGTCTCTGATTAAATACCTCCTCGGCATGCTAACAAATACGGAAAAAGCCGTTTAAAATTCAAAATAATTTAAATATTCTGTGTTTTTTATTTTTTTATTCCTGCAATGATAAATAGACGTATCTCCTTCATATACTTGCGCGGTTCTTGGTTTCCACTTCTCTGCCCCCACGACATGGCTAGCGACAGATTTTAAAACCTTTTTCTCTTCAGTGGCCTGTGGGCATGTAAACAGCAAAGTGCACGTTAATGGCGCCTTTAGGTCCATGAACATTCCTTCGCTTTTCTTTTTGACAATGACGACTTACTATAAATAATCTATAGCGTGGTTTCGTTTGATAACGAAGAGGAACTTACCTGACTGGTTGATCTGTATTTGGAGCAGTGCGCCTGTGCTCGCTCCATTTGTAGGTGACCAATGACACGGTGAATGTACAGTTTGTTGATTGTATGGCATAATATCGGACATAATACTGTCCATTTTACCATTTTTGGTAATTTTTCTGGAGAAATTCCTTTTATAGTTGTCGAAAATTGTCATGTTAAACCAGCGTTACTCAACTCCATGTCCTGTGGGCCGAAATGTCTGCCGGTATTTGCGCCAAACAACCTGATTTCACTAATTATTTTACCTGCTAGGTTCAGATAATAAGCTAATTAGTCAAATCGCGAGATGGAGCGCACGGTAGTAGCAAACGCCTGTAGATACTGCGGCCCGCAGTGAGTAGCGCTGTTTTTAAACAGTGATAACGTTTCAGTTTTTTTCACTTCAACCTTTCTGTGAGAAAATTTCCCCCCAGTTACTTTAAATCCAGGGAGCGGTATAATTGTGTGTATTGAGTGTATAGTCTAGGCTGGATAAGTAGGGGCCTATGTAATGATGATTGTTGGTGAATTCAGTTGACTACTGTCAGTGATGTCCGTTGACTGAAGTGATATATTTGTTTCCAGAGTGTATATCAGTACTGGTTATAGTGTATTTATAGTATAGTATAATATTATTGGTTTTATTGTAAATATGTGCACACTTTTTCCCCTTGGTTGTCTGCATTGCATTACGTATCACACATAACACATGGTCTTTTTAACATAATTAATAATTGCCTAATGCGACTAGTATGGACATTATAGTCAGCCTACTTCTGTCCATATTCGCTGAAGAATTGTTTTGCCAATTCACCTCTCCAGAAGAAATTCTGCATGTGTCAGCATTCTGCAATGAAATCCCATTTGAAATCTTAGGGTACATGAAAGGACTGTAAATCTAAATTGAGTTTATTTAAAAGGGCTAAAGGGGATTGAAAAGTGAATTACAAAAGATTTTGCAGATTCCATTTTGTCAGCAGAATATGAGTAAAAAATAATAAATTAGTTTAAGGCAAAATGCCTCACCCAGAATTCAAACATACAGCCTTCTGGTTACAAGTCTAGTTCCCAAACCACTATTGGGTGCAACATTTTATTATAAAAGGATGTAATTTGATTGCATTTTTACCACAATCATTGTTTATAGTCAATAAGTCCATAATGCACAGACACAGATTGCTGTATTGGTTTATGTGGGCCTGGTTACAATGGCAAACATATCATACAATAGTATCTTGATTTAACTACCAGTCTAGTGTCATGTTTTTCCATTCTTCTCAATTAGCTCCAGTTTAAGAACAGAATGCCGGCCAGCAGAAACCATTAGATTGTGTGTCCCACATTAATCTTCATAGAGGATGCAACAGGCAGAAACTAATGTGCAGTGATTAGTCCGCAGTGCCTTTTTTTGCCTTGTAGCCATTTCAAAGCACCTGCCGACAGCCCAACACAATGATATCTTCTGTCTCCCCACAGATTTCCGCCATTAATTCCAGATTAGCAAAATGCCCAAGATGGATACCCTGGACTCATCTCAAAAGCTTCTGGAAACTTTGAACACAAAGCAGAATGCCGTTGAAACAGAGTAGGGCTGGGAGGTGAACTGTGGGGAAGAATAGCGGGTGAAAGGTCCTGGTGACTTCAGACAAAAAGAGCAGGTCGTTTCTGTGTTAACAAGGGGAGTCATGGCTATAATAGGACCCTGCCCCATGAGAGAGGCTAAATACTATCCTTTGGAAAAAGCTGAAAAAATAGCTTTCTCAGCTCAGGTCAGTTGTGAATCAATTTCTATGTTTAATGGCATTATTTGTTTCCATTTTCTATTATGTAGCCTAGCTATGCTTAATGCACATAATATGCCTAACTGCACATTACCTCAGGGCAGATCACATTTTTAGTATATGCAATGTATACTGCATTACTGTAATTTACAATGTGTATTGCATCCTCTCCAGGAACAATGGAGGGGCCTTAAAGGGCTTGCTCAAGGGCCAGAATTTGAACAAGCTAATTAGCTAACTCAGTTTTAACATTTATCTAAATTATGCTTTTCGCATTTTGGGGGATTATTTACCACCTTCAGCCACATTATGTCATAAATAGGTAAAAGTGTGGACACATAGCCACTAAACCTAGCCAAATGGTAATGAAGAATTCAAAGCAAATTATAAGAATCCAAGTCTGCATTGCGTGAATAGATTTAAAGAAAAAATTATGAAAGAACTTGAAAACGTGTTCAACAACTGAAACTGAGCAAGATTGTTTTGAGCGGAAGCCAGTATACACAGTGGTCCCTCTGGACCGAACTTGAGAACCGCGACTGTCTTCTGCCATGTTTCATTTCACACTTTTTGCTATATATCCACCAGAGGTCAGTGTTGCCCTCAGAATCAATAATGATGCGTGTGTGTCGATCAGTACAACACTGATCTTGCCCATAAAATAAAGTTTGTATAATCGCTCAATTTTATATTAATGTTTCTGAAAAATAGAATATGAAAATACAGTCTGGTAATACATTGCTAGTCTATACTTATAAGCCCAAACAGACTTAATAATTTCAGTCCATCTACCTGCTGTAGTTCTGAGAGTCCAATACTGTGCCTGCCATACGACCATTATTAAAAAGATGTATAACTCTATAGTGCAGGCTGCATTTTGTGGCATGGAATTTTGCGGTTATATCCTAGCTCTCATTATCTGACATTAATTTGCACAAGAACACTTCACAAATGTTACACTTAGGGGTCATTGGTAGATACTGTATATGCTATGAAAATAAGATGAAGTTGATTTCCTTACATTTTCTCTGTGTGTGCATGTGAGTGTGGGTGTGTGTATTTACATTGTTGCAAAATTAGAAAATGTGTTAGGCACTGCTTTGATTCCGCATCAGGTCACTCGAAAAAGCATCTTAAAACCTAAGTTATTCATTCATACTTCTAAAATTTCCCTCGGGATGAATAAAGTATCTATCTATCTATCTACTTTAAACTTTTTCAGAAATAGGATTGTCAGCGCTTAATAATTCAATGCCATTTTGGCCACTGGAGGGAGCTACTGCCACAGGTTTGACAGTCACCTGACGGGCGACATACGTATTGTCTACTTGTTGGAACTCATTGGAATGGTTTTATTCTACAGTCAAGTTGCTTCGCGTTCGGTTCGCATAATAGGTGTAAGGAACTTGTGCTTTTAGCTGTACATTATCCACACAATATCTGTTTTGTAGCATGTGACAAGTATTAGAAAATTGTTATGACAAGATGAACACTTCTTTGTTTTTATAATTTAAAATATTACAGAAAAGCCACTTTCTGGTTTAATTGAGCTGCCCCTCGTGGGTACATCTGTTTCAAAACTGTTGTTTAAAAGGGTTTTATTCCAAATGTACAGTATACTTGATAATGCAATCATTATTTTCAGTAGTTACCAGGTGATTCTGTAACACTATAACATTAATGATATAATAAATACATGTAGTATACTTGATGATGCAGCAATCATATGCTAGTGTAATGAATGTATATGTATGACCATGCTAGTGTGTCTGGTAATATGATAGATGCCAATAAACTGGCACGGGTTACAGCAAGACGTAATAGAGCTGAATTAGATAAGCATACAGTAATGATAGCTTGATACTAAATATCAATTCATTTGTTTTCTTTCTGATTCTATGTTGCAATGTAAACCACAGGGTACAAGTACATGGTCATCATTATAGTTGGGGACATAAATACAAGGCATGCAAACAAACTACAGTAGTAGGGCCTATGTTATAGTTGTCTAACCATATAGCGTCAGAAAAGCACTGATTTACAGTTTTACAATGACTTTATCTTGATTTGTGACAAAAAAAAAGGTTTTTATGAATTTCAAATCATTACAAGGCATTGTTTGACAACTTAATGTGGATGGTTGCTGACCTTGAAAAATGAATCATACAAATAAATATACGGAAACTCCTTTAAAAACGACTCTTTCATGGAAAAAATCACTTTCCCATCAAAACAAATTAATAGATACAGAGATCAAATCATGTGAAATTGCATATGTTACAGCGTCTGTCCTGACTGGTAGTTAAGCCTGCAACATATCTTTTCATAATAATAATAATAATAATAATAATAATAATAATAATAATAATAATAATCTATATACAGGCTTTTGAAGTATGTACATGTGGCTTTGCTGAACAATTTAAGTAATTAACCAACAGGAATATTTCAGTAATTTACTTTTTATTTAAAACTATTCTTCCCTTTAGTTTTTTAGCATGTTACCATCATTATACATTTACATTTCATACTGGGAGAAACAAGGCACTTAGTCTAGAATCACAAAACCACAAATATAGTTTAGGTCATCAGTTTTTAAGTGATCAAAACCGTGTTTTTGATCAAAATGTGAAATGGATTAATAAAAAACTACATCATCTCACAGATAAAATCAATGGATTCTCAGCCTTGTATTAAGACAAAGTTGGTTGGTTATTTGAACTGAGCTTCAAAGGGGTACTTTGATTTTCACACTATGTTAACAGCACTGAACAAAAGAACAGGTTTAAGAAATGTACACTTATTTGGGGGAAATTTACACTTTAGGATTAAACCAGTGAATGTGTTCCTAAATTCACATTCAGCAGGTGCATTGCTCCATGTAAACTTCCAGGGAGATGATGAATCCGGTTGCAGAACTTTGCAGGTATGTTGAATGAGAGGGTGAGAGAGAGAATGAAACTCACAATGGCTTTTTTACGGTGGCCAATGACATACTTTAACTCATTGGAATACGTTATCTCATTACTAACCATGGAGGAGCCGACGTTCCCTCCCTCAACTTGCCACGGACCATCTCCCAAGGATTGCTGCAAAATATAGCCATTGTGAGTAAATTCCTGTTCAAACAATGGAACTTTCTAGATGTAAAAGAACATCCTCTGTTCTGAGAAATCCTCCAGTCTGCCTTTATGGTGATTCCCAGGAAGGTCTGCAGTCAGGGGAAGCAAGACCTCTGTTCTCTGTTCTGTCTTATTTCACACTGCTTGGTCATCTCAAATGACAAAAGCAGAACTCATCATTTCAAGCAAAGTGGATACAAGTTCTCTAAGTGAGCCTGACTGGAACACAGTCATTCTGCTAAAGACAGGCAGGAGTGTCACAGAGAATCAAGCTAGATGGAGTAACATTATATTAACAGCCTACAAAAATACGTATGAGATTAAATCTGTATGAGAGTTAATTAATCTGAATATTGAATATGAGTATTATAACGCCACTGTACTGCAAAAAAAAAAAAAAAAAAACAACAACAAAAAAAACACCACTGTATTGGTGTGACACAGGCCTGCTAGGTGACTTGTTCAGCTAAAAAACCTTGCAGTGGTGCATGGATGAGACCCACAGTCAGGCAGCTGTAGACGGTCCATGGTGGACTGTGGACTGTGTGCTAAAGCCGTATATGAAATGTCATCCTTAGCACGCTTGTCTGTGGGCTGTGGTGCAAAAACAAGTAGGCCGGTGACACCATGTGTTTCGGGAGAGTTTATTTTTTTTAAACTGTACTTTGTATAATCATTTGGTATTTAGCTGACCCCTTTATCCGAAGGGACTTACAGTTGATTAGCCTAAGCGGGGGACAATCGCCACTGGAGCAATGCAGGGTTAAGGGCCTTGCTCAAGCTGTGCAGATCTTCTTGTGGCTATATCTGGACGTGAACCACCAACCTTCTGGGTCCCAGTCATGCACCTTAGCCACGAGGCTACAGAATCCCACTTTATTCTAAAAATATATAGGCCTTTTGGAAAAATCACAGGGAAAGACTCATTGTGACTGTGCTATGTGTGTGTGTCCCAGTGACCACCTTGACACAAGTGTGATCACCACTCTCTGCTAAAATAGTAAAATATTGATGTGGAGAAAGAGAAATGCCCCCCCCCCCCCCCCCCCCCCCCCCCCCCCCCCAACAACAAGCAGCACTTAATGCAGAGAACCTGAATTGGACTGAGAGGATGATGGGGGGTTGGGTGTGGGGATCAGGGCAGACATACATTAGTGGGAGGGTTCCTTTCTGAGAGCACTTAACTGGCTAAGAATTCAGAGATGGCAGGGGTGAGTCGGACAAAGAAAAGCCAAGGTACAAAACTAAATTAATAAGCTTGTGTTTCTGCTGTTTTAGAAACCGTGCAGTACTTTCAGCAGAGATGAATCCCATTATATTGAAATAATCCACGTCCAACAGGGCCCATATGGTTCAGCCATTTTACAGAACAGATTGCTGCAGGGAATGCCAAGCACTAATCCCCCTGTGTTGTTTTTTTTAATCGCACACCAAGCCCAGACCTCTTAGCAGGAATGCGCTGTATCCTGATGGGGCCGTATCTCCTCTGGCCAACACAAAAAGTCCTGCCGATGACTGGCATCTCCGCTGAGCCCCACGTGACCGCCGCTCTTATTGATTCCCCTCCAATGCCTAATTCTATTAATCAGGGCAATTTCCCAGTGGGCAGTGGTTTATTTCTGTCATCAAATGCCTGATGAAATCTTTAGACACCACGTATTAAGGCCAATCACAACAAATAGCTGATAGTGTTAACATGTCACAAGCTGCGAGGAGGCTGCAGTCCCCTCTAATTTGAAAGCAAGTGAAGTGATAATGCAACGAGTCGTCCTTTTGTGTGCGCGCGCATTAATGCCTCTGCCTGAGACCGCAATCGACGCCAAATCGACTCTTTCTAATGGTGTGGGAAGGAGATGAAATTGGGGTTATGTTGAAAATAAAGAGGATTGACTGGCAAACTATAGAGTGACAGCGGCCTTTAATCCATTATTGTTCTTGATGGGGAAAGCTTAATGCAGCTTCATTGTAAATTGCATCTGCATTTTATTCATCCCTCGATCCCTCCTTCAGCCGTTCTCCCTCTGCCCCCGCTGTTACTTTGAGAGCAGTTCGGCATTAGGTGCAGTATCTTAACTGGTTTTATTATTGATTTTGGTTTTCCTCACATGGTCTCCCATTTATGTGTTGTTAAATGAGTTGTGTTTATTTTAATTTACGCAGTCCATTACTGGCGTAGGTCATACTGTAAACCAACAGATTTAGCTAAATAATTGTGCGTAATCACTTAGTTACAGTGAAGACATGAGTATAAAATACAGGCACATAATCAAGAATATAATTTTTCAGTAGTTAGACTAGTCATCACACTGAGAATTTCGGCATAC
Source organism: Conger conger (assembly GCF_963514075.1). Taxonomy (NCBI): domain Eukaryota; kingdom Metazoa; phylum Chordata; class Actinopteri; order Anguilliformes; family Congridae; genus Conger; species Conger conger. The sequence goes on along the minus strand of NC_083766.1, from coordinate 34,594,838 downwards.
TCATAATACACATAGCTAACCGGCACATCGCATTTTAGCCAAGAGGAAAAACGTTCTTAATTGTTAATCAGTTAGCTGCTGTCCCCTTTGATCAACACTTAATATGCTCCTTTAATTTACTCTAATTAAAGAAAGCATGTGCAAAGTGCAAAGTTGATGCCAAGCAATGTTGTAGGCCTACAATTTGCAGTAACTGAATAGTCCCTTCTCTAAATCCAATATAAACCGCCTTAGTCATAGCCTAGACGATTTCTTTAAGCTCCTTCTCCATCCAAAATGTTTTCTGTGTCACGGCTGGCATCCAAATTGATTTCGCTGCCCAAATCATTCAGTTTCTATAGTTGTTTTGTTTTTGTTTTAAAGATTTTATTCATGATGACTCTCGCTTCTCCATATACACAGATGATTTGCAATAAAATTTCCTTAGGTGAGTCTATCTGCCCAACTGCATTCCAATATCACGGCAATTAGAATCGGAAATGGAAAGACATATTTCTGTGTACACAGCGCCATGAGTTCCAATCAAGCGCCTAGATGGACGGCAAGGAAACGATTTATTACTATATTAAGAAATGTATGGCTTATGTTGGGCTAGGTGTATGTTATTTGTAGCTCGCCCACTGATTTCCAATGCATACCTTATTCCCCGTCTGCCTGGCGAGAGCTACCGCAGTAATAACCACTTGCTTATACATCACAACAAATCACAGAAAACCCGAGAATAAAAACAATCAAACAAGAGCCAGCTTTGCACTTCATTGCTATGCATATGCTGAGTGTTCCAACTACCTTCTTGGTACTGGGGGACATTCGAAAATGATCAAATAAAGGAAGAAAGAACGAAATATGCACGGGTCGTGCTCCTAATTTCAACGTACACAGTTCTGCATTTGGGGGGAAATCTGCCCGCATTTCGCAGAGTTTCTCCGCCTCAGATCCGCGCTGTGAGAAGGCAACAGCTGTTCATTTTGTGTTGCCTCCACCTCTGTTGACCCCATTTTCCTCGGCACGGTGACAAAGATGGAGGAGAAATTAGTTTTATTACTTGCTCCTGCCGCAGTCCGTCTCTCTGTGATTCCGCCCATATTCCGTCCATTACGATGCCCCTCTCTCTGATTAGCTTCCACACACTCGCTAACATGCCAAACCACTGCTTCACTTAGGCTCGGAAAGCACCAGACTGCAATGGGGGAAAATAAAGACTTCTCCATTACAGAGCGTCCTCGCACAGCTCCGGCTCTCATTAAAAAAAACATGGATATCCCTGGATGCCATGGATATTTTCCTGCTCTTTCAGTTACTGTGATTTTGCATAGCCACAGGACAACGGGCAAAGGTCAAAATACGTACAAAATGTAATTTGTCAATATTTCCTGATGAATAACAATGATACTGCTACTACTGCTACTACTACTACTACTACTACTACTACTACTACTACTACTACTACTACTACAAATAATAATAATAATAATAATAATAATAATAATAATAATAATAATAATAATAGTAAAAATAGTTTTCATAATCATAGTAATGATAGCACAATCATAAACACGGCCACATTCATAAGAAAAACAACCTCAATAGGCTGCTGGTTTCATTTAGTTAATGGCAAATTGCGTATGCCAGGGTTTGGTTGGTAAGGGATCCATCACTCTTCAGCAACCCCCACTGGTCAATTGGGTGCCCATGGACTGGATGTCAAAGCCACATATTAAAGGTCTTCTTCTGACTACACTTCCTGCATGAATGTGGCTGCAAATGGGATATTCCAAAATATTGGACATTTTCAGCTCTAGGATGGGTGAATTTATATTTAAAAAGTAAGAGGAAATGTCCCTTAAGTCTCTTAAGCAGATTCTGTACATTTCAGAATGAATTTTGCTGCTGCTATCAGCAGTGGCATCAACAATGAAGACAAGTGAGCCAGTACCTGTGGCAGCCATACATGCCAATACCATAATACCAGGCTTTTTGACCTCCACACTTTGCTCTTGCCATCACTCTGATACAAGTCTCATCTGTCCACAAGAACTCTACAGCCTTTTTTAGGTACTTCTTAGCAAGATATACTGTAATCTGGCTGTCCTGTTTTCATGGCTAACTAGTGGTTTCGCAGTGTAGCCTCTGTGGTTCTGTTTGTGAAGTCTTATGTGGCCAGTAGTCTCTGTCCCATCCACGCCTGCCTCCTGAAGTGTTTCTGATCTGTCGGACAGGTGGTTGGGGGATTGTCTTCATTATGGCGAAAATTATTCCATTAATTATATCATCAACTGCAGAGATCTTCCTTGGCCTACTAAGCCATTTGCAATTACTAAGCTCACCAGTGCCCTCTTTCTTTGTAATGATGTTCCAAACTGTTTATTTGGGTAAGCCTAAGGTTTGGCCTATGCCTCTGACTGTTTTTCTCAACACCATAATGACTTCTTCCACTTTCATTAGCACAACTGTTGTCCTCATGTTGACAAACACCAATAACAGACTCCAAAGTCTGAAGTTTGATGTACAGCGTGCCATGGAACCCCACAAACCCATCAAGTGGTTCTCCAAAACCAATAGTTACCTTGAAAATTGCAAACTGTATTTTTGCTGTTGTTCTCCACATCATCAACAGCATACAGGTATGAGCCAGTGGCAAAGTGGCCTCATCTGTCGGTGGCAATCGTGTTGCTTTCAGCCATTGTGATTTTTAAAAATGTTCTATGTATCCATACATTATAAGTCTCTGTTCCTCAGGAGAGAAATTGGCTGCTTAAGTATGGTCTATGATGTACCGCTATGATGTGCATGCCAACTTGAAGAGACAACTGAGATGCTGGCTTAATAGGCAGAGTTTCAAAAAATAAAACACTTCTGAAACTGGCAAACAAGAATAAATTAAATGAGCAGAAGGACACAAAGTTTGGATGGTAGATGATCGGAAAAGAGTATTATGGATGGATAAATCTAAGTTATAAGTATTTGGATCAAAGAGACGAATATGTGAGATGAAAAAAGGATGTTGGAGGAGTGTTTGGCTCAGAGATTTTCACCGAGTGCAAGGAACACTGAACCAGCAAGGTTATCACTCTGTATTACAACCGCATGTCATCCCCTGTGGACAACGCCTGATTGGTATCAATTTCATCTTACAGCAGGACAATGATCCAAAGCACACGTTTAAGTTATGCCAAAACTATTTGGCAATCAGCAGGAATACTGTCTCCAATGGATGGGCCAGCACAATAACCTGATCTTAAATCTTATTACGCTTTTGTGGGACCAGCTTGATCCTGTAAGAAGTGCCCAACAAGCCAATCACAACTATAGTAAGTGCTACAGGAAGCATGGGATGAAACTTCACCTGAATATCTTGAGAACCTGACAGCTAGAATGCATGAGGTCTGCAAAGTTGTCAGTGCCACACATGGAGGATTCTTTGATGAACAAAAATGTCGAAGAAATAGAAATAGCAGTTTGTTATCTTATTAATGGCTTGACTGTGTTTATAAATTTGTCAATCTGTATTTATTAAAACATATTATTGTTTTATGTTTTATGTTATTTTTATGTTATTATTTCTAGGGGAGTCCAGTGAGGTAATCATTGCCTTGTTAGAAATTTCACAAACAACCAACCAGCCAGGTTTTTCACCAAAATGTCTGGGTATTTGCTGTAGGTCATGATTCCAGCTGAATATGAGTCCCAGGGATGGTACATGCAAAACAGCCACCGCTAGATTTCACCACTAGATTTCACACTAGATTTTACCGCTAGATTTCACCGCTAGATTTTACCACTAGGTTTGATGCTCTTTTCAGCATAAGCACTGATGCCTGATGCCAAACTCCACTGCTGGTGTACACAGCAAAATAGCTCACTTTTGGGTTTCATCTGCCTGTGATGTTCAAGTTCTAATGTCATTTAGCAAACTGCAGCCACTTATCCTGCCCTCAATATCCTTTTTTTCTGGCATCCCTTGCAAAAAGCCAATTAGCATGGTAGATGATGGTGGATTTGGAGATGTAGTGTCTCCAAGATACAATCAATTTTTATAGATTTCCAACTGTGCCCCTTCAATTTTTTTATTTATTTACTTTTTTAAACTTTTTTTCTGAGCTGCCCATCTGCCTCACTGTGTATTACGGCAAGATGCACTTCTACCAGTGGTTTTGAATATATCATTTACCTAAAAGCAGAAAGTGCTATCTTTTGTCCCTGTCTATATCTGGGATCCTCCCAAGACTATTATTATTTCTCACCATTGTTAAGTAAATTGTATTGTTTAAAAGAATATCATTTTTCAAATGTTTGCATAAAACACATCATTACCTGTATTGTTTATTTTATATAGCCATCTATGTTAAATCTTTATCAAGGATGTGAATAATTTAGGTGGGCACTATATATATTTTCATTTTTTAGTGAAAGATTTTAGGAAACCATGTCTTTTAAAATATTTTCTGGCACACAATAGCCGCCTAAGATATATTGATTGTGCACTGATTTAAAAAGTACCTGAAGCAGCGAGCCACTAATCCTGAGAGTCTCTTAGAAATCACCTGGTCAGACAAATGGGGCCTTTTAACAGAGTATAATGCGTTTTTAAATTATTTGATTGAAGGGGAGCAGGATGTCCTCCACAGGTACCCATACAAACTGGTTCAGCATGCTGTGAAGGGGTCCATTTGGGCTCCATTTTCCAATTCTTTATTATCTGCATCCAAAGTCACGCTGAGTGGCTTTATGAGGCTGAGAAATAAGAAACGGTCACTGTTTGCTAGAGATGGATTGGAGGAGATCTAATTCGATTTAGTGCAAGGGAGAACGCTTAAAATTTAAAGGGCCGATGTCACTTCAGCCCTTGATACTCGTCATCGGAATTCTGCTGTTTGTGATTCCGCTGATACATCATGACCAAAGAGGTTTTATACAATCGCGACTTGTATCAGACAATATCCAAAGACTTCTGGATGTGATTCATTCTGCCAGAGATGCCCATACCCAATGTGCAGTGCTTTGACGCTGAGAAGGCTTTTGAACGGCTGGAATCGGGCCATCTGTGGGACGTTTCGGAACACATTGCATTTTGGAACCAATCTAATTCATATGTATATCAAACCTTCTGAAATGGTTCTCACAAATAATATTTGCTCTCCACAGTTCCCCATTTCCAGAGGCACTTGTCCGGGTTGTCCGCTTTCACACTTTCTGTTGCCATTTCTTTGGAGCCCCTGACTAAATCGATTTGCCAGTTGATATCCATCAAACCAATGAGTATTAACATTACTCAACATAAAATATCCTTGTATGCTGATGCGCTGTTATTTGTTAATGATGTTACCGATTCATTAGCATATATTCTATCCACTTTTAATGAATTTAGTGCTGTATCGGGATACAAAATAAGCTGGACAAAATCTGCAATGATGCCCCTTAACTCAGGAATAAGTAAAAATGCCCTGTCCTCACATTTCCATCCCTCACTTCATTTGACTAAACTTTCAAAACATTTTTTAACAAATTGAGACTGATCTCAAGAAATGGTCCCGTCTTCCTAGCTCTCAACAGTCTAGTATTCTGGTTGCCGCATGCCGCAAACACTGCAAAACTGCCGCTCTGGAGTGACCTCCAGGTCTCTGCGTCGTACTGTGGAAACGAGCACACTTTAAGCGCCTGGGCTTATTATTTAACGCAAGTAATTGAGTAATTGTTTTTGGAGAGCCTTTTGGGCATGCTTTATAAAAACCTACTCTCATATATGTGAATAAAACATACATAAATATTCTTCACATTTTCTATAAAAAAAATCTGGACAAAAAGATATGCAGATATTTTGTATTTGTAGAGATTTGGGGACACTTGAGACATCTGGGTGCAGTTTTGGGAAAATGGCTGTCAAGATCTTTACCAAATTGTGTACATTGTAAAGTAGTTCTGGGTTGGTCCTTGACTTTGAAATTTAGATATTTATTGTGAACCTATAAAAACATAAGGCATTTTGTAATTGTATTGTATTTTATTGTTTCTTTTTTGTACACTGTATGTACATGCTCTGACATAAATTTGTTCTGCCCCAAAATTCCGAATGGTACAAGCCTCTACTTTAATTTAAGTCGTCAACTGTGTGTGTGCAGTAAGTCGTTTTTGAGATATTGACACTTTTATATAAGTACAAAATAGGTGGAAATTGCCCTCTAGGGGGGCGAAGTGAAAAGGGTTAACATACTTCCATTCTTTCTCATTTCCTCAATGGAGATTACAGGGAATTCATACCTTTGCTTTATCCAATATTGTTAACAGAGATATATCATGCTGTCTCAGATTACTGATTTTGAATGACCTTAAACATGTGTATAGTCAGCTGGCCTCACTGCAGCTAAAGAGATGAGGAAGGGAAAGCCACCACAAATATAAATGTGGAAGCCACCAAACTCTCTGTCCTGGTTTGGGTGAATGGTATTCTCCAGATTATTCACATGGAGGCTTTGATCGTTTGGATTCATGGAGCTGGTCAGAAAAACCTGGATGCCTGGCATTCAGCAGCTACTTCAGTTGGGTTGTTGTTTTCATTTTGTATTTGATTTAAATTGTCTTTTAATTGTATTCTGTGGCCGGGGGGTGGGGTTGTCGCCATGGGGGGTGGGAGATAGTCCCCCCCCCTCAAAAAAGTAAAATATTCTGTGTTGAAAAAACATTTGATTAAAAAAAAAAGTGCCAATAATTCTGGACCTAACTGTAAACGAAGTATATTTTAAAAATTTTTATATCAGACTTTTTAAAATAGTATGCACACTCATGACTAACATAGACATATTTTGTAACAATGTCCAATAAAATGCATTTTACCACACTGAAACTGTAAAATATAAAATATAGGTATACGAGGGACCACTGGTCCAAGGTACTTCTGTCTTTCATAGAGCCCTGGGCACATTTAGCTAAAATAATGATTTAAGTAAAATATACTGCAGGGACATGTTTTAAATCATTAGTGCTGACTGACAAATGTCTAATACTATTAAAGCCTGCATGGTACCCTGTGGCGGCACACAAAGGAAGGGTCCAAATTACAGGTTAAATAGCGCTCCCAGGAAAACCTGAACATATATGGAGCCACTTCAGATGAATAAACTCTGCGTGCATTTGTAAACAACTCATCTTTTTAAGACTCCATTAGGAAGTTGAGTGAAAAACATGCGGTGGTAAAACACAGAGTCAATAGGCATGTAATCATCAAGTCCAGACTGCACAGACTGCACTGGAGGGGATAATTAAAGAGATTGCCTCACAAGCACACTAATTACTGACTGTTGGCCCTGATTCTCCGTAAAGTGGCAAATTTGTGCTTTAGCCCCCCGTCCTTTCACGGTTGACGGCAGAGCAACTTCTAGATAAAATACAAATGCACACTCAGTTATGCACTAACTGCGGGTTATATTTACAAATGGGAAACAAGTTGCCAATTAATGTGACTGATAATTAGGTTTTCTTTTATTGCCATGTCAGAGTGCAATGATTGTAACAAGCCACTTCTCCTGAAAGAAGGGAACAGGGGAAAAAATCTGCCAAAGAGATTTCCCGCACAAAGACATTACAAAATACATTAGTGGCTCGTGAACCAAAGGGTCGAAAGACTGCTCAACTTGCAGTAATAGTAATGCAAATGATGATCATTTTCATTGTAGTTATGATTACACTAAATTATTAGAAAATGGTAATACAGTGCATTTATAATGTTGTTCAGCAATGGCACCGCACATTTAACCAATTGTCTGCAAATGTTTGAAAAACAGAAATACTTAAATGTTCAAAGCATACTGTATGCCAGGGTATTGTTCATGTAAGGCATTTTAAATATCAGGTGGCTGGTGGGAAACATATCCTTTTGAACGTTTTATCTGCTTATTGTCCATCATTCCGGCTCCAGTGCCATCCCTCTCTACTGGTTCAAGCCCACACCATCACACAACATGGAGGCCTCACCCCATTAGCAAGCTTAACTACATCAGACTGTAGCCTACCCATTTTAACCATACTACCTGTAACTATACAATTTAATCTTTTGCTCTGATAGATCCTTCATGACATTTCTGTTCCCATTCTTTCTATCTGAACTACAGCAGGGTGGTCTCCCCCTCTATAGTTGGGTTTGTCCCAAAATGTCTTCCCAGTGAGATTTTTCTTCCCACTGGGTTTTTTTTAACCTCAGTTACTCACCTTTGGGTAGTTCAGCCCTGGTTTTACAATTTCCCTTTCTGTTTCTCTATGGAATTTTGTATTGTCTTTGCAAAAAAAGAGCTATGCAAATAAAATTGAATTGAATTTAATTAAATAATTATTTTGGTATGATCCGCCACGCACTGCTGAACGCAAGGGGCCATCTGCTAATTTCGTCAATTGATATGAAGTCGCCCACTAGTTATATCTATTTTGTCACTCAAAAAGCCCATTTTCCAGCAATTTTCTGACGACAAGTTAAAAGTATTTGCGCTCATATACTGATGTTTTAACTATGCACCTTTTTTTTTTCCTTTTCAGGTGTTTTTGGTGGCTGATTGTACCGTTTATCGTCAATTCCCGTGTGTTATTGAGGAAACACCGTCGCAACCCTGCCCCTCATCAGCCGGAAAGAGAACGACGCCTTCTTCAAGCCTCAGAGCGTAATTCTGAAGTGATCAGGAATGCTTGCATGCAACAATGTTCACCCTGCCTTAGCTGTGTGCCACTGCCGCACTACGTTATGAGACACAAACAAAGATATCCGTAGATGTTTTTATTTCCCACAAACATAAAAATAGCTCAAGCATTTATCATTGGTTCCTTCACCTTGGTACATTAACTCTGTGTCTTCTTCATTGTGTATGTGACTAGACATGTGACCAAGGACACAAATGAGCATGAGCAGTGATTGAACGTGTTTTTCCCCATTGGTTTCTATTGGTGTCACTCTAAATAATATACTCTAAGGCTGAATGCAATAGAGGTAGGGCCTATGATGTGTCTAACTTGCTGCCTGCTCTTTAAGTCAATTATACAACAGAAGTATGTTCTATATTTTGGATCTATATTTTTAGTATCAGTCTGCGCTTGCCTAGTTAGATAAGAACTAATATCTAACAGGAATGGTAATGTTATTAATCTAAAATCTGAAAGCATAAAGATCTCTGGATGTTATCTACAGTCCTCTAATTTAGACCTTTAGATACTATTTCAAATACTAGACGAAAGCAAATTTTCCCAACTGACAGACTTAGCCTACTTAACATCCTGTTGTAAATGATCTGTTTCCTCAAAAAAGGTGCCAGTTTTCTGAACTGTTGCTTTTTTAAACAGCCGTGCACACCTGCTTCAAGTGAACCAAAATCCGCCGGACAAAAAGCAGAGCTGGCAATAACGGCACATCTCCAACATTGCCATTACACATTCATGTCTGAGTTCACGCTCATTCCCTTTTTTAAATTGCCCGTTGTTCTCATTGTTCTCCCTGTCCCCCCCAGCCCCAACATTACAATATTTGCCTGTGAGCTGTAAATCCAGGCGTGATTGAGCAGAGGTTTTAGGAGACAGAGGGTCCTGGCGGGGAGGCAGGAAGGAGTGGCATTGACCTGCTTTTTACACGCTTTTCCCACCTTCGCCGCTTAATCCTCCAAATGTGAGGCCTTGTTCTTCCTGGGTCCTTGGTTTGAATGCAGGGGTTACGTCGATGTTTGCCTGCCCCTGTGCACATCCTGTCAAAAAGCAGCAAAGATCCCAAACCACCACCCACCCCTCCCTCACCCCCCCCAGAGCAGGATCTGTGTTTGCTCACCACAAAACAGCGGTATTCAGACAGGCGCTGTGCGTGCTGACCCGTGAAGACCTTTCCTTTTTAGCAGCAACAAAAGTGTGAGTGAAAGAGCCAAGAGATCACGCCCATTTGAATTAACTGTGTGTGCTCTCTTTTTGGGAACACTTCATTGATACTCTCTAAGGCGAATACCTCAGTAACAGTTGTGTAACAAACAGTAGCGATATCATTGCAACAAAGTTGATGCAGATAACAATATTATTATAAGTAATTATCTCTGTAGATATATGCTATGTATGTGTGGGTTTGCGTGTGTGTACAATACGTTTAAACATAAATAAATAAATCTAATTATTACTAGTATTATTATTATTATTATGTTAAAATAAATGAATATTCTGATGATTATTATTTTTGTTATTATTGCTATTACTGTTGTTGTTGTTCAATAGGAATTATATTAGGCCTACCCTTTGGTATTGGTATTTCAAACCGATAGCTATGGAGTTTACATGGTATTACGTGCACACCTTCTACAAGCTACTACAAACTACATTTCCGGCATAAACCACTCATGCGCTGGCTTTTCTCAAGACTGCAGTACATATGACTCCCAAGTCCCAAGTATCTCCCAACATATCATTAGTTTTTAAGCCATATCCGGCTGTTTTCCAATTCATGTTTGTAATATATTTCGAATATGTCACTCCGCGTACGAGAACACACGCCATGCAATTGACTCTTTTCAAAGCAGGGGAGAGTTTTCAAAAGCAGCGAGCTGCAGTGTCCCCAGACGTGAATGAAAGGTCACGTATCTTTGCACCGAGCACACAATAAAAAGGCCACTGGAGTAGCGAGCTTTCCGCAACGAGTCTACGAAACCCCTTTCTTCTTTACTTCCCCGTGGATTACACCATTCCCTCGCGGGAGCTGGGAATCTCTACTTCCCTCTGCCTCGGCAGATGAGGATGTGGCGCCTTATTTTTCTTGCTCACTTAGGGGTGTAAAATGACCAGCGAGAGCTCAATTAGCAACATATCTGCCCAGCGAGCGGAGGGCTTGTTCGGGTTTTCCGCCCGTTGTGATGCTAAGAGACTACAGAGTGGCATCTGCCCCCACGCAGATTTGCATAATTGAGTTTGACTCCTGCAATTACAAGGTAACAATGTCTTTTGATTGCGCGCTCCGCAAAACCCCCCCGGCAGTCACACTGTACTCTTGTGTGCTGTCGGCTGGTCCTCGCGTTCGGGGGTGTGCCAGCAGTGGACGTTGGTTAAGCAGCAGTTATTGAGTCTTGATAGGACCCCAGGAGACCACGGAAGCAACAATGGTGGAATTAATGGGCAAGGTGCAATGGAGATGTCAGCACCCCGGGGGGCGTGCGTCATGTAGACTCCATGGCTAAAGCAATAGCCTCGTGTCCACCAATTCTGTTTTGTTCCACCCCCCCCCCCCGTCTAATCTGCTCCTTTTTTATTAACTCTTTTTTTCTTACGGTCTATTATATTTTAATTTGTCTTATTTTTTTCTTCAATTTATTTTATAGTAAAGTTATATTTTGGAATATTTGTTAGCGTTTATTAATTTAAGACTTTAATTTTCTTTGTGCCTTTTGCCAAGGATTTTCCCCAAGCCTTTTTATTTCTTGCATACGCATTTTCTTCACAAGCATTATTTTATTTTTGAAGTAGCTATGCAGATGAACCTTACAAATGTTATTATTTTTAACTTTATTAAAATATATTTATGTATTCTCTCATGTAGGCTATAATCTCTGATTGGAACAGCTGCTGAGTGACACAATCCTAATGCTAAAAATAACAACAGTTACTGGATGACTGTGATGCTAATTATTCTTGTTTTAAGTCATGGCAGCATTATTATTCAGACATTTGTTATTATCTAGATCATTTGCATTATTATGACAAAGCCAAGAACTATGACGATTATTATTAAGCTAATTAATTACTTATTGTTAACCAATATGAGAGCTCTACTGCCTGTGTTCAGTTGAGCTATCTACAGTACATATTTTTTTCCTACACTACCTTCCCTTAACATGATGTCAGAATCACCTTGCTGGTTTTAATAAGCTTGACGCTTTTTGTGTAACTTTCAGCACAGGGCTGATGCTAAGTCTGCATGGGGAAGTCCACAAGGCATCTTGCTGGTGTTCAGAAAAATGCATCCATGTTTTTTTGTCCTATAGCTAATTTCATACTTGCATATGAGCACAGTTCTGAACCCAGACCCCAGCTGAAATATGATACAGCGAGGTACTCTACTGTCACATTGGATCAGTCAGAGTGGCAACATACGTTGAATTCCACAGCAAACCACACCTTTATCCACAGCCTGAAAATGTAAGCAAAATAACATCCAAGAATGTTGGATTCAGAAACAATAGCAGATGAAAGGCCAAATGCAAAATGACGGCCAACAGTGCAGCATAGTGTTAGGGAATTTGACTTGAATGTTCTCATGAGGAAATAATGTAAATTACAATTGCATTGATTATACTGTATTTAGTATTTACTGGACCCAGACAACACATATTTGAATATTGGCACAAAGCCTAAACATATACATGGTTTTTATATGATCGCACAGCACCTCCTAGAAAAGGACATCCTGTCTTTTTTTGACAATCACATTTGCACATTTTCACAATGAGTCCAGTCATTTCATACCTCTTACTGTCCATACATTAAATGCTGTAAGACTTCACTATACATTGATTTTATTCTGTCGTTCTAGCCCAGTTATTGTCATGTTTTATTTTATAATGTTCTTATTATATTATGGTGTTATGACATTGTGCACAAAATATGCTATGTCCCCTGATAAGACAGTGAGGGTTTCATTTAATTTAGCAGACTTGCTTTCTGAGCTGGTTTAAAACAAGTCTCATTGCTTTCAAAGGACACAACTAAATATTGTTCTTGACAACCAACTTAATTGATTTTTGAAAACAAACAATTGTGTAAAATGTAAAGGAGGTATATGTCTCTGTCCAGATTCCTGAATTATGAAAACATTATGCCAAAACATCTCAGAGTCATTCAGGCAAAGACTCCAGGCCCGTGGTATCAAAAAGACCTTGGACTAGTTTTGGAGGGTCAAGGGAGTGCCTGCACAGTTGTGTCATGGAGGGGCTGGGCACATACTTATTATACGTGAATGTATGGCCTTGTTAGATAAATATATTATATTTTTCTATATTCCAAAATTTTAGATTTGTAATCAGAAAAATGACTGCACTTATATACATAGTCCCCCATTTCAGGGCACCAGGATGTTCGGGACAAATGGCTTCACAGGTATTTCAGGTATAGGTGTCAGGTGTGTTCATTTGCTTCCCTGGTGCAGGTATAAGAATGCATCCAGTCTTGATTATATCCTTTCAATTGCCTTTGGAGTCTGTCATTTGTGTGTCAATATGAGTACCAGAGTTCTGTTAATGAAAGTTAAGGAAGCCATTATGAGGCTGAGAAATTAGAAAAAAATGGTTAGAGACATAGGCCAATCCTCACAGTAACCACAATGTTAGGAACATCAACATGGTAGACCAAGGAAAACATTGATGGGCAAAGAATCCTCAGAGAAATATAACCAACCAAAAACCTGTCCAATAGCTCAGAAAAGGAAGGAACTGTCTAATATCTAAACCCCCCCATCTGTGAAATATTGTGGTGAGGGTATTATAGTTTGGGCATGTATTCTTGCTTGTACTGGCTCACTTGTCTTCATGGATGTATGTAACTGTTGCTAGCGGTGGCATACAGAAACTTTCAAGCAAATGCCTCAAAATAGGATGGCGCTTCATCCTACTGCAAGAAAATATGATCCCAACCATACTGCTGAAGCAACAAACAGACTAGAAAAGGCCAAGATAATTCTTGTCTGGCCAAGTCATTCACTTGATCTGAATCCAATTGTACATGCATTTCAAACTTAACCCCATCAACTTTGCCCCCTTGTGGTTGAGTTATCAACGTCCCAAATTATTGTTGTTTCATATTTCTAATATAATAAAAACAGCAACATAGTAAAAAAACCAGATTGTTAACCCCCTAAGGGTTTTTTTGCATTCATTCCTTTTTTCAGCCTGCAATTTTCAATCAAAATGGTAACAGGATATACCGTTTGAAAGTGTTAAAACGGTCTGTATCTGTATAACCTATTTTAACATGCCATTGCTTTAGCAACAACAGTTTCTTATTTTGTAACATGTGGGTGTAAAACAAGTGTGGGGGGACTCACCTTTGGTATTTTGGAAGTCCACATACTACAAGAAGGTAATGTCAGTGTTCTTTTCACAAGAAGTTGTCCAGCGGACCAAATACATCATAGTTTCTTATCCTAAAAATGTGAGAAACGTTGATAGAATGGCCATTATTTACCTCTAATTTATCTGATGGAATTAACATTGCTGTCTGTTTCACCGTTCTATACTTCCACAAAAGTTCTTGTACATAGAAATGCTTTTGTCTATATTTTGTATTTGTATTTTGTATGTATGTATTTTGCAATGCCTATGTCTAAATACTTTTAGGAGGAGTTCCAATGAATCTCTCGTATGAGTGAATATTTCTCAGGAAGATAGTGAAAACACAATTGACGAAACAATATAGGTCATTTTTAGCGACGTGACTCCATTTTATATTGGTGACCATCTTATTACATTCTCAAAATATTTTATAATTATTCAGTATGCTTATAAATAAGGAGCCAGCCTGCTTTTGAATTATAAATAGCATGTGAAATGATGTAATGTGTTCAACAAAAACTTCAATCAATGGACCTCAATGAATATATTAGTATACAAGATGGTATTATTGTGATTATCATACTTATTTTTTGTGATCTTCTCGAACTGTTGCTGTCTGAGGATAGCTGCAAGGAGAGGGAGTTTGGGACAGAGAGGTAGGGGAGGGTGACAGGCGGGGAGAAGTGCAAACAGGATAAAAACAGTTGTATAGTTTAGTAAGCAAAATGCAGACCCATAATATAATTTACTTTGCATGCCTACTTTTGGAGTCTCCAAATGTGCTTTTTGGAAAACTGCCTAGACATAGATTTGTCAAAACAATGCAGAATGCTCATTTTTGGTGATATTTTCCTCAAATTTGAAAGGGGAGTTGTCCCGTGTTGTGACTTGGATCCATTGTGTTTCTTAGCGCACAAACCACAGCTACAATAATCAGAAAAGTCAAAAAGTGAAAATCTTTTCATTAAAAAAAAAAACTTTAACTTACACTGTTTGTGCTTATGTAATTCTGACTCCAAATAAACAAACTCCAAAGGGTTACCTTTCAGAAGAGACCAGGACTATGTCACCTGAAGAGTTCGAGAATATTAACTGTTTTATTTTTAAGCTTGTGTCAAGAAAAAAGGAGCAATACTTAAGAACTCCCACCATGCTCATGGTTTTGCAATCCTCACCTCACCACAGATTCAGACAATAAAAGGCATATTCTAACAATCCTTGATACCATTTACCATGAAAATCATGTTTCAACATAAGCAGAAATATCTAGAATTCAGAAGTTGCATGAATAAACACATTGTTTTTTTCTCAGCTCACTTTTATTGCATGTCTGGCCGACATATTTCCTGTTTGGTAGAAATATAAGTTTGTTTTGCAAATTATTCAACACGGACATATTTATAGAACCAAATATCCGATCTGGTTATGAAGCTACCAGGCTAATGGGGCTCTGGTTAATATAATTTTGAAATAAAGTTATATTTTAAATGTGATGTAAATGTGTTAGAAAGCATTAGGGTGAGTAAACCGTTTTGGAGAGCTTTTTGGGCAGGTTGGGCATATATGTGAATAAAGTACATATAAAGGTTAATTATCTTTACGTTTTCTATCCAAAACATTTTTTAAATAGAAAAAAATGTTTTTCTGATCATTCATGTGTCTGAACAAAAATATATGCAGATGTTTTGTATTTGGAGAGATTTGGGGACACTTGCAGTTTTTAATGCCTGTCAATATTTTTGGCCAACTTTGTACACACGTTGACATTTTTGTGCACAAATATAGTAGTTCTGGATTGGTCTTTGACATAGAAATTATTCAGTGCTACACTATAAAAACATAAAGTATTATGTTGTTATTATTATGATGATGGTAGCAAATTGTGGATTAGCAAAGATCTGCAAAATCTCCTTTGAATATGGCATTGCCTTGGGACATAAATGGGGTTGCTATCATAATCATAATATTATCATTATGTTACATTGCAATTTTTGTATTTTCATGTATCTTTTGTGTACACTGTATGTACATGTTCTGATAGAAATTTGTCCTTCTCAGAAGCCACTTATTCAATTTAAGTCTCCAAATGTGTGTGCAGTTTTTGAGATACTGACTACTGACCTATAGGACTAGTACAAAATAGGTGGATATTGCCCTTTAGGGGGGCAAAGAGAAAAGGGTTAATACAACTAGACCCTGAAGCAAGCAGACACTGAGGATGGCTGCAGGTACGTAGTACATTGCACCTCCACTTTAACCACATGTGAATTACACATCTAAAATGTTGAAATAAAGAGCGAAATAAAAACAAAATACAGTATGCTCACTGTACGTACCAATATCTGATAGTACCAATATTTACCCATATTATGTTGCAATATCTTGAATAATATATTTAATTTCAATACATTTTCAGTGTATTTCTTTCTTATAATGGAATGGAGTTTTTTGAGATGATTATGATAGCAACCCCATTTATATTACAAGGCAATGCTATACTCAAAGGAGATTTTACAGATCTATGCTTATCCACGATTTACTACCATCATAGCCCAGCGAAAAAAGGTGTGGCACGTGACAGGCATGACATGCTCTGGCCAACAGCACCTTTTTGTACACACAGGAAAATAAGAAAGAGCTTTTCCTTGCTGGCTGGTTTCCTGAGTGTGGGCAGGAACAGGTAGACCTTTTGCACACCTTCCTATCAATCATGTTTAACCATAATAATGTGTCCAATCTGACTCTTCAGAATCGGTCACATCAAATAGCAGCAACAGTGGAGAGCACAAAAAGAGAGCTGGCTTTCCACTGATATAATTTGTACCCGTAAATTACGAAACAGAGAAAGGACTAATGTGTGAGTCAAGTTTAGTGACAGAGAAAATGGAAAAATTTAGGGCTGTGAGACACCTTAATGGATATCCTTGCAGCAGAGAGAAAATGGGACACAGTAATGTGTCCCTAATGTCTACCAGCAGTGTTTCAAAGAATCTGTTGGGAGAAATGTCCCCCGCCATTTCTACAAGCAATCACTTAATGGGAGCTGTAAATCTCGACAAAATGGATGTGTGCTGATCTATTTTCAGGGTTTTTCAACAGATGGAATGAATCTTCGCTCTCCTGAAAAAGGGAGAGAGGAAAAAAATATATAAAAAACATTTCTCTCTCTCCTTCTTGCTCGCTCTCTCTCCTCTCTCCGGTGCCTCCGATGTTTGTCTGCCACTAAAGTGCAGACACTGACAGGAATTTCAATTATTTAATTATGGAGGAAATGAAAAGACTTAAGTGTTGTGATTTCTGCAGTCTTTCATGGATCAATCTAATGTATGCTCACATTGGAAATGAAGCAGAATAGGACAAGGCAAAGTGAAGCAGCGTCTCCTTAAATCACGCAATTAAAACGACAAATTAGTTTCTTGATATATTCATTTAAGTGGTTAAGTGGAGGGGTTCTTTTTTCCATGAACATAGTGCAGCCTGAAAGAGGTGGAGAGACAGGGAAGGAGGGGGAACATCGTCTGTATGCTCTTTTGATTAAGGCTACTGGTTAAATGCTGAGAAAAAATACTGAAAGTGCCTGTGGCACAAATTAGACTTCCGTAGCTTCCCGAATGAAATTCAAAAGAGTTGATTTAAGCATTTAGTGGGGATGTGCCTGGTGACTTAAAGGATTCAGAAACACTTCACCAGCAGCATTCATTAAGATTTAGGAAACCGTGACTGGAACAGGTTTTTGCAGAATGTTACTAAGGGAGAGCGGCGTCCACAAAGAGGTGCACCATCAATAGAACGAACTGCGTCAAAGTGACATTCTCTTCGACCTTGAAATAATCAAATGACTGCCTTTCTATGGAGTAAATATCCAGTGACCTTTGTCTGAAATATAGCACTTTGGTATTAGTTTAATTCTCATGAATATGCAGTACTGTCTTGTTGTTTAATATAGCATGTGGAATTATTGTTTAAGAGGCCATTATTTTCAGTAAATATAAAATGTATGATTTAGGGGCTGAATTCTGTATTCGTCATTATATTAATGGTACTGATGTGTGCGGGGGCCAGGGCTGAAAACCCCAGAAAAGACGTACAGTAGCTTAGGATGACATGCAATCATATCCTGTGTTTATAGTCACTCGCTGAATTTCTTTTTTTTTCAAAGATGTAGATCATTAAAGCATTCAAATCTGAGCACTCTGGCAGTTTTGTGCTTGCTGAGATAAAAGCCAGACATCCTTTTATCTGCTGAGAGCAGGAACAGGCAGACATGAAGGTTCAAGTGAGGAAGGTGGAGGAAAGAAGAAAAGTCTGCTGTGGCTTTGTGCTGATTAGCCAAGGGCGCTAACAACAGCCAGCGATAAAGGAGTCTCAGCAGCGCACATACCGGACAAGAAAAGCTGGGCCTTGGGATGGAGTCAGAGAAGCCAGGAGAGAAGAAGATTTGGAAGCACAATATGTGAGGCATTATTGATAGCAGTCAAAGTGTGTAATCAAAATGGTTGGAGTTCAATTCCACAGTGATGCATTACTGTTACCAGGTGCTTATTATGAAATGCCTCAATACCAAGCTGTTTAAAGGGGTACAGTGAGAACTACTCAAAAAGCCATGGTCAAGGGCATGTACAAAGTGAATGGATAACGTGATTTCTTTACCAAATGTACATTATTTTCTTTGTAAGGCTGTGTCTTATTTGAAAAAAATTGATAACCGTTTCACCCCCAGTTAAGCTGTATGAAAATGACCTCCATTATTGACCAGGTCAGCCTTCAGGCCTCTTTGATTGTGTCCTCTCTATATTCTTTAGGAGCAGTTTGAGAATATCCAAAAGTAAAACAAAACAACGATAAACAATCACTATCTTCTCCCTGAGGCAACCAAACTGAAAGGGTCACACAGCAGGGTGGATGATATCCCCTCTTGCCATTCACTCCTCTTTTGACATAACCAAGGAGAACAACTCAAAGCCAGACTGCAACCTCCAGCATGCACTTGTGCACTATAAATCTACATCTTTACATAAAAAACATCACGCAAACACCATTTTGTTTTTTTGCTGCTATGACCATGTTCCACATCTCCTCAACTCCTCTTCCTCCTTCAGGGGAAGGTACACCTGTATCCATTTGGAAGGATGACAAGCAATCATGCAGAAAAACATGATCACAACAAAGTACAGAGAGTTCACTCCAATCGTTTATTTTCAGTCCGTGAAAATCTCTTCCTCCAGTCAATTCCTTGCTCCTTTGCTCCAGCCACCAGAGGACTGCAGGAAGAGATGCAAGGATGCCATACTGATGAATTAAGCCAAAATGAAATCTGTGCTTAGTCAGAATGCATTACATTACATTACTTTAATGGTATTTGGGAGACACTCTCATCCAGAGCGACGTACAGTTGATTAGACTATGCAGGAGACAATCCTCCTCTTATTGTGGCTACACCGAGGATCGAACCACCGACCATGCGGGTCCCAGTCATGTACCTTAACCACTATGTTACAGGCCGCCCTCATTTATATATCACATGGAAAAAGACTTCTGCAATGGCTGGACTTCTGCAATGGCTGGACTTCAGTGTATCATCACTGAAGCCTTCTCTTCCCTGCTGAAAAAAACAGCTCAAGCTATGTTTTGAAACAGCTGGTAGCTGGTAGACCAGTTATACCAGCTGAATACTGAGCACGGTTTGACCAGCTCAAGCTATGTTTTAAAACAGCTGGTAGCTGGAATTTCAAGCTGGTGATAGCTGGAATTTATAGCAGGGCTGGAGCCTCCTCATTGCCTCCTCGATCAATTTCCAGGACACACAAGGATGGAGAAGACGAGGATGGATAAAATAAGTGATTGGAATGTACCCAAAGTGTGTACATGCGTGAGAGATATGTTAGTCCTCAGACTCATCACCATGTAAATGCATAAACGTATATCATTAAAGTTGTGGAACCATTTTCTGTTTCCTCTCCTTTAAGTAGATTCATTTCTTCTGTATTATTGCGGTCGCTTGTTTATTTTCCACCATCTACCGACAGTATATCTGGCCACTTTTCCCTTGCACACATATAAATGCTTCTTTTTCAAAACAGAATGCGCCTTTGAAAAGGCAGATGCATTTGATATGGAATTGCTTTTCCATCGCAGAAACATGTTGTCCACTTTGAAAGTACAGGATGATATCAAATGGCCTCATAGAGGCATGGTTGAAATAGAACAAAATAGACAGTGGTCTATAAAAATGAAGTGTGGTGTAAGTGTGGCACTCACATCTTTGAAAGAAAATCCTTTCCTGCTGTATTTTGTGGTCGTCAATTGGTCCGAGTAACTTGCTCTAATGCATGTAATGGACCTACCCGCCTCCTTTCATCTTCTGGAGCTTATGTTCAAGGGAGAAATGCCCGTCTGCACAGCCAAAGAATGCATTATTGACACAGGGGCAAGATATGACTCTCTTCAATGAAAGGGTGCTCTTTCTTCTTTTCAATGCTACGATTTTAATGTGTCTGAATATAAACAATCAATTTACTGATTCATTGAATGGCCGCATTTGAATACATAGTCAAATTCCTTAGTGTTATTTTGCCAACCCGAAAGAAGCTTGGAATAATAGCTGCAATAATATTCTGATGTGAATTTCTGTTTATGCCCATTTTATCTTTAAAACATACAATAAAACTAAAGGCTGCCAATGGTATTATTGATCTAAGGAAAACTCACCTTGAAACCGGCTTCTTTATACAGTAGACAACATCAAAAATGTATTTCTGTGATTGCTAGAGTAAGTAGAAAAGTAAATAGTACATCTGTTCATTATGGATCATTATAGACCATCATTTTTAACCATTTGTCACCTTTGAATCATGTTCAGACACACCTGAACATTCGCTGTAGAGACAGGACATGTGTATGGTCAATTCTCCAGATACTTTAATCTTATTTACAAATGTCTGCAGCTTAACTGATTCATCTTTTTGCAACTAGGTTAGAGAAGTATGGCAGCAAAGCTTCTGCTTGTTTTTCATGTACAAACAAGGGATAGATAAAATAAATATTATACGATTCATATAATTAATTAAATTAAATATAATATATACTGTATAGCAAAACTTTATACCTACAGTCATCTAACAGTGACATTAGTTGCTGTCCAGGTTCAGGTGAACTACTCATGGTCCAACATGTGATGTCAGTGAGTCAGCAGGAGTTTGCCAGGAGGAAAGGATGTTTCCATCAGGGAACGAGAAACAAGCTGTCCCTTTAAATGTGGAGGATCTATCTACTTAAATGTGGAGGACCTTTCTAGAAACAACCTTTTTACTGTTCCAGAGCATCGGACAACATCAACATGAGTCACAGAAACAGAGAATCATGAACTTTCAGAAGAGTATCCATCATTATCCACTATAGAGCACATGCACTGTTAGTTTCAGAAAAAAATACATCCAGGCCTGATTATCACTATTCTCTCACACAATGTTTTCTTAAAATATGAGGAATTAAATGAAAAAGATATAAAGAAGCACTAAAACCATTCATATTTCCCATATGCAAGTATATGGGTGCTATAAAAAGAAGTGTTCTGGATCTAAATTGTTGACACTGGAAATGATCTGCAAAAAATCTCAAATAGATTACCTTTCTAACACAGTACATGTGCTTCCTATTGGACACATGTAAACTATGCAAGACACAAATATTTTTGCTATGTAACCAGATAATACTGTAAAACACATTTACATTTTCACTAATGCAAATTTTTCCTTTTGCATTTAATGGCTATATTATCAGAACAATCTTGTTGTTCCACTGACCAGCAAAAGTAAATGTTCTACTAAATTAAAAGTTTGTTTTAACTTTTAAAAAATAAAACATAAAATAAACTTTGTTGGCCGTGGTAGGGGCTCCAATTTAACGCTTGGACTCCCCTCAACTAAAGAGATTTTAGTCCTGGATATTCAATCGAAACTACTAAGTCATCAGTATTACTTAAACCTGCAAGCTTTAAATATTTTTGTTTTTTCAGCAGATTCCCAAACTACAAAACTAGTGTGCTCTGATTGGCTGTGGCCCGGCCAGTCCCTTTGTTTCCCCGTGCTCTGTTTGTTCTTTCCCTGTTTCCTATTCACCAGCACACCGTCAGGGCTAATCGCTGCTGGAAAAGCCTTAGTGCTATTAGCTGCTGGAAAACTGCCTGTCTTGGCATTATAGGGCCTTGCTGTATTTTGACAGACAACCCAACTTTATTACGGAGTCACTTAGTCTCCCTAGAAAGGATCAGTAAAGGTAGGTTTTTCTCTCTTATTTATGTAATTCTGTAAGGATACAATCACAAAACATCAAGTTTGTTGCGACCAAGTTTAACTGTAATGGTGAAGGTTTTTCAATGTTTTTTTTTACACAATGAATGGTTGAAATTATCACTGTGGCAGGTATTTCTCAACATGAGAGACTACTGTGCCAGGTAACACATACGTCTACCTGATGGGTTACATCTCTGGTTAAATGTTTTATATACTTTCTTGCTAAAAATATAAATGAAAGTTAATGTTTCCTTATTTACATGTTTGATTTACACATGTGAAAACTTTGGTGATCACTTCAGATGTTTTTATGTATGCACAAAACAAAGTATAGCATTCAACAGTGTGGAAAAAAGTGATCTATTCCATTTTGTATTGAAAAAATATCTATTTATCTAAAATCATTATTTACTTAAATATCTTATTTTTTGTCTTAAAAAAACAAAATAATTTCAGCAAAATAAAATAGACCTATAACAAAAATAACAGTTTCATATGTAAACTATACATTATCAGTTGTTCAGTATAGTGCAGTATCATATTGTAATTGGGCTTGAATACACCCACAGTGCTTAATTCACACAGCAGAGTGGCTTTCAAATCGACAAAAACAGGGTCGCCACCTACTGGCTGTTGTAGAACCAGCACCCGGATTGGATGAATTGGATGAAAAAATGGATAGCTGTTACAGCGACCAAGAGCTTGAAATTTTAAATGCAAAAATAGGCATACATAAAAGATCTGTATAAAATATTCAGTATATATTCATATGGAATTCATAGAACAAGAAAATTATACATATATAATTTTAAGAAAGGTTCATTCAAAACCAAATTAGATTTTGAGTATTTGAACATGTAACCCAATGTAGACTGACAAAATCCATTCCACACTCCAGATCTACAATGATGATCTGATGGATCTGACACACTAAAAAATAAAATAAAAAAACTGCCGTACTGTGAATTATTTTTTCACTATTTATTATCCATTAAAACCTTTTTAAACCCTGATTCATTAAAGCCCATATTGGCAACCAGCCATAAACCTCTATTTCACGGTAAATCATACTGAGCAGGACATTTTACAATAAATTCAGCCAATTAAATGAAAATGTAATAATGCTACATGTAGGCCTAGGGCGTAAATGTATTAATTAATTTATATATACATGATATTCCCTTTGACCATCACAACACATCACAGTCAATTCATGTTGATCGATCCGGCAGAGTACACTGTGAATCCCTGCCTGTGTCCTCTTAGTTCAATCCATTGGAAATAATGTGTTCATTGCAGTCCGATTACAGCCAATTATTTTCACTCCACAGAAGTACACTTGAATGGAGGGTCTCACAATTGACCACCCCGATGCTAACTAGCCTCCTGTCCGTCAGTCTGTCCGTAGGTGCAGGATGTACAGCTTCATGGGCGGAGGGTTATTCTGTGCCGGCGTAGGGAATATCCTCCTGATTGTTTCCACAGCAACAGATTACTGGATGCAGTACCGACACTCAAACAACTACATGCACCAGGGTCTATGGCGGTACTGTATGCCCGGAAAATGCTTCACACACACAGACAGCATCGGTAAGCTCGCCGGGGAACGGAGACACGGAGAACAATGCTGCCTTTGTCAGGCTCTCGTTTTTTCTATCCTCTCTCTGAGTCATTTGTTGATTTACAATGAGGCCGTTCAAGTGACCAAAATTAAATAAATTAATAAACAAATAAAAGAATAAAGCCATCGGGGAATTCTTCAGGTGACTGACAGACTAATGGTGCTTGGAATCATGCAAACGACCTCAAAGATGCGGTATAATAGCTGTTTACTGGGTTTTTTGATTGCAAATTACAGTCAGCTGTTTGAATGGTGTGATATTTAATTACTTGCCATTTACCACTCAAAGTTATCCAGAGCAAAGCAAGCATTAGATTAAACCAATAAGAAAACGAGTGTTTCATATGTATAAAACTGCTTTCTAAAAAAACACACTACACAATGGCCATGATGGGATGATTAGCTTTGTTATAATGCAGGTGCAGAAAATTAGCATAGATACAAGAAATCATGGATAAAACATGGAGAAATTGGATAAAATTTCAACACATTTCTACATCAGTACAGGTTGTTATACAGCTTGTATGTATATCCACAGACAGTTGGTCTGTTCCTTAACCATTGCACCATGAAGCTATCCCAAGTGCACAGAGGGCCACTGGATCAGCCATTGCAGACAAATTAATTTGTCAGTTGACCAAACTGTGCTTATATGTTAATATTATTAATGTATATGTGAAGAAATATTAACGCTTATCAATACAATTACTTGAATGGCAAGTTAAGGGCCAGGGTTGACAGAATCTGGCCTATAAGTGTGTGTCCTGTGTCACGTTGAGAACATAGATCGAGGAAACCGCTGTAGTACATATATGATCTATTTGCTTGGCAGACGTCTGTATTCTGACAGCATGTGTGCAGCACATCTCAGGCGTTTTCCTGGCTTAATGAGACACTTTAACCCCAAACCTCCAGCCTACTGGGACGCCACCAGAGCCTTCATGATCCTCTCCCTGCTGGCCTGCTTCATCGGAATCATCATTGGCATCATGGCCTTCATCCACTACTCCTCCTTCGACCGCTTCGATAAGACCTTTGCTGCAGGCATATTGTTCTTCATCTCATGTAAGTGGCCTGTGCGGCCGACGTCCTTCATGCTGCGTTTCCACCCCCCGGATGGGTTAACCACCCCCTGGATGGGTTAACCTAACCCAGGATGGGTTACCCACAGTGCGGGGCGTGGAAATGGCTGAAAGAAACCGTTACTTTGCCATTTCTTTGGAAGCACCACACTCACTATAGCACCTATGGGTAGGAAATACATTGTAGAATTGCATTATATTTATATCACATGATTACTAGCCTAATATGAGAATAAAATACTCATGTTGATCAATGCAATGTCTTATGCATCCTATTAAATCAAATGTATTATCATACAGTACCTGCGAAAGATAGCTTAAGCAAAACACAATACTGAGAAACGTTGTATAAACGTAATGTGTATAATTCCCAGATGCAAAAACGAAACAAAAAAAGGCACCTCTCTGTGCCTGTGACTCCATTAACATACATATAAAGGTGTGAATGTATAGGATGTGATGTGACATATGTGCCCAAAACACTTCTTCTCACTGTCTACAGGCTTTTTTGTATTGCTGGCGATGGCGGTTTATACCGGTGTAACAGTAAATTACTACGGTAAACGATACGGGAACTGGAGGTTCTCCTGGTCGTACATCATTGGCTGGGTGGCTGTGGTGCTCACCTTCTTTTCAGGTATGGCACAGATAGAAACTTTTGACTTTTTAGGATTTTGAAAGTTCTGCAAATGTGTGTGATTTTATAAAAATGTAGATTTAAATACAAAAAATGTGAATTGCAAAAGTATTCACCCCCATATTTTTCAAAAGGGATAGATTACCTCAACAATGGGGTAATGTCCGGACCTTATCTTGAGTCTGATATGAAGTAATATTTATGGTGAACTTTAATTTATAATTATACATATACGGTATGCAGGGATAGGTCTAGGCTTACATGCCATTTCATAACCAAGCATTAAGCAAAGTGTTTAACATGTTAAATATCTGTTTTTTCTATTTGGAAGGAATATTCTACATGTGTGCCTATCGGATGCATGAATGCCCAAGGAGCTCCAATGCCCATTAGAAGAATTCGGAGAAGCACTATTCTCTATTTATAAAGATCATGAGAAGCCCTCATCCCTGCACCTGAGTTTTAAAATCAGCTCTGATTCCCTGTTCACCTTTAGGACATGGGTCTTTGAATACCAAGCAATAATATACAAATAAAAAAGCTGAAATGCAGTGTACCTGTTTGTCTATTTGACTTGCAGAAGTACCTTTAACTATTGAAATGAAATACAATTCCAACGATTACACCTTCTACCTCTGTTGTTTCTCAAAAGACTCATAATAGTGTGTTTCAATACACGTAAGCTTGGTTTATTAATGGGGTGCTCATTTTTGAAAAAGGAATGCCTTCATGGTAAGCAAAGGGCAACTGGTTGAGTTCACTCTAACCATCTGGCTGGAAAATACTAGAACACTGAACCTGGCCCAGAGGGCAACCAATCACGTGACGTTTCACAGACAATGTGGGACGTATCAATCATGCACAGTTCACAAGCTCCACCAGCTCTGCTGTTTTATGAAATTCACAACACTGCAATCTAATTTACAGAACTGGATACTTACCGAAGAAATGAAAGTTAAATACTGTACATTGCTCCTAGTCCAGGTCCCTAGTAACAGTATGCACTACAACTGGTTCTTAGGACATGGAGCAGGGCATTGAGTGACTTCAGAAACAGATATAAAAAGAGACATTTGGTTTAAAAAATCATTTGTGTCTAACAACCTCATTAAATCACACAAAGTCTACATCAGTGCAATACCATGTGCAAATACCATGTTCAGCAATGGCTGAAAAAACAGAAGATTAAATTGGTACTGGTTCTGATTTATCATAAAGAACCAATTGTAAGAATTGCAACAATGATTTATTCTATACAGGGAGTTTCAGATCCCGGTCCCAGTTGAATAATATTTTTTTCCTCTAATCCTGCTAGACTATCTGAGCAGATATACCACCTTTCTTGGTGGACCCCCTTAATTACAATAGGCACAAGACGTACAGGTTCCCAGTGATTGGCTTATGAGCCCAACTAACTCCTTGCCGAACAACAAGGTTATCAACAGGGGGTGCAGTATGCAGACCGTGTAACAGTCTCCAACACAGAACGCACAGTGGGGTGGAAGGTGAGAAACCCAGGACAATAATCCTCACTGTCCTTAAACAGAAAACCACACTTTCTACTTAGACTGCTCATGGCGGCGGTACTGACCTAAATAATAACTTTTCTCACTGCCAATGAAACATGGTCAGGGTAACTGTGAAAACAAGCGCAGGATCCAGTCATTTCTGATGGGTGAAGACCCTTTGTTTGTAGTTGCATCGCACTCAACAAACAAAAAAGACTCCCAATTGGACTGCTCCCACCCCATGCCCTAACGGAGCTCAAGAGGAAGGGGTTCATCATGTTTTCATTGCAAGTATGTAGTACCCTGTAAATATGGATACCAGACAAATTACAGTAGAGCGAATGAACATCCACCACCGTACGTCCAGCTACGGAAGTCGGAAACCATATCCGGGTTGATGCACCCGCCGTGCACCTGTCCCCTTCAGATGGAAACCAGCAGCAAGTTGACATCAAGGCTATCATCTTCCCTGCATACTTCAGCTACTCGTCTGTTTCCCTCTGGATAGCACAACAGAAGTCGCTTTCATATTCCTGAATCCTCTATATATTTTTAGCTATCGCGTTTTCCTCAGGGTTAAAAATGATACTAGCAGTGAAATCTGAAAATTTGAAATTTGATAACTTTTCCAGGAGTGAGCCTACCATTAAAAAGTTAAACAATTCCCTTTTTCATTTTTATTTTTATGTTTAATATCAATATCATGATAAAAAGATTGTCTTAATAGTTTTCTTTTGAACCCGGCAGTTATGACGTTAGAAGTCATCATCAAAGCGCCACGCACCAGACGATCTATCACAGTAAAAAAATAAATAAATAAAAAAGTGCGTTTTGGAGTAAAAACAAGTGATGTAGACAGTCTCGATGGACTGTGAGGTAGGAAAACGGATTTATTGATCAGTGACAGGTTGTTTCTACATGAAAAATATTGACGTAGCCTTTCAAATTCAATGAAGAGGCTTTATCGCAGGGGGTCCGGTGAAGGTGGGTCATTTTTGAGCCTGTGAACGCAGGGTGCACACAACACCAGGGTTAATAGCGGCTCAACGCTGATACTGATACTTTTGCTAAAAAGACTGTTCCTAACGCTGTTTATGTATTTTTGTTATTATTATTTTTTTTTAAACTTATTTATTTACAGACCCATTTTCCTCTTTCCTTTTCATTGGTAAAGGGAATTTTTTGAAGATATCTATTGTCTACTCCCAAAATGTAGGCTACCTTTTGTTGCCCAGTTTGTGTAGCCAGCGGTGAGCGAACTCTCATTACAAATAAGTAGGAGACTAATAATTATCTTGATAGTTGCTTAACCTTCGGACGTGGAATACGATGTCACGTTTCAGGGGCCCTTTGAAGGGTGCAGGCTATCTATTTAATTATCTCATTTAATCCTCTATTTAATTCTCCTCGTGGTTAAACTCTCTTTATGCGATAATTATCTATTGGCTGAAGTGGCCTATTATGGTCTGTTGCCAGTGTTATGCAGCTGTCGTGTACTTTTTCGTTGAGCGAAATCTAGCCTATATATGACGTAGCCAACATACAAAGTATTTACTTGACAGCTTTTCACTTTTATCAAAAATCGGTCTGGTACGTTCACAGATAGTCACCAGAATATCCAAAAGCATATGCCCCCTGCCCTGCCACAGCAAAAGTGGCCTTTTGCCTGCAGCGATTTTTTAACCACAGGTGCCCTTTGCGATTGCAATCTCTCCCATCCCCCGGTCTTATAGCTATATAAAGACTTCTTCTGGCCCTTTTTCTGCTTCAAAAATTGCGTCTATTTTTTCGGTTGGCGCGTATCAGCTCGCATTCCTGAAGCGGCTACAGGAATCGCCTAGATGTTGTAGTTATCGCCGTGAGCATATTCGGTTTGTGATGTTGGTTTGTAGCATGCTAAGCAGATATACAGTCTCGCATACTAGTAAATCGTAGATAGAAGTCAGGTGCAATCGATCTCTCCGCGGATCAGACCACTGCACTCTCTTGACGGGGAGCCTCTTTTTTTTTAAGTTCACATTTATCTAGGCTACTACATTCTCCTTACTATACACTATTATGTAACAAAATTAAAGAACTAGGAAAGAGAATATAAATGGTCAGCAAACGATCTATTATTTCCGTTCCATTTCGATGACTGTTTTAATATTGGCATTCCATTCGTGAAATAGATTCAACACGCCTGGATTTATCCCTATTTTATAGGCAATGTGTGGGTTTGTGGCAGCACAATTAGGATAAATTGAAAAACCTCACTTCTGTTTCCACTTTTTACGCTTTCTTTTGCTTTCTGTACTTGATTTACAGTTAAATATTACCAGGAGTACATAAAGAGAGGTTCCCGTGTCTTTCATATCCCTATAATATACGGACATCATTAGTATTTCTCTGCACAACTAGGCTTACAGTTCACATGATGCTCCGAACTCTATTTCTCCCCAGCAAAGGGTAGCAGGAAAAATGGCGATCAGTTGAATGTCTCCTTTGAAAGGGCACAGTTATAAGGTGCCACTGTAACAGGTGGGCAAAGATTTATTTTCATTTTTATGAGATTACAAGTATTATTTTTCTTGCATATTTACTTATTTAGGCTACTAGTGAGCATATAATATTAAACTAGGCTAATTTCAGTGGATTTAGCCTACGTGATATTGGATTCGCTCACAGCTCCTTGTTCTGTCTGAAGACCCAATAAGGATAATACGTAGGGCCTGCAATCTTCCTGGATGGAAAATGTTACCACCAGATTGATAAACTGGAACACGTGGATCTGGTCATTTCAGACTAATATAAATAGTTGTATATAAATTATATTAACAACAGCGTTTCCCATTATTCCAAACCAGCATGCGGTAGTCTGGTATGGGCTAACAACAGTATGTAGTATTAAGGGCACCCGATTTTTGACCGCCTGTCAAAAATAGTCTAACATATAGGTCTACACAATAGAACAGTGAAATGCTGTTAAACGGCAATAGTCTAATCTGCTTCACAGGCCTATAATATTTATCTAGGCTATAGCTATAGTTCTTACTTATAGCGCATGAGCACCTTTATAGTTTTCTGATGAATATATTTGGCACGCTCTGTGAACAAGTTATGTGTATTGTCATGCCTATATTGTGTGCGTCTTCCAGCGTTCGACTTCTTCATATGTGTGTATGTCCCAAATAAACAATACGCATAAAATATTCTCCCGCAGATGGAAACACAAAGCTTCAGGAATCCATTTATTTATTGCAAATAAATCAAAATTTTACCAAAATTTGGAGTAGGCGACATCGCTGGTGAACGAAGCAAAGAAATAGCACTGTGCGTAAAGTGAAATGTCTGTAAAACACAGAAATACATATCAAATCGCTTAAATGTATTGACGTTCACAGATGTAAAACTTACAGGTAGCCTAATCTCTAAAGCTTCTCAGACAAATGTGCCACTTAACAGTGACGCAGTGCCTCCCAGGCGCCAAATTTCACTTGATGAAATGACTAGTGAAAAATCCGCTTACCGAACAGCCGAGTGGATGGATTCTATTGATTAACCACGAAAAGACATTTGCCTCACCATTAATTCATTTGCTTTCTCGTTTCCACCAAGGTACAAAAGTCTCACTGTTGCACATTACAAACTCAGTTGGACGCAGTAAAAAACTGATAAAACTGTTAAAACAAGCAAAAATATGTTTTTCTACTCTGATTATACAAATATTATTACATTTTTGCCATAAAAGCGGTTTTAAAACAGCGGTGAGACAACGTGTAAGATCGTCCAGTGCTAAACTTTATGGTGAATTATGGCTGTTTTTTGTCTTCTTTAGACCTATACATTTAATAATTGTTTCTTTATTCTTGGTTTGCTTTGCAGGCTGATTTGTTTGTGTTGGCTCAGGCAAATGGGCAAAAAAACAGAAACGCATCAGAAACCTGCTTCACCATTCTGTCCCATTTACATGTTCATTACCGCGGAGCAGCGTTGCCATGTTTAGTCACTTAAAGGTGCTCATCTATTTATCTTATACTAGCTCATACATATGGAGGAGCGCGTCTAGGAGTTGTTGGAGTAATGCACTTTCGGGACTAATGGAATACACTAATTAATTTGTTCTACCTGCCTGGTCGAATGGAAATCCTGTCCCCCGCGCAAGGATTAGCACTTCCGCCCAAACATCTTCCCTAATTATCTAATAGCATTGCCGCGAGAATTCTATGTATTAAAACACTTTCAGGATTAACCACCGTGATTGGAAATGTGATGACAACTCGATATCAACAAATTAAGGTCTCCAGCATGGACATGAAAGAGAAGTACTTGTTTTCTCACAGAGTTTAATATTGATAATTAGAGCCAATTTAGGGGGAAATTAGCAGGTATTAGACTCTTGCAATACAGTAATCTCTTCAAATACACCAGTCACAAATTAACAGATGGCGACAGAAAGAAATTATTGAAGTAAAAATGTACACACAAGGATAAATATATTTATTTTATTTATTTCTTCGTTTATTTATAATTTAGCATTTACTTTGCCTATTTTCTTAATAACGTTTGATATCTACAGATTAAATGCTTTCGATGTTAAGTGTTTAATATCGACGTTTAATGAAATGAACAACATAACATTGCATATAATGAATGATAAATCTACTATTGGAACTGAGGTTGCACTTAACAATACTGCCTACTATTTCTGCTGCTACACACTGTTAATACAGCTTCTAAACTTCTAAGGCGGTGATGATGCGAGAGTTTAGGCCCACAGCAATTCGGTTTTTTCTTGCTTTACATAACCAAATTGTTGAAATAAAAGGGCGTGTGTATGTTAGGCCTGTAAGAACTATGGTTGTATGAAAGCAAGTTTGTCTAAAACATTGGCTCACATTGGCTGAAGGACAGCCGGCTGGCTGCTGCCAGAACGGTATTTCAGCACCATGGTGAGCGACCCTCCCTCTCTGTTTCCGTCAGTATAATTAATCCATACAGAACTAATTCATTCCTCCGCCCCACCGTTGTGCTATTGGCTAATCACAAATCTATTTTACAATTTGTTGCTGGCATCCCCCCTTCAATAAATACGAATCCACCTGGTACCACTCACGGGTTTCTTCTCAGATTATAATTCTAAGGGTCTAAAATTCAGGAGAGGGAGGTTCGTTGTTTGATACCTCGTGGTTGTTGAAGTGAAAATAACATTAACGCCACCTTCACGGGACTCAGTTCTCACACGGTCTTTGCAGAGATTGGAGATGAATCTAAACTACACATCTCCTGTGCCCCAGATGCCAGCCCAAAGGTCAACGTCGTTCTTCATCGAAGACATTTTGCTACACAAACCCAAGCCGCTGAGAGAAGTCTTTCACTCGCCCTTCTCGGGCTCCCTGGCGTCCCGGATGCCTCTTCTGGAATACGGATACCCACTGATGCCAACCCCTATACTGGCGCCTCACCCGCACCATCCTCTCCACAAGCCCGAGCACCACCCCTATTTCTTCACCTCTGGTAAGTCAATGTGACAGTTAAAAAACATGATTATGTGAGTATGTAGAGATTTTATTTTTACTTTATTTTTATAGATATATTTTTTTGTGTGTGCAAAAGTGGGCTAAATAATTTGGACTGGGACAAGGAACTTGTGCTGTCGTTACTTGCGAAAAGTTAAAATATACTTAGAAATGCACTGTCATTGTGTTATTTTTGTTTTCAAATGTTAAAACAAAGCAGTCCTCATTTCATGCATATAGGTTAATATGCAGAAATGTATTGATTATTAGCATGGCAATGTCTAAAATGCAAAAGCTGTTGGCGTCTCCTACGAGAACGAAAAAGATGGCTATATAATAATATTGATAGTGCGAGTAATAACCGAAGTTCACACTGAACTGAATTATTAGGCTATAAAATTGTTTCCATATTTATGAATTTAAATGCTTCAGCGCGTCTCAGAGAATAATCGCCATTTGAAAGAAGAATTACAATTACTGCTGTGCCTATTTTTAATATCACATTATAGATTAGATTCAGAAATTATTAATACAAGGCTTGGTCATTAGTATTGCCATTATTATGATGATTATAATTAAAATACAAAATATAGTATCGCAAATGTTGTTTATTCTTTTAAGGGATGCAGGTGCCGGCACTCTTTCAGCATCACCCAGAGTTGCCTGGCAAGCACTGCAGACGGCGAAAGGCCCGAACCGTGTTCTCAGATTCCCAGTTGTCAGGGCTGGAAAAGAGGTTTGAAATACAGCGGTACCTCTCTACTCCAGAAAGAGTTGAATTGGCAACAGCGCTAAGTCTCTCAGAAACACAGGTAAGAACGCTTAATCTGAAATCCATTTCTCACAGACATTCGTATATGATTCTAGCTTGTAAATATTCAAATTTTGTCATACAGGTAAAAACGTGGTTTCAAAATAGAAGGATGAAGCATAAAAAGCAGCTAAGGAAAACCCAAGACGACCAGAAAAATCCAAGTGACCTGGATCGATCCATAGAAAACACAAGTGAGAACGAAAGCAGTGAAAAAAATTCTGAAGAAGTTAAAACAGGAATGAACCAGGACTATATGCTCGAAGAAAATGAAGACGATGTCGATATCGAAGATGATATTTGTTCCCCGGAACATCTATTATAATTAAAGACATATTTACAGAAAAGGGTTCACATCGACAAACCATATGCTGTACGTAGTACCAATCAGATATATAACATTTTTTAAGTATCAGTAATAACATTATAAAATTATATTTATTAAAACGCTTGCGAGGACATTCATTGACACTTAATACTATGTACTGGTTTGTTATAGAACACAGCCGTGTTTCATGAGTCAAATATACAGGAGCAGTTGTTTACCGATCATCTAAATATGGGAGGTGTAAGATAATAATTGTACTTTTTTCTTCTACTTGTATTATTATTATTATTATTATTATTATTATTATTATTATTATTATTATTATTATTATTATACGCTATACTAGCCTACGCCCTGGCAAATATCTTTTTTCAGACCGTGTTTTTTTGTGAATATTTTTGCGAGTAAGGAAGCCGTACATATTGTAAAGACAATCTGTAAATTATTTTTATTGTGTATTTATACATTGATAAAAGAATCAACTAAAAGCAAATGCCGCCTCACATTCCAATACATACATTGTCAAGTTTAACACATTATTTTAGCACTTCCGAGGGGTAAATTGTTGATCAGTTGTATAACCTTTTTTACCGTGTAATATGTCTTTATTAAATGAAATATCAAACAAATACAAAGTTCAATAGGACTGCACTTAACAGGGACTTAACGTAGGCTATTTGCCAATTAAACATTTATGATCAACCGAAACTAAACTAAAACCAGCATAAGATGCTACAATTTAACAGCGCCTCGCGCAAACGCGTTCTCTTTCCTTGCAGGTAAAGCGAATTTAATTAACGGACACCATTTGTACCATTTGTGTCCAACGTTTTCTTCTTGAGCCAAATCCACAAAAATACATAAAATAGGCTTAATAATTCATCCTCGCAGTAGCTATAAATAAGAAACCTTAAAGCCGCAGCCTATAGGCAATATTGTATTGCTAGGCTCGCCTTCGCATAGATGAAGTCGCCTACAACTGATTGAAATAAAGCTTTGCTCATCGGAACATAGGCACAATAAACAAATGTTTAATCAACTCTGACATAGTAGCCTGCATCTGATACATGGATTCTAATAAACTCTGACTCGATTTTACATTTAAGTTAGTTACGGTTGTAGCTATTTTAATCTTGACCATCGAAATGTCATTCAATATTGACAGATCCGAGTTTTACCCGTGCTATAACTACCACGTGCTTCACCCAATTGTCAATATAACACTTGCTATTAACAAATGATTTGACAATTACCAGCTTGCGTGTGCGTTTAGTAGAAAAGTGAAACTCCCGAGTTTTACGATGAAGCGAGTTTTAAATGCGGTTCAACTCAGAGCCAAACAAATCTATATTTCCGAGGACACGATTTTATTTGATCACTAAAAGCAGGCTCAACTTTTCGGTTTTCTTGTCCATTATTATTCACGGACGGTGTGCTCGGTCTGGGCCATAGAATTCCCATTGTGGCTTATCTTGTTAGAAAGAATAGAGCCCCGCGGAGTGTGAGAGTAGAAAAAGAACTGTGCTTACGTAAGAACGTGCTGAGCTTCATGACTTGATTGCAGTGGCATCGGCGCCCAGCTGAGCGGAGAACATAAAGGTAGGCCTGTTTGGCTCCAACAATAACAATCTTTCTTTATTAGCATATATTGAAAATGTTACCATTTACCATAGGTGTTTCAGACAGTACCTATTTCAATATATATATTTTATTCAAAACATATATCCTGTTAAAGGTCCAGCCAATCTGTAATTAATTTAAATGATAATCATCGTGAGCCTACCGCTGAAAGAAACCGCTGAATGTTCGTTAGTACTTATTTAATGTTCTATTTAATTTGATAAAATAGCCTATTGGCAGCACGCCTACACAACTTGTTCCTCGTCCGTATATCCGCTTATATCAGCGCAAAGAACATTGGCTCTGGTTTATATTGGTTTTATATTTCCGACAAGTAGCGGATGGAAAAAGTCAATTAGGCCTAGCTGCCCAAATACCTCGTGACAGGAATAACTTATTCCTTCCGTCCTGTTGAGGCTGACATCTAGTGGATCCTTCTCACATCAATCTTTGAGACCTGTGATGGGGCTGACACAATGATGAAACGCTAGCATTGTCGATGTGTTCAGATGGACAGCACGTCATCCTTGCAAGGAGCCCATATGCATCACTGGTTGCTTTGGATTTTGAGGATGGTGGCAAGGATTACCGTAATTTCCTTTTTTCTTTTTCTTTTTTTTTTGGTGTGTGGTCTCTTAGCCTATGTCTAGGGTATGGATTTATCCATGACTTTAAATAGGCAAATTAAGTCATCAGTCGGCTCACGGTGCTGTAGAAAGAAATGCGAGAAAGTCGGCTACTTTACCAATGGCCTGAATAAACCATAAACCTGTAAGGGAAGGCATGCGCATACCGGCAGACATTAGCGTCGTAGTAATTGCCTGGTTACAATACAGAACATAACTTTTACCAAACCGCGGTATTCGCATGACCTGTGGTTTGTAAGACCTGTGAATCAATAGAAATGCGTGTAATAAGAGCATACGTTTCGCAACAGGAACACTAAACACCGTAACTGTCTTCTAGACATTTCGTTGTAATGGACCATGGATTAACTTCAAGATAGGGACGTAGTTGGTATTGATGGCGACACAGGCAACTTGAAAAACACTATTAGCTTCTTTATATTGAATTACACTCAACGAAATGTATACACTTATATCGTTTTAATCATGTAGATTTAAAACATGAAGGTAAAAACAAAATATTCACAAAACAAATTGTTTTGCAAACAGGCAGTTAATCAAAATATACATAAAACTATTTTCTTGTTTCCTTCTAAGAAAGTTGTTTTCCAGTCATGACATTACATCATTTGATTATGTAATTATAATTATTTTTATATCTTTTTTAAAAAACCTTTAAACAGTTTTTCCTCAACCATATATTTATGTAAAAGCAATCTAGTTGGGAAAACGCGTGGCGTAGTTACACATACATAATGGTTTACAAATATGCCACCATTTATGTGCAGTAGCTGAACATCGCAAATCAGACATAAATCGATTTTTTTTTGTTCAACACAAATAGCTGGATATGAATAAGGAGCCAAGCAGTCATTTTGGGCAAATATACTGTAAAATGTGACCTTCTGGTTGTAATCCAAAGGTGTTTTTAGCATGCTGTTTTCCATTGTGAAAACGGGAAGACAGCAAGGAGCTGATGTGTCCAAACGCAGCATGTCGTCAGGTCGCCATCATCCCTGGAGGGCGCAGTCCTTTTAGACACACCCATCTCAGCAATGCCGGCCATTGTGAATCAAGCCTACACATTTGTTTCTCGGTACTGAAGTTTTCCTGATGCCAATACTCTTCATCTTCAAATTAAAACAACATTCTAAAACTATATTTGACCAAAATTAAGGCTAAGGCTGGTCATCTCTAAATGATTACAGTACTCCAATATACAGGAAGCTCAATACTTGCTAGCAGTGTAGGGAGAAATGCAAGCTGTCTATATCATTTTCAAAGCCTCCTCTTGATGATTTATAACGTCCCTGTCTATACATATTGAACTTTTAAATGAGATCATTACTGCATTTTTTTGGAGTTTCTCCCCCAAAACAACAACAAAGAAGGAAAACAATTTGCATTAGTATTTAACAAGAACATCAAAAGAAGCAAGGTGCACATTCGGCCCTTTTCTTTTGAGAAGTCTCATTAAGCGCGCGCACACACACACACACACACACACACACACACACACACACACACACACACACACACAGCCTTTCACAACAAATGACAACCATTAGAGGGGCTTATATAGTCATTTAAATGTGTAGCAGGAGGCAGTTCCCGTTCATTTGGGAGGTTTACAATAATGGGGGTGATTTTTTTTTTCTCTGAAAAGAAGAGAATATGCAGAACCTACCCCTACCACCCCACCCCCCCTCCCCGACTTTGAAAAGCAATTCATTTTGTTTCCAAAATGTGATTCTGATTTACTGGGAAAATAAAAAGCGTGAAGAGAATGGGCCGTGCGGAAGGTGATCAATTAAAAGATTAAGCATTTTGCAACACATGGACGCATCTGCATTTCCAACTAATAGCCAGGCCATCAGCTCATTTTCACGGGGGCTGCTGCCTCCTTCAGCCCTGTGCTCAGATCAAAGGCGCTGTGTCAGTGCTAAAAGGGATGCTAATTCAGCCTCCTTCATGTGTCGTGGCGAGAGACCCCTTCAATTAACTCAATTCTATGGCGGCGGAGGAGGGAGGGGGGTGCAGATGCAAAGAGAGTTGGGCCAGGAAAGGCATCATTTCTCATTAATTCAAAAGGTCCGGTATTTATCAGTCCCTCGCTTCAGAGGCTTAACGCTAAAAACACAGAGCATCAAAGGAGCTATGATGGGTTAAATAGAGACTATAATCTAATTAAAATATTACATATGGGTAAATAGCTCTTTGATAATCATCTAAAGGTTCCATTAAAGAAATAGGTGCTTGAGATTGTTTTATGGGGGGTAGAATTATCACTTTAAAATATAGAAAACAAGTTTGCTGGGCCTAATCAGGACGGCTTCAAAGTGTCACCATTTTTGACCCATTTTTTATTTTAATGGGCGAAAGGAGGGGGCAGAAAGAGGAAATATTCCGGGGGATAATCAGGGAGGGGGAACAAAAACGGCGCAGATTATTACTAGATTAGCAGCGCCAGGTGCATGCTGTGTG
The DNA here is from genome assembly GCF_963514075.1 of Conger conger. Lineage (NCBI taxonomy): Eukaryota > Metazoa > Chordata > Actinopteri > Anguilliformes > Congridae > Conger > Conger conger. The sequence continues at coordinate 34,556,290 of NC_083766.1, read as the reverse complement.
AATGGAGGAGGCAGTGGCTGGACCCCAGAACAAGAGCAGAGTGCCGTCCTGTGATGAAGCCAGCGCGGCCTGCCCGTTCAGGCCTCTCCCCAGGCGTGCAGATACGGACGAAGGGACGCCTTTCGCTTGCTGCTCTATTCCGCAGCGTCGCCGCTTTAGGCCCGAATGAGAGCGAGAGCCGGCTTCCTCCCCAACGTGTTTGTCCATGTGACACGTGGAGAATTCTTTTTAAAAACTCACATAACAGTACTATTGCACAGGGCACCCATTTCCCCCTCAAATAACAGAGGATAGGACAGATTAATCAAGGCACATATTTTGTGCTGTATATACGCAGGAGAAAAATAAAATAAAAAGAGGTTAAACACACGAAAATAGATCAATTATTCCCACAACATGGAAATACACAGTGACGCAAACAATGTTAAACAGCATACAGGGTATAGGAGTCCAAAAGGGATAACATGTACTACCAGGTCAAAGGGTACTAATTTAAAGATGTATTAGTGTCACTAAAATCTGTTAACCTGAAGTATGTTGCAAAAAATAGTTCAATCAATCATTCAAGGGTGTATTCCGTGGCTGTAGGCAGCCTCTGTTTAAGTGCCTATAAATCTCATATCAGGGTCAATAAGCTAAAGTGGGCATGTTCCTTTCACGTGTCCTGCCATCTCCCGAGACAGAACAATCAATGGCAGATTAAACGGCACGCAGGGCTTTGAAATGAGCCACCACCTGTTTCTCCTCCTCGTGACGCTTCTGCAGCATCTCCAGCCGAGCCAGCTGGGTCAGGTCCAGGTGTTCCAGGTACTGGGCCCGCTCCTGGAGGAAGTCCCGGGGACCGTCCCTCTCGCTGCTCTTCGGCTCGGCGGGAGGCTTGGGTTTTGGAATGCTCCTGGCGTACTCCAGGGCCTTTTCCGGAAAAGAACGAGGGGGGGAAGGGGGGAGAGCGGGCTCAAAATCTGGGCCCGGTTCACAAATGGAACATCTACTCAGCTTCTGGTGCTTGGGGGACGAGGTGAGTGTCCCATTATCTGACACAAATAGGTGTCTCTCTCCATCACAATAAGGCCTTCACATTTCACCTTGAGAGATAAGGCTGCCTTTGGTTTGGATCGTAAACGGTTGGAGTTTATATAGCGCCTTTATCCAAAGCGCTGTATAATTGATGCTCCCTATTCACCCATTCATACACATGTTTACACTCACACACCAACGGCGATTGGCTGCCAACAAGGCACCAACCAGCTCGTCAGGAGCATGTCAGGGTTAGGTGTCTTGCTCAGGGACACTTCGACACACCCAGGGCAGGATCGAACCGGCAACCTTCCGACTGCCAGACGACTGCTCTTACCGCCTGAGCCAATGTCGGATTGTGCCCCTCTAAGTCAAACAGAAACCGAATAACCAGTAATTAGGACCTAAATGGTTGCATTTGGTACTATACCAAGTAAATGTGGAAATCAGGAGAAGAGGGGGAATATTCAGTCTGTGTATCGTGAAGAAGTCAAGAAGGAGAACGGTCAGAGCCAGCTACCTATATTCCCTTGTATTGATTTCAAGGCTTCATTTCGTTCTCTGATGTTTATTTAAAGTCAGATGCAACAACAAAATCGATTTCAAATGTTTTTAAAAGTCGAGAATAAATATCATGTTATGAAAATGAACTGGAACAGCCAAAGGACTCCAAACTGCTACTTATATCTAGTCATTTTTGCTGTGCCTTTTTAAAAACATTAGATAACATTCGCGGTGAACAGAATGTTTGTGAACAGATGCTTGTGAGTACGCTAGCGCTGACGCTAGTGAACGTTCACCTTGTCAAATGAATGCGAAGCCCTCACCAGGAATGCACCCTCACCTTCATCCTGGGAACCATGTTCTCGGTGGTGTCCCCGCCCGCAGGGCAAGGGTTTCGGGTCGGCAGAAAGGGTATTCTGCTTATGTTCTTGTTGTTCTCGCGGACTTTGTCTGAATACTGCTGCCGTCGTCTAATTTTCTCCGCCTGGCGGTTTTTGAAAGAGAGAGGTTGGTAGCAACAAAAGGACGACTTAATTAATGCACACCCTTCTCCCATGAGGGTCATCTCTCTGTTGTGAGGTGTAAAACCAACTATTCACTCCCTTCTCATTCAGAGAAAAGGATCTGTCAGGCTAACCCTGCTAGCAAACATGTTCAAAAACCAATCCACTATGTGGTCCATTTAGTGCACACATACTTAAGAACACATAGACACAAGGGTAGAGTCATGAAGAATGCCAGTGAACTTCCCACAGCCAGACTGATAAAGGACTTTCACTAATCACACAACTTAAAGCAAGGAAAAAAGGTTTTTATTTAACATGTCACAAAAATATGTGTGACCTTACTTTATTCATTTATTTCTTCACTGGCCACACACCCCCCTCCATTATCATGTTACAAACACGCAATCTTTACAACAACTCAAAAAGCACTTATGGATTGCCGTTGTAATGGTCTCTTTGATTGCATGACATTTCCCTACAAAAGTGAAAATCCCTCAAACGTAATCTTTTGGTCCCATTTGTATTTTTACATGTTTAAAACCACCCTCGGAACTCTAGCAAAATGATTTTCGGTTGATGCGGACAAATGTAATTTCTGTCGGCATGAGGGGGAAAGGCACTTACTGTAATTGGTGTTACTTTGTAATCTGGTCCCAGTCCACCAAGCTTAACATCCTTTTTGAGGGCTTTGTAGTCTTTTAGAGTGTACGCCTGCAACAATACACAAACTAGTAAAAATATACATATTAGGGAGCACACACATCTGTCCACACAACTGCACACATTCATATATTGAAAGCTTGAGGGCCTAATCTTCGCTCCTTCTTCCTTTTTTTAATATTGGAGAAAACGTTATGTGGTTGTTCACAAGTGCGAGGGAGGGAGAGAACAAGTGTTTGTGTTGGACACCCGTGAAGAGTCCCAGGGCCCAGAGAGAAGCTTCCCGCCGTTTTGGGCTAAGCAGTTAATCTGCTGTGCGACTGAGGTGCACTCCAGCTGCAATACACAAGCCGTCCAGGACAAAAGGGGCTAATCATTCCAGATCAGACTGGCTCCTTTACGCTTTTCGGGCCACTCCTAAATTAGCCATTGGTCACGGAGACCGCGGCGCTGTCTTCCCGCTCTGATCTTCATGGCTTTTAAGAAATTTATCCCCAAATCTTGTCAGACACGATGTCAGAGGGACTATGTTCCCTTTGGTGGGGCTAGCGGGATCGCCCTTAACGTCGCCCCGGCAAGGGCGGATGAAGCCAGGGGGAGGGACGCGGCTTCCACTGGGATGTACACCGAATATTGGGGTGTAAGTCCCCAGAAGTTTCGGCAAACTTTTCTAGCTCATATGTACAGTCCTACAGTATGCCACTGTAATTCATGACACTGTATTTTAGGTTATCACATTTACTAATAAAGCTAGCCTGTGTCTGTATGCAGGCGCCCGCCTGTATGTGTGTGCGTTTCTGACTACAGCCCAAATGAACTTGCCGACGTCTCTTTAAAGCCGTACTCATCAAGGCGAATGTCCCTGTGCAGCATTGCGGTGTGTTTGTGTGTGACTCTGGGCTCCAGTGGGATACGTCTGCAGGGTTCACTCTGACAAATGACAAAGGGACTAGTTCTGGGACTCAAAGACATGGCTTTCTTCTAATCACCTTACCCTCTAATACGCTCATGTAAGTCTTTGTGACCGTGTCTTATGTCATCATCTCATAACAATTAACTGCATCGTGCATTACTGATGCAATTACCCTGATGTGCACATCAAAAGGCCTCCTCATTCATTCAATTTGTAACGGACTTCATTAGACGACATTATTTCTGATACAATGCATGGTGTTTGTAATACAAGTACCATTTATACTGCATTTCATTATGTCCTTTGGCGATTTCTAAAATGACCCAATCGGCCGTGAATACAGACCAAGGCCCTGATTTAATGGAAGTTCTTGTAAATGATTTGCCAGAGCACACTTTCACCTCAGGTTTTTTAATGAATAAACAGGGATATATACAAGATAGGGCTTTTATATTTGAACCATTAATATTAAAACTTATTACAGTGAACGGATGAAGCATATGCAAATGTACACGAGCATGCAGAGACGGGCACACGCACGTAGGGAGACACACACACGCACGTAGGGAGACACACACACGCACGTAGGGAGACACACACGCACGTAGGGAGACACACACATGCACGTAGACACACACGCAGACACACACACACCTTGTAGGCCGTTTTCTCCTTCAGTTGCCTCTGTTTTTCCAGTTGAGCGAGGTACCCTTCTGAGATGCTCCGCTGCATGCCGTTTATGTTGTGCCTGGCGTTCTGGCCGCTCAGCTCAGAGTCGCTGGCCACCGCTTCCCCGATCGGGGGGAGCAGGGGGTAAGACCCTGTGCTCTGCGCTGGGAGCCTGTGTGGGGGCCGCAGCTCAATACGCTGTTCACCTGGACTCAGGTACAGACTCCAGTCCCCCGCAGGCTGCCACGTGGCAGGCCCAAGCCTGGGAAATGAACAAAAACCATTACTGCCTCAACGGTCTGCATTTATATAGCGCCTTTACCCAAAGTGCTGTACACACTCACACACCAACGGCGATTGGCTGCCATGCAAGGCACCAACCACCAACAATCCGGAATTCAGACGCAAACTTTCAATTCTAGAATAAGGTGTATATCCAAGCAGTGTAAGGGTACTGGACGTGATCACGGTTTCTGTTTCCAGGGAGTACTATTTGCTGACAGGTATGAAGTTCACACACTGGAGACCAGACAAATAAGCCACTCCGTTTACACACGTCTGACATAGTGTGTAAGGAAAGGAAGTGGTTGATATGTCTGATCTCCAGTTGAATGGTTTATACTACTGGTCAAAAGTTTTAGCAGACTTTACTTTTGTTTTTAATAATCTGTTTCTGTGAGTTCAATGAGTTGAATGCAAGCAGTTTAACTTCTGTAAATTAACTCAAATGGTACGACTTCAAGGTAAGAAGTCAATAGTCAGAAACTAAAAAGAATCTTTTACATCACAGGATATAGTGACCAAAATGTTGCAGTTCATAGAACGCCATATTTGGCAAAATAAACAGGCAAGCAAATTATCTCCATTGTTCAACAAGAGAAGAAAAAAGAAAAAAAAACACTAGAAGCTAGCTCGAGATTAAATGGACAGAAAGGTCAAGGAGAAGCAATCCACAAGTGCAGCACATCTGTGATCATTTCTACAGCAGTGTTGGGTGCCTCAGAACCATAAAACCGTCCTTGTAGAAAAAACGCCATACGCTCAGCAGTTATCACTGATGAATGTAAGACTTCTTTTGCAAAACAAAAAGGTGTTAAATTCTTTCTTTGGAAATTTAGATGTACTAAAACTTTTGACCGGTAGTGTGTACTTGATCTCCATTTGAGGCACTATTCTTTCCTCACACGCTATGACAAACACAAGGAACTCAAACTAACCAGGAGCGGTCAGAATCCATTCCCTGGAGCGAGTGACTGTCGTGGTCCCAGAGTGGAGGCACGTCCCTGGGTCCTCTCTTGCTGCCCTGCGGCAGTGTCCCCTGGATCTTCTGAGCGGGAAACCAGCTGGTGGGCAGAACTGCCTGTGGAGCCGAGTGCGGATACCTAGGACCGTAGTAGACCACTTGCGCTGGGTCATAGTGACCGCTCATGGGATTGTGGTAAGAAATGGCGGGCCTGGACCGCAGTGAAGGACCGCGGGGAGGGGACAGGTTGAGGCTGGCGTGCTGGTGTTCCTGGCCCAGGAACCCTGGGACCCCGTCTCCTGATGCACTGAGGTTGATGTTCAGGTTGAAGGTGGGAGGGTTCATCGTGTGGGGCGAGAGGCCCTGTGGCCACAGCGATGTCGGCGGTGTCGGGGAGAGGGGCGAGTCGCCGTGGTCCGCCTCGTCGATTACCAGGACCTCGGCCTGTCCCCGGCGCTGACGGGGACCGTGTCCGTCCCGGGGGACGCTGGGATTGCCCCGCTCCCTGAGGTCGCCGCCGGGAGGACCTGGGCATGGGTGGTCTCCTTCCCTCTTCCCCTTCTTCTTCTCTCTGTGGACCTGTTGCGAGTTGTCAGTTATTGGGGTCGGGTTTATTACAGCTCAATCGAAACAGGACAACTGTACAAACGCTTAATTCAGTTCTGCATCCGATTTTTTTTACTCAATTTAAAATAAGTATGAAGTATGAAGCTACAATAATTATGCAATGCAAAAACCTGTGTCAAGAGCACTGACGCAACACAAAATCCATAAACATACTGACTACTATGACCACTGAAAAGAATGACTGTAATAATTTGAAGAACCAGGGAAATATTTAAAATCTTTCCTCCTGCAAGATTTGATTAACTTCGTAGGTAGGAACCATCTAGCAAGTACATCTCAAATCAACCTTGCAAGAACACTAATGGAAAATTCTAGTGCGCAAAGCACAAAATCTAATCATGAGTAGAAATGAGAAGATATTTCTTGTGCACTTTATTACCATATTTGTGGGAAGCAGCTGGAAGGCTGTAAAATTAGGGTAAATAATTTCCCTTACATAATCAATGTCATCATCGTCATGGTTATTGCCATAGGTGAGGTGAGGAGCGGGGTGGGGTGGTGTGCTTGCTGCGGATTTTATATCATTTTGTTCCCATTTCTCTTCTCCGTCCTCTCTTTCCCCCCAGCACTGGGCCACGAGCAGAGGACTCACGAGATTATTCCGGCAGATTACTGACTGTGCCTCCGCATCTAATGCCTGTGATTTGACAAACAGCAGCTTTCACCATTGTAATGGGAAAATATTTACGCGCCTCTCCCTGCCAGCATTAGGGCGACCGCTCAAGTGCTCAAAATAATGATGCTCCTCCCGTCCCTCTTTCGGCTGCCGAGCCTCCTTTTCACATATTTCAGGGGCTCCATTGTGCCTCCACAAGTACAGCAGAAATTGTGTCTGTCGCTGCGAAAATGAAATCCTGCCAAACTTAAGACTGTGGAAAAGCTCATCTTGGGCTAAAAATGCCTCGCACAAACCAAAGGAAATGAGAAAAGGTAGAGAGCTTACGACATTTGAAGCTAAATTTTCAAGAATTGTGAAGAAGATTATGAGCGCCTGCTCTTACCTTCAGCCTCTGTGTTTTCTGCTGCCACCTCAGTTCAGGGTTTAAATACTGATGTTCAGTTGTCTCTTCCACAGCGTCAGACCCCTGCTGCTAAAAGGTGAATAATGAACATAAGAGAATGGCAAACACCCAACATCCAATCTGATGCACATGCCACAAGATGGCCTAAGTGCTTCATCTTTCCTGAACTAATTTTTAAATTAAAAAACACCACAGAATTCTGATTATATTTGCACGAACAAAGTGGTGGACCTATATAGAAACCATGAGTTACCATGATTCACGATTTAAGGCACAGCAAACTGACTATTCCATTGCAAAAAAATGCAGGAGAATACAAAAATAAAAAATAAAAATTGTCAAAATATGCAACATTGGCAAGAAAATAAAAAAGGCGTGTTACTATCAAGTATGATATCCACTGACTCATACCTAATAACCTATACAAATAACCTTGCCATATTACTTTTATTTTATTCATTTTTTTAGAAACACAGCACTTCATCCGAGTTGTCGCTTAACTGGTTTCTTATGTGTGCAATGAACAAATGGAGAAAGGCCTTTCAGCATCTAACCATCCCTCAGAATGGCACACAAAGCTATGACTCTTGTCAAAAGCTTTGAAAGAAATGCGGTCAACTGGTATGAAGGCATGATCTCTCTGTAGGTCTGCCTCACCCGGCTGTTGTTGGGAGACTTAATATTGTTATTCAAAGCTAGCAAATTCCCTTTCCCTCCACTTACAGTACTTTATTTCTCAACCACAGCTGCGTTATTCTCATAGAGTACAGTAAAGTGCATGCGAGAAAACTCATTTCAATTTTACAAGTAGTTTCACTTGTGATCACATTGGCTTGTTTGGTGTTGTCATGCACAAATTTTAAAAAAAATTAGTAATTCAATTTGTCAAATAAAAAGTCCTGGTTTCAAGCCGTAAACTATAGGGCGAACTCGCAAGCAATCAATTCACTTACATTCATTCTCACCCATTAGGGGACCTGTTAAAACTGCAGTGCGCTTTACTTTTATCTGTAGAAATGCATTCAAATCAGGGCTGGCTCTAGCCATAGGCCACATGGCGAGCCACCAAGGGTGCCACCTCTATGGGAGGAAAACAGGGAAGATGGAAGGTGGGAAGGTGGAATGGGTTGGCAAACCCCCCCGGCGCCCCCCACCCCGCTCAGGATCTTGCAGAGCGCGGCACAAAGGTTAGAGCAGGTCCTGATAGGGGACGATAAATAGGTTTTGATTTTATGAGTTTTTAATGCAACATTTTATGTTCACCCCAACCCTCATTGTTGTGTGGCAACAGAGAAACAAAAAGAGGAGACCCTTGCAGGAATATATTATTCAAAGAAAAGGACAAAGCGCAACATGGCTTGACTCAACGGAGGCCAAATTTACCAAAATACATGAATTCATGCTGTTCATTTCAGAAAAATATGTCATAAATACTCAGATTACAGTCCTGTGCATGTTGCGATGCTTTAAATTTTGTAAAAGCAGCAGATCAGAGGACATTTAGGACTAATGCTGTAATGAAAATCATTTAGTTGACTTCGGGCCCCCTTGGCTGCTAAGAGCAAACCGGTCCAATCGATGGAACTGACAGCTTGAAGGGTTCGTTATTGAATGCTGCTAATTCTAAAAGTGTGAATAGGCGAAGGTCACAGAAAATCAAGCTGCAGTGAGTGGATTGAGTTGTAATATATCCATCAATAAATGCACCACCATGCTGATCTGTCTATTTACGGAAAGGGCAGGTAAGCGGGGAACTCATCACGTGGTGCTGGCCTCTCCATTACAGGCACATTCAGAGACGGGTGATAGCTGCTAATCGCCTCAGAGCTGAGCTGGAATGGGACTTGAACCCCACACTCATACATGAGCCCACCTGACCTGGGGAAGACTCCATCACCTGTAGTTAACATAGCCTAAGTGCTGCGGTTAAGCCACACCAGTAGAAGGACATACGTTGTTCTGCCGTCCATTAAAATATAAATATGAGGTGAAAGTGTCAGAGTAGAAGCATCCTCGGAAAAATCTTAAAACTGCTTTGTAAAAAAAATAGACAATATCATGCAGGTCATCCAAGCTCAACTCAAGACAGGTCTATTTCTATTCAAAATGCTGCATCTTTACATTTTGATAGTGTCTCAAATTTCCTCAGGTGAAATCATAGTAATGAAGCTTCATGTGCTCCTGGCACCATTCCCTGCAGATCCCTGAAAGAAGTCTTTGACTCTGTTTCTTCACATATTTTCTTCTCGGTTTATTTTGAAAGAGAAAATGCTCTCCACCCACTGTCCTTAAATAATTACAGGCCAATCTCCAAATTACCATTCCTGTTAAAAGCATTAGAGAAAATGGTGCAAATCAATTGTTAACCTTTATGACCAGTAATGATCCCTTTGAGAAGTTCAAATCCAGTTTCAGTAGAGGGAAGGTACAGAATAGTACAGAAAAGGGTCAATGACTAAAGGGTCATTCCAGGGAAAATTGACCCTTTTTAACCTTGACCTCAAAGATCTTTCTGATATTTGACAACAATGATGTAGCCTGGGAGCAATTCATATTGGTACACCTTTGAGAAAAAAATCGAACCATTGTTCAGAAAATTCGTGACAAAGTGATGTGTTCCACTGAGGCCTACCCACCTTCAAAACCTTCTTATGTGTGTGTGTGTGTGTGTGTGTGTGTGTGTGTATGAAGTACACACTTCTCAAATTCAGTTAGTCAATTCATCAACATGTCTATGTGCATAGCCTTCACTGTATCGTTTTCGGAAAGTTCTCACAAGGAATCCAATAAATATGCTCAATACTCTTGACAACCTAAGCCATGAGAATGAGATTGCGATCACAAGCTGTGTACGGAAGTGTTTTGTGTCGTTTGACACGTGGAACTGAACGACAGCAGAAGAGAAATAACACAGCACCTGTCAGAATGCTCAACAATGTACCAACTGTCAAGTCAAGTCAAACTTTAATGTCCCACCAAGGGAAATGTATTTGTAGACAGGTTTAAAAACAAGACCTATTCATGTTAAGAAAGACAGCATCACGTGGCACAAGCAAAAACAGTAAGTAAAAGATAACTAAAGACACTAAAATGTTATAATAAAATAAAATAATGGAACTACTTAGATGCGAAGCTCACATTCCAAGTCAATTCCAAATTGAACAATGCAAGATTGCTGCTTTAAAAGAATCCTTATGTGTGCTCGCCTGCCAATTGCTGAGCAAATAAATTAAATGTTGTATCTTCTAGTCCTCTGGGTGGGAACCTTAAGAGCATATCTCACTTTCCTAAATAAGTACAGTTGTTGTGGTACACGTGGTTGGCAGCACGGCACCCAAGCACGGCACCCAATTTACTATTGGCAGTTAGACAAAATACAGACCCCTCAATGACTGTGTGCTTAGGGTTGGGCGCAGACTGAAGTCGATAGCAATGTCTTTGTGGGGGGGGGGGGGGGGGGGGGTTTGAGGGAGGGAAGGCCAGCTCTCAGGCGAATGGCACGTGGGGCAGTGGCAGGCAGCCAGGTTGCGGCATCACCTGACACCATTGCCCCGAGGTGCCAGGACCGTGGCGGAGTGCGGCGGGGCGTAACAGGTGTCAATGGCTTTGTGGCGGGCACTGGGTGCCTCCTCATTACACCCTACAGCGGAGAGACGTGGCGCGACCTCTGCCAGCCCCGCCGCCCCCCCCCACCTTTTGTCAACCATTTTAATAATCCCAATCGTATCTAGGAAATGATAAAGCCAAATTGCATCTGGAGCATTGTAAGCTGCGTAATATCTATTCTGTTAAATTGAGGTCTGTAATTGCCCCCTTTCCCCAATCCCCCACCCACCGCGCCAACCCCCCCCCCCCAACCCCCCCGCAGCGGGGCCACAACAAAGGGCAGCAATCGCAGCATGTCATTTTCCTCAAGACCGGGAAACACAGCTTGGCAATGAAGACTTCAAAGGCCCGCGCATCTTCAATTGCATTTGGTGGCTATTGTGGCTGCCCGGGCAATCTTGATTAGGTGTTTACACGGCGGTATGGCATACGGTGGCGGAGAGCCCCTGAGCCCGGGTCTAGAGCTATTAAGAGACTGTACATTATGTTCCTGGCTTTGAAGTGAGGGCCTGAGGGACAGCGAGCGACTCGGGCTGAGTGCAATGGCAGAAGATTGCTCTGCTACCTCTGTCTTTATCAAAGGGCCTCTGCTGGATGTCATCATGACTCCGGTCGCTTGCTGCCAAAAGTTGGAGCATTACGAGATTGTGTACATTTAATAACATCTCTAATTATCAGGAGCAAATGAGGAAGAACCCATCCACCCCCCCCCCCACCTCTTTCTCAGTCAAAGACAAAATAGTGCCTTTTAAAAACCCAAATGGCACACTTAGCTGTGCTTTGGATGATGTCTGTAAATGTAATGCGATTACACAGAGCCCAGCAGGCTTCTCCTCCCGTTCCAGGGCACAAAGACAAAGAAATAACCGCTATGCAGCTCATAACAAGACCATTTGAAGATCAGGTCAGACACTGATCATTTATGCTTGTAATAACTGCATCTTGCCGTTGTTCTGGTTGTTGTTGTTGTTGTTGTTGTTATGGTAGCTCCACAGAATGTCAAAATGTGTTGTGGTATGCATCAGATCTCCAAAATAATTTCAAAAATCCATACTGTATGGATCTCCCTTCTTAGAACAAGCTGCATAACTTATGCGTATTTGTAATAGTTTTTTCTGAACCCACAGAAATTGTACAACAAAAATCTAGTTCCATACACACTTCATAAGTTGCCCAAGTAGGTAATAATCAACAGGCAGTATTTATATATTTTTCTTATATATTATAGTTTAGTCTATAATGCAGAGCAGACAGAGAATTTAAATGGTAAATGGTTGGCATGTATATAGCGCCTTTATCCAAAGCGCTGTACAATTGATGCTTCTCATTCACCCATTCATACACACACTCACACACCAACGGCGATTGGCTGCCATGCAAGGCACCGACCAGCTCGTCAGGAGCATTTAGGGGAGCATTCTTGCTCAGGGACACTTCGACACAGCCCGGGCGGGGGATCGAACCGGCAACCCTCCGACTGCCAGACGACTGCTCTTACTGCCTGAGCCATGACGCCCCATAGGTTTAAGGCGTAGGTTTACAGTGGTGTGAAAAAGTGTTTGCCCCCTTCCTGATTTCTTTTTTCTTTCTTTTTTTTTATTTATTTTTCTTTTTTTGCATGTTTGTCACACTTAAATGTTTCAGATCAAACCAATTTAAATATTACTCAAAGACAACACAAGTAAACACCAAATGCAGTTTTTAAATGTAGGTTTTTATTATTAAGGGAGAAAAAAAATCCAAACCTACATGGCCCTGTGTGAAAAAGTGATTCCCCCCCTGTTAAAACATAACTGTGGTTTATCAAAACTGAGTTCAATTTCTCTAGCCACACCCAGGCCTGATTACTGCCACACCTGTTCTCAATCAAGAAATCACTTAAATAGGACCTGCCTGACAAAGTGAAGTAGACCAAATGATCCTCAAAAGCTAGACATCATGCAGAGATCTAAAGAAATTCAGGAACAAATGAGAAAGAAAGTAATTGAGATCTATCAGTCTGGAAAAGGTTATAAAGCCATTTCTAAAGCTTTGGGACACAAATGGCGAAAACATGGAACAGTGGTGAACATTCCCAGGAGTGGCCGGCCGACCAAAATTACCCCAAGAGTGCAGCGACGACTCATCCAAGAGGTCACAAAAGACCCCACAACAACATCCAAAGAACTGCAGGCCTCACTTGCCTCAGTTAAGGTCAGTGTTCATGACTCCACCATCAGAAAGAGACTGGGCAAAACTCTGCATGGCAGAGTTCCAAGACGAAAACCACTGCTGAGCAAAAAGAACATTAAGGCTCGTCTCAATTTTGCCAGAAAACATCTTGATGATCCCCAAGACTTTTGGGAAAATACTCTGTGGTCTGATGAGACAAAAGTTGAACTTTTTGGAAGGTGTGTGTCCCATTACATCTGGCGTAAAAGTAACACCGCATTTCAGAAAAAGAACATCATACCAACAGTAAAATATGGTGGTGGTAGTGTGATGGTCTCGGGCTGTTTTGCTGCTTCAGGACCTGGAAGACTTGCTGTGATAAATGGAACCATCAATTCTGCTTTCTCCCAAAAAATCCTGAAGGAGAATGTCCGGCCATCTGTTCGTGACCTCAAGCTGAAACGAACTTGGGTTCTGCTGCAGGACAATGATCCAAAACACACCAGCAAGTCCACCTCTGAATGGCTGAAGAAAAACAAAATGAAGAATTTGGGGTGGCCTAGTCAAAGTCCTGGCCGTTAATCCTATTGAGATGCTCTGGCATGACCTTAAAAAGGCGGTTCATGCTCGAAAACCCTCCAATGTGGCTGAATTACAACAATTCTGCAAAGATGAGTGGGCCAAAATTCCTCCACAGCGCTGTAAGAGACTCATTGCAAGTTATCGCAAACGCTTGATTGCAGTTGTTGCTGCTAAGGGTGGGCCAACCAGTTATTAGGTTTAGGGGGCAATCACTTTTTCACACAGGGCCATGTAGGTTTGGATTTTTTTTTCTCCCTTAATAATAAAAACCTTCATTTAAAAAACTGCATTTTGTGTTTACTTGTGTTGTCTTTGACTAATATTTAAATTTGTTTGATCTGAAACATTTAAGTGTGACAAATGCAAAAAAAAAAAAAAAAAGAAATCAGGAAGGGGGCAAACACTTTTTCACACCACTGTATATAACATGGAAGTGTGTTTGGTGTTGCATTCCAGCCCTTGTACAAAACAAACCATTAGCGGAAAATGAATCTGTTAAACCGACAAGTGGTGTGCTAGAGGCCTTATCCAGCCTGCCCACTCCCTCTGAATGATATTGGTAGGGCACAGGCAAAGGAAAGTCCACAGTGGCCTAATCAGGGACAACAACACAGACAGTCATGGAGGGGGAAGCCCTGTTGTGTGTGGGTCCACAATACCAATGGCCCTTGAGTATGCAAATAGCACTGATACCAAACATTATGTTAGCGCTGGCCTCAGATGGGTTAGCAAACGCTGAAAATACAGCACACATGCATGCCACAGTGCACAGACCCACAACGGTAGTCAATTATACCCAGGTGCACAAATATTTAAAAGGCGATTGGTAACCCCGCTCCTCTGATGTTCTTAATAGCCACTGTTGTACAGATAATCTCATATGACCAGACATGCTTCCCTTTCTCTTGTTTTTGCGCAGACGGCCATTGAAAAGTGCTTTTCTCTGCCAAATTAATTTCCCAGCCCAATTCAGAGCATGCCACTCCTTTCTGTGCTCCTGGGTGAATCAATTAAAATGAGCCATTCGCAAACAATCAAGAAGGAGAGCCTGAATCCAGGGTTAAGAGATATTTGTTTTTTAAGTTGTGTTTTCTTTTCAAAAAGCTTGTTGAAATGTAGCCTAAATCTCATTGATGCAAAAAACTGTAAGTGTTTGAGGTAGGTGCGTCTCAACAAGCTTACTTGGTTTCAGCTACAATACTGATAAGCCAAATCTGTGTCTATTCAGAGTGGATTTAATGATCCAGTATGCAACTTGTTGACGCCAAACCCTATCCTGAATTCTATGAGCATAAACTTACAGCAAAGTTGGTTAACAACCTGCTGCTGAAAAAAACAATCATCAGATTTATGAGCATCAAGTAATTTTTTGCCATCAAGTTTCATCCAGATGGCACCGTTTGCCTTTCAATATCTTTACTGCTTTTCAGACAGCTATACAATTGGCATGGCATTGCTATTGTAGACAATTTTCATAAGCTTTTCTTCTTTATTCCAATTTCAGCCGGTGCCACAAACCAGTGAAAGCATATTTCGTCATCTGTATGTCTGTACAGTTGTTATTTGTTGTTATTTTAATTCTTGAGAGCAATCTTTAATGATAAATAGTATAAACAATAATGCATTGCTTACCATTGTGCACTGCGGAGAAGATAGGGCAAGGTAAATGTTTTTGCGAAGAACCCTTGGTCAATATTTAAGGTCTGGCAGCTTAAAATAGATATACATATAAGAACGGTTTTCATTCCAAACTAAACGTGGTAAACACAAAATCTTCAATTTGTGTATGAAGCTTCATGATTTACTGAATGAACTAGCCACCAACACCCCCCTCCCCCCCCACTTTCTTGTCATAGCCTGGCTACTGAGGGCCCCCAAAGAGCAATTGAGAGCTATTTTACCTTTAAATCATCAAAGGAATGGTGTGCATTTCCCGGGATATCTGCAATGTTTGTGCACCCCCTGGTGGTTTATTATAAGAATACAGAGTTCAAATATTCAAAACATGCATTGGACCTTTAATATTTAAATCAGAAATGGGCAACAACGGCCATATCGGTTTCTGATATTCATGCCAAATTCTGCCCTTAATGGGCCCTAAAATGTATGCCATTTGACATTGCAGTTGCATTTTTTTTAAGCACATGGCTGGCAACTGCAGACTGCTCTAGTATCCCTACTCATAGATAAAACGTTTTACAGTGATCTCATCAGCGTGTACCAGTGTTGGTGTATACAGCCAATTAGCACATTTAGTAAGGGTTATTCGGTGGGAACCAAACCCTGCATACACAACGGCTCTCCAGGACTGGAATTGCCCAAATGGACAATGAACCACCTCACACCTTTGTAATATCCATCCTGTATATAGGCCAATAAATTACTGAGATACATGATATTACATATTTTCAAGGCTGTCAAAGAGAACACAGTATGTCCACCTTACAGAAAACATGCACATTCTTTTGGACAGACCAATAGTTTCTGGGTGCTTGACTACAGAAGCATACATATCAAAATGAAAAAAATCGGTGTTCTCATTTTCACATGCCGCATGGAATTGCAGCAGAACTGAAATAGATTTATATTGTATAAAATACTATGCAAGCTTGGTTGTGGGCTGCAGTGTGAAAAGAAGCAGGCTAGTGACACCACGTGTTTCAGAGTTCTCTCTTTAAAGCTGGAAGTACATGAACGTAGCTGCCCCAGACTGGGTGCCAAAAACCAAACTGGTCAAGTTCATAAAACAGTCATTTAGAGCTGCTCAGGACAGACGCAGTCAGTAGAGAGTAAGAAACATGCATGCATCATGACGCACCTGGCTTTTCTGCTCTTCCTTCAGTCCCTTCTGACCATGTGCAGAAAGATAGGAGGCCTGTTTTCTCCTGACCCCCAGTGTCATTTTGTTCCGTTCCACAATGTCTTTTCTGGGCTTGGTTTGCCTGATGTTTGGTAATCGGCGGGACTGATTCGGATTACTGTAAGCGCTGTCATGGCTGTTGTCTGTGGAATTCTCGGTACGGTCAGATTCTTGCTCGTAGAAGACTTGGTACTCCTTTGCATACCTCTGATTCATCTCTTCATAAGACTCCTCTTGTTCCTGAGAGACGACCTGCGTTTCTCCTGAATGCATTCGGTTCCCAGCAGCTGGGACACCATTTGGTCTTCTGGAAGAGGCGTCCTCGGTGCGGTGAAGCCCCTTCTGGGGCCTCTGCTGTTCCGATAGGGTTGTTTCTGCCCCCACAGCCATGTTCCTCTGTGGGGGAGTGTAGTGAGGAGCTGGGAGACGTTTGGACTTGTACTCTGAGAGACGGTCTGGTGCCATGTACACTGCAAGGCCCATGGAACGGGCCTGCCTGTGATCTGAAAGATTTTTCTGTTCTCCGTTTCCAGAATGATCTCTCGACTTCCAGGGACTCTCATCACTCGGATCTGCATAAACATTGGGCCCCTCTTCCTCTAGCAAGAGCTGGTTCCCTTCCTCAAAGAGCTTGTCTTCCTTCAGGTTGGTCCTCCAGTTGGGGTCATAACGTAAGCCTGCATATTCGTCCTCCGCAGGTCTGTACCTGTGAAGTTTAAGGAGCAGATGTACGATTTGAGATGAGGCACAGATTGGCAGGGGAACAATTCCAAGAAAACAGAACACTTTTGGCAACCCATCAGTATGACAGGATTGTGGTTGAAAGCAAGTGTGCAAGTGATGTAGCTGTGCATTGACTGATGCAATTCAGTCTTTGAGAATAGACCATCATTGCTCTCCATGAAATGTGGAACTCCTGTGGTTGGGGCTTTGCTTTATTTACAATGCCAGCCCAACCGTAAACATATGTTTACCTTAATAACTAAAGGGTGATCGTGACAGTCATTCTTTATAAAAAATACTTCAGCCTGATGCACTCAGTGAGCAATTTATTAGATAAACCTAAATGCATAAAAGCATGTTGATGCATTCAACAGGTTCAGCTGTTGTTCAGAACAACACGCCAAACCTCTTAAGTGGATAGGCTACAGCAGCAGAAGACCTTTAAAAAAACAACTCTACTTTGCATAGAGAATATGATTATTAATTGTAATGAAAAATATTTATATATCCAATATTTACAGAGTAATGTACGCATTCATATATTTACAGTTATTCTGGGGATTCTTCTCGGTTTGTATCCCTTGTATTGTGGCAAAGCAAATCAAGAATAGGCCATGGAAGCAAGTTTTGAAAAAGGCAATTTTCAGCTAATAAAACAGAGCCACTGATGCCCCTGAATCGAAATTGCTGCCTAATGTGCTCCTTGTAGCATTGATGAAAAGGCCTCATTAAAATTATTAGCGGAGTGCTTCTTTGTTGTGCTGCTCTGAATACTGAGACCTACTTCTCGTTTTGTGAT
This sequence comes from Conger conger, assembly GCF_963514075.1. Lineage (NCBI taxonomy): Eukaryota > Metazoa > Chordata > Actinopteri > Anguilliformes > Congridae > Conger > Conger conger. The sequence continues at coordinate 34,538,408 of NC_083766.1, read as the reverse complement.
GCCATATGCAGAACTGTCCTGGTGTAAAGCACTTCACTCAATGAGGGTGAAAGGCTAAGGAACAGCACTGTAATGACTGAACTGAAAGAGGCTCGAGAATGTAGCCCATTACAGACGTACAGCTGGGTGAAGTCTTTAGCATGCAAAAACCTACTTAGGTTATTGTGTTTTCATCGCAAATCCAGCGAGAGCAGGAAACCTGTGTGTATTGTGTAGGACATTTCTCTGACCCCTTTGTTCTCCACAAATATGGAATAGGTTCAAGGAAAATAAACAAAAACATGGGAGAAAGGTGTACTTTTTTTGCGGTTTCAACTGCTGTGAAATGCCCTTTGATATAATCACAGCTCTCTAAGTGCATCTGCAAAGTTTGAGTCAGCTGCCTGAACCTAAGTGCGTCAGAGTGACTGATTTCAGCTTAACACAATTTTGAGACAATGAGATAATATTATCTGGCTGGAGGTGCTTCGCAGTAGCAGACAGAAAACGGGCCCATTGATATCCTGGTCACCACGCTGTGACGAAAACTGCACTAAGTGCCACTCCAAGGGGCGGTGGTCCATAAAAACTAAATAAATAGTGCAATCCCATCCTGAAAATGAATATCATGTTGACAAAAGGGGTGCAACAGATCTGTTAGGGGGACGCAAACAGTGCTAGGAGACCAGTGTCCACACTTCAGATTCCTGGGTTTGTTGCACCAGTGCAATGAAGGGTCTCCCACATACATACAAAAGAGGTGCATGCATGCTAATGGGCTGCACAACAAGTGCTTATTGTGATAACCTCAGACAAAATACAATCACATTTCCATTCATTTAAGTCAGTTTTCATGGAAATGACAGAAATTCAAGGTTTTCTATGAGCCCAATTAGCCTATGCTGCTGGCACTTAGCTGCAACCTTTTCAATCACCAACATTTTCCATTGTCGAGTAAGTGAATAAAAGCTATTAATCATTTATCATTTATTTGTTATTTAGCAATGGAAAAACTGGATTGTTTCAAGAGTGCTCTCTTTAGTTAACTTCACAAAAGCACTGTGCTGAGCGCTAATTAAATTCAATTAACAGAACTGTTATTCTCAGTGTGCAGTACATCAGGCATCACACAAGCACAATTCTAATATATAAAGTTAAAGCTTTGGCATAATTACATAGTAATTATAGATAATTACTTCAGTTATTCTATATTCTATGTATAATTAAATAAAATGAGCATTTCTTTATTAATTCAATATTATATTGTTTGCCTTTCTCAACATCATTTTTAAAAGATCATCAAGAACATCATTAACACATTTTACAGATAACAAATAAAAGGAAAAACAAATAAAGGATAAATAAACAATGCAATCTAGGTAATTATTTTACTCATTTAACACAGGCGTCTTTCAATAAAATAAAACTATGACGTCTGCAGTTGTGTTAGTTACCACGTTGACACACTGGGGAAAGAAGTGAAATCACTGAATTATAAAATCACTAAAATTAAAACAACTCAGCCACAGATTGCGACATTACACACTACATTCTGCCGTAGCCCTTTTTACTGAATGGGAAAGGATTGGGTTATTGGTTTCCATGGTGTTAAGGTTGAAGGGGTTGTCATTGGTATGTATGGCGCTGGGGCTGGAGAGCCGTATGATATAATAAAAGTAAGTATTTGCAATGAAAAGCTGGGGCTGATATAAGTATAATCGTCAATGGCGCCATCTACTGAAATAAACGATCACGACCATGAAAACGTCTTGAACATTCAAGAAAATCTGCATGGATGGTGTATACTCACATGGCACCGTAAATGGCAAATGCACCTCTTATTTATCATTACTGGTTTTAAATCATGTGCATCCCTTTTTTGTAGAAGTAACTGGCACAATTAAGAGAATGGAGCATAAAAGAACGTAGATTTACCCGAACTTGTCTTGGCGCTTCTTTTGCAGTATCTCACCAACTTTGGTGTCATGTGGTACTGTTTTAATCTGTCCTTGCTGGGATTCTGCGACATCAAGGCTATCATAGATGTAGTTATCTTCTCCCACAAGTTCTTCCAAGTCATCCTCTTCCTCCCCACTACTCTCATCCACATACCCCTCGCTGTTTGCATTCACTATCTCATTCGCCTGTTGGATCCGAGATTTAAGTTCCATTTGGTACCTCCTCTCCTGGACGAGACTTTCAGTGTCTGACTCCAAGGAGTTCCACAGGCTGATCTGTGCATCCTCCATAAGGGAGGATTTTTCTGGTTCCTCCTTGGGTCTTGCTTCTGATGCCCTAGACGGAATTACATCTTGGCAGTTCGGCTGCCTGATGTTATCCATACAACACTTCTATTTAGGCACACCGGTTATTAAACTAAACTTATTTTTAAATCTAAAATAATCCAACCTGTATGATATCCGGGTTAATGCAGGGGCAGCTGCGTGTAGGAAATGAATTCTGTCAAAGAAATAAAGACAAAATTCAGCCATTGGAAGAACATGACTCAAATATCTAATGACGAAAAGTAACTTTCAGTTAGCTTAGGAAAATGAAGGGCGTTAGAAAACATCAATTTCGGCCAGCATTAACTTTAATTAAAAATCAGCACTAGGTAGTTACGTCAAATGCGAACGTTATTGGCAAAGGAAAGGGACTAACTTTTAACTAACGTTCGATAGCTATATTCACCAGCTAGTTAGCTAGCGAGCCTAAGTATTTAGCTACTATTATAGCCAACATACGCGCTAACCAGTTAACGTTAACAGTTAGGTAACGTTACTTGAGTAAAATCTATGCAATAATGTTAACGTTTTAGCTTTCTAACTATAGTTAACTTAGCTAAATTAGCTATTTCAGTTTGAGTTTGTGACATAACGCAACGTCGTTAGGCAAGGCTGGAGCAAGCCAGACGCATAACTTAACTATGGCTAGATGGAAAGTGCGCGGACGTTAAATTACGAAATAGTGTTTCTTCTTTGCTCAGAGTGAACTTAGCTAGCTAGTCAGTTAATTTTAGGTAGTTATGGTAGCTAGCAAGCGAGTTAGCTAACGGCTAGCAAAATTATGCAGTTCAATTGATAGTAACGTTACATTCTGGTAGTAAATTTAGCCTAGCGATATAACATTATTAGATAATGTACGGTTAAAACAATATATCTAGATAGTTAGCTATCCTAAAGCAGTGGCGTGGCTCAAACACATTGGTAGCCTTAACGTTAGCTAACAATACATTATTTGTAAAAAAAAAAGCAGTAATTAAACTCACCCATCTCGACACCTGTACACAGCGTTGCTGCCATGGAAACACTGAAGCGTCACGACGCACTGTAGGCACGACGTTAGTTGCTTCGTTAGTAATGTAGGTTAATATGCTAATACATCTCCTATAGTAACATCGAACTAATTATGATTGTTTTATGTACAATGAGAAATACATATTTTGTCTGTCGACTTGCTTGTCATACCAAGAAATCGTGGCTTGATACTTGCATTACTTTTTATGTTGTGTGTGAATGAGAGGTGCGCAAGCAGGCTGTTTGGTAGGTTGTAGAATTGTTTGTGGTGGTTTCTTGGATACCTCCTCTCCTGTCCCGTGCAGTAGGGTCTAGGTATTATCAGATAATCCGTAATCCCTTCGTAATTCAAAGACGAAAAAACGGTGAATCTCTTGTGTTTCAAAACTAAAACGGAAAAAATTATCCGTTTTTGGGTGACCTGCACGGTATGTTCTCTACATCACTGCTGTGTAAAATAGAAGTTAAGTTAAAGGCACACTAGGTAAGATCTTTGTGTTAAAATATTGTTACAAGACCATTGTAAATCCCTTCCTATCATTGAAAAAGGCTCACTGACAATGTTGACACCCTCTGCCTGTGTTTATAGTCCTTAAATCTTGGTTTCAAAGTGTACAGCTGTACAACAATTTTGAAATACATTTAAGGTTGGATTGGATTACAAAGTCTCATTACTCAGGATGACAGCTTCTAGTTTTGAAATACCCAATTTTGAGATTTAATCCTAATCCTAATTACTGAAATCCTATTTTAAAAGTTTGGGAATACTGGGCCCAGGGGATTGTCATTTCCAAATTGCACACCCAAACCAAAAGAACAGTTGCGAACATCCCAGTGTGAAACTGGCTAAATGTCCGTATGATATGCATAATCATTGTTTTTTGTGGCGAAAGTAATTTAACTTGCACAGGTCATTTTTGTTGTGCACAGCACACCACAATATTACAGGGACCCATTCATTTCAGTCTGCGTTATCTAGCTAGCCATCTTAGGCCAGGATGCCACTCAGCCAAACTCATTCATTTAGCACAGGCATAATTTATAACAACATAACTAGCTAGTTAAAAGGTTGGTACATTTTCAGTAAGATCTGAAAGACAAGCAAGCAAAGGCATTACAGATACAATAGGTAAGATTTTTGTGTTAAAACATTGTTACAAGACCATTCCCATCATTGAAAAAGGCTCATTTACATGTTGACTCAGCATTTGCCTATGTTTGAAGGCGCTTGTTGCTGCTATTCCTCTCTTGGCCATTAGAAGTCCAAAATTACCTATTGTACCTTTAATTAATGTCAAAGAAAGGTAACAAGATTGAGATTTTTGAGATTATTCAAATGGCCAGGGTATGTAGGCCACTCTTGCATATATGGCAGAGGGCACTCGTTTCAGACCTGATATTTCACAGCAAATGTCACAACTTGCAACTTCATGGTTTCAAAAGTACACTATTGCCACAGACCCAGTTTTTGGTATACCAAATATAAAACAGTTAATTTAAGCTGAACTGCCAGTTTTAACAATTTAAACATTTTCTAAGCACAGACACGGTTACCCCAGGTTTCATATTTGTGATTTTCAATAAAAGGCACAAATGGGGAAGGTAATCAAATTTTATTTTGAATGGGCATTTTCAAGGCAGTAACAGTGGACGGCAAATCCTTACAAAAGAAAAGTGAAAATGTCCTGCTTTATGTAGTTGAAACAAATGGATGCACCAACAAACTGACAATGAACGTGCAGAAAAATGCAGTTAACTTTTTTTGATCCCTGTTATACCATTTAAATCCTGTGGCAGAGAATTAAAGCAGACACTAACCAAAATGCTTGAACTGTAATTTAGTTATCAAGAATTAGAGTCGGTATCCTTCAAATTACTCTACCCTAAGTAGAAGTATGCTACCTAAACATTGCTGAACAGAAAGAGGTAGCTGGTTGACACGGAATGGCTTAGTCGACTTCCTCAATGGTTGGTCCAGAGGATCCACCTCCGGGGGCAGCGCCAGCCCCTGGGAAACCGCCAGGCATCCCTTCTGGCATTCCCCCTGGCATACCACCAGCACTCTGGTACAGCTTTGTGATGATGGGGTTGCACACCTTCTCCAGCTCCTTTTGCTGATGTTCATACTCATCCTTTTCAGCAGTCTGTTCAAATGGGAAAAGAGAATCCCTAGGGTTGAGTACTGCAATTTCAGGAGAATGTAACAAATCGCCCAAGTGGAGTCAACATCCAATTAAGTCCATGTCTGGTTTCAAACCATTCGCACGGAACTTTTCAAACAAACATGGCAGTTTAATACTTTCCAAGAAAAAAAGGTGCATCTTACCTGGTTCTTGTCCAGCCAGCTGATTACTTCATTGCACTTGTCCAGGATCTTCTGCTTGTCCTCATCACTGATCTTGCCCTTCAGTTTCTCATCCTCCACAGTGGACTTCATGTTGAAGGCGTAGGACTCCAGGGCATTTTTGGAGGACACCTTGTCGCGCTGCACATCATCCTCAGCCTTGTACTTCTCCGCCTCCTGGACCATGCGCTCAATGTCCTCCTTGCTGAGACGACCTGTTTGCATTCAACATTTCAGATTTGGAAGATATTCCTATACTCATGGCATCTAGAGAAGGTGACTATACTTTTGAACCCCCAGTAAAATTCCCCCTTGTACCTTTGTCATTGGTGATTGTGATCTTGTTCTCCTTGCCAGTGCTCTTGTCAACTGCAGAGACGTTCATGATGCCGTTGGCATCAATGTCAAAGGTCACCTCAATCTGGGGAACACCACGGGGTGCTGGGGGAATGCCAGTCAGCTCAAACTTGCCCAGTAAGTTGTTGTCCTTGGTCATGGCTCTTTCACCTTCATAGACCTGTATAAGCATCCCAAGTTACAAGCACCTGACATAATCCCCTATTACTTGACAACCATTTTCACTGACACAACATGACATAATCAGTAGGTCAGCTCAGACATCCAAGGAAGGCACTTGGGCCATCTCTGGTCTTTCAACCTCTGGTGGAAACTACAAATGACATAGGAATCAACTTCATCACAGCGAACCAGGAAAACCCCAAAATCCCATCCAAACTCTCACCTGGATGAGCACACCGGGTTGGTTGTCAGAGTAGGTGGTGAAGGTTTGGGTCTGCTTTGTGGGAATGGTTGTGTTTCGTTTGATCAGAACAGTCATGACGCCACCAGCTGTCTCAATACCCAGAGACAGAGGGGTGACATCAAGCAGCAGCAGATCCTGAACATTCTCAGACTTGTCACCAGACAGAATAGCAGCCTGGACCGCTGTCAATAAAAGGGAAATAAGACATCATTCATACTGAAAATAACAGTTCACTTCCATATGTTACTATGGTCTCGCTCAGACATCCAAGGAAGGTACTTGGGCCATCTCTGGTCTTTCAACCTCTGGTGGAAACTACGAATGACTTAGGAATCAACTTCATCACAGCAAGAGTATATGACAATTAGCAAACCAACACGAACGAGCATTACCTGCACCATAAGCAACAGCTTCATCAGGGTTGATGCTCTTGTTGAGCTCCTTGCCATTGAAGAAATCTTGCAGCAGCTTCTGGATCTTGGGAATACGTGTAGAGCCACCCACCAGGACAATGTCATGGATCTGGGCCTTGTCCATCTTTGCATCACGGAGTGACTTCTCAACCGGATCCAAGGTGCCACGGAACAGGTCGGCGTTCAGCTCCTCGAAACGAGCCCTGGTGATGGAGGTGTAGAAATCGATGCCCTCATACAAGGAGTCGATTTCGATACTGGCCTGGGTGCTGGAGGATAGGGTGCGCTTGGCTCTTTCACAGGCAGTGCGGAGACGGCGAACAGCTCTCTTGTTGTCGCTGATGTCCTTCTTGTGTTTGCGCTTGAACTCGGCAATGAAGTGGTTGACCATGCGGTTGTCAAAGTCTTCCCCACCTAGATGAGTGTCTCCAGCTGTCGACTTCACTTCAAAGATTCCATCCTCAATGGTGAGGATGGAGACGTCAAATGTGCCACCACCGAGATCAAAAATAAGGACGTTGCGTTCTGAACCAACCTGGAAAATGAAGGGGATTTATCTTTTTTCAATTAAAAAATATATATTTTCTCAGATATCCAAGGAAACACTCTTCGGTTATCTCTGGTCATTATCTCTGGAAACTACAAGATTCAGAAATAAAATCCATCATAGTGAACATTTATGTATGCATGTAAAAACGTATAATTTCAGGTTCTGCCCAAATAACCTACCTACTAAATTCAGCATACAATCCTACCCCAATTACAGATTATTTTTCCATCAAACAATCTTAAAATCAGTTCTACATTAACCTATCTATATTAGCTTCTGAAACTTATATCTACCTTTGTAGGGAAGTCTTACCTTCTTGTCCAATCCATAAGCAATAGCTGCAGCAGTTGGTTCATTGATGATTCGCAGAACATTTAGACCTGAAATTGTACCAGCGTCCTTGGTAGCTTGCCGCTGGGAATCATTGAAGTAGGCCGGTACGGTCACAACAGCGTTTGTAACAGTCTGAAATATGGAGAATTAACATAATGGTGAATAATTATGACTGGGACCTGGAAGGTTGGCGGTTCAAGCCCCAGTGTAGCCATGATAAAATCCACTCAGCAGTTAGGCCCTTGAGAAAGGCCATTAACCCCGCATTGCTCCAGGTGGGATTATCCCCCGCTTAGGCTAATCTACTTTAAATTGCTTCAGATAAAAGTGTCAGCTAAATAACAAATATAATTATTATAATAATTATTATATTATAATTATTATAACAAACTCAGGCACTGACTGAAATTTACCTTTCCAAGATATGCTTCAGCAATCTCTTTCATCTTCACCAACACCATGGATGAAATCTCCTCAGGGAAGAAGGTTTTCTTGTCCCCTTTGTATTCAACTTCCACTTTAGGACGACCGCCGTCGTTGACGACATTGAATGGCCAGTGCTTCATGTCAGAATGGACAACAGAATCATCAAACCGTCGGCCAATTAGACGCTTGGCATCTGTGAAGAACAGTCCAATATATAAAATATGTAAAGATGACATCTTGCACTAGATTTCAATCTGGTTTAACACACTGCTCACTCAGACATCCAAGGAAGGTACTTGGGCCATCGTTGGTCTTTCAACCTCAGGTGGAAACTACGAATGACTTAGGAATCAACTTCATCACAGTGAGCCACAATGCATTTTTAAAATCAACCCACTCAATAGGCTACATGGTGGAAATCATATGAATTATTTTCAACCAGGGATAGGCAGAAATGTATAGCAAATAAAGACCTGAACACTGCACTTAAAACTTACCAAATACTGTGTTGGTGGGGTTCATTGCAACCTGATTCTTTGCAGCGTCTCCGATCAGCCGCTCACTATCAGTGAAAGCAACATAGCTGGGTGTGGTCCGGTTTCCCTGGTCGTTGGCAATGATCTCAACTTTGCCATGCTGGAAAACACCTACGCAGGAGTACGTCGTCCCCAGATCAATACCAACTGCTGGTCCCTTTGACATGTTGCCTACCTAAAGGGGAATAACATTTGTTTGCATCCAAGAAAGGAAGATCGTGAGAAAAGCAAATCAAAGTTTCACACTTTAATATACTTCATGGGCTAAGCTGAACATCGAACTTAGGTCACTCAACATCCAGCTAAAAAGAAAGATTTTTTGAATTGGAAGTATCTTCTTGATAATTGTATTCAAATTCCCTAACAAAGACATTGCAATACCCATTTCAGAATTGATTCCAGAATTATGCATCTAATAATTAATTCTGCCGGTGGGGGCTTCCTTCTCCGGCAGCGCAGAAACAATAATTTAAGGGACATTCCTAAATGCTTTCCATGTACAAAACTGGCTGTTGCAGCCAAATCTGAATGACATTAACACCAGAGACTGAATTTAATTTAGGGTTGGGCAATATGCTGACATAATTATTGTATGCAATAACTGTCACCACCATGTGGTGTATTGCCCTTCTTTTAGTCTTTTCTTTAATTAAACATGATGCGGTAATAAACACACAAATTTCAGCAGCAGCTTAAATAGCTTCAAGGGAAAAACATCACCACTTATCCAGTGTTTACAGCATTCCATGTGATTGACAAAAACACATCACATGCGACCTTTATTGTATAGTTTTATTTTGGTCCAATCTACGAGCGAATTGTGTGTTTGACAAATTAGTTGATTGCACTGGGTAACTAGTGGCAGCACATGTTTACACACCTGCCCTCCAGGGCTTGAGTTGACCACTCCTGTGCTAGATGGACCAGTGTGTACGCTCAACGTGACAAAAGATTTAGAGGTAACGGAGACCTAAACTAACGTAAATGTCATTTTGTCGCCTACTGCTGTTGGCTATGTAGCCAGGTGTCGCTGGTCTCTTATAAAACCGCTAGCTATCAATTACAAGTTCCTATAAATTACCTGTATGTGAAGGATATTTTGTGGGAATCGCAGTCTCGGTCGCATTCACACACCGTTTTAAAGCTACGTCCATCTACCCGACTAAAACACTTTGTCGTAACGTCCGCCTTTTTGACCGCCCATGAACTATATTCCTCCCCCGTTGGTTCGCGTATAGACAGCATTTCTCCGCGAGTGACAGACTTGCCCAAGGCACGACTGTAACGGTTAGCCTACCCACTGAGCAGCCTCCCACTTTGCTAGAATATTCTAGCCAACGTTACAGCAACTGATGATCTGAAGCGGTGCCTCGCTTTCACAAGCCATACAAAGTCAGATGGGATTGCATAACGTCACGTTCTGGAAACTTCTGAACAACCCGTTCGTAGCATGTCTTCCTGTCTTTCCACAAACCACCAGTTAGTAGGGAAACCGACTCAATTATGACCACCGATCATACTTGACGTTATTTTTTAGCGTATCATGCTGCTGTCAATAGTACTGGTTTAGCTAGTGCTACTTTCAAAAACCGACAGCTGGCAAGCTAATTGAACTTTTACTTGCAAAATCCCTATCTACGTTAGCTAGTAGCTACAGCTGTCAAAACAGCCTGAGCCTATTGGGTACTTCATCGTGAAATTTCAACCCACCACCAAGCTAAACATATTAGTTTTACCAGCATACAGTAACTTGGACAACTGACTTAATGTTAACGTTAAGTTAACTAGCTATCGTTGGCAAACGCAGTCCAAGGAGTGACTAAACCGAACGCAGTTTTAACGTACCGGTAACTTCATATAATACAACAAAATATACGACACAACATTAGCCAATTGTCTAGCAATCTAACGTTAACGCTTGCTAACTTAAGTTTAGTTAACCACAGCTAGCTATGATCGTTATTCGTTAGCTTGCTACGGACTGCGCTGACGTTGCATTATTCCTGCAATTATAAAAAATGTCTTCATAACATATTGATAGTTTCAGCTACACTATACTTACCTTAAAAATCAGCGATGGATGAAAAACAGATGATATTGATAGTTTGTACTCTTCCAACTTTCCTATTACAACCGAAAGGACAGTGGAACGTTCTAGAACGTATATATAGTACAGCCCATAGCCAATCACATGCCAGAGCTGTAACTGACAACACAAACGCAAATACAGAACCAGAACTCGTTGAACAAGGAATTCTTGTCTCTGATTGGGTAATTATTTTAATACTGAGTTTTTATCAGAATTTCCAATCTCTTGTGCTCGTTGTTAGGTAATACAGGGGTAAGCAACTGAAAAGATCAAATTTAAGGGAGGAAAATCACTTCTTGCAATGAGCACCTTTGTTACAGTAGGTGGTGGTAGGTACCTATCAAGAAGGGAGATTTTGCCATAAAACCAACCGAAGTCATACAATTCCTGGCAATATAAGGGATTCACGTCTTTGTAGCTGCTTATTGGGGCTAGCTTCAAGCTACAGTCTGCCACCATTCATTCATATTGGCCATATTCTCAATTCAGGTGTGAAGAAATTGGGTAAAACATTATGTCCTTATTGGACATTCACACATGCAAACTCATTTATGTATATGCATACAAGGAACTCATTCTACATTTTTTCTAAAATATAAAATGCATTTATTAAACCAGCAATAACAGTAAAATAAATAAATAGTTGCTATAAAATACATTCACAGTGCAAAACAAACTTGTCTGCATTAAAGAATCATTGGCCTGATTGACCTGAGGACCCTATTATTGCTTTTATTCCTGTAGGAGCCTCTCAGCAGTCTTCATGGGTTTCCATGTTGATCCAGGCAGGAGTCATCATTCAATTGCAGGGAAAAGATTTTGAAATGCCAGATGATAGCAGCTTGGTAAAGTCCAGCACAAATCTGCTAACTTACACAATCCATGTGGAAAAGTACAGTAAAACCTGCCAATCACACCCTTGTAGTGTTTGATGGTAGCCCCTATAGTTCTGTCTCCTTTATCTGATGGCTTGTGGTCACTACACAGGGGTTTGGGTTGTCCCTCTGAATTTGGGCAGTCTCTTCACTTTGAGCATTAGTTGCATCCTCGGCAGGAGGTTCCTCAGCTATGTATCTTGTGAAATTGGTATTCCGATATCCTGCAAGAGAGGAGGGAAACAAAAGATTGCAATCATTTTAAGGGTACCGTATTATCCTCAGTGCTTGTGGAGCATGACTTTAATTGGCAGCATTTTTAAAGCTGTCAAATTCTAATATTTACCTGGATTAATAACGCTAATCTGAAGCTTCCTTTCTTGAGAGAGCTTTTCTTCATTGCTTGATTTTGATCTACTGCTCTCCAATGACTGTTCAGAATTTTCATTTTCTGGAATGACAAAAATAGCAAACATTACAGGCCTACTCATACAGTAATCCATTCATCCATTATCTGAACCCGCTTATCCTAAACAGGGTTGCAGGGGGGCTGGAGCCTATCCCAGCATACATTGGGCGAAAGGCAGGAATACACCCTGGACAGGTCGCCAGTCCATCACAGGGCACACACACCATTCACTCACACGCTCATACGCTCATACGCTCATACGCTCATACCTACGGGCAATTTAGATTCTCCAATCAGCCTAACCTGAATGTCTTTGGACTGTGGGAGGAAATCGGAGTACCCGGAGGAAACCCACACAAACACGGGGAGAACATGCAAACTCCGCACAGAGAGGCCCCGACCGACAGGGATTCGAACCCAGACCTCCTTGCCCTTGAGGCGGCAGTGCTACCCACTGCACCATTCGTGCCGCCTCATACAGTTGTTGTTGTTGTTGTTGTTGTTGTTGTTGTTGTTGTTGTTGTTGTTGTTATTAGTAGTAGTAGTAGTAGTAGTAGTAGTAGTAGCATACCATAAAAATGATATAATATTAGACAAAATAAGATAACTAAATGGAGTAAATATTGAATATGTACAGTCAGTGAGCACTTTATTTGGTATTTATTAGACCAATTTTTATAGATTTATTCTGCTATCTACTTAGAGGTTTGACACATTGTGGGTTCAGAGATGCTCCTCTGCATACCACTTTTATGATGTGTGGTTATTTTTATTACTGTCACCTTCCTGTCAGCTTTGACCAGTCTGACCATTCTCCTCGGACTGCTGTCATTAACAACGCATTTTTGAGGAACATATGCTGATTTATAAGACATGTCAGTTCATGGAACTTGTGGGTTTGTTTATAATGCCTCTCTCTGGAGCCCAGATGAATGGCCAAGCTGAGTAAAACATGGAACGGCTGTCCCGAGCATCTGATGTTTTTGCTTGCTTACCTATCTTCCAGATCACATGAGCTCTTCTCAGCTTGATCAGGAAGAAAATGACCACCACCAGGAGGCCAAGGATCAGACAAGTCACAAGGAAAATTAGCAGTGGGGCACTCTGTCTCTCATTATCTTGCTGGTCCCATTTGGTCTGACCATCTGAAGGTGATAAAGCTGCTGTTATTTTCTCAGAAAGCACTCATCACAACTCTCAGTTCTTACACCATGAGTACAGCTGAGTAATGTACAGTTCCTCTGTCAATTGTTGAAGTGTCATGAATAATGCTATGTTTATATTTTAAGTATTGACATGAAAACCAAAATAAGTGCATAAAGGCAATATTGACATTTATATACTACATTAGTAAATGTACCACACCAATGATAATGGAATATCAAATTCAGAACTCCAATTCCCTATAGGAAAAAGACCATTTGAAAGATTGAGATAGCTCTTACCTTCAGAACTGGGATTGCTGCTGGTGTTTGTTAATGCTGATACAGTGGTCACAGTTGCTGTGATGTTATCTGTAAAGATATAACGTACTCAAGTATATATTTTTGTCTGTTTTTTGGGGGGGGGTTTTTTTGTTTCAGGAAAAATTGCAGGGATGCACTGCCACCACCAGAAGGCAGTATATCTTATGAATTAAAATGAACCCAATCCAATCTAGTGGTGTGCATTTGTTAAGAGGGACTAAAACTTAAAAAGCAGTTGATATTACCTTTATCTACAATGGGTAAGTTCATTTTATTTGTAATGTGAAAATACATAAATAAGCATTATTGTCTAACCATAGTTTAAAATGAACCCAGTACCTTGGTAGCACACATTTAGCAAAAGAAAGATGATCATTTAAGGTGTAATTTCACACCTGCTATGAAGGGCTGTTCTAAACAAAAATACAGTCATTTTAAGTGCAAATTTATGCAGCAGTTTATATTTTTTCTCAGTTATATCAAGTGTGTGGTCATGAAACAACCAGTAAACAATTAGGGTTAATTAAAATGCAGGTCAAACAGGGTAAATACGAGGCTTCAAACTACGATTTAACACTGGTCACACCTGACAGTGTGACCAGTGGTGAAACAACCTGTCTTTCTAAACAGCTCTCCCAGAAATTAAAGGAGAGCTTGAATAATCAGGGTTTTAAAAAATCCAAGAAATATACACTCAGTGAGCACTTTATTAGGTATTTATTAGACTTATTGGTCTGCTGCTGTAGTCTATCCACTTAGAACATTTCTCCCATTGTGTGTTCAGAGATGCTCTTCTGCAAACCACTGTTGTAATGTGTGAGTATTTGTGTTACTTTCACCTTCCTGTCAGTTTTGACCAGTCTGGCCCTTCTCCTCTGACATCACTCTTTAACAATGACAATAACAGAACTGCTGCTCACTGGATGTATTATTTATTTAATTATTTGTACCATTCTCTGCAAACTCTTGAGACTGTAAATCTCTAGAGTAAATCACAGGAAATCAGAAGTTTCTGAGATAGTAAAAACCACCCTGACTGGCACCAACAATCATTCCACAGTCAAAGTAACTTAGATCACATTTCTTCCCCATGCTGATATTTGTATGAACAACAGCTGAACCTCTTGACCACGTCTGCATGCTTTAATGTATTCAATTGCTTCCACATGATTGACTGATTAAATATCTGCATTAACAAGCTGGTGTACAGGTCTAGTGTACAGTGTACAGTTGTGTTTATGACACATGCATAGGAAATGCATCTACTCACTGTTATTTCCTGAGTGAGGGTCTGTGGTTGATTGTGTTGCTTGTTCTGTTGTATCAGCTGTACTGGACCAATATCCTACTGTTGTAGTTGAGAATTCTTCTTCTGTAGCTGTGAGAAAAATGGGCTAAAATTACACTTCAAGTCTTTTACACTAAATGCCATTTGTCAATTTAAACATCTGTAATATCACATGAAGCTATGAATAACTGTACAGTTAATTGTCAAGTGCTGTAATCCTGAGAAAAAAGAAAGTACTGTTATACTGAAGGGTAGCATATCTGAACAGAAATGGTGAATGTCTGCAGGTGCCAAGAAAGATTTCTGGAGCAGTTGCTCAAACACTTTCACTTTCTGTATTCACTGAAAGTATGCCTTCATACAAAAAGTTACAGTTTTCTTCACCTTAAACAGAGAAGAGATTATAAGATCGTTGTCAAAATGCCCCCCACTGTCCATATAAAGACGTTGAGGGGAAAATACCTAAGAGTACGTAATGGATTGTGTTTCCCCCACGCACTCAGGCCACAGAACCACATGATTTTCACTTCCTGTTTCTCAAAGTGACCAGTTTGGAGACATCAGAGAAATCAGCACATTTATTGTAAACATTGTGACTCTTCTTTGATGTTGGCAGTATGTCAGTGGGAGTGGGATCGGCAGAGGGGTATGAAAATTCCTGTTGAACCATTCAAACGAAACTCGTTGTGTTCAGGGAATTATATGAATCTTGAATCTTTCACCAATATAAAGGTTTGGTTAGACTAGTAATTGTCTTTCACTGTTGCTTTTAAGTCACTGCATGTTATTTAAAGAAATACAGTACGTGTCATTCACATAGTTTCCACTCAATATGTGATCTTTTCATTTGTGAAAGGGCTATAAACAAATCAGCATTTTGAAATCACTGGCATCCCAAGTTGGGTTTCCTTGTTCCATCTGACCACAAACGTCTCTGCATTCTCAGCATTTTATGGCTTCAGACAACCACCAAAACTTCCTTCTAAACATCTGTAATATTATGTATTGACGTGATATATAGCACTGGCACCGAACTATTAAACAAAAAGAAATGCAAGCAGAAAAATCCTTTAAAAAAACAAAACACAGACTTACTATCTTTTCCAATAGATATGAAATTCATCAGATGGGAGTTGTACAAGGCTTTGTGGTGAACAATACATTTCACAGTCACCCTCCTCTTGTGAGATTTGACTCGGAGAATGTCAACTGACAAACATTTTTTATTTGTCAGGAATTTGTTGGTAATTCCATCACACTGGTACTGGGCATGGGGAGCTGAAGAAGAAACGTGTAAAAAAACATCTGTCAATCTTCCATTCACATTAGTCCATAGATATTTTGGGGTATTCAAAAAAACTAAACTACAATAACAGCTACACCTACATTGCCACAAGTACTTCATGGGGAATCAATAGGAGCCTCAGTTAGACTGTCAATATGTCAACCTGCCTTCTTGAGCTTCACTGGGGAAATACAGACTTTCAGTTCAGTTATTTTTGCTGAGAACTAGCAAGAGTTCCAGAGGATTCACTACGGGTGTCTATTAAACCATTGGCTCATTTCTCTATTTTTAAATGGTCTGCACTTATATAGAGCCTTTATCCAAAGCACTGTACAACTGATGCACCTCATTCACCCATTCACACACACACACACACACACACACACACACACACACACACACACACACACACAAACACACACACACACACCAATGGCAATTGGCTGCAAATGGCAGCCATGCAAGGCACCAACCAGCTTGTCAGGAGAAATTGGGGGTTAGGTGTCTTGCTCAGGGACACACAGCAACACACCCAGGGCAGGACTAAACCTCTGCTCTTAGCCAGTGTCACCTTGGAAAATATCTCTGAATTTTCTAGGTATCCACCCCATCCATGTTTTGCATATTCCAATGTATGCCTACTTTTGTGTATTATCCAATTACAACATATAGCCAGAATATTACACAATAATGCATCTTGGAATTCTACAACTGAACAATTTCCACTCCCCCCCCTTGACAAACAAACATAGTTCTGCGATTTTCTTTATAACTGTTGTTCTTGATTGTTAACAATTTGAATATTTAAAGTACAACTAGAAACCCATTTCTTGGAAGTTTGGTCATTGTGCACCAGGTTTGGTACCATGAACCATACATGTATGAAGCATGGAAGAAGCTCTTTGAATGATATAATTTAAATGCATTTTACAATAAAAGTGGCCATGCTGAAATATTTCACTATTGAGTACTTAAGAGCAGTCATTGAGCACTCACCATCAAGCTGTAATCCACTTTCAAATAGCCAAGATATTCTGGGGGGAGGATAGTTTGCCTCTGCTGAACATTTGATTGCGGTCCTGTCTTCATGCTCAGTCATCTCCAGTTTAGGGTAACCTTGAGAATCATAAAGCAGATATAATTCTCCTAGTCATACTTCCAAAATATTCCAACATTAAATTCAAATGAAAAACTCCATGAAATTAAGAATTATTCTTACCTAGAACCGTCACTTGGAAATGCTTTGTTGTAACTGATTTGGCGTACTGTAAGCATGTATAATGGCCTCCATCTTTAAAAGTGACATTAGCCAGGCTAAATGTATATTCTGAGTGGGAAGAGTTGACAAGACTGTAGCGTTTGTCTCGGATACCTGAAAACCAAGAAAAAAACCTTTTCACATTGAGGACAAAAACCTCTCACATGGACAAGCAGATATCCACACAGATAAGGGATGTATAGTAATTTCATGCTCACCTCTATGGCTGTTGAAGAATATCACAAAGCCATGTGGATTTTTCCATTCTAGATGCGTGAAACTGGCATCATGAATTGAACAGCTGATAATTAGTGTCTGCCCCTCCATCACGCTTATGTGACTTGTTTCCAAAGCCCCTGCCATGCCTAAAAAGTGGATCATAAGACAACTATTTACGAACGTGACATTAAGAGAAGTCTGAATCTCAAACTAGATAATATCATTCACAGCTGCTTGCCTCACATGCAGTACATCACATGGAAAGCAACATAAGTGTTAACTGACTGCCCCATTGAGCATCATAAAAAGACGAAAAGCGTTTTTTTAATCAAGAATTTTAAGACACTTGAAACACTCTTGGGTCTAAAATATTACACATATGGAAAGCGGTGTGCTGAAAAATGGAAACAATGACCAGGGCAGTGTGGGGTGCAGTGGGGGTGGGGTGCTAAAGCCTTTCCACCTACACGTGGGTGATTCATTAGCAGGGGCTGTTTTACAGTAGAGCTATATTTGTGGCTCAGTGTTCTGAATCATAGCTTTGCCCACTGGCTGTGAGGCTGCAGGGGCTGCAGTGAAAAGTGGAAAATAGCAGCAGTTCTGACAGACAGTGCTTCATAGGTGGGGGAGTGGGGTGAGATGGGGGGGCTCTGCTATCAAACGGCAAATATATTTGTCACATGTCTGCTGCGGCACATTTCAATGCAGGCCCTACTGCAACAGGAAACCACGGGTTGTAGAGAGAAGCTCCTCACATGAACAACTTGAAAGTAAAAAGGTTCAAATGGAGAAGCATAACCATATTTGATTTCTGCATTGTGAAGAAAAGTTTCAATTTTTTTGCTTTTCATTTGTCGCTTTACTTCCGCTTGGTTGTTTTGTTCATACTTTCAACATTGGTGCAGCGGGGGAAACTAACACCCACTGCTAGGTGGGCTTGGAATATTTTTCAGCCATAAGGTTACAGAATATTTTTGCACCTTATGTGGGACACATCAGACCACATAACATTAGTAATAATCAGAATGCGATGTGTGATTAAACTTCAGCACCTCCACAAACTGTTTCTGAACACCATTATATATAATCTGTAGTTATTCTTTTCCATGCAAATGTGAAATTTAATAAAGCATGATTTTTTTAGACACTGTACATAAAGTGTGGGTTATAGTGCACACAATGTTATGTTACAATGTTGGTGTACAGTATGGCGCAAAAAAAACGTGGGAACCCCTGGTTAAAAAGCATTTTACAATTAATATCTAAGTGAACAGAAGCAAACCTGACCAGATATGGAATACACATTCCACAACACAATTTTATATGATATTTCATGACATTTTAAAACTGGTGCAAAAACCATATTCACATTAAGATTTGGACTGTGATGCTTTGGCAGTATAAGATGATAGCATGTTTATATTTAAATGGTAGTACTGCACTTACATAATGTGCACTGTAAATGTAAATGTAAATGCTAGTGTTCTGATAGTTCTAAAACATTAAAAAGCACAATATAAGCACAATAGATTAATAAACAACCAGCAATATTATGCTGTCCATTTCTTTGTAGTCACCAACAGTCACAGTCCACATAAGCTTTCACCATGTAGCTGGTGTAGAAACTAAGCTTTCTTCAATCACCAAGATGCGAAATGTGTTTGACGAAAGGTTTGTGGCAGAAAGAAAAATGTTCAACTCACCCCTCACAACAAGGACTAGAAAGAAAATCTGTAGCTGCAGTGCCATCATCACACCGTCAGTCAGAAGTGAACTACCAAAGACACTTCCTCTTCAGAGACTTTATTCAGTGCTCCGTGACATCATCTCACACACAGTCTATGGGTTTTCCAGTTGCAAAAGTTCACATTCAAGTTCATTCCTGTTTGTTATAAATATACTGGAATATATTTACATAAAACATTTGATCCCTTTTTAGCTGTTAGTATCCATTAGTTTATTGATTTTACAGATTAATAAATAAAAGATTTTAGTGGTGGTTATTTTTATTATTGTCAAATAAAATTAATAAATTTTCTAGATCAATTATTTCACTTCACTTGACCTAAGATTCATAAAACTGATTTTAAATGCCATGTATAGGTACCTTGAGTCAAAGCAGCTTTCCTTTTTTCATCCCATCATCCCTGTTCAAGCTTTTACCAAAACTTGTATGGGAGTATTTGACAGGCCACCTTGTTAATCAAGGCAACAGGCTAATTTTATACAATTATTATCAATAAGTGACAATTAGGAAGCAATCCAAGGTGTGGTGTCTCCAGTAACCCCCACTTGTATAACTTTGATAAAATGTACAGTGCTCATAATGTTTGGGACAAAAACCCATTATGTCTTCATTTGCCATTGATTTGCCACAATTTCACATTTGAGATCATATAATTATCATGTGGTTAAAGTGCACACTCAGATTTTATTAAAGGGTATTTTTATACATTTTGGTTTCACCATGTAAAAATGTGTAGTGTTTATACATACACTCAGTGACCACAGTTTTTTACTTTTCACTGTATTTCCCCAGTGAGGTTTGATGTGTTGTGTTTTCAAAGATGCTCTTCTGCATACCACTATTGTAATGTGTGGTTATTTGCGTTACTGTCACCTTACTGTCAGCTTTGACCAGTCTGGCCCTTCTCCACTGACCTCTCTCGTTAACAAGGTGTTTTTCCCCACAGAAATGTTGCTCACTGGATGTTTTTTGTCTTTCGCACCATTCCCAGCAAACTCTACAGACTGTTATGCATGAAAATCTCAGGAGAACAGCAGCCTCTGAGCTATCCAAACCTTTTTCTTTCTGCCACCTGGTCTGGCACCAACAAGCATTCCAGTCATTGATCAAATTTTTTGCCCATTCCGACATCAACGTCTGCATACTTTTATGTATTTAGTTGCTGCCACATGATTGGCTGATTAAATATTTGTTGGTATGCAGGTCTACACCAGTCTATACCCCCCCCCCCCACCACACACACACACACACACACACACATGTAAGGGCACCATAATGTTTGGGACAGATGGCTTCACAGGTGTCTGCTCAGGTGTGTTTAATTGCTTCCTTAATGCAGGTATAAGAAAGCTCTTAGCACCTCGTCTTTTGATCAGCTTGGAAACTATTATTGCTGTTTATCAATATGAGGACCAAAGTTGTGCCAGTGAAAGTCAAAGAAGCCATTATGAGACTGAGAAACAAGAATAAAACAGTTAGAGACATCAGCCAAACTGTAGGCTGTCTGAAACAGAATTAAAAAATAAAGAGAGCACTGGTGAGCTTACTAATCACAAAGGGACTGGCAGGCCAAGGAAGGCCTCCACAGCTGATGACAGAAGAATGCTCACCATAATAAAAAAAAATCCCCAAACACCTGTTCTATGGATCAGAAACACTCTTCAGGAGTCAGGGGTGGATTTAGCTATTGTCTGCAGAAGATTTCA
Organism: Conger conger; assembly: GCF_963514075.1. Lineage (NCBI taxonomy): Eukaryota > Metazoa > Chordata > Actinopteri > Anguilliformes > Congridae > Conger > Conger conger. Next base: position 34,517,426 of record NC_083766.1, on the reverse strand, counting down.
TGAACAGAAGCTACACTGCTCGATGCAAACCACTGGTTCACCGCAACAACAGGATGGCGAGGTTGCAGTTTGCCAAGAAGTATTTAAAAGAGCAACCACAGTTCTGGGAAAACGTATTGTGGACAGATGAGATGAAGATTAACTTATATCAGAGTGATGGGGTGGCCTGTAGCATAGTGGTTAAGGTACATGACTGGGACCCGCAAGGTCAGTGGTTTGATCCCCAGTGTAGCCAGAATAAGATCCACACAGCCGTTGGGCCCTTGTCACGGCAGGGAGGACAGAGAAACCAGAAGCAGACAAAGGTGTGTGGAAAATGACAGGTTTATTGGCAGGTGGAGGGGCAGACAGAGCGTAGTATAAAACAGGCAAAAGATCAAAAAAACCAGGGGGTCAGTCCACAGGCAAAAGTACATAGGTTGATCCAACAGAATAGTCCAAAAAGCAGGCAGGGGTCAAACATAGGAAATCCAAACAGAAACACGGCAAGGGCAAACAAACAAGGCACAGGAAAACAAACAAGGCACAGGAAAACAAACAAGGCTCGGGAACAAGGCGAACTAGCAGGGTGCAACTGAAAAGGACAGGTATAAATACACAGGGGAATGAGACAAACTAGGCAGGGCATGGGAGTGAGGGTGGTCTAACAAATAACCATCAGGTGAGACACATGAAAGGGTAATAGCACAATAACAAGGGGGAAATGAAAATGCAGACTGGATTCACAAAGACACACATGTAATACAAAAGGCTCCGGACTAGGGAGTAGACAATTGCAGAGAATCAGGAGATGCAGAGATACGGAGAGACAGGCGCGAATACTTCGCTGAAACTAAGCAAGTAATCAGTGATAGAATAGGGAGGCGGAGTTACAGAACAGAATTGAAACTGGAGATGCGTTAGTAAGTTAGTTAAGTGATTGAAATTACAAACACCCAAAACTAGTGAATGTTAGTTTGTTAGTTTGACAAACATATTAGTGTGTTAGTGTAATTAGTACTGTACAACTTCTATGTTAGTTGGGATTAGTATATTAGTGCTATGTACAAACATGAAATAGAGAGAAAGCAGGAAGTAAGGAATGCAAGATTGGAAGGAAGGTTGAACCCTGGAACTACCGTAAACACCCGAATAGTGGGGCACGCAGACAGGGGAGTGACTGGGCTAGTAAACATTCAGACTCAGACATCACAGGGGAAGACAAGTGCAAAGACTAATGAATATAAACAGAACACCAGACATGAATATGAAAAATAATAAATTACAAGAATAACAATAATAAACAATGATAAACTAACAGACAGAACACAGGAACATAACAGCCCTTGAGCAAGGCCCTTAACCCTGCATTGCTCCAGGGAAGGATTGTCTCCTGCTTAGTCTAATCAACTGTATGTCGCCATGAATGTAATGTAATGATGGCAAGAGGAAAGTATGGAGGAGAGAAGAAAATGACCGAGATCCAAAGCATACCACCTCATCTGTAAAACACGGTGGTGGGGATGTTATGACTTTGGCATGTATGGCTGCTGAAGGTACTGGCTCACTTATCTTCATTGATGATATAACTGCTGATGGTTGTAGCCAAATTAATTCCAAAGTGTATAGACACATCCTATCCTATGTGCTCATGTTCAAGCGATTGCCTCCAAACTCATTGGCCGGAAGTTCATTCTACAGCAAGACAATGATCTCAAACATACTGCACTGCATTTTTCAAGCAATGATCCTGTCCCACCTGGACATTCTCATGTCAGTCCCTCACCAACCACTGGCTGCCTGTTATGGCTCGCATCAAATTAAAAACCTTGGTGCTCGCATACCAGGCAGTTAAGGGATCAGCCCCTGCATACATTGAAACACTAATCAGACCCTATACACCAGCCAGACTTCTCTGTTCTGCTGCTTCGGGACGCCAGGCACCTCCCCCTCTTCACACCTGCACTTCTCAGGCACCCTGTTCTGGCCCCACGGTGGTGGAATGACCTTCCTGTGGATGTCAGAACAGCAGAGACTTTGACCACTTGACTGAAAACCCACCTCTTTAGGCTGCACCTTTCCCTCCCTACCTCACCACTATGATTAGCCATGTGTATGCCGTAGCTTATAATAGCACTTTAGTATTTGGGGTATTCTAGCTTCCCATTGTGGTATGCTAGTTGGTAAGTTGATGTACTCTTCAAGGGCTCAAGTTGTATATATGTGATCACGCTAGGACTCAGAACTGTACTTTCTTCTAGGGCCCTCAATGCACTTGTTCCTGGGTTTGATTTGCACTTTATTGTACCTTGCTCTGGATAAGAGCGACTGCTAAATGACTGTAATGTAATGTAAAGCAACAAAGAGGTTTTCCAAAGCTAAAAAATAGTCAATTGTTGAGTGACCAAGTCAATCACCTGACCTGAACCCAATTGAGCATCCCTTTCATATGCTCAAGAGAAAACTAAAGGGGACTAGCCCCCAAAACAAGCACAGGCTAAAGATGGCTGCAATACAGGCCTGGCAGAGCATCACCAGAGAAGACACCCAGCAACTGGTGATGTCCATGAATCCAGACTTCAAACAGTCATTGCATGCAAAGGATATGCAACAAAATACTAAACATGACTACTTTCATTTACATAACATTGTATGTCTCAAACATTATGGCGCCCTGAAATGGGGAGACTATGAATAAACACTGCTGTAATTTCTACATGGTGAAACCAAAATGTATAAAAATGCCCTTTATTAAAATCTGACAATGTGCAATGTAACCACGTTTTTTTATTACAAATCTTAAATTGTTGAGTATAGAGGCAAATAAAAGGACACTATGGAGGGCACAATAGCTTTCAGAAGCATTTCATATTATGCCCTGTACAGTAGGTCATCATTTACTGTTACAAATAAATCTCTCTTTCGTATTCTACAAATGTCAGCCAGCAAAATCTGTAATTTAATAATTTGCCAAAAGCACCCTTTATGATATTCAGGTACGCAGGCTATGTGCAGGGTGTCAAATTGTATACGCTTAAATGTTATTAAAGATGTCCCTTAAAATAAAGACATCTTGTAATTTTGTTTAACATTATACGCATAACCACGTCAACTAAAAACACATCGACAAGCTTAAAGGATGCATCTTCACGTAAAAGCACTGGAACTGAGCAAATTATTCTAGTTCGTGTTTCCCATAGCAACGGTAACCTATTGCGATATTCATGTCGTGTGATCCGCCGGGAAAACGTATGTCTACGTTGTATCTGTTTGGAATGGAATTACTAATATAATGGGATAGATTTTCAGTTATTAATGTGCTATTTCTGTCCTGCTGAAATTGAAACATAAACATCATTGAAATTAATAGGACAAGTCATTATCACTACACGAAATAGATTTTAAAATATAACTTCTGGTACTCATCGCCATCTAGTGGGGTTATCTAGTAGTGTTTCTGTAACAAATCCAAATTCGCCAGATGTCACTGGATAGGAGGGTGGCATTTAAATTGGTATCACGAATGTATCAATAGTGCTCAAGGACAGCCTATAGATGAATACACATGTAGGCTAATCGACTAGAGTGAAATCTTTAGATTAAAATCTTGATGACCGAATTTTCAATAATAGCCTAGCTCTCAACTCCAGATAACAGGGCAACAAATAAATGAAGGCAAAACAAAATGGTGGATTTTGACATTACACCGGCATCAAATATGCTGCCTTATAGTAGCACACGGATTTGTTCATACATTCCAATTAACTCTTTGAGGTGAAGTAGTAGGCTGTGTGAATAGAATATACCAAGATGATACAGAAAGCCCTCGAACAGTGTCGTGTTATTTTAGTCACTAATCTTCTCGGCACGGTGTTCTTTCCGATGATTTAATGTAGAACTGCGTCCGTGTGACTGTTTGAACCAATCAGTCTCTGAATGTTGTTAAGTGATACAAATAAATTAATGACGCTCCAATCGGACGTGTAACTGTGCGGCGAAAGGCGTTCCTCTTGACTGGGAGAAAGCCGATTGGGTCTTGAGATCGTACCAGGATACGGAAAGAGCGTCTGGAATCCTATCTCACGCAGTTCTCACTCAGTGCGCGATTGGGCTAGGCGGAGACTGCGGGCAGCTCTTTTTAACAAGACTCAATCCATCACAAATAGGTAACGTTCATTAGATTTTTTTTTTTTAATGTGCGTTTGCATTGAATACAAGTGCATATGATAAGGTCTTATAGAAACAACCATCAATTTATTTGCAGCATTTACATGTAGCCTGCATTAAAATTGTCATTTTATTCTGTCAACTAGCTGTGTTCCTTGTTGGTTTAGTGTCATCCAGCCACTGTAATTTACGTGAACTGACGTGATCTAGCTATGCATAGTCGCTTGATTACTCCTCGTTACCGGCGAATGGTTGCAGATGCCGGTCTCCCACTGCAGTAGAATTCAAGCTTTGTCCTTCAGAGATATGTGTGGGGGAGGGTTGTAACACGTGCTTGGTAACAGATGGCAAGGGATGATCATATTTAATCGCGTTTGGTACGTCGCCATGTTCTGCTAAGGTGCGTGGGAACCATATTAACACGACCGAAATCTTAAAATAAATAAAAAGTCAATTATTTTGTAGGAATGTCCGCTTTTTGTTAGTCTACACTGGCCTATGTCGCCTATTTTTATTGAAAAGCTATTAACATTAAGTATTAACCAATCGTTTGAATGTAGACGTGGCAAGTCTTTACACCAACGTCGTTTAAAAACCGTTTTATTTAATACGAGCTGAGGACGCATTGCACTGTCTTATAGAAGGAAATGTCCTTGGAAGCGCAGTGGATGTGTTAATCACGTGTTGGCCTGACGATGAGCAAGGCGAACATCCTTCAAGGGACTGCAGTGCCAGTTTTCAATCCGTCAGCATTTCCCCACGGCTTTTAAAATGGAAGCTGGAATTACGACCATAGCGAGATGCGATTGAATGTGCTATAATATGTGTTTTATACACATACGATTCGTGTCATTTAAATGTTAAGGAGCTTTAGCCTACCTTAATCATTCGTTTTAAATTAAATACTCACTTTATCGTGTAATTTAATGTATCGGTCAATTACAACGCATGTTTAAAAAAAAAACTAAAAAACTATTGCAGCTCACGGTGAGTTGCACAGCGCGGTATCTGAATAATCGTTGCTGCCCCCTACAGGACTGTTTTGATGAATACATTTTTTACTCTCTTGGCGCAGAAACCATGTCGAAGGGAACAGCAGTTGGTATTGATCTGGGGACGACGTACTCCTGCGTAGGTGTTTTTCAGCATGGCAAAGTTGAGATCATTGCCAACGACCAGGGAAACCGGACCACACCCAGCTATGTTGCTTTCACTGATAGTGAGCGGCTGATCGGAGACGCTGCAAAGAATCAGGTTGCAATGAACCCCACCAACACAGTATTTGGTAAGTTTTAAGTGCAGGACCTATCCCTGTTTTTTGTAATTCATTCATATGATTTCCACCATGTAGCCTATTGAGTGGGTTGATTTAAAAAATGCATTGTGGCTCACTGTGATGAAGTTGATTCCTAAGTCATTCGTAGTTTCCACCTGAGGTTGAAAGACCAACGATGGCCCAAGTACCTTCCTTGGATGTCTGAGTGAGCAGTGTGTTAAACCAGATTGAAATCTAGTGCAGGATGTCATCTTTACAGATTTTATATATTGGACTGTTCTTCACAGATGCCAAGCGTCTAATTGGCCGACGGTTTGAAGATTCCGTTGTCCAGTCTGACATGAAGCACTGGCCATTCAATGTCGTCAATGACAACAGTCGTCCTAAAGTGGAAGTTGAATACAAAGGGGAGACCAAAACATTCTACCCTGAGGAGATTTCATCCATGGTGTTGGTCAAGATGAAAGAAATTGCTGAAGCCTATCTAGGAAAGGTATGTTTCATTCAGAGCCTGAAGTGAATTCAAATTCAGAGCGTTTGAATTGTGATGTTTTTGAAGGACCTAGATTTTGTAATTATGCACTATTATGTTAATTCTCCTTATTTCAGGCTGTTACAAACGCTGTTGTGACTGTACCAGCCTACTTCAATGATTCCCAGCGGCAAGCTACCAAGGATGCGGGTACAATTTCAGGTCTAAATGTTCTGCGAATCATCAATGAACCAACTGCTGCAGCTATTGCTTATGGATTGGACAAGAAGGTAAGACTTCCCTACAAAGGTACATATAAGCTTCTGAAACTTCAATCAGAAGGTTGCATTATCTTAGGTTAATACAATTGAGAAGTAGAACTGATTTTAAGATCGTGTGATGGAAACATAACCGATAATTGGGGTAGGATTGTCTGTTGAATTGGTTGTAGGTTATTTTGGCAGAACCTGAAATGTTAAATTTTTACATGCATACATAAATGTTCACTATGATGATGTTGATTTCCAAGTCTTGGTAGTTTTCACAAGAAGTCTAATGACCAGAGATAACCGAAGTGCATTTTCTTGGATGTCAGAGCAAATATTGCCTGAATTCCACTTTGCTTTTTTAATTGAAAAAAGCTAAATCCCCTTCATTTTCCAGGTTGGTTCAGAACGCAACGTCCTTATTTTTGATCTCGGTGGTGGCACATTTGACGTCTCCATCCTCACCATTGAGGATGGAATCTTTGAAGTGAAGTCGACAGCTGGAGACACTCATCTAGGTGGGGAAGACTTTGACAACCGCATGGTCAACCACTTTATTGCCGAGTTCAAGCGCAAGTACAAGAAGGACATCAGCGACAATAAGAGAGCTGTTCGCCGTCTCCGCACTGCCTGTGAAAGAGCCAAGCGCACCCTATCCTCTAGCACCCAGGCCAGTATCGAAATCGACTCCTTGTATGAGGGCATCGATTTCTACACCTCCATCACCAGGGCTCGTTTCGAGGAGCTGAACGCCGACCTGTTCCGTGGCACCTTGGATCCGGTTGAGAAGTCTCTCCGTGATGCAAAGATGGACAAGGCCCAGATCCATGACATTGTCCTGGTGGGTGGCTCTACACGTATTCCCAAGATCCAGAAACTGCTGCAAGATTTCTTCAATGGCAAGGAGCTCAACAAGAGCATCAACCCTGATGAAGCTGTTGCTTATGGTGCAGGTAATACTCATTCGTGTTGGTTTGCTCATTGTCATATACTCTTGCTGTGATGAAGTTGATTCCTAAGTCATTCGTAGTTTCCACCAGAGGTTGAAAGACCATTGATGGCCCAAGTACCTTCCTTGGATGTCTGAGCGAGACCATAGTAACATATGGAAGTGAACTGTTATTTTCAGTGTGAATGATGTCTTATTTCCCTTTTATTGACAGCGGTCCAGGCTGCTATTCTGTCTGGTGACAAGTCTGAGAATGTTCAGGATCTGCTGCTGCTTGATGTCACCCCTCTGTCTCTGGGTATTGAGACAGCTGGTGGCGTCATGACTGTTCTGATCAAACGAAACACAACCATTCCCACAAAGCAGACCCAAACCTTCACCACCTACTCTGACAACCAACCCGGTGTGCTCATCCAGGTGAGAGTTTGGATGGTATTTTGGGGTTCTCCTGGTTGTTCGCTGTGATGAAGTTGATTCCTATGTCATTCGTAGTTTCCACCAGAGGTTGAAAGACCAGAGATGGCCCAAGTACCTTCCTTGGATGTCTGAGCGAGCACAGAGCTGACCTACTGATTATGTCATGTTGTGTCAGTGAAAATGGTTGTCAAATAATAGGGGATTATGTCAAGTGTTTGTAACTTGTGATGTTTATACAGGTCTATGAAGGTGAAAGAGCCATGACCAAGGACAACAACTTACTGGGCAAGTTTGAGCTGACCGGCATTCCCCCAGCACCCCGTGGTGTTCCCCAGATCGAGGTGACCTTTGACATTGATGCCAACGGCATCATGAACGTCTCTGCAGTTGACAAGAGCACTGGCAAGGAGAACAAGATCACAATCACCAATGACAAAGGTACAAGGGGGAATTTTACTGGGGGTTCAAAAGTATAGTCGCCTTCTCTAGATGCCATGAGTATAGGAGTATCCTCCAAATCTGAAATGTTGAATGCAAACAGGTCGTCTCAGCAAGGAGGACATTGAGCGCATGGTCCAGGAGGCAGAGAAGTACAAGGCTGAGGATGATGTGCAGCGCGACAAGGTGTCCTCCAAAAATGCCCTGGAGTCCTACGCCTTCAACATGAAGTCCACTGTGGAGGATGAGAAGTTGCAGGGCAAGATCAGTGATGAGGACAAGCAGAAGATCCTGGACAAGTGCAATGAAATAATCAGCTGGCTGGACAAGAATCAGGTGAGCACATTTCCATTGCATAAACGGTCTTGAGCTTTGCTATTTCGTATTCCTTTTTGAAGTATTCATTGTAAATGGATAGAAATGTGTTGCCTAACTCAAATATTTTAGCAAATATCTGGTTTAGCAAAAAATGTAAACCATGCAAGGCACCTGAGAACATAATCAAATATATAATGTGATGTACCATAATTCTTTGATGTTGACTGCCATTTTGTATCTCAGACTGCAGAGAAGGAAGAGTTTGAGCATCAACAGCAAGAGCTGGAGAAGGTGTGCAACCCCATCATCACAAAGCTGTACCAGAGTGCTGGTGGTATGCCAGGGGGAATGCCAGGGGGAATGCCAGGGGGAATGCCAGGTGGAATGCCTGGAGGGTTCCCAGGGGCTGGTGGTGCACCCACTGGTGGTGGTTCCTCAGGGCCAACTATTGAGGAAGTTGATTAAAGATAATGTAACATTGAAACAAGAAATCTGCAACTCCAAGGGCACAAATTGTAAGCCGAAGCTGGACATTGGCTGATCATTATTTATTGAAACGGAAAAATAGCTGCTATGTTTGTTCTCAATACTTGAATATGCACACTGTTGACACTGTAGTGTAATGCAGTGGAAGTTATCCCAATCAGGAGTTCCAGTGAATAAAAAAAAAAAAGTATTAAATGCTGAACTTGTTTTAATTTGATAGTGTATGCATGTTCACTCTTTCATTTCCACTAGCATTGTAATCGTGGAAACACTATTGTCTTTCCATTCATTTCACTCATGGTGCATTAAGCAATAACACATTTGGTTACATATGAACATTTTTGATTGTTTATTGCTTCAAAGGTAAACGCTGACAAGTGAAATTACTGCAGTTTGTGTATGAAAGGATATTTGAGGCATTTAAAATCTATGAATACCTGCCAACTTCACTATGTCAGTATTTTGGTCTAAAGCTAGACCATATTCAAAACTCAATCCGCTTGTACAGCAAAAATTTTCCAGACACTATACACATTTTATTGCATTCATTAAATTATCTGTTTAAACCTCATACTGGTACAGCAGTGCAGTGGTCTTAGGTTGCATGGGCCAAAGAACAGGGTTACAACTAAAAAATAATTTCTTGAATTTGGTAACATGTCGAGGAACATAACTGTAAAAGCTATTTGGGGTGTATTTATCTTGCTCTAAACTCCAAATTGACCATCCTCTAAATATGGCATGGTCTGCATCTATTGCCACACTGGGTGGCTGAAAACCGTGTACTAGCACACATACTTCAATCCTATGTTAGTATGCACTAGGTCTTGCATACTAAGACGGTATGAATTGCTAGTGCATAATGTTTTGGTTACTTAACCGGGCCATAGAATTGCGGCCGTCAATTAACGCATAGCCTACAAACAACCTCATATTTACAAAACTCCCAATATTCATGAATGTGTTATCCATGGCCACAATAAATCAAAATATTGATATTGTAACGGAATGGTGGCTTTTGGGGTAACCTTGATATGTTTTTTTTCATTGCTTTCAGTTTCTGCCACTTAATGTCTTCATATATATTTTCTTAATCCACCAACAGTTCCACAAGCCCCATATAGTTTACCCGCTCTATGGCTCCCGTTTGAATGCAGCCTCCGGGGATCGCTACAATATAACAGGGTTATAAAATCTGTGATCCTCAGCTGAAAACGAACTGAAGAATGCGACCACAGACTATTAGAGCACAGCTCCAGCTTGGAGACTGGCTAGGAGGGAGTTGCTGTAATCCAGGCGGGAAATGACGAGCGCCTGGACTAGGAGCTGGGTGGCTTTCTCCGTCAGATGACGGATACGGCGTATACTGTAGAGGAAGAACCTGCAGGTTCTGGCAGTGGAGGACACGTGGAGCCAGGGTGAGGTGGTTATCAAGAGTCACTCCAAGATTCTTGGCCGTATGGGAGGAGGATACTACAAAATCCTCTACAATCAGTGAGAGGTCGATTGTCGGAGAGAACTTAGTAGGGACGTAGAGAAGCTCAGTCTTGGCCAGATTAAGCTTCAGGTGGTGGGAAGTCATCCACGCAGAGATATCAGCCAAGCAGGCAGAGATCTGTGTGGTGACCTGGGTATTGGTGGGGGAAGGAAAGAAAAGAGTTACATACACTCAGGGAGCTTTATTAGGTCATTATTAGGCTTATTTTTTAGACTTATTGGTCTCCTGCTGCTGTAGCCTATCCACTTAAGAGGTTTGATGCATTGTGTGTTCAGAGATGCTCTTCTGCATACTACTGTTGTAATGTGGTTATTTGCGTTACTTTTACCTTTGTCAGCTTTGATCAGTCTGGCACTTCTCCTCGGACCTCTCTCAACATGTGTTTTAGCCCGTAGAACTGCCGCTCACTTCGACAGTTCTCTGCAAACTCTAGAGACTGTTGTGCATAAAAATCCCAGGAGATCATCAGTTTCTGAGATACTCAATCCACCCTGTCTGACACCAGCAATTATTCCACAGTCAAAGTCACTTAGATCACATTTCTTACCCATTATGACATTTGGTCTGAAACAGCTGAACCTCTTGACCAGGTCTATGGTTTTATGCCTTTAGTTGCTGCCACGATTGGCTGATTAAACAAATTGTAGCAAAACGTTTTTGTTAACCAGAAACGGTGGTGCGTTGAACATCCTGTTGCAAACCATGGGCAGATTCCGACTACACCCCCGACACGCCCACTAAATGGGAACAAACCTACCTCAAAGCCTGTTGCAAAATGTTGCGCACCGTTGGGAGAAAACATAATTCAACACAGAAACCGTAGAAAAACATTTCTAGATTGAACATGCCCCAGGTCTACCTAATAAAAGTGCTCAGTAAGTGTGTAATATGTAACCAACTGGCAAATCTGTACCGGTTTGAAATTCTCTCTATATAGGGTAGCCCTTTACAGTACAATGACCTTCTAGCAGTGCATTAGCTTTGCAAATACCATATCATTTATTGGCATATGTATTTACTTAATACACAGTATCAATATTTAGTAAGTAGTGCAAGTGATTGTCAACCATTTCATTGTTTTACACAGTTAATAGGCAAATGTATAAACACTTAACTACAGAATTTAACCCAATCAAACGACAAAAGGTATTTTTGTCATTTAATTAAAACATTCAAATCAAGAAGTATTACTAATGAGTAAAACATGCAAAGAGATGCATGTAAAAAAAAATTTTTAGTTCACCAACAAGATTTAATTCGTAAAATGAATCTTAACCACAGGCTTGCAAGAGTCTACTTGGAAGGCTGGTCGAAAAAATAATCCTACGTTTGACATTTAGTACAAATTTTATCGGTAGGTTGTTTCGGTTCAGGCGCGCATGCGCCCATCTTCAGGCTTTGTTTACACTTGTGACACGCAGCAAAAAACAAAAACAAAAAACACACGGTTTATTCGCTCGTTAATAGTACGGGACATTTATTAACGAAACAATTCGAACAGTTTGATTACAAATTAAACTGATATCATAACTGAGTTAACCTCAAATCTTACAATTCCACAAAAATAGTTAATGTAGGCTATACAACATTGAAGTTAAATAAAAATCAATTGGTCCATAAACAAATGAATCCTGTCAATACCGTGCAGACAAGTGTCAGCATTTGTTTTCGGTTAGCTTTTGCGGTCTATAAAGTAGGCCTGTGGACGTACTGGTGTGTCGACCGCTTTGCAGGCCTCTCTTCAAATAAACATTCACCGCAAAGTGCAACGTGGCCTACTTTTAAAACTAGTGCGAAATGTCCAAATAGTTAATGTCCGAAAATAATTGTATAGCAAGACGTGTAGAGTTCAATTTAAAATGACAAGTGGCTGAAGTCTATTTGCTGGCGCCCCCAAAACGAGTTCGATAGAAAGGCCAATTAACATGGGCCGTTAGGCAGTCACGGAGGAACAGCTCTTGATATTGACGTGGGTGGCTCTGGATAAACTTTGGTTACTTGCTCTTTGCCGGCTTCTCGGTTTTCTTGGGCAGCAGCACAGCCTGGATATTGGGTAAAACTCCACCTTGAGCGATGGTTACGCCGCCTAAAAGCTTGTTCAGCTCCTCATCGTTGCGGACAGCCAGCTGCAGGTGACGAGGGATGATCCTCGTCTTCTTGTTGTCTCTGGCAGCGTTACCAGCCAATTCCAATATCTCAGCGGTCAGATATTCCAACACGGCAGCCAGGTAAACGGGAGCCCCAGCACCGACTCGTTCTGCGTAGTTACCTTTGCGCAACAATCTGTGAACACGGCCCACTGGGAACTGTAGCCCGGCACGAGAAGAGCGAGATTTTGCCTTAGCCCGGGCTTTACCACCAGTTTTACCCCTGCCAGACATATTTTTAGATTGAGACGTACACGGAATTTATGACTAGTGTGCACACCCCGCACTTCACCAACCACCTCATTTATTTTAATATAAATTCGGAAGGATTGTGTATTTATACTCAATGTGCTCTCTTGATTGGTTAAAATAAGTAGTAGGCATCCATCCAATGGTAGTACTCAGACAACGGAAAGGCAGCTCACAGAAGGCCAATCGAAATGAGCTTAGTTTGAGTTTAATTTGCATAGCAATACTATAAATAAAGGACAGCAGGGCGGTGTCGTAAGAGTGATTACGGGTGACAGGCAAATTGTTGTGGCATACAAAGATACACAATCAAGAGAAAAATGCCGGAGCCTGCTAAGTCTGCCCCCGCCCCGAAAAAGGGATCAAAAAAAGCGGTCACAAAGACCCAGAAGAAAGGAGACAAAAAACGGCGCAAAACTAGGAAAGAAAGCTATGCGATTTACGTGTATAAAGTGTTAAAACAGGTCCACCCGGACACCGGCATCTCCTCCAAAGCAATGGGCATCATGAACTCGTTTGTCAATGACATTTTCGAGCGTATCGCAGGCGAAGCTTCTCGCTTAGCCCATTACAACAAGCGCTCAACCATCACGTCACGCGAGATCCAGACCGCTGTGCGACTGCTGCTGCCTGGAGAGTTGGCCAAGCATGCCGTGTCTGAGGGTACCAAGGCTGTAACCAAGTACACCAGCTCCAAGTGAACTGACCGTCCATACGATGTCATCGAGAAGCCGATGGTTGACCCATCCGCCCAATGGCGGAGAAGGATGGCTATCTTACCCACGTACTTGTTACTGAGAACGCTACTGGAAAACATTACGCAAGCCTTGTTTCGCTCACTAAGTATGAATGAACTCTCCTTGTTGCGGCTATTTGCTTGCTGAGTAGATGTGCACTGCTTTTGCTCATTATGCGTCCAAATTCCGTTAATTTAAGACATGCCGCCTTTAACTGTGACGTTCATCATTGCATGTACGTGTATGGTTGCAGATGCGAGAGCAATCTGAGCTGTTGGTCCCTCGAAGGAAATTTGATAGGCTTATATAGCCTAGGGCATTTAATTTCCCCAGTTTTTGCCTTCATCCTCCGAAGGACTTGCCCATTTTGAAGGTTTCCCCTCAAATGGTGTAAAATGCTGACGGCAATGTCAATATCGTTGTTTAATGTGCCGTTAAATATTGTATGTATATAAACTCATGTCTTAACTCCTGAGATGTTTTTATTTTTCGCTACTGTGTAATAAAATCTACCTTGATTTAAAATTCTAAAACGTGTCATTTTAATGTTAAGGTGACTAAGCCTTGATTTCAGCATCCGCTTGCATGTCTAGGCTATTCATTAAAAAATTCTGGTATCGTGTTATATATTCTCAAGTGTCCTTAAAATTAGGGCAGTCATTCCGACCAAAGGACACATTGTTCTGTGATTTCATCCTGATAATACAAAACACAATGGGTGGGATACCACTATCACCGATTGGCGACATATTAAAGCATTTTGCCTGCGGGAGGGGAGTGAGGAAAGTGGAAACCAACGCGTGATCTTCTGAATAGGCGTTGACGTTTATGGGAACAAATATTAAATGCACTGAAGAGATTATGATGGGGCATAATGCGTATTGTGTACATGTGTGGTAATAAAACCTTGAACAAAACTAGTATAATTTCCCTGACCTGACATTCTGAGGCTGATCCCTTTTCCCTGCTTGGAACCTAATATTTTGTTTGTTTGCAAAGTAGCTTACAATTTGCTTTACTGTAACGTAACACTGTCTTTTAGGCATAACAGGGGCTACATGTGAGTAATCGTTATTTAAAAAATACTTGTGTAACAGGCTTGGAGTGGGGCAAATGACAAGACCTTTCAAAGTGCACCCTTATGTGCACCAGATGATGGTGATCAAAACATTTCAATTTCTTATGAGTCTAGTCTCAGGTACAGGATATAGCCTACACTCAGTGAGCAGTTTATTGGACTTATTTTTTTAGACTTGTAAAAGTCATCTGCTGCTGTAGCCTATCCACTTAGAGGTTTGACATGTTGTGTGTTCAGAGATGCTCTTCTGCATACCACTGTTGTAATGTGTTACCGTCACCTTCCTGTCAGCTTTGACCAATCTGGCCATTTCTTTTTTTTCAGTGGCAGTTTTCTTGTGAGATTTGGAAACTGCAGACCAGTGGTTCAGATGTGAAAATGAAAATGAGCAAGAACTCCTACTGTATAGAGGTACAATGGCTTGTCACTGGGGAAGTACCTTTCACCTTTCAGCATAGTATTCTAAAGTACAAATATGGCCAAGTACAGGAATACAGGACCCCTACCCTTGCCAAACAAGTGTTCTGAGTGAAACTGTGGGAAAGTATCATCATCTATGAATATTTGGATGCAAGGGAATCATTGGCAGGAACCCGGATCTTTAACAAACAATATTTAACATGAACGCACACATACACACAAAAGTAAGAAATGACAGAATACATCGGCGAGCAGCAATAAACAATATAAAAAATCTGAAAAGCCAGCAAAAATCAAAGCAATCAATATCATAATTTGACAGAGAATACCTGGATAATCTGCCAAATGCAAATAATGTAATGTAATGTTCTCAAAGAGCTTAAATGCAGGGGCCCTATAAAAAATGACTATATCAACATTCCTCAAAATAGTCAGATGAGAACAAAATCGCTTCACTATTGTGCTAGTCAATTCATTTATAACAAATGCTATTCATTTAAGAAAAATAGCTGTCAGCGTGGTGGATACGATGGTGCCTGGTTTCTTCTGCCAGCGATTGTAATCAGTAATCTCTTCTCGCCATCTTCTCGCCTATTTTGGGAAATGGACTGTGGTCATTCAAAGGAGATTCAAAGATGGATAGTTTTTATTTTTGCCTCTGCAAATGTCAATGTGCACAAGCACAAGGAAGCAACCAGACAGTGACATTCCCGGGCTGCTGATGGATTATGAGAGGCAAATGTCTACATGTTCAGTATCACCATGGAAACCCCTTGATCGCAGCAATGTATCAAAACGTGAAATTGTGTCTTTTGAGCCTCTATGCGATGTGTGTGCGCATGCACATGTGTGATAAAATGAACATATGACGAAATCTCACAGATGTAGATCTTACTACTATTTGCTGTAGAAATCAAAATGGCCTCAGTTTAGTTTCATAGTCTGATATTCAGTTACACAATATAGACAATGTAGAAAATAGTGAAATTAAGGGTATATTACATGCAAAAGTGATATATATGGATGAATACCAGTGATAGGGAAAAAAAAAAACAATAGGTATCCCAGACATGACACAGGATACTAAACATACAAGACATCAATGGCTGTTTAATCTGCTCATGTTGCACTCTTGGCTTCCCGGTGTTTTCTCATAACCATTTGCTTTGTTTCCAGTGTCCCCTTTCACGCCTATTCACCGGAAAGGAGGACAGCATAAATACCAGTGCTTCCAAAAGAGCAAACAGGAGACATTGCAAGACAGGAGGCAAGGGAAGATGACATCGACCAGCCTAAGGTACCTAACCTACCAAATTACCAAATAATTATATTTAAACATGATGCAATTATCTTTGAATCACTGTAGTTTAACTTGCTTAGATTTTTCAAAGGGGAGTGAACAAGTTTAACCTGTTGACTTGGATATTGTAAATACCAACCAAGATAGCCAATATTATTTTATAAGTACAAGGATGTTGAAATACAGTAGCTTGACTTGAAGGGATAGTCGATAGTCTCCTCTCTTTGTGATTTTTAAAATAGTATTCAGAAAAACTGAGAAGGTTACAAAAAGGAAGGGATTACAGTACAGAAAGTGCTCTAGTCGAGAATCCCCGCATAAGGGGGGATTTCAATATGGGTTGAGAGCGTATATGGGTATGAACTGCTGAACAGATACCATTGCTACCTTGATAAAGGTGTACTGTTGAACCAGTACTTTTTAATCACTTGGAGAGAAGTTCATTTTAATTGATTCACTTTTGAGAGGGGGCTACCCCAAAAGTCTGTACCAGATTGGTTCCGGAAATGCTAGATATGCCGGATAATGATATTCCAAATCACTGTTCTAGAACTTGCTTTGCTTTCAGTTACCAGTAGTGATTACTACACGTCGTTAGAATGTCCAGTTAAGAACATTCTAATCACATATTTCTGATCACAAAAAAGCAATAGAATGATTCTTATAAACAAGGTGATGTTTCCACATAGTTCCTCCATATATCTCTATGTCAGGAAAGTATGTATGGGAATAATTTTATTATTGAACAATGAAGAAAACAGACCAATAATTATGAATCTAATGAGTCATTTTAAATGTAATCTATGGCACCAAGGTAATATATTTTCTGTTTACTGTTTTATGTGTAGCAGTTTCTTCTGGATATTTAATGATATTACACATGATATAATGTCATTTTAATTCATACTTTCATCCATTTAGTCTGGCCTGAGATGATGGATAAATATAAGTAAAAAAGCTTGTGACTATCAAGGTCAGCGAGTGCCTGATTTCTGATATCTGGGTTTTGTCCTCCTACTTGCAGCTCGAGGACAATGTGGCTGGCTCTGCTTTGGATTTTGTATCATTTTTGCCCGATTGTCCAGGGTCAAGGCCTGGCTACATGTATCGTAGATGAAACATACAGGAAACAAAGTGAGCTTCTTACAACCTAAATCATTCTCTTTAAATTGGTCATAGGAGAGTGAGGTTTCATCAACCTTAAAAATTTGACGGAGCTACAATGGCCTGTCAGTTTCTGACTTGTCTGAACCCATCTCATAGCAAAACACAATCATTCACTTACATTGCTCAATAGCCCCTCCGATTTCTGGTTTCATGAAGTCTCACTCTGCTGACTCTGCCTTACATCATAATGCACTCATCCTCTGCTTCCCATTTCATAATGTCTCACACAGGAAATGACCCTCCAACCAATAGGAAATTAACTGGATATAACCGATTATCTAAATACCCGTTGACAGTGGTTGTTGGCACAGTATCACATCTGTTCTGGAATCCATTTTACCCACTTACTCTCAATGTATAAAGTTGTTAAGAACGTGCCTGTTAACTGTGCCGTCGCGCGGCATTGTGTGTTTCTCCTCAGCCGACGCTGACATCCAGGTGACCTGTGGCACAGCGATAATGGACCTGAGCATCCTAATATGTCCAGTCTATTTCGATGGGTACAATGAAACACTTATGGCCTTAAATGCTAAGTATGACAAGCCTGAGTGTCACGGGACCCCTGACTGGTCAGTCAACCCCCCCGTCTTACGATTTAAACTCCCCATCTCTGAAGATGGCATTTCTGCCTGTTCTAGCAAGATGAAGGTATGTGATTGATATGAATGGATTTGTCTTTTAGTTCAGTGACTATGGTAGAAAGATACAGTGTTGTAAAAACAGATTTGACCCCTTCCCAATTTCCTCTGTTATTTACCTAATTTAATTGATAATTAGATTCAGCTGAACACAACCAGGCTTGACTGCATCCAGCCCTATTGAATCTGAACCTCACTCATACTGAATATAGTAAAATAGTCACCAAAAAGGTTCTACAAATATGCTATGCCATGAAGGAAATTCCAGAAGAGATGAGAAAAAAGGTTATTAAAATACAGTATATTAGTCTGGAATGGGTTACAAAGCCACCAAATGACAGTGAGCACTATTATCCCCACAAGGATGAATACATGGAACAGTGATAAACCTTCCCAGGAGTGGGTGATCAGCCAAAAATGTATTCAAGTGCGCAGTGACAACTCTTCCAGGAAGTCTCAATAGATCCTAGAAGAACATCCAAAGAACTGTAGGCTTCTCTAGCCTTAGCTAATGTAAGTGTTCATGTCTCCACAATAAGAAAGAGACTGAACAAGGGGGACTGGGATTCATGGGAGAGTAGCAAGGCCCTGCTTACCAAACAAAACATCAATGCTCATCTCACGTTTGCAAAAAGCCTTTGGAAACTTTTGGATGACACAGGTCCATTATGTCTGGTGTAAAGCAAATGCAGCATTTCACAGTAAGAACATTATACGAGCAGTCAAACTTGGTGGTGGTGGTGGTAGTGGTGTAATGGTGTTGGTATGCTTTGCTGTCTCGGGCTTGGACAACTTCAACTTCATTGAAGAAACCATGAATTCTGCTCATGTAAATGAAAGATTTTGGTTTTTGATTTGTAATAAATTAGCACAAATCTTTTAAAAAAACATGTTTTCACATTGGCATTTTTGGATGTTGAGTGTAGACTGATGGGCAAGAAATATTTTAGCGATGAAGTTTACAACACAATAAAGCGTGCAAAAAGTGAAAGGGTCTGCATACCTTCTAACGCCAGTGTATCTATGAACCATATAACCTGATGCTTTGCTAAGCCACAAAACGGATTTTGTTGGAGGTCTCTACTGGTTTCAGGTTAATGGACTTTTGTCCATTGTCCCTTTCTCCGGAAAACAGATCACGCATCAAGTTGGCACAGGCGATTTTTCAGACTATTCCAGCGTTCAATATGTTAACATCTCTGGAATAATCAATTCTGTGGATCCCAGTGCTGGCACCATCACTTACCGAGAAGAGATGATGTATATCTTCTCCTGTCGGTATCCACTCCAATACCTCATCAACAACACTCAGATGAGTGTGTGAGTACCCCCTTTTCATTTTAAATGCTGGCACAAACATCGTCCTGCTCCAGTTATCCCTTGTTGGTAACACAAGACCAGTTTTGTCAAACACACCTGCCTTAATGACACTACTACTAACAACTTTACCTTTTTTGTGTGTGTGTTTGTGAATTCCAGAAGGCACTATGTGAATTCCAGTGTGTTTGTGGATAATTAGCTGGCAATCCAAAACCTGGCAAAAGGCACAGTTTAGGATGTAATAGATTGGTGTCACATCTACCACTAGCCTCCGTTTTGGAAATATTTTGCATGCATTATGGACAACAGTATGCTTTTGTTTGCCAAAGTCATTAGCTGCTCGCTGAAACCCAGCCGATGTTCTGTCTCAGCTTTCCCTCATTGTTGGTATAATTCTAACAGCAATTCTGCTTTGAAACAGATCTGGGGTGAGTATAGCAATCAACGACAACAACGGCACGTTTATCAGCACCCTCAGCATGCAGCTATACGAGGTAAGCAGAGCTCCCAGCAATGTGTCTGTAGGGTAACACTAGCAGGGCTGTTGAAACAATAATACCTATGGCACTCATGGTGACCTACCTTGTAATCGTGAGGTTATTAGTAGGTGGAAATCCGTCAAGACTCTAGCCCCTGAGAAGAAAGATTTTGGTACCTGGTTATTGATGGAATTATATGTTGGCAAGGGTTCTGCAACCCTGGTCCTGCTGCCACGTGATTGGCTGATTGGATAATCGCATGAATATCCTGGTCTGTCAGGTATTCCTAATAAAGTGTTCAGTGAGTGTACATCAACATTTAAAAATGAAAACATTTTCCCTTATGTTGCCCCAACATTATCCCAGCAGACCATCCCCCCCCTGTTAAATAGATAGAACATTGAAACATATCAACATTCAGCCTGTCTAATAAGCCCCATGTAATGAAAAAAGAGAACACTATGTGGCTTTCCATGACCAGGATTGCAGATTAGTGGGTGTTCCTGTTCTGAGGCTGGGGGCGATATTCATTACCTTTGCCTGGTGGATTTTTAGGATGAATCCTATGAACAACCCCTCCAGATGCCTGATGAAGGACTGAAGCTGAAGAGAAGGATTTTTGTGGAAGTCAAGGCTTCAAACCTCACAAAAAAGTACTTTTTAACCTTTTTAGCTGAACCCCAGGAATCATGTTATAGTCCTGTCATCGTCTACACAACAAGCCTTTGATTAAACTGCTTTGTGGTGAATGGTGTTCATAAACTTCATAAGCCAGTCGGCCGTTTGCATGTTCTGTTCTGCATGTATACGTACACACAGACATACCTGTTGTTTGTGTATTGACTAACTGGATTCAAGAATGTAAGTTCAGGGCACTCCTTTTCAATGGAACTCTTTGTTTCCAAGGTTTAATGTACTTCTGGACCGATGCTATGCAACAACCCGTCCCATTCCATCCAATAGCACCTACTATGACCTGTTTGTGGGGTAAGTCAATTTGCCCAATGCCAATGCACCAATTTGAAATTGAATATATTGATGGCCCACTCACAAACAGACCGCAGGCATAACCTCAGCTAAGGTGTTCTCGCCACACCCAGGGCAAAGGGCATGCCCTGTTATGATCACCTGCAATGAGTTGAGGAACAAGCCATATTTAATCATTGGATTTGAAGTGCACTGAATACATCTATGATATACCGTATGCATAACTAAAGCCATCTTAATAAACTTTAAATTAAAAACTACTTCCCTCAATTAAAAATTTCTGGCCTCCTTTTAATAATTTTCTTTTTACTCTGATTTATCAGTATTTGGTCTTAAATTCTGTTATCTCAGTACTCTCAGTACATGATTATGTCTTGGTACAGGTGCAACCGTGATGGACAGACGGTTATGGCGATTAACGGTGATGAACAGAAGGCACGCTTCTCCTTTGAGGCCTTCCGATTTGTGGAGCACAAGGACCAGACTGTATCCACCTTCTACTTGCACTGTGCCACCAGGCTCTGCGAACTGTCCTCGTGTGCCTCCCTACGGCCGGTAAATCACAATGCCGATACGCACACCCAGACACTGATCCAGCCAACAACGGTTCACTGGTTCACTCCTATTTGAGCCCATGAAAAAATAGCATGTTACAATTCTCTGGTGGTCTGTCTGTGAGGAATTACAGATTATGTTTAACTAAGAATTCATTACAATTATAAAAAAGATATTTAATTAACCTTGAATCCAATTCCAGCTGTTTTTTTCTCCAAAGTCATGAAATGAATAATTAGTGCAACTGATTGGCTAGACTGTCTTCACATTTGACTTCCAAGTAAAGTTTTTGGCCCTCAGGGAGCATGATTTGTGTAACAGGGGTCTTCGTTTTTTAATCCATCAAGGCATGCCTGATCTAAGACCTAAGGCAAGCCAAAAAAGCATTATCAGGAATCGGCTCTCCTGAGAAAGTATTTTTGGGAGAAAAATATGAAACATACTTCAGTGTGATAATTCTTCAAAAGCTTGCATAAACTGGCAGAAGTGGGTGAGATGATACAGTGTATCATTAGGTGCGCTAGTAATCCAAAAATTACAGAAGCAAACCTGCCAATTTTCATGCAGTTAGGTTACTTAGCACTAAATATTTGATTAGAGACTGAACTGTAAAGCATGTTCCATTTAAATTCAGTCCTGTCAACCTCCACTCAAGCAGTTCTTGCACTTCCATTCATTACAGGAAGACACAAGCAATTCTCCTCTCTGAAAGCAATGCAAGACTTCAAAGATAAATCTCAAATACCAATTCTACAGGGTGCTCCTGTCTCAAATGCATCTGTGTGATCGAGCATCTCATCCGTAGCATCTCTTTCGGGTGCTACAACAAACATTATGGGAAGGATATTGATTCCCTGCCAATGTTGTTCAACCTATATTCTCCCATGCCACAGAACTGCTCTGCTGCAGTCGTCCCCAGGAGGAAACGAGCATTGGAGACGGAGGAAGAAACATCGGTGAGCGACGTGGCCATGGTCTCCTCGGGCCCAATCACAACCCAAGTGGACAACGGTAAGATGGAGAAAATGTCAGGCAAACCCCTCACTGCTTTTTCAATGCTCATGTCAGCTCTTTGCACACATGTACTGGGCCATGTCTCTGTGGAAAGTGGCTTTCTGATTTAGTGGTAAATTAGCCAGGACTGAATCAAATTGTGCTGTTTGGAGAGAATCCTAAATGACTTAACTCAGGTACTTAATTTGATAGCCTCAGTAAACCTTCACTATAATTTGACCACTTAAAATTCCCTGGATAGGAGAATGACTTTATTTTCTCTCACCCCATGTAGGTGGCCATGTAGCAATGGCTTCCCAAGGTAAGCGTTTTCCCTCAAACTTGTTGAATTTATTTATCCTACTCCTTATCACTACTGCACATAAAGTTAAGCTTTCGCAACATTTGGTATGAGTAAAGTTGTATTGTGCTTGGATTTGCATTTGGAAAGGTTTGCCAAAAAGTTAATACAAACATTCAAAAGGTCTACTCCTTGGATGGGACCCACGATTAGGTTTCACAGGGCGATGGACAACTGACACTAAGGAAGGTAAACAATCAGTTGGCCCAGGATGACCACACCTCACCTCACAATAGTGACCCCCGCTGGTCAATCAGGAGCCTGCAGTCCACCCATTGAGCTTCAAATGAAAGGTGTTCCTCAGACTCATGTCTGTGCGACCCCAACCTGTAGACTGCATTGTGGAACTGCTGTACATTAGCCCTTTCAGTCCCAAGAGTGCCTTATGGCAGTCTCTACCTTATACCCTTTCAGCCAATCAAAATGAGCGCTATACTATTGTTTTGAGCCCCTGATTAAAGCCCTACCAAAATTTTCTTAACCAAAGCCAAAATCCCTTTGGATTTGGGTGGGGCCATTTGGGCTTGTGACTGAAAGGATTAAAAACATGGATGCATTTTTCTGCTGTTGAGTACAAATGACTTTACCAACATGCTTAGCGTCCCTCCTGTGTGTGCGCGTTATCCCCCCAGCAGGCACCGAGAGAGGACACCAGATCATCAAGGGTGTGTCTGTCGCCGTGGGGATCCTGGGCACGCTCTGCGTCGTCTTGGTGCTCTTTATCGTTTACCGGATTTACTCCTCTAAAAGAAGGGACGAACAGAAGAGGCCTTTCAACTAGCGACAGCTTCAAATCTGAGAAAGGGACCACGGCAGTGACTGTTTGATGGAGTCAATGAACAAAATAAAAAGGATCTGCTTTCATATTCATAGTTCAAGATTGCATGCATCGTATACCATAGCATGATAGTCTGTTTTAAGATAAACTCACTTACTGGAATCAAGGACTGCATATCTGTCTCCTGTATACTTTATGTAATGGGGCTCTGTTTATTGGGATTGTACAACCACACAAAGGTCATATCAGTGTATATTTGGGGGGTTGTGGCATCTGTTAAAAAACGGCCACTAAATGTACAGTATTGGCATTAAGATCAAGGTTTTCAGAATACGTCCTTTTGTGAATGGGGTTATATAGGGGTAATTTTCAATGCCATCATACATACTCAAACTTTAATATTACTCCTGTTGAATAGACTACAGGCTTTACTCCGTTTTCTTTTCTGTCAAAAACTGGTGTATAAAAGATTAATGGCTACAAAACTTTAAACAATCTCATTTCATTTACAGCATGAAAAAAATATTTTTAATAAAAAGTAAAAATAGTACATTCTTTACTTCATTGACTGTATTCCCCACTTCTACCCTACCTTCCTTCTGTTATGGCACTTTCACAAGCACTTAATTGTGCATCTAGCAGCGACTTAAAGCAATTCTTAAGTAAAAATTTCCTTTTTTAATTAGACAGTGGAAGTAAAAATATCTGTTCATAATGGTGTGAAGGGCAATTATCAGAACCGTGCCACTGTCCAACAAACACTTGCACTTAAAACAGACCTAACAGAATCATAGCATCAGCTTAGAGTTCCTCAAGTCAGCAAAAACATGCAAAATAAAACTAAAAAAAAAAGAGACTTTATTAACATTTTTTTTTTTGGAACAAAAACATTGACACCCTCTCCCCTCCCAACACCACAACGAGCTCTACATGTCCAGACAGGACTGCATCAAAGTGAAGTGTACGGAACCAGCAGTGAGTTTTCAAAACCTATTTATGTATTCCTTTTGAGCAACACGAGGGATGTGGGAGGGAATCTGGTCATCTGAAGTCAGTGCAGTCAAGCTCGTCCTGAAAATGCGAATTCACAGAAATACCACAGTAAACTCCAAATTGCACACAGCTGATTGAAAAGGCATACAATATTATATGGAGCCAAACTGAAGAGGAAAAAATGCAATAGAAGGTACCACACAACAGAACAAATCATGTATAAATCATGCAAAAATATTCTCAACTTGAAGAGAGACTTGGGGAGTGGGGTGGAGGGGGTAGGGGTAATTATTGTGTTGACGAGACTAATACCCTTTGGTATTGCACTCGTTTCAGGTTCAGTTGAAATGGCACAAAACTACAAAGGTTTAAAGTTGAAAACAATTTCAAATAAGTTACTAAATTTTTGTCTGAGGTACATTGTAGTATTTCTTTTAATTTTTTTTTTTTTTTTAAGATGGAGGCAAATGTCTGAAATATCAAACACTGATTCTCCTCCAATATCCCTCCAATTTTATCCCCACATCCTGCAGTAGCTTCCTGCAGTTTGTATAGCTGCAAAGTGTTACATTCTCTCCTGTGGAAGCAGACTGCACTGCACACTGCACATGGTTTCACCGAGGTGCTGATGGGAAATGATGTGCAGAGCAGTTGAATTCTTAGGCTGTGGCCTTCACCTCCCATCAGCAGAGCTGCAAACACTGCAACAATTCTTCCATTTAACTGCTGTACGCACGTGTCAGAATGGAATTCTATTTCATAATGTCCAGAATTCCCAATGGTCACCTAGAAATTCTTACACCAAAAATGCCCCATCAAAAAAAAGGAAAAGAAAGAAGCCCCTTGCAAACACATTAATTCAACAATTCAATCCCCCTTTCCTAACAAGTGATAACTTCATCATTCTGTCACATAATCCTCAACTTAGTCCATTGCCTGTCATTGCTGAAAGTTTTTGTGACCCTGTTTAATCGTTGGACACATGGAAAATATAAGAGGTCTAAAACTTAGGACAAATTGCCATTCTTTGTGCGTATACTGGTTATCGTAGCATGATCAGAGCTGAGGCTACAGACAGACTTGTGAGAAGAGACCACTCAAAACATTTCTGCTTTCCACAACTCACTGGCCCTCACTCTTCCCTTGTTCCTAACGGGGACATCAAGATTCTCCGATGCATTATATAGAAATAAACATTACAAAGATTATCAATTTGTAGAAGGCCCAAAAATAAAATTAAATGATTATTTAAAAAAAGAAAAGAAAAAAAAGTTCAGGAACAGCAATATCTGTGGTATGCTTAGGCTCCTAAGTGCTCTTCTTAACGGTCTCGCATACGTTTGCAGGGGAGAGGGACAGATGGAAGTATCCAAGAGACAAAATGAGGGCAATTCAAGTTTGAGAGCCCTAAAAAATGTACACCTAAAGGGTTCTCCAAACTGATCCAATGACACATGGTGCTTTAAATTAGTTGAAAGGGGGGGCAGGAATTAAAGTTGAACAATTGTCAATAAATACAATGGATTTTGTTTTTCCTCCAAGAGTTCTTATAATTCATCTCCCAAATGGTTTTCGGATTTATTGTTCTCAGATGGTTCTGAAAGAAAAGAAAGAAAGAAAGAATATATATATACATAAGCCAGTTCATGTAAACACTCAACAAATGTGAGATGTTGCCAATGAACAATTATCAGGATTTCACCAGAATTTCTTAACCAGGCGGCAAATGGT
This sequence comes from Conger conger, assembly GCF_963514075.1. Classification (NCBI taxonomy): domain Eukaryota; kingdom Metazoa; phylum Chordata; class Actinopteri; order Anguilliformes; family Congridae; genus Conger; species Conger conger. The sequence continues at coordinate 34,491,227 of NC_083766.1, read as the reverse complement.
AAACATTTATTTCTACTGTAAATAAATGCTGTTGAAGTTTCTCTTTAGAATGTGATAACAAGAAATAACAGGCAATACCTATTCATTTTCAACTACACTACATTTATCACACATTGGTACATTTTCTCTTGGGCAGTTAGGCATGCAATACATTTTTTAAATTACCCCTCGAAGCTCTCATAGCAGCCATACCTCGGTATATTCCCCGTGACATGCTTACCCGTACTTGATGCTCCTTCTGGGCGCTCCGATTTTTCCGTCTCAGTCTCTTTCCCAGCATCCTCCACAGTGGGCGGCTCTTCTCCCGGCTGCACCTCCTCAGGTGCTTCTGTTGCAGACAAACAATTTAATTATAGGACTACGCCCAAGACCTGCAAGCGATAATCTGCCTCAATATTAAGGCGCAAGAGGCGAGGAGGGGACGAAGACGGGGTCTGCTTCACCTGGGGCTTTCTCCGGAGAGGGCTCCTCCTTGGGTGGGATGACTTTCTCGGAGTCTGCCACGGTGCCATTGGCTTTACCCTTCTCTGTACTGGTGCCGTTCTTCTCTGCGGATGTGGGCTTAGGTTTGGGTTTTGGCTTGGCAAACTTGGCCTTGTTCAGCAGGTAGTTGACCTCGCGGTCCAGTAGCGCCAGCTTGGATTCGATGTCTTTCGACAGCAGGACGGGCCTCTCTGTGGACGACCTCTTCTCTTGCTCGGCCACCGTCTCGTTCTTCCATGTCTGCAGTGGGAAAAACCAGTGGTTCAACCAGAGGTCGACGACAAAGCCGAAATATCATAAACGTTTTCAGACAATCGGACGCATCATGATGTTCTGTACCAATATGGGGTTTAAAATAATCACAACATGACTGATAAACAAAAGCTTTGCTAGTTTGTTTTAAAGACTCATACACTCGATTTCAGTTTTTCAAATTAATGTTAACATCGGGCCCGAATAGCACATTACTACTACTCAATAGTACCACGGATTATGCAGAATATTTCCATGATATTCTATGCAGCAAGCAACCAAAGCTGACAAAAGAACATGAAGGGTCAACGCAATGTCGTTTTACTCCTGTTCTACTTCAATAGTGACAAAATCAGTCTCCTTCGGTTGAAACATCATTAATTGAGGCTTTTCAAGGCAAGAAACACTGGTTAGTATGCTAACTTGCTAGCAATCGTACCCAAATAATGGATGCTGTTTAGGACTTAGCAGAAGACAACTGGAATGAAATTGGTCCAGGCGTAAATGGACAACAAGTCTCAAGCAATTACATACCGTGGTCTCATTTATGACTTTTTCCAAAGTCTTTAGCTCCACCTCAGTAAAGACTTGATCATCTTCAGGAATGAGTTTGGCACTCCTACATGTACAAACATATACAAATCGACACATTAACACGGTTGCAGAAATGAATGCCAGACATTCAAAAAATGTATGCATCTAAGCAAAATGACTATACTCGAACAGAACACATCATACATTTTGTTGACATGAATTTTTTTGAAACCTTTATTTAACCAGGAAATCTGGTGATAAAAATCCCTCTTTTGAGCGAGACCTGGCCAAGAGAGCACACACTTACGCAGACTTACTTGAGGAAGAAGGCAGAATGGTTGAGCATGCTGTCCAAGGCTGCCAGGCGGTCAGGCCATTTCCTACGCTCCTCCACCCTGAAGAACATGGCCTTGCACAGCTTCTTCAGCTCCGACAGCTTCTCCTTCAACTCCTTGGTGCCAGCCGTATACCCCTCCTCATCCATCCACTCAGAAGCCTCGCTCAGCTTGCCCGAAATCTGCTCCTTCTCCTCTTCGGACACCACGGCCTGAAATTCGTCCTGGTACAGCTTGTCCTGGAGACGCCGGGACAAAAAGAAAAGCTCAATATCCGGCGTCAGTCAGCCGGCCAAGACAGGGGAACCGATTTGGGCTTGGCTTAGCAAGTGCTGGCAAAGCTTTGAAGAGCATGGAGCAGGACAGCCCCCCAGAGACCAAATCAAACCTCGCCTACCTGCGTCTCAAAGATGAACGCTTCCAAACTGTTCAGCGCCTTCTCCCGTTCATGTTTCGCCAGATCACGGTCGGTGAGGTCTTGCAATCTGAAGAAAACAAAGGAATAAACTATTTTAAGACAATTTCAGTACAACTGAACAAAATAAAAAAGGTATCGCGTCAGCAGTGGGGAAAAGAAACGCAAAAACAAGTATTCTAACTTTTTTTTCGAAGACTCGATCTGATCGGAGCTTGGGTTCAAAATATCATTCACTTGGAGCTCAACTCCGATTTCATCCGAGATCTTGGTCCTCTTCTGGGGTTTGGCTTTTTTATCCTCCTTTTCCTCAGCCTTTCCTTCTTCCTCACTTGGCTTCTTTTCCTCAGATTTCTCTGCCTCCTTTGGGTCCTGTTGTAACAATAATAATAATAATAATAATAATAATAATAATAATAATAATAACTAAAAGGCATGCCTGAAATTTGAATCTCAGCCAATATGAAAGATTCAATGTAACACAAGAAAGCCCAGCCAATTAACCTCACCAACTTTACTGAGTGTGAAACTCCAGCCCGGGAGGTTTTCTGGTTTCCTTTCAAATCAACAGCCAATTTAGGCCTTGGAAACAATGTGTAGACTTATTTGAGTTTGAGATCCCTGACGTGAGCAGAACCTAGATGACGGCAGTTGTTATAATGTGAGGGGGGGGGGGGCATGACATGACCACTCCATTCTCACCTGGGCATCCGAATTAGCATCAGCTTTCTCAGCCTCAGCCTTCTCCTCGCCCAGGGTCTCCTCCTTTGCATTTTCCCCAGCCTCCTGCTTCTCTTCCTCAGCAGGTTTGTCCTTCTGGGCCTGGTCGTCTTCTTTCCCAGTCTCTGGTGGAACCTCTTCCTCATCCTTTGCCCCCAACATTTAAAAGTGCATTCAGCAGAATTCACCCAATTCACACAAGACATCAAGAGAAATTGTTCCTCACGGTCATCATTTATATCCTATGTGGATATTGGACAATAATCCTCAACAGTTACAAAAAATAAAAAATTTAAAAAAACCCAGTCAAGTGGAAAGTGGCATTGGCAGGCTCTACCTGGACAGGTTCAGATGCATTTACACTGGGTTCTGAGCTTCCTCCACCAAACAGGCTTGAAATGGTGTTTCCAAGTTCTTATGAAAAGCAAAAATACACAGTGGAAAATAAGGCACATGATACAAAGCACTTTTAAAATGCAAAATGTATAGGCAATTATATGCTGAGCCTACATGAAATAAAGCTCAACTGAAATGTACGATTTGAAAAATAAGAGGATAGAACTAGCAGGAAAGTATTTTTTCCACTATTATCACTCACTTGTTAGAGTGGATTCCTCCTCTTTCTCTTCAACTTCTGTCTCAAACACAGACTCCACCTGCAGGCAATCATTTACATAGTGGCTCAGACAAATCTCAGTGAAAGCGAAACTTGTGGGCACACATTTTCTTTAACAAGCCCCGGTCTGTTTCAGCAGAGGATTCCTGAGCCTGACATGGGACTCACCCTGTCCAGCATCAGTACACCACTCTCGTCCATGTTGAAATGGGCCTTGATGCCCTTTGACTCTGCATCAACGTGCTTCTTGAAGCTGCTTCCAACACCGGTCAGCTTGACCGTGGTCAGGTTCAGAGAGCCAAACACACTGAGAAAGGAATGTGGCAACAGTTTACAAGTCCCTTTCACATTAGCATTTTCCACACCTAGCATTACCCTCTAGGGAGAACCAAAGTAGCCCATGGTAGTACCCAAAGTGTTTGTGCGAGGGTTACTGTGATTGGCACAGAGCCCCCAGATGAATGTTTACCTGAGGTCTTGTGCACTGAGGAATGCGAGGTCCCCGTAGTTGACGTTGAAGATGAAATCGTCAGTGTAGCGGTTGAATGTGATTACTTTTCTCTGGGGGTAGGGCGCCATTCTCTGGAACAGGACACGCTTGTTATGCTTCAGGCTCTTCACCCCCTCCTCTTCCTCTGTCTCCCGAGTGAACTCCACCTGGGTGCAGGCAACAGCGGGATACAATTTACACATAATTGTGAAAGCAGGAAAAAAGAACTACAATGAACGGGACTACAAAGTCCAACTTTCTGGCTACATGACCAGGACCCTGATGATCATCACACTCTTGGCATCCTCACCTGAATGGGGAACATGGAGGCATCTCGCACCAGGAAAGGTTTGACCTTGAATGCCTTGCTGAGCGCCGCAGCCTGGTAGACCGCGCCCATGGCTGCAGCCTCGTCTGCGTTGATGTTCTTCCCCAGCTCCTCTCTGTGGGAAATGGCACACCGGCATTAGAATATCAAAGCACTCCGGCCCACTTGCACATGAGAATGCTGTCAGTCAAGCTGCCATTTCATCCAAAAACCTACTTTCCCGAAGCTTTCAACAGGACCTCTTGTACTTTGGGCACCCGAGTCGCTCCTCCAACCAGGATAACTTGCTCGATCTCATCCTGGAACCCACAGAGAATGCATGCAATCCACCCACAGAGTTAACTACCAGCAAGCTCATTCTCACTCAATATGAGATATTCTTCATACACCAAATAACATAGAACTCATAGGGGAAGAGATGCTTGGACAGACAAGGTCTGGCACAACACTAGAGAAGACTGGAAGATAAAATGGCACCTGTAACAGGGGGCTTGGAAGGCACGGTGGGATCGGACTCACCATGGACATTTCCGCAGAACCGAGTGCTTCCTGGACAGGCCCCTGAACTCTGTCGAACAGGTCACTGCACAGTGTCTCAAGCTCTGTCCGTTTCACCTTTGCTTTGAAGTCTATATCATCCAGGAGGCCTTCCACCTACACAAGACAGAAAAAACCTGACTTACACATACTTACGCCACCAATTCAAGGTCTTTACAAAGTTTGTTCAAGACCCATCCATTAAAATCGAAAAGACTTGAAAACGAGAGTAATACCATGATGTTTCCAACCCTCAAGAACAAAGAAATATCCATAATGATTAATGTTGTCCCAGGATGAACCCTTTCAAGCTCACCCCAAACCCCAAAATTGGGAAAAGAAAATGGATTCTAATGCAGGATAATGTTCGAAGCACACAATACAAAAAAGGTGAAGGTTTAAGATGATGGGCAACAATTAAAAAAAAAAGATAATCAGTATCTCTCCCAGAATCTCATTTTCAAGTCCATGTGAGGGCTCTCAAGGATATTCTAGGAGCATGGGTAACCTGAGTATCAGGCACTGTGCAACCCTTCCTATTCAGAACGCTGAACCATCTCCAATCTGTACTGGCAGGAGGTGTCAATTCTCTGTGCTTTGCAAACAGGTCATATTAGTTGAACAATTGGGATTACTGCCATGTCAGTGCTGGGAGTTGTTTTCCTAACCGAGCAGAAAGGGACAGACAATACCAACTCCAATTCATCATTCCGACCTTGTGTAAACAGGTAGAGCGGTTTCCTCACCTGTGCCGTGTGCTCAGCATTGGCACTCAACACGGTCTTAAGCCTCTGAGCCTCTTTGAGGAGCTTGGCCATAGCCCGAGCGTTCTCCCGCACATCCTTCTTGGTCTTCTTCTGCTCGTTAAAGAGCTTGGCCAGGTGGTCCCTCAGCCTGAGCTCCATCTCAAACCCACCCAGCGTGCGGTCAAACCTGGGACATGCAAACAGTTTGCCAGTTATGGCTTCCCACAATACAACAACACTCACAACAAAGATGGGTTCTGAAGAGACCTGAAAAAGGTATTCTGGGGATGCTGATGCTGAGTCAAAGCCCTGACTCACTGTGGTCATTCAAGAACCTGTGTCAAAAAAGTAGAGGTGCCAACTCCAGCGTCCTGGACCACTCTGACAAAATGGCTCTGAACACCTAGCCATCGTGTTATACGCCCCATACATACAGCTGAATGGCTACAAAGCCACTTCCCTTCCCCACCCACCTTTAGCCACAGGCCAACACAAAAAAGGGGAAAACGGTTCTCAGATCTTTCAGGACAAACATAGGATAAAGTTTTTATTCATCTAAAGACACCTTGGACAAATAATTCCCCAGAGATGATGGCACACTGTGAATCACACATTTAATCACTTAATGTTGCCGTGCAGAATCCAGAAATAGCCGTCTCGGAAATTCAAAAGGACAAAGTAATTGCCTCAGTTCAGGACAAAAGCACTGGGGCCATTCCCATAGTTTGCGTTGCGTCACAATGCAGAACGGCCATTTACACAGCCACTTAGTTTCTTTTCCTTTTTTAAAGCGATATCACATTTCCCCCAGGGAGAGAAGGTCTGGGTGTATGTAACGGCTGGAGGCCTGTGACTCACCCAACCCCCCGAATCTGCAGCTGAGGCTGTGTCCCAGAATCCTTTGTCTTCACAGTCTGGTACGTGACAATGGTAGCCACTGTACTGCCGGAGCCCATGTCATAAAACATCACGTTCTATAGGGGGCAACACAAGAACGCAATATTGTTAAGTGACCTTCCGTTAATCACCAGGTTAACATTCAGTTGGTTAGATCTTGTTTAAAATGCATCTGACAGGGGCACCTGGGCTGTGCTATTAATGTCCTTCCTCCTGAAGACTCCGTAGTTCAAAGCAACAGCTGTGTTGTCGTTGATTAGTTGAAGGACCTTTAGGCCTGCCATCTGGGCTGCCTGAAGGACTGCCCTACGCTCTGCCTGATTGAAAAAGGCTGGAACTGTGATCACAGCATCTTTAACTGGTTGTTCTGTGGATGAAAAATGAACAGACCAGAAATTAAAAGTGATCCCATTTCATCCATGACTACATTTGATTGCCAATTAGTTATGCAAAGAAGAAAGTGAGTAAGCAAAACCTGACCGCTACAGACCTGCAAAATCCTGTGCCAAGCCTTGTGAGTAGTTCAAAACCATGCCAAGAATCTCCTCTGGTGAATACTGCATCTCTCTGCAAGACAAAGACAGGATATTAAACTGGACAGAAATCACTGAAATTAACTACATTGGTCCATAGCTTATTTGCATCATCAAAAAAGCAATATGCCGACAAGGGAAAACATGTTATACTGTACCAACAGCAGTCCAAGTAAGCTCCTGTAGAGTGGAGTTATTTTTCTAATCTTCTGATTTGAAACCACAAGACCTCCTGTCTGTGGGAACATGGCTACAGTGGTCATAACTCAGGGACAGACTCACTCAGAGTTCTTGAAGATTATTGTGCCACGATCCTCGTCTTTTTCCAAGTGATGTTCAGGGAAGCGGTTTTGGTACAATGCCACCAGAGGGTTCTCCTTCTGTTTCCCTATGAGGTCCTGCAGATACCTGTACACCACTTTGGGGTTCTTGACAGACTGAACATCGAAGTAATAAAAAGAATCCTTAGTCACATCATAGCCCAAAAACACACTCCTTACACATTTGCTACCCAAGTAAAACTCTGTAACTCAATACAAGCCCGACTGACAAATCAGAGAAGTAAAATATTCACAAAGCCTTGCTTACCACACCCAGAGCACCATCACCAAATAGGCGCTCATTCTCCTTTAAACACACAGCCACTGGAGTTTTCCTTCTGGACTCCCTGCATCACACACAGACAAGGATGAGTGTACAGGTCACCAATACAGCAGCTTATGACAGGTGCATTGAGCATCAAGTTGAACAGAGGCTACAAACTGATTCAAATCTAGGCCAACACTGAATGAGAAGTTATTTTTGCTCAAAAAACAAACGAAAGACAAAACAGATGCATATTCACCCTGAAGATACTCACTACATGCACCCCAATGGGAGACTATCCCGACTGTGAAATATCTGGATACCTGATGTATTATTGGAAAATGTTATCCTCTATACATAAGCAAAGACCTAAAATTCTGGGGAATTGAAATTGTAGAGGAAAATATGCGAGGGAGACTGTCAAATTACTTCTGCGAAAAAGGTTAAACGGGCTTAACAAAGAACTTAGTCTATCCTTTGTCCTGAGCAGAAAGCAATTTACTGTCCCCAAGCAATTGGCAAAGAAAACATATGCAAATAGAAGAAATCTCTTTACATCCCCTCTGCTTTTGTTTTTCTGGTTAGACACAATTAGAGGCTACAGTATGTGCAAGTTGAATATTGCGGACCAATTCAGCATTCAGAAGAATTTATGTTAAATTGCCATAACACCCACACACAAGGAAATCTCTGCACCTACTTGCAAAAATGTTTAGTAATAAAAAAATATATATCTTACTTGTTTAGAACAATTTCCATTGGCACACCAGGCTTGACTATAGCAATTTTCATCCACTCGCTCCCCAAGTCAACTGACATCACAGCTATGGAATCTGTACACAGAAGTGGATTTACATTAAAGAGCAAAAAAAGGGATGATAATTTGTTAGGACTAGCTTAGTATACAACTATTTATCCCAGGAGAAAGTTCAGGAATTCAGTTTGGAAGGGATAACCTACACAACCATTCAAAAGTGGGTCACTGTCTGTTTTTGCTTTTTCTGATTTAATATTATATTTTCTCGGTTTGTAATCAAACAATTCATACTTTTATTAAATGGTATTTTTATATATTTTGGCTTCACCAAAATATGGTTCAAGTAATTACAGCACTTTTTATATGTAGTCACCCATTCCAATGTTTGAGACATATTAACAATATCAAATAAAAAGAGTCTGGATATCTTATTTTCAGGTTGTCCTACAAGCAATACTAAAACTCTTGGAATGGATCTCAATGGGAATTCAGGGGTGGGACTCAGATACACATTTGTTGACTAAATGGCTTTAAGTCATCAAGGATCCAAAGTATCAAATCAGCCTCAAACCATCATGCTGCTGTCAGATATGCAGTAGATACTACAAGAATTGTTCCTGACTAATTTTCCTGTCGGACAAAATATTCAGGAGAAACAATTCTTGTAGTATCTGCTGCATATCTGACAGCAGCACAGTCATTTCAGCCCTTGCTTTTGTGATAAACATTAAAGCAACCAAGCCAAAATATTAAAGAAACATTAAAAGTACAATAGGTAAGATTTCTGACCATTGTAAATCCCTTCCTATCATTGAAAGGTTCACTGACATGTCGACTCACCCTCTGCATGTGTTTATAGTCCTCAAATTCAGGTTTCAAAATATGCAGTGGACGGACTGATACTCTGTACCAAAAGATTGTATAGCTGTACAATAATTCAAGCTGGTTGAAAATATGTTGTAATTGCCATGGCAAATGCATGGGGGGGGGTTCAAGGTCAGCGTGTTCACAGTGAAGGGGGAGGGAGGGATCTATGAATTTCATTCATTCATTCATTCATTCATTATCCTAACCCGCTTATCCTGAACAGGGTCGCAGGGGGGCTGGAGCCTATCCCAGCATACATTGGGCGAAGGGATCTATGAATTTAATAAATTAAATGTTTGAAAGTCTGACATTTCTTCTGCTTTTTCACCAAAGTTTTCTGTGATTTTGAAAAACTTTGCCCCGACTGCTTTGCTACTTAAACCAATATGTTCCACAACAAAAACACAGCCTTACTCATAAGTCGCCTGCTGATTTGGACACAACATTGTTGTTGCTATGCAAGGAAAAGTCTTGATTGGTTCAAACTACTGAGTGGTTGAAATCACTAATGTCACCATTCTGGGGTCCACACTCTAGTCAATATTGCTTAGAGTTAAAAAAGGCACCTGTTTCAAATATATTTATAATGCAATACTAGCGTTATAAAATGACTTTCTTACAGAGGAAACCAAAAATAACAAAACAGTCTTCTACTTTAATCAAATTACCTGTGGGAGAGGGGAGGAGTGGAAAACAGCAGAAAAGCATCCAGAGAATTGAGTCCCTCCACATAGTTGTTTCCTGTGTGTAAGAACCACAACATTACAATTCAGCCTGTGCGCTGTCCACAGTCAGGGTGTCTTTAAAAAAAGTACTGACAATTGCTTTGCTCATGTAAACGCAAGGCAGCATAGGGTACTCGTTTTCCAGAAACTGCAAGTACCTTTGGACAAAAGCAATGGAAATTGAATGATGGATCAAACACATTAGTGGATTAATGAATTAGAACAGATGTGAAATCCTAAGCAGGGCATCGTTGTGCACATCTGGTTTATTGAGTAGCTACAGCGCATACACACCACGTGAAATGTTTCTGATATTCAAATAGGCTACGTTACCAGTCCAATACTGAAACCTCTATCAATCACAATAGTGCTAGTCATATTGCGTAGGTATATCCGATTGGCCCGGAAACAAAACTGAAGAGCGAGTGTTGTAAATTACATCCTTCATAAGGTGTGGGTGGCGAGCTTTATGTCCCTTGATCACATAACGAATCCAATTGGCCGGATCCAATCAATAAGCATGTTCAAGAGCACCACCAAACGTGCGAAATGTCAAATGTCTCAGCAAGACCGTAGATTAAACATCCTCTACAATTCATCCAGTTAAACCCAGGTAACCAACAATAGCTCGAGATACAGTAGCCTATTTGAAATTGTTCAAGCGTAATCTTCAAATATTATCAACTGAAAATACGTTTTAACATGACATATAGGCAACTGATAGACAATATGAAGGTTATGTATAGGCCATTGTACAAACACTTGCTAGCTGTTGGTTGTCATTCACTGAAATGCAAAAGCATAGAAATTTCCAGCCATCGCGCTGAGTGACGTATGCACGGCTATGCTTGCTTTTGGTGAGAAAGAGAAAGGGCTTCCCCCTCTGAATCGAAAGTCTCCAAAGCAATTAGCTCTACAATTCTGTATCTATGCAGCAACATATGCATGTCCTGGTATGTGCATACTTTAAAATACAAACCTCATCGTAGAATTGCGAATGCACGCGCACAGCTCACTTCCTGAGGAAGAAACTGTTACAGTCCACTGGGTAGGTTGCCTGTAACCTACTACCGGTTACATTGTAACGTTACCGAACAAATTTACGTCTCCTAGCAATTAATTGACTAGTTGGCTGAATATATAGCAAACTGATTCTGACCACGCAATGGCTAGCCAAAATATGTCATCTGAAGCCTGCTAATTAACTGGCTAGCTAGCTAACGGTACCACTCTGAACGCAAGTTATCGATAGCATGACATAACTTACCTTTAGCACGCCGCTAGCTCAATAGTACTATAGATACAAAAGAAAATAGCACCAAAATATTGTGTGAGCTCTTCTGGTCTAGTATCTTGCTTTACTGAAGTTTACAGTGTTGCAGCGCTTACTGCAGCCGAAGTATATCTTTCCATGTACTCTCCTATAACGCTGGGCTACGCTGGATTTCTTGCTTTTTGCCTTGCTATCGCCGGCTTATTCTCACCATAGGGCCCAGAACGCGGCGTGATCTCATTGGATCCACTCAAGCCCTTGTTCCGTGAGTAGTGCGTTGCCCCTGTGACCTGCTGGATCCGCCTCCTTAATTCTGAATGGCTGCCACTGATAGGTCCACGTTCTACACCGCCTCTAGCGTACTGTGCCTAGCATTCATTTGGCTTAGTTTTATTGGTCCACGTTCATTTAATGGGCGTGATCTTCAGCGCCACGAGTAGTAGCAAAATCACTGACTCGCAAGGTGTGCGACGGTTTGTCGTTTGATTTTGACTGGAATGGAGGCGATGTTTGAATTATGAGCTGGAGCTATTTGGTCAACATTATTGAATTTCTTTCATTTTGGATAGCCTATTGAAGAAAACACGACAAATGAAAGTTGTCAGTGAATAGTAATAGCTGCAGTGCACAACAGGCCTTCCTGAGTGAATGAAGTAATTCGCTATGTGCTTGTGTATAGGTCATGTAACGGCAACAAATGCATTGCTAGCGATTTATAATCCAAAATACATTTTTGAGCGGTGGGTCCTTTAAGCCCACAATACACACACAGGTGTTAAAGTGTATGATACATTGTGTAGGCTATTTCACTATAAAGTACCCCCAATTTACTTTTTCTTCTGGTGATTTCAAGAGCAAAGCAAGCATGCCACAATTAGGATATCATTACAAATCAATGTATCTTGTGGCTGCTGTCGTTGATCATGTTTTATTGTAAATGTTACTGTTCCGTGTTTCAAAGAGAAGCGTGATACCCTATGTGTATTTTGTTTGGCCCGATATACTGAACAGAACGCTGTCAGGCTAACCTCACTCACATGATCCTTCGTCTACATCACATGATCGGCTTCGGCTTGCCTGACTGGGAAAAATGGCTGCATTCTTACAGTGGCGAAGATTCGTGTTTTTTGATAAGGAGACAGTGAAGGATCCAGCAGACAATGGGAAAAACTTTGTCGTTCCCGTGGGCATATCGGCCTGCGATTCGGGTCGGGGCCATATCGTACTGGGAGATATCCTTTCTCTGTTATTTTTGAAATTTTAATCTAGGTTCTTCCTGTTAGCCTGCTCGTTAGCTACCTGTCATTGCGTTAGCTAACGTTACGGACCAAGCTCGCATTATCGTTGAACACATTAGCTAATTTAATGCTATAGCTAACGTTATGACTAGAGAACCGTTAAAGATGGTTACTGGTAATGGTCACTTTACCAGGCTACATCGTTTTTCCACACTGTAAGATACTTGTTGGGTTTATGCAGGGTTTTATGCAGCCAGTCATCTAGCTAGCTAGCTACGTGGTAGCGGGCTAACCAACAAAACCGTGTCCAGCAGTTTCTGAGGCACTCAAACCACCCTGTTTGGCAGTGGCACTAACAACCATTCCACGATCAAAATAACTGAGATCATGTTTTTCACCATTCTGATGGTTGACGTGAACATTAACTGAAGCTCCTGACCCGTATCTATGCATTGCACTGCTGCCACACGATTGGCAGATTAGATAATCGCATGAATAAATTCCTAATAAAGTGCTCAGTGAGTGTATGACGACTCGCTGGTTTATATTAAAATGGCGTTTTCACTCTGATGCACTGCGTCTTGTTCTGTTTATTTCCACATTGGCAGCCTTTATCATGTACAATTTGCTATTTTACTCATTTCAACCCCGTTCTTCAGGTTTACAGAACGTGCTGCAAATGAGAAATTGGGAGCAGTGCTCTCACGTCTGGTAACTTGTATGTAGTATTAATTTTGTGTCTCTTAAAAGTGTCCTGTATTTGACCTTAACTGAGATGCATCACATATGGAAGGGCAGATATGGTTCTTGACCCGTTCCCTGCAGTTAACTTCCTTTCAGGCCTACAAACTACGGGTTACGCACCTCTACCAGCTGAAGCAACACAGTATCCTGGTGTCCGTAGGCCAGGATGAGCAGGGAATCAATCCACTGGTAAGGAAATTCATTACTAAGCAACAAGGTATGTTACTGCAGCTCGGTATTGCACAGAGCAAGAGTACATTGAAATGTAATTGGTTTTGTTAATGTTGCCTGCATCTACTGAGGAAAAGTCTGAGTTATAGTAAACAGTTGTTGTTGGGGTTTTTTTTTTTTTTTCAATCAAATAGAAAATCATTGCTAATTGTTTTATCAGGTCAAGGTGTGGAACCTGGATAAGCGGGATAGTGGGAATCCTCTTTGCACACGGATCTTCCCTGCTATCCCAGGGAACAAGCCTACGGAGGTGTCCTGCCTCAGTGTGCACGAAAACCTCAATTTCATGGCCATCGGTATGTCTGCCTTCCTTTCCATTGGTCCAGCTTCAGTTTTACAGTCAGGGCAAGGCCTATGGCTAATGCAGTGAAGCAGGACTGTTTGCAGTTAGGCCACATGGAGTCTCCTCAGGCCTTTCTGCCTCTCAGACTGGCATGTACACGCAGTCCTGCTGCTATAAGAGTCATATATCAGCCTTGGGTTCAAATTATATTTGTTTTGGATTCAAGAACTTTTCTGTGCTCTATTGGTCTTGCCTGATGCATTTGAGCCAGAGCAGATCGCATGTGGTTCACACTTTTGGGATTATTCATTTCCCAAAACACCAGGCAAGTTTATGTTAAATGTAGAAAATAATGTAGTATTTTAATCCATAACAAATACTATATGAACCCAGGTCTGGTGGGAATAAACCTTTCCCGTCAGGTCCATCCCTGACCATTTTTCTTTCACTGATGCTTTTCTGTAATGTCTGCCAAGATGACACTGCAGTCAGAATGATAAACAGGAATTTTGGTAATGTCAAGGGAGCTGTAAAATGGATTGAATTGCCTACATTGTTTGAACAGACTTTTGTTGTATTTCAATCTTCACTTTTTTGTCTCTGACCCCATTTCCTGTTTTGTTGCAAATAAAAGACAGCAGGTTCTTTTCTTTCACAGGGTTTACAGATGGAAGTGTGGTACTGACCAAGGGTGACATCACCAGAGACCGGCACAGTAAAACCCTCACCCTGCATGAGGGCACATGCCCGATCACGGGGCTCTCCTTTCGCCAGGGAGGCAAACTCACCCACCTCTTTGTCGCCACCTTGGAGAAAGTGCAGGTATTTATCAGAAGACTGAAGCATTGTCACATACTGGTATCTCCGAATTGCCGGCTGTCCATTCGCTCAGTGAGGTGGCGAGTGCTGATTGGCTGTGTTTTATTTGTGGGCAGTGCTACACCCTATCGGTGAAGGAGTACCCTCGGCTGGAGCTGGATACGCACGGCTGCGCCCTACGCTGCTCAGCACTCACAGATCCTTCCCAGGATTCCCAGTTCATAGTTGCGGGAGATGACTGTGTGTACCTGTACCAACCCGACGAGCGTGGACCCTGCTTTGCCTTCGATGGCCGCAAGCTTCTGGCACACTGGCACCGGGGCTATCTTCTCTTGCTCACGCGGGATACAAAGTCTCCCAACAAGTAAGGCATTTTTATTTATAACTGGAAACAAATTTTAACCTTTGGGAAACCTTCGAGGTGATTAGTTGGACATACTCAGTGACCATTTTATTACGATTTCACACACAACAGTCTCTAGAGTTTGCAGAGAATGGTGCATCCAGTGAACCCATTTGTAACTTTCTAACTTACAATACTTTAAAATAAACATTACCCCTCAATTTAATTTTTAAATACTGACTATTCCGATCAATCTCAAGGTTTATTTACACATGAACATTAAATTATGATTTTCATTGTAATTCATAATTATTTGTGTATCTTTTTGAGAAAATACCCTTCGGGGTATACCTCTTAACATTATGAGAAAAAAGTATGGCATGCAAAATGGACTTGATTTGAGTGCTGCTTGTTTATGTGACAGCCCAAGTTGTTCAGCCCCCATAGCCCTTAATCTTGGTTGCTACATCTTGAGTCCAGTTTTTTCAGGAGCAGTGCTTTGATTGTACTTGCAGACCTGAGTTTGGCAGTGGAGAGACCTCTCCCTCAGAACGGCAGATCCTGACCATCTATGACCTGGACAACAAGTTCATCGCCTACAGCGCCACTTTCGATGATGTCATCGACGTGTTGGCTGAGTGGGGCTCCTTCTACATCCTGACCCGGGACGGCAAGATGTCTGTGCTGCAGGAGAAGGACACGCAGACCAAGCTGGAGGTAAATTAGAGAGCCTGATTTATACTGTGTCGCCTTGCAATTACAACGCCAAAACGCTGGTTTTCGTCGTCATTATATCCCATAATCATTTGTGATTAACTGTATGGATCTTACTTCCGTTAAATTACTCGCGGCTGAAAACAGCGTCGGAGTTCACAAAGAACTGTGAAGGAGCTTGTACTGTGAAAGTGAAAGTACACAATGAGCTCGACATTTTATTTTGGTTATACTTTATAAACAACATTTTAATTGCTTAACACACTGGAATAACGTATGTAACGTTTTAAGCCTCTGTGAGCTAGCCAGCTAAATTGCTTGTAATTACGCATCACGTAATCACTTTATTTTCACTCTGACAACTTTCTGCCTTCAAAGTGCGTCTGCTGCGAACACACCTCCGAAGGTGCCTTTTTTTGAAGGACAGATTACTAATCGGTTAACTGATTTCAGTTTTGGACACAGCAAAGGCGATTGAAACTGATCAATGGTGGAGCAGCCGGTACGCCGTAGGGTACAGGGTACGCGTCTACTCGACGCAGAAGTATAAATCAGACAGAGGGAAGAGCAACTCCGCTCATTTGGCTTTGTAAAGAGGGAGACGTGATCAGTCTCTCTTGCTGTTGGTTCCCAGATGCTCTTCAAGAAGAATCTTTTCGTGATGGCCATTAATTTGGCCAAGAGCCAGCACCTGGACAGCGACGGGCTGTCCGAGATCTTCCGCCAGTACGGGGACCACCTCTACGTCAAGGGGGACCACGATGGGGCCGTCCAGCAGTACATCCGGTAAGACGTTGAGATGTTGGGAATTGTTCCACGGAGCCACCGGGCCTTGCAGTCAGTCATTGATGTTTATCACAAATGCCTGTAGGCTTTGAGTGTCTAAAGACTCAGGACTTATCTCTGAGAGAATTTTTCAGATACTTTTTCGTTTACTGAAAACTTAACTGAAACTGATTCCGGTAACACATGTACTAAATGAAAAATTAACTGCACCTGTAAGAAGTACTATTGATTTGTCAGGTAACCTTTCGTGGTGCCTTGTAATCAAAATCTGTCTTGTGACAGCATGTCTTACTGACAGTCCATAACAGACATTTGATTAGCCATTACCACTCATCCTCCGCCCAATATTTAAAAGTCATCTCGGTTCGAGTATTTTAAGAAGAGAAGTGGGAAGTTCCTGTTCTGACCTGTTTCCACTCACTGGTCAGCACCATTGGGAAGCTGGAGCCATCCTATGTGATCCGTAAGTTCCTTGACGCCCAGAGGATCCACAACCTGACAGCATACCTGCAGGCCCTGCACAGGCAGTCGCTGGCCAACCCGGATCACACCACGCTCCTGCTCAACTGCTACACCAAGCTGAAGGACAGCTCCAAGCTGGAGGAGTTCATCAAGGTCTGTCTGCCTGCAAAAGTGGTCAAATGCGTGCTCATCAGCATCCTGGGAGCAAGCATTTCTGTCATTCAGCCATATTGCAGCAGCAAGTTTATTACTGGCAGAAGATTTATACTTTGTCGCACAACGTTTTTCGACGTGTGTGTGACAAAAATGAAAGTGTCACAAAGTTTTTTCCATTTATACTACAGCGAAGGTCTGTGATGAGGGTTCTATTGTCTCTATGGTAACAAGATGCCATAGCGCTAAACTGCTGATGTTTTTATATTTGAAATACGGCTTATATAACACCTGGCATAGCCTATCCGTGATGATTGCATCTGGTTGTCCAATCAACACTGTGCAACAGAAGTATGACTTTCATTTCAAGCTTCATTCATTAGCCTTCCCTCCAAGCCATGTAGGCCAGGGTAATCCTTTTTGTCTGTGGCAGCTGATGTTGATGCACCCACATTTGCTTTTTGTACCCCAGAGCAGTGAGAGCGAGGTCCATTTCGATGTGGAGATCGCCATCAAAGTCCTCCGCCAAGCTGGGTACCACAGTCACGCTGTTTTCCTGGCAGAGAGACACATGCAGCATGAGTGGTACCTCAAGATACAACTGGAGGATCTCAAGGTCAGAGGAGTCCACAAGGCCTAGCCTACACACAAAATAGTCTTTCAGTTTTCTCAGGTGACAGTGAATTACAAATAGAAACACCCAGAGCTGTCTCTGTCTGATCATCTACTCATCATCAAGGTTGAAACAAACCTTTTTTTGTTTTTTTTGACCAGTGGTCCAATGTGGGGTGATGATACTGGGACATAGTACATAGCTCACATGCTCCAATTGTGTCAGTGCTAATGCTAATAAATATAAACCTGTACACATGGTTCGAGATTTCTAAATTGTTACAGTGTAGCGTATAATTTTGATTGGAACTTTTGCACATGATACCTGGCATCCTTGCTTTGTGTAAACACGGGATGCCATCTTCCCTCTTGAAAAGAACTACCAGGAGGCCCTGCGGTACATTGGCCGGCTACCGTTCGAACAAGCGGAAAGCAACATGAAGCGCTATGGTAAAACTCTGATGCACCACGTTCCCGATGGCACCACCCTCCTGCTGAAAGGCCTGTGTACAGATTACCAGCCCAGCCGGGACTCAGCGGACCACGACAGCCTGGACAAGGCAACTACGAACAAGGTACTGGCCAGTATTCATCCATGCTGTTTAGAGAACCTAGACAGGCACTGCACCCGGGGATAAAGACATATGGATAAGACTGTTGTGGCGTAAGTTTGCTTAGTTAGCTAGGTACATCGAACTGATTCTCGTAAAAAGCTGGCAAAGCTCAAAAGACCATGCCATAATTTAGGCCAGTAGTACTGCTGGGTTGCACTCTTCCTCTCTGATCAGGATTGATTTAAACCTGACAAACCAGGTGAGTTAAATCCCTGGCCGATCACTGGCATTAATCCTTCTCCTACTATTGGGGAAGAAATACAGCAGTTATATATTGGCTTCAAAGACCGGATCTGAGTATCCCTGGGCTATGCACTTATAGCATTATTTGTAGCCAAGTACTATACTACAGTGTTTTGGTGGCTAACACTTGATAGAACAACGTTGTGTATGAGTTTGAATATGGTAGGCAAGCCCAGAATGTTATCTGGAGTTGTATGCCGCCTCACGTTTGGTTTTAACATCAGTTTCCTGTCTAATGGATTCAAGCCTGAACGTAAGTGTGCTCCAACTCCTTTCTTGGATAATTATTTGGTTCATGTTGGTTTTTTTGTTTGTAAATGAGCTCAATGATTTCATGGTGGGTCGGCACGTGACTGCCATCGTCCCCCTCTCCCCGACTTACAGGCCAATTCAGAGGAGTTCATCCCCATCTTCGCCAACAACCCCCGTGAGCTGCGGGCCTTCCTGGAGCACATGATCAAGGTGGAGCCGACGTCCCCGCAGGGCGTCTACGACACCCTTCTGGAGCTCCGACTCCAAGACTGGGCGCACGAGCAAGACCCCGAGGTGACCATCCTACGCTCTCCATAGACACAGCCAGAAGATCCATTACAGGGTCAAAGATTTCCAACTTCATATCAATGCCTAGACTTACGCATGGGCATGTATCGCTCTATTTTCATTATGTTGCTGCTTAAACCAAAAAGAAAAGAAAATAAAGCTATTTGCCTTTATTCCACTAGATGGCAGTGTTGGGGCCTTCTCAGGCTGCAATCGAACAAGCTTGAATTTATGAACCATATTTTCTGATCGTATGAGTTGGAATCTGCCTGCGAAATTTGGACACCCCTAGTCAAAAAGTGAACAGAAGCAAACCTGACCTTGAAATGGTACAATGTTAAATATGACACATTTCTTTCAATTTTAAAGCAAGATTCCTTTTTATTATTTATTATTTATAATACTCAAGTCTGGGGACTATGGTGGCCATTCCAAAACCTTCATCCGATTTTCCTGGAGGTACTTCTTGGTTGATTTTGAGATATACTTTGGATCAATGTCTTGCTGGAATACCCAGCCTCTCTTCAACGTCAACGTCTGGACTGACCTTTGAATATTAGCCTTTAGAATTTCTTGGTATTTGGTGGAATCCATTCTTCCTTCCAATATTTCCTGTGCCCCCAGCTGCCACACAACCCCAAAACATAATGGATCCACCTTCATGCTTAACAGTTGGCAAGGTGTTCTTCTATACAAAGGCTTCACCATTTTTTCACCTTCTTTGGTGGTGGGCAAAAAGTTCAATTTTAGTTTCATCAGTCCAAAGCACATTGTTCCAAAAAGCTTCAGGCTTCTCAATGTTTACCTTCGCATACTTCAGGAACTTAATTATGTGTTGAGGTTGTTCTTTCTGGCAACTCTGCCATGTAGGTCTTTGTCTTTTAAAGTATGTTGTATTGTTGTCCTGTGAACAGCTAGACCTGTGTCTGCTACTCTTTTTTGCAGCGATGTGTTGGTTCTTCTGAGCATTTCTCATCATTCCATCTGAAATCTTTCTTGATTCTGTCTGAAATCTTTCTTGGTCTTCCAGACCTTGCTTTGACTTCAACTGTTCCATTTGTCTTCTATTTTCTAATAATGTTTCTGACAGTGGAAATGGGTCTGGGCCTTAGTATCATATTTCTTAAAAGTAACAAAGAATAGTCCAAAAGGGTTCACAAACTTTTGCACAGGGCCCTTTTCCTTTGTTATGATTTATAAGCAGTAAAAGTGACAATAAAAACCAATCTTGTTTTCAAATTTGCAGAAAGTTCTCACATTTAACTCCGTGCCATTTTCAGTTCAGGTTTGCTTTCAATTAAGTACAGATTCATTGTAACAGACATTTAGCACCCCAAATTGCCCACATTTTGCACCCCACTGTAGGCTAAAGACAATAGGGTCAATGGCTGTTTTGGCTTTCTTCTTCACCATCACTCCTCGACCCCCCTTTAGATTCCTTTTTTCTTTTTGCTTTGATTTCTTTTTGTACAGGATAATGTTATACAGTAGATATCTCTGTGCCAGATGGGTTATCTGTCTAATCATACTTTTTGTTAAAATACAAATTGTCATTTGTTAGGGTAATAATACACTTAATGATTATAAATGGGCCTCTGTGCCTTGATGATATTGCAGTTTTGCATTTCTGAGAGTAACACTGATGTTCACTACTTCATTACTGTGCATGGCTCTGGATACAAACACCTGCCAAATGATTGTAACGTAATGTAATGTAATGTTTCCTGAACTTGACTCTTGCTCTGGGTTTCTACTGCAGAAGAAGAAGATTCTTCAGGAGGCAGCGTTGTCTCTGTTGACGAGGGACAATACAGTCTTTGACAAGGCACTTGTTCTGTGCCAGATGCACAACTTTAAGGAGGGGGTGCTGTACCTGTATGAGAAGGGAAAGCTGTGAGTCACTTTGTACTCCCACTCGCGTTCTCTAACCTGTGGCTTGGTGATTTCCTGTGACAAAGATTTACCCCATTTTACATAAAACAGTTTTGCTTCAAACAAGCACTGGCTCCTGCATTTGTAAACAGGATGGAAGTATGGTGTGACCAATAACTTTTTCATACACAGTGCAGTCTGTATCTATTTGGACAGTGGTACAATTTCTGTTCTTTTGTCTCTCTACTCCTGCACATTAGATTTGAAATTAAACTATGTATATGAAATTATTGTCCAGACTGTCACCTGTAATCTGAGAGCAATTACATCCAGATCGGGTAATCTGTTTAAACCTTTCTTTTTTCATGCCATATTAGCGGACCAAAAGTAATTGGACAGTTGGCTTCTCAGCTGTTTCTGATTAGTCAGGTGTATTCAATCGCTTCTTTAGTGCAGGTATAAGAAAGCTTTCAGTATCTAGTCTTGATTCTAGGCTTTTGATTGCTTTTGGAATTTGTTATTGGCATGCGTCCACATGCGGACCAGGGTTGTGCCAATAAAAGTCAAGGAAGCCGTTCTGAGGCAGATAAATACAGAGAAATGCTGTCAGCATTGAAAGCAATAGGTAAACACATAGTTTAATTATGTGATAGTCAGTAATTCATTCATAAGGAGATTTTTCTCATACCCCCCCCCCCCCCCCCAGGTATCAGCAGATAATGCACTACCACATGCAGAACGAGGAGTACGGGAAGGTAGTGGAGGCCTGTAAGCGCTATGGAAACCAGGAGACATGCCTGTGGGAACAAGCCCTGGGATACTTTGCCCGTAAAGAAGAGGACTGCAAGACCTACATCAGTGAGGTTCTGGAGCACATCGACCAGAACAACTTGATGCCTCCTTTGTTAGGTAAGAGGCCTAAACCTGCAGCTCTATCTATGGTTATTAACCTAAAACAGTGGAAATGCCTTGGTAAATTATAGATAACAGCTGTATGCATTTTGACTCTGTAGCAAATCCAGTATGCATACTATATTGCTCTTAATGCCTAATTGACGATAATAGCATGGCTGCAAGAGGGAAACACAGTGGCATGATGTGGCGGGAGCTTTAGGGACAGCTAAAATTTGTGACATTTCATGAACGACATTCTCTAACGACAGCGTGGAACTTCAGGCATCATCAGCAAAGGCTAACGGTGGGGGGATGTGTGTGGTGTTGGCCACATGGAACCTCCTTAGTAAAATAATATAGAGGTACACACATCGATCAGGGTGCAAGGCAATAGGGTAGTTGCAATTATATTTAAAGTAGAGCCTGCACACTCAACAATACAAATATAATATAATTCTTTATTAGAATCAAACATTTCAACCCATAGCGGGTCTTTGTCAGGTCATCCTGCCGTTTCTTGTATCGCTCAGGATTGTACAATTAGTGCCTTTTGAAATGCTGCAGTTTTCAATACAATCAAGTGGCCTCTGAATAATACATGATACCAATAATACATGATCAGAGTGAACAGTTCAGTCAGGGAGGCCTTCACTGTGATGGCTTGAACAAGTCGGCTGGGTGTCTCATTCTAGTGGTACAGACCCTGGCCCACAACTCAACAGCAACACTATCGGTCATCAAGGACTACCTCATCAACAAGCTGCAAAGAGAGAGCCAACAAATCGACGATGACGAGAGCAAGATACGGCAGTACCGGGAGGAGACTGCCCAGCTCCGCTCAGAAATCCAGGAGCTTCGTACCAGGTTAGCACTGAGGATTTACAGTTCCAGTGTTGGAAGACCTTTAGGGTCTTTATGGTGTGAGACTATTCAATCCAGGCTGCAGAGCGTCTCACTGCATTGAAATAGTACTTGTCATCACTTGTTTTTCTAAACTGCAGCTATAGATGTTACTTATTCCTTTATGTCTAGTGGTACGCAAGGTAGTGGAAAGGTTCTATCTGAAGCCTGCATTGCTGCATTGCCCAAGCTCGGTTTTGGATGTTGGAACATTTAAAATTTAATTAATAGAATAGAAAGATATAGAGGCGCTGGAAAAGGTTCAGGGAAGGGCAACCAGATTGATTCCATGTAGATAAGATAAGAGTTAGGAGGATAGATTTAAGATGCTTAATCTCTTTAATCTTAGTAAAAGGAGACATAGGGGGGATTTGTTTGAGCCTTTTAAATTCATTAAAGGGATTAACAAAGTGAATTGTAGGTGATTCTTCAGGGTGAGTTTGGTTAGCAGAAGGAGAGGGCACAAAATTCTGTACAGATTTTAGGAAGTATTTTTTTCACACCATGAGTGGTCACTGTGTGGAATAGCTTGCCAGGACATTTAGTAGAGGCAGAAACACTGGGGGTTTTCAAGACCAGGCTTGATCAGTGGCATAATTTCTTACCCCATGCACATGTTTTATTAAGATGGAACAGAGGCCATATTGTTTCTGGAAAAACTTGCTTGATTGGAAACTAAATGGCGGGTGTGAAAAGGCCAGTAAAAAGGCATTTGGACAGATTTAACTCATTATTACTGTGAAACACTTCTGTCTCGCTCGCCCACAGTGCAAAGATTTTTCAGAAGACCAAGTGCAGCATGTGTAACAGCCCCCTGGAGCTGCCGTCTGTGCACTTCCTGTGCAGTCACTCTTTCCACCAGCACTGCTTTGAGAGCTACGCCGAGAGCGATGCAGAGTGCCCCACCTGCACCCCCGAGAACCGCAAGGTGATGGACATGCTTCGAGCACAGGACCAGAAACGCGACCTGCACGATCACTTCACCAGACAGGTGCGCCTTCTCCTCTGTGTCCCCTCAGTCTAGCTTTTGGACCAATGCCACATTCATACACCATGTAGTTCTGGTCCCTAAAATGATTTCAGTCATTCATCTCATGGTTACAATTTAACATGTAAATTGGCTTGGAGGTAGAAAATAATATCATATTTTTGCGGGGAGGTATGGCACATACACATTGTACTAAAGGTTAAACGCCTTTCTTTAAAGCTTCTTCTGGTATAATAAGCAGAAGTCATCGAGTGACACCGTCTCTCCCTCTGCCCTGCAGCTGAGGTGCTCCAACGACGGCTTTTCAGTAGTGGCCGACTATTTCGGCCGAGGGGTTTTCAACAAACTGACCCTGATCACTGACCCCCCTGGGGGCAGGACCGGGGCGGGGAGCCTGGAGGCAGACCTGCAGAGAGACCTGCTGATCCACACCAAGAGAAACGCCTGAGAAACCCGTCAGCTTGTGTGTCATCTCCTCACTGCCCAACACCCAATCAATGAGGCCTTCAGTGTGCTTCACATTATAGCCAATAACAACTAGAGGTTAGCTTGGGCAAACACACCGAGTGAAAGAGCCTGGTCCACTGTGAACCTGCCCTGCACATTTGTATAAAATGTTCTTGACTTGCTTACCTAGAGGAGACACTTGTGAAGGTGGCCATTTTCCCAATTAAATTGGTTAAGGTGGTTGCCAGAGGGAAAGACTACTATTGCACAAACCCTTGTGGTTCTACAAGCATGCGCTGTTATATAACCGTGTGCAGTTGTGCTGCCCGCTTTCCTGCCAGGCAGTGGGATCTTCGGGGAGGGTTGCAGAACAGTGAGCTTAGCATATTAACGTATATAAAACACATATGAGCTCTCACCTAAAGCTTAAAAGAAAAATGATGTCTTAAATACAATGTGGTATTTAAAATTGTCAAATATTTCTGCCAGACTAACTTAGTTTATATCTCTTTAATGTGATGTATACATAGTTTCTCAAAGGGTGGCTCTTCAGACAATGAGTAAGAATTATTTTTTTGTATCCAGATGCTTTGCATAATTCTGTAAAAAAATGCAGTCTGTGTGTCTTCATGTACGGCAAAGGCGAGCTTGAGTGTTTTTCAGATACAATATTTAAGTAAATAGACTGCATGTAACTGGTTAAATCAGTCATCAAAGAGAGAAACACTGTTTCAGTAGTTTTATCACGAAAGGAGCAATGAAGTTCAGATGAAGTTACTGTCTTTCTAAAAACAACTGTTTGCTATATGTGGCCACGCGCTTAATATGACCATATGAAACTAAATGTGACAGGGGAAAGGTGAATGCATCTTATTAAATTGTTTGCAACGTGGGTCTTTTGACAGTATTTCATTGTAACCATTTCAGTTTAGTCTGACCTTTGTATTGAGTCTTATTACGTAAGTATATAAAATGACATTTGCTTCATTCATATGCTGCAATTATAAAAAAAACAAAAAAAAAAAAACATGGTGACCCATACAAGGACCACTGCACTATGGTCCTCTTTGATGCACTCATCTGTGAACCTGTGACTATTTTCCACTCAACAGACCACTCTTAGGGATGATAACACGTAGCCTGTGGGTCATTGGATTGAGAGTGGTGTTAAAGTGTTTGGCCCCTTCCTGTTTGTTTTTTTTTTTTTGCATGTTTGTCACACTTAAATGTTTCAGATCAAACAAATTTAAATATTAGTCAGACAACACAAAATGCAGTTTAAATGAAGGTTTTTATCATTAAGGGAGAAAAATCCAAACCTCCATGGCCCTGTGTGGGGGGAAAAAGTGATTGCCCCCTAAACCTAATAACTGGTTGGGCCACCCTTAGCAGCAACAACTGCAATCAAGCGTTTGCAATAACTTGCAATGAGTCTCTTACAGCGCTGTGGAGGAATTTTGGCCCACATCTTTGCAGAATTGTTGTAATTCAGCCACATTGGAGGGTTTGAGCATGAACCGCCTTTTTAAGGTCATGCCACAGCATCTCAATAGGATTCAGGTCAGGACTTTGACTAGGCCACCCCAAAGTCTTCATTTTGTTTTTCTTCAGCCATTCAGAGGTGGACTTGCTGGTGTGTTTTGGATCATTGTCCTGCTGCAGAACCCAAGCTCGTTTCAGCTTGAGGTCACGGACAGATGGCCGGACATTCTCCTTCAGGATTTTTTGGTAGACAGCAGAATTGATGGTTCCATTTATCACAGCAAGTCTTCCAGGTCCTGAAGCAGCAAAACAGCCCGAGACCATCACACTACCACCACCATATTTTACTGTTGGTATGATGTTCTTTCTGAAATGCGGTGTTACTTTTACGCCAGATGTAATGGGACACACACCTTCCAAAAAGTTCAACTTTTGTCTTGTCAGACCACAGAGTATTTTCCCAAAAGTCTTGGGGAACATCCAGATGTTTTCTGGCAAAATTGAGACGAGCCTTAATGTTCTTTTTGCTCAGCAGTGGTTTTTGTCTTGGAACTCTGCCATGCAGGCCATTTTTGCCCAGTCTCTTTCTTATGGTGGAGTCATGAACACTGACCTTAACTGAGGCAAGTGAGGCCTGCAGTTCTTTGGATGTTGTTGTGGGGTCTTTTGTGACCTCTTGGATGAGTCGTCGCTGCACTCTTGGGGTAATTTTGGTCGGCCGGCCACTCCTGGGAAGGTTCACCACTGTTCCATGTTTTCGCCATTTGTGGATAATGGCTCTCACTGTGGTTCGCTGGCGTCCCAAAGCTTTAGAAATGGCTTTATAACCTTTTCCAGACTGATAGCTCTCAATTACTTTATTTCTCATTTGTTCCTGAATTTCTTTAGCTCTCAGCATGATGTCTAGCTTTTGAGGATCATTTGGACTACTTCACTTTGTCAGGCAGGTCCTATTTAAGTGATTTCACGATTGAGAACAGGTGTGGCAGTAATCAGGCCTGGGTGTGGCTAGAGAAATTGAACTCAGGTTTGATAAACCACAGTTATGTTTTAACAGGGGAGAACAATCACTTTTTCACACAGAGCCATGTAGGTTTGGATTTTTTTTTCTCCCTTAATAATAAAAACCTTCATTTAAGAACTGCATTTTATGTTTACTTGTGTTGTCTTTGACTAATATTTAAATTTGTTTGATGATCTGAAACATTTAAGTGTGACAAACATGCAAAAAGAATAAGAAATCAGGAAGGGGGCAAACACTTTTTCACACCACTGTACACACACCACATGTGACCATTAAACGGGTCAGATGGAACCATGGCCATTACAGGGGAGGGACAGGGGAGGGATCACCGCATGCAGCCCCCCGGAGCGCCTTGGAGTAATGGTCTAATTGAGACGAGACGGCTTAGAGAAGGCGTGGTACTCTCAGGGTGACTTTCAGGGCCGCCAAGGGACAGGGCCATAAGGCGGTGTATCCCTAGCTAGCACCAATTGGATTAGATAGGGTATAATTGGCTACCAAATTGGGAGGGAAAATTGAAAAATTTGAAAGAATTATTTTAAAAAAAAGGAAAAAAAAGGTTACACTGTGGCAGTATAGGATAGTAGCAACAATTTGTAAGCATGCTTGATAAGGTGCACAGTTGTTACTAAGAGGACTAATATCTGCAAAGAAAACAAAGAAAATACCAAGAGGGCAGCGGTTTCTGAAATGCTAGAACCACCACACCTGGCAATAACAAGTCATACCATGAGCAGAGATTACAAATCTTGGCCATTTTTAATGTTTGGTCGACCAACAAGTACATCTCTTCACAGTCTCCACATTATTAGTTGTTTGGAGGGGCAGGCTATTTGCATTAAGCAGGTGCACGTTACGTAATAATAGCCGACAGACTACGGTACCCAAGCAGCACTGTTTCTGTCAGTTTTATTTTTGTAACTTTAGGTATCGCGAGATTTGGTCTCCACGGGTGACAGTAAACATCTTCGCTTTCATGGAGAGAGCAGAGCGACAAAAGGTAAAATTTGCGTACTTAATGCAACTTTAGGTATTGCTGAAATAAAGGAAATGCACTGATATATTACTGAATGTGATTTTTCATTAGCGCATACATTAGTGTGATGCATGTACAGCTAGCTAGGCTTCTCATGCTAGTTTTGAGAACTGTAAGGTTAGCCAATTAGCTAGCCTAAGGACGATAACGTTGGCACTTTTGGTAACTTAAACGTTAAATAAACGTGGCAAAATGTACTCTCAGCTAGCTAATATCTCCCTTGATTTGGTGTAAGTTAACTTAATACCTGCCTACCAAGCTCATCTAGTTAGCTAAGCTATTTCTACTAACGTAGCTGGTTTCGAACCAGAACCATCTCCATTTTTTAACGGAAAACTAGCTAGCTAACGTTAGCTAAGTTAACGTTAGCTAGTCAAGCTACATACCATCTAATGTCAAACATAAGGCGTCACATAACGTTAAACTAAATGAAATGGTGTTTGACAGCTAGGGTTAACTACCTAGCAAACTGTTCTTGTAATATCAGACCAAGCTGATCACAAACCAGCCCTACGACGAAAGCTTGGAAGTGAACGATTCAGAAGAGGTCGCCAGTGTGTACACTCCGACTCCACGAGAGACAGGTTTGCAAGCATCCTAAACATTTTTTTATTGCTATAAAGAAGTGCACCACATGTCAAATACATTCAGCGTTTTTCTTTTTTTTCGTACCAGTTTCCCGAAAGTCTAGAAGACAGCTGCGGACCATGGCTAATAACAGTAGTGATGAATACGAGGAAGATAGCAAGGTTAGTAGGCCTCCACATTTTTTTTTTTTTTGTTTACAACAGAGATTTAGATTTTGAGTTTTGAATGGCAGGTCTCCTTTTGTGCTTATTGTGCTCCGATACTGTATGTGGTAGATTGACGCATGTGTCAATAAATGAGGGACTTTGCCTGGTAGCCCAAAAAAAAGGAAACCCAGCCAGCTGGACCGCAGGGCATAAGTGAGAATGAGGAGGAAGAGGAGGAGGAGGAGGAGGATGAAGATGATGACGATGATTCTGATGAGACTGAGTCTGATGAAGATGAAGGAGAGCCAGGATCAGCACCAGAAGGGTAAGACGGCCAAGGGTCTAATCTTCTGGATACTGGATGAAAAAGTTGACTGATCGATCATAGGGCAATGCTTTGAACCAACCACAATGTTTAACCAGTGGGGATGTCTTTTGGTCTGTTCAAATAACTATCATTTCACAACACCAATTTTACTGTTGTCAATGATGTTGTCAGATTTGCACACCGTGCATCAGGTTATGTACCTTCCCCAGTGGTCCTATAGCTTTGCATAGCCTTGGAATCAAGCCTGCATCCTATTAGTCCATTTGACTAACCTTCACCTCACACCACTCTTCTAACTAATAATCAGGCCTGTGTCAACTTAGCTCTGTTACTGTAACATGCGTGTCCTTATTTGCACATCAGCCAAATAAAAGACGGTTGAGCTTTTTGAACGAGGGGAGACAAAATCTAATTGAACAAGTTGTATACTGCGTGATTAAAAGGCTCTTCCACGCACTTTGTTTATAGAGCTTACGACCCTGCAGACTACGAGCACCTTCCTGTGACTGCTGAGATCAAAGAATTGTTCCAGTACATAACACGGTGGGTGAAAGCCTGGCGCTCAACTGCAGAAAAGCGGCCATGGTCGCAAGATGAGTCATATGTCAAGCGATGAACACACGTCACACGAGTGCACACCATCGGAAAGTGATTTCCGTCCATGCTTCTGTTTTTTCCTCGTGTAGGTACACACCTCAGACTATAGAACTAGACCACAAGCTCAAACCATTCATCCCTGACTTCATCCCTGCAGTGGGTGACATTGACGCTTTCCTCAAGGTTCGCTACCAAGTTTTTATTTTTTTAAAAAGAGCCTATGGGCTGCCCTGAATGCAGTGTGACAGCTTCATTCTGACTGGAGAATGTAATCTGGTCTTGTGTGAACCTCAGGTTCCTCGGCCAGATGGTAAGCAGGACAATCTGGGACTCCTGGTTCTGGATGAGCCCTGCACCAAGCAGTCAGACCCCACCGTGCTTTCCCTGTGGCTCTCCGAGAACAGCAAGCAGCACAACATCACGGTAGGCCCTACCCACTGCTTTGGATAGGCGGTGTGCTTGCTGGGAAAGCCTTGATCTCAGTGGCCTCCCATTGTGTGTCACCCAGGAGGTAAAGGTGAAAAGCCTGGAGAATCCAGAGAAGAATCCCAAGGTGATTGAGAACTGGATCGACAGCATCAGCGAGCTGCACCGCTCCAAACCGCCTGCCACAGTACACTACACCAGGCAAGTGCACAACACCTTAAAGCTCTGCATGCTTTAAGCCAGGGGTGCACAACTCCGGTCCTGGAGGGCCGATCACACACACCGATTTTAGTTTTCTGACCGCTAAACTACACTGGTTCACTCCTGTACTGAATCAGTAACATCTTTAGGATGCACCTGCAATTTGTGACTGTAGCTGGTGCTTATACACATGTCAGATTTAGACATGATTGAGCTACTTGAATAATTAAGAGCAGAAGTTGCCACAAAATCCTGAAACAGTTTGGCCCTTGCTGTGTACCCCTCCTTTAAGCCCACACTCCCAGAATTTAAATCACAAGTTTAAATTGTTTTTGAGTCTTCAGGCCCTTGTCCTATATAGGGCTGTCTCGATTGAAGCATAGGTGTGCCTAGGCCCTGTCTATTTGGCTATGGCCCTTGGTATTTTTTTTCTTACCCTGGGGTCTCTTTTCAAGGCCAAATTATTATGCAATGAATGAGGAACTAATAATGTAGATCAATGAGGAAAAAGGACTAAAAAATATGTATGTTATGGAAACAGCTTGCATTTGAGTGGTTACAGATTATTATTTGTTTCATTTTGAGCATTATTACATCATGGCTTAATCTCAGTAGGTATGTGCTTATTGACTCCAATAAATATCGCTTATTTACTGTTGTTAATGTCTGTATTGCCAGTTTAAGTGTCTCACACTAGCTTAACTTGTAACTGGTAAAGTGAGTGGTTGTGGTAAAGTGAAAATATTTGAACCATTTGTCCAAATATATAATTTGTAAATGATTATTTCAATGTTCATCATTCAGGTCCATGCCAGACATCGACACTCTTATGCAGGAATGGCCTCCAGAGTTTGAGGAACTGTTGGGGAAAGTATGACTATCCCAAAATAATTATTCTATACTATACATACCTGATGATTTACAGGTGCAGCCTGTAGACTAGTGTAGCCATAATACGATCTGCACAGCTGTTGGGCCCTTGAGCAAGGCCCTTAACCCTAAGTTGCTCCCAGGGCCCAGGGTCCCAGGGTGCTGGCTTTCCGCTGCTGCTTAGTAACTAGGGTGGGTCAAATGCAGAGGACACATTACCCCACAGGGGGAAGTGTAAAGTGAAAAGTTTATTTACCCATTGTATTTTCACTGTGGGTGTGTTTTTATGTCCAACACTTTTTGTATTGCAACGTAATATGCAGCATCTTTCCTCTTCATCCTCATTTTTTCCAAGCTGTGCAGTATCCATTGTGTTTATCATTATCTTTTATTTTAACTAGATTTCAACTCTCTTCAGTCTCTTTCATTTAAAATAAATGAAATGAGAACTGGAAGAATTACTGCTGAAAGTTACAGCCATGGTGTTCTTTGAACAAACCTGCTGAATTTTTGTTTGACATTTTTCTCGACCCTTGCCTTTGTAGCATGTTTCTATGAAACATCTTGTTTACTGTTTTTACAGATTGAACATACCGTATTAATGACTATTAAGGACAAGGATGCCTTTGAAAAGGGTGTCAAGTGATTTGATAATCACTTTTCTCTCAGAAACGTTGATGCACCTAACTGTAAACTTTGCCCCTAGGTGAGCTTACCCACAGCCGACATTAACTGTGACTTGGGAGAGTACATCGATATCATCTGTGGTGAGCGACACTGCTTTCTTAAGGATTTGGGTTTTGTTTTGCTCTTGCCTATGCAATGTGTGAGGTCAATGCTGATGGGAATTTTTTTTTCTCCTAACAGGTATCTTGGACATCCCTACATATAAGAGTCGAATACACTCCCTCCATGTGCTGTTCACACTCTATTCTGAATTCAAAAACTCCCAGGTACTATATACACTCAAGCTATCTACAAGCTGAGTTCTGCTTTTCTTCCATCTGTCAAATATTAATGATCAGTACTGTTGGTCAAGGCAAAATTACAAAGGTGATTCGAGGCTCTTTACTTCTAAGGGTGCTTGCTTATATGATCTGCAATCTCATATAATCTATATATTGAAAAAATGTTTTTTTAAGTATGTATTAAGTAAAACATAAAACAGTTTGACTGTTTGCAAAGTTGCCTGGAAGAGGACACCATGCTCCAAATGTGCATGTTCTCCCCACGGACAGTGGAGGATGGAGCAGGAGGCCAGGAATTACCCAAGGATCAGTCTAAGAATTGCAGAGATATGTTGCATCTTGGCGTCGCCAAGTCTCAAAAGGAACGATGAAATGGCACCTAAAAAGAAAAGTTGAAAAGTTGGAGGAATGGTCAAAAATCCCCAAAAAACTATTAAACCAGGGGTGCCAATAATTGGGGAAACCTGTTTTTTTGGGGAAATATATATTTTTTTTTAAATGCACGACTTTAGTTGATTCCATTGAATCATGAATAAAGCTCAGCATTTTACACGTTTTTTAGTTTACAGTATTTTTTGTGCATATTTACCAAGGGTGCCAATAATTCTGAGTGCCTATGACTGGCAATTGTTAAAACATTGTATTTTGTTAATCGTGCAATTGCTGAATTTCTTTCTTCCAGTGGCTCGTGGGTACAATGCTTTCGTTTCTGTTTTAGCACTTCAAAGCCTTGGCAGAGGGCCAGAAATCTGACACACTGTCTGTACCACAGTCGGTCACGGGGGACCCAGAAACGCTTACTTTCGACTGAAGTTGGCCTCTCTACAGACCATACTCTGCTCGGGCGTGTCACTTCACTGCTGAAAACCTAATTACCGTTGCGACTCTGGGCTTTGGCCAAATGTGAGAGCTATAAAGCAGTGTGTGACATCAATTGGACCTTAAGCAACCACCCCATGGTCAGGAATTCTCTGTGGCAGCCACACGAGGGCCCCACTCCCCACCGTTGGTGTGATGTGAGTGAGCTTCAGAGGGAAATGACTGAACCTGTAGTGCTGAATAGAAACAAGTTGCAAGTTGTATAGTTTGATTTTCAGACATCATGAAGAACATTCATTTCAATTTGTGACCACTAATGCAGGATGATATTTCGGATAATTTCCGATTAGGTTGATTAATTGAGGCTATTATTAAACATATTAAACACAGTTTGCACGGGATGTTACATTCAAATAATTTAAAACTGTTTGATGTATATATTTGAAAGTTTGTATTGTAGTCTGTCTGTTGCCCATGTTATTTTTTTTCTCTCTGAGATGACCTGAACTGTTAATCCATAATTAAATATATTTTCCATAACGGAAGTGTGACTGGGTTAATATCATTCCAATTACCAGCCAACCAGCCAATGGTTCAGTTAATCATATTTGAAACTATTAATGAACTTCTGCAAATGGCTCAACTTACTATACATAACTCTAGTAATAGCCTCATAAAGTCAAACGGTAGGATATGCTCTTATAATGGTATTATAATATTTGCAATATGCTTCAGTGTACACGCAAGAGCTATACCTCATTGATACAGACTCACATTTTACCAACTGATCCCTGTTTGTAAAATGGGAATTTGTGCTCCATTTGCACAAAGGAAAGGTTTAGGGCAGGGCACTTGCTGCACTCTTGCTGGACTTTGGGAAAGGAGAGAAGGGGAGTCCCGCAGTAGCAATTCATTTTCAGGCCTCGGAAGAATGACTGCAGCTTTCTGCTACCACAGAAAACCATGGCATATAAAAATATTGGCGAGAGGCTAACAGTAAATGGATGATGAAGTGAGGAAATGGTCATTTCTAGTTCCTCTTAAAACACCCCCTGATCGTGCATGCACCCACAAACTGAATTTTCATACGGTTTGATTTGAAGTCTTCGCTCAGACAAAAATGTTACTGAAATTCCCTCAGACAAATAATTTCTTCTAAGGTCTCCAAACGTTTCTATTTACACTAAGGAATCGCGAAATACATTTTCTGCTCAACATGAACCTTTTTAGGTATAAAGTTGCAATAGCGGTTCTTGGCGGTGCACAGTGGCTTCAGTGTGCATACTGAAAAGGTCATGGTTTGTTTACGCAGGTGAAAAAAGAGATGTCAAGCCTAACTATACACTGTTGGAGAAGCAATTTAATGAGCTAAAATGCTCCGCAGTTGTCACTTTAATACCATATCCCAAGCCGGTTGTATGCTGAGCAGTAGTTTTACTGTAGCTTCAGCAAGGAGGAGGCCATTGCCTATACTGCTGTACGGGAACTGGTCAGTTAACCTCATGTTCCAGAGAGCCTGTACAAAACATAGATAATAGCATTCCTATATACAAGTACTTTTGTATAAGTACCAGATGTATGAGAAATTTGAAGGAAAATGTTTATTGTGTATCATATCAATGTTTCTCCATATTTTGACAATTAAAAACTATTATGGATTTGTTTTGCTGGGCCTTTGCAATGAACATGATACAACTTTTCCCTGATTCATGTCGTCTGTGGATTTCCAAAATGAAGGTCTTTCTTCACCAGGGAAATAATTCTTCTGTCATCCACCACAGTTGTTTTCCGTGGTCTTCCAGGTCTTTTGGTGTTGCTGAGTTCACCGGTGTGTTCTTTCTTTTTAAGAATGTTCCAAACAGCTGATTTGGCTACACCTAATGTTTTTGCTATCTCTCTGATGGGTTTGTTTTGATTTTTCAGCTTAATGATGGCTTGCTTCACTGATAGTGACAGCTCTTTGGATCTCATATTGAGAGTTGACAGATTCCAAATGCAAATAGCACACTTTTTCTTTTGGTCCCTTAAAAAGTGGGAGGCACATAGAGTAACTGTTGTAATTCCTACACCGTTCACCTGATTTGGATGTAAATACCCTCAAATTAAAGCTGAAAGTCTGCAGTTTGTTTGTTTCATTTCAAATCCATTGTGGTGGTGTATAGAGCCAAAAAGATGAGAATTGTGTCGATGTCCCAATATTTATGGACCTGACTGTAGAAACATGAGTTTTAAAACTTTCAAATGTTATATCCTGTGACCATATTGATTGGAAATGTTGCTCTGAAAAAAAGAATGCAAAACAAAATGTCTCTGGCCCATGCTAGTCACAAGCTGTCGAAATGCCTCTTGACACATCCACCGCGCCTCCTTTGCGGTCGCCTCCAGTTGTTGGTCGAGAGGAAGTCTGACATACATTGGTCGCAGACCGCAGCAAGGTGGTGTTTTTCAGTTTTGTGCTCAGTAGTTTCTTAGTCGCTTTGCATGTTTAGAATGCTCAATGTCTCCAGTGATGCCGTGGGGTAGTTTTGGAAGTGGACATTTACGAGTGGACCACTGACCTCTAAGTAGATCCCTATGGGAAATGGAATGGGGCCTGGCTGGATACTGCAGAGGGACTGCTATGTCCTGAGAGAGAAAGCGCTTTGGAGTTTCTCCCATACTGTAGGCCTAATACTACATCTGCTTCTCTGCCTACACTGCTTGAGCAAGACGGGTAAGTGTACAAACAGCTTGATAACTCTTGTCAAACCTCGGCCCACTGGCAGGTATTTTCTAAAGCTTCAAGTTCATATTATTGAAGGACAACACTACACTTTTTGCATTTGTAAATATCTTTTTTATTCTACTGTACAAAAATAGATGTTTTTTTCCTCAAATTTTTAATAATTTCTGGATGAACAAATGCTGTTTGATTTTATCAAGTACTTTTTAAAGTCTTCTCTCTCTCCTGCAGCCTTCAGCACACCAGTGCAGACGGCATGGTTTTCCCCAAAGCACAGACATCCAGTTCTTTCCATAGACTATCCTCCTGAAGACAAGGCTAACCCAGTTACACAGGTGATGTGGAAGAAATTAGGAGATAAGCCTAGTCGTATTCTGGAACAACTGAAAAGTCACCAGTCGCCAAAGTATTATGGCAGATATAACAATAGGACTCACTATTATTTTCAAAATAACACCTTGATATTGGACAACATTTTAGAAGAGGATAAAGGCATCTATGAAGTATCCGTAGTTTACAAGAATAACACAATATGGACCAAGAAATTGCATCTGCAGTTCATTAGTAAGTATAAAAGCTTATGCTGTAAAGTTATTTTTAAATAATTCATAAAATGGCTAATATGTTATTATTCCAGTTGACACACCAACAGCAGCTTGCTTTAATTGTTTCCCATAGTGCCTCCACCCGATCCCAGCATTAAAGTGGAGATTAACGACTCCCATGTAATATTGGTGCTGAGGTGTGAGGTGGAGAGTGGAATGAAATTGTCCTATCACTGGCTGAAAAGTGGCCAGCTCATCCTTCAAGATGAGAGGCATTCCCTGGTAGAGAGGAACTTGACCCTGCAGGTGAACAATGTGACCAGTGCTGACTGTGTGAACTACACATGTGTGGCAGCCAATGGCCAGGTCCAGAGCGAGGGACACATTCAGCTCAAAGGTAAGATGTTTGGAGCAGGTATTGCAGCACTTCAAGACTGCACACAGGTAGCATGAATCGGTCTTATGTTTTGTGTCTACAGCTGAGGGAGATTGCGAAGGTTTGCCCTTCTTTTAGTGATGAAAAATGTCTGGAGAAAAAAAATTATTCTGTAAGCTGCTACATAAATTAATGCCTTTTTTGTCAGAAAGTGATCGACACGTTTTTAGGAAAAAAGAAGACCATGCTCCAAGCTTGCAGCGCAAAATGCGGCTTGACGAGGGTGCGGAGGTACGGTCGCAGTCTGCCTCAAATGAATGTCTTATTTGTGAAGGCTACCGTATTTTGCGAAAGAGACCGATCTTAAACAGCGACTAGTGTCATTTGAATTATGTAACGTTGCAATGAGCTTAACTATTGCCGGGATAGA
The DNA here is from genome assembly GCF_963514075.1 of Conger conger. Classification (NCBI taxonomy): domain Eukaryota; kingdom Metazoa; phylum Chordata; class Actinopteri; order Anguilliformes; family Congridae; genus Conger; species Conger conger. The sequence continues at coordinate 34,454,693 of NC_083766.1, read as the reverse complement.
ATGGGAACATTCATTTGTGCAATCCATCCTTAAATGCATATGCATTAAGGACATACGTGCATCTTGTGATGCCTTGTCTAGATCGCACAAATACTGTGGTTCTAGCCCCGTTCTGGCCCCGTCCGCAGAATGCGTCACATGTACACGGGGAAATCGGAGCAAAATATTTAGTACAACTGGCCCAAGGGGTTTAGAATTGTAGAACCATCTTCAGGCGCATACTGAAATACGCAGCTATTAAGACGGCATCTTGGTTTCCCTTCCATATTACCACCTCATTGCATTGCCTTTTCGTTCTAGTATAAATACAAAAATACAATAGCTTGAACTGAAAACAAAAAGTGATGTGCACGTTCAATACATTTTCAATTTTTTATTTCATTCCTTTCTTACACAAGTCAGGATCTTCAATTGATACTAGGAGTTAGGTCAATTTAATTGGTAGTGAATGTTAGATTGTACTCTAAGATGTGAAATGTTGCACTTCACTTCAATGTAAATATCGTTGTTGTGGCTACGCTGCTCTGAATACGATGACTGAGTATGAGAGACTTGTAGATTATGTTTATGAAGAGTGATGGGGCAACTAGCTATCATATCATGCGAAAATGAAATGTAAAAATGATTTATAATTAACTACTGTATGAGTGGGTGCTGTGCATGAATAAAATATATCTTCATCTCCTTGCCGTTATGTTAGCTAGATAGGCAATTGGCCAACTAGCTAGACATAGTGCTGTGAAAAAGTATTTGCCCTTTTCCTGATTTGCTCTTTTATTGCATATTTGTCACACAGAATGGTTTCAGATCTTAAGACAAATGTAATATTAGACAAAGGGAACCTGAGCAAGCACAAAACACGTTTTTAATTTATTTAATGAAAAAAATGAGCAAGCCCCAATATCGCTCCTCAACGGCAATGGGAAAGACTGATTATTATGAGTCAGTCTTTAAAATAGCCTTCAGCTAATTTAGCAGCATGGGGTTTCATCCGGGTGCAATCTGTATGTACTGTCTTTGGGATTTGTATTCTGCTCCTTGTTTAACTTGGTTCATTTGCTTTAGTAACAATACGTACGGCGCAGTCCATACCGTAAGTAGTTGGACAGTGACACTGATATGGATATAAATACCTCACAGATTAAAGCTATTGCTTATAAATTTGGGAAATTCACTTATGTTCTCCTTTATTGTAAATTGCTCCAGATGAGAGGATCTGCTCAATAAATGTAAGACACATACTTGCTTGCTGAGTAATTATTTCTCCAGGATAAAGACTGGCCACTATTAACACTATTAGCATTGTCCAATGTGTACTTTCAGGAAGTGCTATCGAATTGTGCTCACCAAGTCCTGCCCCTGACCTAAATTTGAAAGTCATTCTGTCCATCACGGTTGCTGCTATCTGTGTCTTTGGTGTATGCATCCTGATCCTCTGCATCACACACCATCAGGGTAAGGGTACGCCGCTCTCTTAATGAATCCACACATCTCATTTGCTCCCCATTTCTTATATAATGGCAGATATATAATCTTGTTCTCGTGTTGTTTGCAAGGCAGAAATATGGCAGTGGTTAAGAGGTGAGCATTAGGTCTGCTTTCCAGTCTTTGGTCTTCATACAGTCGTCCTTCAGCATGAAGTTTTCAACAAAATGATTTCCTTCCCTTGAATAGGCCGCAGCTGCATCAAACAGCCTGCCACCGGCAGGAGCGGTAAATTGACACCTTTTATACTTCTTTAAAATCTCACTCATACTTTCAATTACAAGCACAACTAGAGAGTTTGATTAATCCCCTCATCGTTAATGCTGGATTTCTTTAATTCATGTGCCTCTTTCCTAGGTCGCAAGCTCAACGTGACAGGTGAACAAATATATTGCAACCTGTGAGCCAAACAATAAATTTGTTAAGTGCAGTTAAATTAATCTGGTTCCATTCATGTTTCTGAACCTGAACCTGAATTTTCTATCTCAGAATGTCCCGTGTATGAAGAAATTGGGGAAGAACAGGTAATCTGTTCAGTGACACCCTCTGTACAACTGCATGTCAGCCTTGCAGCCACCATCATTGAAATGGGCCTGCAGGGCATCATGGGTAGGTGTGCACCACCAGTAACGTTTGGCCTGTGTGTTTGCATTTTAGATATTGCCTGCAGCACAGGAGGCAGGGCAGCTGCTGTGTGTCTACACAGACTTCATGCCAAACTGCCTTGGCGCAGGATCAATACAGGGGCCGGTGCCGATGCCGATTGAGGATTTTGGCTATTCCACCATCCAGTCAGTGGAGCCACGGTCACGCCGTCAAACGAAGGGCATGTTTCAGCTGGAGCTGCCTTCAATAGGCGAAATGGGAGCACCTGATGTTTTGACATTAAGGAAATAAATAAGCAATGCTGCTGGTGTTATGCATTCCTGCACAAGGTGTCATTGAACCAGAATATGCGTCTCAGGCGTTTGCTTGCTTTGCACCTGGAACTGTCATCCAGCTGAAATAAAGAAAAAATGCTAAAGCCAGCTGTAAAGCACAAAAATATTTTATTGAATTTTCATTTCATATACTGAAGATCTGATTTGAGTCTATTTCAGATCTTGGGGGGGGGCAAGCAGAATAAATATGCGTGGCAAGTTATAGCCTGTAGCATTTCACATATAGATTAATGCAATGTAAAAATAATTAGATAATTATAATTTAATGTGAATTACTTCTGTATACAAGACTTGGTTCATGTTCTTGCACGCCGGAGATGCTGAGAGATTAAACTGACAGATGCACAGAGCACTGAGCACATTGAAGCTGCATGCGTGCATGCACAAATAGACAGGAAATAGAGTGCCTGCTGATAGGGGGGAAATGCCCTTTTTAACATTTCACAGGTGAGCATCGTCTGATGAAACAGATCCAGTAAAAACACAACAATAGCTATTCTTCTCTTTAACTTTCGTATTTATTTGCAAAGAAATGACAGAAAGTGAGAAAGCTTACCGGCTTTCTGATTTGCATCAGACACAGTAAGACTCTTATACACACTTTTCCCAAAGGGGGGGGGGGGCTTTACCAAAACAAAAAGACATGAAGCTGGCCACGAACATTTATAAGTATTTTGTCTTCTGAATACCCCTTGTTGACCTTGCTGTAAGACCAGAATGTGCTAGCTGAGAAGCCGAGACATTAAGGTCAAAGGCAGTCTGTCTGCTGGAGAGAGACAGAGAAAGACTCATAGTAAGCACTTAATTCAGAAAGTGGTCTAATAGTAATAAGGATTATCACTAAAATGTTATTTGTAATCATGTGATTGTCTTTATGTTAACACACATTGTCAATTAAGAATCAATGAAGAAAATCACTCTTACACTGCCCTTTTGTATGAGATGTATGAGAAATTTGAAGGGAAATGTTTATTGTGTATCATATCAATCCATCACTCCATATTTTGGCAATTAAAAACTATTATGAATTTGTTTTGCTGGACCTTTGCAATGAACATGATAAAACAGAATTCATGTCGTCTGTGGATTTCCAAAATGCAGAGAAGGTGAGGTCCCCCCACACTTGTTTTGCCACCTCACATGTTAAAAGATAAGGAACCGTATTGTCACTAAAACAGTAGCATTGTAAAATAGTTTATACATATAGAAGCATGAGTTTTAACACTTTCAAATGTTATATCCTGTGACTATATTGATTGGAAATGTTGCTCTGAAAAAAAAAAGAATGCAAAACAAAATGTCTCCGGCCCATGGGGTTAAATCACAAGCTGTCAAAATGCCTCTTGACCCCACATCTACCACGCCTCCTTTGCAACCCCCATCCCCCCCCCCCCCCCCCCCACCACCACCACCACCCAGAAGTCTATTGTTGGTCGAGAGGAAGAGACTGAAAGACGTTGGTCGCAGACCGCAGCAAGGTGGTGTTTTTCAGTTTTGTGCTCAGTAGTTTAGAATGCTCAATGTCTCCAGTGATGCCGTGGGGTAGTTTTGGAAGAGGACATTTACGAGTGGACCACTGACCTCTAAGTAGATCCCTATGGGAAATGGAATGGGGCCTGGCTGGATGCTGCAGAGGGACTGCTATGTCCTGAGAGAGAAAGCGCTTTGGAGTTTCTCCCATACTGTAGGCCTAATACTACATCTGCTTCTCTGCCTACACTGCTTGAGCAAGACGGGTAAGTGTACAAACAGCTTGATAACTCTTGTCAAATCTCGGCCCACTGGCAGGTATTTTCTAAAGCTTCAAGTTCATATTATTGAAGGACAACACTACACTTTTTGCATTTGTAAATTTGCATTTTGTTTTATTCTACTGTACAAAAATAGATGTTTTTTTCCTCAAATTTTTAATAATTTCTGGATGAACAAATGCTGTTTGATTTTATCAAGTACTTTTTAAAGTCTTCTCTCTCTCCTGCAGCCTTCAGCACACCAATGCAGCCGGCACGGTTTTCCCCAAAGCACAGACATGCAGTTCTTTCCATAGACTATCCTCCTGAAGACGAGGCTAACCCAGTTACACAGGTGATGTGGAAGAAATTAGGAGATAAGCCTAGTCGTATTCTGGAACAACTGAAAAGTCACCAGTCGCCAAAGTATTATGGCAGATATAACAATAGGACTCACTATTATTTTCAAAATAACACCTTGATATTGGACAACATTTTAGAAGAGGATAAAGGCATCTATGAAGTATCCGTAGTTTACAAGAATAACACAATATGGACCAAGAAATTGCATCTGCGGTTCACTAGTAAGTATAAAAGCTTATGCTGTAAAGTTATTTTTAAATAATTAATAAAATGGCTAATATGTTATTATTCCAGTTGACACACCAACAGCAGCTTGCTTTACTTGTTTCCCATAGTGCCTCCACCCGATCCCAGAATTAAAGTGGAGATTAACGACTCCCATGTAATATTGGTGCTGAGGTGTGAGGTGGAGAGTGGAATGAAATTGTCCTATCACTGGCTGAAAAGTGGCCAGCTCATCCTTCAAGATGAGAGGCATTCCCTGGTAGAGAGGAACTTGACCCTGCAGGTGAACAATGTGACCAGTGCTGACTGTGTGAACTACACATGTGTGGCAGCCAATGGCCAGGTCCAGAGCGAGGGACACATTCAGCTCAAAGGTAAGATGTTTGGAGCAGGTATTGCAGCACTTCAAGACTGCACACAGGTAGCATAAATCGGTCTTATGTTTTGTGTGTCCAGCTGAGGGAGATTGCGAAGGTTTGCCCTTCTTTTAGTGATGAAAAATGTCTGGAGAAAAAAAATTATTCTGTAAGCTGCTACATAAATTAATGCCTTTTTTGTCAGAAAGTGATCGACACGTTTTTAGGAAAAAAGAAGACCATGCTCCAAGCTTGCAGCGCAAAATGCGGCTTGACGAGGGTGCGGAGGTACGGGCGCAGTCTGCCTCAAATGAATGTCTTATTTGTGAAGGCTACCGTATTTTGCGAAAGAGACCGATCTTAAACAGCGGCTAGTGTCATTTGAATTATGTAACGTTGCAATGAGCTTAACTATTGCCGGGATAGAATGGGAACATTCATTTGTGCAATCCATCCTTAAATGCATATGCATTAAGGACATACGTGCATCTTGTGATGCCTTGTCTAGATCGCACAAATACTGTGGTTCTAGCCCCGTTCTGGCCCCGTCCGCAGAATGCGTCACATGTACACGGGAAAATCGGAGCAAAATATTTAGTACAACTGGCCCAAGGGGTTTAGAATTGTAGAACCATCTTCAGGCGCATACTGGATACGCAGCTATTAAGACGGCATCTTGGTTTCCCTTCCATATTACCACCTCATTGCATTGCCTTTTCGTTCTAGTATAAATACAAAAATACAATAGCTTGAACTGAAAACAAAAAGTGATGTGCACGTTCAACCTTTTTTTTGGGAATACATTTTCAATTTTTTATTTCATTCCTTTCTTACACAAGTCAGGATCTTCAATTGATACTAGGAGTTAGGTCAATTTAATTGGTAGTGAATGTTAGATTGTACTCTAAGATGTGAAATGTTGCACTTCACTTCAATGTAAATATCGTTGTTGTGGCTACGCTGCTCTGAATACGATGACTGAGTATGAGAGACTTGTAGATTATGTTTATGAAGAGTGATGGGGCAACTAGCTATCATATCATGCGAAAATGAAATGTAAAAATGATTTATAATTAACTACTGTATGAGTGGGTGCTGTGCATGAATAAAATATATCTTCATCTCCTTGCCGTTATGTTAGCTAGATAGGCAATTGGCCAACTAGCTAGACATAGTGCTGTGAAAAAGTATTTGCCCTTTTCCTGATTTGCTCTTTTATTGCATATTTGTCACACAGAATGGTTTCAGATCTTAAGACAAATGTAATATTAGACAAAGGGAACCTGAGCAAGCACAAAACACGTTTTTAATTTATTTAATGAAAAAAATGAGCAAGCCCCAATATCGCTCCTCAACGGCAATGGGAAAGACTGATTATTATGAGTCAGTCTTTAAAATAGCCTTCAGCTAATTTAGCAGCATGGGGTTTCATCCGGGTGCAATCTGTATGTACTGTCTTTGGGATTTGTATTCTGCTCCTTGTTTAACTTGGTTCATTTGCTTTAGTAACAATACGTACGGCGCAGTCCATACCGTAAGTAGTTGGACAGTGACACTGATATGGATATAAATACCTCACAGATTAAAGCTATTGCTTATAAATTTGGGAAATTCACTTATGTTCTCCTTTATTGTAAATTGCTCCAGATGAGAGGATCTGCTCAATAAATGTAAGACACATACTTGCTTGCTGAGTAATTATTTCTCCAGGATAAAGACTGGCCACTATTAACACTATTAGCATTGTCCAATGTGTACTTTCAGGAAGTGCTATCGAATTGTGCTCACCAAGTCCTGCCCCTGACCTAAATTTGAAAGTCATTCTGTCCATCACGGTTGCTGCTATCTGTGTCTTTGGTGTATGCATCCTGATCCTCTGCATCACACACCATCAGGGTAAGGGTACGCCGCTCTCTTAATGAATCCACACATCTCATTTGCTCCCCATTTCTTATATAATGGCAGATATATAATCTTGTTCTCGTGTTGTTTGCAAGGCAGAAATATGGCAGTGGTTAAGAGGTGAGCATTAGGTCTGCTTTCCAGTCTTTGGTCTTCATACAGTCGTCCTTCAGCATGAAGTTTTCAACAAAATGATTTCCTTCCCTTGAATAGGCCGCAGCTGCATCAAACAGCCTGCCACCGGCAGGAGCGGTAAATTGACACCTTTTATACTTCTTTAAAATCTCACTCATACTTTCAATTACAAGCACAACTAGAGAGTTTGATTAATCCCCTCATCGTTAATGCTGGATTTCTTTAATTCATGTGCCTCTTTCCTAGGTCGCAAGCTCAACGTGACAGGTGAACAAATATATTGCAACCTGTGAGCCAAACAATAAATTTGTTAAGTGCAGTTAAATTAATCTGGTTCCATTCATGTTTCTGAACCTGAACTTACCCTGTTTTTCTATCTCAGAATGTCCCGTGTATGAAGAAATTGGGGAAGAACAGGTAATCTGTTCAGTGACACCCTCTGTACAACTGCATGTCAGCCTTGCAGCCACCATCATTGAAATGGGCCTGCAGGGCATCATGGGTAGGTGTGCACCACCAGTAACGTTTGGCCTCTGTGTTTGCATTTTAGATATTGCCTGCAGCACAGGAGGCAGGGCAGCTGCTGTGTGTCTACACAGACTTCATGCCAAACTGCCAGGGGCCGGTGCCGATGCCGATTGAGGATTTTGGCTATTCCACCATCCAGTCAGTGGAGCCACGGTCATGCCGTCAAACGAAGGGCATGTTTCAGCTGGAGCTGCCTTCAATAGGCGAAATGGGAGCACCTGATGTTTTGACATTAAGGAAATAAATAAGCAATGCTGCTGGTGTTATGCATTCCTGCACAAGGTGTCATTGAACCAGAATATGCGTCTCAGGCGTTTGCTTGCTTTGCACCTGGAACTGTCATCCAGCTGAAATAAAGAAAAAATGCTAAAGCCAGCTGTAAAGCACAAAAATATTTTATTGAATTTTCATTTCATATACTGAAGATCTGATTTGAGTCTATTTCAGATCTTGGGGGGGGGGGGGGGGGGGGGGCAAGCTGAATAAATATGCGTGGCAAGTTATAGCCTGTAGCATTTCACATATAGATTAATGCAATGTAAAAATAATTAAATAATTATAATTTAATGTGAATTACTTCTGTATACAAGACTTGGTTCATGTTCTTGCACGCCGGAGATGCTGAGAGATTAAACTGACAGATGCACAGAGCACTGAGCACATTGAAGCTGCATGCGTGCATGCACAAATAGACAGGAAATAGAGTGCCTGCTGATAGGGGGGAAATGCCCTTTTTAACATTTCACAGGTGAGCATCGTCTGATGAAACAGATCCAGTAAAAACACAACAATAGCTATTCTTCTCTTTAACTTTCGTATTTATTTGCAAAGAAATGACAGAAAGTGAGAAAGCTTACCGGCTTTCTGATTTGCATCAGACACAGTAAGACTCTTATACACACTTTTCCCAAAGGGGGGGGGGGCTTTACCAAAACAAAAAGACATGAAGCTGGCCACGAACATTTATAAGTATTTTGTCTTCTGAATACCCCTTGTTGACCTTGCTGTAAGACCAGAATGTGCTAGCTGAGAAGCCGAGACATTAAGGTCAAAGGCAGTCTGTCTGCTGGAGAGAGACAGAGAAAGACTCATAGTAAGCACTTAATTCAGAAAGTGGTCTAATAGTAATAAGGATTATCACTAAAATGTTATTTGTAATCATGTGATTGTCTTTATGTTAACACACATTGTCAATTAAGAATCAATGAAGAAAATCACCCTTACACTGCCCTTTTGTATGAGATGTATGAGAGATTTGAAGGGAAATGTTTATTGTGTATCATATCAATCCATCACTCCATATTTTGGCAATTAAAAACTATTATGAATTTGTTTTGCTGGACCTTTGCAATGAACATGATACAACAGAATTCATGTCGTCTGTGGATTTCCAAAATGCAGAGAAGGTGAGGTCCCCCCACACTTGTTTTGCCACCTCACATGTTAAAAGATAAGGAACCGTATTGTCACTAAAACAGTAGCATTGTAAAATAGTTTATACATATAGAAGCATGAGTTTTAACACTTTCAAATGTTATATCCTGTGACTATATTGATTGGAAATGTTGCTCTGAAAAAAAAAAGAATGCAAAACAAAATGTCTCCGGCCCATGGGGTTAAATCACAAGCTGTCAAAATGCCTCTTGACACACATCTACCACGCCTCCTTTGCAACCCCCATCCCCCCCCCCCCCCACCACCACCACCACCACCACCCAGAAGTCTATTGTTGGTCGAGAGGAAGAGACTGAAAGACGTTGGTCGCAGACCGCAGCAAGGTGGTGTTTTTCAGTTTTGTGCTCAGTAGTTTAGAATGCTCAATGTCTCCAGTGATGCCGTGGGGTAGTTTTGGAAGAGGACATTTACGAGTGGACCACTGACCTCTAAGTAGATCCCTATGGGAAATGGAATGGGGCCTGGCTGGATGCTGCAGAGGGACTGCTATGTCCTGAGAGAGAAAGCGCTTTGGAGTTTCTCCCATACTGTAGGCCTAATACTACATCTGCTTCTCTGCCTACACTGCTTGAGCAAGACGGGTAAGTGTACAAACAGCTTGATAACTCTTGTCAAATCTCGGCCCACTGGCAGGTATTTTCTAAAGCTTCAAGTTCATATTATTGAAGGACAACACTACACTTTTTGCATTTGTAAATTTGCATTTTGTTTTATTCTACTGTACAAAAATAGATGTTTTTTTCCTCAAATTTTTAATAATTTCTGGATGAACAAATGCTGTTTGATTTTATCAAGTACTTTTTAAAGTCTTCTCTCTCTCCTGCAGCCTTCAGCACACCAATGCAGCCGGCACGGTTTTCCCCAAAGCACAGACATGCAGTTCTTTCCATAGACTATCCTCCTGAAGACGAGGCTAACCCAGTTACACAGGTGATGTGGAAGAAATTAGGAGATAAGCCTAGTCGTATTCTGGAACAACTGAAAAGTCACCAGTCGCCAAAGTATTATGGCAGATATAACAATAGGACTCACTATTATTTTCAAAATAACACCTTGATATTGGACAACATTTTAGAAGAGGATAAAGGCATCTATGAAGTATCCGTATTTTACAAGAATAACACAATATGGACCAAGAAATTGCATCTGCGGTTCACTAGTAAGTATAAAAGCTTATGCTGTAAAGTTATTTTTAAATAATTAATAAAATGGCTAATATGTTATTATTCCAGTTGACACACCAACAGCAGCTTGCTTTACTTGTTTCCCATAGTGCCTCCACCCGATCCCAGAATTAAAGTGGAGATTAACGACTCCCATGTAATATTGGTGCTGAGGTGTGAGGTGGAGAGTGGAATGAAATTGTCCTATCACTGGCTGAAAAGTGGCCAGCTCATCCTTCAAGATGAGAGGCATTCCCTGGTAGAGAGGAACTTGACCCTGCAGGTGAACAATGTGACCAGTGCTGACTGTGTGAACTACACATGTGTGGCAGCCAATGGCCAGGTCCAGAGCGAGGGACACATTCAGCTCAAAGGTAAGATGTTTGGAGCAGGTATTGCAGCACTTCAAGACTGCACACAGGTAGCATAAATCGGTCTTATGTTTTGTGTGTACAGCTGAGGGAGATTGCGAAGGTTTGCCCTTCTTTTAGTGATGAAAAATGTCTGGAGAAAAAAAATTATTCTGTAAGCTGCTACATAAATTAATGCCTTTTTTGTCAGAAAGTGATCGACACGTTTTTAGGAAAAAAGAAGACCATGCTCCAAGCTTGCAGCGCAAAATGCGGCTTGACGAGGGTGCGGAGGTACGGGCGCAGTCTGCCTCAAATGAATGTCTTATTTGTGAAGGCTACCGTATTTTGCGAAAGAGACCGATCTTAAACAGCGGCTAGTGTCATTTGAATTATGTAACGTTGCAATGAGCTTAACTATTGTCGGGATAGAATGGGAACATTCATTTGTGCAATCCATCCTTAAATGCATATGCATTAAGGACATACGTGCATCTTGTGATGCCTTGTCTAGATCGCACAAATACTGTGGTTCTAGCCCCGTTCTGGCCCCGTCCGCAGAATGCGTCACATGTACACGGGAAAATCGGAGCAAAATATTTAGTACAACTGGCCCAAGGGGTTTAGAATTGTAGAACCATCTTCAGGCGCATACTGGATACGCAGCTATTAAGACGGCATCTTGGTTTCCCTTCCATATTACCACCTCATTGCATTGCCTTTTCGTTCTAGTATAAATACAAAAATACAATAGCTTGAACTGAAAACAAAAAGTGATGTGCACGTTCAACCTTTTTTTTGGGAATACATTTTCAATTTTTTATTTCATTCCTTTCTTACACAAGTCAGGATCTTCAATTCATACTAGGAGTTAGGTCAATTTAATTGGTAGTGAATGTTAGATTGTACTCTAAGATGTGAAATGTTGCACTTCACTTCAATGTAAATATCGTTGTTGTGGCTACGCTGCTCTGAATACGATGACTGAGTATGAGAGACTTGTAGATTATGTTTATGAAGAGTGATGGGGCAACTAGCTATCATATCATGCGAAAATGAAATGTAAAAATGATTTATAATTAACTACTGTATGAGTGGGTGCTGTGCATGAATAAAATATATCTTCATCTCCTTGCCGTTATGTTAGCTAGATAGGCAATTGGCCAACTAGCTAGACATAGTGCTGTGAAAAAGTATTTGCCCTTTTCCTGATTTGCTCTTTTATTGCATATTTGTCACACAGAATGGTTTCAGATCTTAAGACAAATGTAATATTAGACAAAGGGAACCTGAGCAAGCACAAAACACGTTTTTAATTTATTTAATGAAAAAAATGAGCAAGCCCCAATATCGCTCCTCAACGGCAATGGGAAAGACTGATTATTATGAGTCAGTCTTTAAAATAGCCTTCAGCTAATTTAGCAGCATGGGGTTTCATCCGGGTGCAATCTGTATGTACTGTCTTTGGGATTTGTATTCTGCTCCTTGTTTAACTTGGTTCATTTGCTTTAGTAACAATACGTACGGCGCAGTCCATACCGTAAGTAGTTGGACAGTGACACTGATATGGATATAAATACCTCACAGATTAAAGCTATTGCTTATAAATTTGGGAAATTCACTTATGTTCTCCTTTATTGTAAATTGCTCCCGATGAGAGGATCTGCTCAATAAATGTAAGACACATACTTGCTTGCTGAGTAATTATTTCTCCAGGATAAAGACTGGCCACTATTAACACTATTAACATTGTCCAATGTGTACTTTCAGGAAGTGCTATCGAATTGTGCTCACCGAGTCCTGCCCCTGACCTAAATTTGAAAGTCATTCTGTCCATCACGGTTGCTGCTATCTGTGTCTTTGGTGTATGCATCCTGATCCTCTGCATCACACACCATCAGGGTAAGGGTACGCCGCTCTCTTAATGAATCCACACATCTCATTTGCTCCCCATTTCTTATATAATGGCAGATATATAATCTTGTTCTCGTGTTGTTTGCAAGGCAGAAATATGGCAGTGGTTAAGAGGTGAGCATTAGGTCTGCTTTCCAGTCTTTGGTCTTCATACAGTCGTCCTTCAGCATGAAGTTTTCAACAAAATGATTTCCTTCCCTTGAATAGGCCGCAGCTGCATCAAACAGCCTGCCACCGGCAGGAGCGGTAAATTGACACCTTTTATACTTCTTTAAAATCTCACTCATACTTTCAATTACAAGCACAACTAGAGAGTTTGATTAATCCCCTCATCGTTAATGCTGGATTTCTTTAATTCATGTGCCTCTTTCCTAGGTCGCAAGCTCAACGTGACAGGTGAACAAATATATTGCAACCTGTGAGCCAAACAATAAATTTGTTAAGTGCAGTTAAATTAATCTGGTTCCATTCATGTTTCTGAACCTGAACTTACCCTGTTTTTCTATCTCAGAGTGTCCCGTGTATGAAGAAATTTGGGAAGAACAGGTAATCTGTTTAGTGACACCCTCTGTACAACTGCATGTCAGCCTTGCAGCCACCATCATTGAAATGGGCCTGCAGGGCATCATGGGTAGGTGTGCACCACCAGTAACGTTTGGCCTGTGTGTTTGCATTTTAGATATTGCCTGCAGCACAGGAGGCAGGGCAGCTGCTGTGTGTCTACACAGACTTCATGCCAAACTGCCTTGGCGCAGGATCAATACAGGGGCCGGTGCCGATGCCGATTGAGGATTTTGGCTATTCCACCATCCAGTCAGTGGAGCCACGGTCATGCCGTCAAACGAAGGGCATGTTTCAGCTGGAGCTGCCTTCAATAGGCGAAATGGGAGCACCTGATGTTTTGACATTAGGGAAATAAATGAGCAATGCTGCTGGTGTTATGCATTCCTGCAAAAGATGTTATTGAACCAGAATATGCGTCTCAGGCGTTTGCTTGCTTTGCACCTGGAACTGTCATCCAGCTGAAATGAAGAAAAAATGCTAAAGCCAGCTGTAAAGCACAAAAATATTTTATTGAATTTTGTACTGTGTACTGAAGATCTGATTTGAGTCTATTTCAGATCTTGGGGGGGGGGGGGGGGGGGGGTCAAGCAGAATAAATATGCGTGGCAAGTTATAGCCTGTAGCATTTTACATATAGATTAATGCAATGTAAAAAATAATTAAATAATTATAATTTAATGTGAATTATTTCTGTGTACAAGACTTGGTTCATGTTCTTGCACGCCGGAGATGCTGAGAAATTAAACTGACAGATGCACAGAACACTGAGCACATTGAAGCTGCATGCGTGCATGCACAAATAGACAGGAAATAGAGTTCCTGCCCTTTGTAGATGCAGGTTCAGAGATGCTGGTGTGTGTATGACCACATAGCGCAACACTTTTTCCATGAGAACAAAGGTGTGAAAACTACTTTGGACTAGGACCCTCTCTTAGCTGTTATAGAGTCAAGCCTTCAAGCATGCATTCACTTAGGACTTGCACTATGGTTGCACAGCGTGCATATTTGAGGCCCAATCTGTCCCAGATTTGACCTCACTGCTTACAGGATAAACCTTGCCACCCCTGCTGGAAAAAAAACAGACCAGTTCAGAACAGCTTCCAGCTAGACATGGTTTAGCTGGTTGACCAGTTCAGACCTGCTCAAGCTATGTTTTGAAACAGCTGGCAACTGGTCAACGAGCTCAGACAAGCTACCAGCTCTAGCTGGCAGACCAGCTCATACCCAGCTAGACCAGCTTATGGCCAGCTTGACCAGCTCAATTTTAAAGCTGGTCAAGCTGGTAAAGCAGCGCAGAAAAAATGCCAAGGGGTCACCATCCTTCTCTTTCGAGAGGTAAAGGTGCTTGAATGTGCACACTGCTTGTGAAGATTAAAGTCACAAGGAACCACCTCCATGATGCTGACATCAAACTATATCGGATGAACTGAAACAGTATTCCGTAACGATGACTCATCATGAATTTAATTTCAGGTAGTAAACAGTAGAATAGCAACCAACATGTATAACAAAAAATGCTTCCTATGCTAATACGTTTAAAAACATTTTTAAATAAAATTCCAGTGGAATTCACACCGGGACAATGGCCAAGAGCAGCTGTCAGAATACATTTTCTTATATTTTCAGTCACATGATTCACTTCAATAATAGTACAAGATTAAAATACAAATAGTATGCATAGTGTGTTCTCATGCTAGACAGAGTTCCACAGGCCTCCGTACAGAGTTCACATGATGCACAACCACAATTACTGAAGACCATGTGCTTCTATTATGTCCTTCCCTTATGGCACTTTCATACATACATTGTAGCAGGCATTAAAAAAAAGTTAATCTTCAGTGATTAAAGTAAGATGTTTTATACACAATACAAAATCCTGCTTAGGTTAGCTGTCTAAAAAAACAGACTGAAATCAAGGTCATCCAACATTGGCACGTTGGCTGTACACAAACAACAGCAGGAAAGCATTATACTGACCATAGCAAATACACCAATCACCTCGAGCAAAGGTCAGTTGCCCTGGTCCTGGTGGTGGGAAACAGTGCAGACAGGTCCAATAAATGCATGCTTGCTGGATACTCTATTTCTCCATGATAAAGGCTGGTCTTAACAGGGGTCACCTGTGGGCCATTGTATTCTTGCTGGCTCCTAGCTGCATACCAATATGCATTTCTGGTAGCACCTAAAATTTTACATGAAAGGAGAGGGCGGTGTGGTCAGTGTAGCAATTTAGCTCCTGCACATAGCCTTCAGCGCTGCTCTGCTGTTGCAGGAAATGAGGTCATTTAAGCCGCCTTACCTGTTTATGTCCAACCCAACCCAGCGTCCAGCCCAAGTCAGTGCAATCTCTGAGTGAGAGAATGTGTGTGTGTGCGTTTGTGTGTGTTTGTGTGTGTTTGTGTGAGGGGGGGGGGGGGGGGGTGGTGATTTGTGACATCACACTGTCTCTGATCTCCTTGGTGAAGTGCGGCAAATAGGATGCCGGTGCTTTACGGGTTGTTGTGTAAGGTGCTGACCGATCGGTTCTGACACAAGCCTAATTGCTGGCACGGCGGATCTCAGAAGCATTTTTCCAGTGTTCAGCCCTTTCCACCACTCACAGATCTGCTTGAGTGCTGCTGTTATTGGCCTACATATGAAAAAAACTTTTTAATTTGTAACAACAACACAAACAACTAAGGGCTTTCATGTTTCTCCAGTGAGTGGAGCCATAGTGGTCCATATAGGAAATCAGCAGACACATGCGTGCACATAAACACACACACAAACTCACACACACATCCTGTCTGATAGTTAAGACTGTATTTTTTTCCAATCTCTTCAGCAACATAATCTGCATGCAGACAGTGGTTATATTGAAACGTACCAGAGGTTTATCTGAGTACTCGAGTACTCCTGTTAAACCTGAAACACCTTCACCTCCGCACCAGCTTCCTGAGTGGAGCTGCCTGTGCGCTCACCCAACCAAACACCCAAACTCTGGCACAAAGTGCAAATGCACTATTAATTCTGAGGTTACCAATGTTACTGATCTTGATGCGAATATCAGTTAGACTTTAGATTATTTAGGGCAAATCATTATTGATGAGGTAATCTTTTTGCAAATGGGAAACATGCACAATTTCATTGGAATTGAATTGATGGAATTTTAATCGCCCCTTAATGTGAATAGGTATTTTTGTTAGTTTGACTGTTTGCAGAGCTATTTCCGAGATATGAGATGTGTATGTATTTCTAATGTGCAACTTTGAGAAAAAGTATAGCCAGAGGGTTGGAGTCAGCTGGGTGTTCCCCACCATATTTGACCTTTGGGCCCCTGTGGTCTGCCACCAGCAGCGCATGAAGTCCTCTGGTCCAATGGCAGCATGCTCAGCTCGTGAGTCATGGATTTCAGAGAATGGGTGTGCATCCTGTTGAACTGATAGGCACAGTAATTTTTTCATTTAACTCTCCTTTCATTATGTTTGGGGTCAATTTGACTCCATTTAGCGTCTTAAAAATCAGTTAACCTTTCATATTGATACTGTATGATTTTTCAATTTCTACAGGACAGTTATCAGATGAAAAAGTAAATGTAATAAATGCTGGACTTTTATCAAAACAAAGCTTTTTACAATCCATTTTCCAATGCTGTTATACCAAATACGGGGTATTCCACAGCAATTGAAGTGTAATCACCAGGAATGCCCTAGAACTGTACTGATAGTCTATAGTCATAGCAAAGACACAGAATGCAAAAACATTCTTTCTGGATGAAAGATATTTGTAGGATCTGGAGACAGCCGAGTTAGGAAAAAAGTAGACCCATTATTGTTTCATGAAGAAAAGAATAAAGAGAATAGAGACATAAAAGTTTTGCTTTCAACCTGCTGAGGACTCTTGGAAGTGAACAACTTTTTGTGAAATGACAAGATTATACTGTTGATGCCACATAGACTTTCTGTACTTGGATTTGTGTGCTTCAAATCCAATTTACATTAACTTTAATAATATGTGGAGTCATCCTTCTACATGATATTATCCGAGTTGAGTATACAGTAGGCCTTCTTCGATCTTCTTTATATGTTTGATTGGAATCATGATTGAGGGCAGGACATGTTGTACCTGAATACTTTTCAGAATACACAGCACAATGATTTCCATCTGGAAACCCATTTTCTTTGTTGAACTGATTTCCATGATTTCTAATTTTCATCAAAGAATAGGCATTTCATTTTCTGTGGCGCCAGTCATAACTGGTTACACTTGATTGAAACTGGAAACAACTGTATTGGCTCCCTATCTAGCTTGAGGAAGTGGAAATAAAGATTTCAGTTTGCGCATTTGCAGTTTATCACAGATTTGCCTGCACTGCTCAGAATGCACTGCTTTTAGCCACCTTCCAGGTTATACAACAACACCAGACAGGTGGCCTGCACTGTGGAGATAGATGAGCAGGTGACAAATACAGCCGTGTAGCCCTGCTATGGGAGGTCAGTCTGGAGGCGAGTTCATAACGTGCAGCTGTGATGATTCCTGGAGCAGATTTGTGGCTGACTTCATTGTTTGGATGGCTAGGGCACGATGAAAGCTGTGATGTGTTACCTCGCACAAGGTGTGTGTGTGTGTGTGTGTGTGTGTGTGTGTGTGTGTGTGTGTGTGTGTGTGTGTGTGTGTGTGTGTGTGTGTGTGTGTGTGTGTGTGTGTGTGTGTGTGTGTGTGTGTGTGTGTGTGTGTGGGGGGGGTTCTGGGTGACTCATCCGGCTACTGTAACACCCAGTTCCACGGCATGGAAGCCGTCAACAAGCTGACTGTGCCAGCGAGGGCAATGTCTAATTGGCCGTAGTGTAACCCGAGGTGGAGAGGGGTCCAGCCAGCAGGCCTGTCCGTTGGCGCCAGAGCAATATCCCAGTCAGCACCTTTGACATGTACGAGAGACCCTCATTATTTTGAATCAACTTCGACCTCTAATGGTAAAAAAAACAAAACAAAAAAAAAACCATTATGGTCATATTTGCTGTGGACAGACAGACAGGAATACAGACACAGAGCCAGCAGCAATACAGCAAGCATGACATGAGGTCTCACTGTGTTGTGAACAGGCAATATGCTTTCACTAATCACTGACAAACAGCTAAGCAAGCTTCCTTATGAAAGCTGTAAATAAAAGCCCAAGAAAAAAAGAAGGGATGTGCCCAGGCTACCTGGCACAGCAGTGACTGTGCACGTTATCCTGTGCCTGCAGCTCTCCCACAGTCAAATAAACACAATTGTGTTTGAAAAGCAATTATCTAGCATTCTCCTGGGAGAGAATGATGATTGCACTAGTGCCCATTGAGCCAATGCCAGCAAAGCACTGCATCACAGACAAAAACAAATAATAAACTCTTTACCCTTTACCAGACCAGGTTTAGGTCAGTGACTCTATCTTTATCATGCTGCACCTACTCAGAAGAAATAGTATACACAACAACTAATGCAGGAGGATATGCATGTTTTAAGGTAGGTTTCATTTGGCAGAATTGTCACTGTTTTACAGGAACTTCTCTGGTCAATAGAGGACCTACAAACGTCCCAGACGCATCACAGATAGAAGAAAAACAATTCATTCTGAAAGCTTCAGCAAGCACACCCTCCTTCAACATGGCACTGATAACCTCCTTTTCAGGAGTTGAACAGAGATGGGAAGACAGGCGCTCTGCTGTCTGTGTTAGCGTACCTGTCATAGTTGATTATGGTTACACATAAGACCAGCACAGGCATGTCATTGAATGTCATTGATTATGTTTCCTGCTCTGAGACAATCAATGGTCAATGGTCACTGGTCACTGGTCACAAAGTCTACTAAGGTCCAATAACCACCAAGAACATGAAGAACAAGAAATTCTTAAGCTTACAAACGAAACCCTATAATTTCATGGAGAAGAAATTAAGACTTAAATATTTTGTCGCTGATGCTTTATGCAACGCAAGTACTTGAAACATGCAACATGAGCAAACATTGGTAACATTTGTATTCATTTTGGTAACTTCTTGGCACACAGCAAGTATCCTGGACAAAAGAAAGGGCATGAATTGCCCATTAGGGACTGCTATGATCTCACAAAGTCAAACCTGCAATCCATTTGTCCTAGAGTGGCCAAACTTGATACATCTGTGTATTTCCTCATACTTCACATTTTCGGCCTCTGGGATTCAGAAGCTCCATATATTATTATTCGTTGCCATTTAAAGATTTACTGTCAAAAGACAATATCTGAAGAACTATATCTCTGCATTATGCCCGATTTGTTATGTGTTGTCAGTGAATGTGTCTGAAACAAATGATAAGGCAAAAAATGAAAGCAATATTAAAATAAATTTCAATATACTGTCAATGGAAGTCTGAAAGGTAATTTGTTATAAGTTTAAGAATGCCACATGATAAAACGTCATATTCCAAGCTCAGTGAGTTGGGGAAGGGGGAGATTTATCATTTTATGCTCACAGAAAGAATTGTGTATACATGAGCGGAGAAACACAATGAAGTTTTGCCTCGCCCCTACCTTTGGAAATGAGAGATCAAAAGCTTGGATGATGTCACATGGCTCATGGAACCTACGCGTCAAAAAGGTTAGAAAAATGGCACAATGGCTTCATTCAATCTTCATTCAGTCTTCTGACAGGACCTTTACTACAAGCACTCCTGAAAAACAGGGCCGGTATGATACCAGTCTAGGAGGGCTGCCATCCACTCTGCTTTCTTTTCCAATCATGCAATGGAACTGGTAGCAGCTGATGCTACTGCTTTTTGCACTGCATTAACCGGAACTGCCCCAATCCCAGAGCCTGGCAGGTCAATGTTTCACAGTAGTTCACATGAACAGGAGACAATAGCTGAGATTCAATCAAAATTAGTCCTCAGCTTTGACAAACACTTAAAATCTCATTGTTTTGAGACATATGAGAAATATTAAGACATAGGACAAAAAAATGTATATAAAAAATAAAAAAAAGACTTGATTTGGGATTGAGCTTTCTTTCATACAAAGTAACGCAAAAAAATAAATGTGTAACAAAATCACCTAATTGAATAGTTGGTTAGAGAGGAATCATGGATTATGTGGAATCAGTATCTTGTCTACTATTCAGGAATGAAAATAAATGGCTTATGAAAAACAATCGTACTGTTAAAGGTTCATTTTTCTTTACTGCACTCAAGAACTAACCAGATGCCAGACCCTGAATGATCCTAAACTCGTCTCTGCCAACTAGCAGTCGGCTGGGTTTCCCCAAGTTGGACTGATGTAACGGCCAACTGAAATGACACACAGGGTTTAAGTGTGCCTGTATTTCAGAGTGAGGAGAAAGACACGGACAAAGAATACAGATCAGATTGAGAGAGAGAAAAGAATACACATGAAACAGAAAACAGACAAATGCCTTTTAAAAGTCTCACCAAACTTTTAATTTCGATTTTTTCGAAAGATGGATGCGGAGTATAGTACCTTCACGTTTGCCTAAAGCAATGTATTTTTTCAGTGATTCTTTAAAGCAATCAGGAGTACATATGGTAACGATGCAAAGGACATGTTCCATTTTCATTGACTTTTTTTGTTTTTAGAAAATAAAATATGGAAAAAACATAAATGAAATAAAAACAAGTTTAAGTTTATAGAACAGACATTGGTGTTGGTAACTGTACAGTCCCGCGTGTGCCAAGAGTGCTTGACGATCACACCAATGGAATGAACGGATGACACGTCTACAGCCAGACGGGTTGCTATTTCTGTGTGGCGTTCATTATTGGAAAGTAAAGTTGAGTCAGGCAGAAAGGGTGGTTCTATATAATACATTCCCTAACAGGACAAAATAAAAATGTTAAAATTTGATGAGGATATAGAGACAGCTGTATAAAAAAAAGAAAAGAAAAGAAAAAAAGTTTTGAGGGCATTAAACATGTATGTGTCTGTGACTGCTACTATAAAATCCCCCCCGCCCCCAAAAAAAACAAAAAAAAAAAAAACTAAGTAACAAAACAAAGAACAATGTTTCCTTTGATTGCACCAAAGCAAATTAAGTCAGAGGACATTGTCCCCCATCAAACATAAGATACATAAGTGCCAAGACAAATTCTGTACAACATGTTACACCATTAACAGCTATTCCAAAAGCATAACTCAAGATAAAAGAATTCCTTCGATGCAATGTCAGCCATGAAAAGCAAATCACACTGACATATTAAGGTGAAATTACCACATTAGTCCGAAAAAAAAAAAACCAAGTCATCTGTGCAGTCAGCCACGCAACGAGCGCCTAATGCCCTTTATCCCCCCTCTGAAAAAAACACCACAATAATAAAGGAGTGTGAAAGGTTGCATGCAGAAACAGAAGATAAAACAGGCTGCATGCCTTTTCCCGAGTCAAAATGGTGTACGGACGACTGGTAAGACTTCTAGTTATTGGGAGTTGCGTTGGATCTCGCGTACTGTGAGACGGCACTATCCTTTGACAATTCAGGTGGTTCGGCATCGGTTTTTGCCAAACCCTGTCTGGTAACCCTGAGAATAGCAGAACCCTTTGTGTGACAGAAATATCATGCATTCTCCTAAATATACTAATACCACTTCAAGGACCACTTCACATTGTGGGAGCTTTTCTGGCTCCAAGAACATTACCAACCGACTTGCAAACCTCTTGTTCCCCGCTTCAAAGCACATACACATGGGCAGTGAGTGTGGCCAATCTTAATGGCTACATGCTAGTGCACCAAAGACAACAGAAATGCAGAATTACTGGAAACTATTTCAATATCAGGGATATTGAGAGACGTTGATATGTGGGTGGATGAAGGGGTAAAACAGACATTGAATCAAAAACCTGTTTCTCAGTAATCAATTTTTAGAATGATATGCTTTAGGTAAAATAAATAAATTCAACAATAGTTGTTCAAATAAATGTTTAGCCTCAAATTTTAATTCACCTTGGATGAAAAAGCGACAAGGCCTTTACTTTAAAATTTCAGTTTCCCTGGGTCATGCTATGGCTGCTTTTTAGGAATTCAGACCAAACTGTACAGTTCTGAGTTTCCCCCTTCTACCCATTTTCTCCACAAATGGCCATTGGACCAACAAGTCTTATTTCTGTTAGTAAACACTAGATATAATGAGGTTACAAAGATGCCAGTGGCAGAAAGTAGCAAAAAAAACTTTTGTCTGAATTTCCTCTCCTTATTTTAAGGCAAGTGGTGACCAATACGTCAGAGGAGCAAATTAACACAGAGACAGGATGAAATTAGTGATTATAGCAAACACACATTTAAATATGCCACTCCACCACCACCTGAAGGAATTTTACTTTGATGGGTGAAGTCGGGCTAGCAGGCCATCCCATTTCTGACTCCTGTGGATTGGCATCCACTCTTGGTGGAAAGGGTTCAGAAATAAAGGACTAAAATGCACAGTCATTTTCTATACATAGAGTATTAAATAAATAACAATAGTGTGTACATAACCTCACAAATGACTGGTCACAAATTCACTGTACATTATAAATCAAAGGGAACCATGTATGTATGTATGGAGCTTTCTATACAATGAGAGCTTAAATTACTCACAGTACCATGTGGCTGCAAGCACAACCTTGCTCAGTTTTTACCCCCAAAGAGAGTTTCAATAATGGCATAGGCCAATAATGGGACTTATTGCAAATGCTTTTGACACACATGAAATTTGGACCTTCGGGCCTATGATCCTCGGATGGAAGAACCTGCTCAGAAGATGTTTGCTGCGTCTGGAAAGCAGTCACATCCCTGATTCATGCAAATTTTAGAGGGGGAAATATTTCACTGGAACTCATGTCTGGGCAAACGTGTTGGTCACCACAGTGCACCACAAAACAGTAAATTCCTCCAACTCAACAAGGGACATATCTATACATATTCAATTACTTTCTTACAAAATCTCCATCAATACTAAATCTACCACAACACACTATATTACACGTACAACTCATTTTTTAAAATTTATTATTGTTTTTTACAAAGTTATATATCTTCATTATAAATATTGTCTGTGCTGTTGTGCCCTCTATCAATATAAATAGCAAAATATAGTGTCAAATTTCCTATTCCTAGTTGTATCCCTTTATTCTCTCTAAATTAAAGTATCTCTTTTTCATACATTTAAACAAAAAGAGTTCACTATAAAACATGAACTAATTCAATTGTCCATAAAAACGAATTCAACTGAATAGAAAAAATAATAAATTAGGGAAGAAATAATCATCAGACAATAAATCACATGAAGTATCCAAGGGTCTAGAGAGTGCATAGATATGAAACTCACTACATATTACAACCACTAATGTGAAATGAGGCCCTGGGGACACAGAGAGCTGTTCATCAGTGGAAAGCAAAATAAGCCGTTATTGTCGTTCTTCTGTGTTTTCGATGATTTTATGAGTTCTGGAGCCGTCAGGTCTTCTTTCTAGTCCTTCCGCTTCTTGACACGGACTTTTGTTTCTTTCACCTTGACTTTTTGTAAAAAAAAAACCAAAAAAAAAAAACAAATAACAAAATAAAATAAACAAATAATCAAAAAATAAATTTACAAACAGTCCATTCTTTTTTGAGGCCAAAATATTTTGAACACTTGGTGGTGGTACATTCAGGAACATTCATTTTTAAAGTGAAGAAAAAAATGATGATGCAACAAAAAAGTTAATGGTAAACATTATGATTATTAATAACAACCATTTCCATAATAATTTATTGTATATTACAAATTATTCCTATTATTTGCAGTTTCAGATCCATGGCCTGGGTTGTCTTTATAATTTCTCTTTCGAAGGAATCCAGATGTAAGGTCCAGACTGTTCCTCTATCACCAGCTTACAGTGGTTATAAATGTCCTCTAACGTGTCTCCTTGCACCAGAGCTAGAAGAGAGCGGAGTTTGGTTAGTAAATTCCTTACAAAACGACTGCGTATCTCATGCCACCTGATCTCCCCCCATTAAGAAACCCCTCAAGTAACCTGTGGGTTTCATATACAAAGTTGACCCCCTTAAAACCAGTGCATATCAAGTGGGACTACTACCGACGCGTAACAGGTTGCGGTTTTGTTAAAGAGACCATCTTTGAGTATTATCCAGCCGCTCCTGAAATAGAACTGCTGCCCCGCGGTGTGCGGAGGGGTGAGGAGCGGCCGCTCTTCAGGAGGGCTCTGCTGTCCCCGTTTGGAGAAATGAGCCGTGAGCCGGTGTTAATTGGCCCCGTGGATAGAAACCTCTCACAGCAGTGCCCTTCTGCCCGGTCCCAGGGCCCAGGAGGGCGGCAGGTTTTACATAAACCCCGTAAAAAGGAGGTGTCTTTACCTGTGAAGAACTCCCCAAACTCCTGCTCCAGCTTCAGTGCACGATCGTACGTCTTCTTGGCCTGCTCCTCCGTCAGCCGCTTGTTCATTTCCCTACGGAGGGAATGCATTTAAGCAGGAGGCTCGGAGAAGCGGGAACCAATGAGATTAATGTTTAAACCGGAACACTATAACAAAACACTCCGCTATTGATCCAGTGCTACAAAGGCATTCTGCACTTCTACTTACATTACATTAAGCCCCACTTACATTAAGGACTCCATAGATCTGGGCTTTATAAAGATGGCAATAGGGTAGAGTTGTGCTACTTGTAATCGTTTAATGGCATTCCCTGACACGTCCAATATGCAGTGTTTGCCCTGGAGGAGGTAAAGAGAGAGATCAAGAGACAAAGAGGGTTCAATCTTCAAACGTCACATCAGTTTTCATTTTTTCTTCCACATCTACACTTCTATTTATCCCACCACGGCTTCATTCGAAAAATGTGTAGATCGGAAAAAGGTCACCTAGGGCTCTTTGATAGTTACAGTGCACCACTGTAATTTAACTTTGATTTGAACATTTTTAGATGTTTAACTCCATACATTCATGAGGGCTACTGGAGACCAGAGGTGCCGGCGTGTTCCCTTACCCGTTCAGCCACATATTTGACAGACTGGACGCTGGTCCCGTACAGATTGTCATTGTACTGGCCGGCCTCTATGAACTTGTGCTCCTGGATGTCCTTCTCCATCTGCTCCCTGGAGACCACAAAATGGTAGTCCCGCCCGTCCACCTCATACTCCCGCTTCGGCCTCGTGGTGTCTGCTCCCGGGACGAAGACCACCGGTGGGAGAGAGAGAAAAGAGCTCCGCATGAGAATTCACACCAAAGCCCAAAAGAGTAAATTAACAAAATTCACAATACGTTTCTAACACCAGAACGGATCCACAACAAAGCTTATTGCTCATTACTAATAACTCAGCTCATTATTCTTCTGAGTCTATGTGAAACTGCACACAACCATTACATCTTTCCATTAAGTTCAATTAAGCCTTCGATGAGACAGTCACTGAGGTGCCAAAGACCAGCGACTCTGCAGTAAACATATCAGCTTGGATATGAGCTGAGTCTTCCCCAGATGCAGCTGCCTTCCTTAGATCAGTTAAATCAAAAAAACGGTGTTGTGTCAAAAAAATGAGTTTGCTAAGGGCACTATTAGACAGTCTCAGCAACAGCAAGTATAAGCTTTGCTTCACACAGGAACAAACAGCTGTACATTGTAACAGATGTTCACAAACAATCACAGTTGGGGATATGTTACATTTATGACACTACTTGCTTTATAGCAATGACTACTTCACTTACTCACCCACGCGCCCTGAACAGTTAGCCGCTTCAAAAGGTATTAAAAATGAATAAAAAGAAATTTGAATTAAAACAAACAAAACAAGATGTTCAAACTGAAAATGACCACAAGACCATGAAGAAGACACATTAAAATATGTGGATTATAAGCCAGGTGTCAGTTCTGCATTTAATAAATTGAGTTGGATAAACTACTGAATTAAACATGACGAACACACTGTGCAAGTATCTCAGCAATTGTGAACTTTATAAATGACAATGCTTGATACTGACGTGAGCTTCATTGCAGCTCACTTGAATGAGTATGACTACTCTATTCTTTTGAATAATGACAATGATACAAAATACAATTGTATGAAGGTACAAAAAAGGAAAATGAATAGAGTAAGAGAAAGAAAAATTGACCAACAGAACAACGTAATATGAAATGAAGACACAAATACTGTACCTACTTTGTAAAATGTTACAAAGAACAGAATTGAGGCATTTATGGTAAATAATTATAAACAATAGATGTCCCGTATGTGGGAAGGTGGTTACCAAGTTACCTCAGGACAACCATTCAAATCCTGACAAACTTTGTTTCACCTTACCGAGAGGTCTTTGCACTGCCACTCCTACTTAGTACAAAAAAGCCTGCTTTGTGTTTAGACTGTATATATGCTGAGAACATCTATGGCAGAAATGAAGAGGCCAAACATACATAGGAACATTTTTGGACCATGAGCACAGCCTACATCAGGCCTTTCACCTATTATTAATGCACATGAAAAGCATCACAAACTACTAGAGGTTTGAAAACCAGAAGAACTGCTTCCTGAGCAACACCATCAGACGAGCATCAGAAGAACAGATATGTATTGGGGCATTCTAGGTCAGGCTCACCACAACACACCACTGTTTGTAGGAAACTCGTGAGCCTAGATACGGCTGAAAGGCCTGTATTATGTGTTCTTACATTTGTATGCCTATAGCGTCTCAGTCACAGTGGTTCCCAGTGCTGCATACTTACGTGGCACGCACGATCCAAACTTGTCCGGGAACTCCGAAATTAAATCATCGTTGATTCTGTCCTTCATGGGTCCGAGGATGATGACTGGTCTGGCATAGTTAACTGCTCAGGAAACACAAGGCCAGACATACACTGTCATGTATTCATTTATGAACCTCCCCATAATGAACCCACAAACCGCGTAAACTGTGGTGTTTCTTTTTACCTTAAAACCATGACCTGACGTATACATGGAAAAGGAATTTCTATTACTGAATATACACAATGTCATATACTGAAATGCAATGCATGTTAGATGCCATTCAATGTCAAAATGTAACTCTGAAGGCTAGAAACTAAAACCCCAGGGCTTTTGGGTGCTGCATCACTATTCTGCACGGATGAGCAACAAGGTCTGATTTCACATCCGGACCGGGCGAGTGACGACTGCAGCAGCAGCTGCATAGAGATATGCACAATTGGCTCAAGTTGCTAAGTAACAGAAAGCTTTCAGTTTGGCCAGGAGCGGACAGGTTAAATGTGCTGTCCCCAAATAGGACACTGTGGCTGCCTTTGTCCTTTGGCCCATAATCTAGCGCCCACATCTCTCTAAACGGAAACAGCATCTGATACTGCCACCTGCTTTGTTCTGCAGTAAAGGAAAAACTGATGTACCTTTGCCTGAGTGTGGTGAACCCCCTTTCTACCACAGTGAATCAAATCTCATAAACTGTACGTATATAAAAGAATGCAAACAGATGTATTCATTTAAAGAAATTCCCCTGCCCCTACAATGAACAATACACTTGAATCTGTTGAATATACTCTAAATGCAAACAAATATGTATAAGTGAGTGTGTGGTATTTAATTTCATGGTTTGCACCTCCTTGAAAAAAAGTTCAGTGACACAGGACAGTGTGCAAAAAACATCAGCAAGTCCCTTGCCAGTTAATCAATACAAACAGGAAGTGCCTTGCCAACCAAGGAATACTTTTAAAAAGTTGTGATTCACTTCTTATTTGGCTCATTGAGAACCTCATCAAACGAGATAGCAGGCCTTATGGGAATGTGGCATACTGAACTGTTACGCATCACCATTATATAAACATCCCTTCACATGACGCCATTTTATAACAGCACTACATTAACTCCTGGGTGAACAATTACACTGTGTGACACAATCACTGGGAGCAGTTATTACATATAACTACTCCCAGTATATATAAAAAAAAAAAAAAAAAAAAAAAAAAAAAAAGAGAGGCACTTACTCTCTTGCCGGACGACGGGCTCATAGGACAGGATTAAATCTTCTTGGCTCCCTGGTGACAGAAAAAAAAAAAAAAGGCCATTTCCGATTGGTTGCTTGGACATAGCGGGGGAGTAGGGCAAGTGCCAGGGAGATGGGGCATGCAAAACATTCCGATGTGACGTACGATGCAACTGTGGCTACGTGAAGGAGACAAGGATCCAGCAAGAAGAACGCAGGGCCCGACATGAGATATGATGGGCGTCCTAATGCCCTGTGAATAATGTGATCAACACTGTAACACTGCTTTGAAGATGCTGGCCTGGAATTGATCAACATCTCTCCTTAGTTTTGCCTCTCTACAAAAGTCAATTTAATTTTCTGTACAAACACAGCTTGAGAAGTTGGTTTTGACCATCAGTGAACTTGTGAAAATGACACTTGAATTTACGCTGTGGACAAATGTTGATTGAGTCCAGCCAGTGTCTCCCCCTCTGTGTAGATGAAACTGAATTATCCTAGACCACACCCTTCAGAAAGGTTAGGAACATAACCAGGAAAAACAACAGCGGTACCCAACTCTGTACTGCAGTACTTATTGCACCAAACACCACATGAATTAAAACTGGAATACCAATATCTTCCTTCAGCGGATCCAAGGGAGGGAACAGGAACCCGGGAAGTGCTCCAGGGAGAATTTCCAAAATCAATTTCAACTTGGTACATTCATCAATATAAAAGCCTTGGGAAATGCTGCAGTTATGCCTCCACCCACACCCCCCACACCACTCTCCAGCACATGTTGTGGAGCTGCGTACTGAGCATGTGCAGACAGGGGCAGCTACTGCAGTGTTTTGTGACGTCTCTCGTGATTGCTGAGTAATGAAGGTGAGTGAGCTCAGGGGTCCTGCAGCGTGCGAGGCTGGGGTCTCTGGTTAGTCCGCACCCATCCCCCTCCCGGGGCGGAGGTGCATCGCTACCATCCCAAAAAGCAATCACCCCAGCCCGTCCCACCTCCCGTGATGGATGGCTTTGAGGAGGAGTGCAGACAGTGCATACATCACTCAGTCCCTCAAAAGACCCTTAGAGGCTCCACCCCCCACATTATCCTGCTGTGGGATACTGGATATGGGGGGGGGGGGGGAGCTGCCCACTGATTTGTGGAGTCCGTACAGATTTTATCAGTTTGAAAACAAACAAGCGCGGAGAGCTCGAAATAGGCATGGAAGAGAGAGAGAACTGGAAGACCGTTCTGTGTGTGAGGAATCCACACCAATGTGACATTGTACTTTTTTTTGGAGCACGGCCGAATGCACATAAGCCACAATGATTGCAACAAAACTACAGATATTCCAGAACATGTATTACTTGGCTAGCAGTTATGTTGTGGCTCTGCTGCTATTCAGAGAAACTGTTTTGGGATATTATAAAAACATACTGGGCAGCATTCACATTTATCAAAATAATGCACATTGAAAAAAACAACTTCTTGTGCCATTTCTGCTAAGTGGTATGAGCAAAAGTCTTGAATTCGGGTATGGGAAATTAAATGAGGTAAAAATTATTTTAAAAAATATAACTGGAACCCATGTTTCAATCTGTCCAAATGATAAGATAGATTTTAAGGATAAATTCACTTATACACCATCATATGTACTTGGTATAATTTCTACAGCACTGAGTTTAATGAGAGATTTGAGGAGACCACAGAAGCACACAGTCCGGCACCCATGAAACAGTCAAAACTGCAGTCCCTTCTTTTATCATTCGCTAATGACTAACTTATCTGAAGGCAAAAAGAGAATTTCTAGCATTACATTACATTACATGGCATTTAGCAGACGCTCTACAACAAAGTGCAGATCAAACACAAGTACAAGTGCGAAGAGGACCTGAGAGGACAGTACAGTTCCCAGTTCCGAGCAGTGTATAATCTCAACAGAATTATTTTAGCACCACTAATAACCTTCTCTGCATATCATGACATTTCATATAATGCTTTAAAGTGTACAGGCACAGAGCATGCAGGAACTGCCACAGAACAATGACTGAAGCAAGCATGGGCAACTGTTCACATTTCTGCACTGTAAAATATGTGGGTGCACAACAGATGGCTTTAATAGCAATATGTCACTAGCATTAGGAAAAGTGAGGCTTGCAGGGAAATAATAAACATTTTCGACACGCTTCCCTAAGAGGGGCGGTTGCATGCGGATGGAACAAAGAGAGACACAGAGAAAGGACCTTGCCAGCTTGTTACATATTTTATGAAGAACCAAAAATGATTCAGCATTCCAGAGGCACTGCCAGTGAGCCATCTGAGGCATGGCAGATTCAAATGTAGAGCAGGAGAACACTCATAGGACTGTCGTACGACCGAGAGAGACAGACAGGCCGTCCGCCAAATAAATCCCATCTTATCAAATGTGGCTGCGCACCAAAAATGTGAGAGTGCCACGTGACCTTTCTGTGCCATGCATAATTATTATTATTATTATTATTATTATTATTATTATTATGTCTCTTTTAAAATGAAAATAAAACAGAAGACATAGGTGTAAATAAAAGACGATGGAAAAACAAATAACTGGGGACATTCAGGACCCGACGAGGGGGTTAAGGGTCAAACATACGGCTATTCCATCAGTGCATGCTGACAGGTTTCTCAAAGAGCTCGTTAAAGACAAAAAAAAAAAAAGTTTAAATATACAAAAATATTAAAAACATTAACAAAAATAAAATCATGTTGATGTTACAGACGAGACCATTCCTGCCCAACTTACTCAGTGTCTTTGTCCCATACCCGTCGTCACCTAGCCCTGGGATGTCCTATTCAGCGGTCCCCAGAGAGCGGAGAGGGAGAGAGAGGGGGAATAACCGCAGAAGAGGAAGGAAGAGGTCAGTGGAGTTAGGAGGGAATTTGTCCTCTGGAGCCAGGTCCGATTCTACCCCTGCTCGCCACTCGCATGACCAGACACCGAGCAGAACCAGGCTCTCTCTGACCTCTGACCTCTTTAACCAATGTACTCTGCTTGGTTTTGTTTTTGGGAAAAAAACCTGGCATACAAAATAAAAGAATACAAAAAAACCTTTAATCGGCCAAATCAGAGAGAGGTGATTGGTGTCTGGACAGGTGTTAGCCTGCGAGTGGCAAACAGACCTTGAATAGGCCTTCATTTCCCCACCGTTCCAGAAGGAACCAGAAACAGCCAGAGACGGAGCCTCCCTCCAAAGAAGGACCCTACACCCTGCACGCACGTCCGTGTACCTGTGTGTGGTCCGCTAGCTGTAGCCTAAACGTGTGTGCTTGTGTATGGTGCGTGTGTGTGCGTGCGCACACGGCCCCTGAAGGTCTACTTACTTTCAGAGTCACTGCCCTCGGGCTCACCCGCCTCCTTGTTCTTGTAGAATGGGAATTTTCGTGAAAAGATGAAGTTCTTTTTACGCTTGTCATTGAATGACTGTGAAGGAGAAAGGGCATGGGGCAAACAGGGATGTCTAATTGTCGTCACAATCATGCTGACAAAACAACTAGTGGCAAAGGTGGGAGGAACAGCAGTGACAGTGTATTTGGTGGGCATGCGAGATGCTGCAGGCCATGAGGGCTCTATCAGCAGGGTCAGGCCCGGGTCAGTCGACACTGATATAATGTCGCTGGATCTGTATTTTCAGGGGTTTTAACCCATTAGGGACTAAGGCACCCGATAGAAAGCCCTAGGAATCACTATGCATTTAAACGGCAATGAGTCTTGATCAAATACCCACCCATAAGGGGTTAATGACAGAAAATACCAAATATGGGTAAAATTATGACCGTGCCACAGAATTCTATATAATTGACCAGCTGTCATTTTTCATTAAAAACAAAGGCAATTAATTAGTGTCAAAACACTGACTGGAAGCACTGAAGGAGTTGAGGAAGATTGTTATTATGGTGCTTCAGCTAATATTATGGTTCAAAGAGCTGTCACAGCTGCTCATGCCACAATTGCACCTGAAGCATTCAGGAACATTTGTTAAAATGGTTAAACATTCAGGATAAAATTACAGACATGAAACGTGAAAACATCTGCAAAAATAACACACTTAATGCCATGCAAAAAATAAAATATCAAGAGCCATGCTATGCATGGATGAAGAATGAAAATGTGCAAACAGAAATGTATTTCTGAAACCCTGTTATCAACCATGCAGATTCCAGGAACACAAAATGGGATCCAATGAGATGTATTTAATGGAACTAAAACCGTACTGTTGTAATGATCTGTTGGAGGCAGGAGTGAGCGGATTTATATTATACAGTGTGTCTAAAAAGAAAAAGTGTCACGAAATGAAGTTTATTGGTTAAAAAATAACTAAGTCTGAAAGTTGAAAATGAAAAATGACTACCATTTCATGACCTTGATCAATAGTAGATAAATTATATTACTCTCCTTTTAACAAAGGGTTTAGTTCACAGTCCTTAGATGAATGTTCCATGTTAAAATAAAATGTTGCTCTATGCTGTAGTGCAAGCATTAACAGTAAGCCTACTATAACAATCATGCAAATTATCAATAGTTAAAAATAAAGAGCCATTTTTGTCCTTTCAATATGTTGATTTTACTGATGTGTATTTATTAACTTGGGACATTAATGTGCCTCTAAATGTTGGAATATCACAAATACTGTAAATGCAATTGAAGAAAATCACATTTTTAACTATTTATCATACCCAAAATAAATAAATACATAAATAAATAAAATGAAAAAATAAAATAAATACAAATCATACCAGTTGTTTAAATACAGTATGGCATTGTTAGAAATCATACTATTACACTGACACTGTAGCCACAGTGACTGAACTGTGAAGAGAAGGCTACGCGTTTATTCTGCAGGGTGACAAACTGAACCAGATACAGTGTTGTGTATTAGCCTGCCATACAAACAATATGTCAGTCATGACAATTCAATTAAGCAGGCATCCAAACCTGATCAATTATGCAAGTTGCCGGTAAAGAGCTTAAGTTGACAAAAGACCTTTAATTAAAACTTGCCACTTAAGCCTCTTCCTGTCCTCAAAAACATGGTGTACAATGTGCTTAAGATAGAAATGAGATTAAGAGGCACCGCACTACACTATCACCGCATCAAACCCGAGCCCACACGAAACCTCTCTCTCTCTTTCTCACACCTTCTATGCTGTCAAGTTGCCATGG
This sequence comes from Conger conger, assembly GCF_963514075.1. Taxonomy (NCBI): domain Eukaryota; kingdom Metazoa; phylum Chordata; class Actinopteri; order Anguilliformes; family Congridae; genus Conger; species Conger conger. The sequence continues at coordinate 34,421,465 of NC_083766.1, read as the reverse complement.
ATACAAAAGGACTTCACACAGTTGCGTATGTTCATTTGAATTGCAGCTTTGTTTAGAAAATACTACTCATGAGAAGGCTAGACTGTAGGCTAGACTAAGCTGTAGCCTACTGCTCTGTTTTTAAATAGAGACACATGAGGTGATTACAACTGTGAATCTCTGCTATTCTGATGTAAAATATTTTAAAAGAATAACAAGGTAAATATAAACATATAGAAGTAACATTGACCTCCACAGTTTCAAGAAACAATCAGACAAACCGATGTGCAGGAATACAGGAGTGGGCTGCAGTTGAACTGTGTCAAACTCCTGCTCATGTGGCCAATGTTACAGTAGCCTAAATCCACAGTGTATTTGTTGGTCTGTTGCAGCTCGAATGATTGAAATGAAAATCTCTTGGTACAAATAATTACATAGTATGGTAATTGCAGGCCTATCAGGGAACTGGGCTGGCAGTCACTAGGCTGGCTTAACTAGATCCTGCCAATCACAAACATTGAAGGCTAGCCATTTTTGCTGCACTTATTGACCTACAGTAAATACAATAATAAGCCAAGGTCAGGCAAGGTACAAAACATTACTTTTGGCTGTGCATTCAAACACCATTTCATGGCCCACATTTCAACAATTACAATTATAGTGGCGTACTAACTCAAGTGCGCTTGTGAGATGAGGCATTCTGTTAGTCGGGGTTGATAGCGATGCGTTCGATTTCTATTCAATTTGTATGACAATGCATGCAATTAAGCATATAATATATCCGATTCAGTCATTTTGAGGATGTGAGGCACACTAAAAAAGTTAGCACTATAAAATTCTAGCTTAAATTAATCTGTCTACAGGGCGTTTCTTTCTTTCAATAGTCTACATTTTCAACTCCAGCAGTGAGGGTACTGTAAATTACAGCAGCATTGGATATTTCACAAGTGAACCCACACTTATATGAGTGGTTCCGTGCTAGTACAGAAACCTCCTTATTCAGAAGTCATTTGCTTACCAGCCACATTGCCCTTTAGTTTTTCAGCTGTCAGGTAATGTCGACTTACCCCTTTAGAATCAATTGTTCCTGGTTTGGCATTAAACTTGACTGTCTTTAGCCTTGCGCGTTCTTTCCTCTCCACCCTGTGAAAGCAAACAGACTAACGTTAAGAGATTATCAGATCATGCAAATTGTGTAAGACATTCATTATTTATTGTCACTGCCCACTACCATTTCTAATTTGTGTGGTATGCACTTGGCCACATTTAGATGAACACCTGAGAAATGTTATCCACAGAAGCAGACGCCTACTTAATGCTGGTACTGTAGTGACACTGAAATATAAAGGATTCAAAGTTTTCTGATGCAAGACTAATTAAGACTAACTAGTTAATAAGCACACTAAAAAAATGGCTTCATATGATTATGGATATGCTGAGGTTTATGTTCTCATATACAATCAAATATTTACAGTATATTCAATAACATTTACATACATTTACATGCAACTGAACATGCTTTGGTGGTGAACATCTATTCTCAGCAATCTCTTGGCATGGGGGTGTAGTCAGGTCAAGTGTTCACAGTGCATGTAATGGTCACGGTTAGGTGCCACAAACACACGTCGGCCGAGCATATGGTAATGTCATGATGGACACGCCAGAGCAGGCGGGAGACCCGTCGCCGTGGCAACACTGACAACACACCTCCTCTTGCTGGGGATGACACCCATCTCCTCGCTGTCCCCGTCGGGAGTGACCCTCCTGGCCTGCCACCACTCGTCATCGGAGGCGTTGGTGACGTGGAGGATGTCCCCGTACCTGAAGCTGAGGCCCTGGCTGGGCAGGCCGCTGTCCTTGGCCTTCTCATAGTCAAACAGGGCCCTGTGAGCACCAGAGACAGCGGGTCATTCCCCCTAAATATCCCCCTAAATATCCCCCTCCAAATATCCTCGCCCCGTTGCCATGGCAGTCCGGTGATGCCAGGGAGGCGGGAGAGAAGAATGCGGTCACTGGCATCACGGGAGGAACACGTGGCCAGGCAGAGCGAGCAGCAGACGGAGGCTGGCTGAATGGCTGTCACTGCAGGCGGCTTTCCAAAACGCAAACAAAGACGCTTCCTGCGAAATGGCGAATCCCACCTGTCACTGACTAATGGTCACGCAATCTCGGGCCAGCGATACTGTAAAAATCGCACGTTTCACGAAACACTTGCATTAAATATGTTCAGATGCATCTCACATTTTTATTATTCAGAGACCTCGCAAAATGAATGCTCTAAATATTCATGACATTGTGCTTTTAAGAATGAAAACATATTTTTAGACACCTTTCATCATGATGGGAAAAAATGAGGGTAATATTATAGGATTAAAGCAGAATGAATAAACACCATACATATTCAAAATGTTAGGGAAACCATATCATGTGACATGTTTAATATGTTATGAAACAATATTTCACATTTTATGTGACCTATATCATAGTAATTTTTGAAGAAATAGCTGCTTCGGTCACAAGAACAAATGGAAGTGGCTTAAGGAGGTGACTGCTTTAATCTAATTTGTACACTTAAGTTATTCGAGTAGTTGCATTAAATTACTTTGCTGACTAACGGTAGCTTTGACTAGCCTGGGAAGCCTTCTCACAGAACTGACCAAGGTCATGTGATGTATATAACTTGGGCAGCCTTATGTAAGCAGAATTATTTTTTCGGCTGTAAATCAGCCTCGGAATTCAGTGGACCCAGCAAATCTTAAAATAAAAATATCCAAGTATTAAACGCCAGCTTAAATCACAAACTGTGATAGAGACGGTTATGTGAAACTCATAGAATTTTTTTCCATTGAGAAATTGCTTTATATACATATGGGCCTATACGTATTCCACAGGCGATTATACAGTCGATAAAAACACCTTCTAGATCTTGAGAACGAAGGGAACATCCTGTTCCTGAAAATCATATCCCACAATCACACTGTAGCTACATGAGAAAGCCTGTAAATAAGAGCTGTACAACACTGTTCCTGGAGATCTACCAACCTGTAGGTTTTCACTCCTACCCAAACAAAACACACCTCATTCAATGACTAGATATTTCATTGAGCTGCTAGTAGAATCAGGTGTGTCAAATCAGGGTTGAAATGAAAACCTACAGGTTGTCCAATAACAGGGTTGGGCTGCCCTGCTGTAAATCAATGCATTTATGTGGTCAGGCTGAATAAAAGCGGATCTCAATTTCAATTTCACCTGCTGGGGATGGGTGTGCCAAATGGGGACATAAAATGTACCATGATTGAGAACATCAACCCTGCTTCCAGTCATGATGGAGAACTGATAAAAGTTTTATATCATGACTGTCTGTAGTGAGTACCCTCGAGCTAAATCAAAATGTTGTCTAATAGGAGAGGAACTATTTATGACCCACATGTGCACCAGAAGGTTCTTCAATAATCCAGTGAAATCATGAAATGAAAGCTTTCGCCTTGACATCATCATTGGCCCGGTTTCCCTCATAACAACATGTTGCTTCTGGTCCTCTTCTCAAGAGGGCTAAATAAAAGTTTAAATGCGGATATTAAAGTTTAAGGAGACTATATTTAGTGCTTGAAGTCTGTAGCGTCCAGGAGGATGAGTGAAAGTGGTTACTCCAAAGAGACGAGTGGCTGAACACCCTGCCAGGAGAGGCAGCAGATGCAATCTGGATGTCAGGAGGAATCTTCTAGACTCCTCAAATGATCACGTCTGCATCATTGCTGGTGTCACGCTGTGCGTCATGAACAGCCCTTGCCTCCTTCCGGCACTGCTGAAATGACCAGAATGTCGCACACCCGTCTGCTCCAATTCCACCATAATTCTCCAATTTGGCGACAGCAGAAATATATATGGTTCTCCCCAAAGAATGTAAGTGTACCTTCACTTGCACCACTATGTAATAAAAACAGCAACCTGTGTCACCTGTATGTCACTGCCACTCTCCCCTACTGTACATGCAGCCAGGGGAGACCACTACTATTACTAACACTACATAATAATAATAACAATAATAATAATAATAATAATAATAGGTACCAAACATTTTTTCCACACTTTCAAAAGGCAATCAGCTTACTCTAAAGCTTTGCTTTTTTAAGTCACAGAGCTTTGGGACATATGCCGTACTGCAGGAGTCCTCACAAATGACCTGGTTTCAGCTCTGCTTTTGAGTCTCCAAGGTAACAGAATGCTAGCTGGCATTGCCTAAATGCTAGGCTTGGAGGAGGGCCACTTTCATATGGCAGACTCCACACAATGGATTCAGCTGCAGAAGACCGGGAAACCAAACAAGGATGCTAAGTTTAGCAACGAAAGCACGTAAGCAAACGTGAACCAAGGGTTTGGTGCGCTCATCATTCCACCCGACTCAAATACTCTTCAGTCAGAACCCATGGCAAACAGTCCCAGAGTACACTACATGTAGCCAGTGTGCATATCCTAAGCATCCATGAGTCTGTGTTGCGATCTTACTGCTGTATTATGAGAAAGGATAGGCAAATTCAAATAGTTGCATTTGTGGAAAAAGCAGAGCTCGGGTTTATTATGTTTTTTTCCAAAAAATATTAAAAGATCCAAAAAAGGCACATTGTACCTCAAATGTTTTTTCTTCCAACTGAGCATGAAAATCAAAACACAAGTTCAGGTTTTATAGACAAGATACACTGTGCAAATCATCACAAATCATCCATGTTTTCCAATATATTTATTGCATTTTCTATTGTGATGCACACAAGCCAAGGTTGTCGCTCTCAAATTATACAGCGTAAAGGTCACACAAAATCAAACGTCAGTTTAAAGAGAAATGGTTTTTATGAGAAAATAACACGCATCTTCCAGAAGGTCAGGTCTGCCTTTCTGCCGACCCTGCTCTGCTCACTGCTGATGTCTAGTGCATGGAGCCTGGGCTATAATTGGGTTATGGAAGACCCAAGATCCTCAGAAAGACCTCAGGCTTCCCAGAATTCCTGGCTAATTGGGACATAAATGCCACAGGCCCTGAGCACAAGCGATGACTCACACACTGAACCCACCCCTCATTATGAATAATGTTGTTCTTTGCTTTAACTCTTCTTTTTTTCTTGCTTTGTTTTTCTCTGAGTTCTCTACGGCTGGCTAAATCATAATCCTTAGTCCTTCAATGTCACAGCCTCAAACCATGAAGGTTATATGCCACTAGCAACTAAATTCATTGGCTTTCAGTGCTACATATGAGTCGTAAGGTTATCAGGCAAGACGAGAGTTACAAGCTAGAACCATCTAGAATCAACACACTTCAAGGTTATTGGCCAACTAGGCCTTACTCGCTGATGTCACCAACACCTTCCAACGCCTGAGCACATTCAGTTTCCTGTCGCACACAGGCTGCACGGGGGCTCTGGAGAAAGACAGGTATGTAGGAGGGAGACGGAAGGGCGGAACTGAGAGGGAGATTTCAGCTGCACCAGCAACAGCAAGGACAGGTGTGTGTCTCTGGTCTCTGTTCTACACTCCCACTCTTTCCCCCTGACTGACCACAGCTCCCAAGGTGGCAATTAGCATCGGTGCCACGTGTCCGTCACAGTGGAAAAGTATCTTAATGTTGTACACAGATTCAGCCATTCCCGGCGATGCACTGATTTCAAATGCTGGACTTCTTGTTTAAACTTTTTCAGTTTAATTTTAGAAAATGTATTTAAAAATATCCTGCTACTGTGGCATGTGACATTTTGAATTCTGCCTTTTTAAATATCAGGTCTTCTCCTCAGCCATGTGCAGGCTGAAAAAAACTGAAACGCTTTAGTGAAGCAGTGTGGCCCGAGTGGTCTTCCATTAATGATTGAGAAAGATAGAGAGAGCGGTGGCTGTTTCTACACTGGACTGGGGCCCCGCGCCGTCACCATAACAACAGTGCTTTTTTGGAAAGGTGCCCCGTGACGCAGACATTGAGACATGGCAACCGCATTCAAATGAACGCACGGCTGCTTTGTTCTGAAGCCGCTGATATTAAAAGTGTGAGACGCTTTAGACGCAATGGGAAGCCCCACACTCTCTTCAGGCACTAAGGGCTTAATGCAAGGCCACACTCAGTTAAATACTGATTTACATGCGAATATAGAGGTGTTCAAAACATCTCTTCCTGATTGTGATGGTAACTGGCTGCATATTGTCAGATACGATCACCATTTTCCTTCTTCTGATGGAATATTGGAAATTTTAAATGAAATTAAAATAGTATCAAGTTTTTTTTTTTTTTAAACAATTGTGAACTGTTGTGTTCATTAAAGCATGCAGAATTTAACCAGAGCAAAAAAAATAAAAAATAAAAAATAAATAAACTGTATGATGGGGAAAACATGCAAGTATAGATACTGTATATTTTCCTTACACCCCAAAATGTTCTTACAAGGCTATAGATAAGCTTTCAAAATTGCACTGCCAGTCAGTAACAGATACACACATTAAACATATCTACATCCTGGTAATATATATATAATATATATATTCACAGAACTGCTATGAGGGCTACATCATCCAGCCATTGCAGTAGACTAGCACTCTGCTCTACGTTCAGCCGACAGTCTCAGGGGAGGCACCTCTGGCACCATGCTACCATTGTAACTGCCTGAGGAATTTTGTTTAAATAAGAAAAAAAAATTATGACCTTGCAAAATGCAAGACTTTCTTGCAAATTTCGCAGCAGCCAGCCAAGACACTTTTAAGCACTTACAAAAAGTTGCACAGAGTCAGTTATTTTACAATAAGACCAATCTTTCCATTCCTCATTATTTAATAATCCTCATCTCCCAAACTTTATGCTCACTTTCTTCACTGTCACCGACTCTCACTCTTGGATGAAACTGGTCCCTATCATGCTAGCACATAATCCACCACAACATACATCCATCATTACTAATGACACAAGTGAACGTAGTATCAATCTCTGCCCAAAAGCAATCTTCTTGTGAGTTCACTACTCTTGCGTCTTAACGTTATTGAAGAGCTATCAGGATGAGAAGGCTAAACTCCTAAAGGAGACAAATCTTTTCATTGAAAAAGGCTGGTGAAGACAATAGCTTTTTTTGTCTTCATTAAACAACCCTGGAGCTGTGCACTTGGCAAATGAAGCACATAAAACCAGTGTGGCTCTGTGGACGCTAAACAATTTGCGAGCGTTAATAGTTTTCAGGTAACAGGCCAGTTGCGTCTCTCCCCCCATCGCTCAGGTCGATCATTGTCCAGGAGAGGAGCCTTTTGGCAGCTGTACACGAGTCCTTCAAATGCTGAAGGACAACTGACGGCCAGGCCAGCAGTGACCTTTCCAAGGATTTTTATGCTAAGCTACACCAAAGGTGGGCATTACGCATATGCAATGCTAAGTTGGCCGTCGTCACGGAAAAGTATTCAAGTGAGTCCAAGGATGGGCTCCGATTGGCTGTTTTACAGTCCAAGCCCCAGGCCAGCTCCCTCTGTTTCTACCTCCCGCTGAGCGGAAAAAGTGCACTGCGTGACACTGTCAAACTCCGCACAGGGAAATCGCATACCCTTCATTCTCACAGGCCTGGAGAGACAAGAAAGAGATGGCAGTCGGCATGGCAACCATATGTAATGTACTGAAACAAACTAAAAAATAATAAAAAATGAGAGAAGAGCTTCACCACGCTTTGATCTCTCCCTCCGGGAGGAAAATTGTGAGAAGAAAGAGGATGTCACCAAGAGACACATACAGTAACATAATGTAAAGGCAAGAAATAATATTATTATACAAAATACAGTATATACAAAAATACATTAAATCTGAGTAACTTCATCTGAGATATCATATCATTCCCAAGTGTATGCTTTGGCATTACTACCTTGTTTGTCCAGTCCGTAAAACACCATGGAATTGAATGGAATTTAAATTGGGTTTTTATCAGGAGTGTCTCTTAACAGAGAATACATGCAAATATGTAATGGTGCTGTAAAATTCCAGCCACACATCAGATTTACACTCATGGAATCTTATGATAATAAATAACCTCAACGAGACCACACCACCGCATTGGGTGACTTTATTGTCGTCCTCTCCTTATTGTCTTGCATGGGGAAAAGCGACTATATTTGATTAAACGACACATCACCCGAGTTGAGGATTTGGGTATACAGAGTAACAATAGAAAAATTGGAATTTCAGATGGAGGACAAAACTTCACGAGGTGCGTGAGCCCTAACGCTAATGCATTGAATTCATCTTTGTTGGCCCAAGGAGTTTGTTTGGTTCTTCCTCCCCATTGACAGGAGGAAGAAATGCGCCCAAAAGGCGAGAGGCACTCCGAACAAATTAGAGCTGCTGGGTGAACTCTGTGCTTTCCACACTGCATTAGGTTAATGTTTCATCAGTCTAGTGACGCACATATGGGAGCCAGCAGTCTCTACTCCCTCTGTGAGTGCTGAGCATTGTGTGGGGGTCTCACATCTGGCAGTTGGCGGCCATTTTGTGCTCCTGTGCACTGGAGCCCGTAAGAACCTGAATGTGGCGGACATCTGGCCATATGGTGTAGCCATACGAATGGTTCGGTCGCCCAACCATTAGTCAGACCCCATCAGAAACTGATGTGTGCTAGAGCATGAGAGATAATCGGCCAGAAAAAAAGACCCTGCAAAGAAATGGCGGCTGCTTTGAGAAAAAGTGACACTGGTCAGCTGCGGATGGATGGATGAACGGATGAGAGGCTCATACAGTGCACAAACATGTGAAACACTGTAAATAGTGTTCAAAATGAAAGGAGACGTGAAGAGGCTGGCACACTGAGCAGGGGGCACAGCGCTAGTAGCGGTTTTTCTTTGGGCTGCGATCTGTCTGGGTGAGACTGGATGTGTGCTAGCGCACTTGGCTAGCAGTGGCTGGTCCAGCAGCCAGTCACGCTTCCCTCCCAGATATGAATGACACAATCAGAGGGAGTCCTGACAGCTCCCAGCTCAGAGCGAGAGAACCACCACAGCAGGCTACGACAAATATATGCACACACACTACATAGTACTGCACGCATGTACGTATATGTGATGTGTGCAATAAAGAGAACACTGACTTATGCCATGCACTGGAGCGGTTTGCAGCCGAGTGTGAAGTGGCCGTGATGAGAGTCAGCACCTCCAAGTCCGAGGCCATGGTTCTCTGCCAGAAAGCGGTGGATTGCTCCCTCCAGGTTGGGAACGAGTTTTTGCCCCAAGTTCAAATATCTCAGGGTCTTGTTCACGAGTGAGGGTAGAAGGGAGCGTGAGATCGACAGGCGGATCGGTGCAGCGTCAGCAGTAATGCGGGCATTGCACCGGACCGTTGTGGTGAAGAGGGAGCTGAGCCGGAAGGCGAAGCTCTCGATTTACCAGTCGATCTACGTCTCAACCCTCACCTATAGGGATGTGTACCGGTTCCTAATTGGTTCTGGACAAACGATACTGTTTTCGGAGTCTACCTAACCGTCGCGTAATTATGACACTGCCGCCGTCGACAGGTTATGACGCAGCGCCCCGTTGTTTTCTCTAGTAGTCAATATGTCAGCCATAAGAGCTAAGCGCTCCAAGGTATGGGCTGACTTCATCAAACTCAATGAAGCCTCGGCTCAATGCAATATATGCAAGAAAGTAGTTGCGTCAAAGGGGGGTAACACCAGCAACATCATGAAACACTTGCAGTCTACCCATAGCATAAAGCTGAAGGAGTGCGGCGTGTTTGACTGCCTAAACAACGCATCTAAAGTTAGCAACCCGGCAGACGCTAACAACACCGTGCCCTCCTCCGTGCAGGCAGACTCTGACAGTGCTTCTTCATCAAGTCACGGTGAGTATATGAATCATTAAAGGGGAAGTGAAATACTAGATTAAGTTGGCATAATGTACAAGATTGATTCCCAATATCCTTAAAGGTTTAAGACTGCCAGTAAAGCTGGATAAAAAATAATAAGTAATAAAATTACCCTTTTTTAAAACATGCGCAGCGCCATTTTATCCGAGTGTATAGTGTGACGTCACTCTGTCCAGAGCAATCTCGGCTGCTGCCAGAGAAAGTAAATATGTCGCTTTTCCTTAACAAAAACTGTTAGGGCTAAATGCGTCAGGAGAAGCGCCTACTGTTCCGTTTACATGTATGTGTCTGTTGGGTTGAACATGTAGGCAAGGGCTTTGGTCATCTCCCTAGGTTTTTTTAAAATTTCATCTATTCTGAGAAGCATTTGTAATTTTAAGTTAAGCTTCTTTTCTGTTGAAGCATTATCACACTGACAGTTACCTTTAAGGCTGTATGGAGCTGCCTGCTCGTTTTTTTGACATACCTCGCACTGCACATGTTGACTTGCTAAGGGCTTAAAAGGCAGGTGCTGTAAGTTGTTTAATGATGTTGCTGGTGTTACCCCCCTTGTGGTAATAAAAAACGATTGAATCTTTTACCATCTTGTAACGTCTTTATTTTATACACTAAATTACATGCCGTGGTATCGATAAGAGTATCGATAAATACCGGCATCGATAAGGAGTATCGGTATTGGTATCGGTATCAATAAAATCCTAACGATACACATCCCTACTCACCTATGGTAACGAGCTTTGGGTAGTGACCGAAAGAACGAGATCGCGTAGACAAGAGGCCGAAATGAGCTTCCTCCGTAGGGTGGCCGGGCTCAGCCTTAGAGATAGGGTGAGGAGCTCGGACATCCGGAGGGAGCTCGGAGTAGAGCCGCTGCTCCTTCGCGTCGAAAGGAGCCAATTGAGGTGGTTCGGGCATCTGATCAGGATGCCTCCCGGGCACCTCCCTCTGGAGGTTTTCCGGGCTCGTCCAACTGGGAGGAGACCCCGAGGTAGACCCAGAACCCGCTGGAGAGATTATATATCGCCTCGGGATCCCCCAGGAGGAGCTGGAATGCGTTGCTGGGGAGAGGGACGCCTGGAATACCCGGCTTTGCCTACTGCCACCGCGACCCGACTCCGGATAAGCGGGTGACGATGGATGGATGGATGGATTTTTAAGGCCAGTGTGAAATGCTGCATTGTCAGTCTTTATGTCCATGCTCAGGTCCTAGTGCAAAACAGATTGCCTTCAGGAAATGTATTAATGAATTTTATTTCTTTCATATAAAACTAAGCTATAATAGCATACACAGCAATATTAGCACAATAACACCTCTCTATGAGTATATATCATGAGTTGCTGTGATTTATGCCTTATGTAATATATATGTTGATGTAGTATGTATGTATGTACTTTTTCCAATTCTCTAGTCTGTACATTTTGCTGGTTTGCAAGAGCGTATACATATAGTATGCATACACACGCAAGCATATAGTACACACAGATCAGCAGAATGGCTTGGAGAAAATACCTCCAGTGAGATAATGCATGCTTTGCTACAATGTATAATGAGGTGCATTAATCTCGGGGGCTATGAAGTAGCTAGGTTAGCCAGAAATGGAAGGATACTTCACAAGACTGTCCTAAACATTTTAATTATACACATTCATAAGTGCACAAAATAAATATCTGGTTCTAAAAACACAAACACAGGAAATATACTTATCATCGATCTCGATCCCTTGGGGTATTGCACATGGGGAATGGAAAAAGGATAAGTTAATGTTGTCACGCTGCCCTTTGGAACACCCTTGTCCTATCGTGCAACTGAAATGCTGAACTTGCAAAATGGGAGAACAAAAAGCATGTAATTTGATTAAGCGCCATTTCACGATGGCGGGGGGGAGTTGGGGGGGGGGGGGGGCGGGGATGCTGAGTCATCCCACTGTCTCTCTGCCTTCATCTTCCTGCTGGAAACGCTTCCTGACAAAAGGCCTGCAGAGATGGTCTGAGTGACACAGTCTCAGCTCCCACAGACATCTGAGGAAGGCTGTGGCCAACCAGGGGTCACGACAACAGCCCTACATGCTCGCAACTTTCAGCCCCGTTCACGCTCCACTTTTTTGACGCCTGAAGCGCTCCTTGAACAGAGTACTCTAAACACAAGAAATCAAATACAGATTGGACCTGTCCAATTCTAACCAGAGATCCGGACTTCCAATGCCTTCCAACTGACTGTGACTGGTTATGATTGATATTGACTTTGAGCTACACCAACTTCTTGTGCTTCAACATGTACCTTATTTTGTCAAGAAATTGCATCTATCTTGTGTAAACAGGGCAAAAGTAATGGCATTGGACATGACATGCAACACGTAAAATTAAAAATACCAAAACAGTAAATATATAGTCATATGTATTAGCTGAGTAGAAATGTTATCTAATTTTAGTGAAAAAAATTCCAAACTTAGATCAGTGGGTACTGCGGCTGTTTGAAAAGACGGCGAGTGCACTGATCTGTCAGTGACGTGGGCATCGGAGAGCAGCTGAGATAGCACATTTGGGCGGTATAAACACGTCTTTGATTCATCAGTCTGAGGAAAGAGCTGCATTAATGTTAATCACTCCAGTGAAGGTGACAGGTTTATCTTGGCACCGTCAGGCAGAGAGAAATTGCCCCTGCGTAAACGAGAGACCTGGAAGCCCATTCCGTTCAGACGGGAACAGGAGGGAGTGGGAAGAAGGATTCTCAACGGTGTTGTCATGGTAACCTGACAATGCCACACTGACATATGAAAAAAAAAACATAGCTTAAGTAGGAGAAATTCAAGCAGCTTGGACTGGTAGATTTAGTGTCCGGCACACCCTCAGTCTAACACAACAAAAAGTTATTGCTTAGACAGGCTACCGTTTGGCATTACATTTCTGACCTGTTACAGTCAAGGGCCTATTCCAGAATAAGTGAACCGTTTCCATGTTACAGCTCCGCTCGGTTTAACATCAAATTAATGTCAGAAGAACATGGTTTTATCAGTCTCGAGGTATAACGGCGATTTGGATCACTGCAGAGGTCTGTTGAGAGACTTCCCACGTAATGTCATTTACATTGTAGAAATGCTCTCTCTGTAGACTGCCACCACGTTTTAGCAACACGTGTTCCTGATGAACATGAGCTTGTGAATGGAAGCACCATCCATGTCTGGGCATAGACTGATGATGCACTTTGATGATGATGCTTTAACTTCCTACTGTTTGATTCTTTATTTGCACCTACCGCATAGCTTGAAGGCATGGACTTATTGTGAGTGGACAGGCAGTCAACATAGTAGATGCACCACACAGCAAATGTTAACGTTATTGAACAATTTCGCGCAACATTAATGCCAAAAGAAAATGGTCCATCAGTCACTGACTATTGTATAAGACCGATTCAATCAACCACATATCGTATAAACCGTAAAGCTGAGACTGTGCGACTTATTAAAATGTAATGTTCACTGTGCAGGCTGCGTGTAGGTAGTGTTTGACAGGCCTACAAGGCTTGCAATAAAGTCTTTCTTTTTCCGCTGTCAGCAGTGCGGTCAAGTGCGCGCAATCTCTGCCCGCCTCGCGTTTCGCCTCCATTACGTCCGAGGGGCCGGCCGCCATCTGTCACCCGCTGCCGGGGCAGCTGGGACGCAGAGGGCCCGCGCCGTCAGCGTGCGTGAGGCTCAATCTACGGAGACGTGTCACTTCCTGTGCCAGGCCTCGATTACAGCTGTCTAAATTCAACTCCGTGTAAACAAGTCCCTCCGGGGGTTGGGACGTAGTGCGGCCGGACCCAGCTGCTGCCCTGCGCTGCGGCCCGTTCGTAGCACGGGGCGGCCATCTTAACCATCAGGTTTCCATTAAGTGTCTATTAAGTTGGGACATTGCCGAATGGGTTAGGTTAACGTTGCCCGTGGGTGGGAGATTTGTAGTTGCAAGCTGCAGCTGATTTATTTAATGGACCGACTGGTTTGGCTCCAAAATTATCACACCCTGTGCTCTTAGGATTCAGACACATTCTCTTCTCATTCAGTTATCACAGCCAACCCGCTAACAGATGGTCAAAGCTTGTGCCTGAAGCGAACGCACTCCGCATAACAGATCTTGAATTAATCTGATGGAAATAAAGGGATGTAGAGCATGGTACGTGCTCAAAAACATCCCTGCATGCTGGTTTGGTTCGACTGCAGATGCCACATAAAAGCATCTCTGGGAGCGTCCCCACAACCCACTATGTTTAGGAAATTAGCAGATGCTCTGACACACACACACACACACACACCCCCACACACACCCAGACACACCCACCCACACCCACCCACACACACCCCTCAATCAAAAAAAAATTGCTTGATCTCATACACATTACAGCTAATTACCTCATCATTATAAGTTCACTAGAGCATAGTTGAAAAATGTCTTCCGCTTGTCATATTTAGCTTTTTCAGCAGTGTGTCAGGCATAAAGTCAGGCATAAAGGGGCACAGTAAAATAGACCTATAACTGTGAATGAAAATCTCCAAAAACACACCATGACCTTCCATTCGACAGAACCTGGCTCTGGTCGGACACCCTCAAGTAACAAGCCGGCACTCTCCGCGGCGCTGACTGGAACAGGAGAGAGGGACCAATCCCGGGCCGCGATACTGCAGACCTGCTCCAGGTCACAGTTTCCCCATCCACCACAGGGCCCTCTAATAAAATAACGTATGTGGCTCTATTCGCTTTCCCCCGGAGAACTGCTTGTGACTCCAAATATTCAAAGTCAAATTATAAAAGTCACCTAAAGGTTAACCATATTAACCGCCAAATAACACTGTTTTCCCTTGGCTGCTAAGAGGGGAGCGGTATGAAAATAAATCAAGTCAGCAAGATTAAGAATCTCTATTCGTGAACTGAAAATCCAGCCAGCACAGAGAACGCAAAGGTAGTCCACACAATGCAAAGATTTCCTGCTTACGCTATGAAGTTATTTAGAATGATTACATTTTAGGTCAACTCAAGGGTGGAGTGGAGGGTGTAACAGCCCATAGTTGATGATTGAGCAAGAAGGATATACTTTAATAGTAATGCATTTTTTCTCTCAGAAGATATTTAAATGTCAAGTGATTCAGCCAAGAAAATAAGTATTTTAAATATGTAGATTAAATAATAATTGTTGAAAATGCTGACTCTATAATGTTTTTAAGTATTATTAAATATACATTTACAGAGTATCTTTGTAATGCACTCTGTAATAATATACCATATGAATAGATATCAATGTGGATGTCAGTCAGCACAGATATCCTGCACACACAATAATTTGAACTATCAATATACTACATAACATATGCTTTCAGCATTTATGTTGCTTATCAAGACAATATTTGCTGTATTTTGCTATTGAAACGGGACAAAAAGAGACAAAGCTCCATTAGCCAAAGAGGATGCACACAACCCCGACTCAAATATGGGACCTGGACGTTGAGAGAATGAGAAACATGATCACAACACGAGAACACGCTGGGAGAGAATTGCGTCTCACCTGACGTAGAGTGAGCGCTTCTGATTGGTTCTCAGCGATCCTGATCCGGAGCTCATGCTGTGGTTCATCATCTGCTCCCGCAGGTCATGGATTTTTGCCTCGAAGCGGCCGTACTCTGAAACGCACAGAAAAGAATGACTTACGCCCCGAAGCCGGCCCTGGTGAGCCGCATGGCCCGACCGCGGCGTCCCGGGTTCTGAAACGGGCCGGGACACGGGGCGGCCTGTGTGGGAAGAGGGTTCTGAAACGGGCCGGGACACGGGGCGGCCTGTGTGGGAAGAGGGTTCTGAAACGGGCCGGGACACGGGGCGCGCCGCCCGGCCTGTGTGGGAAGAGCGCGACGGATCGATGCCGTCGGGCCGCTCAAACGATCCGCTCCGAAGGCGCCGGGCGTCCAAGGTCACTGCGCTCTCTCTCAGGAGGGGCGGCTTTCAGAAAGCCGTGGGTCCTTTTCCATTCCCGATCACCCCGCTATTCAGCGTCCTTTCACCCTGACTGAAAGATATCTTGTAGGTTTTCATTCTGAGGAAAGTATTTGAGGAAGAATGCATGTAATATCCAGCTGTGGGCAAAATACAAAGCGCGCAGGGTTTCTCAATAGACAGGAAAAGGGAAAATGTCACCTTCATAATGCTATTCTGGGAAAAAGATATTAAGATGATACTGTCCTATTGGATGACAACATGGGCGAGGCTGCAGTATCCTATTCTTTTTTTAATGGAAACTGCGATTCAAAAATCAATTGGTTGTACATTACATTGCCAAAGGAAGAATACAGGAAGGACATTACCACAGAACCTCAAATACTGCATGTGATGAGAACGAATGACTTGACACCATCCCATTGAAGCTCATTTCAGGGCAAAAATCTACAGTAAAGCTTTGCCTAGACAGATTGCTAAAAAGGTTTTCTTTTCTTGCAAAAACTTGAGGTATAATAATGTAGCAGATGTACAGTATGGTTCCTTAGCAAAAATAGCAGTGTCAAGCATCTCCTAATTACATGGGAATCTGCTGAAACACTGCAAGGAATATCAAGGCTCAATTGTGTCTCAGTAGCCGAACTATAAGACTTAAAAAACAAAATCCAATACCATTTCTTTTGGAACAACACGGATTTAGCAAGTATATTGCAAAGGATGCATACACACAAAATTCATTCATGCATACACACACACCGCCAAACAGCCGGTTCTTTGAGTTGTCTCCCTACGACAGCACTGAAAGCTACTTTAGTTTATTTATTTTCAGTCCATTTATTTTCTGACTTTGGACAAATGGAGTAAGAAATAAACAGAGTAAAAGCCACCTGTTATACAGGCGAACAAGAAAATGCATTGAGGACTGCAACAACTACTAAAAATGCTGTGGTGTGTAGCATAACCAGTAATCTAAGCTTCAACTGCCCAATTGTGCACAGCAACACTGTGTTCACTGACCGGCCCCAGTGCACCTCACTTCACCTACCTGTCCCTCCCAAACCACAAATGCACACTCGAAACTGCTGCACTCAATATTTTAAAAATCTCAATATTTAAAGGCACAATAGGTAAGATTTACGTGTCAAAACATTTGTTACAAGACCATTGTAAATCCCTTCCTATCGTTGAAAAAGGCTCACTGACATGTTGACTCAGCTTGTGTGTATAGTCCTTAAATTCGGGTTTAAAATATACCGTTGACGGTCCATCACTCTGGATCAAAACATTGTACAGCTGTATAATAATTAAAGTTTCATTGGTTGAAAATTGGTTCGAATTACCACAGCCAATGGCGTGGGGGCTTATACAGATTGGCTGCCCAAATTGCACTCCAGACAAGCGATCACGGAAACTCTGTTTTCTATTGCTTATTATCCAAGTGAAGACTACATATCAACTTATAAAATAATACCAGTTCGCTATCGGTAGCAATGGATATTTGTAAATTCGGCAAGCTAATAGCACATTTGCCATGGCCAGCCCACTTTGCTGAGGAGTGCTAATGCTGTGCACAAATGCAAAAGTTTGATAGAAACCGAAAAGGAAGCAAGTGGACGAGAACGATAGCCGATTTACCGACTGCCTACATGAACGTGCTTGCGACATGCGTTTGAGGCTTGCAATTGCGATTTCTACGTGAAACGCTCCAAAAAGTGCAGGAGAAATCTGTCGCATCTGACAGATCTCAGCTCACACATCGCAACTTTTGTGAAACAAGCCCCCTGGTCATGAAGCTCCAGAGAGATACGGAAGGAACCTCCATTTCAGAACTAATAAAATGTTCCTGCCTCAGACTGTGGCAGCCGGGCAGCTAATGAGGCAGGGAGACTCGTCTCTGTACAGCACACACACAGACCTGAGTAACAGCACACCCTCCACCGTGCTCCTCTGTACAGCACTCACACGGGCTTGAGTAACAGCACACCCTCCACTGCACTCCTCTATATAGCACTCACACGGGCCTGAGTAACAGCACACCCTCCACTGCACTCCCCTATACAGCACTCACACGGGCCTGAGTAACAGCACACCCTCCACTGCACTCCCCTATACAGCACTCACACGGGCCTGAATAACAGCACACCCTCCACTGCACTCCTCTATACAGCACTCACACGGGCCTGAGTAACAGCACACCCTCCACTGCACTCCCCTATACAGCACTCACACGGGCCTGAGTAACAGCACACCCTCCACTGCACTCCCCTATACAGCACTCACACGGGCCTGAGTAACAGCACACCCTCCACTGCACTCCTCTGTACAGCACGCACACGGGCCTGAGTAACAGCACACCCTCCACTGCACTCCTCTGTACAGCACTCACACGGGCCTGAGTAACAGCACACCCTCCACTGCACTCCCCTATACAGCACTCACACGGGCCTGAGTAACAGCACACCCTCCACTGCACTCCTCTGTACAGCACTCACACGGGCCTGAGTAACTGAGCCTTTCAGCCACTGTGACAGCCAGCACTCTCGGGCTGGCTCCTTCCCAGCGCTGGCTACTGGATCCTGGGGGCTGGGACACAGCCAGTACTCATCACACACATCCCCAGACCCAGAAATACAAAACACACACACATACACACAACAGCAAATACATGAATACATACACACATGAACAGCTACACATACACTCGTATATACTCGATGGCAAAACAAGCACGCACGCACGCACGCACGCACGCACACACGCACGCACGCACGCACACACGCACACACGATATCCATACACTCTCACACAGAAATACAAAGACAAACACAAGTGCAGAGGTATACGCCTATATACACACAGGCATATAAGCACACACACAAATGTGGGTCCACAACAGGTCCACATACACTCATATACACATATAGACACTCATATGTGCAGTTTCTGAATGTTGTCTTTTACTGCACCAGTGGATACCACCATCAGCTGGCACCAAGTGACACACACCCACTAAATCACTTTTAAGTACATTCATGAAAGTGCTTACCTAAAGGATAATACTAACTGGAAACAAAAATTTCTTCAGCGATGCAGTATTCATATAGTATAATCGCATTAAATGAGCTCAGAATCGCCCTGTCTTTGCCTCTGGACCTCCCTCGAAAATTGCCAAGTTGTCCGAATGGCAAAGAAACATTGACTGCAGTCTAATCTGCCCTGTACTAGACAGAGTGCCCATGCTGAGGACTGAATGGAATGGATGAAGAGAAGAAAAACCCACACATCCTGAGAGTGAGAGAGAGAGAGAAAGAGAGAGGAGAGAGTGTGAGCTTGAAGATAGAAGAAGAAACATACAAAGGTGTTTCAGAATCATATTCAGCATCAGTAAAGCAGGAAGCAATACTTGCATTAGAGCAAGTGTTCTAAAACTGCCTGCACACCACCATCCTCAGCATTTTAAACAAACGACAATATCCATTCATCTGACTGCACTGAACCTTGTCTGAATGAATTACTGCTCACTGATGAGTCTGAATTTAAAATGAAGACCAGACACGCTGGGAAAACAGCATACATTCAAGCACCGGGAAGCACCACGAACGCTCCTTCAATTTAAGAAAAAGACATAAAATTAAAATGAACAAAATGAAAGAAATAATTACAAAAAAAACAAAAACAAAGACTCGGCAACAGAACTTAAACGGGTGCAGTCATTTAACAGCCACGAGGACAGAATCAGCGAGAAATCCAGGCTGCAGCGCGTTTCCCAGATGTCAGGAGCGGTTCCGATAAACAATGCCGCGACCGGCAAGCGGCTTGAAAACAAAGCCCACGCGCCACGATGATTCCCAATAACTCACCGCCGTGTCGCGTCGCTCAGACCCAGCGCGATGGCGAGCCTCCTTCCCCAGCCTTTCCTCCTGCCACCGCCGCTCGATCAAACAGACGCTGCGTCTCCGGCACAGCGCAGCACACGCACGCACACACACACACACACACACACACACACACACACAGACGCCGGCGCGCACGCCGTGGGATACACAGAGCGCAGGAGGAGAGACTCGGGGCTCAGCAGAAGCCGGCTCTTGACGGTTAGCTGGATGACTGGGGGGGGTGCGGGGTCTCTGCCAGCAGCGATGCAGCGATTGGCTGCGGATGTGCCAAACGGAGTCCAGTGCGCCAAATTGCCGGCGCCTCCTCCCACAGCGGACCCACACTTCGGCATCGAGACCCTCATTAGGGAAGGGGATGGAGCAAAACTCGCACGCACGCGCACACACACACACACCGCCAGTCGCACACAAATACACACCCACTTCACGTTTTTCCAGACGTCTTGGTTTCCATTATCGACCTGAGACATCCGCGTTTCCACCCCTGAAACATGAACTTTTTTCTCTCCCAACCACTGTGGCAGTCAGATGAAAATGTCTACATGTCACTCAGAATTTTTAAATGCCACTACTGAAAACCACAGGGGAAAACAAGCGCATAACTAGAATTACAAGCACAGAATCTCACAAGGGACTGCCTGCTCTTGACAGCAGCTAGCTCCCAGCACACAAGGCAAAACATGCCAATGCCCACATCATAACCCAGCATCCTACCCTTTTCTCAAAACTCTATTAGTCACCGAAGAGCCACTCTTTTTTTTTTTGCTGTTCCCTGCATCCCCAGTTCCTTAGCTCTTGCTTCCTGGAGTTATTTCAGGAAATGTGGCTGCATATTGTACGTTAACACACCTGCCTCCGATAAGAGCAAGCAGCATTGAGTGAAAAGAGTGGGAGGGAATGTCTGGGCGTATTTTTGATTGATGCTCCTGATAACTGACCAATGCAAACATCAAAGAGAGTGAAGTCTTGACTGTTGATCTAAAGTTGCATAGCACCTATGGCACAGACTTTAGGTTGCATGTGCGACATTCAAATGTGTAACTATATCCAAGTATAGACATTTTATAGTCAATTTACCCACCACAGCCAACAATTTACCTGCATTAGGCAGGTGTTATTTCAGACCCTGCTCTGAAACTACCTCAGCTGCTACATTACAATCGAATTAATGTGCAGTATCCAACTGACTTCTATATCAGCAAGTTCAAAACAAATGAAGAAAGAGACGAATGGTGTTTTTTGTTGATAAATTGCAAGTGGCTTATTCACCAATACTGCATTTAAGTGACTTTGCCTACCAACAGATTTAACAAGCTGACTCTGATGTTTTAAATAGCCCTATACAGATATGTATAAAACTCACAATAGTGCCTATAATCCTTCAGAGGACACAACACATCCCCAGGAGAGTCTGCTGGGTGGCTCACCCTGCTAAGACACTGTTGCACTAGTGCATAGAGAGGCCCCAAGTTCAAATGCTGATTTTCACTGGTACCCCCATCCAGGAGCATTGCCCTTTAGGGGGAGTCCAATTGGCAGGGAACCCATTGCTCTCTAACGACCCCCACTGGTTGATTGGGCCTACAGCTTTGCGCAAAGAGTCTTCCTCCAACTCATGTTTGTGCGAGGCAGGCTTGTGAGCCACGGTGTGAAAGGAAGCAGCTGGTGACATCACGTGGTCAACAGGAGGCTGTGCTGGTCCACACTCTCCCACATCAGCTGGGGAGATTTCAGTCTGGGTGTATATGGCTGGGTATCCCAAAACAAGAGGAAGATGGAGAAATGGGAAACGATAGGATGAGGCTTCTGATTCAAATCCCAGCTGGGACATTGCAGTTGTGCCCTTGAGCAAGCCTGACTTGCTGCAGCAAACAATTAGCTGCTTACAAGGGTAACACACTGAAAAATGCAAACAGTGCAAACTGCTCTGGCTAAGGAGATGTACAGAGCAAGTATATTCTGGAAAGATTTTAAAATGATAGCATAGTTGGACTACTGCTCTTAAGATTACACCGGTGCCAGTTCATACAGTATCAGCAGAACATTTGGCATGGGCCATTAAATAGAGTATACACTCTCCAGAGATCAGATAGCTGAACAAATTAACCCAGCACACCACAGACTATGGGCTTTACACAGAATTGTCAGTTTGTGGAGGGATGGACAAAAAGTAAGGCTGTTATTTAGCTTGGCCATAGATGACTATCTCTTTTTTCCATTTAATCTCAAAGCTTTAGTTCCAATTTTCTCCACGGCGTTCCTTCTGAAATCTCAGAGGAGTTTCAGCAGCGGGAACATCTCAGGGCCCAGATGGAGGCTCATCCACGCACGGGCTGAGATCCTAGCCGATTAAGCGCTCGATTGCACTGGAGAAAGTGGCAAGAAGACTCGGGATGGGATCAGCTGGATTTCATTCTACTCAAAATGGGATCAGCTGGATTTTATTCTACTCAAAATGGGATCAACTGGATTTTATTCTACTGAAAATGGGATCAGCTGGATTTTATTTTTCATTCTACTCAAAATGGGATCAGCTGGATTTCATTCTACTGAAAATGGGATCAGCTGGATTTCATTCTACTCAAAATGGGATCAGCTGGATTTCATTCTACTCAAAATAGGATCAGCTGGATTTTATTCTACTCAAAATGGGATCAGCTGGATTTGATTCTACTCAAAATGGGATCAGATGGATTTCATTCTACTCAAAATGGGATCAGCTGGATTTGATTCTACTGAAAATGGGATCAGCTGGATTTTATTTTACTTAAAATGGGATCAGGTGGATTTCATTCTACTCAAAATGGGATCAGCTGGATTTCATTCTACTCAAAATGGGATCAGATGGATTTCATTCTACTCAAAATGGGATCAGCTGGATTTCATTCTACTCAAAATGGGATCAGCTGGATTTCATTCTACTCAAAATGGGATCAGCTGGATTTCATTCTACTGAAAATGGGATCAGCTGGATTTCATTCTACTCAAAATTGGATCAGCTGGATTTCATTCTACTCAAAATGGGATCAGCTGGATTTTATTCTACTCAAAATGGGATCAGCTGGATTTCATTCTACTCAAAATGGGATCAGATGGATTTCATTCTACTGAAAATGGGATCAGCTGGATTTGATTCTACTGAAAATGGGATCAGCTGGATTTTATTTTACTTAAAATGGGATCAGCTGGATTTCATTCTACTCCAATAACAATATTCACACTGCATTTGGCGGCAATTTGCCCCATACGTTTTCAGTCATGCAGATGTCCTGGAGGTGCTGGAAAAAGAAGAATACTGTATGATGTCTCTAAACTCCTCACTGTGGGGTACCCATAAGAATCAGGCGTAAGAAGAAAACTGTATGATGTCTGTAAACTCCTCGTTGTGGGGTACCCATAAGAATCAGCCTTAAGAAGAATACTGTATGATGTCTCTAAACTCCTCGTTGTGGGGTACCCATAAGAATCAGCCGTAAGAAGAATACTGTATGATGTCTGTAAACTCCTCGTTGTGGGGTACCCATAAGAATCAGCCGTAAGAAGAATACTGTATGATGTCTGTAAACTCCTCGCTGTGGGATACCCATAAGAATCAGGCGTAAGAAGAAAACGGGAGCAGTCGAGGCTGCGCCCCAGTGAAGGAGTGCACAGTGAGGACACTGTTTGCGAGACACCTGGATGTGATCTGAAGGATAGGGCCTCAGCTGGACGTGTGTGCATGATAATGATGTACAAAACAACTACTTTAAACTGGCAGGAAAAAAGCATTACACAGAACAGGGTTGAAGTAAAGAATAGCAGAGAATGAATTACCTCTCGTTTCTCTGAGAGATTGCTCATCATCCTTCTCAGTTCAGTCTTGATAGAATACATTCTTCAATGTTTAAAATGAGATGCACATAAGCTTCTAAGATTTTGATGTGATGTCAGTTCTCATTTGATATTTTAAAATTGAACAATGGCTGTTCATTATATCAAGTGTCATTGTAACACTTGCTCACATTGTTAAATTTGTATTTCACACGTTTTATTGGTTGTAAGTAAACATTCTTCATTGAAGACATGTTCAAGAAATACATTTACAGACTTTACAGGCACCAACTTTTTTGAGGAGGTGAGGGTGAAAGTAAAAGAAATTATCATCCATACATTATCAGGGGTCCATCAAAAAATATTTTCAATGTGAACTAAAAAGTGTGCAATAGAGGGATAAAGTCACTTGGTCACATCCGTCCCCCAGTGGAGTGAAGATTCAGCCTGACAACAGCCTCGGCAGTCACTCTGACCCACTTGCCGAAAAAGCCACCCAAAATACAAAGCCAATTATTTTTTACGACTGCAAAAGGCAAGGAGCAGTGAAGCACAGCAGTTTAGTCCGCTTGGTCTAAATGCTTGGTTATATTAGCTCCATCTATCCACAGACTGGCCTCTTTGGACAGAGCCTTTCGCTGCCCATTTCCCGTCTCTATTTCAGGGAGCTGCACAGCTTGGCAGGCAGGAACGGGCCAGCCGGCCGCTGGCACGACACCCCGCCAGAGAAATGAGCGATTGATGCCTTTCACCTCGCCAAACCAAAGACGCACAAATCTCAAAATGAGCTTTCTCAGAGCTTTCTCTTTTCCCTTAAGAGCGGGACTTATAACTCTTCACTGCAACCGCAATGTTCCACATCGCTCAGTAACGGGAAACCATGGCGGGTTTATGCAGTTCTAATGCTTTTTTTATTCATTCAAATGGCTGGCTTTACTCGGGTAAATAAGTCACTTAAACAACGAAAGTGACTGATGCAATGGTTCTTTACATCGACCACAAAAACGTAAAGAGAAATCATGTTCGTTTAGACTGACCCTTGACCACCGCACGGTACAACAGAGCAAACTGTTGTCGATATTATGAGCGCTATAAAAATGTTCAGTACTACTGGGAGCCCAGCTCACTCCTTTGGCAGACTGGAGATGTGCCGCTCTGTTGCCTGCGGGCACAGTCACCAGAGCACCCCTCCACCCCCCTCGCACCGCTCCAAACCGCAAGAATTCACTGTTAATCTGCTTACCCCTGGGCTCCAGGCAGAGCAAGCCACTGAGCTCCAGAGAAACGGACACACGCTGAGGGAGAGGGGAAGAGAACACACAGAAACGCTGTGTGACAGACGTGGGGGAGTGGGCCTGCAGCCCGCCTCCGGGCCCCGGGCCCGCGAGGGCCGCTGAGTCACCGGGGAGGCCGGCTCTGGCTGACCCCTGCCTGGGTTAGCCCATGACAAAGGCCGCTCTCCCTGGGGGTGGCGCGGGGAAGACGTCGGGGCGGGGTCGGAGGCACTGCCGGGCGGCACTCCGCATGTCTGCATCCTGCTAAATAAAGACACGCAGCGCTGCCAAGAGAGGGACAGAGGCAGAGCCGAATCCTCTCCTGACTCACCGCCCGACGCTTATACATAACGCAACAAAGCTGCAGCCGCCAGCCCGCCTCTGTAAGCAAGATGCTGGGGGAGAAGGGGTAAGACTGGGGAACGGACAGTGGAACTCTCCAACCACAACGAGGGGCATCATGTAAACTGGACAATATAAAAAAAATTGCGAATTTGCAATGTGAACCACGGTACGCCGGGCTAAGTGGAAACGACAGAGCTCTCTCTTTCTCTCCGCCTCTTTTCTCCCTGCCTGCCCTTCCCACGGTGACGGACGGGTAGATCGTTCAGGGTCGACTGCACTTCACACAACGCGGACGCACCGTGCCATTAGGCTGCTGAAGGAGGGTAAATAACGGGCTGAACGGAGAGAAAGGAGGGCTGAAGAGACAGAGAGCGCGAAGCGGGCCCAGGCTGGCACCGATAGGGCACGGCGGGAAGTGGGGGGTATGGACCCTCAGCCTGAGGGGCACTCAGACGTTCCGCGGTACGGCACGGCGGGAACGTGGGGGGTATGGACCCTCAGCCAGAGGGGCACTCAGACGCTCCGCGGTACGGCCGACCATGCCGCCTCTCGCCGTCCTTCCTTACACACACACCGATCGTTGCTGATTTTTTCTACAGATGAAAACGTGCAGCATCGGAGAGAACCGAACAGAGTAGCACACACACCCCCCCCCCCCCCCCCAATTGCTAATGGCCTTGAAAATATCTCTATCAATAGTAAACATTTTCTGGTGCACGTACTCACTGTGCTACACTTCCTGTAACAAAAAATGCTCACGTGTACATCTGCAGTGATAACACAGAATAACAAGGTGCCAGTGAAGGACAGTGGAAAATTACTATATACTAAAGTATAACAAAACTGATCATTAATTTTGCTTCAATGTGCACAAAGTGCTTATTAACGTCCAGCACCCATGTCCTATGATCTCTTCTCAAAAACGAACATGACACTTCTGGCATTGCAGCAGGACAGTGAATGCTATAATTGGATATTTCTTTCACGAGGCTGTCTTCTGTCAGTTCCATTCATTGAAGAATAAAATGGCTGCATACAAATCAAAATGAATCTGACATTTCACACGATCGCTCTGTACTGTAAATAATGCCTAAGCCAAACATTATTACCATGCAAATGCAGATACTGCACAGAAATAGATTGCATAATTATAATAATGTATGCAATAATCGCTATGGAGAACGTAACCTACCAGCCAGAGGGTTTAATTCATGATAAAGTGGAAATGCACAAAATTAACATTGCAGGGGTTAACACAAACCTTCCCTTGTAAATGCAGAGTTAATTTCTGTCTGTTTCCGCCTGATCTCCTGGCTGTGGGGGATTATGTGACAGCTCAACAGAAAGCCAAGAGCTTTATCTGTACGTTTCCAGCCCTGTCTCCGACTGTCTTCCCGCGACGGTAACACTATCTGCCAGCTGAGACAGTTAAACTTTCCCTTACTGCGGACTTTTTAAAAATTGTTATTTAAATTTCCCCCCCTACCATTTCAGATGCGCAATATAAAGTTTTTCCAAAGTGCTCCACAAGGAACACAATGAAGGAGCAAATTACACTCCGCAGAATTCCACACTGTGACGACGGTGAAGATGAATAAGACACAGAGAAACGCATGCACACACACGCACGCGCACGCACGCACACACACACACGCAGACAGACAGACACACAAATAAACACAGACAGACAGACAGACAGACAAACAGACACAAACACACAAATGCGAGTGCGCACACAGACAGACAGACAGACAGACAGACAGACACACACACACACGCGCAGACAGACAGACACACACACACACGCGCAGACAGACAGACCGATACAGACAGACACACACACACACACAAAGACAGACAGACAGACACAAACACACAAATGCGAGTGCGCACAGACAGACAGACAGACAGACACACACACACACACACACACGCAGACAGACAGACAGACAGACGCAAGCAGACAGACAGACAGACAGACAGACACACACACACACACACACACGCAGACAGACAGACAGACAGACAGACAGACGCAAGCAGACAGACAGACAGACAGACAGACACACACACACACACTATTGGTCCCTGTGCACTACCCATCAGACAGGGCGCATGTCTGTGGCCCTCTGAGTGGCAGCAGACCTGACTGTGCGAGTGCTCCAGCCCCAGCGAGCTGGCTGATGTTTCATCGGGGCGGCGATAGGGAGGCCACGCGGCGATAGGGAGGCCACGCGGCGATAGGGAGGCCACGCGGCGATAGGGAGGCCACACGGCGATGGGGAGGCGATGGGGAGATGATGGGGAGGCGGCGCGGCGATAGGGAGGCGGCGCGGCCGGGCTGGAGGAGATCGGGAGTTGGACGGAAGCCTCCGGAGGCGGGGCGGGGGCACCGCTCGCCCTCCCCAGAACTGCACGCTTGCACTTTGCTCCGAGTCTAATGAGCTGCACTTCCCCCGGTAATCAATCGTCTCTGCACCCCGCTGAGCGAGCGGAGTCCCGGGGGGCTTATCTAATGGACACCGGTGCAGGAGGCAGAACCAAACGCTGACTACACCCCTTTAAAAGCACAACAACCATAAACTACGCAGAGAGTGACTGCCAGCACAGCCCACTGCTCAGAGATAAAACAGACCTTGTTAAAACATGAGGCGTTTATTAAAAAAAATAAAAACATTTTCAAAGCCTGACTGCTTACAGGGTCTGCAGGACTCACACATTTCAGGTGCGGCCCTGACATTACTGGCTTTGACTGGGGAAACTGATGTGTGGAAACTGACTGGCTCTCCTGTCAGCCTTTGCAGCTGTGAGCTTCATTAGATCTGTTATTTTAAAGAGCCCTGGACAGAAAGCTAATGCTAATGCTAACATCTCTCTGTAGCTCTGCTGCTTTGAAGGGCATCGGCCAGGGCAGGGGCAGGGGAGTCCCACGGCGAGGAGAGAACCCCCAGCCAAGCAGGCATCCTCACCAAAGCCTCCTCCGCTGGTGCCCGGAGCTTTCCTCCGGTCCCCCAAGCCCATCGGCTGCGCCAGGACCCCACAGCCAGAGCCAGGCTTGTCCTACACGGGCTGAAGGCACGTACCGACCCACAGGGCACAGGCCGAACGTGCTTTAATTAATGGCTTTGACATCCAGAGGACGCGTTTGGGTCGAAGCCACGCGACGGCTGAGAGAAAATGCGCAGGGCTGGCCCCGTCCACAGCTCCGCGGTCTGTCAACGAGGAAATGAGCGGCCAACAGCTCAACAAGCCGTGGGCCGCAAGGGAGATTCCACAACCAGCAGACCGTGCCAGCGTGAGCGGTCATCTCCAATAGGGACCATATGTGCTCTGTAAGAGTTCAATTAACACTGAACATTTTACTGTGCGGCCTGGGCAGACTCCTTGTGACACCATTTTATAACTGTTCAACTCAAAATGCTACCAAAAACACACTCCCTGTAGAAGACATAAATACACACCTGCTCCTTAATCACTAACGGTTATGAGAAAAGTAGTAACGAAACAATGAAAGGAAATGTTAAAAAGTAACAGAAGACTTGAAGAATACAACACAGACTTGAAGAATACAACACAGACTACAGCTGAGGGTGCATTATTTTAGCCGTTTCTAAGCAGCGCTGGATGATTATGACATACGGTACAGGGTGCAGGCGGAGGGACAGGGTTCTTGGAGACTTTATGAGGTGCTGGGATTGGATCAGTGTTTCTCAAAGTGTACCGTGTGCTTTAGAGTGGGGGATAGTACTACTATCCAAGATAGCTGCGAGGGAAGTAGAAAGTGGTGGGTGGAGGGTGTGTAACAGATGTAGAGTGTAGCAGGGTGTGTGGGTGGAGGTGAGTAACATGTAGAGTGTAGCAGGGTGTGTGGGTGGAGGTGAGTAACAGATGTAGAGTGCAGCAGGGTGTGTGGGTGGAGGTGAGTAACAGATGGAGAGTGTAGCAGGGTGTGTGGGTGGAGGTGAGTAACATGTAGAGTGTAGCAGGGTGTGTGGGTGGAGGCGTGTAACAGATGGAGAGTGTAGCAGGGTGTGTGGGTGGAGGTGTGTAGCATTCAGACGGTGGGGGAGAGTGTAGCAGGGTGTGTGGGTGGAGGTGTGTAGCATTCAGATGGTGGGGGAGAGCGTAGCAGGGTGTGTGGGTGGAGGCGTGTAACAGATGGAGAGTGTAGCAGTGTGTGTGGGTGGAGGTGTGTAGCATTCAGGCGGTGGGGGAGAGCGTAGCAGGGTGTGTGGGTGGAGGTGTGTAACAGATGGAGAGTGTAGCAGGGTGTGTGGGTGGAGGTGTGTAGCATTCAGCAGTCGCAGAGAGCTGAAGGGGGCGATGCAGGTAGAGCTGGAATGGCGTTACTGTAATGGTGTGCATTACAGGATGAGGGGGAGGGGGGCTGCAGACTGCAGCATTAGCAGTGGGAAAACAGACACTACTGCAATGCAGAGGGAGACTCACTAAGACCAGCCTGACAAGACAATAACGCCTCCACACTCATGCACCTCTAAACTCACTTTCAATGAGAATAACTCTCCACCCTCATGCATCTCTAAACTCACTTTCCATGAGAATAAACCTTCACCCTACATGCACCTCTAAACTCACTTTCAATGAGAATAACTCTCCACCCTCATGCATCTCTAAACTCACTTTCCATGAGAATAAACCTTCACCCTACATGCGCCTCTAAACTCACTTTCAATGAGAATAACTCTCCACCCTCATGCATCTCTAAATTCACTTTCCATGAGAATGAACCTTCACCCTACATGCGCCTCTAAACTCACTTTCAATGAGAATAACTCTCCACCCTCATGCATCTCTAAATTCACTTTCCATGAGAATGAACCTTCACCCTACATGCGCCTCTAAACTCACTTTCAATGAGAATAACTCTCCACCCTCATGCGCCTCTAAACTCACTTTCCAGGAGAATAAACGAGGCCTGTAGCCTAGTGGTTAAGGTAAATGACTGGGACACACAAGGTCGGTGGTTCTTGAGCAAGGCCCTTAACCCTGCATTGCTCCAGGGGAGGATTGTCTCCTGCTTAGTCTAATCAACTGTACGTCGCTCTGGATAAGAGCGTCTGCCAAATGCCAATAATGTAATAAACCTTCACCCTACATGCACCTCGAAAACTAGCGGTCCCTTTTAAATACCATCGTGTGAATATCCTGACATCTTCATTCATTTTCCAGAGTAAATTGTGTTTATACTCTGGTGGGGGGGTTAGAATCATGGTTTAATCAGGGATGCAATCGGGAGAGGACAATGCTATCAACACATTTCACGTAGAGGAGCTCCACCTATTATGGAGTACGCTGGTAACAACAAACAGAACTACGGCACTGGTGATTGGAGGACACTGTTAGCCTGTGTCTGTTGGATACAGTCCAAACCCCTGGAAGCACGGCAAAAAAGCATCCTCCAATCCAATTTGTTGTTCTGTTGCTTATCACCAACATACAGTGAAGTCCGTAAGTATTTGGACAGTGGTACAACATCTGTTCTTTTGGCTCTGTACTCCAGCACATTGGATTTGAAATGAAAGAATGAATATTACGTTTAAATGCAGACTGTCCATATCAAGTGATCCGTGTTGGAATTTGAATACAATTTGAATACATTTTCCCATCCATTTTTTTTTTTACTTCTCAGCAATTTCTGATCGCACAGGTGTATTCAATCACTTCCTTAGTGCAGGTATAAGAAAGACTTTAGCATCTAGTTTCAGGTGCGGCTGAACGGGGTGGCCCTGACATTACTGGCTTTGACTGGGGAAACTGATGTGTGGAAACTGACAGTGCAGGCTCTCCTGTCAGCCTTTGCAGCTGTGAGCTTCATTAGAACTGTGTTATTTCACAGAGCCCTGGACAGAACGCTAATGCTAATGCTAACATCTCTCCAAAGTTATGCCAATGGGGTGTCAAGGAAGCCATTATTCCAAGAAACAAGAAAAAACAAAAACAGTCCGAGACATAGGCCAAATAATAGGCGTGCCAAAATAAACTACTTGGAACATAATTAGCTAGAAAGCACTGGTGAGCCCAGTAATTGCAAAGACGCTGGTAGGCCAAGGAAGACCTCAGATGACTGAAGAATTTTCACCATAATGAAAAGAAACTCCAAACACCTGTCTAAGAGATCATAAACACTCATCAGCTGGTAGGTGTGGATGTGTCAGTGATAACTCTCTGCTCAAGTTCAATAAAAAACACCTCCAAACTTATTGGGGGGTGCATCATCCCAGAGCCAGGCAATGATTCCAAACATACACCAGTGCTCTCTTCTTAATGATGTTCCAAATAGTTTGTTTCAGTATGCCTATTGTTCTCATTTCTCAGTCTTATAATGACTTCCTTGACCTTCATTGGCACAATTCTGATCCTCATGACCAGACACACATGCCAATAACAGACTCCAATGCTAATCAAAAGCCTAGACTCAGGACTCAACACTGAAAGCTTTCTTATACCTGCACTTAGGAAGTGAGTGAATACGCCCGATTAATCAGAAACAACTGAGAATCCAATGTATAAAATGGGACGTAATCCCAACACAGATCACCTGATATGGATGTAAATAACCTCAAATTAGAGGCTAAACTGCACTTTAACCTCAAATTCATTGTTTCATCTCAAATCCAATGCGCTGAACTACAGAGCCCCCCCCCCCAAAAAAAAAACAATAAAATAAAATTGCACCACGTCCAAATACTTACGGACCTCACTGTACTCCCTGATTGGCGGAGCCTCTCTTCGGTTTCTGTGTGAAAGGTGACAACATCCAAACTCCATTCAGTTATTCCTGGGTTCAGTCCAGAAGTGACCTCCGCGGGTGAGGGGAAGGGTGATGAGTGGGGTCGGGGCGGCAGTAAGACAGAGAAGGGAGGGGGGGTGGGGGGGGGGGGGGGGGGGGTGGAGGTATTGGGTTCGGTGCAGGCACGGCTGGGACACCCCAGTGCTAAACAGGCAGCATTAGCAGTGCACACGCTCTCGAGGGACCCCGCCCCCCACCCCTACCCGCCCCGCTCGCGGTGCAAGTGCACATGCTGAGCCTCCTCTGGGCCAGACTGGACTTTGACCCAGGTGCTGGTTACATGTTACGAACCTGGTGCTGGAGGCGGAGCCCGTCTCGGGGAGCACAAAGCGAGCTCTGGCGATTTGGGGGGGGGGGGGAGGGCAGGGAGGAGGAGGAGGGGAGGAGAGAGAGAGCAGTTATCAGCACCGCCGTCCGTCATCGCCGGGTCAGTTATTCGCGGTTAAAGCCCTGAGAGCATTTCAGCAGCAGGTCTATGTGCAGGTACAAATCTGGTGCTGGTGCATTCCTGAAAGTCACACTAATGTTCCCCACTAGTGTTCATCACTCCGGATAAATGACAGCAATGGAATGTAGCTTATTATTCTTTTTCATTCATTATTAATCGTTTATTTAACCGGGGAGGTCCACGGAGGTCCATAGTTTCACTTTTTCAAAGACAGCCAGAGAGAACAGTTGCAAGTGAGGAGAGTGAGAAAGAGAACAGGGCTAAAGCCATGGGGCAGTTTTTGGGTTAATAGTCTTGCTCAAAGTTGCCCAAGTTTTTCAGGACCCAGCTTCATTTATCTAGCCACTAGGCTAACCTGGTGCCCAGGGTAGCTTATAATACACAGTACACTTAAAGCTAAGCATTAATGTCATCATGAAAACATAGTTTCAGCCATTTTCTTGACTGCTGAACCCTGGGATAAGATATGAGGCAGCAGAGCTGTGCGCACCCCCGTGTTTAACAGCAGACTGGATCTCTGTGTTTCGGGCTCACCCCCCTGTGACTGCTGGCCCCAACCTCACTGCTGAGCTCCACAAGGCCAGGCTGTCTAACCGTGCTCAAACAGAGCTCCCGCCTACACTCATCCATATCACAGGTGGTGACTGAACACAGGCCACTCAGGGTGGGGACAGGGTTTGACTGACAGGGAGATTAGCGTATCCGGGCCTGCTAATCAGGCAGGAGCTGTCTGACCCGCAGGGAGGGAGGGCGGGAGATGGGCAGGGCTCCAGTCTGGCTCTCCTCCAGCACATTTAACACTGCACATTTAACACTACTCTGCAAACGCAGCTTGGTCAATTCCCCTTTGAGCAGACCTGGGCAAATTTCTGTCAGGTTCCCTAACTGTGAGCCATCTGCAGTAGGCCATTCTTTACATTCAGTACCATAAGAGGATGAATTTAATTTTGCCATATGCTGTCTAACCAACAGGCCCTCACAGAGATGGAACATACCGATTACATATTCCACATATATGGACTTATAACTATAAACACATTTCATAGCAATGTTTTTTCAAAATATCCACGCCAATCTTATTGAATATTTCATACCATACATTTATGCAGTATATATATTTCTTTTACCACATTATGTATTTTACAAGACTATGGCACATTATATTCCCTTTCAGTAGGTAGGTATCCAGCTGACCATGGCCAATGAGGCAATCAGGAAAGATAATTCGTACTGATGGCCGAGGCATGAGAAGAGAACATCATTTGACAGGTGGATTGTATTTGAAGTCATCCCTGCATCCCCCCCCCCCCAGAACGGACCCCAGAGCCGACACTCACCCTCCGGGCGGTACTGCGCGAAGATGGTGACCGTCTGGCCCGCCCCTTTGAGTGCGGCGGCTGCCTGCTCGTGGGTGGCGCCTCGCAGGTCGATGCCGTTCACCTGCGGAGGACCAGAGCGCACGCCTCACCAACCGCACCTCCACATCACCCAAGCGGTTCGGGGAGGTGCCGTACCCAGGGTGCAGGGGGGAGGAGAGGTGTAGGGGTGCTAGGGGTGGATCCTAAATGCTCATTTCTACTTTGGCGACCAAGTGCCGTGCGACAGTGTCTGCGGACAGAACTTCGCCGGATGGCGTTTCGCATTTATAGCTCAGCGGCCGTGCCCATCGTTACTATAGCAACCCCACCCCTTCTGCCAGCTTCTCCTAAAACCCGTCCATTTTGCTAGCCTGCTTTGTAAACAAAATGTCTTCATTCATAAAAAATAAAAAAACTTAAAAAAAACGAGTAGTGGTAAACTAGCTTTGCCGCTTTTCATCTTGGTTTCAGCCAAACAATCATTGCTGTGCGACACTTCTGACAGGCTTCTGTGACCTGCAGGCACGCAACACCAATCACTGACCCTCAAATGCGTCAGCTTGATGTCAAAACTGTTAAATTTACATTATTTGTAATGCTGCATGACACTTTGTCGGCAAGGCACAAATGAGCTTTAAGATGGCGGGGGGGGGGGGGGGGGGCAAGGGAAGGACTGTGAGGGGAGTTGTGTTAATTAGAGGGGGAGAGGCGTGGCAGGGCAGGAATAATTATTCTGTTCCACAACCTACCAGGAGCAGTTCAGCTCCACTCTTCACAGTACTGAGACAGGGGCCAGGGTTATAGGAGTGGCAGCACCACTGACATCACTCCAAGGTGACAAACCACAGTGACAGAAGCTGTCAGAGAGCTGCACGGAGGGTGACTATCAACACAATTCACAAAATGGGGATAGGAGGGAGGCACAGCCTGTGGCATTTGTTCATGACAAACTCTGCATCCTCTTCGTCTGAATTTACAGTGCGGACCCAAATCATCTGCAAGCAGAGATCAGCAGTTCTGTCTATCTCGCCCCAGCTGAGCTGCAGTGGTAACAGATGGAAAGGGCATGTTGCTCTTATTAGGGAAACTGTAATGGCTTGGTTCTCAGAAGTGTTGAGTTGCGTGGGGGGGTGTTTAAAATTGTACATCTGTCTCAGCCTTCGCCAAACTCTGGAGAGATCTCTGCCCTCATTGTGCCGGAACGCAGTGCTGAGCAATTTCCTCTTTTATTTTTACCAACGGAGAAGTTAAAAAAACAACTTACGTTATTGATAAGGCAGACAGATGTAACCTACAGTCATTATAACAACATTTTTAAATCAAGTGTGTGTGGTGATTCAATGTATTTATCTCATGGCATGCAAATTAGCTACAGAAATCATTTCGACTTTGTATAATCTGGGTCATTCCATGAAAGGCGTGTGACCACTCTTTTTGCTCAAACCTTGTAGAAATGTTTATATATTCAATGAAGAACACCCAAAACATTAGGATTTGTTGTTCTAGAGATATCAGCTCTTAAATAAAGGGTGGAAAAAGAAATGTTAAAACCTTGGTCAGGTATAATCAAATGCCCACCGCTTAAGGAAATAAACGCAAAACAGAACAGAGACGGGGCTGTGGTGAAATCATCATTGGATTTTTAATTCTAGAGATATTGGCTCTCTAAATAAATCACTCTCAAGTGGAAATTGGGGTTTGTGTTGATTTTGTAGCACCATATCTTTGCCATTAAAGCAAAGGGACAAACCTGACAACATGTAGTTTAACACCATTTTCTGTTTATTTTCAGATTATTAATTTATGAATAGACAGAAAATTGTGTCAGACTACGCATTTTCAGGTTCAGGTTAATTCTCTAGAATTAAAAATCCAATGAGACTATTGTTTTGGATGTTCTTTATTGAATACATAAAGAACATTTCCATAAAGTTTGAGTGATCAAGACCTCAGACCTCATTTTTCACAGAATGACCCATCTAACTTGTTGCTCAACAGATTTAGATCTGCTGATGGAAGGTGGTCGATTTCACCACAGCCCCGTCCTCTGTTCCGTTTTGCATTAATTTCCTTAAGCGGTGGGCGTTTGATTATATTTAACCAAGGTTCTTCCATTTCTGCTTTTTAAAATCAGTTTGGATAATCCCTAGAAAAGAGCAGGGACCGATTAAAAAGAGGTTACTATTTTCTAAATTAAGAAAAGCATAGCAGACCACATCACATTGTATCACTAATACTAATCAGATATATTTCACACTAAAACTCCAATAACGTCTAATGATTTTATAGAAATGCTCGGTAATCCAAGGCAGAGAATAGACCCACCTAATAGGACACGGTGTTACATTTTTAGATTCAAATGAGTTTTTATGGTGTTCTAGTGCCCTCTGTTGGCATTTTTTATTTTTTTATTCCATTACTACATCTTTAAGATATGTTACGCACATTGTTTAGCCTTGCTGTGGTCCTGCATTAACAATCAAAGAAGTCTCCTCCTCTGTCCTCAACCCGGTCCACTCACCTGTATTATTTTTATATCTCTGTTTTTCAATAGCTGTTGCCATCAAGGAAAGGCAATTCTAAGGTTGACCCTGTTGGCTTGTTGTTTCACTTTGCTGTATTTGTGCTACTTCACCTGCGCCATTGCAGTGGCTAGTTAGCTACAAACACTGCTGAAAGCCGATCCAACCCACAGCCTCTGTAGCCACACTCACTACCCACAAAGAAAAGGGCAGTCCACCCAGAAACATCCCAGAAACATTTCATCACAAGAAATACAGGCAGGGGAGCACAGCTGTGGCAAATGTGTGCAAAGACAGAGATTGCCAGTGCATTGTAGATATGACTAAGCATGGGGATTTCATATTTTTTCAAGGTAAAAATCCTGCATAGTATGCCTTTAAAACACTTCAAGCTTCACTGTGACATCATGAGGTCTAACACAATGAGAGCCTCAATGCAACACTACTGTCAGACAGGATGGATAAAATAATTAAAGTGAGGATAAAATAATATCAAGATAAATGCAGCTGTAAAAGGGCACCACCTGGTGGAGAATTCTAAATTCACTCCAGCTTAAATCGATAAGAAAATACATACCTTTACAAGATAAAATCATATTTTGAAATCGACCGCAGGAAACAAAAACAAAAACAAAGAGGAGCACAAATGCTGCCTGTGCTCAATAAAAGGCACAGAAAAAATGAGGTGAATTGGAGGATGAATGACCTGTAGGGTCATCATATGATCAAAGCACAGCCCGAATCCCGGTACTCTCAGTGTAGAGAGTGACATGGGGCGACATGGCTCAGGCAGTAAGAGTAAGAGCAGTTGTCTGGCAGTCGGAGGGTTGCCGGTTCGATCCCCCGCCCGGGCTGTGTCGAAGTGTCCCTGAGCAAGACACCTAACCCCTAAATGCTCCTAAATGGTCGGTACCTTGCATGGCAGCCAATCGCCGTTGATGTGTGAGTGTGTGTATGAATGGGTGAATGAGAAGCATCAATTGTACAGCGCCTTGGATAAAGGAGCTATATAAATGCCAACCATTTACCATTTAGTACCGGGAGTACCCTGAATGTATCATTTTGCATCATCACTTTACCTTGAAGGGAAGCTACTGAAAACGTTGCATCACAACAAACCAAGAATACGACCTACATATTGTTCAATAATGTACCAGGGATTAGTCATGGCTAACACTGCTATAAATACACAAATATGAAAGAATTCATAATGATTCACATAAAATACTGAAGGGATGCCTGGAGGTCCGGGCAGTTCACACTGCGAGTTTTAAAACGTGCTAGCTTTATCATCTTAAGAAAATAACGGAAAATAACATCCCGACAACGACTGCGCTCTATCAAATGAAAGCAATCTTCCTGTCACCCCAAACCGCACTGAGTGCGTCCCTCCTCTGATATTACATTCCAGAGCTCATAAACGAAATGTCTGCGGGGAACAGGCGAGCACAGTGTGTTATAACTGTACGGGAAACGCATTCCTCTCTGGTGCACGGACACTATCTGTGTGCGCGTGTTTTAGAGGAGGACGGCGTTTTACCCACAGACTGGTTCTCAGCTGGAGAGCGCTCACTGCACGGTGTTGTATGTACAATGCCTGCACGTTCTCGGAGTGACAGAGATGGTGTTATGGTCACAGACAGGATGTTGGTCTCAGACGGGGGATGGTAGCCCACTCATTTTGACACAGGATTGGGTGCGCTAGAGGAAAGCGTGGTGCGTTGCTCACACACATCAACTGTTTGTTAGAAGAGGATTTGTGCGTTTGTGCTTGTGTGTGTGTGTGTGTGTGTGTGTGTGTGCGTGCGCATGCATGAGTGCGCCTTTGTGCATGTGTTTGTGCGCGTATGTGTGTGCATGACTGTGTGTGTGTGTTTGTGTGTGTGCATGCATGAGTGCCTGTGTGTGTGTGTGTATGTGTGTGTATGTGTGTGTATGTGCTTGTGTGTGAGTGCATCTGTGTGTGTGTGCGTATGCGGACATGCGTGAATGTCTGTGTGTGTGTGCGCGCATGCGTGAGTGCCTGTGTGCGTGTGTGTATGTTTGTGCGCGTGTGTGCGTGAGGAGGATTGTGCAGTGTGTCTCAGCAGAGGAGGAAAACGGTGTGAAACTCACAGACAGGATCTGGTCTCCTCTCCGGAGCTCCCCGCTCAGGTCGGCCGGCCCTCCTGCCAGGATGAAGGAGACGAAGATGCCCTCTCCATCCTCTCCGCCCACGATGTTGAAGCCCAGGCCTGTGGAGCCCTTGTGCAGGACAATCTTACGGGGCTCCCTGTGTGGGGCAGAGAGAGAGAGAGAGCGCTCAGAGGGGCCTGCTGGCGGCTGGGAAACACTCGCTCGCTCGCTCACTCACTCACAAGCTCATACACACTCACACCCACACACACATACACAAGATCACACACACAAGCACACACACGCTCACACACGCTCACACATGTACACATACCTGCCCAAGCACAAATACGCGCACGCACAAGCACGCATGCGTGTAAACATGCACACCAGCACACACGCATACATACATACATACACAAACCACACACACACACATAGAGGCACAGACACACACACATATGCAAACACACATGCATTCTTCCAATGGCACATGCCCAACAGGGGCTTGCCCAACTTAAACATTTCTCGGCCCATTTACGACAGAAGCGTCCGCATGAGCAGAGTCAGCAGTGTCCCTGGACACACCTGGAGGGAAAGCACTGTGCACCTATCCAAAGCTGCCCCTCTGACAGTACATCTGCACAGGCTATCAGAGTTAGCAGCCAAAGCCCTGCCAGCTCACCGCAAATGGCCCGAATTCAACTGTCCTGGTCTGAACTCCTTCATCATCTCAGATTTGAGTTTATAGCTCTCATTTCATTAATGGAAAACGTGGCTGCTCTATGCCTCCACACCCCTCCCACTCAGTCATAAATATTTTGCACTGCTTATAATGGAGATATTATTCCAATACAAAAGACATAATAAATCTAGTGCAGCACACTGCAAAAATGAAAGAAATAAGAGATGAACAGTAACACTAAAAAATTCCATTAGGAAATACATCTAACTTGCAAAAGGATTCAAACAGATTATGAATATGACATGAGAATTCAACCTTGGTCTCATTTTATCGATGTGATTAGCCAGCAGGCAATGGCATTACATTTAAAAACCTGGATTTACTGGGGTGTCTCGGTGGCGCAGCCTGTAGAGCACTGACCGCATGCTCATTGCGAGCCGCGACTTCAGCGGTTCGAATCCGACCGTCTGACATTTGTCGCATGTCTTTCCCTCTCTCGCTCCCATTCTTCCTGTCTCTCTATACTATACTGTCCAATAAAGCTGAAAAAGGCCGAAAAAATATCTTTACATCCAACTGTCAGTGAAAAAAAGGTTGTGCACATTAAATCACACCACTAGGTGGCAGCACAATTAAATAAATGTTTGTTAACGTGGCTGAAGCAGAAACAAGCACGGAAAGCCGGCTTTCCCATTTCAGAATGCTTCATTTTCTTCTGTAATTCCTCATCCAACAGTGCACATTCAGGCCACTTCTCGCATCCAACTGCACAGCAGATGGCTCTGATGCCCTCAACAATGACAGAATGAAAACTCAAAGCCAAAAATGATATCAACAAGGTAAAATATTAGCAGTGACTTCCTTGAGAATACATATACAGGAGATTAATATCTCCAGAGATAATACTGTTAATATAATGTAGTTCACTCAATCAATCAATCAAGTCAGTTCCACCAGAGGCATGAATGAGTTGTTCTCATGAGGGTTTCATAAATTCATAAAAAGCATTTGAATAAGCAACGTTTAAATCTCAACTGGTCCAATATGTGCGCAGCCAAATATAATTAAATCCACATATCCCATATACATAAGAGAATAAATTTCAGCCTAAAAGGCGGTTTTGAATGCAGTGAACAGCAGTGTCCTGTCAGCTAAAACACTGCTGTAAATCACCATGTCCTTTTCAAATGTTCAAGGTCAATGTGGACACCTTTTAGTGTTCCATGACTTCCAGAGGGCGTATGCTGGCTGGAGGCGTATGCTGGCTGGATAATTTATCACAAGAAAGACGAGCCAGTACTCACAATTAGTAATGAAGTGCATTCGTTTATTATTCTGTTTTAAAAAAGGCTAGAATAATTTACAGTGTCAAAGCTGTAGCCAGAGCTTGGATGATATTTTTGGGTAATAATGTCGTAACTGCGCACAGATAGGTCAGATGGGTAGTGGTATTTACTTTTGCTTTCAAAACGAATTGCTGGTTCAGCTACGCCTTCTGTACCTTCTTCATGATATTGTACTTTTGTATCCCTGAGACAAATGTTCAGTATTCGGACTAGTATATCTGTTGTCCTCCATTTTGTAAGTCGCTCTCGATAAGAGGGCTGCTAAGTGATTATAATGTAATGTAATGCAATGTCAGGGTTCCTCTCACAAGCAGCCATGACTCACATGCCTAAAAACCTGCCTACAAGACAATTTGTGGCAATTAAAGCAGTAGTTAGGCCATGGCGAAAATTACTTCAGACTGACACGTCAGGAGCATTTAAGGAACTTCCAAGAGCAGTGATCATGAGTCTACCCCAATGCTACTGCGTGTCATTTCAGTTCCTAGATGCCTCGTATAGTTTATTGAAGATTTGGAAATGAAATCTAGGGATAGTGGCTGACAGAGTACTGAGCCAGGCATGCAAGGCCACTTCAAAAATGTGGTAGAGTGAAATATCCTTTTTTTTTTCCAGAATATTCTCTTGAGCCCTTTTACAGCAGAGACCACTCTGACCCTGCCTCCATTACATTGCATTAATGGCATTTGGCAGACGCTCTTATCCAGAGCAACGTACAACAAAGTGCATACCCATAACCAGGGATAAGTTTTTTTTTAAACAAGCAAACAAACAAACACATGCAAAAGTATGACCAAACCCCTTAACTAACCAAACACTGCTTACCTAGCCAAACTAAAAATACTGATACACAAAAAAGTACATCACAGAAAGACAACAATTAAGGTTCACAGGGAGGTAGGGAGGGACGGGGGGAGGTGCTGCTTGAAGAGGTGCGTCTTCAGTTTGCGCTTGAAGATTGGAAGAGATTCTACAGTTCTGACCTCAACGGGGAGTTCATTCCACCACCGTGGAGCCAGAACAGACAGTAGTCGTGAGCGTAAGGTGGGAGTTCGGAGAGGAAGAGGTGCCAAGCGGCCAGTGGAGGCTGAACGAAGAGGTCTGGCAGGGGTGTAGGGTATGATTATTTTTTGTAAGTAAGCTGGGGAAGACCCCTTAACTGCTTGGAAGGCTAGCACCAATGTTTTGAATTTGATGCGAGCCATGACAGGCAGCCAGTGGAGGGAAGTAAGCAGGGGGGGTGACGTGAGTATTTGGGAAGGTTGAAGATCAGACAAGCTGCTGCATTCTGGATAAGTTGGAGGGGTCTGATGGCGGACGCTGGGAGGCCAGCCAAGAGGGAATTGTAGTAGTTGAGGCGGGACAGAACCATCGCTTGGACCAGGTGCTGGGTCGAGTAGGGGGTGAGAAAGGGGCGGATTCTCCGTATGTTGTATAGGAAGAACCCGCATGACCGGGTCACCGCCGCAATGTTCTTGGAGAGGGACAGTCTGCTGTCCATCACAACGCCGAGGTTCCTTGCACTGGGTTACATTACATATGATGAGCTTCAGTAACACGTGACATGTGCCAATGTCAGGTACTACACATATAACAATTCCCATCAAAATCTGAGATTAATATTCTTTTTTATTAATATTCCATTTTTCCACAAAAGCATTCCCAAATGCCCTTTCGTGTCCAAGGGCCGACCTTTAAAAACCACTCCCGTCAAAGCCGCCTTCTTCGAATGACCTTTTGAAGGCTGCAGAGAAACGCTTCATATCTCTGGCATGTTGTCAGATAAATAACTCATTAATGTCATATGCTCTGAGTCAAAGGTATCATCCCTCTTTCCTAATGCACCGGCTCATAGAAGGCTAACTGCAAAAGCGTCAAAACCCACCGGACAGCCTGCGAAAACAAAACCGCCTTCGTTTCATTTCGTTTGCCGTTTTGACCATGATCACCTCGCCTATAGAAACCGTCGGGCCTTGCGCAGGAAGGCGGGCCTTGAGACGGACCAATGGGACGAGAGGTGGACTGAAGGAGCGGTAGCCTCAGGGGGTAGGGGGAGGGGCGGTGTGATGGATTCAGTAATACATTCGGAGAGTCGTTTCTTCCCGTCCGCGGGCAGTCATCAGCTCCGTGGTGCTCGCAGGGCAAATGCCCTGCCATTTCCTTCACTGGGATCTCCCTTTGCAATAAGACATATACCGCTATTCTGCATATTGAAAAATATTAAATAATAAATGGAATACATGGAGGCACTACAAATACATTATGCAATGCATCCTTATACAGTAAATCAGTTTTTTGCTTCACACATTCTGTTGAACATCTGGATATAGCTCACTGAGACAAAAGTGCAATAACTGGTGTATTCTGCAGTATATTTCTATTCATTATTCATAGATTTCTCAAAACAAATTATGATAGAATGTACATTACAACTTAGTGTAGCTTATTTATAACACAAACATCAGTTATGTCTTGAAATGATTGCTGAAAGAATGACCAGAGAAATCCCTAAATTGTCACAAACAATTGTATATGTGCATATTTGTTGTATATTTTGTCGCATAAAGGCTGAAACTCCCAGGCTGGTTGGGAAAGAGCACTGCTGCTTTAAGCACTGTTGTCAACATGGTTCTATGAGCCAGATTAATGTCCATAACCACAGTGATTAACCAGCATCCTGCCACTGTCTGACCCTCGAATACAGCCTCCTCCAAACCCTCCTTCCTGTGATGTCCTGTGCCAGTGACAGCTGAACAGAGACAGGACCACTCACAGGGCGACCTGCATTGTCAGAGGACGCAGGAATCCTCTCATTGGTGAAGGGACATTTGCATAAACAAACAAGCCCCAATGATTGTGCCCGATGTCAGCCAAGCAGCTGCTGCCATACTAAAGGCTAGCAAACCACCGAAGCCATCAAGTCCCTGAGCACATCCATATAGATGGGG
Source organism: Conger conger (assembly GCF_963514075.1). Lineage (NCBI taxonomy): Eukaryota > Metazoa > Chordata > Actinopteri > Anguilliformes > Congridae > Conger > Conger conger. Next base: position 34,378,117 of record NC_083766.1, on the reverse strand, counting down.
GGGGGGGGGGGGGAACTAAACAAGATAAACTACTATTAGAGCATGCAATTTCCCAATACTGGGGGTCATTTTCTCAGCCTCAATGCTCCAAGTCAACCCCCTACTGCACACAGCCACTTAAATGTAGCAGCAAGCTGTGGGAGGAATGATCTATCCTCACCATCAGTTGTTTTCCAGTTCCATTAAACCTTTTGATAGGTCGCAGGAGATTTTGGCTTAAGTGCTTTTTCGGTACACGGCCGATTGTCCCGGACCTCGGCCGCCTACAACCACCTCTCTCACCCGGCAGAATGTTCCGGGAGCTTTTGTGTGCCGCTGACAGTGGCCTGAGCTCATCCCTGGCGTAGGCCGCGAGCTCCACTGCATTAAGGGCTGCTCACGCACAGAGGCAGCCTTGTGCATGGTACAGCCATACGCACAGGCAATTAGACTTCAATAAACACATCTGACTGCCCATGGTCACAGGCACAGGTCCAAGTTCACTATGAATCACAACATTCTGACAGGAACTATTAAGTACTCATAACAGGGTAGGAGTGGACAAAGAATGTTATTATTAACAGAACTAGGCTAGTGTTAAAAATATATATATGTATTGTATACATAGATGCATATACAGTATACACATTTTTTCTCTCAACCCATGTTTAGGAAATATGTACATTTATCCGAGTTCATCTCTCAGGTCATGAGGTTCAATTGAGCCCTTAATGCTTATCTTTGCTAAATACCGCTCTTTACATGATCTCAACATTTAATCAGTTCCATATTCTTTGCTGTAAGAAAGATGAAATAAGATGAAATATAACAGTCCCTTGAACAAATGTGATAATGCGGTCTCAATGGTTCTTAAATATCACTGTTCAATTACCACTGGTCAAGGGCCCATTTTATCTACACTTCATACAATGGGGCTAAAATGAAAATCTATGAAAAATAGAAACCAATGGAAATACTACTTGTATCACTTCCATTACAACATTTCTAACAGACCGTAATTTGTTAATTCAGGTAAACAGCTGAAGTAAAACGAGGGCTCTGAAGAACAGGGAGAATACATTCACCATCAAATCACTTTAGACCTGAAGCAAACACGACTGGATCAGTAACCAAGTATCAGTATTGAGTTCTGGGGACTGACGGCGGCAGGATGGAATGAAAACCCAAGAACATAAACTGTTTTTGAAAGTCACTTCAGCTACAATAAAAGCTACCAAATGACTACATTTTAAATTGTATAAGGCTTCAGTCTCAGTTAAACATGAACTAAGAGACGAGAGAAATGTTTGGGGCCCAAAGTGCCAGAATTTATTCCAACTGGTCGATGAGATCTTGAATGAAAGCAACAGCAGGCCTGACCTGGGAGGCTGCTGCCAAAACCACAGTAGTATGACCGTGGTTATGATCGTTATTCAAGCTCCAAAGAATGTTTACATACATGACTGGAGTCATTCCACATTGCCGTGACACCAATGCAGCTGTTAGTGCGGAGAGTTCAGCAAATCACTAAAATGAACTTGCCAAAAAAGCAAAACAAAAAACAAACCCTTGCGCTGAACCAAAACAGTAAGGACAAAGCACAGGTCGAATCGAGGCCGTTGCGTCTGTATACCTGCTGTCAGTCAGTGTGAAAGCCACTCCTCCACTGTGGCTCTGGAGTGGCGGTAAACACGGCGGGGGGGGGGCCGCACGTGGGCTTACGGGAGCTGTGGGAGGGAACGGCTACGCTCTAGTTCCCGCGCGCGGCGAATCGGCGTGGAGGGAAGGGGGGGGGATGAGATGCAGTGTTTGACCTATTTAACCCAGCTCTGGGGAAGAGGCGGAGAACGCGAGACCCCAACAGAACAGGAACGCGGGAGTAGTTCTCTTTATCGCCGTAGCCAGCGCTCACGGCTAAGCTGGTTGCCCCATATTTTGCCTGGACTCCTATGAACTGGGGGGCATGGGGGGAAATTTCAGCCCCCTTTGCTATGACAATTAGCTTTGATCTGGCCAAGACAAAGAAACAGGTAGAATGCAAAAATATCTATCCCAGATCAAAGCCTTCTGAATGGGCGGGCCTGCAAAGCAGCCTGCATGACAGGTATAAATTCAAAGGGACTAACTGGAGCCTCCACCAGTCCCACTCACAATCAGACTCAAAGGAAATGCTTCGCTAATAAAAGCTCTTGTTTCTGGGGGAGAGGGACAGAGACCTCCGGGAGGCGATAAAACTCGCTCTACCTTCACGTCGGATATTCCAGAGTCAATCCTGCACTTTGAGAATGTGAAAAGGGCTGCAAATCAAGCCGAGGGTGGCTTCCTTGACACGGCGAGCAGCGGTCGGTTAAGCCGGGCGCGGGGGGTTCTGACAGCTCTGTATTGGATTCCATTCAAACCGGCTGAGCGAATCACACACTGCGAATCGATAGCCGACAACTGTATGCTCACATTCAGCAAACAAACACACTCTGGGGGGGGTGGGAGGGGGGGCGGTGCATCCTCAGAGGAGCGCACTGATGTACTCTGCACCATGGAGGACTGCCCGAACAAAAAAAACAAAACAAATGCCCCTTCCCGCAAAAGCCTACGTCAACCCAGTTTGCAGATCAGAGCTCGTTAGCTATTTGAGGCTGACACGACACAAAAATAGACTCTCTTTCTTCTGGCTTCGAACCTCCAGCAACGAAACAAGAACGGCCATGTTGCAAAGCTGTCTGTTGCTTTGCCTCAGAGAGTTAAGTAAAAAAAGAAAAGTGGAAAGAAAGCAACTGGAGAATTAGAATAGCAGCATAATTTCAAAAAACAAAGAAAATGCTCAGCTTTCACCAGCTAGTACCCAATCAGACATCATTGGTCCTTCTCACACACCGCATGTAACCCACGACCAATTAATTAGCAGTAGGTGCACAATAACCTTTAGTCACCACAACATGTGACCCAAGGACAATAAAGCTAAGGTGGACCTTATAATGCTAGCAAAGAGCTGGCTGACAACTAAAGGCATCAGGACATGCTCCCTTTACGAATCTGAACACTGGAATAATGAACATGAGAAGTCCGTGGTGAAGGTGAGTCCGTATCTGCACATCACCCTCCCCCGTGCCCCACCCTCCTCACTAAGCGCCATCTCCAGCAGGGCTCCATCACGGAGGCCCATTCCCCTCTGTCAGGGCCTCTGGAGCGTGACCCCAGCCTGGCCGCAGCGCCGAGGTGGTCTTCACCATGGCGACAGGTCACCTTAAAGTTCACATGACATCACATACAGTACAGTCACATCCCCTCCGGACGAATGACAATTCTCCTTCCAACATCTAAAAGGATCAACTGTCCCTCATTGGTCAGGAAAGCATAGCTCCACCCACATCTTCACAGGCCAGTTCTCTCTTTCAGCTCTGATTGGATCACGCCACCTCCCCTCCTGGCACTCTTCTAAAACTCATTATGGGGAAACTGGCTGTCTTTCAGACCATCGGCTTTTCCATTCAACTTTACTTAATCAGACTTTTTTATGGCAGTGAGCGGTAATATAAAATGATGTTCAATAAAATTCTGAAAACTCCTATAAAAACATCAGAGGTTGGCGCACTGTAATTGATGGTGACGATGACATGTTCCGGTTCACAGCTGCGTTCCGCCAAGTAAGAGTAATCAAGCTAAATCTGCCAGATGACAGGATAAAATCATCAATGGCCAACTCTTAAGGCTGTATTTACAAAGTATTTGCGTGAAGCCATTACTGATGTCTGACAAAAAAAAAAAACGAAGCAGTCACACCTGCACTGATATCAGAAGAAATGGGATAAATACCTTAGGCACCTTATAAAGAGCATATACTGTATATTTGCATGCAAGCGTCAATACTTATGCACTTCTGAAGGCACTAATGAGAGACTGCAGGAGATGAGCATGCATATAAATGCAAATTAACCACCTGATGGGAATCATCAGAGAAGGCTGCAAGTATGGGAAATATAATTTACTGTGTTTTTAACACCGGGGGGAAACGGGTGTTAAACTTGGGTTAAAATGAGAATCCTGGCTTATGCAACTTTGCTAAGAAGGAGATGGTGTTGAATCAGACAGTAACATTTGAAAGGATAGCATTTCCCTGCTTGAACTTCTCTCTTACAGTTCAAATCAAACATTGTTGGGCTCAGGGCTGGAGATGCAGCACAGTAAAATGTCCACCGTAAAAGCAGCTCAGACAGGCTACATATACTGTGTACTACGTACTCTCAGAAGAGCACTTTTGCTCTTGGACTCATTTAAACTCCGGGTTCATTTAACACAGAATATTTTATGTGAACGAGATGAAAGAAGATTTGTAACCAGACATTCCCACACACACTATTCTTACAGCGCATAAAGCTTCTCCCTGGGCTTCTTTTCCTTGCTTCATGCTCATTCTAGATAGAAGCAGCATTTGGAGCATTATCTGACATGAAGCAGGCAGTGTGTTGCCTCTTGTTCTGAAATGAACAGGTTTCTCTTGCTTTTTGAGTTGGTGCCATCACCACCATGTACCGCATGAGATTGTAATAGCGATAGCATTAATTACACAAGAAACGTTGTGGCTGCATTAATTTACATAACAAATCTACTTAATGAAAAAACAGCCACCCTGCTAAACGGATAAGGGGCGCATGCTTCCACATTACGTGCGGTTTGTTTGGCGGCAATTAAAGTACATTTGCGTCGCAGTCCAAGTAGCACAAACCCTCCCACCGCCCCCTAAAAAGTATATTTATTTACAGTTCTAATGAAAAAATAAATAACCTTTTGCAGTATGTTAATGCTTTGTTTGGATTGTTGCAAGTTGAAAGGAAAGGTTAACAGTGACAGGCTGATTATTTCCTGGTTCAGTGGAGCACATTGTTCAGGAAAGCGAAGCCCTCTAAACTTTAATTGGATTATAAAAAAGTGCCCGGGTTAAGGTGGCAGGGGAATACCAGATGCAGGGGGGACCGGCTTGCAATTCCGCTTGCACTGAAAGCACAATGTTTTCAGCCAATTCCTCCAAACGGGGAGCAACGGACAATGTTCTCACAGGGCTGACTGATTATCCAGCCAACAAACAAATCAATTAACAGCCATTTTTAACAGTCAATGTTTCTAAAAACAAATGGACAGCCACACATCAAGTATTACTTGATTTAAACAAATATAAGAGGGCTCTGGGACCCATGGAGACAGAGACAAAATATACTGTAATAAAATGCAACAAAAACTTTAAAGATGAATGGATTTCTTTGTTTCTCTGCACTGGAGACAAATTCTCCGGCTGAATCTTTAATATATACAATATTAATGTGATGCATTTCAATGTGATAAAGAATACATTTATATCCTTTTTTTTTTTTTACTGAATTGAATATCATATTAACCTGCCAGGATTCTAAGATTGGTGTTTATTAAAACAGAATGTCTCAAGATTAAGATGAATGAGCACTTGCTGTACTAATACAACACGTTTAACATTATGAAGCAGAGAAAAATGCATGTGCATATTAAAATGTCATTTTCGTTTGTTTGCCAGAAGGAAATGAACGGGATCCACATCTTCATTTGCGGTCTTGTGATTTGGAGGACGTGCACTCTCAAGAAAGTGGCTATCACAGTGATTGACTCTGTCAGCCGTCTGTGCGCTGGGACTAAATGGCTCATGAACACTGTGCTTCTTGAAAGGAAGCTTCTAGGCACAGGAACACAAGCCAGTTTTGCGTGGCCATTTTCTGTATTACAGAGAGCCCCCAATGCCTCAGTTATGGAACTAAGATTAATAAGTGTAGATAAGACAACCAGATCCATTGCAACAACCTCTCTGGAAGCACTTGAAACTGCAAATTAAAAGATAGACATTTTATTGACATATCGCTAGCTGTCTGACTCACTCGTCTCAGTGCCAGTGATGCGAGTGAACCAGTGGGACATTCACTGACACTAGGGGAAATTTACTTGCAAAACAGAAATGCCAGGTCACAGTGCTGTCAATTTGTGTTTTTCAAATGTTATGGTGAGAGGCAACATAAACCTTTCCACAACATTAAAAAGACAAGAGAAAAATCTAAATAAATTCTTGCTAAATTCTTGTTGGATAGCTGGGCTGGCTATATATAGTCGATTTACCTAAAACTAAACTTGTTCTCTTTCGCAAGAATTTTCTTTCAAGTAGTTTCTAAAATGTTAATTGTTTTTACTCCCATGCCTAGAAATTGAGGGAGAAATACAAAAACCGATTCAGATCCAGCACAAATAAGAAAATGACAAAAGATTTCCAGATAGCACTGGTGCCACTGAGCTGAAAAAGCCGCCATCGTTTATGAATGCGCATCATTACCAGCGTTAAGGCAAGGCGAAGGGAAATAGTCCAATAGAAACCGCCAATCCTGGAGGCCGTCTCTGTGCTGTGCTTGTTAACGACAACCTTGAGAATCACCCGCTACAAAAATACATAAATAAACAAATAAATGAACAAATAAATAAATAAAGGCGCTCAAAATTCAAGTCGACAGTAATCCATCAGAAAAGCAATTAAGGGCTATAATTTTCAATCTAAACACAAACCGTGTCTGATCCATTTGTAAAAGAGGAACAGCAACCGAATCTATTCCCGCATGGGGGGGGGGGGGGGGGGGGCAGAGAACGCACGCCAAGCAGATGGCTCGCAGGCAAATAGGTTTGCAACACCCATCCTGACCTTGTAACAGTTTGAGTCATTACATATTAGACAAACCATTTGTAAAAATAGCATAAAGACTGATTATGAGTGGAAAAAACCCCCCTCAAAAAAACAAGCATTCATCACAACAATTCCAGGCGGGTTGAAGGAAGGCACTGTAAGTACTGGACAGCAGAGAACAGCCCCGGTACAGCAGAGAAAGGAGCAGAGGAAGAGAGCGGACAGGGAGAAGCGGGGCATGCGGGCATGCGGGCATGCAGGGTGTGGCATGCGGACGGCCCGGGGGGGTGAGGGCGTCGGTACCTGGTGATTTCGGAGTCAGGGAGCAGACCTGTGTGATAGTGAGGGAAAGGGACCGAGTGCAGGAGGCTTTTATCGCACTCCAGGGGGGAGTAGTGGCGGGGAGACGGGGCCCTGTCACACAGTTTGTTCACAGTGCTGTAAACGGGCTCTGGAGGCCTGCTGGCAGAGAAGGGCAGAGAGAGACAGAGAGCTGTTAGTGGAGGAGGGAGAGACAGAGAGAACCGGAGGAGGAGAAGAAAATATTTTGATGTCAGAGGTCAGATTTATCATGTGATTATGCCTCTTGATTTCATCAGGGGGTGAGAGGGGGAACCCAAAAAACTATATAGATAAGAGCTACTGCATAGCTTTTATGGTATGCTTTGGGAAAAGAGGATAGAGATTTGCTTGCACGGCTGAAAGAGAAGAGAATGCACTGTACCGTTCATGCAGATCAGGCTTTGAAGCGCCCCGTTCAAACTTAAGTACTCATCCTCCTGCCTTGGTCACAGAGAGCCACTTTCTGTTCTGCGTGTTAACTTGACCCGGTTTCGGCAAGCCCCAACAGTTATATTTGAAAGTCTGGAGAATCATGGGATAGCTTTCCCCAGGGTGACACGCGCTGGAGCCACTCCCCGCCATATCCCTCCCGCGTCAGCGCTCGTATTAACAGAATTATGTTAGGTGTTGGGTGAGATGTCACGATTCCGCCGTGTGAGCCAAGCCTGTGCTTTTGTAGTGAGATGCAGACGAGCGGAGTGAACGAGGCGTGGTGAGTGTGAGTGTGTGAGCGCGGTGAGCGTGTGAGCAAGGTGAGCATGTGAGCACGGTGAGTGTGTGAGTGTGAGCGCGGTGAGTGTGTGAGCGCAGTGAGTGTGTGAGCGCAGTGAGTGTGTGAGTGTGAGCGCGGTGAGTGTGTGAGCGCAGTGAGTGTGTGAGCACGGTGAGTGTGTGAGCACGGTGAGTGTGTGAGCACGGTGAGTGTGTGAGCACGGTGAGTGTGTGCGTGGTGAGTGTGTGAGCGCAGTGAGTGTGTGAGCACGGTGAGTGTGTGAGTGTGTGCGCGGTGAGTGTGTGAGCACGGTGAGTGTGTGAGCGCAGTGAGTGTGTGAGCACGGTGAGTGTGTGAGCGCAGTGAGTGTGTGAGCGCAGTGAGTGTGTGAGCGCAGTGAGTGTGTGAGCACGGTGAGTGTGTGAGCACGGTGAGTGTGTGAGCACGGTGAGTGTGTGAGCGCAGTGAGTGTGTGAGCACGGTGAGTGTGTGAGCACGGTGAGTGTGTGAGCACGGTGAGTGTGTGCGTGGTGAGTGTGTGAGCGCAGTGAGTGTGTGAGCACGGTGAGTGTGTGAGTGTGTGCGCGGTGAGTGTGTGAGCGCGGTGAGTGTGTGAGCGCAGTGAGTGTGTGAGCGCAGTGAGTGTGTGAGCACGGTGAGTGTGTGCGTGGTGAATGTGTGAGTGTGTGAGCGCGGTGAGTGTGTGTGTGATCATGGTGAGTGTGTGCGTGTGTGAGCACGGTGAGTGTGTGAGTGTGTGAGCGCGGTGAGTGTGTGTGAGCACGGTGAGTGTGTGAGCACGGTGAGTGTGTGAGTGGGTGAGTGTGTGAGTGTGTGCACGGTGAGTGTGTGAGTGTGTGAGCGCGGTGAGTGTGTGAGCGCGGTGAGTGTGTGAATGAGTGAGTGAGAGTGTGTGAGTGTGTGTGTGTATGAGTGAGCGTGTGAGCGTGTGAGTGAGTGAGTGAGCGTGTGAGTGAGTGAGTGAGCGTGTGAGTGAGTGAGAGTGTGTGAGAGTGTGTGAGTGTGTGTGTGTGACCGCAGTGAGTGTGTGAGTGAGTGAGTGAGTGAGAGAGTGAGAGAGTGAGAGTGTGTGAGAGTGTGTGAGTGTGTGTGTGTGACCGCAGTGAGTGTGTGAGCGTGGTCCGCACTGAGAGGACAGACGGGTGAACACTGACACAGAGACACTCACGGCTGACCGGGAGGCTCACCTCAACTGGAAGTGCTGGGAATCAAACCTGTGACTCTCCCCATCATCTAACGAGGAGTTTCTGATCAGAGACAGAAGTAAAGCATAATAAATACAAGATAGACATATAACTGCATATATATTTTGTCCATACGAAAAGAATGTGAATTGATGTTTTCATTTCAGACATTTTGTGTTTTGCATTGACATAGAGTATTACTTTTTCATATCAGACATGCTTTGTACACATTTATACATATATACAAAGACATTTGACTGAGTAGACAACAGAAAACAAGCACACGTTCTGAAGACTTTCATAAACAGAAACGTGAGACTCCACATCACACCCAGAGACCTGTGTAAACGCAACTCCAAATTGTGACGCACAAACACGCATTCCCAAGAATCCACCACGATGCAGCCTTAATCACGAGCGGTGGGAGAGCTCTTCAAAGGGGACGTAAAAACCACACACGCTTTTTAAGAACCTCTGACGGTTGCCTCAAGACTAAACTCCCCGCCCGACCCTGGCAGATTCAGCGTGTTCTCTCGCGCGCGCCGTGTTCGTTCCCGATAGCGGAATCTGGTGGGTCACGGGCTGCTGGCTCCGACTCCTTGGGATTTGGTCGGGTAGGTGGTGCTAAGCCTGGGCTCCATGGCCCACTTTCTCAGGCGCTACGCGGATTGTGGCTCAGCCCCGCGTTCCCCGCCCAATCCCCGGGCGGCATGCTTTATTTACGCTCGGACGACACGCCTCGCGCCCTCCCTCCCTCCCTCTAGGTCAGGCTAAAACAGCAGAGCTGGGTGCGGAAGCCTGGTTAATTCATGCCTGCTCCGTAAACCTCCAACAAATTTATACATTTATAGCACTCAATTAACGCTGCAGCACACATCCTTCAACAAATGTCGCCAATTGGACATTAAACGGACACACCGGCCTCTCTAAACACTAATAACGTAATGTTACATAATCTCAATTACACTGTTTTGCAGGGCCGTGGTTAGATCTGATTCATGTTCCCCTGTAATGCTGCCTGCAGTGACTCAGAGGTAATGGAGCTCGTTGGGCCCACACTGCCCACTGCCACGGAGGGGTAGGGTCAGAGACATCAGCTCTGTGCCGGGCAGGCCTCCCGCAGGCTGCGACTGTAACATTATTTCTGTGGTGGGCCACAGCGAGGCCTCCCTGCATGCTCTAGTTAAAAGAGAGAGAAGAGAGCAGCCTGGAGAGGGAAGAGAAGAAAAAAATCCTGCATGCAGTGCCGGGCTCTGAAAAGCTGCGCAGCTCAAATGCGGAGGAGATTCGTTTTTCCGGAGGTCGTCGGCAGGGTTAGATTTGCCGCAGTGCCATCTTTAAAATGGTGCCTCAAGTCTCTTCCTCTTGCCGTATTCCAGGGAAAATACGTTTTTTCTTGTGTATTTCTCCCTCCCTCCCTCCCTCTCTCTCGCTTGCCATCAGAGCGTCCCTCAGTGGACCAAACTGCGTTCTCGTTCACTTGACAAACTCTAAACTGTCCTTACATCCTAGATAATCTCAAAATGATATCCGTGTATTCTAGAGGCTCAGAACAGCCAACGGCAGTACATTGAGAGAAAACAACAGCAAGGGGAAAACTGATTGGCAAGGTCCAACCCATGCACCTTTAACATACAGATAGATATGAATGCTTGTGCTCAGACTAGCAATATGTAATTAGAGTATTGCGTACATACATTCTGCTTTAGCACAAAGACAGAAGTGCCTAGATTCAGCCTGGGTGTAGAAATAAGTAATGCCATACAATTACAAACGCAACCACTTAACAAGACTGAATGAGCCGCAATCGCTGATGGTCACATGGTGCTTCAAAACTAAACGTTCAAAACAATTTATTTAAAAAAATTAAAAAAACTTGACAGCTATTCAGTAAAGGTCGGCTTTCACCGCTGTCACAGGTAGCTCCACGGTGGAGCTGAGCAGTTTTATTCAATAGCACACTAAAAACACACTTTAAAAGTGCTGGGGGCCAGAACTTGATTGACAGGCACTTGAGCTGCAGCATAATTGGCCCACTGGCTGGCTGACTGGCTGCTGCACAGTCTGTCGATATGAATGATTCATGGCTCATCGATGGGGCGGATCGGGACCTGAGAGTGACCTGGTTTCCAGCACATCGGAGCTTGGTGGCTCTGAACATCCTGAGTAAACTCCTCCATTTCCGGGAAATAATGCTCATTTTCACAGGTAGGCACGCTGACCTTCATGAAAAAAAAACGTGGATGCTTTGTGAAGCCTCAAGAATTCTAACTAGATAGCAATGATTACTGGATGTATGTTTGGGTACTTCACAGAGAAATCTATCAAACGTGCAGAGCTAATTTTTCCGGCAAGAGACACAACTCATTTATCACTTAAATCAATTCTACATTTTCCAGGAAGAGAAAACTAGGAACAGACTGCAATAGATCTGAGGATTAACAGAGAAGATTAGGCTTTCCATAGAGTGACACCTGGCTCCAATAAACCTCTTAGTCCAAGAGAATTGAGATCTCTCATCCTCCAATTAGAGCTGAAAACCAAGAGGTCTGAGCTCCCAAGTTCTCTGACGCTTAGCATTTCACGGCAAACGTACCTCACTATGATAAGTACAGAATCGTATCTTAAAAGACAGACTTCAGTTGATGCCAGGCTTAAAAGTTGAAGATTGCAAAAAAAACTGAAAAAACACTGCACTGTCCTGTTGTTAAATTTGAAGAGAAGTGTTTTATTAGGTCTGATATTTGCCTCTGTATTGGCACATGAATATGTCCTTGGGACTTCTGTTGTCCTTGTTCTTGTATTGACGTGAAGGGTTGACCGTGTCCATCACCGACGCAGCTGGCAATGTGACCGTCTCTCACAATGACCCCCTCGCTCCTCGCCGCCATTTTGTGCCCACACACTTGCGCCTTTGCCATTTCTCTCACAGAGCGTCCTCCCATTAGCTCTGTGACTCACGCTCTCCTTTCTGAGACACCACTTTGAAGTCTCTTCTCGAAATATCGCGCTGGAAATCAGAAAATGCCTCGGGATCAACCGGCGCATAAGGCGACTGAAGAAGAGGTTTAGAGCCGGCTCTAATTCTGAGGGCTGCTTTCTTCAGAAAGCTGTGCATAAGTATGGTGCTGTGAGTCATACCGTGAGAGGACCAAATACTCTCTAATGCTCTGTTACAACAGCCACTAACACGCGCCCGACACAGGCCCTAATAATAATAATTAGAAATACACGTGCGGGGAAAAAAATTATGAGAGACTTCGTCTTCGAGGAAGTTAGAAAGTTGGAACTAGGACCGCTGAACACGCATGCATCCTCTTCCATCTTCTGCTGGTGGAGCCCAGTGACCCACGCACCTTCTGAAGGTACTTGTAAAACGTATAACTTCTTCAAAAACAACGTCTCACGTTTTTTTAAAAAGAATTTCCGCACATATATTTCAAATACTCATGATACCTTGTGTAAATAAGGCAGCTTCAGAGTTGCTGTAAGGAGTATTTCTTCACTTTGTAGGAGGTAGGCTACTGACTCTGACAGGCTTCAAGTCTGGCTAACACATTATGCTAACACGGAAATTAAGCCTCTCCTAAGTCTGGGTATGTCTAAAAAACATTATAATCCCCAAAATATTGGTGTTTCCCTTTAAGAGCAGGCCAGCATTTACAGCCAGAGATCCTGCGTCTCCTTTAAGCTGAAGGCTGCAGAAAAGAGGACCGCGGTGGATGGACGGTGCTGCTCGGCGCTTTGCGGCAGCGGGGAATAAGAAGTGACAGAAGGGGCTCCAGTGAGCTGACTTAGCGGCTCTCTTATTCAGAGGGGGAACGGTGTTATAATGAGGGGCAGCCGGGCCTGTCGAGCCTTGGCCTCAGAAATGCCAACCGCCACAGAAAAGTGCCGGCCTTTCTCACTGCAGCATGAATAAATGAGAGCCGCTGTAAGCAAGGATCTGTTCCAGGCATTCCTATAACTTTCATGATACAGGATGAGATGTTGAGAAGCCCTAAAAACTCTTTTTAAAAATAAATAATAATTTTCACTCCATTCGCTCGCTTGCACCCACGAGGGCGAAAGTTTCACACCATTCCACACAATTTCACACAAGTGGATAAATAAATTAATAAACAAATCCTAACAGTCACATTTGCGCAAGTTCGCACTTTGTTGTTGTCAGTCTACCACATACCCACAGGTGAATTTCCTTTTTGCGTTTCCACATGAGATTATGAGATTAGGCTGAGGATTTGTGGAGTTGTAGGGGGGGGGGAGGGGGGAGGGGTACAATAACAACCACGGCAGCAGCACAGAAAACAGAGAGAGCACCATCACACAAGCTTGGGACGGGGACAGACGGGGACGGACAGGGGCCCGGAAGTCATCGGCGTCGGGGGCCGAGCCATGACTTCTGGACCGCGTTCGGGACGTCGGACGGAGACGGCAGACGACGGCTACGCGGCAGCTACCTGCGGGGGGCGCTGTCTCTCGGGCAGGAAAGCGGGTAATTACCGTAAGAACGAGAAACCATCCAACCTGTTAATGTCCTCCTCCCCAAGCAAGTGTTTCGGGATGGGGGAGTACCTTCCAGGGGAGACGGGCGTGAGGCCGGACTTGTACTCCAGGGAGCCGTTGTTGCCGGCGGGAGAGATATGATTTTCCGAGGCCGGGGAGAAGGCTGCGGAGCGAAACGGCAGACGCCCAATCACATTCGCGTATCCGTATCGTGACATGCCCCCAAACTGTCACTCGGCCAATAGAAAATAAATAAATCTCTCTTGATCAAGTCTATCAGATTTCATTTAGTCTGTTGCCTCTAACGGTGGCCTTTCCATACGGCCTGACAGAACGAGAATCCACTGCCAAGACCATTATGTTCAAAGCTGACGACGAGGCTAAAAATAAAACCAAGTTTAATTTGTTTGTGCACAGTAAATACTGAAAATATTCACCCACGGTATATCAAAACAGACAAAAGGTTCTGTATGAGAAAATACTAAAATTGTTTGTACTATACAAATGACACATTCAAAGTCAAGTCAAAACTTCCCAAAACAGTAGGTTGTACTGGTTTAGTCAAGTTGAACAAAATTCTAAATTGAAGAGCTATTCAAAAAAGTATCTTGAATTTAAATGTGAATTTCCTTATTGCTGGCCTATCAGGAGTGGGGGCAGAAGGAGGCGAGGACTCACAGTGTGTGATGTCCGGAGGCCCATAGGAGTCCGATAAGTAAACGCTGGTGGGCTTGCCCACCTTCAGGTACACCACATCAGACGTGTTCTTCAGGATGGCCACGGCTTCCTCATGGCTTACTTCCTCCAGAGTGTAGTTGTTCACCTACGAGAGGAGGGGGAGGAAATCCCAGGTTTACGCCAGGCGGCCAGGGCACGTGACCCCGTCTGTCGGCTGAGCGAGCGCGGCTGTGTGTGTGTGCTGACGATCGGATTATGACGACAGATTGCCAGTGGAGGAGCAGCGACGTGCGCATAATTCACTTAAACTCCGCTTGAGTGCCCGGCTAATGCCGCGCAGCGGTGCCGGGGCTACGCGGCAGGGGGAAAACATTGGCCGCCATCGTGGCTCAGGAAGGGGGTTTAGTACCGTTCCGTTCCGAGTAAATCTGGCCCGTCCTGTTTGTCACGTGACCCGGCCCCACCAATCGGGCGGCTCACCATGAGCAGCCTGTCCCCGACCTGCAGCCTGCAGTCCTTCTGCGCCGCTCCGCCCTCGATGATCTTGGTGACGTAGATGCTGTTGTCTCCGGGGATGTGCTGGTTCCCCACCCCCCCTGCGATGCTGAACCCCAGCCCTGCGGACAGACGGGGGGGACAGTGTCGTTGGCATCACTCCCAAATCCCTGAAGCGCCCTGAAGCGGTACCGGCACACCCATACACCACCGTCTCAGGAGGAAACACTTTGCTGAAGCTACAGCTCCTCCTGTTCCCTGCTGGGAGTGACAGCAGCTGTGCAAAATGTAATTAAGTTCCTCTATCCAGCCACTGACTAAAATATGACATCATTAAAAAAAATTCGGAACCAATCCCCCACCTCCCTAATGCCTTTACCTATTTCCTGACCACCAGCCTTTCAAAATATTGCATTCCACAGTATCAGTATTAAGACAAAACAGACAGTTGTGAGGCAACAGTACAGCGAAACACACATTTGAAATCCCATCCTCCACTACCAACCTCTCTGAAACTACCCCAGCAACATAAATTGTGGTACCTAAACTCTCTCATTTATCATTCAATTACCCAGAAACCTGGTCTCTTGTGCCAGCAAGTGCATAAGTTGTACCTTAACTGCATAATTAAAGTTAAATTAAAAGTTTTTGACGACTTACCTCTAATTACTGCAACTGGAGCATCTACCGTACGTACAGTGACACAATGAGGATAAGAGCTGAACTTAAATCCACACACTGAGAAACCCCCAGGGATGCAATGTGTAATGAGCATGCCAGCCAAATTACCTTCACTGAACAAGGGGATACTGTCATACAATATAAACTCACAATGCATGCCATGAATTAGTTTTTTCTTCCAAACCAGAGCGACCTTCGGTTAAGATTAGAACCGTTCGGCGCCGCGGTGGAGCATGGCTAAGGCACGGGACCTCGATGCAGGCATCAGTTTGATGCAGCTGCACACCGAGGATTGGGGGGTTCGCGCCCTGGCCCTGTTAGCCGAGTTTGGCCGGCTCATGGGGAGCGGCATAATTGGCCTGCTGCTCTAAGGGTGTGGGGAGGAACTCGACAGGGAGGACCCGCTGCATACAAAAGCGTCCCGATTGCCCCAGAATCACAATCCTGGCTTGGAGAAGGTGTGTCGATCTCTTTCTGGCTGCTGGGGGGAAGGGGTCGTTGTGGTGTTTCCACAACTAACACAGTTGATTGAAATGAACAGGGTACAATTGGCAACCAAACTGGGAGAAAATGGGGAAAAAATTTATTAATAAATAAATAAAAAATAAAAAATAAAAAAAATGAAAAAAAAAAATGAAAAAGAAAATCGCATCAAATCTGGCAGCTGAGGCTTCAGGGAAGAATTTCACAGTTTTCATGAGGGACATGAGATACCTTGACTGAAACTAAACTTGCTCAGCAGCATTTCACTGAAATGCTGTCTTTGTATTGTTCAATAAGGGGGTTCGATTGAGCTCTGTAAATATCAAACTAGCATCCAGCACACAGGGGAATTAATTCATGGGGCACAAAAACCTGGATTCTTTTCTGCCCAAAGAATTTCCACTTTCAAATCCACAGCGCTGATCCGTGTCCACACATTTCCAACCACGTTATTTTAGGTCTGCTTCGTGTACAGGGAGGCCTTAAAACCTGTTGACACCTTCTGACTTTTTCTGTGAAACCAGCGTGTTTCCACTCCACCCAGAATTGTTTGTGCTAATTTTTGTTAGGGATGACACAGTGATGTGAATGCAGTCACGGTCACTTAATGCACTCCTACTTAATGTACTTAACGTAAGAGTATTCTCCAGCTTACCGCTATAGTACTGTTCACAGTGAAAGCACTAGAATCGGTTATGAAAAGGGAGACCATGTGAAAAAATATCACTCTGAAGTACACCTGAACTATACTATTACATACTTAAGAATAGCTGAAGTATAATTAATGTTTATCTGAAGTACGCTTAGTATGCCACTTTATTCACATGGGGGGGGTTGAGAGAAGAACGAACAAGGGATAAAGAGAAAATGTTTGTGTGTGTGTGTGTGTGTGTGTGTGTGTGTGTGTGGTTGTGTGAAAGGAAGGGAGAGTGAGAGAGGGACTGAGAGACCGTGTTGTACCTTTTGGTCCTTTAATGAGTTTGATTTCGATGACGGTCTCCAGCATGGGCCTCCTCCGCCTGACGTAGAGTCTCACGATGGAGCCGGCTATCTTCAGCGCCTCCACGGCCTTGCTGTGAGACACCTCGGACACGTCCGCCTCGTTCACCCGCAGGATGCAGTCGTTCACTCTGGGAGAGGGAGAGAAACGGAGAAATGGAGGGAGGAAGAGAGAGAGTATGAGTGTGTGAGATAGAGATTAAATTTTATTTTTATGTCCCCATTATTTGAACATTGCAAAATAAACCATGTCCTTTAAACCATATCAATCTTCCTAAAATAGATTAATAATGGACAAAACACCAAGTATAAGAACCAAATAAAAAGCACAATGAAGCCAATCGCTTTAAAACAGTCAGAAACAGAGAGAGAGAGAGAGAGAGAGAGAGAGAGAGAGAGAGAGAGAGAGAGCAAAATGGACTCTGCACGATGGTCGAGGTCATGATGCATCTGAAACTCAGGAGACAAACAAAATACAGCCCCGGCTCCACCCCGCCCAACCGCTACCCCACCAAGGACAGAACTCTCCGGAGGGGCCGTCGGAGGGCTCAGCTGTGCCCGGGCTCTCAGTCTCCAGAGGCAGTCGAAGCAGAGGTTCTCGCTGCTGACACGCCTGCCACGTCTCCCAGGCACCGTGCGGGGGAGGGGCTGGAACGTTCCAGAAGCTCTGGGCCAGCGGGATCATGGGTACTGATCTCATGAGGGAACACTCTGGTTATGCCCTGCAGTGTGATACTGCAGAACCCCTTATACACTGTGACCACTTTATTTGGTAAACCTGTACACCAGCTTGTTAATGCAAATAGATAATAAGTCAATCAGGTGGCAGCAACTAAATGCATTAAATCATGCAGATGTGGTCAAGAGGTTCAGCTATCAGAAATGGGAAGAAATGTGACTTTGACCATGGAATGACTGTTGGTGCCAGACCGGGTGGTTTGAGTATCTCAGAAACTGCTGATCTCCTAGGATTTTCACACACAAAAGTCTCTAGAGTTGGTAGAGAATGGTGAGAAAAACAAAAAAACATCCAGTAAGCAGCAGTTCTGCAGGCAAAAAAAAAACACTTTTTTAATGAGTGGTCAGAGGAGAAGGGCCAGACTAGTCAAAGCTGACAGGAAGGTGACAGTAAACTCAAATAACCACGCATTACAACAGTGGTATGCAGAAGAGGATCGCTGAACACAAAACATGTCAAACCTCTAAGTGGATAGGCTACAGAAGCAAAAGACCAATACTTCTAAAAAATATATGTTTAATAAATACTTAATAAAGTGCTCACTGAGTGCACATCGTACCATACATGTATGTTACTGTGGGTAAGAATGAGGTAAAGGCCAGTGCGTATGCAGTAAATGCTTCTGAAGAGTCTGAAGACAATGTAAACACTCACCTGCACAGGGTACTAAAGCATCTCCATTAAAGTGGATTGATAAGTGCACCACATTCACGGTGACTGACATTCAAACCTGCATTAAAGTCTTCAGAACCAGCCTTTCTAATTCTCCAATGTTAACACAATGCCAAAAACCATTTAGTCTCTGCAAAATGGCAAGCTCTTTCCTCTAATGCATTTATCTCCTCTCCCATCTCCACAAAAAAGAAAAAAAGAAAACATTAATTGTGATGTCGTAGTGAATTCTCCATAGCCAATCAAATTCAAACCCTTCAAAGTCAAACAAGGGTACAAGTATGCCAAGAAACTGCAAAGAGTAATTTGGCCTTGGTCTAAATTGCAGACACTCTTGAAAACAAATTTGACGCGGTTAATATTTTATTGGCTATATCCCAAGATGCACATCCCCGATAGCTCTTGCTTACCAGAGATAGGAAGGTAACTGAGTTTTACCACCCCTGTTTGCCGCCAGCTATGTAAAAGAAGCAGTGCCGTTTCACGCTCTTGGAGGAGTCACCATCCCGAGACATTGTGAGGAGTGGTGCACACCTTCAGGGTTTGGCAATGAGACAGCATTTACACAGCGTGAGGGGGACGTTTTTGTTCCTGTTCAAATCCTTCCCGCAAGCAAGCCCGCACGTAGCAGTCCCGCTGAAGGACGCAGAACTCCTTTAATACGGTTGACCTGTTAGGGAAGCACTCTTCAGAACATGGCTCACACAAAAAAGAAAATACTGCAACAAAAACCTCAAACAGAGTGAATCTTAATACATTCAAAACTGCTTCTCTGAAGACCTTGACGAACTGGAAAAAAAGTGCGATATGCCAAAAAAAAAAGAAGCGTTTGTACTTCAGAAGATTTCCTTTGGCAGAGCAATGTACTTTGGAGACTTTTAATCATGCATTCACACTAACAAAACTGACAATTAGCAAACTCTAGCGCTAAACAAGCTCAGTAATTGAGAGGGCTCAGTCAGAGTGCAAGGCCATTACAGAGCCTTCACCGCAATCTGGAGGCCTCAGCTAAAAAGCCCAACCAGCGGACCTCTCAGGGGACCAATTACAGCTGCCCCGGCAAGGCTAGCGCAAGACTGAGGGATTTAATCACTACCAGCAGGGACCCACGTTGCTGCACTGTGACATCACCTCTCCCAGAATAGCGCTGTTTGCAGGTAACTGCTGTCGACGCGTTCGGGCCGAGAGGCGCAGTGCACTGACGAGGCTCTTGTTCCCTCCTTTGAGACTGCTGCAATGCTGCCACGGGGATGCTGAGAGCATGTTTTGGCACAAAATGGCTGCCGCACATCACCCAGGTGCTAAGCATTCATGGTGGCTGAGATGAGTTTCCCCACTTTTAATGTTCAATGAAGGAAGCCCATTCATCTGCAACAGCCACAAAACTGCTGAAAAACTTGAAATCGATGAATTGATACTGTAGATACATGGTTTTCAGTTTGTGAACAATTTTTTCAGCCGTTTGCTTCACACATGTCTTTGAGCACCCTTTGATTGCAATACACCCAGGGGTCCCACCAGGAACCCAGAAAACTACTGCATGTTCTCATATATTTTGAGGGCCCCTGTCAGTCAGTGCCTTTTTGAAACTCCGCCCCCGCTCTTTGCCACTGTGTTTAAGAAGGAAGTGGTGTCTGAAATGAGTCTGATTCAATAAGCTGTTGGGAACTCCAGAGGGTTGTAGACCATGACAATGTCTTCAATATTTCCATCCATAAGTTTAATGGTTCTGGTTTAAAGCTCTTTTTTTCCTTTTTGCAAAACTAGAAATATGTATGAGAAACCTATATGAGAAATATAGGGGCCAAAACCATGCAGTTTCTGAATATATAATATCATAATTAATATGAATTATATGAAATGACATTGTGCGTACAGGTAACAGGTAATAGTCCTGGGGGTAGGCGCACTTAGCCAAAACCCTCAGAAGGTGTTAGAGGAGGGGGCCGCTGCTTACCTCAGCCGCCCATCCTCCGCCGCTGCCCCTCCTGGGATGATCTTGGTGATGAAGATCCCGGGGTCATCGCCGATGTGGGGGTTGTCCGTTCCTCCAGCGATGCTGAACCCCAGCCCTGAGTTCCCCTGTGGAGCCCAGAGAGAAAGAGCCTGTTGTGTTCACACGCTACCCACACAAGGTAAAACCGACACCATGGACGTTTGCGATGAAACAGAAGAAAGGCAAAAGACTGATGTGTGGGTGTTGTAGAGTGGGCCTCAAGTACCTGCAGCAATAAACCTGCTTTTCAAAATTTTTACATTACATTACATTACATGGCATTTAACAGACGCTCTTATCCAGAGCGACGTACAACGATAAGAGAGGACTAAAAGACCAGACGTCAAGGCTGAGATGAAAGCTTTCACCTACCCAAAGCTCTCTAGATTCAGAGCCAGAACACTGACAGAGGAGTGTAGGTGTGACTGGGAGTCAAGAGAGACGCTTTGAAAACGTTAACACCAGTCCTTATTGTCTCAGCTGACCATTTGCATTAGAGACCTTTCGCAGTAATGAGTGGGAGTTCTTTCACACAGCACAATGCAAAACTCAAGACACGCTTTGTCAGTGATGCCTTTAACACAGACTATTCGACAAACAATTTTAGCAAAGTTTGGCTACACAACACTTTACACCTACAGTCAGCTTCTGACTGAAGAGGCAACCCTGGGAATGAAATAAAACAGATCCTAAACGCAGTATTTTATGCAGTAAGTGGCGTGTAAATACAGATACAGAAAAGAGATTACAGTCATGACCCAGGGAGGACAGTGAGGTGGTGCTACTCAGATACAGGGCCTGATGTCAGTGACACGCCATAGTGTTGAGCAGGGGACTTGTGGGTATCTTCCTGGGTCCTCTCAAATGCCATAGGTGCAATGCTCTGTACTCAGAGCTCCCTCTGTCTGCATGGAGGTGCACCAACATTGTCTGGAAGTGTCCTACCTCAGTCATTGTAATGCTATCTGAGGTCTCCCATTGTAAACCACCTCTGGTTGGCCTGGGACTTACCTAATGCAGCAGTAGGTTTAACCAAACCAAACCTGCTTCCCACTGCAGTTCAGGTGGTGCTGAAACACGCAGCCCTGGTTCTTATAACTGAGCCTAACTGAAGCGGTCACACTGAGATCAATTAGCTTAAAAAAACAACAAACAATGAGTGTTTCCTCTGTAGGGAGATTCACAAAGACATCAATTTTGCCCAGGAGAGGATATTGCTTTTGTGGTTCTCACTGTGTCTGTTTATGCCACAGGAGAAACTGAGGGTATTTTGACAGCTGCAATTAAAGAACATATATGCGTAGAAGAACTTTTCACGTCATGCTGTGGGCCTCCTGTCCTACTGGTGTCGCTGGATCAGAATACCACTTCCCTTGTAGACTCCACCCCCCTTTTACTCCTATATCTGTCTGGGAGACTTCCTGTTCTGGGAGTATTACCATCATCTTGCTACAGATGTGGTTTGCTTCCGTATATGTAAACAAAATAGAGACCAACAGCATTCATTCGAAGTGTGATCTTTATACACAACGCAGAGAAAGGGAACTAATTAAAGTTCCACAGCATATGTATCCATCTCTGTCTTACCAACTCTTTCTAACTCTATCCAAATCTGTTTCTACAGCGGTCTCTTTCACTCCCCTTCTCGCTCGTTCTCCCACCTCCATCTCTCCCCTCCCTTTTCCTCGCCATTTCTCTCTCTTACATCCATCTCTTCTTCGCACTCTTTCCATCTCTCTCTTCTTTCCATGCCCTCCCTTCCTATGTCCCTCTCGGTAATGATCCCGGTTGTTCTGCGAGCGGTTTGAGTTCGGGGCCGCTTTCAAACGGCGTCAGCCTCAGTGTGGCCCCTGTCTGCTCCAGTGCCCCTGCTGTCTCTGAGCTGTAGTGAAAGCTGGCCTTGTTAGTGGGCGGCCAGTCAGGCTGTGCAGAAAGCTCCCGTCCCAGAAGAGACGCAGAGTCTAACCAGGCACTGCGCATCACAGCCAGCACCTCACTACGCCCTGTCTGCCCCACAACAAACTCCCTTCCCGATTTCACCGCATCTCATATTTAATAAAACCTTTCACGATAAGCTCCGCTGCTTCCTTTTGCCTCTGGTTAAGGCAAACCGAAACACTCACCCGTTCTAGCGTGATTTCCTCAAATTCATACTCGATTTCAGTCCCGTTGACCTGCAAAGCGAAAACAATTGAAAACAATTTAAAAACGAGTCAAAACAAAACACCCCTCACCAAGCACATTTTCTTCTTCAACCGCAACCCGTGACAGTGTAAAAGAACTGAACCAAAAAAACAAAAACTGTGATCGAAATAACAAGGCCATCCGAGCGCTCTTGAGTCGCATGAATAGAGCGAGCATATTCTGATGACAGCTGGGGCCAGTGCATTGGCATTAGACACAGAATATATGCAGAAACCTAATCCTTCCTCATCCTGCCTCTATTCGAAGCCTGCGTCAATGACAGGCTGTACAGAACACAGATGCCAATACAGGCTGCAGGGTGGTTGTTTGAGATAAGAGAATGGCCCTCAGTGAGGGTGAACTCAATTCTGGATTTTTACAACATGTTTTATCTATGGTTCTCCTCTGACAATTTGGGATGATGTTGGCCATTTCCTCCACAAACGGAGTAGAGTGCAGGGAGCAGGAGCAGACATCCGAAGGCTGCAGTTCATACCCAGTTGCTGCAGGCAGATATCAGGGGCATGTGTGCGATGAGAGGAGGCCAGACCCACTGATCAAAAAGGTGATTCTGGAGACTATGTGTAGTCTGTACTGGCAAGGTGCTTGCTATCCAGATAAATGGACTTGAAAACATACTGCTCTGAAAAGCTAATCAAACTCTGAACCCATCTTTAAACAAAGACCATTTAAATGATCTAATTAACGTTAATGACACTATTACACATGCAAAGCAAAGACCGTGCTAACGATCCAATCATAAAAAGACAGAAAGACAGAAACAAACCCAATAAAATAGGAAAACAGGAACCTTTTCCATATTCACATGGTAGCTAAACATAGTCACCTGACCCAACACCATTAACACCTCTTGGCTAACAATGATGGTGAGTGCCTGCCAGATTGGTTGAAGGCTTCTGCTGTATAACGATTAGAATGTCTTTCCTGGAAGAATAACTACCTCCTCTACAGCACACAATGGACAGCAATGAACATTAATTCATTTCATTTTATTTTTTTTTCTCCATCAGGCATGAAAGCAGTCCTTGGGCCATCCTGGAAACCTGCTATATACAAGCTACATGTTTAGCACCAGAACTATGCCATGTTAATAGAGCGCTTCCTGATATTTGCAATACCTTCACTGACTGGCAGCAAATAACTCCTCAATTGGGGGAAAGGAAGTATGAGAACGATCAAAAAATGATTCATTTTGTTCTGCAAAGCTGTTAAAGGCTTCTTTGCCATTGGAAAAATACATAATTTATGCTTTTTATTTCTTTCTTATTACTGAGTTTATACCTCGGGTATGAAAAGCAAAATGAGTCTTCATGGGTATATACAAATTAGGGAGCCAGCGAATTTCAGCTGGGTCCCCTTCAGCTGTTTAAATACAGGTGAGAGAGAGGAAGAGAACACATGAGAGAGGAAGAGCGGAAGAGAGAAAGTAGAGTGAGTGTGAGAGAGAGCAAAAAGCTACCTGCTATCGGTCTTAATACAATCAAAGCCTGGCCAATAATTCACATCCCTTCTTTATTATTGGATTGATTTAATTTTCTGTGCAAATTATATACAGAGTAATTTCTATCAAATTATCAAACAGGATATTTGCTTCCGCTAATGAAGACTAATAAGAAGTTCACAGAGACAGAGCCGAATGCAAGCATAAACAGACTAATGCAGGGCCACAACCATCCATGTTCTGCACAGAGAGGTACCTACTCTACATACAGCCTTTAGCTGCTCTCGTGCATTCTGGTTACACTGATGTGGGTACAAATACTTACACTCACTGAGCACTTTATTATACGATTATGTAATCAGCCAATTGTTTGGCAACATTGCGATGCATAAAATCATGCAGATACGGGTCAGGAGCTTCAGTTAATGTTCACATCAACCATCAGAATGGGGAAAAAATGTGATCTCAGTGATTTTGACTGTGACAATTTCTGTACCTGCAGATCTCCTGGGATTTTCACACACACAAGTCTCTAGAGTTTACAGAAAATTGTGTGAAAGACAAAAAAACATCCAGTGAGCAGCAGTTCTGTGGGCATAAATGCCTTGTTAATGAGAGAGGTCAGAGGAGAAGGGCCAGACTGGTCAAAGCAGACAGCAAGGTGACAAAAACGCAAATAATCACACATTACAACAGTGGTATGCGGAAGAGCATCTCTGAACACACAACACATCATAACTAGGTGGATAGGCTACAGCAGTAGAAGGCTAATAAATACCTAATAAAGTGTTCGTTGAGTGTATATGAAGCAGAGAACCTGTGAATGAGGACGCAGGTGAAGCTTAGTGACTGTGGAATAGGTTGACTCAGTGCCCTAGGCTAGGGCTCTAGCAAGCCTATTCCTAAACAAGCTTCTTTCTACATTATAGCCCTCATCCACATTCGGGCATAAGGCACTCACAGAGTACTTCTACTTGCGTATGTGCATAGCTGCTAAAACTGAGCAAATAGACAAAATAGAATGGAACATCACAAACTGAGCAGTTTAAGTCATCTGTAACACCAGGGTTCAGCAGAGGGATGCTTTTAAATAATACAACCACCTGACATTTCATATCAAATAACTCAGGCAGGAGGCAAGGCAGGAACAAAAACTCATTGAAAAAGAGGACACACAAAAACACAACATGCCAAAATTACAACCTGCAGGGTTATTACAACGGTCTAAAAATAAGTGGTGGAAAAACAAGCACACTCACACACTCAGTCTGCGCTCGTTAACAGGGTTAGCCATCGTTAACAGGGGGAAGAGTTACTTAACGGGGAGGAGGGGATTCATGGGGGGAGGGTATTTTTGCTTCACAGTTGACTCATTAGGCTGAAATCATCAGCTGAAGATAGTGTCATGAACAGTTTTTTAAGGTCAAGAAGAAATGTGCCCTTTCCATCTCTCTCCCCTGAAGATGTGACCCAATTATCTCAAGTCGAGTGGTATTTGCATTGCGGGAAAAATCTGCATTTTAAATCCGAAGCAACTGGGACTTAAGGAGTGGCACTTTCTGGCAAAAATAAAATACAGCAGAAGAGGGACAGGTAATTTGTCAGCTTCCCAAAATCTTAGATACTGGACCACAGGTAGTGGTAGGTTAACATTAAACTAGCAAGTAACCTAACATAAACCCCCCCCCCACACACACACACACACACACACACACACACACACACAAACACACACACACACACACACACACACACACACACAAACACTCAAACACACACACACACACATCAACAAAGGCAAAAGGCCCACTGCTGGCATCACAAACGGTTAATGGCACATACACATTCTTCTAAGACACTGTGTAAATGCACTAGACCCCTCATGTCTCAGTTGTGTCTGCTCATTTGATCTAAAAGAAAGTTGTTGAATTATTCAAAGGAAGCTGCTGTTGTTCCTCTGCACCATACAGAAGGCATTGTATTATACTACTTGGCTTGGCAGTTGACAATCCAGGGACACTTACAGCACTGGAACATTTTACCGTGTTACACTTTTCAAAGCTGATTATAATGGATGTGCTGAAGAAGAGAGGGTGCTTTACTGAAGTGTACAGCAGCAGTGGCCCCTGGGAATCACACCTACGAACCTCCAGTAACAAGCCCAGCTCCGTATCTTACTAATCAGAACTGGGTCAAATGCATAGTCTCTACACTAGCTGAACTCTAGATGCTGGCAAAATGTGAAAATTCTGCTGCAGAACCCTGCGAAACTTTCAACAGAATACATTAGCATCCAAAATGTAGAATTGATATGAGATATTAACGCTGCTCTGGGACTATGACACCAGATAGCAATAAAGCACTGAGTTACGGTAAATCAACACAAACAAATAACAGCCAGCAGGAAGCCAGAGGAGGGTTTTTAGAGAGACTGGGAGTGCCTCTAAAAGGCGATGGATGACTTATTCAGTTCAGGATTAACTGTTCCACAATGTAAGCTGGGACCTTTTTGAAACTAGGCCGCTATGCAGCACTTTGTGTGTGCCAATTGGAAGACAAGCTAAGAAACACACATTGCTTTTTATCGATGTCATAATGTAAGCTTGTCTTTGAGGTCGTGTGATCATTCAATGACAAAAATGACAGCCATTTTTACAGGTAAGAGAATAAACACTTGTAACCTTGTTCATGGGGAAATTACTTTTGATCGAATACCTATACCTCAAAGTGCACTCAAAGGTACTGTACCCCCCTAATGGTAAAATGGGCAATGCACCAATTCACCAAAGTGGAAAAACCTTATTGATTCACGATTGCAGGCATCGCTGCATACAATGCATAAAACATGCATCATAAATTCAAGGACACATGTATAATTCACAATAAAAAAAGGTGTCAGATAAAAGGTTATATAAAATGTGCTTTGCACAGCTATGAGCTTAATGTCAAATGGGAATGGCTCACGGAAATTCGAAAAGGCATTGCTTCAGGCATCTGACGTTAATCAATCAATATAATCATTAAAAATATACTTACAGATGGAATGATACAAACATCTCATTTACATTATTAGTGAACTGCCATATTATGTCAAATAAAATCGTGAACATTTGGTATTTCTACCTTTTGCACAGCAACAAAAGATCAACAAAATCAGTCATTTGGTCAGATGATGTGCGATGAAATTTCACCCAGGTTTACAACAGACAGATATTATTTCATTGTAAAAATTGGCCATTGTAAAAAGTAAGCAATACAGAAACAGCAAATGTATCACATTTCTGGTTCTCTGAAAACAATCTGAAATTGCATGCATTGAATGCCTTATCGGATAATATTCATCTCAAGCTCAGAGAAAATATATTTTATTTTGAAATTGCACACAAAGGGACAGGGTGCGGAGGAGACAAGAACACACTATAAAAACGGAGGATCTGTGATCTCACACCAGCGTGGCCACCTCGTTATGCTCCACAGTAAGCCCCACTAAACAGCATCCTTGTGAACTACGCATCCGAGACTTTCACTTACACCTCCTCCCTTTCCACAAACACTTCTCTCTCACACTTATGAACATGTATACACACACACACACACACACACACACACACACACACACACACACAATTACTCACTCATTTACGAATGCATGCACACACACACCCCACGCTTCATGGTTAGATGGGCAGATGTCTCAGGGCAGGGCCTTGAGCCTTGCGTTGTCACTGAGGATCGCAGCCTCGAACATCGATGCCCTAGGGCTGTACTGAAGAGAGGGAGATTCCCCCCGGAATGGACCATTACTGACCACATGAGCTCCGACCAATTGCTGCACTCTTGGGCTTGGCAGGAACAACTTCCTTATGGTTAATGGGGGCACAAGTATGAAGAGGTAGCTTTAGCAAACAAATACCAAGACAAATCATATAACTGAATTTGAAAGGTCTGCTTTTCGTCAATATCATTCTCCTTTTATTATTTTTTTTGAAAATCAAACGCATGTTTTGGGTCGATGGTGAAGCTACATGAGCTCAGAGTAGAAGAGATGCTGCTCTGTGCTTATTGACATTATTGCCATTTAAGCATTTCATGTGCAAACTGTGGAAATGTTTCAAATGTTAACATCAATGAAGAACTTAAAGTATCAGGGAACATTTGCAAGGCCTAAATTCACTAGCCTTTCTTATGCAAATTGCTCTTAACATTCCACTTCCATTTTACATCTGTGTCAAGGTCTTACACATGGCCCTTTACCAAAACAATATCAAAAAAATTAATAAAAGTATATGCATTAATAACTGATTAATTGTATAATTTTACTTCTTATCAAAGGCGCTATACTTAAAGGAATTAAAAAGTGCATTTTCAAAAGACATTACACCTCACAACCTCCTATTCCAGGCCCAGAAAGAGCAGAGATGGCTTTCACGTTCGAATGCGTGTTTGATTTTCCGCTTCATGGCTGTTACCATGGTGTCCCGCTGCTCAGGCATGCAAGCATGTCCTAAGACTGAGAAACCGCAGGGAGAAGCAGCGGACATATTAATATTGCAACATCCAATCCAGAAAAAAAAAAAAAAAAAAAAAAAATTCTTTGACATAACAAATAATAAAACACCAGGGCCAATCAAATATTCACTATTGAATATGAATATGGAATGATGTTGAATAATTAATATACAGAAATGTGCTTTGACAAAGACAAAAGAAAGCAACCACAAAGAGCACAAATGAATAAAGTGAGAATAAAGAACATTTCACAAATAAACGTAAAGGTTTTGTAGTTGGTCTACCTCCGCTCCTGTGCTGGCGTTCCAGTCAGGAGTTGGATGTAGGAGTTTGTAATTACACGATTCATCGCTCCGGCTGATGTTCTATCAGACAACATTTGTTTTCCAAAATTGTGAGCCCCGAAGCAGGGAGGACTGGGACTGCTCCTGCAGGAGGGGGGCAGCTCCAGACACCTCCCCTGCTCTGCTGGGTTAATTATTTGGGAGGCTGCGGGGGCAAAGACGGCAAGGCGCAGGTCCAAAGGAGGCCAAAACACAGCACTCCGATCTCCTTCTATCTGATCTCTTTCTCAAGCGTGACCCACCTGCTACAAAATGCTCTCCATAAAGTGCAACTTCACACCAATTCAATGTTAATATATTTGCTTTATTCCCCCCAAAAAACATGTTTTTTTACCCATCGTGCCTTGCATCTGAAAGAGGTATCTGATGGAGCTCTGCTTGGTTATGACACAGAGAGCATCGGTGAAGCACTTTTCCTGGACGGGAGATGGATATCAGAAACTGGTACTGCGTGCTGCAATTGGTGTCTATTTTTAAACCATTTTACTGGTGGGCACCATGTTATTTGCTCTGCCATTATGGCTCTTCACCTGAAGCTGCGTGTGATCATAAAATTGCATTGATCGCCTTGTAATGCATTCTGTAAAAATGCTGCCCACCCATAGACATGGGACTGGATAGAGTGGCAAGCAAGGGATGATGGGGGAGAGGAGGAGGAGGAGAGCGAGGGCAAAGGGAGGGGGATGAGAGAGAGCGATAGAGCCCGCGCCACACACAATGCATTTCTTTTTAATAAATGCGTATCTCCATAAAACATGCTCAAAAAACAATGTTGTTCAGATCTACAGCAATTTAAGAGCTGTAGAAAATGAGATGGACAAAGTATGGAAAACAACATGTGGGTTCATTGTGCGGAAGTGAACACATTTCGGAACCTACTCCTCACACTCAAGACAGCACACTGACTGGGCTTGTCATTTGTTTCTGAGCCTGGCTATTAGCGTCACCACCAAATGTGGGCCAGGCACGTACCACAGTGTAAAAGGGGGGTGAAGTCAGCCCTTCAGCTGCCCCATGAGTGCTCTCCTTTCCACATTCATATTCAATGGACCCCTGCGTGTGGTTTTGGGTCAACATCTTCTTCAGTGCTGCAGAAAACATTTACTTCCACAAGCACGCGCAATGAATGGTGTGTCCTTTTAGGCAATCATAAATTTACTCACTACTTTTACCCCATAAATCACTACCCTTCATCGTGTCCTTAGCCTATTTAGCTTGCCATGAACACTAATACTTACCTACAGTAGCAGAGTCTGTAGAGCGGTATCCAAAAACTTCCATTTGCTAATTACATTATAGCACAGACATAAAAATCTGCGGAACAGCAGAAACAAAACAGTCCTTTATTGTGTGTCATCATGCTGTATTGTAACAGCATTGTATGTGCAGAAGCACAGTGGTTATCGTCATCAATGCTACGTATACATAGACCGTAACTCACTATCTCAGCTTTATTTTCCCCAAGCGACACCGTAGGTGTCCTTGTTAGCACAGACTGCTGCTTTAACGCACACAACACTGATGCAAACTTCACTCAGCCAGCCACAGCCACAACAGCACTACGAGTGCCATTTAAAAGCACGGTCACGATTCCCTGGGAACAGAGGCTGCCGGCCTTGTGAGAACATCGATCCCCCTTGTGCATCGTTCACGTCCTGACACAGACCCTGCCGACTTTACAGCTTAAGTCTTGGTCAATTGCCCCGGGCTCGGATAGTTCAAAACTTTCCTCCCCTTACTGCAATATATCCAGCCTCCTTCCAACAGCTCCCGCTTGAAGAAGCAACTCAACCCATTTGTGTCAATGCGAGTGGTTTACGGTGTGGTTTATCTCGCTGTCCTCAATACACCCAGGTTTCGCAGACACTGAGAGGGGGGCGCTCTAGATATTAAGAATGGCTTCTCCTAATAAAAGAATGGGTTTACAGAATATGCAGTCCACACGCTGGGAAAAAACGGCAGGTAAAAGTTTGTTGCTAACTGGAGTGTTAGCAGTATCCACATTTGTGGGTGAAGATAGTTGATTATTTGGTTCGCAGAACACATCAGGTATGAATTTCAAGCCTGTTAGCAAATACATTTTTCATAATACCTGAAAAAAGGTCAGGGAAAAGCAATGGCCCTCCAGTCGAATTTGGAAGAAACGTGAGGGGGAGACCCCAGCTATGTGAAAGCTTTTCAAACTCTACCCAAAGAGATTGTTCCGGGATGTAAATGTATTACAGTTCAACCCCTAATGGGCGGATGGACCTGCACGTTACATCTCCCTGAACAGACGGATGCGACACCAGCACTGTATCTGATTTCCGAGACACACGACTGTTTGAAATGCCTTGTGATTCTAGGCCTTTCTATTGGTTTTCTATAGGGCGCCTTAGTCCATAATGGCTTAATGAGTGGCGGATCTCAAAACAATACCCCTCGATTATTGCAAATTTGCTATTTCTGCACAATACTGTTTATAAACATAGGGCCTGATTTACAAAGGCTTTTAGTGCAAAACCTTTTAGCACGTGCAAAACTAAAAGGCAAAACTAACAAAACCCATGATTGGTGCAAAACAAAAGACATGACCAATCAGTGGTCATGTTATTGGATCTGTGTGTGAATCAGACCCTCAATTGTTTATGGCAGAGGGAGGCAATGAACTGAAAAAAAAAAGAAAACGGACATTTTCCAGCAGGTCATTCGGGAAAGAAAATGACATTTCAGTGAATGTTTAGTGACATTTATTTAGATCAGATGAGGGCAGGCATTTATGTTTCACATCAGAGAACAAGTGAAAAGTATAAAAAACAATCTGAGAGAACACATCTGTGGTCTTTTAAAAAGCCTTTTAGTGATGCCCTTTATTACAGAAATCACAAGTCACTATTTCAACTGCGCAAGCTGACATGCCAATTATATTTTTCTTAATGTCCTGCCATTGAGTCTTATCTGAAGACATTAATTGATCAATGTTGCATAAAAGTCATTATAAACAGTGTACAAATATTTTATAACTATACACACATCAGAATATCAGAAATTTAATTGTACAGATGATATAGAAAATAGAAGACCAGTTGCAGTCTGAAAAAATGTTTTTCCACGGCTGTTTCTAGCTGAAGCACTGCGGCACGACGTCACCTGTCCTTTCCTGAAGATTGATGCCTGTTGGATCGACTGGAGAGGAACCACTGACGGCATACAACGCCCTTGTGCCGACATCCAATTGCCTTTGATTAATTAGCCCTCTCTCACTCAGCCCTCTCTAGCACCTGCTTTCTTTCAACTTTGCAACATTAACATCTCATAAATTCTCTCTGTTATTTATTTCTTCCTTTCAATCTGCTTTAAGCAAAGAACTTTCTCATCTCCACACAGAACGTCCATTAATAATGAATAGCCGTGAAAAGAAAAGTTCTGATGCAAATCTGCACTCAGGCTTTCTTAATGCAACAAATATCGTTTTTCTACTTTTCTTTTTGCTATACTTTGAAAGCTACAATATAGCCGAAATAAGCAACCAATGCCATGCTTCACCTTGTGAACTATGTACCAAATAATTGAATACAGGGCAGGCATACACACTGAGTGCCCTTTCCCTGAATGCTTGGCAGGAGTATTTTACAATCTGTACAATACAGTACGCCTGAGATGGCATCCACACAACGTCCTTTTGCAGGAGAGCTTACGGTACACTACGGGTGTGCAGTGATGACACAACTTGTATCTGTACAACCAACACATTTGTCTGTATCTGTATTCAGCCTGGAAATGGGCCTGGCTTAAACCAAAAAAAAGTCAGAAAGGGAAACCACAGATACTTGCAAACACTGAGGCCCTC
The DNA here is from genome assembly GCF_963514075.1 of Conger conger. NCBI lineage: Eukaryota > Metazoa > Chordata > Actinopteri > Anguilliformes > Congridae > Conger > Conger conger. The sequence goes on along the minus strand of NC_083766.1, from coordinate 34,345,620 downwards.
CAGGACTGGAGATGGGCACCCCTGTTCCAAATTATTTTGCCATTATTACAGTACACTACATTATTGGCATTTGGCAGACGCTCTTATACAGAGCGACGAACAGTTGATTAGACTAAGCAGGAGGCAATCCTCCCCTGGAGCGATGCAGGGTTAAGGGCCTTGCTCAAGGGCCCAACGGCTGTGCGGATCTTATTGTGGCTACACCGGGATTAGAACCACCGACCTTGCGTGTCCCAGTCATTTACCTTAACCACTTATATGCAAGTACATGTTATAATAGTCTCTCTGCAGATTAATGGCATAAAGAATGTGGCCTACATGTTTCAAGAGGCTAAAAGCTATTAACCAATAAAAGCGCTAGAAGCATATGCTACAAGTGGGCACTTGTCTTTAATGACATGATGCCAGTGATGGGACATTGAAAGGCGAGCAGCAGTCTTATGACTTACAGCAACCCAGTTTGAATATACATTAAACCACCTCTAGCACTGTTAATGATTACACACATCAATGTCTTAAAGGCATTTAAAATGCACGTCATATGCTACACTTTAGGAGCTAGCTGATTTTAGATGGACCCAACCTAACCTCGCCACAATCCAATCCTTGATACCATTTGGCTACAACAAAAATTAATGTTCCAATACAAACACAAAAATATACAATTCAAAAGTTGCATGAATGAACATAGGTCAGTTTTATTCCATGTCAGGCCGACATTTCCGGTTTGGTAGAAATACACGTTTGTTTTGCAAATTACTCTATACATTATTCAATGCTACACTGCAGCTTTGATACCAATATTCTTACCCGTCTACTGAAATGAAAAGTAACTGAAAAGTAATGTTAACAGGTAATCTGGTCAATTACAAAAATGGGGTAGGGGGTTTTAAACACAATTCTTTAACATAAACATGAGTCAATTAATAATAAGTCAAAGACTGCATTACTTACATACGGTACGGTCTCCAGTGTCTCCGTGTTGACTATTATTGGGGCAGGACTGGCCTGTAAAGGAGAAATGAAGAGAAGGGACATGAGCCACACACTGAAGTGTGATACTGGAGGCTGGAGCTCCCTTCAGTTGGCCCAGTCTAAAAGGGAAAAGCAATGCTGGTAGCAGACGCTTCCTCAGATAGTATCCCATAACTGTTTGAAACAGAACATTCAGCTCCAAAAGAAGCTCACTTCCATTCAAACACAGCATGGTGGAAAAATATGAAACGCTTAACAGCTAAGAGAGATAGTGGGGGACAGACACCTCTGGAAATAGAGCATGTGAGATTACAGATCTGCTGTAATGGATTCTCTGCAGTTCACTCCTGAGTAAGCTATCTATGTGGACTCTTTGGAGCATGCTGCAATACCACATGTATTATACATTCAATGTTATTATAATGTACATTTAGCAAATTAGTTAATTTAATGTACAAATGGTAAATTGGTAAATGGTTGGCATTTATATAGCGCCATTGTCCAAAGCGCTGTACAATATATGCTTCTCATTCACCCATTCATACACACACTCACACACCAGCTGCGGTTGGCTGCAATGCAAGGCACCAACCAGCTCATCAGGAGCATTTAGGTTGGGTGTCTTGCTCAGGGACACTTCGACACAGCCCGGGCAGGGGATCGAACCGGCAACCCTCCGACTGCCAGACGACTGCTCTTACGGCCTGAGCCATGTCGCCCCATATGTACAAGAAAGACACACACAAGCATGCACATACGCACACACGCTCACATACGCGCACATGCGCACGCACGCACGCACGCACGCACGCACACACGCACACACGCACACATGCACACACGCACAGTGTCAAGATACAAAACCAGAGCAGTAGGAAAAACAAATTAACAAGGTAAAACATGTGTCACAATATATTTCTTTCCCCCACAAATTTCGGAAAGCAATTTACGAGAACGCCATCAAGCAGCATCACAGATCCGCCTGGATAAAGAAGGATGTCACAACCTTTGCCAAATCTACTGCCATCGCTTTTAGTCACTCAGGGTGCAGCTGTGTTTGGTCAGCTGACCAGATGGGCGATTTGGGAGCGGGGGTGTTTGGAAAGGGGGTAGATTTTTTTTTTCCATGGCGCTAAATCAGGCAGAAATTAAATGGCACAGATTGCTGTCGGCCGGAGACCGGGACAGTTATTTAGGGCTCAGGCCCCGTGTCAGGGGCTCAGGGAGGAGGAGAGGAGCCCCAGCACAGGGGCAGATGCTGCCTCTGATCACAGCCCTGTGGGAGAGAGGCCTCCGTGCAGGATGTGGGCCGACAGGCAGGGCATGGTCCCCCTCCCTCCCCCCCCCCGGGGTGTGCCCTCAAAAAAGGCACTTATGATGGCAATCACTCCTGCACCCCAGTGTGCAAACCCACAATCCAGGGACTGTGAGGCTGAGATGACATCAGCCATACACAGTTTCAACAGTGTTCAAATGACATCCATTTTAAGCACACTAACTCATTGATCCAGATTTTTTTATTTAACTCCCTGATTTTCCCAACCCGGACGTCAGGAGGACACGTGACTCCTCTGATTCACGTGAAGGCTATTCTCGCCATTTCCCATGCTGCAGATGCACCATACATTGCCTACATTGCAGGGGGATAACGTATTCTTAGTCTTTGTGCTGCTATAGAGCGATGAGACCAACTGAAATGGCGGCTTACCCCTATCATTCCAGGCTGAGCCAACTGTCGCCTTGCCAATGCGGACCTCTGGCCAGAGCAATGGCATGACTGAGAATCGAACCTCAGGGCTGCTGAGAATGAGCGTCTTTACAGCCTCCCGCAGACCCTTATCCAGAATTATGCGCACTCTGTCAGGGCATATCTAGGGCATATCTAGGGCAGGATGTGGTGCAGCGGTTAGACCACAGAACTAGGACCTGGATTTATGACCTGTTTGTGATGCTGCTGTAAAAAAACAAGGTCAAAAGAGAACAGATGAAGGCAACCTAAGATGTGACATTTAACGTTACCCTTGATGGGGACAAACTAAATGCACGTAATATTACATTCAATGATGCAATTTAATAAATATACATTTTCCACAATTGAAATAAATGCTTTTTCGCATTAATGTTTCCTTACATTCGGACACATTAATTCCCCATACATTTACACTGAATACATTTTGTCAGAAACCGGTACAGTCACACTCCTGAAATGTAGTGGATTGAATGCAGTATGGCATGCCAGTTAAGAATCAGCCTTCCCAACAACAAGGTAAATGGCTTAGCTCCCAGATGGGCCATTCTGCAGAATGCACAATGCGCTTTGAGCCGCTATACGGCTATATCAATATCGCTCAACGTGAGGCAAGCAGGCGTCTCGGACAGAAGGCCCACGGCTTGCGGTGAGCGGTCAGAAGGGGTCTGTGCTTGCCTGTCAGTGAGTGGACAGCGTGACAGCGGTGGGAGAGGTTCTCCACACAGGGCCTACAGAGACCACAGCTCCACAGATAGGCCTCCTCCTCTGCACGGAGGGGTGGGCGGATCGATAAGAGGCGATTCGGAAAACAAATACAACTCGTTCGGACGTCCGCCAAATTACCCAGGGGACCCCGCTCCCCCTCAGCCCATCTCCACGAATTACCTGGAACACATCAAATGAGCTTGGCTAAAAGAGTTCCCATTAAACTAGAATGAACCCACTCTAATAACCAAACGGCTTAAAGCAGCTAATAAAGTTTGTAATTAAGTAACTGCTTCTTTGTCTGAAAGCCAGAACGGAGCATGAGCAAAGATATTTCATCCAGACCCAATCATCGCAATCCCAATAGCACTGGAAAATCCAGACTCCTGAACCGCCTTTCAAACAAGACGAGAGGGAAGCACGCCAACGAGCACAAAAAGCTCCCAAACGGCAGAGATGCGCCTCATTTCGGCACATTAGGGTAAAGTAGCCGTGCGGGCGCGTGACGGAGCTCAGCGCTGGCTGCTGAGGCACGCTCGCCTAACCGCACACTGCAGGTAATTGCACTAATGGAGGTGGCGCCTGAAAAGTAATGGCTTCAAACAGGTGAAAATGGATGGGAGAGAAAGACGGAGAGATTCACAAAGAGGTGCTGCCTGCAAATGCTCCGCGGCACAGGTAAACGCTGACGAGGAACTGTACAAAGAAAATACATTCATGAGCAAATAAAAAAAAAAAAAAGCGTTATTGTGCGATGTCCTTGGGGTGATGCCAGCATGAATGAAAAATGTCTCCTTTGTCCCATCTTGTCAGCGTACACAGCTTCATTGCAGTTAGGGGAAGGCGGAACAATGGTGTTCTACCGGGTGTGGACAGCTGTGGGTGGAATAGGGGAAGAGATGTGAGCTACATCAGGAGAGGATGGAGAAACAGTCACGACAGGAGGGCTCTCCTCCCCCCTCAGACTTCTGCAGCAGCTCCAGTGCCACAAGAAACTTCTACACCAGGTTCACGTCCCACTCATGCTTCAAATGCTTCATGCTTGACCGGCTCCACCTTCAGGGCCTGTTGCACCTCTAACCCCTCACTCTTCCTTCCACTCCCAACCTCTTAGTCCACTTCAACACGTAACACAAGCTACCCTGGAGACTCATAGACAGGCAGGCTTGCGTGGGAGGGTTCTCGCATCAGAGCAGGTCAGTCATTGTCAAACTCAACACTGGACTTTGTGTGTGGGACAGCCATTTCCATTTGAACTTCTTAAGTGCACAGGCATGACAGTTATCATGACTGCTATCGATTTAGCCCAAATGCAGTGGGCACCGCAAAATTGCTCACTGTGGAAGTGGGCTGCAATTCAGATGGAGCACGGAGCTTTTAAAGGCAAAATCACAGGGCTTCAACGGTAACATCATTAAAGACAGACGCAAACCTGGAGGCCTCATTACTCATGGATTACTACCAGGATTTCACCATTCTTCCTCAAATCATACCTGGATTCCACCATTCCTCCTTAAATCATACCTGAATTTGGCCATTCCTCCTTAACACATGCCTGGACCTGGAACTCACAATTCACTCTGAAATGAAAGACCAGTTTTTTTTTCCTCCTTCACTGATGCCAACACTTGTTTATTTTTAAGTCCCGAATGAATTCACGTAACAGTCCACGTCTGGTCTGACCACAGGCTTTCTGCACTGATTAGAAAAGCAATATCCAATACAAGGCACCCTCAGCATACTAATACCAAGGCAAACAGCCCTGCTGGACTGATGAAGTTGTGCTGATAGCTGATGCAGTGGGCACACTCTACAGTTACAGCATTAGGCTAGTGGCAGCATCATATCCACTGTGCTGAGACTGCACAATAGCCATTTATGCACAAGGGGATTGCATTCCGCAGGGCAGAAATATAATGAATGAGGACATTTTTAAGCTACTCAGTAGAACACAAGGACCGTGAAACACAGTGTGCTCATCGAGAAATGCCCAACATTTGAATGTGAACAAATTGCAAAAACAAATGAACCAACCTGCATAGATCAGCACACGAGGGCAATGAATATATCAGTAACACCACTCTAATGTTAAAATAACTAGACCCCCAATGTGAAAAATGTAATGCAACATAATACATAATTAGATTACAGTAGTTCCTGAGGGAAGAACTGGCTTAGTTCAAATCAAGCAAAGCAAGTTAAAACACACAGAAACTCTGCACTGAAAGATTTGAGGTAGGGGGATCAGGTAAAGTATACAGGAACTGCAACCCAAATGGACAGCTGTGTTTGTTAAGTTAATGCTTCTTGACACGTAGACTTGGACTTCTCTGTACAACAGCTGGTAACACTGGCATTCTGGAATGATAAGCTGAAAGGATTTGGTGACCAGGCGATACCTATGGGATGCAGCCACTTTCCAGAAAGCTCTGGGAAAATCACCGCTGCTGTCATCCAAGTGCAAATGTAGTGGCCAGACATTTACCAGGGCTTTATGAAAGATGCTTCAACTTACATCTGAGACAAAACTACTTTCATGTGTTACATTACAGCCCATGTATTTATTCAGTTAAATAATTCCACCATTTTACCAGCCTTTAAAAGAAAACACTGAACAAAATTAGCAGACAGTAGACAATGGTAAGTAATGAAGTCATATGATTGAATATGGATCAATATTTATACTAATTCTGCATGAATAATCTCATATTTATATGGATCCATGCACTTCCAGTAAGAACCCTTTACTCCTTGACAGAGCAAACAGCTTCTGTTCATCAAAGATAATAATTTCAGAAATATAACTAGCATTATGTTTATGCATTCTCCATTCTTCTATAAATAAGGCAACAGTACTTGAAAAAAGTACATTTGTATTGCCATTTGCAGGTAAAGCCTATTACACAACAATGTGAAGACAGAGGGAAATCATCTAAAGTACACTTGTAAATGTATTTAAAAATGATCAAGTCAGTTAGTAAAATGAAAACGGGTTTATTCCTCACAATTTTACGAAGCAGGGAAAGCAGGAAGATAAAGTGCATTTCTGCAGGTAAGTTGAAGCAGATGGCAATGAAAAGCAATTCCCTGTACATGCATTTTTTTACCCTTGCTTTTTGTCACCAAGGCTGATTTTAAAGGAGTACTAATACAGAATCATGGGTTATCACTTGGGACACTAGTTTATCTAGGGCATGTAACCAAAAATAATTTCAACTTGCATTACCCAACTAAATCCCCATGGGGCACTGCAGGCATTGTGTTGCCAAAATCACCTGACTTAACATACCGTGCTGTACAGTTAACTTCTAGGTTGACTTTAACAGTGTAACTGCATTTGTCTTGGATAATGCAAGTTACAGGTACATGTTGAAAGCACACAATTATATCCTCAAAGGCTGGACGCCAAATGCAGTCCAGAATGCAGTGCCCATATTATGACGAACATGAGTGCCATGCGGGCTACTATAGGTTGACCACCTTCATTAGTTGGCTTATTTTTGGTTTTACTATTCTGGATTTGGAGGTACTGTACATGTTTATGAACAAGGCATGTTTAGCCTTCCACCCCATCTGGCTTTAGTCTGGGGAATTACACAAGAATAATTAATATTGATAATATCCACCCAGGTCTGTCAGGTGAGGCCTGCTACACCTGGGGGTACCGTTCTGCAAGCACAGACGTGAGAGCTGTCAGGGGCAGGCGAGTATTTGGGGCAGTGCTCGAGCTGATTGAGGGACATGGTGAAGGTTTGTTTGAAATGATCTGCTGGTTTGAGTGGCGCGATCGGCATGAATCATGCAGTAAAGGCTGAATAACATAGGGATGAATAGCAAACACTGGGGCCACAGCAGACGGCACTCTCGAATGAATAAACACCCATTGCGTCACATCATTCAAAGGTGTTACGGACGAACTGAAAACATGCACTCCAAAGAAAAAGCGGTTCTTTCAGCCGACTTATTGGCACACGAACAAAGCACTGCAATGATACTCGGGGAGCTCTGATACAGAGGCGAGAAAACCATTCCAAATATCGCACAGAAGTAAGAAGTAAACAACTTTTCCCATGGACACGTTCACACTGGGCACCACCAGAGAATGACAGAGGAATTTAATCAAAGTTTCGAGTTTAAAAGTTTATTTCATCTGAGGCTAATCCGGGTTTTTTAAGTCCATTTTGTTCAGGAAACATAACTGCAAAATATCAGCTCCACACCTGCGGTTCTAAGCAGTGAAACTGGCAGAATGTGGCAAGATAACCGTATTGTGTATGCGTAATTACTGACTATTTCTTTTTTGAAGGTTTTATGGGCACTGCAGGGATACCTGCTATGGGATGACTGAACTGCATGAGAAAACTGCCCTAGATAAACTGGTGTCCCTAATCACAACTCTCAAATAAAATGAAACAGCCTCAGCCATTTGCATACCGCAGAAGAGTTGACAACTGGGAAAGCATAACACAAAAATGTATTCTCTTTTACCTACTGCCAACTGACGTCAGATCCACTGTACGAAAAAACCAGAGCCCAAGGGGTTACTAATGAATTCACCTGACACCTAAAGATATGCAAATATGGATATGGGCATTCTCCAATGTGTTACCTTTCTGGATAAATGCTTCATTATGCATCCGTCATATTCACATTAATAGGACAATAGTTGAGTCCGCAACCTTGGGATGCAATGGGTAAAGTCAAAGGAACAGATATGCTAAAGGAGGAGAGCTGCCCGTTTTCCCCTCTGATACAGAAGAATCCTCACACCAGGAGGAAACTGTGGAGTGGTTGTGGGGCAGTGCCTTCTGTTCTGCTGATAATCTGAAGATGACTTCATTAACAGCATATTTATGTAACTATGTCATATGCACGTCAATCTATTCATGCATTTCTCTCTCTAATTGGAAAGTGTTGGGCATTGTAGGGCATTCAAAGAGATCACTTCTGATTCACAGCTTCCGTGCAAATATGAGGGAAACGTTGAAGTGAAATCTAATAAACATAAGCAACTTTTTGTTAAGTCGCGTCCTCCGTTCAGAGACAGTTACGCAGTGATAGCGTTAACCGTATCAAACACGTTTCAGAGATGTTCTCCTAGTTATCAGTGTCACACTGCATCGCAGTGTAGCCTGAATGAGTGCAGTGTCTTGGTAACGTTACTACGGGCAGGGGGTTAGCGAGCTGATCAGCGCATTGGACCACAGGGCTCCACCCGTGGTTTGGGCCCAGTCAGGGTGCTCATTAAAGGCCGTCAGCAGTCCCTGCTACACCACTTCATGCTCCACTGCGGAGGAAGGCCTCTCGGTTGCCATCTCCCCAAAAACCGGTTGACGGGCGAATATATTTCCCTGTCTCACTCACGCTCTCTCTCCAGGCAGACAAAGTCTCTCCATCTCTCTCCTCATCTCTTTCTCCCACACTGGGCGGACATGCACAGCACTCCTCTCTCCCTCTATGCATCTCTCTCTTTCCCTCCCTCTCTCCATCTCTGCATCTCTCTCTCGCTCTCTCACTCTCCATCTCACTCTCGCACTCCATCTCTCTCAGGCACATGCATGGCATTTAAAGACACTCACATATGTACACACACGCATTTACCGCACTTACCTCACACACACACATACACACACACACATGCACAAGCACACGCACACGCACACGCACACACATACAGACTGAAGACAAAGTGGGATTTGATGCAAAAAAGTTTCAGTCAGATTTCTCAGCTTTACTAAAGTTGAGCTGCCCTGAAAACCCAGCGGATTTTCTCCACAAAAAAAAAGAACAAAAAGAAAAAAGTGAGAGTCTGGGCTGTGCCCATTAAGCAGTGAGGACAGAGAGAAGAGCTGCTGAGAGAGGGATGGAGGAAGGAGGAGTGGCAGCCGCTTGCGGAGGGAGGGACGGGGAAAAGGGAGGGAGCAAAACCAGGGAGCAGGCCGTTTCTGGGCCAGCCAAATTGGGTCAAAATTACCATTTCCAGAAGCTGGTGTTTTAGCGTGGTTTCCTCCACGCGTTCATGACCCGGGACGGTGACAAGCTGCACCTTCCATTCCAGCACTGTTCATCACCACTCCACACAAAATGAAGGGTGTAAGTCATGACGCTCCTATGAAATTAAAATGTGCTGTCAATAAATAAAAACAGCGGAAAAACAAAAACAAGCGTAAGGCAAACGGGTGCTTCAAAATCTATCTAAGGCACTGTTGGTCAAAGAAAATTTGGCGAAATAAATAATAAACCAATGTAGGTCCCATGCAAGGAATGGACTGGAGGAACTTGCATTCGTCAAGGTGGGGCACTGAGTAAGACGTCAGCAGCAGGTGTCTTTGAGTGCCTCTGATTGAAGACAATGCAGCATGTGGCGCATTAAATATTCATCAGAGGCTCATCTCAATGCCAGCGCCCAGGTTCTGTACAGTACAGTCTGGCGCAGAGTGGTCCCTCTGTGTCGTATGAAGTGACTTCGGGGCCAACAGTTGCAGAACACAGCATAGTGTGCTCAACATTCAATTGAACAGGGGAGCCCATTTGACAACCATGATTAATTATGTACTATTAATAAGCATATTGTACAATTTAATTACAATTCTCAACGCTGTCTATGGAAAATCATTCTCGCAGTGGGAATCACTTGATGGAAATTGCTATGGGAAGTTTAATTTATACAGGCTGAGTTATTTTAATTACCCCTAAAGTATATTCTTAAGGATCACTGCAAATTGAAAAAACTGCCTTTATGTCTGTACAAATGTATGAATGGTGGTCAGTTACAGATTTGCACAGCACTCCCTTGTAAAATTTAAATAGACTACAAATATTAAAATATTGTAAAATATGACTTTTTGAAAAAAGAACTGTTGTTAATTCAACAGACACTGGCTTTTTTCGCACCTGGGAGGCAAGCATTGCTCATTTAAGTTAATTAAAAAACATTTTCAGCACCACTGCTTGGCACTTTCCTTCTTCTCCCGAATTGAAAGTCAGTCTCCTCTCCGTTTTAGATTTTTTTTTATCCATCGTTCGAAATGAGAGGTGTAGGTCAGTTCTCCTTTGTAGTCGATGCTTCAAGCATACTGTACAGCTTTTTTCTGCTCTATAATTCAGTGCAAAATCTATGAATAGCGCAAAAACGGCTACTATCAATACTTAAAAAGCAGTTGTTTTCTTGTAACAAAAACACCTGTGTAGAAGCTTTACCTTTTAATTATTTGAAGAACACAAGAACACCTGCAAGCTCAGCAAAGAGCATCAGATGTCCAACTGTGAAGTCGGGAAAGACTAAAGCAAAACAGAAACGGGCAAGTTGCAAAGATGGAGAGAGAGAGAGAGTGAGACAGAGAGAGAGAACAAGCCAGTGTGAGACCAGAGCTCCATACAAGACCTGGCCTTGACCTTGCGATTTAAACCCAAGGCCTGCTGCCCTTGGGTTAGTGGAGAAAGTAATTTTTCATAGCTGATCTGCAGTTAGGGACTGCTGAGTGCAGGCTCACATTGAGATTCACTGGACTTGAACGTTCAAGCGGTGATGAGCATTCTCTCTGTACAGGGATGGGCAGAAACCCGCGTGCACCTGCCCCACGTCACGCTACGGGACCGATGCCACACTCTCCCACAGTCCACCTCCTGCGCTGTTCTCCTGCCATGTGCGCTTTACACGTTATTCTCCTCGCAATTTTAAATCATTTTTCATTTATTCGCTTAGCAGACAGCTTTGTTTAGTAGTAATTATACACCATTTCCAATTAAGTAACCTGGACAGTTCTGATCTGGAAGATGCTGCATTGAAAATGTTTGAGGGCAAAGTCAGAACAGCTAGGTGATTGAGTATTTCCAGCATTGTCCTAACAAACAGCACGGCTCATCTCCGTTGGCCTTGCGGGGGGGAGCCCCAGGGGGGCAGAGAGAGTGAGAGGCGTTCAGGTGGCCAGCGGATCGGAGGTGCGCTTTCGTGAAACTGAGTCGCCTGAGTTCCTGCCCGCATGCGGCACGCGGGGGTGCCCAAACTCCAGAACCCCGTTTATTTACCGCAGCCCTGCCCCCAAGCACACGCTCTGCAGAGCCACAGTGACCGATTTCCTATACACATCCGACTGCTCTCACAGATCACACCCCGCTCACGGCCTTACCGGATTCCACTTCAGAAAGAGTGGCAGCAGCATCGAGCAACTGCAGCAAGCCCCCAGACTACAGCACGCAACACCAGCCCTGCACATTTAGTATACCTCACAAACATGCAAAAAGTACAAACTCTAGAGATGGAAGATAAGGCACAGCAACGCAAAAGCACAGATGGAGAGAAACCAGACAAATTGAATTGTGTGATTTCTAAGAAAGGTGAAATGGATCCTGTCTCTTTATCGAGTCGCAGAGCGAAACACTGGCCCACCTGAAGCTGATGCGCTAACACTACGGTTTACACATGACAAACGTCTGCACCCGAGTGTGAGCAAAGAGTCACCAAAAGGTAGCCAAGCCAGCTCCTGAGCAAACAGCCGCACTGCTCCCAAAAAGACTTTCCACACCCTCACCCCGACTAACACTGCACCCTCCACCTAAACACTCCCTCGTTCTTTCTCATCGTTCATCCGTTTACGCTTCGAACAAGAGGGCCAGCTGATTACAGCCACCCTGCAGTCCGTACGCACAGAGCCGGGTCCGGTGGGTTTTTACCTGGTAGGGGTCGTGCCAGCCCTGGCAGTCACACTCGCTCCACAGATCGCAGCTGCCCGTCTTGGCCCGGACGATGGTCCGGCTGGGGCTCCTCCACTCCACCTCGGAGCGGGTGGCGGTCAGCCGGCCGCGTTGCCGGGGCAGCGTGGCCCCGGCTGACTGGAGCGCCTGGGAGCCCCCGAAGTGGTACTGGGGGGGCTGGTGGGGCTGGGGCGGGTATCCGTGCGGCTCCTGCTGCCAGCCGTAGGGGCACGGAGACTCGCACAGCGCCAGATCCATGCCCCTGCCCTCGCCGTCACGGCAACAGCTCTGCTGCTTGTTCAGGTAAGCGTTCATCCCCGACGCGCTCTGTCCCGCTCTCCCCGCGCTGGAATCGGGCTCCGGTCCTCTCTCTCGTTCGCTCTTCTCGGCCGGCTGCGTGCGGACGCTGAGGTGCGCTCTTTCTCCTCTGGCAGTCCCCCCGTCAGACGGCGGGCATGGCGGCGGTTACACGCGGAGACCGGAGCGGCGGATTGGCGGCGGCTGGAGGGAGGAGCGGAGGAGCGGAGGAGTGGCAGCGAGCGAGGAGGAGAGTGAGAGCGGGAGTGGAACAGTGGCGTACCGCCCGCTCGCCGCTTGCTCTTTGTCAATAGATGACTCAACTCGCACAGCAACTTGACAGCATCCCCGGCTCCAGGCAGAAGCAATCTATGCCCCGCACAGCTGGGGACTGGAGACTCGGGGCTGCGCTGAAAATCCTTTTAGGCGGAAGCCCAGTCGGGTGGCGCGGACGGCAGCGGCAGCAGCGGCACTCAACATATTTACTCATCAATTACTTCCCCTGGCTTAAGCTATAAATCTCCCCATCCCTCCCCCCTCACGCGCTCTCTCCCTCTCCCTCTCCCTCTCCCTCTCCCGCTCTCTCCCTCTCCGGCTCAACAAACCGCTTATACAAAAAGCATGAGAAAGCACGGCGAGGAAACAAACCCTAAATAATCAGGGAGATATTTACACCGAGCACAGCAAAAGCAGCGAGCCTGCTTAACTTAGTGACACAGAGTAATCCCTCAGCCACATTTAACCAAATCCAGTGTCTTTAATGTGAGCGGCTGATACTAAACCGCTCACGCTAAATGCTCCGAGACCAAAGTGCTGTCATTTCTGAGCAGGGCTAATGTATGTAACATCTACAGTATGACTCCTCCTACTGGATACAAGGCTATAATTCAGGCCAGCACTCTAACTCCGCGTTCAGCATTGTCCCAGAGGAAAGAACAGCACACAGTACATTTTCCTTAAGAACACCTCACTACAGGTTAAGCAAATGTCTTTGTGAGAATTCCGTTTTTACCGTCACGGAAGAACAAAAGTGAAAGACGTCTGCAGGAAGACACAGAGATCTTATTTGCAAAGGACACATTTAGCCAGATTAATTACATTTTCAAGATGCTTCAAAAATGGCACCAGTCTCTCAGCCAGAATACACATTTCCACAAGCATATGTCAATCCGCCATTAATCAAACACCATTTACTAGAGAGGTGGAGCCAGGGCACGCCATCTCCTACCAGTCATCACTCAACAACCTCTCTCCAGACTCCTGTTCTCCTCATATCCGCCTCTCCTCCACTGCAATTTGGTTTCTGCTGTCCCTCTCCTCCTTTCTCCCCACCTCTACTCTTGCTCTACCCCCTCTTTGTGTTCCTTTTCTATCCTCTCCTTTTCTATCCTCTCCGTCCCTCAACTCTCGTCCCTTCTCTCCCCCCCCCGCAGGAGGACTGCCAGTTTCACACACCGCCACACATCTCACAAATGGAGAGAAATGGGCTGGGAGTGTGAGGTTAAGCTTCAGAGCCCCGGTGAATGATGGGATATTAGTCATCAGGCCCCACCAGAGCCCAGATCCTACTCAGGCCTGCAGCCATCCCCTTCTCACTGTGCTTCTCTGGGTTCATTTACATTAAGCTCCCGTGACATCTCGTTCACGGGCCAAACACAAACATCTAACAGCACAGTGGAAGTGGAGCATTTACATTAAACTCCCGGGACATCGCGATCATGGGCCAACCACAAACATCTAACAGCACAGTGGAGACGGAGCAGCTTTCTTTCTTTTTCCACATTCTGACTGCCCAGGCCTGGAAGACTGGAGTAACACAGAATAACTCGATTATAAATCTGGAACACTTGATTTAAGAGCGGTTTGGAGAGCTTGACTCCAAAACCCATCACTTCTGAAACACTTTGGCGATTCCATTACGGCCTCAGCCATCCAGCCTGCACGCAAGAGCTCCGCGTGCTGCAGGGGCACCAGCTCCCTACTGGCCGCACTCCTACGATTGGACACATCTCACCGGGGCCGAAAGTGCCGCAAACAACGGCTCTTCACCGGCAGCCGCATGAGGGGTATCCATGGAAACGCTATGAAGAGTATCACACGCGTGTGATTCAAACGAGAGATGAGGAGGACGATCTTTTTGAAAAATGTAATCCAGACCACAATGAGAGCCTCTGCCAGACTGAGTCACCGAGTGGCCCTTGTTCAATGAGCGGGCACTACAATAAAGAACATACAGTGGGCTCCAGAATCAGTGACACCCTTGATAAATATGCACAAAAAATATTGTAACCTAAATACAACATGTGTAATATAGTGTGCTCTATTAATAATTGAATGGAATTAACAAAAGTCTTATGTTTTTTAAATAAATACATATATTTCCAAAATTGTTTGACAATTATTGGCAACCTTGGTTTAATACTTTGTGTAAACACCTTTTTCTATAATTTATGATAAGTATTTTTGACCATTCGTCCATACAGAATTATTCATACCCTTGGGTTTGTACTTATGGTCTCTTCAGTGCAGACCACAGGTTTTTAATGGGATTTAATTCTGAAGACTGAGATTGCCATTATTATGCAGGCTCTCAACATCAACCAGAAAATCTAAACTAAAATGGAAAAAATAGTCCCTCTCCCCCTCTCTTATTTGGGAGGGAGAAAGAGAAAAATATTTAATCAGTAACTGCAGATGGTTCCGGCGGCCTGTAGCATAGTGGTTAAGGTAAATGACTGGGACACGCAAGGTCGGTGGTTAAAATCCTGGTGTAGCCAAAATAAGATCTGCACAGCCGTTGGGCCCTTAACCCTGCATTGCTCCAGGGGAGGATTGTCTCCTGCTTAGTCTAATCAACTGTATGTCGCTCTGGATAAGAGCGTCTGCCAAATGCCAATAATGTAATGTAATGCAATGGTTCCAAGTCAACAGGTTGCTGTGTATTTGTATGGTTGTCTCACTAATCACACCTACCTGTTTAAAAATGAAAAGCAAGAACAAAGGTTATTCTGGACCACACTGTCCAGCATGATCATGAGTTTTTTAACGTAGCTGAAAAAGATTGATTTCCTGACTAAGGCAATGTGCTTCACGGAACGCACAAAGAGAACATAAAGCTCAATTCCTGCCCGCGCCGGTGAGCGTAACCCTTCCCCTGGAGTGGTGAAGAATGGGCCGCAACATTCAACTAAAACAAACATGTCAGGTTCCAGGGGAAGAGGAGGGCTGCCGGGGCTTTTACCGCTTTCTCTTAATGTTCCTCTACGTCACCCTTCGCTGGAAACCGGCACGTGCACGCACACTGCATCCGTCAAGCGTCTGACAGCCGTCGGCTACGAGGTGGAAAACTACCGAGCTTAGCCTTACGATGATGTCATCTCACTTTAGGTTCAGAGACTCGGTGAGGTTCAATGAGCATAGCATGGGGGGGGGGGGGGGGGGGCACGCTGTCGGGTACTGACTGAGGTTGAAGAGCGTTTTCACACAGGCATCTATGAGGACACCACATTGTCAATCACACACACGGCGCCCGAGGGCACGTGAAACCGTTCTTTGCTTGCACGGGAAAACAGCTGCGGCACGACTGCGAGAGACATGGCCGTGCCAGAGGATGGTCGGGCGAAACAGACGCTGGGAGGGGCCGCGGTGACAGTCGCTGGTCTCAGGTTTACAGGAACGACCTCTCTGCCGCCCCCTTCTGGATCATGTGAGCGTCACGTGCCCTCTCCATGGAAACACATTGTCAGTTCCCACCCCTGAGAACAATACCTCATCACCATGAAAGAGGCCTAAATGAAAATTACACCGAGAATAAGCCACAAGCACCTGTCTGATTTACATTCAGATTGATATGAAGGACACCAGGTGTGAAATAACATTTCATTAAAGAGGATGCTCACGTTCAGAGAGAGAGATAGAGAGCAATTCGAACACACTGCATACTAATGCATAAGCATCAGGACTACCTTTTCCAAGGCTACCATACCACGACGCCCTGACTTCAAGCATGATGAACAGCCATGTTGCCGTAGATGCAATTTCTCTGTAGTGCATGCTGGGACATCTCCCAGCCAATTTCCATCGAAGCTTAACTGTGGATGTTAGAATCAGACCCTCAAAACCAAGTTCCTACCTTGGCTGGGGTGTTGTAAAATGTATAATCACTAATGTATAATTATCATTCCTTGAAGGATGTCCGTATGTCAGAGGCTCACTAAATAGCAGCATGCTTCGTTTATTCGGATCGCAGCACGACCGCGGCGATGGATCTGCCAGCCCTCGCCGGGTCCAGGAGGCCAGGAGGGGCTCCCCAGGGGCGCTGGAGACTCGTGACCGGGGGCCGGCACTGCCACGGGTCTGTGAGGCGAAAGCCCGGGGAGAGCTTCTGCTGAAAGGGGTTGGAGGGGCCAGCGTTTGAGGGTTCTGCTTCCGGCCACAGCCCACAGCGAGCAGCCACACCGCGCTCTGAATGAACTTCACATCAGCGCTCATTGTGACCACAAAGACAAACAACTGAGCATCATATTAATAAGCAAGGCCACGTTCCACGTCGCCAAATGAGCCATTTCTTTAAAATAAATAAATAAAACAAACACAAATGTACCCATTGTGTGCCCAGCTGGCATTTATGCTAAGCTGGGAAGTGACACAGAATTTGATTCAATGAGGGGTAAGTTTCATAGAACTATTGACTGTCAGAAATGCAGTGGGATTAGTGAATTCAGCTGTCGCACTTTGGCTGACCCGGTGCCCTGGGGGCCTCTTGGCGTGTGTTGCGTCCTCGGCCTAATTATTTTGAAAATAAGAGGCCCATAACATATGAGACCAGACTCAGGTTGACAAAGTGTAAATTAACCACTTAGTTGTATTAAACAAACACAACGGAAAACAGATAAGCAAACAAAGAACGGCCAATTCCAAAAAATTACAAAAATAAAAATAAAAAAAGATCTCAGAGACCCGATCAAAGGAACAAAAGAAGGGTAAACTCTTAACCTTGAGCTAACCTCGAGCTAACCTTGAGCTAACCTCGAGCTAACCTCGTACTGGGCCATAGGACCCAGAGCTTACCTTAAACTGTCAAAAACTGAAAGAACTAAACTGACAAAGCCACAAAAACTGCTTTACTGGATCTCCATTCCCAAAAGAATAAAAGGGAAAAAATAAATGCCAAGGTTACAGGCAGAAATGAGTGCCAGCAAAAATTTAATTTGAGTTGCACAACAATTATTTGAATTTGTAATGTTAACTGAATTATCGTATTATTTCTTTTTTTTTCTTTTTTTTATTTAGTGCTGGGTTTTGTTTGTCAGTGATTGTGGCCCTGGGAGCTGGCACAATGATAATAGCATTAGGAAAGCCGTTCACACCCTATGAATAATGCATAAAAAAGAGAAAAATGTAAAAAAAATTTAAATTTAAGGCCCATGGGTGACTGTGGGCCTAAATGTCCACATAGAGCTCTGATGACAGCAGCCAGCATCATCCATTCCACTCGGCCTGCTATGACATTCAGCTTCCAGCAGAGGGCGACCTTGCCCTCCGCCGAGAGAAGAGACGTGCGTTTACCCGCACACAGCAGCCCACCCAGGGAAACCACGGGGGGACAGAAAGTGGCGAGCCATCTCTTCCACATAAATCCCCGATTTCTCCACAGGCTGTGCTAATTAATCTCTAATAAATGGGAATCCCAGATAGCTGTGCGAGTGACTCAGGGTGCCAGTGAAAAGCGGGGTCTCTAATTACCGCGCAGGGAACGGACGGAAGCGCCACTCAGTACATGCAGTGTGGGTCTCAGCCGTACAGCATCAGAACCGACACTTAAGCACTAATGAATGCTGCTAAAACGGAAACAAAACACATTACAAAACTTCATTCTCAAAAAAGAACACAACGGAATGAATTTGAAAGGCCCTCATTTGCATTCTCTAATAATAACAATAGACAACACCTGCTTTAATAATTATTATTATTATTTATGACCCAACATCAGCCATCTGGCGAGACATCAGTAGTGTGATCACTGTAAATACGACTGTGGTTGCTTTGCGGTTTGACCCTCTATATTCATTGATAAGGCAGTGTTGATTCAGTATGTGGACTCACATCCATGATTTCCCCCAGGTATTAATAGCGGAGGTGCGGTACCTCCACAGAATTCACCAGCGCACCTCCGCGAACAAAGAAAAGCCCAGACTCAGACTCACAGATCTCCAAAATCTTTTGTAGAACCATTCAATAAAGATGCTATTTAACAAACCTGGTGTGGTGTGGTCATGCCTTCACCAGGTCAGATGTCATCTATACTGTGTGTTACACACAACAGTGATGAAACTGTTCTATGATCCTATGCTCAGTGAGGAGAACCAACAGATTTTCTGACTTACAATTCACATTCTAGCCACCAGATGGCACTGACAAATCACATTAAGTGAAAAGTGGTCTTGCTTAGGATCGATGGGCCTCATGCAAGAAGCACAAGTATGAAAAGATTTGCTGTTTTGTTTGGAATTAAGAAAATTGAGTAAGGTTTTAATAGGGGCTCAAAGCAATAATATAGCAGTCATTTCGATTGGGTGAAAATGTTTAAGGTTGATAGTGCCAAAGTGGCGTATTCACCAATTTTGTCTTATTTAGATTTTGCTTGAAAAAAGAGCAATTTATGATAAGAATACGGAAATGTTCTTATATGTGGCCCAATGTGAATGCTGCAGCACAGTTCAGAATCCAAGACAGAATGTGTGTTTGAAACATATCAAGATGGTTGTGTTACAATCAGTAATACAGTGCTGTGGATTGCAACACCCAGCAGAGGTGCTGTAAAACTGGACAGAACCAAGCAGAACACTGGAGGGCTATCCTGCTCTCTTTGTGTAACTATGGCACCTGCAGGAGAAGCCAAACCCGTCGAGGTCCCAGTCATATCCACTACACAATGCATGTGCACTTGTGTGGTATAAAGAAAGCCTCATTAAAGGTCAGACCACATCCTTTACAGATGAAGCTCATTGTGGGATTTCATAAGGAAATGTGTAATGAAAGAAGATGCAGAGGTGTGCACTCAAAGAGGAAAGATGAACTGGGCACTCTTGTGCTCATTGTTCAAAATGAAACGGAAGAAAGAAGGCACAGAGAAAAGGTGTAGCAGCTTTTCAACAATTTATCTCACCAAAAACCTGAAGGTCAACAATTATGAATTGCTGGAGTAAAAATCCCTTAACAAAGAGATGTTTTATCTGTAACATGCAGATATAATGTCCAGGCTCTAACCTATCAACCTGCAAAAAGCTGTGAGTCCTCATATAGATCCTCACACTGTCACAGTTGATCCCAAATAGCAGAGTACGTACAATTTTCCCAAAAGACAGTTTGAAAGGCAACAAGCAACATTAACTGCTACCCGCACGACAGGCACGAGTCGGAAGTTTCCAGAAGCCCCATAAACACAGCCCAAATGCATGATACAGCATTTATATTAACAAAGAATCCTTCAGGGTGATTGAAATGCATTTTTTTTAAAAGGCCTGGGAAATCATAGCCTAATGGACCTTGTTTTACGCATTACTGCTGCCTCCAACACTCTTTCTCCTTAGTTAGCGTGCCGAGTGAATTATGATTTCAATAACTCACAGGCTGCTGACCTACCGGCCCTCCGCTGCGTAATTATATCAGGCCAGACCAGATGAACTACTGAAGCAGGAGGAATCTGAAGCCCTGAATGCAGAGCACAGAGTTGATTATAAATTCATTAGGAGGAAGCAAAGGTCGGGGGAAGATGGAATAATCCGCGGTGGTCACTGCTTATTTTAGACAGCCCGCATCGAGGCGGCCGAGGGGGGCGGGGCCACCCCGATGTGGGCGATTACCTCTCTCCCGCCGGCTCATGAATACAAACATGAGCCCTGGGCCGTGAACCCATCTCCACACGTCAATCCTCCCGCGGGGCCGCCCGCTCCCCGCCGCCCTCTCTGGCCCCCCTGAGTCACCTCACCCCCCTGCACACCGGGCTCAGGGGTTTGAGTGAAGGTGTGGGCCGTGTGTGAGCCATGCTATTATACCCTGTTCCATACACACATGCTATTACACCCTGTTCCATACACACACATGCTATTACACCCTGTTCCATACACACGTGCTATTACACCCTGTTCCATACACACGTGCTATTACACCCTGTTCCATACACACGTGCTATTACACCCTGTTCCATACACACACATGCTATTACACCCTGTCCCATACATACACACGTTATTAAACCCCGACCCATTCACACACACATTATTAAACTCTGTCCCACACACACACACATCATTACTGTCCCATACACACACGTTATTAAACCCTGTCCCATACACACACACACATTATTAAACCCTGTCCCATACACACACGTTATTAAACCCCAACCCATTCACAAGTTTTAAACCGCTTTCCATACACATACGCACATTATTAAACCCTGTGCCATACATATACACATGCCATTAAACCCTGACCCATTCACAAGTTATTGAACCTCTTTCCAGACACATCAATGTTATTAAACCCCTCTCCCATACACACAATATTAAACCCCTTTCCCATACACACAATATTAAACCCCTTTCCCATAGACACAATATTAAACCCCGTCCCATACACATATGTAGATGTTGTTAAACCCTGAGTCATACACAAAGGCACACTATTACCCCGTCCCATATACATGCAACATTAAGCCTGTCGTACACATACGCGCATGTTATTAACCCCTTTGTGTGAGTTATTTGCTCAACAACAATATACTGTACAAACACTTTTAGAATCGCATGGCCATTAAACGACATTGTGACTACGTCATCAACTACAACAACGCCAAAATGGCTGACAAGTATACTGCTACAGCTAAGATAGTAGAAAACAGATTCCATTAGATATATGAAATGCGTGGGTTTCTTTGGGCATATTTTCCTCTCCGTTTGGGTTCCCAGACTGAGGGGTTCTGGATTAATGCCTAGCACTGTCAGTAACTCTCTGAATGATGAAATGCGTTCAATAGTTCAGCAGCAATGGGCAGGGTGGCACAATTCCCTGTGGCAGCTTGCAAGGCTGCCATCTCACAGAGCTGTCAAGAGGAGCTCAAAACCAAAAAGGCCAAAACGCATCAAAAGCACAGCTCGACAGAAAATAAATTCAGCCTTTTATAAGAAGCACCACACAATAAAAGGCGTTTGACATTGACATTAAAATCTTGAATGAATGAGCGTGAGATACAATAAGTATTAAAAATTGCTTTGCAACATCACCGTTTAAACTCATCTGGCTTAACAAAAAAATATCCTTGGCCAGAATGGGGCAAGGTGGACTTGCCTCACCTGGAAGTGGCTGAGGTTACCGTGGCGACGCGTGAGGGTTCGCTCCCCCAAACCCAGGGCTCATTACGATAGCTCGCCCTTCCTGGACAGGCCTAGAAATCCAGCAAGGTACGTCATATTTGAGGACATCCCAGCCCGTTAGATGAAACGCAAGCGCATGTTCTCCCTTAATAGACAGCTGCCACACGGGACCCCTCTCGCACAGTGACGCCAAACATCGCTCGAAGCTCAGGTTTGCCACTTCTGTCCTCAGCCTCAATGTCAACGCCTTGGCAGAGCCCTTCGATGTCTAATACAGGGGGCGGCCGGTAGCGTAGTGGCTAAGGTAAATGACTGGGACACGCAAGGTCGGTGGTTCTAATCCACAATAATAATAAGCCACAATAAGATCTGCACAGCCATTGGGCCCTTGAGCAAGGCCCTTAACCCCTAATTTCTCCAGGGGAGGATTGTCTCCTGCTTAGTCTAATCAACTGTACGTCGCTCTGGAGCATCTGCCAAATGCCAATAATGTAATACAGAATTACACTTTGTCTAAAGACTGCAAACCATTGCCTGACATACCGTACTTAACAATCGAGGAATTCAGGACAGGGCTAAATACTTTTTCACGACACTCTAGCAACTGTGTTTCTCATCTCATGGGGCATTTGTGGATCCGTATCACACACAGGGCGTAGCAGCAGCTCCTCGCCCGTGTGTCACCGCACAGGGCATATTAACTGACAGGAGGCATCATTATCTGAGAGCCGCCATTCCCCTGTACCTCATTGTGCGGCAGAGGATTATCCTGTGCTGTAGCACAAGAGATAAGGATGCGCTCCCTTCACAAACAAACCCCACAGCCAGGAAGAGGAGGAGGAGGAGGAGGAGGAGGAAGAGGTGGAGAGACCCGGAGGCAGAAAGGCGCACGGGCGGAGACGCGAGTGCAGCCAGGCAGAGCGCGGCGGATATCACGGAGAACACCTAAAACCGCCATCTGCTACGGCTGGTCAGGCGCCGGACTCTCCTGCTCCATAATTCAGAGAGGCCGCCCACACGAGCGGACCTGGCCATTCATTATGGATGCAGTTCGGCAGGGAGGCCTGGCTGAAGGCAGGCAGCCGCGGCCTGTAAGGGGACCCAGCCCGAAACGAGAACGACACAATATGATTAAACGCCAGGAAGGGAGTCGGATGGGTTTCCACAAATGCCTTATAAACACTTTATAGCAGGTTTACAAATACTCCATGGGGTTAGTTTACAATTATATGGCCACAATTTATTTCCAAATTAGACACACATGATAATTCATACAATATATATATATATATATTTTAAAGAGAATAGTACTTTGTATCCTTTGGTTGGCAGTGGATAAACAAACAATACTGTTCATTATTCACATTTAGATTCAGGCACTTGCCAGATGCACTTACTCAAAGCAAGTCTGTTTATTTCTTTTCCATGCAATCCATTTATAAAGTTGGATATTCGCTGAGTGCCTCACCTGAGAATTGTATGCATTATAGCTATAGACCCAATTTCCTAACTATTATACTGCCACCGTTTTTCAATTATTTTGATGCACCATGTTTCCCCGGAGAGGAGAACCCCTAAAGTCTTAGGAAAGAAATTAAGTGGGGGAGATGCAGCCGCGGCAACCGTGTTAAAGTCGGGCTTCAAACAAGTTGTAGCGGATATCAGGTCTTCCATCTGCGAGCTGCAATTTGGGTTTGAGTCTGCTCGAGGGCTTGTAATCTTCAGACGAGTTCAAAGGAAATCATATCTCCGCATTTTAAAGAGGTGCGCGGTCCAATCTCCATCGCGTTAGCGAGGCAGGGAGAGGGGAGGGAATTAAAAGGCGGACAAGGCCGCGCGACCCCTCTGAAGCTCCCCGGTGCGTATCGCTTCAGCTCTGTGAAAGCACTTCTGGGCAAGGGCTGCCTCGTCGAGCAGCTGTTGCTGGTAAAGCGACGCTCCCAGGCCCTTTGAAACGCGTTCGGTTCAGGTTCGTAGCGGAGCGTTTCAGACGCGGGGGGGTCTTGTGAAAGCGGGACGACCGCTCCCTTCTGAAGACCAGGCAGGTAGCCAGGTAGACCGTGTGCAGGGGGGTGAGGTCTCCGTGTTTGTGTAGAGGAACGGACGGAGCAGAGAGGCAGTCGGCCAACCCCCGCTCACCGCAGCTAGGCTCGCCGGCTCCGCTCCGCGGCGGAAACCGCCAGACGGCTAATGAGGCTTAGAAACGGTGACGGCTGCAGGCCAGGCGGTGCTGTGCTGACAGCACGCCGCATGACTGTGGCCAGACAGCCTAAATGTTGATGGCAACAGTAACAAAAGCAACAAACCCAGAGAGGCGGGGGGGGGAGAGGTAAAGAGAGACAGTCCGGCACATGACAAAGCACCCAAATTTACATGAGCCACAGATAAACCCAAAACCTAGCCTATTCCAGGAAGGGGTGCGATACGGACAGGGACGTTAAGAAATGCTGATCGGCACCAAGCCAGGGGACGCAGAGCCCAACGCTCTTCCTTTTTCAACTTGGCGACAGCTACTGGAGCTCACAAGCTGCCAAAGGCGTCGGTCGCCTGCCTCAACTCGCCTTCTCCTCACCTGCCGCCTCTCGATGCCGCTGAGCCGCGGTAATCAAGTTTCCATCGAAGCCGGCAAAACGGCTCCAGAACAAAGCACGCTATGGCTGGCGAGATAAAGACGTCAAGGCTTCTCTGAGTGTATGGGTATTAGCAGACTCATTTTAGGACTACAGACTGGAGGATTGGGTTGCAGACCTGCCTGAGTCATGGTCCCATCACCCTCCACACACGTGGGCCTCTTAAAAGTCCCATGTTCTACGTTATAGAGAGAGCAGAAACTCTCTGGTGATAATGTTCATAAAAACATGGACTGTAATTATCCACGGATTGAGACATGTTGAGCAATAGGAGATGTAGAAGTCTGCTGGGATCAGGGTACTTGTGAATCAGTTTTACGGCAGCCAACACAACCGAAAGTGAAGTCTTTTTACAGACAGAGCCGATCCTTTGAGACAACTCATTAATTTAACACTGTTTCACCTTTAGCACGGCGGCTGCGTTTCGCAACGTCAAAGCAAATTCCCGATTCGCCTCCAGTGCTCCAGGGGGGCTCTGAGACGCAGGAAAGTTCCTCCAAACTTCTCAGACTTTTCATCAAGGGCAACATCAGTGACCCGGAAAACACAAGGCCTCCGCGGGGAACTGACGACCCCTGCTGGTCTGAGGGCGGTCGGCCCAAACGAACTGATTTTGATGCCGTTGCGGAGCTCATTAAAAGCAGTGACACTCATTAAACACTCCTTAATGTGGTTTCCATGGCTGCACTGGAAAGGAGCAGAAAAGCACCGTCGCTTTCGGGTTTGAAAGCGCTGTGGCCGACGCCCAGACAGAGCGGTGTCGAGAGGGACGAGAGCCTTCTCTGATAAGAAGTGATGCGTCCCTGCCGCCCACGCCACGCTAGAATCAGCCCTGGAGCCCAGAGGGGGACGGGAGCGGTCCCGCTCCCTCCCGCCACAGACCACTTCTTTAATAATGAAACGCTGCTGGTGGATCCAACCGGGTCTTTCCGGAATAAATCAGTCAGGGGAGGGAAGGTAGCCTCAGCCAGGGATCTTGGGCTGAACTGGATGGTGAGCTGTACGGTCAACTACATTTTAACCTGGGAAACACATTAGTCTGCAATGTGTTGTATAATAAAAGGCTGTATTACTCTTATTATTATTATTATTATTATTATTATTACTACTACTACAGTCTACATTGAGCTACATAACTCTTTGGTACATTTGTGGGCCTGTGAGGATCAGCGCTAAAACCCAACGGGCTCATCGCAGATATAACCCGAGCTGTAGAATCAGGCTGTGAGTCTCGTTTCTCCTGTTGTCATGGTGGTGTGTGATGTGTGGGCTGGGTCCTAACAGCCACTCTGGAGCGGACCGCACACTGCCTGGAGACCCGCAGGGTAATGCATCACCTCGTGTCTGAGAGTGGCCGAGTCCCCAACGAGACGCGTCAGGAAATCACTCACCGTTCTGAGGGAGAGCGAAAGTCATCGCGTTACTCCACGCGGCTGGCTAAGACTGAGTGACGAGGCAGCAGGGAGGAACAAGCGGTGGAGAAATGAGGATGGATCGAGTCTTTCTTCAGGGCCGAGGAAGGGGGGGGGGGGGGAGGGGGGAACGCTCGAGCGGTAGAATCCCTTATCTTTTCAAACCGATTTCTAATTTACTTTGATAATTGTTTGGTGTAACTCACTACAGGAATTCATCAGTATGAAGACCCTTTAATGTGGACTGTCTCCGACTCTTGCCTTAAAAAAAAGCAATTACCGCGCTGTGCCGAGAGAATATGGACCACTCCATCTCGGGCTGCCACGCATCGCCCGGGTTGGCGCTACACATTAGGGGTGGGTGAGGTGAGTTATCCCCCTTCACTGCGAAACCCTTTCAGATGAAAGGCTCAATGTAAACATAACAGATTACAATTGGACACATAATTCAGAGTTTCCCCCCCCCATCGCCACAACAGCAACAGCTGATGTTCAGAGAGAACAGAAAGCGCTTTCCTTACAGATCTCGGTCTCACATTCAGATTGAAGAATAACCAGTGTATTGCTGTAGCAGTCCTGTCGTACAGTTTCGCAGGTTTTGCCTCACGTCCTCTCCCGTGGCACTGCTGTCCGTCCGGCTTAATCGGCCAGCGCATTAGCATGCAGTCCAGCCTGTCTGGCAGCCTGACGACCGGCCCGCCCTTAATTACACTCTTTGTAATGAAGCTGGCCGAGACGGTGGCCACTCAAAAGTAAGAGAAATAAAGTGAGATTGAAAGGGGGGGAATTTTGGCGGCTCACTCCAGCACAATGGAAATGCAGTGCATGAGTCTCCCACTAGACCCCTTCACGGACTATGTCAAAACAAACCTGCACGCGCATTTTGGGAATATTATGGAATTACTATTGATTGCTATGACATTTGCCTTTATCCTTCATTGACAATATGAAGCTAGATTTGTTTGTCCATCATAAACAGTTTGGTGACACTAAAACCCCATTCAGCAAAAAGCTTGTGATGAGAGTAACATTTCCATTGACTTGCATTTAAGACACAGTGAAGGACAAACATTGATTTGATACAGGGCTTTAAACTAAATTAAGTAGCTAGTGTGTTTCACAGAAACCACAAAGTCATCCATGGCCAGCACATGCCTAAGAGTAAAATAACATTTGTTTTCAGTTACAGAAGAACAGCAACAGCAACAACAGCAGCAGCATCAAGAAAAAGGAGGCAAGAGATCCAGAAAACTCAACTCGACTGTTGAACTGCAATCCTTTTAAAAACAACATTTTCTGTATTGTTATTCGGCTTCTGGCTCTCAGACAGATGGCGACTGTGTTCCTGCCATTATACTCCTTATTCTAGCCGCTCTAAATAAATTGCTGAATCATTTAAACTGACATACATCATTTCTTTTCTGCTTTTTTTTTTAATAGGGATTCCTCATTTCTTGCCAACAAAGAACAGCTACAGTCCAGTGCCAGCTACTGCTGGGAACAATTGAGTAACTGGAGTTTTGTTAAATGAATCAGTGTGATAGGATCCTCTTCCTGAAAGCAATTTAAGAACCCCCCACTGCACAGCGATAAACATGGCGGAGGGAAACAGGTAAAAAGGATCTTCAATAGCAATAGATTTAATAAGATTTGGCTTTGTGGGAACATTCAGGTTTTTAAGCAGTACTGTGCATTGCTGATTTGTACCCATGGGGAATAAAAAAAAAGGACTCAGAAGCACATAGAGTAACAAGAGTCACTTCAAATTAAAGAGAACTATTGATAAACTGTATTAGGAAATGAAACGATTTTACTGGATGCTGTCAGACATAATGAGTCTTTTGTAAACTGTTGAAAATGTGTTATAACCAACCCATTTTCTGAGAAATAATTTTTAATATAATTAATAATATATACTGTAATAGCCCGCCCTTTATTTATGCTCTTCTCTTAACAGACCGGATAAAACACAGGTCCTGTGACTGTCATGTCAAAATGATAAATAATGAATTCCATCATTAGCGGGTATTAATATCCATCAACCTGGATCTGCTGGCTCAGCTGTGATTATTAGCAGGGTAACATGTCTTCATGCCGCTGTCTCGTGACTGTATATTCTCACGCCAAGGTTGCCAGCAGGGGTTTTGAGGAAAAATACCACTCAACATACTGAAGAATCCCTCTCAGAAAAATGCACTTAAGCACTCAGACATTGAAAAAACCCCCCACTTTTTTTCTTAAAAAAATAAAAAAATAAAAAAATAAAAGTCTACAATTGTAATCATTCACACAATAAAAGACAGCTTGTCACATCAATCTAGCGAACAGTTTGCAAGCCATCACTTTCCAGCGCTTTGATTGCTTTGTATCCCGAACACAACTCCATCAACATATTCAGCAAAGGAGACCCTGAAAGCAATGCAATTTCAATATGGATGAGTGTCTGCATGGACACTTCAGATTTCGATCAACCTCATCAATCACAAAACAAGCGTCAGGCCGTAAAAATGAGCCCAGAGACTGCCGCAAGGTCTCCCTGAGTGTTCGAGTCACAATCCATTAATCTGTGCGGGGTGGAGCTACTACATACTACTAATCACTGGATTTCATAAAGGAATCGAATAACTTCTCTAGGCAAAAAGGATAGTGGCGTTCATTACTGGAGGCGCCGTTAGCCATCGGTGCGGCCTGCACGACTCTGCACACACGTATGACTGGGTCTCCTCCGCCGCTGCCCTGCGAGCGTGCAGCTTGTAGCAGTGGTACGAAAGGAAGAGAAACATGAGCTGCCTTCACTCTCCCGAGCTGGCAGCAGGGGGCGTATATTACATTACATTACATTACATTAATGCCATTTGGCAGACGCTCTTATCCAGAGCGACGTACAGTTGAGGAGACAATCCTCCCCTGGAGCAATGCAGGGTTAAGGGCCTTGCTCAAGGGCCCAACGGCTGTGCGGATCTTATTGTGGCTACACCGGGGATCGAACCACTGACCTTGCGGTTCCCAGTCATGCACCTTAAGCACTACGCTACAGCGTAATGATTGTTAATCATAGCCCCACCTGTTTAAGAACACATATAAACCGCATGAGGATCATGTTCTCTAGCACAAACAGAAATTCTGATTTACACACAGGATGTTTGCTCGATACTAAATTTACATATGAAAATGAATGCCAAGCAAAACAACTCCAAAACTATGATGGTATGCATCTATCTGGATTCCTTATTTCAGTAAAAGGTCAGTTGTCCAGAGGCAATATTATTTTGCACACAGATAAGCACACACAGTGCTAGAATTCGTCAGCTGTGTAGGTTTGAGGACATGATGCTTACAGCACGTGAATCCAAGCAATCAACCTTCACTGCTTGAGGCCCGACTGTGATTGGTCCGTTGCCTCTAAGCCAGTGAGTGTCGTCTTGTATCTATGGCTCTAGGTATTCTCTCCAACATCTGACCCATCTCCCAACCATGCAATGGCGAATCTAGGATGAATCTTAATCTGCTAGGATTAAAAAATAATCATTCTTCAACAAGCTGGTGTTCTTCTCTTCAAAGTCCCCACATTCAGCAGTGAGGGATGTGTGTCATAGCAAAGGGGGCAGAGCACTACAGACAATAAACAACATTTAACCAGGTAATATACAACCAAAGCATACCTCCGTTTTTCAACAACAAAATCACCTTTTATTTGTTTGCTTTCATAAAGGCAAAAGAGCAGACTGCGTTTGGCTGATCCCAGGACCCAGAACATCTGCCAGTCATTCGGTACGGCAGTGAATGCAGATAACACTCAGGGGGCCCCTGTGATATAAACTACTGTACGCTTCTGTTCAGGTGGGATGGCCATTTCTCTTTTTATCTTTCAATTTCACAACTAAATCACCAACAGCTAAAAGCAGAAGGGGAGAGTTTATGGGAAATCATAATGTGCGTGCTCCTTTCTCAAATTTTCAGTCTAATTTTACCGCTTCAGTGGTTGTTCCCTCTTAATAAGATTTGTCGTTGAACTGCCCTTCTGTCCCTCTTCCTTCAGGCAGAAGAATGCTGCAAAAAGGCTTTATCCTCACTGACGAACACAACTGTGGTCCCCGGGGCCAGTCAGAAACAGGGCTGGGACGCAGATATGACTGTTAACATCACCATGCGGAAGCAGGTAGGCACAAAAACCACCGGCACAGTACTGGCAGGGGTCCCCTCAAATAAATCACATTAAAATAATAATATTACCCCATCCCCATGGAACATACCCGCTCTTATTTCTATATGAATGTAAATGTCAAACGGGAATATAGACTAAAATATACAGCACATGTGTGTGCGTTCATCTGTGTTTGTCTGTCTGTCTGTGCATGCCTCTGTGTGTGGGTGCGTCTTTGTGTGTGTGGAAAGTAAGCAAACAATGTATATGTAACAGTTATGCAAGTAAGTTTACAGAGGTGGAGGCAAAACTACTCATTGTGTTCAGACACAATGTTAATCCATATCCTGAGGAGAGGAAAAAAAATCTATAAGTGCATACATATATACTCTGGGTCTGTAGGCTCAGGATCAATGACAATCTATCTTCTATTGGCAAACCAGCAAATTATGCCCCGGCATGATGGCCTCCAGGGATGGGCCTCAATGCCATGGTCAGGATTCAACACCAGACTTCCGGGCACTTCACCATACACAAGTTCCTTTTCAACGAGAGCCAGCCGGCAAATTCCCGACAAGCATTTCTGTGGCATTTATTTCAAAGTACCAAAAAGAGAACCGCAGATTCTCTTCCTGCTGATAATGCGAGCCGGGTCAGATAAGTCCAACAACGCTTTGTGGATCGACTCCAAAAGGTTTACAGTATATCACCGCTGACGGTCTTGCAGCCGGACAAAATCCTGAATGGTTAGGGAACCGCATTTATCCCTTCGCTTATTTCTTTAACGCACAAATTGATAATGGTAGGTTTGCCATCGGTTAATGGGAGTGCTCTGGAGACCCGATATTTTGTTGACTGGAAGATTTGAAGAGCTGGCTTTGCTGATCCCTCTTCCAGTTGACCTCAGCCTGAGCGGAGACGCAGAAGTAATATCCACCTTCCCACAAAGACGGCAGACATCATTTTCTCTCTCCGCCACAGAGCGAAGAAAGCCAAAACCAAGTGGAGGACCCGGACCCGGGCCCCCGGGCTGACTGAAAGGATCCATCTGACCTGCTGCGAGGCCGGGTCAGCGCCGGCTGCTTCCAGGAATCGGCTGAACCCCACGCTTGAAAGAGACCCTCCACTCTTCCCTCACCCTGCACACACTCCGCACACACGCTGCTTTTACCTGTTCAGCACAGCCCGCCTCTCCTTCCTCTTCAACCTTGATTCGCCGGATGACAGTCTTTCGCTTCTCACTCGATGTCATCTACAGGCCAACTGTTACCCGGGTCCCTGGCGCTTTTCAAAAGGGGCGAACAACCCTGTTTTCTTCCCCGAATTGAATACAGCCAGACACACGTCCCATCCACTTGCCGTAATGAAGCATTGTGTGGAACCGCACTCTAGCCATGATGTTCAGAGTATCCGCTGAGTGCTTTCCACAGTTACTGTGTCGACGCTTTGATCCCGCGTTTAAGCTCCCTCTTCGCTCGGAAAGAGGGGCCGGTTGGCTTGGAGAAAGGGCCGTGATGTTGTCTCGGCTGCTATTTAGGCGTCTTTACAAATGCCAGGTCTGTTGTGTTCCACCTCATTCCTCCCCCACCCCCGCCCCATGACCTAATAAAGGGCAGGTACGGCTGTTCTCCGAGAATGTCAGCGTGTCCGTAAAATGACCATCTCGGCTTTGAAACTAATTGGGAGTTAGCCTGGAGATATTCAGAGCTAACGTCGAGAGCTGTAAAAGGCTGATCAATAGGCAGTATGTTCAATCGATCGCTCACATGAGGTTAATTTCGTCACTGAGTACAACCAAGGTGTCCTTGAATGTAATTATGGATGCCTAAAGTGGTAAGAACTGTCAGATTCCCATCAAAGCAGGGGAGGGGAAAAAAAAAACACACAAAAAAAACAAAAAACAAACACATTTTCCACAAATATCCAGATATGCATACTTCACACACTGCTGCTGAAACTGCAGAATCCTGTGCTTAAAAAAGCGATAATTACCGTGATTCTGAGGTGTACCGTGCTGACTAAGTTTCAAGCTCACACCTCAACTACAGCACCCCATTGCATAAGAGAAGAAAAGAGTCAAAGAGTGGCCATCTAAAACAGGAAGAATACATTTAAACAGGATGAAGAGTCAAAAGACAAAATCACAGAAAGACTGCAAGTCATGCAGTATTGGTAGATGACCAATTGGGTGTTGTGCAGCAGAAGAACAGAGGAAGTGGAGTGTGAGAATCCTTCCTGTTTGAGTCAAGGGGGAAAAGTCACCACTTTCACATTCACCAGAACAAAGGGACAACTGAAGCCATTTTTCACAAAACAAGACAATTTTGAATCTGGATTCCACATCTTGACACCTTCAGCTGTTTGCATGCCATATAAATATTATTGTCATAATATCAACAGACAGAGAGCATGGCAGCTTTAGCTGGGCGAGCTAGCCATCGCTCTTTTTTCTTTTCATATTCCTTGGACTATCCTGAACTTGTTGATCTCCCTCCAGCAGCCACTCGACACTTTATGTGACGCCTATACTCGCTATTTTCCCACCTGCAGGCGCACTGCCCATGTCGCTTGAGG
Organism: Conger conger; assembly: GCF_963514075.1. NCBI lineage: Eukaryota > Metazoa > Chordata > Actinopteri > Anguilliformes > Congridae > Conger > Conger conger. The sequence goes on along the minus strand of NC_083766.1, from coordinate 34,313,062 downwards.
AGAACAGGGTCAGCGTAATCTCGGTTTCAGCATCCGTGGGGCACCTGGTCTGACCGCTACAGAGCGGTGAGACGGACCTGTTCACCCCTATCTTTCCCCGGCGAGGCTGAGCCAACTGTTGCCCCGCCGACGCGGACCTCCGGCAACCAGCCATAGTGCGACCAGGACACACCCAGCGGCGTCAGGGGGGCACTGGCTGTCGTTCCCGAACTATAGCATTTGGTGAACAACGTCAGCAGTACGATGCTCTCCTATGATATTATCCATAAAGAGGAGTATCAGAGCCGTCTACCCTTCCATTACTCCTCTCTTCCCAGCCAGGGTAAGGGGCCCTTCCCATCGCATCGCCCGATATTTCCCCTACAGATCAGGGTGATCTGAAACCCTGTCACAGGGCCCAACAGCACTCCCTCTGCCCCCTTCCCAATAAACACCACCATGTCTCTGGAGTGCACACTCCCCTCCCTCCACCTCCCAGGGACTCATGTTGCCTTGGCAGCAGCCTGCAACACATCTCAGCAGGTGTCCAAACGAGCAGAGTGCGTACTTCAAATTAACTACAATGATGACACTCTTCCGATCTGCTACACTGACTCAAAGCGGGAAAAAAGAAAACACTTCATCAGCGTTTCATCAGAACATCACAGCACATTGCTTTAGAAATCCATTACAAAAACACATTTAGAACATTAGACACATGAAACATCTGGGACACGCATATACACTTGATTTACTCGCTCAATCTCACATTAGATTTTTGTGAACTTGTACCCACAGTGGCCTTGATTCGAGCGACCGACTACGTTCCCCCCCAAACCTCAATACCAGCACATACAGCAGTGTATCGGCTGAACAGGACACAGTGCTGGAGCTACTAGTGTTGGAGCTGCTGACAGACTCTGAAGCACGGGCAGAGCAACAGTTCCGGCGCGGGGAGGGACGCAGACGCACGCGGGCGCCCGGAGCAGCTGGGAGACGGGCTGGGGCGGGGAGGAACACGCGCTGCACAGGCGCACGCTGACGCTCAGCGGGGAGAACAAGGCACCGGATGACAGGGTGATTAGAGGACAGATCGCAGTAATAACAGAGGGGAAAACGGAGCGAAAGAGACAAACGCTACTTTAAGCCCCCTGCGTGAGCAGTGAGGTCACAGGGGGAGAGCTCGACTGCGTACAGCATTTATCCTCCCCCGGCGAGGGGAGCGGAAAATCAATACGTCCGACCGGCACTAACAACATTAAACTGCACTCTCCACACAACCGTCGCCGGAGCGAAAACACGCACCTGACGACATTCCTCACGACTTTACACACACGAGCGCACAAGCAACTTATCCTCCGCCTTATATCCAGCACCGAAAAAAGAGATTCAACAAGGAATGGCTCAACAGTTTGTGCTAATATAAGCACTGCTCATATTCTAGATACAATAACTCTTTCTGTAGAAAGTGAGCATGAAAAAACCCTTATAAAAACCCATTCGCTTCAGTTTCACACCCATCAAATGAAGCATACTTTCTCATGCACGTACAGACAATGTATTGAAATAACAGTTCAGCAAAAGTACTCCGGACCACAGCGCACACCTACCTTCTGCATCTTAGCTTTCCTAGCGTTGAGCACCAGCCTTCTCCCCAGCTTCTTGGCATACCAGATAGAGGCGAACATAGCAGCAGGGTGGAGGAAGGCTCTTGGTTCAGAACAGGACGTGTAAAAGCTCTAAGGATGCATCAGTTCTGCTCGGAGCTGGCAGGGAGGCGTCTCCGTGTATTCCACAGGAGAGAGAGTCCGTTTGGGAGGGGTGGGGGGGGGAGCCAGGAGCAGGATGTGGGAGCAGGACCGGAGAAATGAGTGCACCTGTATCTCAGCGCTGTGGAGTCCGGTCTCTTTCCCTCCCTCCCTCTCTCTCCTTTTCTCTCTCTCGCTCTCTCTCTCAATCCCTCCCTCCCTGCCTACCCCCTCCTCTCGCTCTCTATGACACACTCTCTCTATCCCCTCTCCCTCTTCTCCTGGTCTGTGATTCTCTCTCTCTTTCTGTCTCCTTCTCTTCCTCTCTCTCTCTCACTCCCTCACTCTCCTCCAAACAGTTCCCATCTGTAGGTCTGTTTGCATATGGCGCATGCTTTCATATCCCGCTCTGATCCAGCCCAGGGCACCACAGCGCGGTTGCTGCTGATGAGCGGGGCGATCGACAGCCCTGTGCCCCACTCGGGCCCCCGCCGCTCGTCCGGAGCCCATAAAACTGAAAGGGCCATGCCCCTCAAGGCGCTAACCAAACGTTCATCTCCCTCTCAGGGGCATGACCTGCCAACACACTGGACTCCACGGACGACTAGTCTGCTGGTGGCGGTCTTTTTTTGGGGGGTGCTTTTTAACTGTGACTTTGCTGCCAGCAACCCAAACCAACCTTCTGGCCAGCTATGGGCCAGTGCAGTCAGAAAACCAAGGCCTCTCTCTGGGCAGCCGAGGTCTGGAAACAGGGTTGGTTCCAAAGCGACCGGAAACGCTGTGGTCTCATCCTGCAGGATCGAACCATGCCAGGGCATTCAACCCATCACTCCCACAACCGCCATTACACAAACAACCCAAACACAGGCAGTATCTACACCATGATAACAACACTAATAATGAGGGCACTACTTTCCCGCATCTACATATAACTGATATAAACGGTTTTAAAACCATAATTCCACATTGTCCACTGGCCCTGTTATCTCTGCTCATGGCATCTCATATCATTGTTACGCCGATGACACCCAACTCTTTCTCTCCTTTCCCCCATCAGATACACAGGTCTCTACCCGTATTACATTACATTACGTGGCATTTAGCAGACGCTCTTATCCAGAGCGACGTACAACAAAGTGCAAATCAAACACAAGAACAAGTGCAAAAGTGGACCTGAGAGGACAGTACTGTTCCGAGTCCTAGTGTAAACATACAGAAATTCAGAACCCTTGAAGAGTACAATCAACTTTCAAACTAGCATACCACAGTTGGCAGCTAGAATACAACAATAATATCTCCGCCTGCCTGAGAGACATCCAGAGCTGGATGGGCAACCACCATCTAAAGCTCAACCCAGGTAAGACGGAGGTAACCTTCATCCCTGCTCTAACCTCTCCCTTCTCTGATTTTTCCATCTCACTAGGGGATACCACAGTGACCTCATCCCCTAGTGCAAGAAACCTTGGAGTGGTGATGGACAACAGGCTGTCCTTCTCCGAAAACATCGCTACGGTGACCCGGGCGTGCAGGTTCTTCCTGTCCAATCACTCATCAAGACCTATACACCAGCAAGCCCCCTCCGTTCTGCCACTTCGTGCCGTCTGGCGCCTCCCCCTCGCCACACCTGCACTTCACGCTCATGACTGCTGTCTGTCCTGGTCCCACGGTGGTGGAATGACCTCCCGGTGGATGTCAGAACGGCAGAGTCTCTGACCTCTTTCAAGCGCAGACTGAAGACTCATATCTTCAGGCTACACCTTTCCCTCCCTAACTCACCACCATGATTAGCCTTATATATGTCATAGACTGTCATGGCACTTGTATAGTTGTATAGATATTGTTGTTTTTTGTATTAGTTATTGTATTGTTGTACTCAGGGTATTCTAGCTGCCAACTGTGGTATGCTAGTTTGGAAGTTGATGTATTCTTCAAGGGTTCCGATTATATCTGTATGGCTACACTAGGACTCAGAACTGTACTGTCCTCTCAGGTCCTCTTCGCACTTGTACTTGTGTTTGACCTGCACTTCGTTGTACGTCGCTCTGGATAAGAGCATCTGCTAAATGCCTTGTAATGTAATGTAATGTGACTTACACCAAGGAAATTAACTCTATAAAACAATCCATGGTGAAACTTAACCATTTATCATACAGTACTCCTCAGAATACTGATTGTGTTCCATTTTTGCCACTTGACTAACTTTTCTTGCTCCCATTAAAGCGATTAAAAAAATGGAGACAAAAAGTTTTTTTTAGTTTTTTTTTAAGGAATACTTTCGTAATAGGAAACTTGACAATTTGCTGACAGTGTGACTGTTCCTGTGAGGATTGTTCAACACATGAAACAGTAATATTAAACATATATTATATAATAAACACACTCAGTGAGCACGTAGACCTTTACACCAGCTTGTTAATGCAAATATTTCTGTGTGTATATTATACATTATGAGAAGCAGAGTGGGGCAGGACAGAGGTGTCGTTCCTCCTGTGGCCCACAGGGCGTTTGATTAACACACCTCCTGCGCCTTCATTAACACCCCGACCATTGCCTTAGCAAATACGAGAACCTGCTGCCGAGAGGCGTGTTATTGACAAGCCTTTAAATAACGCAGGTTAGTTTGCACCTCTGAAACAGTAACGGAACACTCCAGAAAGTCTGGGGACTTTGGAGCACTGCGATCTCGTAGGTACGGATTGAGAGTACATCTTTTTTTAAACGTGACGACTTTGGCTGATGCAGAATGTGACGGTTGAGCGTTCTGCGGAGGGGATTATACGGTTCGCCTCTGTGCGCGTCAGACACGGCGTCGAGTGGGAGCTTCAGGCCTGGTCACAGAAACCTCTTTCCAGTGCTTTACAAGAGTCGACGAGACTCCGTCCCTCCTTCCGAGAGAAAGCGGGGCCCTTTTTCAGCCGGTACCTGCTTATAAAGACGGAGCAAACAAAAGGCTTTTCTGTCCCAGCGGCGGACCTGGACCGTGCCCAAGCTACGGCACTTCATCAGACGAAGAACAGGCCCCCGACGTCAATGCGCCGATGCGTCTGTGCTGTTCCTGTAAGTTACAGCAGCCGCAGCACCAGTCCCCGTGCGGCCGCCTCTGCCTTATTATGTGGGCTGGAGACACCCCACAGCATATGAAGATAGCCATTTAGTCAGAAAGCCTGCCTTTATTTATCCGCCATTTTCAAGGGGACGGCAGACCGAATATCTCGCGGCAAGCAAGATACACGCTAGCGTCAACAGCAGCCATGTGTGAAACTTTAATACCCGACCGCTCCTGAAATTAATATTAAGGGCTTTCTGTATTATCTTGGCTCCACTGGATTTCCCTGTATGTGAGAGAGCCACGTCACATGATACGAGCACACAGTGGAGTGGAGGCATTCTGAGGGAGGGGAAGAGCTCCACAACGCAGCAACCATGGCGCTACAGTAAGAGGTTGGGCCATTTTCGGAGGCTTAAAAGCACCATTTTCAAGCCCTTCCGGATAATGGCTCCCAGTGTGCCAAGCTGTAACTGAATTTAGAATGGAGCAGCCGGCTACCCTACCGATTATGGAAAGCCATTTTAACAGTCCACCTTTACGGATTTCAACAACGTTACTCCTGCCATCTGGGAATAGCTGTCACTACTGTTAGCTACAATTTGGATGTGATATCAACAGTTCACATGCAATTTGCTGATGTTCCACCATTACAGGCTCCAACATGAAAGATTAATGGACTTTGCATGTATGAAGAATACATGCTAAATAAAGACTGTTTCTCTTTCTGGACAGAGGAATGCTCTCGCCATATACAGCAGCATATTCCATTTGAAATCTCTTGACAATAAAATACCTAAAATAAGATATACAGAGATGCACATTATTAGACTTAGGGTCTTGAACTGCACATTATTGTTATTCTTTGGTCAGCTAATTGGAAAAAACATTTCTGTTCATGTTATTGAAGCATTATTATCTTTTAATCTTTTTTATCATTATTATCTTGAAAGCAGATAAAGTTAATCTCAACGTTACACTTCAATCGTGAAACAGATTAACTTTGCATTTGTCTGTTGCCTTTTGGCTTAGGATGTAACCTACATATTTAATGTGCTTAATTTTGCATGACAAGAGAGACCATCAGAAGACAGTTGAGATCATTCAACGTGGGAGCAGAAATGAAATGTCCCCAACCCAAGGTTAGATTAGACAAGATTTATTTGACAATAAGAGATGCATGCAAGACTGTATTCATACAGTCCTTACATACATTTTAAATTGGCAAGGATAAAATACACAATAACACCCAGAGGGTTATTTCTATTGTGATTGAGAGGAAGGGGAAGGGACAAGAGGGGAAGGGTTGCATGTTAACTGAACAAAATCTGCTTTCTGCACTAATTAGCCTGCAAAATTACCCATCTTAGAACAATACATTTATAAAAAGGCTTTCTTAATCACTGTGCAGCCAGTTGCTGGTGCTAAATAATAAACTCTGCTATGCCTATTTGCTTATGGCAGTATTACTGGATATCCAAATTATGTAAAGGCTCCTTCAGCATAACTGGAGAAAAAACAAAAACAGAAATGCATTTCCCTCACTAAAAGCTTTGCATTTGCTCGTAGAGATTTCAACGTAACCCACATATCAAGACAGTTCAGAGTGACAGCATTTAAAAAAAAAAAAAAAGTAAATGGAAAGCTAATTCACAAAATAAAGGGAAACCGGTGTCGGCTAATTAACTTAATTAGCATGCATTTTTGACATAAAACATTCAACTGCATTTCTGGGTATTAGCACTCTGTCTGTTCATTTGTTACCCTTGCATCCACAATTTCTGATTTAAACAATTAGTCATTCACCATAATTGTTATTCTCCACATCAGACATTCTATCCTTCCTGCTCTTCCATCATTACTATCTATGAAGGAAATAGGACCAGTATAATCGGGCTAAATCTGTGTGCACATTCACATAGATTTAGCCATTTATAACATATTTACATTATTATTTCAACTGTGTCCTACTGTTGCCTAGACCAGAATATGTGACTGTACACAGGCTCTATCCAATGTAAAGTCAGAGTTAGTGTCAACTTTGCTGTCCCTGGCAGCCCTGAAGCATTCCAGTCGGCTGAAAATCTGGCACTGGCAAAGCCGGTCTGTTCAGCGCAGATAAGTGCAAATCATAAACAATTTGAAACATTTAACCGTAGACTGTGCGAATTACGACTGAGTCAAAAATGCTAATCTCCCAGAATTGTAAGTACAATATGAACAGGTATTCTGCGACCGAAAGTGAACAATGCACTTGAACTTTAGAAAGAACATCTTCTCCCGCATCCAGGACAAGCGCGACAGCCACTGAATGAGAAACAGACTGCGTGTTTTCATTAAATAGAAATTCTCCACACAAATCTGCACTCAGGAGCTCACAGGAGGAACAGAAAACACACATAATTGCTGTGTTTAACCAGACTGTTTTCATTGCTGATCCAGCCCATGAAAATAACTCTGGCTAAAATAATACAGCCAATTGAAATCTAACGCTAAATTGGAAAAAATTGAATGGAGATGGTGTGCGCATACGAGCTAACATTGTTATGTTCATTGTTGTTTTTTGTTTAATTATGCTCAAGCTTGACCAAGCGGGAAAAAAAAAAAAAATGTGATTCTTTTCCCAGGTACAGCAGTGAATATTAATGTTTGAACAGTCAGCGTAAGCAACATAATGACGCAGCGTTCTCCCCTTCACAACAGAATTACAAAGGCAGCCCGTCTGCCGATCATATGAATACCTATTCATCTCAAAGCAGAAACGGGCCTTGAGCAAATTACATCTTCTGTTGATCAAGCACTGGCATAACATTAATCTACAGCCTGCTGTGCATGTGTAACCTCAAAGAGAGACGGACCTATCCACATTCCCTCAACAACAGAGACGCAAAGGCCCACGCACGCACAAACTGGACACATCTATTATATTACTTGTCATCACCCTCGCCAAGTTAAACTGCTTCCGTTGCCAAAGCCTGCAGAGAACCCGATCGAGAGCTTTTTAAAATTCATGATGGAGACACGTACCGGTGCTCGCAGAATGCTTAAAAACGAGAGGGCCTGGACTTGATTTGACGAATGGCGTAAAATGGTTCCTTGACCATCTGCCACGGGCACCTCGGAGGGTCCCCGGTGGTCAGAGCGAGAGAGCGTCCTCGGAACGGCGCCGTAAACAAGGCACTCCAATCCCCCGGCTCCCCAAGCCCCCCTCCTCCCGCCATCCTTGGCCAGCCCACACGCACTTAAAGGAGCCCGGCATGCGTCAGCATTCACGCCCTCCTGGGCCAGCTCCACACCTAGCTCCCTACGCGGTCCACACCCAGCACCCTACCCTGCCCCGTACCCCCTACGCAGCATTTCTCCTCGTCCAATCCTGCCCGACTCATGGCTCACTCCGTCTCCAAAAAGGTCCCTGTCATCGTCGACCGAAGTGTCCATCAGGGCAGGGGGACTTGTGAAGACCGGCCGCTTGGTGTAACCGGAACATCCGCGCCGGACCGTCCGTGCTGCGCTGGCCCGACGGTGGGAAGCGATTCAACGTGCACGGCGAGGTTAATGGTGTCTGCAACGTCCTCGACGGGGGGATGCGCATGACTACTGAACTACAGGCCGAGGGAGAGGCCTCAGGGCGCTGTCTGGGCCAGTTGTTCCTACCGTCCACCCCCACACCTCCTCCAAGGAGATGCACAAACATAGGGAGGAGGGAAGGAGCTTCTGACAGGTTACACAGGGAGATTAGAGGACGCAGCAGAGACACGCAATAACCAGAGCTTCACGCAACAACCAGAGCTGCACGCAACAACCGTCTTATCTCCACTCCCCCACGCAAAAACCAATCAGGACCTGCGCAATCTGCTCTCACGCTGGAGTCAGGGGAAACCGGTCGTGGCCGCGCTAGCAGGCGAGGGGATCGCGTATCTCCCGCCAGTGGCCGAGCCTTGCCTGTCCAAGCCCTTGGCCTGTTCAGAAAATGCACCAGCACAACCCTTGGTTGTTATTGCTCCCTGGACAATAGCATCACAGAAGCTAACAAAATGAGGGACAGCCCCACAATTGCTGAAATTGCATGGCACAGACCTCGGTTGTTACTGTATACTGCACTTACAGCAAATATACAGCAAATACAGCTCATCTGAAAACAAGTTCTGAGAAAACCGTATGCTTGTCCACGGTTGCGCAGCAACGTGAGGGATTTGAGGTTAGATTTCAGGACTCAAGTTAAAAGTATGGTTATGGTCATAATTATGGGCGGGGGTGAAAGGAGGGGCAGCATTAATGCAATTGTCGGCTAATGGATCAAACCATCTTAGAATGTTCTGACGGTTACAAAATTGGTTACAGAGTACACAGATTTATCAGCAGAATTGAATAAATCAGAACCAAATGGATCTTATGACCACAGAAAGTGTGGTCATAAGGCCTATTCAGGCATGTTGGGAGTTATTCAGGCCTTATGGCATGTTAGGTGTTATTCAGGCCTTATGGCATGTTTGGGTAATCCAGGCCTTATGAAATGCTGCAACATAAAAAATGCACACAGGCCAGCATGGGTTGAAGAACAAAAACCCCCAAAAAACAACAGCTGAGATAAGACATGCTAGTATTTCATCGCCCTCTGAGGAAGACTGCTTTTTCTTCTGACCAACGAGATAATGCAGTAAAATAAGGGCTCTTTAAACAATTTTGTGTTATACTTTGGCACTTGAAAGATTACTTTGTTATTCTGCACTTGGAAGATGAGATAATGGCCATATGATCAATACTGTAGCACTATTAGTAACTTAATGATTGAGCTAGTTCGTTTGTTTTTCATCATAACAAGACAATGACATTGGACAGATCACATTATGTGTAAAGCGCACTAAATGTGAATATCCACACATCTACATCATGATCACATCATTACACAACAGACATCTAGAAAAACACACAATCCTTAAAGTAAGCAGATTCAATAAAAGATGAATGCAGAAAGACTCTGGAAACCTCATTACAAGGGCTACTTTCATTGGAAAAACGTTTCTGCGACAATAGAGAATGGCATAAGCGCTGCCTCTCTCATAGAAAATCAATTTCTGAGCATTGCATATGGTGTAATGGCTTCTCAGAGGGAGTCAACTACCACCTTTCCTATCCATTATTTCCTAACTTTCTGGGGAGGAACAACAATACAAACCAGAAAGCCCTCTGCTGTGTTGCCTTCTGAAGTGGAACGCGAGCGCTGATTTATGCAATCTCTCCCTCCGAGAAGCAATCGGCAGCCAGCTATTTCCTGTCGGAGGCCAGAGCGAGGGTCACCGGTGCTCAACGCAATAATGAAATGGCGGTAGTTCCTAGGCGCTCTCTTAAAAAGTCTGTGCGCCAACACGTGTCGGGGGTGGGTGGGGAGGGGTGCCAGGTCAGGAAGCCCGCTTTCAATGTCGTCCTCCTGCTATGGGGAGAGCTTCCTGACCAACCAGCGCTTGTTCTCCCTAACGAGGGGATGGCGGATTTCCATGCATCCGTTGCCAATTTGCTCCTTCGTGAACGGCCATCGTCCCGGTGAGATGAAGCCAGCCGAGGGAGTGCAATCGCAAGGCAGAATCGGACAAAGAGCACTGCAATATCCGGGGGGGGCTTAAGCGCTTAGCATGCCGGTGTGAAAAATGGCTACAGACAGGGGTCGATCAAATGCTTTGTTTAAACAAATGTCACAGACACAGAAACGGCACTGCAAACGACTTGTAACGCGTGATGAAGGCTGGGGGGACGCGGCACGCGCGTTACCGGCTAATCCCTGGAGGCTACAGAGCACCCTGTTCCTGAGGACAGTCCCTCACCGGCTGCACGGCTCACAGCGGGGCTCCCCGAAAGACAAATCTACAGGGACCAAACACAGCACGGAAAAAAACATTCTGGATTTCTGCTGAAAAAACTTCATTTCCTGGCAGGTAAACAACCGCATTTCGGAAAGGAAGTACCTTGGAAGGAAGGCCAATGAAAACAGAATTTTTTGCCATCTTGGCGGTGATATGCAGTGGATTTTTGACCAATCAAAATGCTGGTTGAAGTGGTCCAATCAGCTGACCAGTACTTGCCCCTAGACAACTGAATTTGTTCACAATTCACAGCTGCGGTTACCTAATAAAATTCATAAAACAACTAATATTCGAGATGAGTGACACAAAAATAGTGCATTCCTCAATCCGCTATGAATGGGGAACACTCGTTACAGGATAAAAGGTATAATTGTTCAATGGTGGAAAAACAATTTTGTCAATCAAACAAGACGAACTGACCAGATGTACTGCCCTCTGGGTACCCATTTCCAGGGCCTATTATTTCACTAGCAACATATTATGCCCTATTACATGATTCATCTCTGTTTGCATCATTAAGCTAGTCCTCCACAGCACTGCTTTACCAACAAATGCATTTATAAATTCACACGAAATAAAGTGTAATGCCAGGAAGCATTAGGAACGCCATTAAAACAAGGTTATGGGGTATACATCAAATTCGATTATTAGAATGATCTGGTTACCAGGCAACCACACTCCGCTCCCTACGCACAAGGCGTTTCAGACGGAGTCTGGCACAATGCCACTTTCCTTGTATGGACACAATCCCTCTCCGAGATGAACAGATTATTGTTTGTTTAATACAGATTAATGCTCTGAAACAAGTCTCTCCAACAGCAGATATTGCCTGAATTATCCCAATGTTTGTCATTCCTCTCCCTCTATGTAGGTGGCAATGTTATCAGCTAACCATATTGCGGTTCTTAGTCACCACAGTGAACTCATATTAATGTCTGCAAAAATTGGACTTGGTGCATCATAAATTACAAGGGACATATTGCATGGAGCTCTCAGTTCTGGCATCTCAGAATCAAGTTCCGTCAACTCAGCATATTATAATCTATTCGCAATGATCTGATAATTTATTTCTATTCCACATAAAAAGCAATTCTCCTGTAGAAGACTGTGTGGTACACTGAGTTCATTCAGAGTTCATGGGTCATAGAAATGCACTAAAATTAATGTTCAAGTCCTCCGGATTACATCCTGTTTTTATCATATACAGTATAAGCTGCCAAACAACTCTGCTTTTGACAAGTATAAATAAAGGTTGGATAAGACGCCTGCTCACGATCAAACCTGCCAGGGAACAGTGCAGACCTTGAACAGTGTTTGTAGAGGAGAGAAGGCTTTGATAGCTTCACAACATCTGAAGGTACGAAATGACAAATCAAATCAGTCTGTGACCGCGAAGGGTGACTATAAAAATCACAGTACTTCTCTTCATAACGAAAAGATTTTTAGGCGGTTGGGGACTACATAGACAATGCACTTTATGGTTAATGGACTCCAGAGGATTGAAGTGAAATGGATGTAAAGATGGGTTTCTGTATAGGTAACTGGTAAATACCTGCATTTGTGTGTATCCAATTAAATCACGATTGCTTTTTCCATATTTGCCTGTCTTGACAGATTTTTCTCTTATAGAAAGCCCCTTTAAATATAACGAGGGGAATCCATTTCAGTTGTTGTTGACCCCTACAACCTACGTACAGAATTAATGTCAACTCCGTCTGATTTTAATAGGATGAACCATGGACCTATTACTTATAGACATAGTTTACACTTCATACGGCCTGAGGCATATGAGACAACAGACAGAACTGTAATTGTGTCAGCCTTTCAGAATAAGACTCACTAGAATATGAAATATAAATGTTTTGACATCACAATTATATTGTCTAAAACATAAAAAGAACATGCGCGCACGACTGCCCTCTTTACTGCATATCTGTAGTTTGGGTCTATATATTATAGTGTGTATTGTAAAACCACTAAGCGTAACCATTTTGTGACCCAAATTCTATTCAGTACTCGTGAGACCACCAACGCATGCAGTGCTGTTAAAGCAAATGTACTCATCGATTCACTGCTGTCATTGCTAATATACAATGGATATGAGCCTCATAGTTTAATGACCTTCTAATCATACCCTTCATGATCAGAATTCATATCCTGCAGAAACCAGAGTATGTGGTAATTCTACTGTCATTTCCTTCAGTGACACATCATGAGCTCAAAAATCCTGATAACTGCCTTTTCATAGCCTTTTTGTTTTAACGCTGTCTACTATTCTTAATCTAAACACAGCAAGAATTTAGACTATGTGAAACAGTTCATTTTCTTTTGCATTCCCACAACAACCATGCTAATTTATAAAGAATGATGAAATATGAGAGCATTTTTAATATATTCCTGAGCAATAAATGTCTAAATAATTATTTGACCATGTTGACCAAATCCTGTCATGAAGGCTTTCTTGAGTAATGGCAAAATGGAATAGCAGCTGATAATGTGATTTATGCAAGTATCATGACTAATTTGCATCTCTGAAAAACAATAAATCTTTCCTCCACACTCCAGGCTCAGTGGATAATATCACTGGCATGAAAAATACTTTTTCCAACTTAAGAAAGCAACTAAGTACATATAATTCCACAGAAATTCATGGACATTTGTAATGGTGAGAAAAAGTACTGTGCTCTATCAACAGCAACAAACAAGGCATTCAAAACCAGTACCTATGAATGAACTAAAAGCCAATATTTAGCCTGCAATTGTATATGAACTAAACTTTTACCAAGAACGTCATTCTCTTTGTATGCAATAATGTGTTAATGAAATAGACAACCAAACTTTCATCAGCCAAGAGGAGACAATCTGGACCTGCAGCAAAGCACACAAAGTAGGCCTCAAGACTGAAGTCAAGGTCACACACTCAAATTCTAATTATTCACTCACATTGATTACTGTTGGTAGCTCTGGTGGTAATTGTGTTGAACTTAATAGCCACTATAAATTAATTACCATAAAATTGTATTAATAATGACACATCCCAGCTGTTTCCATCACAAATAAGCATGTGCAATTTCTAAGCTCAATACTGTTTGACATCATGCCAGAATCAACACTGACTGAATGTACACATATAGTGTAACAAGGTATACAGAGGCATTGAACAGCAGAACTGTACCATACAGTACATGCAGCACTATGGTGCCCTGTACTACATCTGTACTGAAAAGGAACATTATGATTTCATAATCATAATTTTATCACCTTCATAAATTTAAATGCAGCAATTATCTGTAAGGGCTGAGGGGGGGTCCACACCTTGCCCTCCTTCCCAGATCCCACCTGAGCGTGCTAAATTAAGACTGTATGCGTGAGCAGTAAAGAGGGAGTCTTCACATCAGCACAAGTGTTTAGAGTAGCTATACCCCGAGTTACAGAGCCCAGTATGGATTTGAGTTCACCCAGGCACCATTACTGGTCTCATTAACATATGGTCTTGACCATATGGTCTATAACTGTGGCAAGGCTATTTCGTATGAAAAAATGACCCTGCTTTATTTATTTATTTTTTACCTTGAACACACACTCACCTGCAATCATTCCGTCAACTGCTGTACCTTTTATCTCAGACGGTAGAGAAATTGTCTCTCTGGCATTGGGGTGACAACCTCTAATCTCGATGACTTAAAGAAGAAGCAATAAATAAATAGCATCAAAATTCCAACAAAATTCTCCGAACTATAATTATACAATGCAACAATTTCTAAGCAATAGGAACCAGAAATTACAAAAAAGCAGTTTCTCTCAAAAGGAAAGCAAGTGCATTTTGCCAAACGTCTTCTTAGACGACGACTGCTTGGCATCATAGCATCTTTAACCTGTGTAGCATTTTTTAAAGCTCGCTATACATGTCCTAAATTCCCTCTGGATGTGAGCCCTGACAGCAGGCACCAGAGCCCTAAAGCTGGATGCTGTGACAACAGACAGGCACAGCGTCTCTATTAGAGCAGCGCTTACCAACAGTCCTCTCTCTTGTCAATCAATCTGGCAGGTGGAGCTAGACAGGTGTGCAATAAGCTCTCACTGACATTTTTGATTTGCACTAAAGCGAGTGGCTGCGAACGAGAACGACCAGCCAATGAGGACGCGGCAGCCTGAATTACACGGATGTGGGATGTGTCTACTGAATGTAATTTGCCTGTCCAAGTCAACATGTTACTTAGTGCAGCAAAAAAACGAAAAAAAACCCTGCTCTCCCCTTGCCTACTAGAGAGGCCTTGACTGTCATGGGAACGCAGCAACGACATGACAGCCTTCATGAGCTCAGAATAGAGAGGGGAGGGGAGCCTTGAGCTGCGTCTTAAGCTGCCACATGTACGGAATACCCAAAATCATTTCTAAATGAATGAGCGTTGGCATGACACCTGAGAACCCTCAACATATGCCTTCTAACAAATTAATGAGTTCTTTTCTATTAAAAGCCCCTTGAGGCAAATTCATTAAGCTTTTGCTTGAAGGCCCAGGATCTACGATTTTAGTTGCAACAGACCTAAGCAATGCAAAGGGGAAGAAATCAATTAGTAAGTCAATGTCAAAAATTAAAAGCCTATTTTCAGCTATAAATAGCAGTAGCACTCAAACAGTGCCTCAGCTCTGTTTGAGGGAATTACATCAGTATTGTAGGTATCGAAGCACAAGCTCAGGTTGCTTCTGAAGCGTGATTAAAATGAATCGTATTAGAACTGCCACACATAATATTACTTTGTAGAGCTGCAAGAGACTAGAGATCATTTCTTCAGTACAAGAGAACACTGCTCCTACATCACATTCACATTCTCGAAGAGCACCTTAAATTCATCTCCAGGAGAAATCAAGACCTATAAATCCACTAACTGCCTTTAGGCTGACTGATATTTGCTGAACTACAGCCTTGTATTTCCACAGTAAATGACCACCCTTGCTCCCTCCACTACATTCCTCAGTCAACCCTTATCCACACAGAGACAAGAGGAGTCAGAGGAGGACCATTAGCTGCACAGTTAGCACTTTGCACTGAGAGAAAATAAAAACTCAGAGGTAATGTTCTCTGGGGAGAGTTTGGATGGAAGCACAGGCACATCTCCATACACTCGACTCTTCCCCAGAGGGACCGGCTCGTAATTAAGACCGTTCCTCACACATAAACCCGATTCCTCTGATAAATACCCCTCACCGTCTCTGTCCGAGCTTATAAAAGCAACAAATATCACTTAAGCAGCTCCGTGCGGCTGACTGATATGGGGGTAATTGTGTCCACGCAGCGACAGACATTTTCAGGGGGAGATATAATCAGGGGCACGGGACGACAGATCGATGACCTGACGAGGCAGATGAATCACGCTCCGTTTGCGCCTTTCCCTCGTACTGACGTCCGACACTCCTCACCACGTCTAAGGCGAATAGAGCTCTCACTGGCTACTCAGTTCCAACGTTGTATTAAAGCTATTTTTCATTTTAAGACCCAAGGCCAAGTAACAAATAGGAATATAGTAATTCACAGGCACCGGCCAGTGTGTTATTCACGTATAATGGAATGAAACTCTCGCCATCCTTCTTTCACTCAGCATAAAAGATTTCCTTCGCCGGTCAAAGCCCGACGAAAGCTGGAAATTACGTTCGGAGTAAAAGTCGATACTTATTCAATCAGAGAGAGAGGGGGGGAGAGTGAGAGAGAGAGAGAGAGAGAGAGAGAGGGGGAGAGCAAGAGAGAGAAAAAGAGAGCGTGCAGAAGAGAGGAGGCCAGGAGAGGAGGGAGGTGGAAGTTTGAGGACAAGTGGGGCCCAATTGAAAAGGATCTCAGACACGTGGCAATGGGCACATTTTTTTGTTGGGGAGTGACCTTCCAGAAAGAGCAGGCAAGTGAGGGACCCCCGTTCATCACCCTGCTGCCTCCGACGCTCTGATTGGACGACTTAAGCACAGCCACACTTTATGCTCCATGAGCTGACTTCTGTGTGGTCTGTCTGAAAAGTACCACTGAGACTTTACAAGAGAAGGCATTTCAAAGGTCAAACTCTCTCCCGAAACGACACAATAACAGCACTACAGCTTCTGCCACAACCTACGCTCTCAGAAAATAAAGAAATACCTCAATGTTGTGCAATTTTCTACGCCATATTGGAGACGTCAATTCTCCTTTGATGAATCAATACAGTGGCCTTCGGTGCAACACAGCTTAAAGAATGCATGTCAGGGCCGCCTGAGACCATACCATACTCTTCGTCCTGCATCATACCTCAAGCTCCACAGTTATCAACCACCTTTTCTCAGGAAAAAAAATAAAAGTATAAAACAGAACAAAACTCAAGCTACATCACACTCAGCCAACAGAGGAATTCTATTAACATAGCTGCTCTGCGCCGAGTAACTTATCCTCCAGATCACTGGAGCGACAGAGCCATTAGCAAATTACCAATTATTGCATTTCCATTTTTCAGTAAAATGGAAAAAAAATTCTGTTACTTGGAAAAAAACTGTGCCTTTCCAGATGAAATACCACTAATTAAAGGCATAAATAATAGATAATGCAGAATTTAATCCAAGTTTAATGTAGAACTTAAGCAAAGAATTTCAAAACCCGGGCCAAAGATGCATTGCACACAGTTCTCCATTGATCTCCAATACAGCAGTGCATCAATGCAGTTAAACAGATCTCCAAACATTACCGGTTCCCATGAGAACACTGGAAAAACATTGTCAAAATAAAAGTCCCACTTGCCAGGTAGCTTGCTGCAGTCAGACCCGGGTATGTTAGATCAAAACGGGTAACCAGCGCAGGCTGCAGGTGAGAGATAAGAGACAGAATCACTAGCAGGTTCACCTGGATGATGGTGCACAAGATGGTGAAAATAATCAATTTTAAGAAGGAACATTTGAATGAGGTCCCAGTCACACTGCATGCGCCATGGAGGCTGGGTGGGGGCAGGAGAGGTGGATGAAGGTGGGGGAGGGGTGTGAGGGGAAGAGTCTGGACTTCCTCCATAGCGAGGATGAGGAAGAGCCTCTAAGAACCGCCCAGCGTACAGCAGAAGGACCAACAAGCGATGCCGCACCCCTGGAAGATGACAGAGAGCTGTACCAATACTGTATCCCTGCGAGAACATTGCTAGCTAGAGCTCAGATGTCACAGTAACTACTGTAGAAGGAAGCCCCAGAAGCTTCCATCCTGTTCAATGCAGGTAGCGAGAGCTGGGAATTGGACGTTAACCGTTACCATTAGCAGCACAAGGAGAGGAGCTCCCACGTGACACTGTGGAGAGGGGGCACAGAGCAAAACAGAGTTAGGGCTTTTTAGCACTTCCTTTGCCCTTCGCCAATCTGGGTCGCTAACAGAACACACGCGCTGCATCCAAAGTATTTTCACAACCTTTCTCTGCAACACCCAAGCAGTATCACCTGACTTTGGCATCCAGATACCGACGGTAAGCAGAACTACAGCACTGGCAGCACAATGACCTTGAAGCACTATTTCAGTAGTCATGTCTCAGTTTATTGAGAACTTGTCACCAGTAGAGGAGGGAAAAAAGGGATGCTTTTCCTGTGCTCGGGAGTCCAGCTGTCCAAGAACACTCACTGCTTTTATGGTGTTAGGAAGGGAGCTTATGCAGATATAATTCCTTCAGTAACATACATTGTCTGTGTATAGCCATAACAAGTAAGAAAGCTATTTGTTTAAATCCACGGACATGTTGCCTGAACCGAAGGTCATTCTCAGCAACAACTGCTGTGCGTAGAGGCAACTCGACAGCTTGCGATGGGCTTTATTTCTGATACCAAAAAGAACCTGAAGATAAAATGCAGACTACAATGTTGCCTGCAAACAAATGGCAGGCATTTGTCTTGTGCCTCTGCGCTCAGGGGGGAGGAAGAAAAAAAAAAAAGCTTGAGCTTGTGCTTTTCCGTCATCTCCGTCAAGCCTTTGCAGAGAGAGCGCTGAATTTGTCAAAGTGACTATTCTCACCCTTCCGGAACAGTCCGCAACAGCGCTGTCAAGATTGTGACGTGAGGGAAAGACTGTCACTTAACTGCTATCTAACCCTCAGCTATGCGAGTGTGAGTGTGCCGTGCCTCTCTTTCCCCTTTACACGTGTAACCGAGCCAAATGGGCTTCAAGAAGGCAATGATACGGACGCACGCCCCCCCTTATTCGACAGGAAGGCAACAACACCTGAAGTCTGCAGGTGTGGATCAGCGTGGCAGTCGCAGTTGTTTTGCAATGCAAATCCCAAGTGCTGAATGTTTAGCCACCGTCTGTTTTCACCAACAGGGGACCTACTTTAAGTCCTACCATACTGTACGCAGCCAGCTTGTGTTAGCCCACCCACTGACAGGGGAATTTAAAAACTACTTCTATTTTTTAGTCACTGTAAACAATAAGACACTGTAAGACACTGACAAACAAATTCCGACGCTATCCCAATGTAGACAACTTTCCAACTGTGGGATGTTTGTCTCATACCTCGTTAGAATCATCCCGTCTAAACTTTGACAGTTTCCACTACCCAAACTCCTGTGGTTTACAACAGCTTGCTTGCTATTTGCTGTGGTGCTAAAAATTTCACCAACTAATTACACAGCTGAGTAGCTATAGTTGAATAAAATGAATTAGATTATTCATTGAAGTGCTTGTCAGCTAACTGGGCACATAATAATAATTAAGATAATCTCTGAACAATAAATGCCACTTTTTGGAAGTTTGACCATGTTTAAATTATCGTTTCTCTAATCCACATGCTGGAAACAAGAGCCAACGACAGTAGCCGTTTTTTCAAATATCCTGTGTAATAATTAGATACCTTTTTACTGTAAAACTTTGTCATATTGCTTTGCTTTAAACAACATAATTAATTTAGTGAACAACAGTCTAACAATGCTAGAAAAATAATCTCACATAAAGCTGCACAACACATGCATAAACACTTTCACACAAAGCTGTTTATGCATGTAGTTATCACATACTACAGATTTCACATGGTATTAGCACCATTTCTACAGCATCCAACATCCAATTATACAGCATCCAGTTGCTGCCGACCCTATTTGTTATCCCAGAGCACCAAATGAAGACTGTTGTTTAATTTCAGCCCTATAGTACTCGTAATATATCAGGCCTGGTACTACAGCAGTTCAATGTCCGTAGTAGTACTATATCAGACCTGGGCGTTATACCTGAAATAAACAGATATATAGGCAAAGAGAACCTTCCTGGTTTCGTGCTCGGAAGATCCAGCAAGACACAACAATCTCATTCTCAAAATGAACTTACAACAAACTCATGCAAAATAAAAACTATAAATAAATACAATATATAAACGGACTAAGACCTTTTGGAGCTTAAAGATGACTAAAATATGGTTTTTTTTTGCCATGATTCTGAATCACACAAGTATTATTATGAAGCTACTCAGAGAGCATGCAGTAGGAACAGAAATGTGTGGTGTATTCATATACAGATAAACACTCAGTCTGATAGTATGCAGTTTGAACTAACGCCACAATTAATTTAACCTGAGGATCAGGCTCCACCTAGTGGTGATCAGCTGCATCACCTCAGAGCTGGGAAACTGCAATCCAATCGGAGGTACAAAACCAGGGCCCTGTCCGAAACGGCTTACTTGCTTACTGTTCCATGGGTATATTGAGTACATTATTAGTTATTAGTAGATTATAACGTTGTTAAGTAGGGAAAAAGTTTCCCTCAATGTAGGATGATTGTTCACGTATTTCCAGCGTTTCGCTGAGTGTGGGCGTGGCCCAAACTACCGTGTCCTGGAAATATGTTGTGTCGACTAAACATACTGCAGACTCTCCCATTCTATTTTCCATCAGTACAGCTGAATGGCGTAAGACGCCCGCCCTTGTAATAAAATGCCCCCGCCGCTTCCTCGATGATCTATTCGACTGTGACTGGACCTAAAAAGATGGCTCTGCCTCTTTCTCTCTGTGGGACCTCCTAAAAAGTATGGTTTACTTACTCGAAAGTCTACTTGTGAATACACTCACGAAAATATGTATATTACTGTACACTATACAGAGAGAAAATTTCTCCAACTTAACTCCCTCATGCACAAACTCATGGTCTGCATTTGGGAACACACAGTACTACAGTGTACTAATATAAGTAAGCAGTACGTTTAGTAGACAGTAAATATTTTGAGGACCCGGTAGTTAGGAAGCTGTTTTTAGAAGACTGCCCAGGTCTTCAAGCACCCTTAAACATTAACTGTACATCCAAAAACGGCAGGACAAAACACTGATTTGACAGGAAAACATGCGGTCTGAAGTGACAAACTCCGAAAGCAAGCAAGCAAGCAAGCAAGCAAGCGAGCAGAATCATGTTACCAGGTTGTGCGTGTTTATTTTATTTGAAAGATCACAGAAATCAGAACTTCAGGTGCACCATATGCCATCTTTGAACAACTATTTACTGGCTGCATTTACTGCCGAAGTGTGTAGACTGTATATACGTATGTAGTACCTAAGACTGAGCTTATGGGAGAGGGTACAAGACCCATATTCAGGACAGTCATGACCCACACGTTCACTGCAAAAATATGCTAGACATCCCAAATTCTGTCTTTGTGGTGTTATCACAAAACCAGTCTGAGACCAGGTTGTGTATCAATAGAACAGCAGAAGTATCAGATATACCTTAGCAATATTAATAACTATCAAATACAATTTCATAAATGTCTGAAAAGGTGTTTATTTTTGTAGATACTGTTTTTAATTATTAATTACTTACTCATCTATGAACATTTTCCATCAAATTTGGAATGCCAAATCATACTCGCAGTCGATTGGGAAGAGCACGTCAAGCCAGCCTACAAATCGAGCTTGCACAGCTATGAGCTGGCCTGGGGCACTACAAGCCAATAGCCTATTTGACAAGAAAAAACATCTGTTTTTAACGAATACCTAGACAATTCACACACCATAACAGTTACTTCTGTCTACAGTAAAACCTTTTTTTGTTGCTGGCTTCCTTTAAACTTTAAATGTACAATACGGTCTTATTTGTGTGCTTAAATTAATACACGATTGACATGAATAAATACTGGAAAATGTAAAATGCTCTGGGTGAAATATCTGTGTATCAAGCTCAGTAGAGACAGCCAGAATGATTTAGTTGAGGTTTTGTCTGATTTGACAGCTGCCCAAGGAGTCTGATAATTCCAGAATTAGAGGCTAATGCTATAGCATCACCATAGCAACCGATGCCGTAAGGTCACTCCAATCCCATTGAGTTTGGAACCCAGTCTGGTTCGGCAAGATGCAGGAGCAGGAGACCCCTCCAAAGGTCACACTAAAAGCTGGGCTCAGTCAGAGGCTCAGCTAGCCCAACTCATCTGCCTGAAGGGTCACCTACAGCCATACCCTCACCTGGCCTACACAGCCTACAGCCTAAACCCCAGTCCTGGAGACCTACAGGGTCTAATTTCATTGTTACTTTGCACTTAATCAAATAGAGCAGTCGATTGCACAGTTAATTCACCTCACCTGGTTATCTGGGTCTCAACAGGGTGGTGATTTTAAGGTGAAACCAAAAACCAGCAGACACAGTAGCTTTCCAGAACCAGGGTTGGAGACCACCAGCCTTACAGCTTAGCAGGTTTGCGTCCCTGCGGATACTTTCGAGCGCATGCAGCCTCTTCACGCGCTGGAGGAGAGCGAACGGCCTACCCCGCGGCCGTCCATTCTGAACGGACGACCCCCCAGAGAGGCCTTTCAGAGGCGTTCTCCGCTCCGGTGGAAACGTGCCCCGTTCGTAACGGCAGGCGGAAGCTGTACGCATCTGGCTTAGAGAGGCTTTTACGGAGACTCGGGGTGGAGAAACGATGGCTCAGCGAGGATGAGAGACAGAGGAATGGAGAAACAAGAGACGGAAGACGGATAGAGACACACTTTGCACCAGGGGAGAGGAGGACCCCATGTAACAGTCACACCGTAGCCCGACCCCGCGCACTGACCTTGAGCGGGGAGATGTGTGAGTGGGAGACGTAGCCGTGGACGTTCTCGATCTCCGACAGGTTCTTCTCCGACACGTGCACCAGCTCCGGCGCTCGAACCTCATTGGTCAGACGGGGGAAGCCGTGATCCAGCGGGGGCGAGTCTTCATCCTGGTACCTGTACTGCTCGAGGGGCGGGAGGAAAGGGCAGACGGGCCAATCAGAAAGACTGCTGAATAGACCACACAAATCCCAGGGTGTCACTTTCCCACTTAAGAGTAGAGAGTAGGTTATTAGTCTTCCTAAAGCAGAGCACATGGTCTGCACCACACACCCACTCAGAAATAAGGACATGGTTAGAGTACAGCACATTAAAGTAATTAAAGTGCACACTAAAATCTCTAACCGCAATGTAATCCAACTCTGACACAATCCATATGAGTCTGTTATGGATCTCATGTACTATACTGTATATTTAGTTATATAATGATATATTGTATAATGTCTAATATGAATAACAATCTTCACATGGAACTAGTTCTCATTTTCATTATAAATGACATAGAGATCACTTTGCTCATCACTTTACCATCAGCGACAATGTGACCCGGAGCTTTTTTCAGAGATAGCAATGTAGCAATGACAAATGGGTGATGTTTTTCCATGTCAGAGTGAAACCTGAAAATGATGTTTCATTGATGGCACACATTTTTCTCCTCAGTCTAAACCTTGGCATGCTTTAAATTTTAGAGCTTTCAAAATATTCTGGCTTGATATGTCCACACATAAAATTTGAGTGTTTGTGTGTGCGTGCACGCGAGTCTGTGTGTGTGTGCGCACGCAGGCATGTGTTTGTGTGCGCACATATTTGTGTGTGCGTGCGTGTTTGTCAGAGATAATTGGTGTAGAACATTGGGACACGAGGCTGGTGAAACAGAACGGGAGAGGGGGAGTGAGTGTTACTGCCTGTCGAACAGAACAGTGTGCAGAGATCTGTAGGGATATATTGCCCTCCAGCGACAGATGATGCCAGGAGGAGAGATGACAGTGCAGATTACAACTCCACAACTTTTACATGCCTCCCCGGACCTGTCCGTTATCCCGGGAATATAACATGCAGCGATTACCGCTGTTTTTTATTATCGTGTGCACTGTATGTGTCTGCCTACCTGGTGCTACAGGTACAACATTACCCCTGCGCATGCGTGCGTGCGAGACGCATTAGCGTCGCTGCGAAAGACCCGCTGATTGCACGGCTGGACGCTTATTTTTTAGGTCAACAAAGTCTGTTCAATCCTCTTGAAACAGCCCCAGTGAAGCCTGGACTGTGGATTTAACTTTAATGCTCTTCTGCTCTTCACATCGATCTGATGTAGAGTGCAGCTTACTCACAAAAGCTCACAAATGGAAGACGCCGGATCTAGACAGAATATATGCCAAAAAAGAAGATTATATGACTTCACCCTAGGCTCGTCTCTGAATAGTGGTGAAACGTTTTATATTTTAAGATAGAGGTCTTTCCGCAACTATAACTTTTTCAGATTTTTTTTTTTGCCTTTTTTTCAGAAAAAACTCAATGGAGAAACTAAAGCCCTGGTTCTCCTTTCTCCGAGGTAATTAGTGACTGGCCAGAATGTCTTCAAAACTGACTCCCAGATAAAAGGTGAGAGGAAAACCAGGAATTAGTCATCCAAAACAGTGTGACAGTGCTTCAGATAAGTAATGATATCTAGGCAAGAACTGAAATATCAAAGACCAAATGTTCTGGAGATGGTGCTGACATCATAACCTAACTTTGGTGAAAATTTTATCTCCAGGTTTTTTCACAAATCACAAATCAAATGACAACCTATAAATAAGATATCACAACCATTTCTATACGACCTTGAGAAATGGAAATGGGGCCGTCAAGGTCATGGAGTCACACAACTTAGTAGTGTGTAATTTTGGTTAGAGGGGTTTCTTATGAGACAAATCAACATGTCAAATGTCATTAAAATCTGTAACAATGCGTGCCAAAAGTGCAAAAGTGTGTTGAGTTGACATGGAATTACCCCAAGATGGATGCATCACACACACACACACGTTCAATGATCCTTATGGCCCCTGGTACATGCCAATCAAATCCAAACCCCTCCCACCCAGGGATCCCCTTAGAGCCACCCTCGTCTTTTGAGACACAACACTGAATACGAGTTTGGACTTTCTTCTCAGTGACCGGCCCATGATTGGTGGAAGCAGAACGGAATGGTCTGGTCGGTGGCGTGGATGAGGTGGATTAAGCTCGGGGGCGGGGCATGGATGGCGGGGCGGGGTGACCAGCCCCTCTCTCACCCAGGGCGCGCTCATCAGGGCGGGGTTCAGACATGTCGGGGGCTGGGGGGTGGGCGGGGAGCCCTGCACCGCGGCCGGCCTGTTCTGTGGACAGAGAGAGGATTCCACGGTGACCACTCCAACGGCGGGAAGAGAGAGAGAGAGACTCACACAGACCCCACAGTGGCAGCAGGGGGGGCAGACGCTGACCCATGGCGCTCATTTTTTAAAAACCCAGCGGATTTCTTGAAGCTTGCACAAGCACACTGACACGGGTAAACCACGACACCCAGCCAAGACACAGAAATGGACTTCCACAATGCGTTAGCAGTGACAAGAAACATACATGGCCATCACAGGGAGGAGGACATTTTCAAACAAACAAACAAGCAAATAAATGTCCTTGGTTACCCTGGTGTAAAATCCAGCTATGACCAGCTTGAAATACCAGCTACCAGCTCTTTCAAAGCATAGCTTGAGCTGGTCAAACCATGTTGAGTATAGAGCTGGTCTAACTGGTCAATCAGCAACTCACTCAAAACCGAGCTTGAGCTGTTTTTTACAGCAGGGTCTACTGACTTAAGCAATGCAAAAACTGACAGCGGAAGCAAAATCTGTTTTTGCCTTCAAAGAGATAATTTTATACACTAATTACAGTTTTCAAAAACAGACATTGCCCACATCCAGAGGACCTTATCAGCTTTCTGAAGATAACTGGCCAACAGCACTTGAGAAAATATTCTAGAGTTACGCCATTATTACCCACAATTGGGTGCAAGACCTAAAACAAGGATGTTTTATGCCAAAATACATTTAGTACACTATCCCACTGGCTACATTTAGAAAATAAACAGATTTTTACAAAAATAGTCCAGCAAGAACTTTAAATAACTCCCTTGACTGCACAATATGAACTACTGAAGGGGTTTAAAGATAATGGTGAAATGGTAAACTACAGTATATCATGTTCCCATGCAATACATAAAATAGGCCACAAGAGGGACTTCCGACACAAAAACCCCCATCAACGTCACACTGTACAGCAATTCTCACTGTGAAAAACTCCCGAGGCATTTAGGAATGACATTTAGGAACATAACCTGCTTACCGATCTCAGTATAATACAACTGAATGCAGCACCATTTGCAATCCATCACTTGGTTATTCAGCTGAATTTTAGATCCAGGCTCTTCAGACTCAAGGAAATAACAAAAGCATCTCCTAACATGGGTCAATGGCATGTGAACTAGTGTGAATCACTATAATAATAAAATGGGGCGACATTGGCTCAGGCGGTAAGAGCAGTGGTCTGGCAGTCAGAGGGTTGCCGTTTCCCAGCCTGGGGGAAGTGTCGAAGTGTCCCTGAGCAAAACACCTAACCCCTAAATGCTCCTGACGAGCTGGTCGGTGCCTTGCATGGCAGCCAATCGCCGTTGGTGTGTGAGTGTCTGTATGAATGGGTGAATGAGAAGCATCAATTGTACAGCACTTTGGCCATTTACCATTTACTATGCCAGAACTCTAAGAACATAAGAACACATAATGACAGAAAAGGCCACTGAGTCTCTCTAAGCCCACCCTTCACCTGCAGAGCAGAGAGAGTATGAAGCATCACCAGCGCCTCCCACCTGATGATTCCCACTGTATACCAGTAATTCAGGAAAGAAGATGTCACATCCTGTTTCTATTTTTATTTTCCACACTGAGCTCCATCCATCAGAAAGATCTGTACGTGTGTGTGCCCACGCAGGGAAACGCTCTGAAGCGAAAACGCTAATGTCGCTGATACTTCACCGCCGCGCTCTGACCACGAGCACGCCAACCGTGCGGTAATGCGTAATCCACTCGCCTTCCCTGAAACAGGGCCCCAAGCGTCTACTTCCAGGTCAGAGGTCACGCGAAGCCAACTAACAGCTGCCAGGGCAACAGCAGCCCACGGAGCTCCCGCCCGTTCGGTGGGGGTGTGTGGGGTTTGCACTCGTTCGTTCTGTGCAGGACGGGGTGGGGCAGAGGGGTTTGGGTGTAAATCCCGTGCTCAAACAGCAGGGCCTGTCAGGTGACAGACCGCGGCCTCTTGAACACAGAGCTCATTCTGCTGGGGAGCACGGCTCTCACACCAGTGTGCGTGACAGCAGGGTCCGAGCGTGAGACGCAAAAGAGAAGGTGCCTCAGTCACTGCACAAACACGTACGTAGATACGCACACACACACCCAAAAGCACAGCACCTACACGTACGTACATACGTACCAACTAGCACACACCTGTAGATACACACGCACCCACAATCACACCTGTACACACACACACGCACACACAAGCACACACCTGTACACACCTGTACACACCTGTACACACACACACACGCACACACAAGCACACCTGTACATACACACGCACCAACAAGCACACCTGTACATACACACGCACCCACAAGCACACACCTGTACATACACACACCTGTACATACACACGCACCCACAAGCACACACCTGTGCATACACACACACCAACAAGCACACACCTGTGCATACACACGCACCAACAAGTGCACACACACACATGCACACACTAGTGAGCAAACCGTAACCTCCAGCAATAAGGCGTGCTACCAATTCCACAGCAGAGCATAACCGTAATCGCTGCGTACAGACACTCAGCTCTCCACTTCATATCATCACTATTCACCTACGCTCAATCCTGCACTCACAAATTACTGCTAATTGCAAAGATAACACCCTGGCTTCTAAAAACCGCAGAGTCTAGCTAAAAATATAAAAGCAGAAGGAAGGAGAGAGACTTCCTGTGAATTCCTCCTTTCAAGTGAGGAGAAATGAAAACACAAGGACAGCAAACCTGCACAGTCCGACGTAGCGAAAAGCACACATGAAACCAAGAGAAGAATTCATTCATTGTGCGTGAAAGCAGAACAGACGTGATATCGGACAGTGAAATCTTCACAGTCATTATTAAACAAGTCTGGCGAAAAAACTTCAGGCACTTTGTGGATAAAGGCTTGAACGTGTTAGGACCGCCTCCCCTGGAGAGGATGAACTGCACGCAGGTCTCTTCCTACGACAGTCTGCCGCATACGGCTGTTTCCCGGCTTCGCGCGTACAGCCGGATGGCAGGGGGGTGGGTGCCTTGCGTCGGCCCGCTTTCAAACAGGGCTTTTTAATGGCCCACTGTACTGTGTGAACCCAGTTCTCATTATACAGTGAAGATATAATTATAATCGCGGGACCTCACCCAGGGCAAGGCACACACTGTCTGTGCTTTCAGATGAGACAGGCCTGTCTTACCGAGGGCTGAAACGGGCACCTGGGCATCGCTGGGCGGTCTGCGTCTGCCGCCGGCGTTTAACACGCGCGGCGCACAACCCCTGCAGCTCCGCTGTCACCCGCGACAGAGCGGACGCACCGCCGCCCAGGGCCAGACAGCTGTCAATCAATCTGTTCTCCAGCCCCGGGAGGGTGGGGCCACACGGACAGCGGTCTGGGTCCAATATTCACATTCCTCAAACACGGAGCCTTGGCAACGTTATGAAAAAGGGTCTGCCGGTACAAATACAGAATCTTTTGGTCAGCACGTTGTAAATTGTCATAACTTGACATGAGTATAAAGTAAGCCTGCATACATGGGAATTCCGGATGATACGACCTAAAACAGGACTGAATACTGCTGGAGTTGCACACAAGCCTGGTTTCCCCTCTACCTGGTTCTTAATGAAGTACAGGAAAAGGTCTGTGTGCAAGAGTGTACTTCTCTGCTGTAATACCAAATATATGCGCAATACTGAACATAGCAACACAGAGCTAAAATCAATGGAGATTTGATCTCCAATCCAACAGTGACAGTACGCTCGATGCTGCTTTTGACAGAAACAGAAATGACATTCTCAACGCACGGCGTTTGCTCAAAGTACCTCCATTTCCTAGCTTCGGGGTCCATTTCCACCCGTTTCTATTTTGAACAGATCATGTGTTGTGTTGAACAGTATCGTGCTGTGAAAATACTACAATGGTTTTCCCCAATACCGATCAAACAGTACAGCATATTAATTCTAATATAGCATTTCAATAATGCCATAAACATCATCTGTCTCCAAGCCTGTGTATGCGAAATCACATATAAGCGCACACGCGCCCACAAAGACAGCATCAACACTGAGTCATGCTCCAACCTGTCACTCACAATACACGTGTAATTATCACATCAAAGTACTCCCATTCACTTTAGTGGCCCTTGTGGGCAGGACCAATTGGCAGTGGCTCAGGTTAGTTTCCCTGACTTCAAGGGGCTTTATAAATCCTGACATCTGTGCCAAATGAATGCAATGCAAAGTCAATTACACTCATCCCGTAAAAGGCCAGCACACTTTCAAGCTACACGTATCAGATCTCACTTGGGAGTCGGATATTATACACCCTGCATTAAAAAGGACCAGGGGGCATTCTGTTCCCAACGCTTGCAAAGCAGGGACACTGAACGTCCAGTCCACCAATCTGTCCCTCAGTCAAGCTCAAATTTCATGGGCTTCTACAGCAATATGTCTCTGCATTGAAAATGCAGCGATGAGGTTAGCATTTAATTACACTAAATACTGCATTCCTCTTGCTGTAAGCCAGAGGCCAAGCATGCCATTTGCTGATAATTATTTTTTGGAAAACAATCGCTGCCACTTTCTGTGCCTCTTGAACACCACAATGACTCCCACGCGGGGGCAGTCCATGAGCTGAAAACTGGAGGGGCACAAAACTTTCCTTTAAACTGTTCGTTGACCACAACCTGTTTTCATTCATTTCCCTTCATTAACAAGAATGCCAACGATGTGACTCATCAATTGGCCAGTAACACGCAGCTTCTACATATTGTGTTAAAGAGAATAAATGATTCATTCAATTTAGAAATGGAATTTTTTCAATATTCACTAAGTACACTTTACAGTAACAAAACAAATTGACAACTATGTGTTAGCTTTCAGCAAAAACAGAAGTAGCAAATCTTGCGCTTCAATCTGTGCATTCCAGATGATTCTCTGAGTGCAAGTGCATGAAAGGAGAACGTCTACATGCATCCACAGATATTGTTGATAAAACGTGCACAATTTTGCCACGCAAATAAAAATAATTGTAGGTTATAAATGGCCTAATTGAGGACAACTGGCTATATATCTGATGGTATTGAGTACTTCACGATTTAATCACGGGATTGCTAATCAAGGAAAATTACATTACATTACATTAATGGCATTTGGCAGACGCTCTTATCCAGAGCGACGTACAGTTGCTTAGACTAAGGAGACAATCCTCCCCTGGAGCAATGCAGAGTCAAGAGCCTTGCTCAAGGGCCCAAAGGCTGTGCGGATCTTATTATGGCTACACCGAGGACCGAACCACCGACCTTGCGGGTCCCAGTCATGTACCTTAACCACTACACTACAGGCCGCCCCTGTAGCGTAATTACTGAAAATTTATGAAAACAGGAGACCAATAATCTGTTTAAAGAAAAGTTTTGTGCCACCAATTTTCAGCTCACCAGCCACTGCACGCACATCAGGAGAGCATTGTAGCTGCACAGAAAATGCTCCAGCGCGCTCATCTTTTAGCTAGGGACTGCTTTACACAGCAAAGTACAGGTCACACAGTGCGAAAGAAGAGCTAGCTCAAAACCAAGCAAGGCATTTCTCACTGACAGCATCTGGCCCCCTGTGGGCACCTGGCGTCTTGTTGGGAGAAACTAATATAGTGATATCCTGAGAAACCCTGTCAGAAAACACCAGACCTTAGCCTATTACGTTTTGCCACTGTGGACTCCGCAGTGACAGCTGACTAATGGCACAGCCCTGGTTTAAACCCTGCATTGTCTCTGCCTGTTAAATGGCCGTTCCCAAGACTGGCGCTTTTAGTGATGGAGCCATTGGAAAGGCCCCAGCACCATTTACTCCCATAAGCTTATACACTCATATTCAACCCGACTCCTTTTCATGTAATGTAGGGATTGAAATAATTTGGTTCTCCCAAATCCGACTGCATCTTCTCCCGCTGTCAATTAGGGAACACCGGAATATACAGGAGGTAAACACTGACGGATAGCAGCAGGGAGGATGAGAGAGAGCGGGAAGGAAACAAAGGGGTTGTTGTCGAAATGAGGAGCCGGAGAACAGGAAAGGGTGGCTAATTTGACAAGAGGCATATCCACGAGAACACCCACACAGTTTCCGAGCAAGGAAAGGATCAGGGCTGCTGGCTGAACTACACGCCGGGCGCGCTCTTATTTGACAGTGCAGAGTCATTACTCTAACGAGCAACTCTACAACCGCAGATATAGCAATGTAAAAATCGGAGAGAAAGCCTCGGTTTCTACATACCGCTATGACTGTGTATTCTGATAAAACCTTGTGTATGAACTTATACTGTGTGAGAGCAATTGGATGCGATTTAAATGGAACGTCACAAGTTTTGTAGCTATAATATTGAGCAATCCCACACTACAAGGTTCATTAACGTGTTTCAATGCGTGCGCGACAGGGGAAACACACCGATGGATTTGTCCCACTTTTAGCTGAAACTAAGCCGTCACACACCTTTAAGACGGGTAAACACACCGAGAGCAATGAAGATGCGATGCTATATTTACTCCCCTAGCGCAGCATCCATAACAACAAGGGCTGACATTTGAGGAACGTGAGCTTTTCCGATCCTGCAGTGAGTCATTGTGGAGCACGCTCGCTGCATCGTTCACTGATTAAAAAGTGCGCGTAAAAAAAGAAGAAAAGAAACGCGTGCTGCAATTTCTACTGGTCGGATAACTAAGACATGGATACAAATGTAACTCCACTGTCTCATGTGAGAAAGCGTCGAAGAGAGATGACTCAACTCCATTATAAAAGCCACACGGGGCACGGAACAGTCAGTCACGATTCGTAGCACTACTTACTTCCAGGTTTACATTTGCAACAAAAAGCCATAGGGTAAGATTGTCAAATCTGAAACCAGACAGCGCAGGCGGAAAGAGCTGGACTTGAATCTGGACTGAATCATGACAATTAACAACTCTGGCTTCATCAGGCATACGTATCCTCCCATCGCTAAAAACTGCGCGGAAGCGAGTCATACTGCAAACTCAATGTAGAGGGCCCCACTCTGTTGCTAAAGAATACTACATACATAGTTTAACCATGAGGAAGTAATGCTAACTCCAGGACAAAAGCCCATCTGACAGTTGCTGTAAAGGGTATAACTGTCTGACCCTTTAGATGAGCTAAAACACACTTAATAGTTCAACTGAAATTGAATTGAACTTGTTCTTAGGTGTTTAGCAGCTAAAAGTGTGCCAATTTGTGTGTTTCAAAAGCATGTACTAGAAAGTGAAAAAAGTAGGCCTTGATACAATAACAATACAATACAATAACCATCTATGAGATGACAATAAAATATAAAGGAATTAACCATTAGATATTGAAACAGAAAGAGTAAGAAAGACAGGACACCACAATACCACTCCACCAGAGTCAGTCTACCAGCAAATCGGATCACGCTTTCACGGGTGGAGAACTACAAAGAAAGAAAGACTGCCTGCATTGACAATGGCACAGGGGTAAATATACATCCATCTGAACAGAAAATCAATACACTTCTATTTTAGAACTAATCCAGCCAGTAACATGGTGAGGCAAGTTCTCCTGAGCCACTTCAAGAACAATGCGAAACGGGGTCTTCGGTCACCACTGCATGATGGCCATTGTGTGAAGCAGCATTTATCAGTGAGTATAACTCCCAAGGCTTTTACAGCCTGGCAAGAGGGTTGCTGATAACCCCCAAGCCAAGTGCATTCTGGGGGAAAAAATCTTTAATGGCCTGAAATGGCCCTAGGGCATACAGTACAGAATTCTCCCTGCCTGTAGAATAATAGGACTGAGAATCTAGGTCCAGGAGGAAGTTGAAGTGAACGGTCAAGTCAGCAAACATGCGATTTGCATGAATTTAATTTAATTCACTTGCATCTTTTTAGTGGAGTAGAGTCTCTGTGTGGTAGTAGAACCTCCTGAAGAGGTAGTAGGATGTGACCTGGCATTACACTAATGCTAGGTTCCAGGCAACGTCCTACTACGGAAAGTGCAATAGAACGTCATTAAAAGTCAGAAATCCTACTTATAAACTCTGGCCATCTACCCAGACTTCACAAGAAGCAGTTATCTGACATCACACAACAATGGCAGCACCTAGCATCCAGTGTGTGGATTGATGTAAAACATGTTGCCAATGTTATTAATTAGCTGGTTAGGACAAACAATCTCTGAAAGTTATCTCTGCACAAAAGTTATTTGGGAAAATGTAAAAAATATTGAAAAACGAAACAAAAATGAAACAAAAAAGAAACGTGAAACCATTCAGAAATATACCATTTACTGACTTTTGTAGATTACTACCAATATAGCTAGACCGGAAGAGAGTTAACAAGTAGTATATTTCTGCCGCTGAGTCAGTGCAGAATGCGGACAGTTCATGTGGTTATGAACATAAACACCACCAGTTTTTCACAGTCAGCCATGTTTTTTGTTTACGTTTGGCGTTGTGCACCTAGAATGCTTGGAGGTCGGAAATTGGACATTTCAACTGGGAAATTCCATCCTGGTAAATGGAACACAGCATAAGAAGTACATGCTATTCATGACTAATGTAATTATGACTGCCATCAGCACTGTCCTTGGATCAAATGGGCTGAAATAACAACCTTCCCCTCGAGATTAATTCAGTTTGGCCACTCTTAACTTACAACGTGGACCTCAGTGGAATAACGTACTATGGGTGTGTCATTCGATATGAGATCTCGTGTGGTCACAGATCTCGCATTGTGCAATGTTCTGTCATGCCTGTCAGATCGCTTCTGTGTCTGTGAGATCTCCTGTGGGGTTTTGAGATCTCGTGTGTAGTTGCGAGATCTCCTGTGTCACTGTGAGATATGCGTGTGGTTGCGAGATCTCCTGTGTGGCTACGAGATCTCCTGTCTGGTCATAGATTTCATATTTTGCAATGTTCTGTGCCCTTGTTGGATCTCCCGATTGCCTGTGGGATCTCCTATGCGATTTTGATATCCCAGCAGTTACGCTCCTCTGTTTAGAAGTTCATATGCAGGCTATTTGGCGGAGCCATCCCCACTGCTAGCCCCGCTCATTGGAGCTCCGCTGGTGAAGAGGACCTAGACGAGAATGTGAGGTGGCATGGCTGCGGGCAAACCTCGGCCTCCGAGCAGAGCTGGGTGGAATCTCCGGCTCAGAGCGGGGTGGGGTGGAATCTCCTGCCGGTTGTGTGTACTGACTGCTTTTCTATGCCGACATTCCCCCACACACTCGCACACAGAGATACTCAACTCCACACACAGACACTCAACCCCACACAGAGATACTCAACCCCACGCAGACACTCAACCCCACGCAGATACTCAACCCCACGCAGATACTCAACCCCACACAGATACTCAACCCCACACACATACAGACACTCAACCCCACACAGATATTCAACCCCATGCAGACACTCAACCCCACACAGAGATACTCAACCCCACACATACAGACTCAACCCCACACACAGATACTCAACCCCACACACAAACAGGCCTTTCTGTAACCAAACCTACCGACAATTCAACCGATTTCTGCAGCAGCAGCTGGTATGATCCTAAATTAACATCTTGCGTACTGTAGATCATGTTTACTCAAATGGAGGTTTAACCTTCCATGTCAAAATAGTAACCACGATAACAAGTGGTTTGCCAAACCCCGCCCCTCCGGCTGCCAGGCTGGCAATTGAGGGGGAGCTGGGTGTGCAGTCAGGTTCAGGAGCTCTACATGTGTGTGTGTGCATGCGTGTGTGTGTGTGTGTGTGTGTGTGTGTCAGAGAGAGACAGAGAGGAACTGTGTGTGTAAATGTGTGAATGGGAGAGAGTGAGAAAGTGTGTGCATGCAATTAGGGACTGAGTGAAGCAGTGAGAAAGTAATTGCAGTTGTAATATTGTTCTTTTAACTGATCAGTTGTTTTTTCAGCATTTCTTTTAAAAGTCATAAATCAGCAATACATTTTTCAAATTACAAAATTGAATTGTGTGTGTAATGTGTGTGCGTGCGAGTGTGAGTGAGAAAGATAATGTGTTGGTAATAAGATAATGAGAGGGAGAGTAAGTGCTTGTTTGTCTGTGTGTGAGAGAGAGTGAATTGGTGCATGTGTACGTTTCAGGGAGAGAGTGAGAATGAGTGTTCGGGGGAGGTGGTAGTATTGAAATTATACTGACCTCGATCTAGAACCAGCATCTGGAGACACATCAGTATCTGAGGAACACCACTGTGCCCCTTTCCAGCTCCCTCCATCTCTCTTTCCCCCTACCCCTCTTTTCTCCATCCTCCATTTCTCTTTCAGATACTATGAGAGCAAGCATGGGCTGAATTAACTGTGCCTTTTCAGACAGGAATTAACTGTAATGTGACTCTGTCCCCACACAACCATGAGCAAATAACACAGGGACACAACGCAGAAATCAGCTTCAGCTCATCAGATCACACCGACTGCATGCGCTTCCCAACACGCATTAAGAGAAATGCTCAACTAAATGTACGGTAAAGCTAGTCACAACGCACCACTCGGTGTAAAGTAACTGAACACAAAAAGTGAACATGAACACAAGTTGCTTTCAAATGAAAAGCATAAAAAAAAGAACCGTAAGATTGAACATAACTCATTTAGTGTTAGTATGAGGGGGGGTGCATGCAGTTTTCATATCAACTGTTTGGCAGAATCAGCCAACGCGCCTTGCTGTTCCTAAGAAGTGTGAATCACTGGGTAAACACTGGTAGCCTGAACAGCGACAGTGCACACAGTTCCCGGTGATGAAAACGGCTGGTTTTCAGGAGTTATTTCCCGTGTTCTTGGCATGATTCAGTTTTGCATATGTTCTGAATCACCACGTTAATGTGCCCCAGGAGGCTGACAGCGGTGCGGACATTAAATCATTTGCTCGGAGAGTCGCCGTCGAAGAGGGGATGGACGGAGAAGCTCAAAAGCGAACCCGCGCCTCTTTCTGCCGATTCAGCCGAGGTAACGGTGACCTTTAAGTCCAGGCGTAATGAGGGAAGCCAGCGGAACAGAATGTGGGGAAAGGAGGCAGTGGTTAAGCGTTTGCTTTCGAGGGAGATTACCAGCCTGTTCCACTGCACTAAAAAAAGCAGTTATCCACAGCCACTCTCATTTTCTGATAACTCCGGCTGGATAAATGTATATACTTTGGAGAAACAAGTGCCAGACAGATCCTGCGCTGCATAATTATCTGCCTCGAAAATAATTCCCCTTTGAACTCAACGGCATGTTTCTTTTGGTCTCGCTCTCTCTCTCACACACACACGCAAGCACGCACACACACACACACACACACACCTGTGATTTCCCTCGTAGCGCCACAGCTAACTACACTGACAAAGTAATTACCCTACAAAGTAACAGTGCCATTACTCACACACACACACACACACAGACAGACTTGGGCAGTAGCCTACCTTGCATCCGAACATTAAGGACAGGGTGTTGTCGGAGCAGGCAGCTTTGCAGTGGCACAGCATGGGGGGAAAGCAGTCAGGATCTTTGACCAGAGGAGACATTCCATCCGCGACGGGAGTGCAGCTCTCGCTCCGGGGGGAGAGGCATGGAGAGAGACCACGCTGGGAATCTGCTGTGCGCTTGGTCAAACAACCATGATGCTCTGCTCCAATCTCCCTCTCCTTCTCCGCTTCCTCACGCTCTCTCTCCCTCTCTCTCCTTCTCTACCCGGCTACTCCTCTCTCGCTCACAAGCTGGCTCGTTCTCCCTCTCTCTCTCTCTGTTTCACTAGCCTAGTCTCCCAGCTTTCTACTCCAATTCTCTCGCTGTCAAACACGCATGCATGCACACTCATACACGCTCGCACGCACGCCTGCTCGCACGCACACACACAAAGACACACACATGCATGCACACACACACACTCACAAAAAGACACACGCACACACACACACACACACACACACACACACAAAGACACAAAGACACGCACGCCCACACACACACACAAGCACAAAGACACGCATGCGCACACGCATATACACACACAAGCAAACGCACACACGTGCGCACACAGGCACACGAGTGCATACACACACGCACATACACACACACAGTCCCTCTCTACATCTAGTTCTCACTCTCTCATGTCTCTTTATACAGATGGGAAAACTACACACATGAAGGCGATGAACATATGAAAAAACACTTCCCCGCCCAATGCTGCTCATCCCCCCATCCCAGCGGCTGAGAGACGGACGGAGGGATGTTAGCATGCGGTAGTAAAGGACAGAGCTGCAGCTAACTCTGCCAGGCTGCTCAGACACACCGCAGCGGGAGCAGCAGATACAGCACCCCCCAGCAGTGCAGGGAAACCCCAGTAATCTCTCAGAGCCCAGCCCCTGCACTCTGGGCGCTAACGCTACGCTAGCTCATAAAGGCAGACCTTCATGAGCCAGCTTCCACTGGTGAGGCCGGGAACGCATTTCAGGCTAAAAACATGATCTATTAAACATAGCGCATTAACATCTACACATTAAGAGCCTCTTAATGTCCCCCCCGCTCTTACAGGCAGTCTTTAATGATCCAACTGCTCCATTTTCAACATGAAAAAACTTTCAAAAAAAGGAAAACGGAATCGAAGCAGAGAGAGGGACGCCACGATGCGCTCTGCACTGATGCACTCTGGGAGAACGGAGGTGGCACCGCTCACCGGAGAGACTCCCAGCGAGTGCCAGCCCCCGGGACCTGGACAGCAGCCCACATAGTGATGGCAGCCTGCCCACGTTCTGCCTGGCTGGATGGGGCTGGATGGGGCTGGATGGGGCTGGATGGGGCTGGAGGGAGACGGGGTGGGGCTGGAGGGAGACGGGGTGGGGCTGGATGGGGCTGGAGGGAGACGGGGTGGGGCTGGATGGGGCTGGAGGGAGACGGGGTGGGGCTGGATGGGGCTGGAGGGAGACGGGGTGGGGCTGGGTGTTTCAACTCCTCAGCCAGCGACCTGCAGCACTGAACCAGGGGGAGCCTGTAAAACACCGCGTTAACGCAGGCCCCCAGCAGAAGCCACCCTCGCCCGCTCCGTGAGAATAACGGGAGGGAGGGAGGGAAGGAAAGCAGCAGCTCCTTCTGATCAAGGTGGAGCTTCAAAGCCACCCACACACCGAGGCAGGCCCTCAGGTAGACTACCCACTGGGGTTTTCCCTGGGGTGAGCCACAGGTACCCAGGGAAAACAAGGTCTGCTCATAAGTTGTGAATAGTACTGAGGAAAACATATTTATGATATTTGATAGGATAAAATGAAATCCTTTCGGATGAAAGGCGAGCGGTAGCATCCTGGCTCAGGGAGAAAACACTGCTCAGGCTGCGTCTGCTTCATTACCCCCAAGACCTGCAGCGGGAGAGAGGGAGCAGGCCAGTGCAGCGTAGACCGCTGTGTGTTAAAGGCAGGACTGGGGTAATTGTATTAGTAATGACCCCCGGGGTGTCGGCACTGAAGCTGGTTCTGCCCAGGAAGAGGGCTGCTGTGATCAAACACACACACACACACACACACACACACACACACACACACACACACACACACACACACACACACACACACACACACACACACACACACACACACACACACACACACACACACACACACACACACACACACACAGAGCTACACCGCCCTCTCTCCGCAACGCATGATAATCTTTCCCCAGTCAGGGTGCTTTTACAGTCTCAATATTAATTTTAATGCCTTAAAATAAAGATTTTATTTGGTGTGCTCAAAGCAGAGATCTGCGTGTCGTTCTAAAAACTGTCCCCAGAGAAGTGGATGTGTTCAGAGGAGTCTGTGAAAGGTACTTTCAGATGCTGCGCAAAGTGGAGTGGAGAAGGGGGAGATGGTCTCTGTTCAATGTTTTACACCCAGCTTCTATCCCTACTTCATTTCTGCTTGAAGTTTTGTTGCGGTTCCTGCACATGGTTTCAGATACAGCTGCAACACTTAATCTTAAAAAGCAGGACCCTGTGTGTATGTGCGTGTGTGCACATGAGCTCGTGCACGTGTGTGTGTGTGTGTGTGTGTGTGTGTGTGTATGAGCTTGTGCATGTGTGTGTGTGTGTGTCTGTGTGTGTATGAGCTTGTGCACGTGTGTGTGTATGAGCTTGTGCACGTGTGTGTGTGTGTATGAGCTTGTGCACATGTGTGTGTGTGTGCGTGAGCTCATGTACGCACACGTGTGTGTGTTTTAAGGACAGCAGTCTTTTTATCCTTCATTTCACTGTTGCTCCCATTTACAAAGAATGGGTCAAGTTGCCAATCATCTCTCGGGTAATATGCAACCAAGCCCCACACACACACACACACACACACACACACAACCTCAGGCAAAATGCATAGCAGGGAATGTGGACTAATGTACCAAACACAGAATCATAAGACCCATCTTCCTATGACTGATGAGTAATTTAACCTACATCTGAATGCTCACAAAAAACATCAGTAATATGATGACACAATGAAGTATTGGAATAACAAGCTAAACATTATATGTTAACGTGAATAGAAAATAAGTATTTTGTATTAACAAGTCCAGATATAATTTGGGTATTTTTCCTCCTATATATCATTTATACAATATGTAATGTATCCAGAACTGGCTCACATGCAATAGGCTATACACTGGCATTTTCTTAAGATATAAATAATTTAAGGCAGAGAGTGCAGTGATTCAGAATCACAATGTCTCCACTGCACCATCAACCGCAACCCTGATCCTGAGGTTTTGTGTGTGGCCAGTAGAGGGGGTAATGGGACTGCAGGTCCATCACATACTAAGAGGGTCTTGGTCAGATTGTTGATGAGATAATTGCTTTAATTAAATAATTCCCCAAGTTCTTTTTCAGGGCAGGATTTATAGAAATGTGCCATCCTTGCATAACCAAACCTGAGGACCGTCATCTTTACTGTATCAAACCTGTTGACTGAAGCCAGCCTTCTCTCAACAAATACCCTGCAATTATCCCCGACATTAAATACTAGCCTAAATGGTGGAGTGAAATGCTCCATAACATCACTGAAAAACATAAACATGGCTTTTCACAAGAGGTAAGGATCTTTACCGATGCCCTGCTGCATTCCCTTCAATCTGCAAGAAATGACCAAGAAACACTTCCGAGAGAGAAGGCCCCACAGAGAATCACTGTGAGACGGAAACACTGAGACAGAAAGCCCCACAGAGAAACACTGTGAGACAGGACAAAGAGAGAACCCCACAGAGAAACACCCAAATGTAATAGTGGTGCAACACAAAACAACAAGTATTCTGTAGTGAGAAAATAATACATAGTAGGCATGAGGCCCAAAGGTATTCTTCAGAATTTGTACAACAATTAATAATTAAATGTATTTGAGCACTGATAGGTTTAATAGAATCATAAGAGACAGCCTGGTACACCGGGGGCAATGGGGCACAGTAGACCAACGGAAAAAGCATACACGTTTCCCACAAGTGATTTTAAAACTAAACACAATACACCTCTGTCAGTGACTCCGTGTTCATGCATAATTCATGCCAGCTTGCAGTTAAAGACCAGCACTATGCCCTCAGGTAATGTACTGCAAACCAAAAAAGAAAAGAAAAAAAGAAAATCTATTCTGTACAAAAGTTTATCCAGCATGTCGGCGCTGTTCGGCTTTGATTTGGGCAAACAAAATGTCAAGCCTGCTGTAGCAAATAATGCATTAGGCCAGCTTTCATTTTTACAATGAAATCTGTAATATGAATTATTAATATGGTCTATATATTAGGCAACTTCAATTTTCATGCTATTTCTGAGACTGCAGTAATCATTAACAATTTGACATTTTCACACAACATACCTCTCTGCAATACAGAATCATGTGGCTGTAACACAATATATAAAGCATACAGACCTGGTTAAGAAGTTTAATTTTGTGCAATCTCAGGTCGTAAGAGCAGTGGTCTGGCGGTCGGAGGGTTGCCGGTTCGATTCCACCCGGGGTGTGTCGAGTGTCCCTGAGCAAGACACCCAACCTCAATGCTCCTGATGAGCTGGTCGGTGCCTTGCATGGCAGCCAACCGCAGCTGGGGTGTGAGTGCATGAGAATGAGAAGCATCATTTGTACAACGCTTTGGTCAGCCCTATATAAATGCCAACCATTTACTATTTAAGCAATTTATTAATCATGGTTTGATTGTCGGTGCCGGCATCTCAAACAGCTGTCGTTTTGGGATTTTCAGACTACACTCTCTAGAGCTTATTGAGAAATAGTGGGATAAACAAAAACATTTTCCAAACAATGTTGATAATGTGCCCCAGAACACTGGCATGTTTTCAGACTCTGCACGGATATAAACAGTTGGTGTACTTGAGTACAAAGTCGTTTTAGCCGTGCAGTACAAAGCCTGCGGAAGTTCACAAGAAAACGTATCATTATATTTGGAAAGAGAAAGTGCTTGAGTTTTTTTTCGAATGCAAATTTTTGCCGCTTTGAGCACCACAATCATTAGCCCTGTTGAGGCCTGTTGCATCAGAGTGAGCTGCAGCAGATATCTAGAAAACATATTTTTACTTCTTTTAAAACTTTATAACAGGGCCAGTGTTCAGCCGTGTCCTTCAAATACTTACATCAATTATGGAAAAACTGACATTTTTGACAAAAATGAGTGTCATAAATATGTTGTCTATAGGGCACTAAATACCTGCGTGAAGTTTTATACAAAAATACAGTTTAAAGATAAGAAAAAAAGCTAAATTGATAAGGTTGTATTTGCTTGGTGCCCATTCACTTTGGAATCTTTGAAGCTCAGTATCTTAAATCTACTGAGGATGCAGACAGAACCTTCTCATTCTCAGCTCGAGGGGTAGGGCCCCAAAACCACCTCAGCCGGAGACACGTCCTGCTCTTACCCCCGGATTCAAGAGCAGCTCACGGAACCAACCTCCTGACACACTCCAGTAATGTCCCATCCATCTGCCAGACCTGAAGCTAGAGACAGTACAGCTGCTATATGAATAGATCGGTGCTGTCAAATTTTTATAAGCCAGTTAATCAGGCTTTATTCATCCATACATTTTAGAAGCGATTTCCTTACCAATATTACAAAAAGACTGTAGGAGGTATTATATGAACTAGAGATAGCTATTCTATGAGAGAAATACAGGCAGCACTGGGACATTTTTGTAAGGTAACAGGAGTAACCAGCAGGTACCACTCTAATTCACAGTGCAGGCTGTTGAGCAGATTCAGTGACCTCTATGAGACCCAGGCTCTGGGAGATGGACACACCAGCAGGGGGCAGCAGCAGTGAGCTCAGGATTGAGCCTGACTGGGGTTGCCCAAGTACAAGAACAATGGCTACCATATTTAGCATCCTAAAAGTCTTATCTCATGCACTCATGATTCAATTTTCTGCTTTCTATTTCTTCTTCCAAAAACTCTGAAACCACAGCCTGGTTTCAAGACGAGTAAATCACTCAATCAATCAATGTTCCCTGCTCGGAAATTTGTTTTGGAGCCAAGCTGTCGGTTGTGACAATTTATGGTGCAAAAAGCACAGTCTGGAAGCGTGTGAAATTTGCTCTCAGTCATATGCCATGTCCAAAACAGTTGCTAATGCCATTTTCACACATGCAAATCGTTTCTGACAGAACGTAGTTCTTTACTTCAGTGCTGCTGTATCCATCAGGGATGGACAGCATGCATAATGTAAAACTAATGACAACATCCGACTGTACCTGTAACAGTAATATATCTCTGTCCTGAAAGCAGTGCACAATTATACTTTCAAAAGGTCTTTGTGTTTGTGTTTCTTAGCATTCAATCGTTTGGCATATTCCTGAAGCATTTCAAAGCCTTTTGAAGGCATTGCAACAGCAACCTGGGATTTCCTGTGGACAAAGAACAACCAGTGTGAACTGGCATCTGTGTGGCACATGCGGCAGACAGGCTACAAACACACCCGACACAAGAGGCTAACATTAATTAGCGCGTGCTGAGCAGGAGTTGTCTTTAGGAGCGCTCCTTGCTGCGTCACCCCACAGGCCCCCTCCCCCACAAGCGGTAAGGAGATTATCCCTTCCTCCCCCGTCATGGGGTCCTGACGGGGCAGTGTACAGACAGGTAACAGGGAACACAAGGGGCCCTCTTCACAGCAATAATGTCACCAGGAGGAAACCAGCTCACAGCTCAAAGGCCCTTTCAATCCAAACAAGTTGTTTGGTTGTTACAGCGAGGACAGTTCCCCCATTTGGGAGAACATGCTATGCCACACACACACACACACACACACACACATTTGCGAGTTGTTACTTCAGGGAGTCTCAGCCCTCAGAGTGCCGAAATAAATGTGCGCCTATTAATTACTTTACACTGTTGAGTCTTGGCACTAGCAAGCAAGCTACACTTTTCAGCTGTCACTTTTGGCTTGCTGAATTGAACACAGAGTACCTGTTTTTCTCACTTTTCAGGAATTACATACCCTCAGGCTCTGGGTATCTCATGGGCAAACTGACCCCTTTCCACAGGGCTCTCTGAGGTAACTGGAGAAGGATTTTCTGCACATGTCCAAAAATTCTAACAGACTAAGGTTGCACAGCTGTTCCAGTTGGTTGGTACATTGGTACAGGTTCCACTACAATGTCCTTCCAGAAAACACTGGGCCTGCGTCAATCTTTAAATCCCTACTGAAACACAATGTTTCTCATTACCCGCCATCACATCTGTATTATTATTAGTCATGTTACTTTTTTGTTTGTCTTGCCCTCAGCTTTTTTATATTGCTGTATACAGCTTATTTATTTACCATGTGCTTCCAAAGTTCAAGATAGAAACATGTATGTATGTTTGGTGGCAGTGTTCGTCTCCGATTGTGTTTATAGGGCGGCCTGTGTAGCGTAGTGGTTAAGGTAAATGACTGGGACAGGCAAGGTTGGGGGTTCGAATCCCAGTGTAGCCACAATAAGATCCACACAGCCGTTGGGCCTTTGAGCAAGGCCCTTAACCCTGCATTGCTCCAGGGGAGGATTGTCTCCTGCTTAGACTGATCAACAGTACGTCGCTCTGGATAAGAGCGTCTGCCAAATGCCAATAATGCAATGTAATGCAAGATATCTCAGAGAAACTGGTCTGGAGTTTGATTCAAGCTCGCCGATCTGCAGTCTCAATGTGGGGGGCCCTCTCCCACAACATCCAATTACATAATCCCTCTCTTGCCAGTGCGAATCAAAGGCCCAGTCGTATCAGCCAATGAGCAACTCCGACACAAATTGTATTTAATC
This sequence comes from Conger conger, assembly GCF_963514075.1. Lineage (NCBI taxonomy): Eukaryota > Metazoa > Chordata > Actinopteri > Anguilliformes > Congridae > Conger > Conger conger. The sequence goes on along the minus strand of NC_083766.1, from coordinate 34,268,750 downwards.
AATCCAGCCAAGCAATCCGAACCAAAGCAAAGCAGCCTAAGCCATAAAAACTGTTCTTGGCTGGTGTTTTCTGGCACTGCGATGCGCGCATTGTCCTTTGTGGTGGCCGCCAGCCAGTCTTGTGAAACATATTGCGAAATGGAAGGGTAATGACAATGTAACTGAAGGAGGAGGAACGGCACAGACCACACGCTGGATTAATACGCGAGTGGGTTAAGCGAGAGCAGCCTGCGTCTCATGTTGAATTTATGGGCGCTGTGCCCAGTGACGATTTGAGAGAAATCTTCAAGACCTCTCATTAAGGGCTAAGGTAAAAAAGGCGTGTTAATTATTCATCCCACCTTCAAAGGACATTGCTTAAAATGTCACCCTTTAAAGTAGCCACCACACACTGCAAGCCCGAGAAGACGCACACTGACAAATCCAAGTCACTGTGCAACATGAGAACAATAGTCATTTTTAAATGAAAATTCAATTCTCTGAGACACTATAGCAGGCGTAAGCAGGGCGTTGTCTATGTTTGATGAAGCTGGCCTCATCGGTAGGTACTGAGAAGTCTGGACCCGACCGGGGTGCGGTCTGCCAGCGGAGCACCTTTGGCAGGCGGGCTGAAGCCCGTTTTTAGGACAGCTGTTGTGTACGAGAGGGACACTGCGCAGTCCGAGGTGCTGCAGTCGGGCAAAGCCAGGCACTGCGAGTGTGTCAGCGGCTCCACACACATCTAAAACGTGATTCAATAACAACCCATATTCATATTCCTTTTTCTGTAGCGCTGCCATTAAACCCACCTGAATGCAGGTGTGCACCTCCTTTTGAAAGGCACTCTGGATAAAAGCACTGTGTAGACTGAAGGTGAATTAGGGACGATTTTCAGGCCAATGAAAACTGCTGTCCAATAGCTGTACTGACCGGTTTTAAGACCTCAGCACCAAGACCGAAGCGGAAGGATGCGCTATACCTCCAGAAGCCACCTGCATCTCTGCAGCGTGTCTGTAACAGACTGCGATGCGAAAGGCGTCCTCTGCATCGGGGCGAAATATCATTTTTAATGAGCCAATGAATAAATCAGGTGGCGGGCGAGAGAAGCGGTCGGCACTGTGCCCGACGCGCTGCAGTGTGTTGGCGGTTCTCTTTGAAAAACGCAGCTCTGGGCGAAGGGGGGGGGGGGAGAAAGCAGAAGAAGGCAGCGGATGTGCATATGGCAGAGTGAGGCAGAAACCATCCTTCCAAAATCAGGTCGAACAAGGGACTCTGACACACCGCTTACAGATCCTCCCGTTAAGACAATTGGTGTGACCCCAATATCTGTGCATTTGGTGTGCCATTTGAACTTGTGTACCAAAGCGAGGCCCACCTGTTATAAAAGCCCTAATGATATATATCAAAAATGTTTTAAACTGGGTGACACTGGCTCAGGAGCAGTCTTCTGGCCAGTTCCTGCCCTGGGTGGGTCGAAGTGTCCCTGAGCAAGACACCAAACCCCAAATGGCTCCTGAACGAGCTGGTTGGTGCCTTGCATGGCAGCTAATCACCTTTGGTGAGTGAATGTGTGTGTATGTGTGTGTGAATGGGTGATTGAGAAGCATTAATTGCACAGCGCTTTGGATAGAAGTACTATATAAATGCAGCCATTTACCATTTACCATTAAACACTCATCAAAAAAAACACCATTCACCAATGGCCATCGTCCTGACAGGTTTAAATAAAAGCTCAGCTGGACTACATTACAGGTACTCCAGATCATGAACAGAACATTCGGCCATGTGCGGTACGGACAGTAGAAAGGCTGAATGTTGAAATTCAGGGGAGAGTAGATAAATCCTCTCCACTCGTGAGTCCCTCCCGGCGGACGGTCTCAGAAGGAGTTGCAGGACAGCCCGTCGACAGACATAGCACACAGGAACGAAGCCTAAATGAGCGTGGAGTCTGTCTGCTGCAGCGCAGGATTTAATGAGCGCTGGGGAGGGCCGATTCCAGCTCACCACTGGAGCCTGATGGCATCTCTGGGGTTTGGGATCAGGAGAGAGGCCTCCAACAACGACCCCACCCAGAGGCCTCGCCTCAAACCAGAGGTCCCGCAAACCTCCTCACCTGGACTGCAGTGCAGGAACACCACTCCACAGTCTCGCCCACTGCATTAATACACGAGACACACGGTGTCTCAGACTGCTCGCAAGCCATCTGCTGAGTGGTTAAATAAATGAAGAAATGAGGGCAGACTCACTTTGCGAATGCTAATTCAATCAATGCAACAATTTTAAGGCCTTTTGCACAATGGTTTCTTGCCATTTATTGTTATATGTATAAGCAGGAAAAATGTGCTGTCCCTGTTCTGCTAATACCTTAATTGAAATTAAAATACAATGTGAACTAAAATCATAAAATTATGGATGGCAGAGTACATGTCTTTTAAAGTGGAAATCAAAAAACATATAAGTACCATTTCACAAGCAAAAAAATGAGACTAAGACTACCTTGACCTGGCAGGCCCAATATGACCATGCTAGACAAACAAACATAGCACTGAAAAGTGACACAGCGCTGTCATCGGGGATGTACATTCGTAATGAACCAATGGAGAGTTAAAGGTACAATAGGCAATTTCGGACTTCAAGAGAGGAAAAGCAGCAACAAACACGGTCAAACCACAACACTGTTTATCCCTCCCCCTTCTCTGTAAACGTTCTGACGTTGAAACACCAATTAGAACCAATTTTCGTTATATAATGTTTTGGTATAGAGTGTCAACTGTATATTTTGAAGCCCGAATTTAAGGACTATTAACACAGGCACATGGTGAGTCAACATGTCAGTGAGCCTTTTTCAATGACAGGAAGGGACTTAGAATGGTCTTGTAACAATTTAACACAAAAATCTTACATATTGTACCTTTAATACTTCTGACAAATCACGATCTTGTGTGGGCGAGCCCAATTAAAGCGGCAAATCAAAGCTGGAATGTTCTCCAGCAGTGCTGCTTTAAGTAACGTACACAGAGCATAACAAGCCACAGCCTTTGTTTGTAGTTTACAGCAACTTTTTGAAACTTTTGAAAAAGCCAAAATACAAGTCAATGTGACAAGAAGCCACGTAATTCAAAAACTTTAACAGCAGTGAAAAGCCCTGACATTTTATTTCATCATTAAATTAGATCACTTTTCCTGAAGTGACAGTCACCCAACCATTAGAAAAATTTAACATTGCCTGTTTATTGTATTTTTATACAAATTGGTCATTTTTACCCCGCTGCAGTTATGAAATCAGAAGTCATAATCAGTTATGCACCACATATTACAGCAAATTAATTGCTTTGTGGCTTTGTGGTTTTTTTTGAGACTGGCGAAATACGACTGTCTCTCTGGATTGTGAAGTCAGATACTGTGACAGGTTGTTCATACCTGAGAAATATTTATTTAGGGTAAAAATGAAGAGGCAATATCCGGTGGGGAAGGGTAGGTCATTTTTTACCCTGGGTGTATTCAAAAAAATTAAGATTACATAAAATACAGTTAAATAAAACTGCTTTGGCAGATTTGATTAAACACAGGGAGAATAGCAGTTTTGCAGCCTGCTTACAGAAAGCTGTAGAAGTCTCTCCATCCTTCCAAGTGCAGTCTAAGTATTTGGACAATTTCTGTTCTTTTAGCTCTGTGCTTCAGCAGACTGGATTTGAAATGGAACAATGAAAATTAGGTTAAAGTGCAGGCTGTCACCTTTAATTTGAGGGAATTTACATATATCCGTATCAGATGACCTGCATAGGAATTACATCCCTTATACAGACTCCCTCCATTTTAGGGGACCAAGAGTAATTGGACAGTTGGCTTTGCAGCGGTTTCTGAAAGACTTCAATGTTCTTCTCCAAGCTTGCCAGGCTTGAAATGGTCTTGTTCCATATCTTAGTGCACAATTACTGTATTCAGAAGGGGCTGGCTATTTTGAAGTTTGAATAACAACTACAATTCCAATGGGAGGAAGAGCCTTCTCTTAGAAAGCTCCTATTTTATAGCTGAAAACTTACCTTTTCTGTCAATCCTGAAGTAACAGATGTATGGGAAGGGAGGACCATAGAACTGTCTGGTGAACTGCACTGGTGGTGTTGGCGCCCTATCACTAGACGTGAACATGTCTGCCATTCCATGCGGCGTTGGGGTACCGTCAGTCCAGGATCACTCTCATGGTTACAGTGGTGTGAAAAAGTGTTTTCCCCCTTCCTGATTTCTTATTTTTTTTGCATGTTTGTCACACTTAAATGTTTCAGATCATCAAACAAATTTTAATATTAGTCAAAGACAACACAAGTAAACACAAAATGCAGTTTAAATGAAGGTTTTTATTATTAAGGGAGAAAAGAAATCCAAACCTACATGGCCCTGTGTGAAAAAGTGATTGCCCCCCCCTGTTAAATCAACTTAACGGTGGTTTATCAAACCTGAGTTCAATTTCTCTAGCCACACCCAGGCCTGATTACTGCCACACCTGTTCTCAATCAAGAAATCACTTAAATAGGACCTGCCTGACAAAGTGAAGTAGACCAAATGATCCTCAAAAGCTAGACATCATGCCGAGATCTAAAGAAATTCAGGAACAAATGAGAAAGAAAGTAATTGAGATCTATCAGTCTGGAAAAGGTTATAAAGCCATTTCTAAAGCATTGGGACTCCAGCGAACCACAGTGAGAGCCATTATCCACAAATGGCGAAAACATGGACCAGTGGTGAACCTTCCCAGGAGTGGCCGGCCGACCAAAATTACCCCAAGAGCGCAGCGACGACTCATCCAAGAGGTCACAAAAGACCCCACAACAACATCCAAAGAACTGCAGGCCTCACTTGCCTCAGTTAAGGTCAGTGTTCATGACTCCATAAGAAAGAGACTGGACAAAAATGGCCTGCATGGCAGAGTTCCAAGACGAAAACCACTGCTGAGCAAAAAACATTAAGGCACGTCTCAATTTTGCCAGAAAACATCTTGATGTTCCCCAAGACTTTTGGGGAAATACTCTGTGGTCTGACGAGACAAAAGTTGAACTTTTTGGAAGGTGTGTGTCCCATTACATCTGGCGTAAAAGTAACACCGCATTTCAAAAAAAGAACATCATACCAACAGTAAAATATGGTGGTGGTAGTGTGATGGTCTGGGGCTATTTTGCTGCTTCAGGACCTGGAAGACTTGCTGTGATAAATGGAACCATCAATTCTGCTGTCTACCAAAAAATCCTGAAGGAGAATGTCCGGCCATCTGTTCGTGACCTCAAGCTGAAACGAACTTGGGTTCTGCAGCAGGACAATGATCCAAAACACACCAGCAAGTCCACCTCTGAATGGCTGAAGAAAAACAAAATGAAGACTTTGGAGTGGCCTAGTCAAAGTCCTGACCTGAATCCTATTGAGATGCTGTGGCATGACCTTAAAAAGGCGGTTCATGCTCGAAAACCCTCCAATGTGGCTGAATTACAACAATTCTGCAAAGGTGAGTGGGCCAAAATTCCTCCACAGCGCTGTAAGAGACTCATTGCAAGTTATCACAAACGCTTGATTGCAGTTGTTGCTGCTAAGGGTGGCCCAGCCAGTTATTAGGTTTAGGGGGCAATCACTTTTTCCACACAGGGCCATGTAGGTTTGGATTTTTTTTCTCCCTTAATAATAAAAACCTTCATTGAAAAACTGCATTTTGTGTTTACTTGTGTTGTCTTTGACTAATATTTAAATTTGTTTGATGATCTGAAACATTTAAGTGTGACAAACATGCAAAAAAATAAGAAATCAGGAAGGGGGCAAACACTTTTTCACACCACTGTATATACACCCCCTTGTTCAGATATTTTAGACATGCTGCCATAGCATTGCACCCTCAGGCTTTTATAACATTCCAACCCGTGCAATTCTTACACCATTATTATCTAGTTTCTAACCCATTTGCATTTCTGGTCTTCCCTGGGGCATCTACCCCTTTCCTCTATAGTTAAAAAAATGACCTAGCCCTAATCCTCTTCTGGGTTTCAAGCCCAACCTGGATGTATCGTCTTGATCTGCATATTAATATAGCCTACATTTCTTGCTTGGATTGTCGACTTACCAACTAGTTTATATCTCTGACAATAATCTGCCCAATCATTCATTTTCCTATTTGCTATAATATACTGTATCCTCCAGTATCTGTATTTTACCATTTAGCTAATCTTTAACTATTGACACTTTGGCTAGCCAGCAGTGGATAGGCTCCCCGTCTATTTAACAAAACTTACTTCATTCTAATTTCCAAAATATAATGCTAGAGCTCAGGACTGGACATCTTCCCAATGGGGAGTTGTAGGGGGTTCAGGCTTGGTCTTGATTAAATTGTCCCTAATATCCTGTCTGCAAAGCATCTTTGTGACATTGTCTCTGTAAAAAGCCGGTAAAATTGAATTCAACTGAATCAAATGAATGAGAAGAAATGTGATAAAGGTCTGGGGTTGTTTCTCAGAAGAATAATTGGATTAGCTTGGAGACCCATCCTTTCTGCAAAGCAACAATGCTAAAAATATTATTGCTGATCAAACACAGCTGTTCATTGGTCCATGTACCTACAGAATTCAAATTAATTACAACCTTGGAATCACACAGTACAAAATCTTACCACTACAAGCATGCAGGAATAAACAATTGTTCAAAATATAGATACATTTGTGTAATGAATTTGGTTTTTGTAATACTAATTGGGTTCTGTTAGGATAACACACAAGCAAGTGTAACTCCACTCCATCTGCGCTCATTTCCACGTGCCTAAATCAAGGACAAAATGGGAGCCATTATTATCCACCAGATAATGTGTGTAGGATTGTAGGAAAAGACCACAGATTATCTCATGGAGCTGTGATATTGCACCACTAGACACACCACTGAGAGGGTTCCATCACGGTCCTGCTGCTACCTGCAGGCTCAACAGCAAGGCTCTCTGCACAAGGACACCCAGCCGCATGGAGACCACGCCAAAGTCCACGTCTCAGCTGCGAGCAGAAGGGCGCGCAGTGGGCGCTAATGCAGGTTAAACTGCAAAATTATGTGTGGGGAAAAGTGTGACATTTCGCTACTAAATATAATTACTATCTCCACCATGAGGAGTCGAAGGAGTTTCTGGAAATGGAAATCTGAACCCCTGCTGCACGTGTTTTTGGACATGTTCTTAGATCCTCAGTCAAATGCAAAAAGAGCGGAACAAGAAGTCCAGTTAGGCTACCTTTACGTGGGAGAGGGAGTGCTCAGGAAGCACGGCTAGAGAGTATTACATGGAGTGATTGACTCAAAGGCCCCTTACTGAAATGTAGACAAGGAAAAGAAGAATCAAGAAAATATCCTTTCATAAAGATTCTACTGTCTTGTAAATTCCCTGTTAGGACATTTTAACTCAGAGAATCTTTAAGATCTATAAAATTGGTTAGGGTGACAATATTTCTTCAAGGACCTATCAAACAATATTCTATACTTCCTTGATGGAGTCATAAGGAAGAGTCTTTAGCAGATATGTGACCACAGGCAGCAAACATCAGATGCATCAGTCAGTGGGGTGGGGGGAAAATGGGCGTAAACTACATAAATCGCTTAGGAGGCCAAATCGTGATGAAATCTGCACTGCTGCGGTTTGAAGAATTGATGATTCAGGAGGATGAATGAGACGTGCCTTAAGAAACAAGATTCCCAGGATGGGCTTGGGTTTTCCATGAAAGGCCCTGTACATCTGTGGCCAGAGAAAACGTTAACAGGGACTTGCCGAGATGTCTTGTCACCAGTGAAGTGCCTCGTGGACAAAAGATTTCTGCTTGATGTGCCATCCATGGAGAGGTACGGTAGGTGAGGTCAAAAGTGACTCGGTTGAGTGGACTGACAGAGAAATCCCCTAACTGGCAGCAGCCATATCGGTACAATGTCAATCACTTAACTCAACACTCCTCGCAGGGAAAATACCTCAAGGAGCAGGAGTCTAGCTTGAATCCCATTACACCCACATATGCAGTCCGACGTAATAATATTATCAACAAAAAAAAATGTATTGTGTCGGTCAGAACACTTCCTACATGCTACTCCCACGTTGATGTAGGCCACAGGCCCTGTGCACAGGATGATGGGACAACAACACAGACATTCTGTTTCCGGAATAAATCACAGCCAGGTGATAAACATCTCAAAATGACCACTGTTGGAAGAAGGTAGTTGGCAAAGGCAGAAGTACTCAGATTCTCTGGCTCATTGAGAGCAGTCTTGAAGGACCATATTTCACACAGCAACGTGGACAGCACATAAATCTCGACAATGATTTACTGGCCCCTCCGAAATAAGGAAGTACAGAGGGCTGAAAGAAAGAACACGAGTTCACGCGACCCTTAATGGTGTTTTAGTCTCAGTTCTCGAGTCTAGCGTGTCCTCCAAAGCAACACTCTCCCATAGGGATTGGTTGAATCAGCTGAGAGGTGGAGAGCCAGTAACACAGCTGTGCTGAAGAGTCCTCAAGAGGCAGAATGAGTAACAGCAGGACCCCACCCACAGGGGGACTACACAGAAAGGTAAGCATTCGCATCATTACCATACCCTGCACCTGGAAGCCTGGTCTACAGCACGCTCCATCACACCAATCACCATTAGGGACATAACTAATGCTGTGATCCAATTAGCACTGTACTGGCACTAGCAAGGGCTGCACTCAATCTGTTCAGCAGCATACTTTCCCTGCGATTCACTTCCAAAAACTTCTCAACTTTTCTACAAAGCATTTGAACTTCAGGTACACCCCGGCTGGTTCAACTATAACGGAAAGTAAAATTTCAAATGCCTTGTCAGCAAAATTGCCATTAATCCTTTTGATGGTCGTAAGTTGTCTTTTTTAATGAAGTGGAAAGCAGTAGCGTTGGAGTGAGAATGCTCCCCCACCGCAGATGTCACTGTCAGCTGAGCTGTTTGACTCACGGGAGTGAAGAGGGGGGGGCTGGAGGCACCATGAGGGAGGGAGAGAGAGAAACCAGGCTTCTGTCTGTGAGGAGCCTGTGTTTACTTATCTCCGCTGTGAGCGAAAGCGTAATTCGAGCTGCCTTTCCCGTCTTTGGTTGGCCAACGGGACGCTGACGGCGAAACATGAGAGGGCTTCCCTTAACAAAGGCCACATTCTCGGCGAGGCAGCGAAGAATGCACGGGGCCCGCGGCTCGATTGCTGGTTGTTGGGATGGGGGGGGGCCTAGCGAGCCCATCAATCGTGAAACCCCCCCCCCCCCACAATCCCACCCCCACAATCCCACCCCCACTACTTTATCCATCCCTTGAGCCTGAGCGGCTGCCAGGGTTCCCCCGCGCCCGCCCGCGCCCCCCCCCCCCTCCCCGGGAGCAGCCCCTCTGCGACCGCCTGTCAGGTCCTCAGCAGGAGCAGCACATCTCCCTGAGCCTGACCGCAGCCCTGCCCCGGAGCAGCACATCTCCCTGAGCCTGACCGCAGCCCTGCCCTGGTCCCAGCGGACGAGCGCGGACGACACGCTTCTGTTCCCCGACCCATCCGTCTCCCGCCGTGCCTCAGAGAGCGAGTCCCGACCCCCCCCGGCCTCCCCGCTTCCCTGCAGACCCCCCCCCCCCTCCCGCTCCCTGCACCCCGGTCCCGCAGTTGGCTCACAGCGATGCCCAGGATGAGAACTTCACACAATCCGACTGTTCGGCAGCGGTACGAACTTTGGCGAATGCGGTCTCGTGCGCCCGCATGCAGCATGAACTCCTCTGAGCAGTTTAATGGGAGATTTTACAAGCGCATTACATTCAGTAAAATGAGACCGTTTTGGCAGAGAGAGATTGCCAAAATGTGTGTGTGTGTGTGTGCCTTTAACAGAGCAAAAGAGACAAAGAGAAAGTGAGAGAAAAAGTGAGTGAGTGCAAGCAGAAACACTTTTGCTGCATTGTTGTTCTTCCGAGTTGTACAGAATCTCACCGAGGATCTCTGCTAACTGAAGCGGTCCGGGCTCGCCCTGATTCACAAAGCCGACGGTGAGGAAAAGCGCCCGGAGAAGCCCGGAAGAGCCCGGGCTCGGTCGGAGCCCGACGCCGGCTCTGCGGCTCCACTTATCTCCGGAGTCTGAAGTGCTCTCATAATTTATTGAGTGCATTCTTACCTCAGCTCTCGCTGCCTCGTCCTGCATCTCTGAGCTCTCTCCCTGTGTGCCTCTGTTTCTCTGTGGCTGGGGCTCAGCGATGCTGGCTGTTTATGGAGTTGCTGCCCTCCCCCTGCCTGGCCGATGCGGAGTGCTCTGCTCAGTGCGCTGGGGTCCGACGCGTGCCAGGGAGCTGCCGGGATGTGGGACAGCTACGAATCGCTTCCCCATCGCCGCACCGGCCCCCAATGCGGCAGAGAGTTTCCTCCGCTGCTGGGAGAGCAGCCAAGCCGGAACCCAGGGAGGGCCGGGCCATGCGGCAGCCCGGAGCCTTTTGGACGCTGCGCGGGCCCTGGCTGACCCCCGGAGCCCTGGCCCAGTGGAACAGGGAGGGGTGTGATCCGGACAGCCGGTGCACCACCCTTTTTTACATTCCGACACATTATCTAAACGGTATAACCACCCCCTCCCCTCCCCTCCCCACACATTTCTGTGACTGGGAGTGAGGGCTGATGGGATTGCTGCAACACCACTCCCATGTTACTGACCATCCGCAGCCCTGTGCTCTGCACACACAGATGAGTGGGGGCGCTGCAGAAACCTCACACACAACAAATGAGGAAACATCCTATGAGGAGCACAGGCCATTTTATACAAGACACTGTGCCTTTAATCCAGTGGTAAGCAGGGTAATGCAATATCTGTGCTGAAGTCGATGAAGCAGGGAGGCTCTGTGTTCTACACAGGGCAGCATGCGGAGCTTGTGCTGTTGATAGATTGTACACTCCCTGTATTGATCGGAATAGGGAAGCAGTGCTCTGTGGGATGGGCAGGTTATACAGGCGGGGGGACGTGGGTGGCTGGGGCAGCGACACAATGAGGCCAGCAGGAGAAGAGGTGACTGTGTGTGTGCGTGTGTGTGCGTGTGTGCGTGTGTGTGTGCGTCTGTATATGTGTGTGCGTGTATGCGTCTGTATATATGTGTGTGTGTGTGTATGCATCTGTATGTGTATGTGTGTGCGCGTGTGTGTATGCGTCTGTATATGTGTGTGTGTATGTGTGTATGGGTCTGTATATGTGTGTGTGTGTGAGTATATATATGTACTTTCTGTGTGTGCGTGCATGCATGCGTGCGTGTGTATGGGTACGCGTGTGTATATATGTGTACTGTATGCGCGTTTGTGTATGTGTGTACGTGTGTGTATGGATGCTGTGTGACAGGCTCATGGGTGAATGATGGGTTAGTCAGACGGCCTGTCTGTGTGTGTGTGTGTGTGTGTGTGTGTGTGTGTGTGTGTGTGTGTGTGTGTGCGTGTGTGTGCGTGTGTGTGCGTGTGTGTGCGTGTGTGTGAGAGAGTGAGTGAGTATATATATATGTGTACTGTATGTATGTGTGCGTGAGTGTGTGTGAGTGTGTGCGTGTGTAGTGTATGTGTGTGTGTGTGTGTGTGTGTGTGTACGTGCGCGTGTGTGTGTGTGTGTGTGTGTACGTGTGTGTGTGTGTGTGTGTGTGTGTGTGTACGTGTGTGTATGGATGCTGGGTGACAGGCTCAGGGTTAATGATGGGTTAGTCAGACGGCCTGTCTGTCTGTGTTGGTCTAGTGGGGCCGCCCCTGCCATTGGCTCTGTGTGTTTAGTGTCGATCGGCCAGCGCTAAACCCCACGATCAAGAGCCCTGCATATCGATGAGCTGCGGGAGGGAAATGCGGCAGCGGACGCCAACAGAAGCCCCACACACCCACAGCAGGCTGGGCCTTTGTGTGCCTTTAGCACATATGCTAATCAAGGGTAATGCTCCCCTCCCGTGTCTGCTGAGAAAGGTATACATGGTCAATGCATTTCTACCAATGATCACAGCGAGGAACTACAGCTTAGCGTGCCACGTCATATCGCTTAAGGGTTCCGTGTCATTTTACCACGGCCGTAAGATAAGATAGTAAAGCGCCCGGTCTAATCCAGAGCGAAATGAAAAAGGAAACCTACAAATAGAACGTTTATCTTAGCAGCACACAATTGTTCCCCAATTTACGCAGGATGTCTCGAGAGATGAAAATCCCTTTTAAATCAATACAGACAATCACCAATGAGATCCAGCGCACTTCTCCACTGTGAAAGCTTAACGGAACTACCATCTAAAATGCATCACACAGGAATCAAAATGAAGTCAGATTAACATACTATAGCTACAACACTAACATGAAGAACTCGTGAAGATGAAACTACCTCACTGTGCACTTGAAGACTGAATGCTCCAAAAACAGCATCAAATATCATGGAGCAGACAATTCTGTATGAACTGTACAGCAACTCTGAGGCACAATATTAGATGATACACGTGCGCACTAAACGCAGTGCGTTCCCATAGTGGTGAATTCTGCTGACCTAATATGTTCTCAGTCCCGCGTTCCGCTACGATTTCGCGGTTCATTTTTAGAAGCTGGGTCAGAAGTGACGAAATCCACCCACATTTTCCGCCAACACAGCCAAACTACAGTAGAGCAGGACCGGCACCCACTCGTGCTGGATCCTCAAGCATCATCCCGCTTCATAAGGCAAAAGTTACGGTCTATCACAATCCATCTCTATCGTGTCTGAAGCTGCCCCGATTGGAAATGAGAAAAAAGGACATCCAAACAGGGCCGTGACAACGCAGAATGTCTTGTGAGGCAACTCAACCGATGTTGTAAGTGGAACCGTTTACAAGACTGAACGTGAATTGTTTTGTTCTACACTCTCAGAGATAAAGTGACAGTGGAGGTAACATGTTTGTTCAAGGATCACATTTCTCCCCCAAAGTAGTATTCTCTCTTTACATTTTCCAAGCAAAAAAGGTACAAATTAATTATATATTGCTGGCTCGGGGTACAATTCTATGTACCTATAGAGTACCGCCACAGCAACAAGCATTTGTACCTTTTTAGGCACTTTTCATACCTTTATTACTGAGAGTGCAGGTCCTTACACCAGGCAGACCGATATAGTCTCAAATGTCCCAGAATACTGCAAGTGGTAAAATGTGCTGACTGGAGACGTGAGTAACGTCATAATGAACGAGTCAGGCCTCTTCTTCAGTCACTGACCTGTAGCTTCCCGGACAACACCGCCCTCAGAGGTGCGAGTGTCAGCGACCCACGGGTCACTAATTAAAAGTGAAGAAATCCTGCCACTTTTTATTCTTCCACTGCTGAGAGCTGAATCACCGGCGACTCATCTGTGGGTCACGCGGCTGTAAGCATTCAAACCCTTCTATACCGGCACAAAGGCTTTAATCGAACACAAGCCCAGGTGGCCAAACAGAGGCAGCGGCCAGTGTAACCCTGATCCCAGTATTGATCGGCAGCGTGCGCGCTGGTTATATGATGTGGACGGGGGTGTGCTGTAGTGCAGCCGAGCCCCTCGGGAGGATCGGGGCCTTTGGGTACGTGGGAGCTGGGATCTTAGTCACGCAGCCGGGAGAAGAGGCCTTTTGAAGCTCTGTCCACGGACGTCTTCCTTTCGTCCTATTGGCCACGGCCGCCCTTGCCCCGCCCCTAACCAACTCTGAAAAAAGAAGTATTTTTTCTCTACGGAATCGGCCATGGCAACACGAGTCTGCGCTGCCTCAGTCCATTAGCAATAGCAAAACCGGTTGTAAAAACCTGTTGGGTTATTGCAGACTGCATGCCTATAATTAGCAGCAGACAAGGAATGGGGGAACCCCTAAGTAATAAGCAAGCAACCATTCACTTAGGGAATGCAATAAACTTTCCACCACACTGTCCTTACGGAAATGTTGATATCAATGATATGATATCAATGGTTTCAGCTGTATGGTAGATGACATTGACATCATTAGCTAAGCAGAGGCTGCACGTTTTGAACCTCTCAGCTGCAATAGGCAGCAATGAATTGCAGATTCAGATTGACTCTACCATGGACGGTGGACCTGTAGGGGTTGAAGCAGAATTAAAGCTAAAGTTCTGCAGATGGGCAGGTGTATCTTTAACCCCACATACTTTCAAGTGTGAGTGGCACGAGGACCGGGCCCAAGCAGGGATACCACCCCTGCGTCAAGAAGAGACTGAGACGCTCATGTTCTCATGAGGCCCAGGAGAATTTAGTCTGAGTCTGTAATTCTGTACGCTGGGAGTAAGATCTGTGGGCTATGTTAGCATGCACAACCACCCCCACTCCCAGCCTCCAGGCCCGCGCCATCGACTGGGGGATTGCCACTGATCACACACCGGAGTCAAGGAGTTCCAAGAACTTTGAGAACTCAGAACGGCAGCAGATGATCATAACAGGGAGAAAAGGAAGGGGGGGGGGGGGGGGGGGGGCATTGCATCAACAGATGTTTTATCACTCAGTAATGTTCTAGAAACATTCTGCTATCCTACTGGAGCAGCCGGTCACAAAAATGCCATTAATGAGGCGAGTCGTCAGTAAAAAGCCTTTCACAGCTGCCACAGCGGCTCGACACATTTTATTTGTATTTTTTTGTCACTATGCCAGGACTGGTGGCGGTCGGCGCATAACGGCGGTGCGCCCGGGGTGCCCAGCCTTGAACCAGGCGTTTTAACACGGCGGTAACCCCACGCTTTCTGCTCCGGAGGAGGACAGGCATCTCCGCCGAAGAAGCTTTCTGTCAGAGTGAGTGAAAAGCCCCTCGCGTATCTCAGTCGTTAGCGACAGCGGCGTGAATGCGGTCGCCTTTAAAGAGTCAGAAGGCAGCGGAGATCACCGTGCCCCCCCCCCCCCCCCCTTCCAGCCTGAAAAATGCTAATAATTCTACTTCAAGGCTTCGCCATGCTAATAATTCCACTTCAAGGCTTCGCAATGCTCTTTAGCGGCAACTTCACGACCTCTTTCGATTATCTCCGTCTCCATTCCCTCCGGTGACGCACGGCACCGTTTCTCACAACAACCTGGACGATGTGTGTGTGTGCAGCTGCAGTTCCAAAGAATCAGCATTTAAAAGCACGAAAGCACATACACGTAGTCCCCCAAATCTACTCCAACTCTCGCTCTCTCTCTCTCTCTCTCTCACACACACACACACACACACACACACACACACACACACACACACACACACACACACACACACACACACACACACACACACACACACACACACACACACACACACACACACACAGACAGACTCACACTCACAGACTCAGACACACAGACCCTATGCAAACGTGCGCAGAGCTTACCTTCACATTAGTCCTCAGTGCACAGTAACATGCAAAGAACATTGCAAAGCAACAACAAGCACATGGACCTGCAGCAAGTGCGTCTCAAGGTAAAAAAGAAAAGGAAAAAAGAAAGCAACCAAAAAAAGCCCCAAAATGAAGCAGGGCAGGAGGCGAAAGATCACGGTCACATCACATCCCTGAGCACGTGCGTCCGCAGGAGGGAGCGCTGTCCGTCTGCGGCCGGCAGCTCCAGCGCCAGGCTGGTTTTGGGAGACTTTCAGAGAGGCTCATGGGTAAGAGACATGGCGTGAAGGCTTTATTGCTGGATGGAGGACAAGAGCTGACAGATACTTCACACTGCGGAGACACACGCGCACACACTCCAACTGCCTGCGCTGCTGTCAGGAGGATGAAGATGAAGAGGAGGAGGAGGGAGGAGAGCGGTTAAAGTATAACTTGTTACTCTCGGCGGAGACGAATCGGGAGAACGAGGAGGAAGAGCTCAGGCTTCCAAAAGGCAGCCGACCCTGGCGGCGCCGTTCTGAAAACGAAATGACTGCCTTTCCTTTTGTATTTCTTTCAACAACCCCAAACGTTACATAATGCCCCTGCCAGCTTGAGACTCTGTAGGAAATGCAGGCTCCTTAGCGATGAGGAGGAAAACGCGTGCAGTCTTCGCGATACACTGAGCATTTCCTGTGAACGCTACAATTGAATTTATCAACCTCGATGTGTGATTGAGGGAAGACTTGGATGACCTGTTGGTTTCCGCTGCCAGCTTCATCTCCCAGATCTCCCTCTTCGCAGAGGGGAGCTGATTCCATTACCGTCCCCAATTCAATAACCCAGCGGTCTGATGCATTGAAGCAGTCCGCTACAGTATGAAACTTTTTCAGCATTTCCTCGTATTTCCGACAGCAGCAAAGAAATAACTGAATTCAGTATAATGGCACATCACATCGTAACTGCCAACCAGAAAGCCTGAGAGAGAAGAGCAGCTGAGGCCTACCAATCAGAAAATCTGAATCAGATTTCCACCCATGTGACAAACAGCACTGCCATTCTCTCATGAGAGTCCACTGCAGCCTCTCCCCTGACAGGCAGCATAGAGTTTATAAGTCTATAGTGTTTATATTGGTAATGTAATCGTATTTCTCCATTACACAAACATCATGGAATCCATTTGAAGGAGGAGCTATGATAAAATTCTGTGGCTCCGAAAACGAGTCAATTCTTTTTTTTTTTTTTTTTAAACAATGATTTCATGTCGACAATATGATGACTGCAGAAGAAGGTGGTGCTTATCACTGAAGTGTCTGGTTGTAGACAGGCATATCTGCCCCCGACAGTCAATATCAACCAAACCCAACCTTGTGGTACAACCCCAGTAACATTAGAAAAGAGTGAACATTAGAGGCTGCCATCAGAAATTTACATCAGACCACAAGGAGAACCACTTTTTTTGCTTGGAGGATGGTGACAGTTGCTGCAGTTGTTACTCAGTTTCAGTGCAAATATTACTTCACGTATGATAAGGTTCAGCATCCAGTGAGGGAAGGTAAACTGTCTACATGTACTGAAAAAGGCATGCACAGTTTACACGTAATGCATTCTGGCTGCTTTCTGGAGATGTGTGTGTCAAGAACATTTCGTCAAGGATGAGTTGAGGAGGTAATCAAACATTTGCATTCATTAGATGGCCTATATGCTATACTGCAGATTTTTTTTATAGATTACAGATTATATTATAAATACACACATTTGAAAAAGATACAGAATCACTCTTTAGATTTCAGCTTTTGGGTGAAAATACCCAGTAAAAGAAGACAGTTATTACACAAGTCTAATACAAGTCAGACAATATTTCCAAATGGAACAACCGACAGTGAACGAAACGCACCGCTAAAGCAGACCCAGCTATTAAAAAGGCAGCAGGGCTCCAATGGCCAAGGTCACACGCTGTAATGAAGGGAAAGGGTGGTTATCTCAAATGTAAAATTCCTCTGGACCGTCATGGGCCAGCCACTGCCCTGTCCTGGTCCATCTAGCATCAGTCGAGTTGACGCGGATTGAGACGCAGCCCGTCACAGATTGGAGACAGAGGCGCTCACCAGGCGCGAGGAGGAATGCGGTGGGAGGAACCGAAGGCGCTTTATAGAATATATTTTTGTGCAAGCCTCCCCGTTACCGTGGTAACTAGTTCCGTGGTTAGCGGCTTTACAGTACAGATGAAAAAGATCCTCCCCTCCCCCCCTCCCTTTGGTTTAAAGGCATTTGGGAACAAACGGAATGTGTGAGATAGGAGGTGGGGGAGAAAGAGGGAGAGGGGCGAGGAGGTGGCAGAGGAGTGAATGAGGATGGAGGAGGAGGAGGAGGAGGAGGAGGAGGAGGTGGTGCAGGACGGAGGGGGTGGGTGAAGGAGTAGAGCAGCCCGGGGGATTGCAGGGACAAAGCGTACAATTAGGATCTGAAAACCGATAATCACGCCGCTCCTCGTATGCGGAAATACAGCCTGGCGTGAACCTTAAATTCTCCGAAGCAGAAGGGGGGAGCTGCAGCACGTCTCCCGGGCATCCATGCCTATTTGGTTTCCAATAATTCAGCCGCCGGGGATTTGTCCGCCGTCGAATGAGACGTGATCCATGAGAGCGGTCAGCCGCAGTGTTGTGACTCATTAACTGTACCTTCACCTCCATTATCGATGTCATTACTTAAACTGCATTACATCACACACACAGTCCCGGGGAAATAAAAACTCTCATTTAACGCCACGGCTGCACGTGTGCAGCATTGGGATTTCGATTTGACATCAAAATTCATGAGAGAGAAAATGACTGCTCCAAGACGGCATGTCATTTTAAATGGATGGCACAGGAAGCACTGCCAACCACAGGAAACTGAGGCGAAAACCCTTGTTGCTAAGGCTCAACAAGATTGGAACTGAGAGGTGTTAAAGCCATGATAAATGGCATGATTGGCTGAGATCACACCTTCTGCTAGGCGAGTCAGAGCATCTGCCCTCATGCCCTGACCACTAATCTCCTTACAAGTGCTTCCTCTGGAGGGTTTAGACAAACACGGCAAAAAAAAAAACAAATCAAAAATAAGACAACCATAACAAGCGTTTCAGTCTTATATTTACAATACATTCATATTACTTTTATGCTACACAAGGCAAAAAGATAGCCAATGAGGTGAGACGATTTGATTGCTTTCAAGAATGCTTTACTGGCAAGGAAGAGGTAACTTAAAACAGGCACAATATTTCTACTTGAGAGCAAAGAAGTAAGACATTAAGCTTTTTTGTGCATTTCACTGTTGCCTGTTTGCGAATTATTTTGTACTACTTATTTTTAGCAAATGGCCTCATGCCAGAGAAGCAATTAATAATGCCAGAAGTAATTTAGGTGCCTTTGTTGAAGTTGCAACACAACTTGAATCCACAACAAGTAGAGCTTAATGTATTTTTATTATTTTTATACATTTCATTAAATAATTAATGTGCCGTTTCCTTGTCATTGGTGTAACCTATAATGTAAACAACATTAAATTAAGAAACTATTTTCTCATTACAACTTGAATATTTAGTTATTTAGAGTGGTGGAAGGATAAGACAAAGAAAAATATTTAATTATTAAAATGTCACGTTTGATTTGCACCATCATTTTTTTCTGTCAACCCAACAACTGAAGAATATTCAAACAAAAAGTGTATACTAACTCTAAAATATCAACTAATGATTACATCACCAATCAACAAACAAAATAACCCAAGATCGTTTTTTCAGCTACAGTGGTAAGCAAAACATTATGTCAGTGAAGTTGACCTTTGACCTTTCGGATATAAAATGTCATCACTTCATCATTTCATCCTATTAGACATTTGTCAGAAATTGTCATAATTAGCATATAAATTCTTGAGTCATGGATAAAAATGTATTTTATGAGGTCACGACCTTTGACCATCAAAATCGAATAAGCTCATCCTTGAGACCAAATGGGCACATTTTAAGAAGTTCCCTCAAGGTGTTCCTGAGATATCGCATTCACAAGAATGGGACGGATGGACGGACAGCGAACTGAAGGACGATGGACGAAGAGACAACCTGAAAACATAATGCCTCCGTGCCGGCAACATCGAGAAAAACAGCATGCTTCATTATTTATGTGAATTATTTATGCAGAATTTTATTCATGCTGAACATGAAAACCCAGATTCTCATTCTGTTCTTCTGACAAAAAGACTTTGGCTAAAAGATGTGTTGCATCTGTGACTTCACATGTTTGGATCTCTATAAAAAAATAAATAATATATTTATAAGACAAAATACTCATTAAAAAATAAATCATAAACATGAAAACAAGCTGCCGTGTTTTAAGTCTCTCTGTAAAAAAGTGTCTCCCAAATGAATGCAATGTAACAAAGCACTGGCAAAGCAGCTGTGGAACAGAGACTCTGAAATGAGGACATCTCCTCC
The DNA here is from genome assembly GCF_963514075.1 of Conger conger. Classification (NCBI taxonomy): domain Eukaryota; kingdom Metazoa; phylum Chordata; class Actinopteri; order Anguilliformes; family Congridae; genus Conger; species Conger conger. Next base: position 34,248,990 of record NC_083766.1, on the reverse strand, counting down.
CAAGTCTCACGCCCAGTCCCAGAGTGTGAGCCTGAAGGCCCCTCGGCATTATGGCCCTACCGATGCTTCCTGCTTTTAAAACTCCTCAGTCAGCACCACACACAGCTACACCCTGCCTTCAAGTCCCATTCTCACGTCGCCCGTTCCTAAGTTAGGCCAAACACCTTCCTGAGGGGTAACCCATTGTAAGTAGGGCTGAGACAGACTCGGTAGACAACAAGGTGGAACTCCTCCAATCGAGGAATACGCGCTGGGAATAACTAACAACACAGTGTCGGCACTAACTGGTAGACGCTACTCCCCACTGGGAACTCATAACTAAAATGTAACCACCAATTACCATCCACATTGCCCTGCTGGTTGTCATCAACATGCTCTCTGATTTGTGGAGCTCCTCTCTGGTATCTACTAGTAAGCCTTACTGCTATTGTATTATGCGTCAGGGATGAGTCTGAGGCACTCTAACCTGGGTGAGCGCTGGGAGGCTGGGATCTTCAGGTTAAGTTTGCCAGTTCAGTTACCAAGCCAAGCGCTGATGTCACATTTCATTACATTTACAGTAAACTAGAGAGGTATGAAAGACCTGCACACTGGCAAAAAAGTACATTTACAATGAAATGGGTTTATTCATTTGACCACAGGTATGATTCAGAAGAATATCCCCTGCCCCACACTGTTCACATCCTCACTCACTCCAGCGGAACAGAAGCTGGCAATGCAGTCAAACGCTCACGAGACTGCATAAGGCTGAGAGAAACAGAGATTCATCTCCTGGGATGAAGGCTGCTCACTTGCATGTCCGATTGACCATTTTTGAGGACCCCACCATAAAAATCATTGAATCCTGGGTCGTATTCTGGTAAAAATCCGAGTCAGATAATTCAACACGCTAATACATTAATTTGCCACGTGTGTAAGCGTTTCAGCAGATGTGCTGATCAGCAAAATGCAGGACCGTACACTAGCATTGTCCTCTGTTTTGATTAACGTCGCAAGGTGCTCAGTGATTTGTGATGAAAATAGCTTCTTGGTGCAGGGGAGCGATATGATTGGCTCACTGAGCGTAAACAATGATGTGTGCTGACAACTCCAGACATGCTGAAAAGAGGGGGGGGGGGGGGGGGGGGGGGTAGATAAGCGTACTTGGATTGCCCGCAGTTCAAGTCCGATCAGCTGACTGCTTAGAATCCACATTGGGCTTTCTTTTATTTTTTTCATACACAACCATTTCTTACATTTGAAATGAAGGCCACCTATTATAGCACTAGTTTTTGACAAGCTGTAACTTAAAAGGTTCGCACTGCATTTGATTCCAGCCAAAGAGAAGTCATGGCGTACCACAAGAGGGGGTTGTGCAATAACACAACACAACACTGTAAATGAAACGGCAACACTTGAGAGGCCCCAAGCTCATGCAGCATCTGTATTCAACTGTTAGCAACCATAAGATCCCTGAGATTAGCAAAACCACTAAATATGTAAAGCCTTATTTAAGGAAGGGCCAAATGAAGAGAGAAAGAGAGAGATAAGGTGACACGGCCTTCTCGCTCTCACAGATCTGCTCCGCCGGCCTGGCGGAATATGCGGATCATTCCCTCGCGTTAAAATCTGTCCGCCGGGATTGTGCCGTGCTAGGCCTACACGGGGAAGTGGGCCGGGGGCTTGTCTTCAGCCCCTTCCACAGGGCGTCTCCCAGGGGCGGCACGGGCCACGGGAGGGACCAAAAAACACGAACACAGAGCAGAAATGGGCCGGGATCGCAAGGGCGGGGCGGGGCGCGTCAGTCGCACTGATCCCGTTACACGTTTCGCCAGCGCACTTTCTGCGCATACGGCATATTAATACTCCAGCCATTTTCTTCTCTCTCCTGCTGCTGCTGTAATGTGACAGCATTAATCCTCTTTCTTAAACTCAGTCTCAAGTCCACGGAGCGATAAACCCCTTCTGAAGAGCGACTTCCCGAACTGCTGATGGTTCGCAGAGCTGCGGTGGGGGGGGGGGGGGAGGGGGGAGGGGATGTGATTTCAGAAGCTGCCGAACTTGCTCTTGCCTCCAGAGGCTTGTGTGGTAAACCGCAACACCAGAGATCAGCCGTTCTTCACCCCTACAAGGGCTTACACAGGAGTCTTTACATTAGCGTTCTTTGTGACTCACCTTACTTAAATAATGCTGTGATATTTTAAGAGATACGCAATATCATTTCACCTGCCTCGGTAAATATAGCATAAGCCCTTCGCTAACAAGGCCCAATATCGAGCAGTGGCATAACAGACTATCTGTACCCTGCATGTGGAAGAAGAATAAGGGTTGTGACTGTCACGGTTTACCGGCTCCCTTTAAGGTGACTGGGGGTCTGCAGTCGGCCTGCGCAGTTCGGTACAGTACACCAGCCCAAAGTTGGACTGCAGAGTGGAAACAGGGGTGGCCGGGTGCCAAAGCTTCAGCGAATGCAGGAACATTTTGCTGGGGTAGGTGGGGTTCAGAGGCACGACGAGGCTTTCCAAATTAAGCTTGAAAAAGGGGGACAGATCCGTTCCACGTGGTTTCAATTGGCTCTCTCTGAATCCCCTGGGTTTTTGATGTCTTTTATTACAAACTAATTGCAACTGAAGTTGTAGCTCAGCTATGCCCTTTTTGCGAATAAAATAAAATGAGCATCCATTTCAGAAACTAAAAGGGTAGACAGGGTTTTCATCCTTTTCTTTAGAGTGAATTTCTTTACAATGAACATTGTGAAATTAATTTATTTCCAGTTCACCAGTAGGGCCCTGCACACACCCAAGAAAAGCCAGCAAACCGTTTCCTGGCAACAAACATGCCACATATCAAAAACTGAAGGGACTGCATTGAGAAGATATTTTTAACAGTCACACTTTTCTGGTTATTAGACAAACTGGATTATAACACTGGCAGAATTTTCCTTTTCATCTTCATTCTCAGTTCAGAGTTTTCGTTCTACAAATATTTACAGTGGGCAAGGTCAGTTAAAAAAAAAAAATGAAATAACAAATTAAAAAGGCTTGCACTGCACTAGAGACCGGCAGTGGAACAGGCAGACGTGTACTCTCAAATTAGCACCTCACCTCCAGGCTAAACCTACATGACACGCAACACTGTATGCGTTATGCTCTTTGGGGCAATATCTGCAGTGATGTCACCATCTGCTCATTACCGAATGCACCCAGACCCCTGTGTGTCCAACACTGCTCTCTGCTTACGATCGGACCGAGCAAACGTAACGCAATCACACTCCCAAGTCCAAACGGACCCGGTCACAGACGGCGTACCGCGTTCATAAGCGTTTGCGCTTTTGCGTCGGTTCAGGCCGCGGCAGACTGAAAAAACGCCAGCGCTGCACATCGGCAGCTGAGAAGGGAGCTGAGGGAACGTGACCCTGAGTCCGCTCTTCTGATATGCGTCCTTTTCAGACGCGCGTCATCTTTTTCTGTAAAAGCGCAGCACAGCGCGGCTCCAAGCATGAGCCAGCACATTCGGTAACGCCCAGGGCCTGCTCCGATACTAACCGCTGGCTCCGCATGTAAATAGGGGGCAATAGAGGTCACGTTTCCCACGTCATAGTGAGACTGCTCTAATACAAAGCAGTCAGCTCCTGGATGCGGATACACCGTAGCCCCGTAGTAATTCAGAAATCAGGTTCATGTAAAACTAAGAAAAGGAACAAGTACTTATATGAAGAGCAGCAGTGAGTCGGAAATTATTTTTTACATTTCCATTTATATTTACAAATATTTACACATACAACACTGAGCACTTTCCAAAAATGATTAGAACAAGACCACAAATATAATCAGGATAGGCTCTTGATATTTTACTCCAGTAAGAGAATGCAAAAACATAATACAGGCCAATTTAATAATAACAATAATAGCACACACTGAAAGCCAAAGTCAAAGAAAAAATATGAATCAGATAACTATTTAATCTGTTGTACGAGAGTTTAAGCGAATTAGAAAGCAGCATTTGAAAGGAAGTTGCCTAAATGGTCTTGTGTAGTCTCTGTCGTTTGAAGAATGAGTAGATGTGGCTATTAAGTTAAAAGGTGAATTTGCTACTAATCTATAAACACAATGATATACATAATATATGTAAAACAGGTAAAAAAAAAAAAAAAAAAAGAAAGAAAAAAGAACTGTGACTGTCACCACACAAGGGCAACATTTGTCACCAAAATCCAAACATCAAAGATGTAGATCAAAAAGTTCCTTCTTTGAAGAAAGTAAACTTACATAATTAGGTAATACCCCTTTTAGTAAACTTATTTGTGTAAACATGAGATCGTAGAGAAATTTGACAATACTGAAACAGCCGCGTTTTCAGGACATGACTTTTAGGTGTCGTTCACATTCAGATGCTGTACCATTCAATTCTCTCAGGTTCAATGAGACTAAGGAAAATCACACGACAGCAACATTTTACCTCAGCCGCAAGTACAACACAGACAAAGAGGTTATGAAATGCCCTGTAAGCGCATGGTCTGTAATAAGAGTACTGTAATAAGAGCACTGCAAGTTCCCCAAGTCTGACCCCAGATGCCCCTACAGACCTGACCGTGGTCTTACCACGAGACGGGGTTCAAACTGTGCTGTGCTCAGTTTCAGCACAATTCAGCACAAGCAGGGCTACTGGAGTCCTTGTGGGAGCATCCCGCTGTACAGGGAGCGGAGGAAGCCAGATCCACAGCCTTGGGCAGATCCTGACCACAGACATGGTTGTTACCTGTAATGCTACGTCACAACCAGAATATGCAGGCCCTAATCATTGAGAACTAGTATTTCAAAAACACACATTGAATGATGCATTTTCATGTGTGCATTTAAATTTTATAAACAGCGAGTAGCTGTTGGACAATATCGTATATTTGGACAGCAAATAACAAATATTGCATTTGGACAGCAGTACAATATTTGTTATTTTGGCTCTGCACACCGACACACTGGATTTGAAAGAAAACAATGACTAGGACATTAACGTGCAGACAGTCACCCTTCATTTGGGGGTATTTAAATCCATATAGGGGGACCAGTGCTGGATTTACATCCTTTTTATACATAGTATTTTATACATTCAATTCATTGTGCCTAATTACCTTTAGGGGACCAAAGGTAATTAGACAGTTGGCTTCTCAGCAGTTTCTGGTTAGTAAGGTGTTGTACTCAATTGCTTCCTTAGTGCAGGTATAAGAAAGCTTTCAGTATCTAGTCTTGATTGCCTTTGAAGTCTGTTATTGTTGTTTGTCAAGATGAGGTTTTGCCAAAGACAGTCAAGGAAACTATTATGAGGCTGAGAAATGAAAAATGTCACAGACAGGCAAACAATTGGCTTACCAAAATAAACAGTTTGGAACGTCTTCACAAAGAAGAAAGAGACCACTCACTGATTTGAACCTCATTGATATCAACTTTGATTCACTTGATTTGTTTCATTGTATTTTGGTGAAGAGTTAACCTTCTCGATTTGGTCAAAAAGATTGAGGTAATTGAAGGTCCACACACTGTCGGTGTCATACCTCATTCTTCGATCCCTGGAATCCCCATTCAGTGCACGTCAATGTGTTTCTTCCCCATTTCTGGTGTGGATGAACTTACCAGAATCTAAAAATCTAGCGTGCCAGATGGCTCGTTATTCAAAAAAAAGCTGATCACATGATTGCTGTTCCCCACAACATCTAGCAATTTAAATAATGTCTTTCCTGATGGAAAGTGAATTCATATGGAACTTGGTTGGCGATTGAATTTCCTTTCTTCCAAGACGTTCAACCTATTTGATGAGCCTGTAATTACATGTAATTACAGGGTAATATGAAACACTTAATTCCAATAGGCCTTAGCCCTTTAATTCAGTAGCTAGACAATTATGTGCATTTCTGCAGGTTAAATCCCACACAACAACAAAAAAATAATGGGAACTAGCCTATTTTTTTTAATCGTCACATATAACTTGTTATTTAAGTAGTGGGTAAAAGGGCTCTAGGGCTACAGTACCTGACCAAATGAAAAGCACGACTGTCAAAACAGCCGTGCACCTGAGCACGCTACGTTCTGAAGGAGTTGGCGGCTCTGGAAGCCTTCCTGCCAAACCACCGGCAGACCGCTCCTGATCCCGAGCTCACCTGACCGAGCGGGGACCGCTGGGGGGGGAAGCGTTCTTCAACCCCGCCGTTTAGTTTGGAGTTACGCTACGTCAGCCCGCCCGGCAGCCATGAAAACCCCAGCTCTGCTCGCCTCATTTCCCACACAGCGTGGGGGGAAAAATAAAGCAAATTCCAGTTTTTTTACATTCGCGAGACGTCTTTTACCGTGAAAAGGACCTCGCTTTTTCACGCAAGACTTGCAGCAGATGGCGTACGGCCTTTCTGGCCCTTCGTGTGACAGCAGATGGACCTCTGGCGAGCGAAGGTCGTGTCAAGGTCGTTACCCAACGACCGCACGGCAGGGCCAGAGGCGAGGCAAGGAGAGGAGAGGCGAGAGAGCCCCTCTTCTGTTCCCCGCCTTGGTGCTGGAAATATGCTTAAATATACTTAAAACTCCAAATCTGTGTAGATTTCCAGTTACGTGGCACGTAACTGGAAAGTTACGTGCCACGCGACAGTGTGGGCCCGGTACTGGTGTCGCACCTTCACGCCGTCCTGCCCTGCTCCCTGCTCCCTGCTCCCCGCTCAGAGAATCAGAGCCTTCCTGCGGCACGAGCAACCGATGCAGGATTCCAATTAGACACCATAACATCCCTGCTGCTTCATGAATGTTGCATGCCGAGCAAGCTTTCGGGCGTCGTTGCCGAGCGCTCCCCGTTGCCACGGTGTCAGCGTGGCCCGCCGTAACTCGCCGGGGACGACCTTCGTCATCACCATCCTCATCATCGCTGCGATCGCCGCGGGTCATCCTGAGAGTGGCGGGGTGTCGACAGCAGGCCCAGGAGGATCATGGGAAGGCAGAGTGTTTACCCGTTATGCAACGCCGCGCGCTAGCAGGGAGCCTGCGCAATCTAGCACTTACGCATGCCAGGACAAAAGGAAGCACAATCTGCAAGGGTTTTTTTCTCACCTAGCGTCGGCAGGAGTGACGGGGCACCACCCCCGCTGTAACCAGGGGTTACTGTTAGGCAGTAAGGGGCCCACAAGTCCTGCATTAACGCATCTTAACCTTCACAGCGAGTGAGGTGAGCTTTCAGTTTCAGAAGCCAGTCTGGCACTGAGAATATGATTCGCCCAAGACAAATCCCACACAAGCACTTACATGACTCACAACGGAATGCATTAAGGCCACAGTGGACATTCTCACTGAATAGAAAAATAATTGTGATAAAAAAAATAAAAAAACCTTTTATCAAGTATACAAAGTCATGGTCTTTTAAGAGGGTATGTGTTATACAGACAAGGCTCTTATGTCACGACTTTCCCTAAAGACTCTGGAAGAAAAGGCCTTTAAAATAGACTATATTAATTTAATGTTACGATAATCCAGTGTGAATAACGTGACATTTTCACATGCTGTCCATTCCTCTCTCACTCCTTACCCTGATATCCTTGTGAGCGTCACAATGTGCAATAAATTCACCTGTTATACTTCAGTCATCTTTTACATCACAGTAACAAAGCCCAAAAATAAATAAATAAAAAATAAACACTTTTCAACATACAGATTTCTCGGGATAACCGTACCGGATCGAGTCGAGCCAATTTGATTCAAAACAAAAGCACGGTGGGTTCATCAGGACGACTTCAAAAACCTCCGCGTGCGTGAAGCTAAACCATAACTATTCTGAGCGAGAGCTAAACCACGCTATTAATAGGCCGTGGTGGCGGGCGGAGCAGTTTGCAGTCAGAGGTCTTCGAAGAAAGTGCTGGAAGAGAAGACGTGGCACCAGCGACAGAGCCCAAAAAGCAGACCCAAGGAGACGAGGGGGTCTTGGAAGCACCCTTTGCAAATGCCTTTTTCTGAAAGGCTGGCACATATTTTCCTGCTGCTAGGAGAGAGAGAAAAGAACCGCAGAAGGTTTCTTTGTATTATATAAGAAACCGTCTGGCCAGAATAGCTACGGTAATTGCTACTGCCAAAAAAAAAAAGAAAAACAGACACACACACACCCCGTACAAGATATGCAGAACTGTACACCCTACAGCAGGAATCCGGCAGAAATCATCAATAATTGCTTAACCTGAAAACCTGTCCAATAAATTACACGTTCAAGAGATTTCCATCTTGCATCACTGAACCGACTCCACCCACAGCCGCACTCGCTGGATGGAGTGAGTGTAGCCAACGCTGTTGAGGCAGAGGCACTGAAGAGCCTGTGTGGAGAGCCCTCCTCCCCCAGCTGAGAACAGGGTGAGGAGGAGTTTGTGTGGTGAGAAATCAGCGAGCTGCTCCTACGCGGGTGAGCCCGGGAACCCACACCGTACGGTCACACTCTAATTCCACCTCCTGGATGCCTTTTTCTGCATTACGTCATCAGTGCGGGAAAGGGGGGGTCCGTCTAAAAAGAACTTCTTAAGCTGTGGGCTTCGGAAAGATTACATAACCTCTAAATTATTCTCTCGGTTTTTGCCATCATTAATGGCGTTCGTTTCTTTTCTTTCTTTCAGAGCTGCTGATATTGTCATTATGTTAAAGAAGGCTCACTGCCAGCTGTTGAAATGGCTGAATGTTTATAGGGTTCCAGTCTTCGGTTTGTTTTCTGTCAAGATCTGGTAATGGTGTGGGGATAGAAAGTGATGGCAGAGAGCACCAAGAATTAACATGGAGCAGGCCTTCCCAGATTCAACAGGGCAATGCACATTCTCTCATATCCATGAGTTCATATTCACAATCTACGGGTCTCCTTCAGAAGCTTGTTTTAAAAACTGATAGTATGAACTGTGCAATTATTTAAGCTGAAATTTGAGTCTGCCCACCAAGTGAGACATTTTTGTATTAACAGTAATATATACCAAGTGAGCACTTTATTAGGTATTTATTAGACTTATTTTTTAGACTTATTGGTCTTCTGCTGCTACCCACTTAAGAGGCTTGATGCGTTGTGTGTTCAGAGAAGCTCTTCTGCATACCACTGTTGTAATGTCTGTTTACTTGTGTTACTGTCACTTTCCTGTCAGCTTTGACCAATCTGGCCCTTCTCCACTGAACTCGCTCATTAACAAGGTGTTTTTGCCCGTAGAACTGCTGCTCACTGGATGTTTTTCATTTTTCGCACCATTCTCTGCAAACTCTAGAGACTGTTGTGTGTGAAAATCCCAGGAGATCAGCAGCCACAGTTGAACTTCTTGACCACTTCTGCATGCTTTTATGCATGTAGTTGCTACTACACGACTGGCTGATTAAATATTTGCATTAGCAAGCTGGTGTGCAGGTCTACCAAGTGTACATTTTTAAACAAGGGAATCATTTGGATGTCATCAGAGAGAGTCCAGGCGCACAAGGTAGAACGCAGCTGACAACCCCTACAGGTTCATCCCGAGATTTCTTCCCATCAGGGAGTTTTTTCTCGACACTGTTCAGGATCCATCTTTCTCCCCGAAAGGGGGTCGTTTTCCTCATATGCTATTGGGGGTTTAGGGCTGATATGTTTAATTCTCTTCTGTGTTACTCTGTAAAGTGTCTTCAGTGAAAAGCACTATACATTAAAAAAATTATATTGAATTGATGGAGCATGTCTCCAGTACAAACAGGGTACTTCGTACAGACATAGTCCAGCTCCTGTACAGGCTTTTTCCACAATTCTTCTCTCGGTTTTTTGGTGTCGCTAAGCTGTAACTACTTTTTTCTCCAGGAAAACTGTACCAAGGATCTTCAATTCATTTTTAACATGACAAAGACTACCAATGTTTACAAGACTTACTACACACAAATTATGAGAAACACAATTTGTAGATGGATTAATTACACTAATAACAAGCGCATGTACTCATCAAGTTCTTTTCCAGAACTCTCTGTACTTTCTTACTCTACCAAACATGACAGAGAAAAAATAAGTACGTATGCGAAAATGGTTTCATGCAAAGCACACAGTGCTTACCGTAAATCCTCAAATTGTGGCCGGGGTTTTTTATTTACTTAGGCTGCACAAAGCACAGGCCTTTATTTGGGGCAGGCTTGTATTCGAGGCAGGCCTTTATTTCTTATTAGGCTTCTGTTGCAGAATTTTATTCTTAGAAACAAAGTAAAAGGCTACACTTAGTGGGCCAACACTGTTCAACACGTCCTGTAACCGTTCAGAAATCAATTAGTGTAGGCTAATCAGGAACACCGTTTGGTATGTCATAGTGTTAGTCTTAACAGACTTAGTTTATTACGCCTTCATGAACAATAACAAATTAGCGTAGATAACAGCAAGTTAAGGATCTTTTTTTCCCCTAAAGTGCGTTTTATTGTGAGACATGCGTTTCGTTTGGAGCAGCAAATATCAAAATATTTTCGCTTTGGTTTGGGATTTAATTTACTTTTGGACTGTTTGATTCTATTGCTAAATGTCGGGACTGATGGGCACTGAAATCTGGGGGGTATTTGATGGTTCACTGTTAAGTTTTATGTAGTTGAAAGAGTGTTGGGATTTCCACCTGTCTGTTTATTGTGAGCCAAGGCAAATGCTTTCATTCATTCATTGAACGTGCACGGTGCTGTAAATATATGGAAACCTTATTGTGTAGCCAAGTAGCCTAAATTGAGTAAATTTTTTATTTTGCCTGATTTACTTTTTATTAAATTCGTAGGCTGGAATGCCTCGCGGCAACAATTGTGTTTAAATGTATACTGCTTCAGCCTTTGGCAAGCTACTCAGAAGGGGGCGGCAAGGGACTGGTAGCTTGAGAGCAACATGTTGGAGACCCATGGTGTAGGACAACGACTTTTCATTGGCAACAGTATTAAACCAACCAACAATTCAAAATATTAAGAAGAGCTCTTATTTCACTGAGTTAAATCAAAACAATTGTTCTAGTGCTCATGGACTGATAGCCCTACAGGTAGGCAATAATACCCCAGCTTGTATTTGGGGGCCGGCCTTTATTTGTCCGAATCGACCACGCCCCCGGCTATTTGAGGATTTACGGTAATTAAATCTGGATTTAAAGTCAATAAAGACAGACGGCAACCCGTTACCGCAGGAAGACGTTAACCGCTAGAAAAATGAACTCCTCAGCGATGCAGTACACACGACATAAAGAAGTTGACAGCCAAAAGCAACAGGCCAGTGGCAGCAGAAGCGGAAGACACTTTTGGCCTCTGCAGCAGGAGAATGAAAGAGGGGGGACCCTGGGGATTGCGCTTGTTCTTTGGATCAAATTTTTCCCCAGTCTCCCCTGGACTGCCATTTTAGCCCCAAGACAAATATCAAGCTCTCCATATTCCAGACACAGTCTGTAACACTCGCCACAGTGGTACCCAGTGAACCATAAATCAAGCCCTGCCCCTGTCATGGTGGCCATCGGCCCAGTCTGCTAGAATGAAATGGGATAGAGCTCTTTTTCCACAGCGCAACACTGCAAACTCATAAGAGTGTGTCTCTAAGTAGCCTAGTTTCTTTCAGCACAAAGCATTGGAAACATCAACATGTTTTTTTTTTTTTTTTAATGATGTACAATAAAACCTGCTGGGAGCAAAATAACAGGGCAGTCTCAACAAGCCATTTTTAAAAACAATATTCTAATTTTCACTGTTTCACTTAGCAATAAAACTTTAAAACAAAGCATGCAACTTCATATTTGTCAGCACTATTAAATAGGTAGCTGCTCGGTCATTTTGTTGTAGTGAGGATGTATGACCTTGCTTCAAGAGATAGGTATAGCACCTTGTCTGAACAGGTTAATGCAGAGTATTCCCTGTTCATGTGTCTAGTGTTAAATCAACATAACCACGTATTTACACAATTACACTATAGTACAGATGGAATTTTACAAATATTTAGGCAATGTGCTTCCAAAAATAAAATTGTGACTATAATTTTACACTCAAATTTTTTTGTTTCCCCTCAGAAAAGTGCTATGCCTGGCTCTGCTAAATACAGCACACTTTTTGGTCAACAGAAGACATGGAAAAGCTTCAAAGACCTTTGAAGAGAAAAATGACAGTCATTTAGTTCATCCTTACTTCTGTTAAGTTTCTTCAGAAAGATAAGGTTTAAATCAAACCAAAATAGAACCAAACAAAGAGCAAACAAAATAAAATTATGAAGATTTTAGAATGTGAGGACTGCTCCATGCTTTTCGATATTGTCCATCTTTACATTATTGGCATTTGGCAGACGCTCTTAACCAGAGCGACGTACAGTTGATTAGACTAAGCAGGAGACAATCCTCCCCTGGAGCAATGCAGGGTTAAGGGCCTTGCTCAAGGGCCTAACGGCTGTGCGGATCTTAGACCGGGATTAGAACAACCGACCTTGCGTGTCCCAGTCATTTACCTTAGCCACTACGCTACAGGCCACCCTATCTCATGGGCAAGCTTCTGTCTGCACACAGTGAAGATTGGATATTTCGCCCACATTTATTTTAGAGGACTAAACACACTTTGGAGTCGAGTTTATGAAGCTGCTGTATCAACACACATGCGTGAAAAAGCAATAACAACATCACTTACAACATCATTTACAAATGCAATTACCAGCCCGTGCGGGACTAAGGCACCTTATATCATTCCGGCACAAATTAGAACGATGGCTCGGAAACAAAAATGTTTCAGGAAGGGGTCATCCGTGGTGAAATTAAACTCACATCTGAATGCCAAATTTATTGCACGGTTTTATTACCAAGATCTACTGCATGTGGCAGAGTGCTGGGTGAGGGATGCAAGCTGCTTCTCTATGTAATAATTGTTCTTCACTAATCACTTCTTGAAAATGCTGGCTAGCTTAGCCGAGGAGTCAGGCATGTGGTCTTTGCTCACTCTTCCAGGAAATTGTCCAATCAGTGAATGCGTATTGAAGCGCCTAACTGACAAGTAGGATCCACACACACCCTGTACATCTGACACCCTCCCTCTCCCTTCTCCTTCTCCTTCTCCTTCTCTCACGCACGCACGCACGCACGCATTGAATTGCAATCACATATCTGTTTGAGCACTTTTATATTTGACTAATATCCAGAAAGGAATATTGGTACCAGGGTCTAGATTGTAGCCCTTCCCCAGAAATTCACCCAGCGAGTTAAAATCACATATGGTTACCAGTTGTGTTGGAACCATCATAGCTTTATGCTTGCACCATTAGGACTGTTTTACTGCAATATCAGTAACAGCCAAAACAGCCAAATAATAGTTCACATTATTTGTGAACAATACAATTTATAAATGTCTCTGGGATGCTGGGATTTCAAACCAGTATACAGATGCTCCTTTTCCCACAATGAAAGGGCATCCACATTCACAGTGGAACCTAGCATTACTGGCCATGCCATCACATAGCAACTAATCCACATCACTAAAGGCCTACTACACAATTTCTGGATGACCACTTTCATTTTAGGGCTGCCGTATAGGTACAATTACTACATTCGGACAAATGAACACTGGAAAAGAATATAAAAAAATAAAATAAATAAAAAAAGGCTACAACATAATGGAATATTATGTAACAATATTTTTTTTTATGGCACTCTGCCTGATGGAAGAGAACACCACACGTTGGCTGAATCAAGCTGTAGCTCTTTTTAGCGGCAGCCATTCTCATCATAGATTTAACATGGCATGCAAATAAACATGAATATTTCAACATGCTTTCAGAGAGAAAACAAACATTCTAATCACCCAAGAATAAACGACGGAAGCTCAAACATTCCAGATGAGACGTTAAAAGCACACAAGATTTGCGTGTCTTTACTTCCTCACTGAAAACTCACACTTTCACAAGTACTCCCTTCAACGGAAAGCGAAATACAGCGATAAAGCTATGGGGGAGTTCTTCACACAGATGGATAACCATACACCGAGTGATTTTATCCACCCTTTTGACAAAGATAACAGCCTTTATTCGCAAGACACCGCTAAAGAGCTCAAATATGTATATTGGTTTCAAATCATTATGTACAGTTAAACTGCCAAAAACCGAACTGAGACCGCGCATAAATTAATCCACGCAAACGAACAGAGCACAGAACGGTGTTATTTCGAAATGGAATTTAGAGCCGCTACAATAAAGAAGCCAGCCCCATACAACATCCCCACGTCGAGTTCCAGTCATTTTCTCATTGTCCTCGGGACTAATTAGCAAGGTCCGGAGCGACCGTCTCTCTAAAGGAGGTCATTATCTTTTGATTAACAAAACAGTGGCCGTCTAAAGTTTCCGACAAGTTCCGACACAACGTCTCAATAGAGGCGGTCGCGGCGGGGTTAATCCTTTTTCCCTATTCCAAGGATCACAGCGACGCTAGCTCATGTCAGTGGAAGCACAGCATTCACAGAAAGGAAAATAAGGGAGACAAACAGGGAAGCGTGTGGTTATACCACTTTCAACAAGCAATGTCACTTTAAGGTTAAAAACACAGGTGACAAATAAAGACAAACGACGTCCGCTGTGCAATATCAGACATATTCCGCAATCAGGCGGCCGTGGAATATGCTGAAAACACCGCTGTAAATGCGCCGGGGGAGAGCGTCGTCCCTTGTTCTCTCCGCGCTCTTACCTTGGTTGTTACAATACAAAGACAGTCCATTCTGGGGGAAGTGGCTTAACCTCGGCTCGCTCTCATCACCACAAAACCAGCGTTATGCAGAAAGGGAGATGAACTAGCCGCCACGGGAGAAAGGCACGCGGGCTGCTATTGGAACCGGGCCCCTTCTGAGTAATGGGAGTCCTCCTCCACAATGCTACAGGCAATCATGTTTCCAGCGCGATCTTAAAGCCCACCAGACGTCGTCCGGCACAAACTTGCAGCGGTTTTTTCGGGCTGATAGCCAGCGGCTTGGAAGGTTTAAGTCTGCTCATCAGAAATCTCTCCTCTCCTGGAGCCGACGACCGCACGCGGTGGAAGGAGGAGAGGCACAAAGCACACCACTGATGCTCAGAGCTCAAACGGTGGCTAAGAGGAAAGATTCAGGTTTTCTTTCTCAGTCTCCCTATCAAAAGCCGGATTTGGCGCTTCAAAAATATCCATTTCTTTTCACCAACTTTCTTTTCCTCCTGCTTACGTGTGTGTGCACGCGCATGCATGTGCGTATGCGTGCATTTGCATGTGAAGGCTATGTTCGAGCGTGCGTGCCAATGTATACGAAGCCTGTGAGCGTGTCTCAGAATGAGTTAGCGGCAGACCCGAAACCTCTATTAAAGTGCTGTCTCAGCTCTGCAGAAACGATCATTTCGGAGGATTTATTTATAAAGACCAAGTCCTGGAGATTTATACGCAGAGGAATTTGAGCAAAACTGTCAAGACGAGCTGTTTAAAGAACTCGTTATTGCGTCAGATCAGCGAAATATAATTTAAATAAAAATATACGTTCCCACAAGACTTAAAAGGAGCCAATATCTTGTCAACCAGCAAAAACACTGAGCTCAAATTACCATACTGATGGACCACGCAAGCTGATACAGATTTGTTTTTAAGATTTGGAAGCTTTCCTTGTTTCCTCTTATAAATTGTGATAAATAATATCGGGGCAAAAAATGGTGGAGGCCACTTAAGGAAACAAGCAGGTTCAATGACAGAAGGACCTGCTGAAATGAGCCTGAAGAGAAGGACAGAACTTGTTTCACAGAGAAAGAAAGAGAAGGGACATCAATGCCCTCCATTCACAAGAGCAAAACATTTCAACCAGCTGGAGCTTTGACAAGACCGAGGGGGAACGGCCGTCAAACACTCACGTTACACTTCACCTATTCAATATCCCGGATATGTGATCCTACAGTCATTGCCATTCTCAAAAAAAGAAAAGAAACCCTTTTTTCTCCATTCCCCCCTCCACAAATCCCTGAAGCACTCCCTCAAATCCAGTAGAGAGTGTCTCTCCCTCTCTTTAGATCTTAATATCTGTGACAATGGAAGAGATAAAGATCACACAGAGAATCGTTTGTATCAAAATCCATGCTGCCATTGGCCTTTCTGTTCAAAGCTTCAAGCGCCACTAGGACCACCAGGTGTGTAACCATCGTCATGAAGCTGCATGCTGGCTATTAGTTCCCACAAAGTGAGGTCACAGCCATACATGGAGGGGGAAAAAAATCAATGAGTACAAATGACAAAGTCAAAGGACAGGGTAGCAAGAATTCATGTGGAGAGCTCAACAGGAAGTTCACTCGGGGCAGGTGGTGAATCGCAGGGTCTGGTTTGTCAACAATATGGTTTTCTCTTTTAAGACAAACACACTTTCAAAAACAAACTGTGGCCAGCTTTGAAGCATTAAAGACAAGCTGAAATCTAAATTCACTCACTTTAGTCAATTTTTCATAACCTTACGAACATGTCTTAAAGTAGTTTAAAGTTCTTCCATGCACTTTCGGGAAAACAAGATGTTATGTTATTGTGTACCAGTGGGCGTTCATGTTGATTAAATGTCCGTCAATTTTCCCTCCCCTTCCCCACAATCAATATCCTTTTCACACACGTCCTAATTTGTCGGTCAAATCAACTCCCTGCCCTTCAAAAATTCCCCGGAAAGATCCATTTCACTTGTGTATATATGTGATATCGCAGAAGCTAGTGCTACTCTAACTTTATTTTGTCTTTAAACCAAATGCAAGACAAGCTGACAACTTTCTGCCGGAAATGCACCCAGGATGCCATTACGATGACAAACCCAGTCATCAAAGTTGTCTTTTTGCCAACCAAAAAATACTGACTATACAGTAAATTAAAGACAAACGGTTCCTGTAACTGAATTGTTACATTTTTACAAAATAGTCGTCTTCATTTTAAGGTTTTTTTCCCAGAGTTTGCTAGAAACAGGTCATGAAATCGGTCCTTTGAACATGTCAGTGTGCTTAACACACCAAGGCACACCTCAAGGGGAAAGGGGCTAGACCAGGCTATAACAACTACTGTGTAAAGCCTGCAGCATGCTAGGATGCTAATACTAAGGCTAATACGAAAAAACAACTTAAATTTCACCATTTTAAGCTTCAGAAAGAGTCTGCCTCTCCACTTAAACGCATTAGGATTTCCATTTTGTGAAGTGTGCTTCACGGTCACCGTGGCCACTGAGACAAGCTTCTGAGAAAGCACGGCTATGGACAGTGCGACAGGTCTTACTGCCTCATCGTCCGGGAGAAGGATCAGGCAGCGCGTGCGAGGAGAACAGCCATTACAGTCACGCCACATTCAGCTTCTCGGCGACACCTTGGGTTTACCTGCTGCTTGTAGGATGCCTGGTCGCCCAGGTGGAGCTCCTCACAGAACAGGACTCTTATTACGGCTCTCATTTGTGGACACGCAGTATCATGGCATCTTGCACAAGACCTTCTGCGCAGAGACCAGCGGGCTGGGTAAGCTTTTCAACAGATGGAGCCCCAAGCAGCTTTTCCTGATCATATTAGAGAGCGAGAATGCTTTAACCGCCTTTGCCGTTCCTGTTGCCTAAAGACGCAAGTGGCAATAATTAGTGAATCTACACAAAACGAGAGCTTTGGACTTTATTAAACTGGATGAGAAGGGGATGCTTACAGGCCTTGATTTTCTCTTCGTTGGCAGACAGTTTGGCGTTGCCCTTCACACGACCTTCAGATAACAAACACCAGAACCGTCAAACAGATTGGTCAAAACGCCACTTTCAAGATTTCCAAATACTGTTTGGTTCTCACTAAAATAATCGAGAAGGAAGTGTGACTGGCATGTAAGGAAAGGAGTGTGAAAATATTTCTGGAGAGACTGCAGTGAAGTGGGAGTCTAGCACAAACAGAGTACCATCATTGCCACACAACAAACTAAAACTAGATTCCTTGTCATGAAGTGGGTAGGGATATAGGCATATTACCCAGGATTATCAAGTGTATCAAGTGTGTTTTGAAGTCGATCGGCGTTATTGCACCAATCCGGACAGTTAAAGATTAAAGTCTCCAAAACCCGTTGAGTCTAAAGGGGTGATATAATCATCTTACTCTGGTTCCACGATGTCTCTTCCTCCTTCACAAGCCGATTAAATCTAATTTACTTTGCTGAGCTCCTCATCAACCACAGACGACGTAACCACTCTCTCTCCACTTCTATTCTTGTGAAACCAGAAGAGGGGAAAGAGTGGGGTCCCAATTTTATTGGGCCATGGGCAGCTGCCTCTCACTCCGAACCAAACCAAGCACCCTGCCATGCCTCCTAAAAATATGTTCTGGAGACACCAGCAGGTACCCTCACCTTGCATGACCCACGACCAAATCCTCCCATGTTCAGGGAGGGGAAATGGCACCACGCCCTTGAGCAGAGCCTCTTGTATGTACTGCGGGCGTAGAGGCAAAGGACACTCCGCTGTGTTCACCTGCTGATACTGCTATATGAACACAGGATGATGATGATGACAGGAACAGTTCATGCAGACCAATTAGGCTTTCCACTTATCTACACGCCAGAGTATCCAACAGCACAACAGGTCTGGACTTGAGTACTCCAAGGGTCTGTGCCTCCATTACGGGGCCCAGTAAGCAAGCCCAATACCGATGTTATTCCCAAATCCCACACCCACCTCCACAAACATGCACAAACACACGCACACAACAAACATACGTACACACCTATTCACATATATATTCATATATTCAATATACATGTACACAGGCAGACACGCAAGCACGCGCGCACACACACACACACACACACCTGCCTAAGTTAACAGCTGGTTCCCTCCTACAGCTGAATCATAGCCTAGGTCCTGGCATAGCCTAGAGACAGGAGGCCGCCACCTGCTGCTTCTCCACCACCATGTCATCTGCGCATAGGAAGTCCATCATCAGTGGCGACACTTGGCACCGCCAATACTCCCACGAGCCGACACCCAACGCATCCTGCAGTCATCTGTACAGTCAAAGAGCTTTTCCATGGGATGCAGTCCTACACTAACAAAGCTTGGATCCCCACACAAACCCAGAACTTAAAGGCACAATAAGGTAATGTCGGACTTCTAATGGTCACGAGAGGAATTGCAGCAACAAACACCCTCAAATCACAACACTGTATATCCCTCCCCATTCTATAACTATAACTATAAACACAGGCAGAGGGCGAGTCAGCATGTCTTTTTAAATGATAGGAAGGGATTTACAATATTCTTGTAACAATGTATTTACACAAAAAACTTACCTGTTGTACCTTTAAGGAATTCAATCCACTTTGAGTGGTTTAAGTCATTAAACTACCATGCCTCACCAGACAGAACAAGAGGAAAATATTAGTGTTACGATAGTGATCACAGCACCATAGTGATAATGTTAGTGCAATTGGTCTATCAATAATTAAAAGTCTTTAAGTACTGGGTGTTCTTAGACAACTGGATATTTCCACATGCAATGCAAAATCTCCTAGTCCATTCGTCCTCATCCTTGGCATCGATTACTGCATACATTACACATAAAATTCAACAAATGCTGTGCTCAGTGCTGCCTCTCTGAACATAATATTTGACAGTGTAAGTACTGTAGCTTTGTGTCCTGAGGGTTAAAGGTTTTGTTCCGTGGCAAGACACCTGTTATACCTTAAGTAAGGCACCAAGTGTGAACTGCTTCAACAGATATGAGCATAAAAAGAGAAACGGGTTGAAATATGAGCTATATAAACCACCCCGAATAACAACATTTGTTAATGAAATAAATCAGGCAGGGCTGTGTTACGGGATTAACTAGGAAAGGGATACCTAAATGCTACATTGAAAAGTCTGTTCCCTTTGGTGTGTGCACGGGATTCAAGCTCAAGACAACCCCAAGGTTTCGACGAGAACAGGGAGTACGCAGGCGAGGAAATCTGCGGCGTGCCTGAAATATTTACAGTCTGGTTCCGCCACACTGCAGCGGGTGGTCAGGGAGGCAGGGAAGGGGTGCAGCTGAAGCGAGGTGGCTGTGTGGGTGAGACGTGAAAATGAATGCTAGTACCAGCACCACGCAGTGAGGGGGGGGGGGGGGGGGGAAACCTGGAGATGTCTTCAGAGGCCCTGCGTTACATAAAGCCATCAAAGCCAAACGCACACTGCATCCCTCTCTGTCAAAGCACAGGTCTATTCACAGTCCACAGTGCCTCTGCTTCACCCAATTTATTCCTCTACGGCAACATCAATTACGGCCCTAAGCTGTGGACAGCACCCCTCTGCAATCCCTCCGTATGCTTACACACTGCTATCTGTATGCCCAAATAGGTTTTTATTTTTTTAATCTGCTGCACACACACTCACATTCTCAAACAGACACTCTCGTGCCATCTCTCACCATCTTTCTCTCACACACACAAACGCACCTTTTCATGGCAGTGTTCAGTAATAGTTAACTGCGCCCATAACCAAAGAGGATTTGCATGCGCAAGCTCAGGTGCTAATCCTAAAATAGATATGACTTTTAAAAATCAGAAAGTGTCAGGCATGCAAGTTACTGATCAGTATTCCACTATGAAGTAGTATCTATTATGATTTGCACAAAAAGCCTCTTATTTCCACAGCACTTTTGTACCGTGTTTGACAGTAAATCTCTGATGTCTGCCCAAAGGATGATGGGAAGGCTGACTCTCTTTAAGCTGGTGTGCACATGTGCAGAATAGGAGCTTGGTCTACTGCCATAGTAAAAGCCTTTGCTTGCATGCTTGTAGCAAGTTCAAATTTACACCCAACCAACATATTCTATGTACAAAGAACTGTAAATACAGTATCTGCTCTCTACCAAACCCAGTGAACTCTGCAGGCCAGCTCTGGACTTTGTCCAAGGATGATACAGATGAAAAATCAGCAAACGCTAAACAACCTCCCTCCTGACACCACTGATCGCCCTGTCGCCGATACGCGCATGTTAATTAGATCTAAACGGAGAGATGGCAGATGTGAGCTCCCACTGTTGCCTCTAGCTTCAGCTCCCTCAGTAATATCTGTCCTGTTTAGAAACAGGTGTGGTCCATCACTGCCCGGCACTCTCTCCTGCATCTCTCCTAGGGAGCGGTCCAAACGGGGGTTTTAACAGTGCCGGCTCCCAGATGGACGCATAAAGCCTCCATCTGCACTATCGGACGATGGCCTAACCGCAATACCTGCACTCTGCAGCATCAATTTTACATGCAGCAAGTCATCATTTTCACAATGCATGGCAGCACATCCTGTGCATCAGACGTTAATACTTTTAGAGTATTACTATCGAGATGAGCCAATGTGACATGGAAAACTCTGTTTACCCACTATGAAAAACCAGAAGGCATGTTTTTGAATTTTGAAGACCGGTTTGTTCTGTCACTGATGGCAGTATGCCATGATCCCGTTGAGACAAGACGCCGCCTGTATTTCCCACAATCCCGTCTGCCCCCCTTGCAGCCATACACAGCCCGGAGTGCACTCACCTGTGCGGGGCTGTTCTCCACCTGCTCCGTCCCGTTCTGCTCCGAGCTGCTCAGGTCTCGCGACTGTGGGGGGGAGAAAACGCCGGTCAGGGCCTGTCATGCAAACGCATGGCACATCGAGGGGTGCTGAGGCCTGTTTTCTCACCTGTATTTACATCACAATATTCAGATGCAGGATATGTCCCCCGTGCGTGTAGCATGTTTAACACGAGCTGGAGAAACTCCCTATTCTAGGGGGAACTCTGGAAAAATATTCAGTTGGCCAACGTGGAAGACATGGGAGATTATTGATATTGCTTGGTTTGGCACAATAAGAGACTTGCGTTTTCATCCAGCCTTGATTGGGCTGCCCATTTGGTTAAGGCACCACGCCACAGATCAGCCTCACAGTCTCTGACGAAACCTGGTGCCGAACGTGACCGGTAGCTCCACAGGTTGACACCCAAGAGGTGACTGCGTCTCCCAAGGTATGGAAGGGTTCAGTTGGTTACGTATCCAAGTTCACTGCTAACTAGCGACCCCCGCTGGTCATTCGGGTGCCAGTGTACTGCATGCCAAAGCCACAAATGAAAGGTTTTCCTCCGAACCAACACTATGCAAGCTTAGCTGGTGACATTACATGTTTCAGAGGAGAAACATGGATGTACACACTCTCAGAAATGAGCAGTGGGGTTTGCAGCATGAACACGGCTGTGATTACAAACCACTGGCTATTCCAAATTGGGGCACCAAATTTATGCATAAGCCTTTTATGGCAAAAGTGTGTTTACTGTACTGACCTATTTTCAGTAGAATTAAGCTTGTTTACTGAATCAAGCCCCATGTTTGTTAACAACTCCAAATGGAGCAACTGGGGGAAAAAAAGGTGAATAAATGCTTATTTCCAGTCATGGAGTAGGTGAGGATGGTGAGCAGCAATTACTCAGTGAATTCCGCTACATTAGATAATTACAGCAAGCTCTCTTACTCAAAACAGCTGTGCGACAGCGCTATCCAGTCAATGTTTGAAACATATCTTCCACAACAACTACACATCTGGACAATACGCTGTAAAAGTGAACACACAAAGAAAACTCCCAATACAAATAAGGATTTTACTTCCAATAAAATATAAAATGTGATCAATTGAACAATACGAATTATCTTAATGTGTTAAACACAAATTGAAAGACTTCACAATCATGTGAAAAATAAAAATGACTTATCCAGTCAAAATGGCATTCAATAGAACGGATAGAGATGAAATAAAACATAGTTTATTTAGACTTGTGCACATAAAGGTCTTCCTGACAGTTTAACAGTCAAAAACAAAAGCTTGGTTTGTGATTAACTGGGCTTTGTTGTCGCTCATTAATCCAGTGACTTTAACAGTGGGCAGCACTGAGAGAGCCGCTTTGCAGCCTCATAGCCAAGAAGAAGGGTGTTAAACAGGAAGGAGGGTGACCTCATTCCAGGCCTCCCTTCCCATGGGAACGGATTAATCCCTTTTAATCCTCTGGTACTCTTCGAATTTAACCGCCCATGTTCAACCTGCACCGTCCTTTCTGCTGATTGTCAACACGCACAACCAAAAAAACCATACAGGCATGCATAGGAATGCTGCAGCTATGTGCACACAGGCATACACTCTCTCTTCTCTTTCTCTTTCCTTCACCCGAGGATAAAACAAAATGGGACCAGAAAACACTGAATCTCAGATAACAGGATTATTCCCTAAAGGAGCACGTGGGCCTGTGTTGTTTCCAGTCTGACGGTCCAGTCTGTCCCTGTAGTGTGCGCTACAAATCGCCAGAAACTAACAGCGTTTCTTCAGCCTCTCTGCAAATTAAGTAAAATAAATACCTTACAGACAAGAAGCAGAGTGGTTATTTCTTCTATATTTATGCTATATTCGAGGCAGTCGGCAGCCCTGGAAAAGATTGAAAAAAGGCTGCTAAAAATAAACAGGCAATGAGTGATATATTATGCGCCAAAAACATGTGAAACTACATTCTTTAATTGTAAAAAACAGCACAGAAAAATTGTCAGAATTACTGGTAGCCCTGTTGAAACTTCATTGAAAGTAGGTGTATGCTGTGCACCCTAGCATCAGAAGTACTATGTTTATGTTGAAAAGGACATCATACCTACTGTAAAATATGGTGGTGGATCTTTATGCATCCCCTGGTCTCGGGTCAATGGAATCATAAACTCCAGCAAATGAATCTTTCAGAAAGAGAATGATCTCAAAAATATCTCAAATCAACCAAGAAATGTTAACTGACCACATAATTACTATTTTGCAAAGGCCAACTGAAACTTGAACCAGAGTGAAAATGTGTGGTTTGAATCGGAGGGCAGCCCAAAAATCACAGACTGAAGGATGTTGAAAGATTCTGTATGGTGGGGTGGTCAAAGCTCACCCCACAATATGTTCAACAATCAGTGAAAACACTATACAAGATGATTTGATGGTGTTACCCATGCAAATGAAGTGTGCACAGCAAGTACGGAAGCAAGGGTGCCAATAATTTGTGACACCCATATAAAATGTGTTAATTGACAATAAATCTCTGAGCATTTTTTGTTTTCCCAAGTTGAGTCTTGTAATTTTATTTATATAACAACTTGGCTTGGACAATGTAGAACCTCCTACCATTTGTGACAAAAGCCAAAGCCATAGAGCAAACATACATACCTAAACTGAAAACATTTGATGAACATATATTGTCCCAAAATGTATACACATCACATGCATAGACCCTCAATAGCCTCTTTATTAGGTACACCTTTACAGTACCAGGTAGGTAGTTGCCTCCAGAACAGCCTGAGTTCTTCACACCATGGATTCGTAAGTAAGAAGGTGCTGGAAACATTATTTAGGGATTTTAGTCCATGCTGACTCAATGGCATCCTGCAGGGCTTTCAGCCACACATTCACGCTGCAAACGTCATCGGATTGAGATCTGGGGACTGTGCAGGCTCAACTACTGCTCTACATATGAGAATATAATAATAGTACATACAGTGTATAATATAATGGAGTGTAATAGTATATAATACTATAATTTACAAATGGGGAAAAAATGAAGATGGACAAACAAAATTCATATAGAAAAAGCACATGTTAAACAAAGAGTGGTCCTTTATAAAATAAAAAATAAAAAACACACACTATGAACAGACTGAGGGGAATATACCTCTCTAATCCTCAATGGCTTTTCTTTCCTCAAAGAATTAGTTTCCCCCTAGTGGAAGGACAGGAAACCAAAGCATCTGTGTCCGTCTCCCTCACCCTCTTCCTCTCCCTCTATATCCCTTTAATTTTCCCCTGCCGGACCTGCTTTACAGATGCCTACAAAATCATTTAGAAAGGCAGCCCTGAGGTAAAAACACAGAGAAGGCACTGTGCAGACTGAAGCGGGATGATTTATCCATTTCATTCAGACCCTGATTGTCTCTTCGAAGGTATATATTGAATGAGCTGTTTACTGCTCAGGACAACAAAGTTTGTGAACAGGATGTACCAAACTGTCCCAAGCCACCTCAATTATTTCCCCTTTTTCCAAGACAAGGTACAAAGTGGCGGTGCTTTACACCAATTGGAACAGGCTTCCTTTTCACTCTGTTTCTCAGTCTTTTGGTCGTTTAATCACTCGCCAGCCAAATGAAGCAGGACCCATAAGTCAATAAACTCCAGGCAACTCCAGAGGGGAGCTGTGTCTAGAAGAAGTGCTTTTCCCAGGGCCCAGTGCTTCGGCCCGATTTCAGTTTACCCGCTCGTCAATGCAACGAAAGGAGTTTGTGGCAACTTTACCAAAGGTGCAAAGAGCCAGAAAAAGCTTGTCAAGCGCAACAAGTATCTAACTGTTTAGGCAATGATGACCACTTTTTCATATTATTCAGTTTTCTGGATTTAAACATAAGCAATCAATATCTGACATAAGCATAAGGAATCTCTGACAGGACAAAACCAAAAGCACCCAGGCAACCATCAGTAAAGCAAAATTGTCTAACCGCAGCATTTAAATTCAGCGGCAGTGCAGTGCCCAGCTCAGTTTCTTTAAGGGGAATGTCGGGTGCCGGTACATCACTGGAAAAGGCTTCAGGCAGCTCTTCTTCACTGAACAAAATGTCTGCCTGGGTAGGATCAGGCAAAGCTTCACTTCCACAAAACGTGTCATTTACATTCACATTATAACATTACGTACAACTGTATATCCAATACCTACTACTGTGATTTACAGTCGGAAATTGAGATTTACAACACAATTGACTGCCTACATAAACTTGAGGGAATGCAGGCTTCAATCCAAAAATTGTCTCACCTGCTCTCCTACACTACTAGTGGATATTCAATATTCGTTTGTAGGTTACATAGCTTCAGTGAGTTTATATTAAAGAAAAACAAAAGGGCTTATGTCTGTACTTGAACACAGATGAACACTATTTAGGGATGTTGCCTTTAGCTTTTGACCAAAGCTCCAGCACAAATTACAGAACAAATATTCGGCATGAACACAATGCAATTTGCATTCTGGACATCAAAATAACAACTCCTACTGATGTAAGCCAACTCATCACTTGTCTGGCAGGGATAGAAAAAATAAATGTAAAAAAGTAAGCCGACTGATCATTTTATCATGGTTGTAAAAGCTTAACAATGACACAAACTCATCATTCCAGTGCGGAGTCTGACTGACCTCCTGGCCGGGGCAGGGGTGCTGCAGGATGACGGTCGGAGAGCTGGCCCGCTCCCACTGGTCCGCCATGGAGTTCACCTCCTCCACCTTCTCCTCACAGCTCTTCTGAGTGTTCAGGAGCGTCACCTCGTAGAATTCCTGAATATCTGTGAAGAGGGAAAAACATCCCGGAAATAAGCAATGGGCAGTAAAATGCTGTATACAAGAGAAAACCTCAAAAACACAGCTGGGCCAAATGTCTCTTTGTGGGGGGGGGGGCGGGTTAGGGAACATATACCAGAAATTAAAACCTAGGATTAGTCTTTGATTGGCCACATACCAAACATGTACAGTGCAGAGCATAAACTATGGGCTTTGTATCATGTGGTACCATTAGTCAAATTGAGGAGTTGCCATGTAAAACTAAGTATCAACAAAATAAATAATTTCATAAATCCATGAATTGTTGCAAAAAAAACAAATTTCTCACTGGTCTGTGAATTTATATGCCAATATGGCTGGTAATATGTAACACAACCACTATCAGCATTAGATATACAGTAGTACATACCTCTATGTTGTTATAGGTTTCTATTAAATGCGTGCAAAAGACATTTCAAAAGCAGACATGGTTCTGATGTGGCACAACAGAGTAAAAGGCATCAGTAAGATCCAGGAAAGCCAATAATCCATCATGGATGACCAAAGGCCAACAACAACAAGAACATCTCTCAGGTGCAGGATTGCCCCATTAGCTAAAGCAAGAAGACTAAACATGCATCATGCTCAAACAAAATTAGTACTGACCTAATTGAACACTCACTGCTGATAAGTTAGTGTTTCCATCCTTCCTCAGGAAACTTCTGCCACAGATTCTCCCATCTGAACCACAATATTATCTCACCACACACTAAATAATTCCTATAGCCTTTTTGTGCTGTGAGGAGTCTGTTTTACTCCTGCCATAACAGGCCAAAGGAAATATTACAGCAATGTAGGAATGCTGCTTGAAAAAAAAACTTAATCAATTCATATATTCAGTCTTGTGATGCTATGGGCAATGGTCTGAAAGGCATAGTAGATAATTATCTTTTTCTAGGCCATCTTATCCATAGTTAGATAATAAGATTAATATAACAGATTATTATTTCATCCCTGTGTGTCCAGGACAAAAATATTAGAAAATATCTATGTGCTGCATGCTAGCGGTGCTAGCTCTAGGAATGGCTCCAGATGGAAGGAACATTAGCTTTGCTAATTAATGATGAAAATACGCCTTCCAGCAGCTCACAAAGCTGAAGTCTTCACACTTGTATGTCTTTAATGAGATAAATAAAAACTGAGAAACAAGATAGTTTAGTTGTTTTAGAGGCAGCGAAATTCAGAACTAAGTTGGGCTAACCCTTTAAGGGTTTTCATAAACTGCATCCAATAGACTCTACTGAAAACATGAACACATTCATGTTAATATTATTTCACTACTCACTAGATGTGAACAACTGAACTTAACGTCCAGCCCTTCAGTCAAATGTGGGTAAATGCATGCGCGTGTGTGTCTATGTGTGGGCATTAAATCAACAACTAAATAGCACCATTTTACATTCAACATTACTCTTGTTTTGTGGTCAAATTGTGCCACATCTTTCAGAATTATTTTTCATGATTTTCTCTTTATTTATTAAGAGAGTGTCCAAAACCTGGGAGGTTTACATTCCCCTGAGCTGCACTTAATGCAGGGTCCAAAAAACCATGGAGAAAACATTATTTCTTTAATGTTCCCAAGAATGCCACACAACTGCCCTGAATCCAGCGTGTCCATTTCTGCTTCAACATTAACACAGCATGGCAACACAACTGCCCTGAATCCAGTGTGTGCATTTCTGCTTCAACATTAACACAGCATGCCAACACAACTGCCCTGAATCCAGTGTGTCCATTTCTGCTTCAACATTAACGCAGCATGGCAACACAACTGCCCTGAATCCAGCGTGTCCATTTCTGCTTCAACATTAACACAGCATGGCAACACAACTGCCCTGAATCCAGTGTGTGCATTTCTGCTTCAACATTAACACAGCATGCCAACACAACTGCCCTGAATCCAGTGTGTCCATTTCTGCTTCAACATTAACGCAGCATGGCAACACAACTGCCCTGAATCCAGCGTGTCCATTTCTGCTTCAACATTAACACCGCATGGCAACACAACTGCCCTGAATCCAGCGTGTGCATTTCTGCTTCAACATTAACGCAGCATGCCAACACAACTGCCCTGAATCCAGTGTGTCCATTTCTGCTTCAACATTAACACCGCATGGCAACACAACTGCCCTGAATCCAGCGTGTCCATTTCTGCTTCAACATTAACGCAGCATGCAAACACAACTGCCCTGAATCCAGTGTGTCCATTTCTGCTTCAACATTAACACAGCATGCCAACACAACTGCCCTGAATCCAGCGTGTCCATTTCTGCTTCAACATTAACACAGCATGCCAACACAACTGCCCTGAATCCAGTGTGTCCATTTCTGCTTCAACATTAACACCGCATGGCAACACAACTGCCCTGAATCCAGCGTGTCCATTTCTGCTTCAACATTAACACAGCATGGCAACACAACTGCCCTGAATCCAGCGTGTCCATTTCTGCTTCAACATTAACACAGCATGGCAACACAACTGCCCTGAATCCAGCGTGTCCATTTCTGCTTCAACATTAACACAGCATGGCAACACAACTGCCCTGAATCCAGCGTGTCCATTTCTGCTTCAACATTAACACAGCATGGCAACACAACTGCCCTGAATCCAGCGTGTGCATTTCTGCTTCAACATTAACACAGCATGGCAACACAACTGCCCTGAATCCAGCGTGTCCATTTCTGCTTCAACATTAACGCAGCATGCCAACACAACTGCCCTGAATCCAGTGTCCATTTCTGCTTCAACATTAACACAGCATGCCAACACAACTGCCCTGAATCCAGCGTGTCCATTTCTGCTTCAACATTAACACAGCATGGCAACACAACTGCCCTGAATCCAGCGTGTCCATTTCTGCTTCAACATTAACGCAGCATGCCAACACAACTGCCCTGAATCCAGCGTGTCCATTTCTGCTTCAACATTAACACCGCATGGCAACACAACTGCCCTGAATCCAGCGTGTCCATTTCTGCTTCAACATTAACGCAGCATGCAAACACAACTGCCCTGAATCCAGTGTGTCCATTTCTGCTTCAACATTAACACAGCATGCCAACACAACTGCCCTGAATCCAGTGTGTCCATTTCTGCTTCAACATTAACGCAGCATGCCAACACAACTGCCCTGAATCCTGTTTGTCAATTTCTGCTTCAACATCAACACAGCATGCCAACACAACTGCCCTGAATCCAGCGTGTCCATTTCTGCTTCAACATTAACACAGTATGGCAACCAAACTGCCCTGAATCCAGCGTGTCCATTTCTGCTTCAACATTAACACAGCATGCCAACACAACTGCGGCGCAGTGGAAGAAGGGAGACGGAGAAAGACATGAGAAAGAGAGAGGGTAAATTTTCCATGTATTGTGTATATGCAGATTTTATTTAAAAAGCTGGTGAATCTGACAAAGGGTGAGTGCGCCTCTTAATTTCATAAACTAAACTGCTAGATGCTTAACATTAAACATGTTACCTGAATCATTAAATTAGAGGGGGGGAGGATATAACTGTTTATTAAAACAACTGTCAATTTGAATTAGGGAATGTGTCAATTCTCTCAAAAGCCAGAGACCATTACCTGCTTAATTGCATGAGGTACAATTGTCGCTTTCAGAAAACTAAGCTTACATAAGCTAACAGGCCTACATTATAAATACATTTGTTATCATTTAGTAATTGCACTTGTAAATTACTTTAAATATTTTGTATTAAATATTTCTTATGTCTAATCAATTTTCAATATCAATCCATCAATTTGAGTACAGCGCTCATGCTATACCTGTCCCAATTCAATTCAATGGATCAAATAGACAGCTCTGCACAGGAGCTGTAGAACACAGGTAACCACCAGCAAACCAAACAGTCAATATTTTAATGGCTATATGGTTTGCTAATGAATAAGATTAAAATTTACTGTGAGAGGCTTCATTAAATAATCAGTACTGAAAATGGATACAGAATCAATTGGTGGGTAAATACATTAGTAAATGTAGGCAATTTAAGTCACACTGACAAAGAAAACAATAATAACAATTTCCAAATACACAAGTTACTGCAAACAAAGGGCATTGAAAGAAAGCACTAATTAATGTCTACTGGCAGATAGCACAGTACATACAGTATGTGTACTGCAGTTCCAATGTAATACTTGATGCTAATCAAGTATTCGCAAATAGATAAGGAAGTTAAAATCTATATATATAGGTTATATTCAAATATAAATCAATCACCCAAAATAAAAAAAACACTGAATAACGGTCCTAAATATAAATTCCAGCAATATTAATAGATTGTTAATAGATTGACTTTATGTTGCATATCATGGGAGATGCATAGAAGCCATTTCACACCAGAATGCTCTCAATTAATCAGCTAAGCTAGAGAAGGCAGAATATGGCTAACTAAGATGGGGGTGACAAAATGTGCCAATTACGATTAGACTTTTGGCCACATCAGCAGAGAACCCCCTACTCTGTGAAATTCAACTACTGCTAAGGGATCTGTGGCAATAACTAGAACTGTGCTTAAGCCAAGACCCCAGATTAACATCTCATCTAAAATGGTTGGCAGTCCTAAAGCACGGTGTCCATTACTGTACTGGGGGGCACTAGGGTTTATTTATTATGCTTGGTCCAGAGGGATGACTGATGACCATCAGCCCACCAACACTCTTCCGGAAAACAACCTGGAGGCCTGCCATCCTCTTACTTGTGTCAACACAATGAGAGAAGCTGCAAAATTCAATACAACAAACTGGAAGCAATTAGGTACACGATAATCAGATCTGCAATTATGAGAAGAACAATGTACAGCCACAAAACACTGAATTCAAAATGAACAACTGTGGTGTATGGCATATCATAAACGGTATTCTATGGTGTATCCTGACAGTCACGTATAGTATTCGAATAGCATGGCACAGGGAGGCAGAGCTTCAGAAGCAGGATATGCCCTGCCTCACTGTGCAGTCTCCTCGTGTAAAGGCCCAGGGAGGCCCTTGGTGTTCCTAAGGCAGTGGGTAGGGTCTCCAGTCCCCCTACATGAAGGCTGAGCAGCTCAGCTGGTGGACTGATCAGTGCAATCAAGCAGTGGTCGCTCTAACACATTTTTGTGGATGCTCACTCAAGAATGCACCTTCCTGAGAGTTTTACCACAGTGGGACAGGGATTATCCTTACAAGGGATGAAAATGTTTAACTATGAGCTGTAGTAGTATGACCCACCTTGAACAAAACAACCGTGTACCTACTACATCGAATTTGCATTTGGAATGAAATGCGACATATCAAACAAAGAATTACAGCTTGCACAAAAGACAACAGGGTAAACGTAGGCTGTATAGAACAGAACATCTTTTTTTTTAACAACAACAACAACAACAACAACAATCTTAAAGGAAGGTTTTCAGAAATTCAAACATCACAACTTTTGAGAACCACCAGCATATTTGGATACATTTTCATTAGGTTTTTCCTCTCATGCCAGTTTGGGGCAGCTTAATAATATTCCATCAAGGGCTTTTTAATAAGAGCAATTCATCAAGAGCCAATAAGCAAATAAGCAAATAAGAGGGTAAAAATCCATCTGGACAGTGCCAGTCTCCAAGAAATTTCCTGAGCACAAGACAGAATTCAATATCCAGAAATACTGCTTCTTTGTGACATGCCAATCAACCATTAATACCAATAATTTGTTGAGTGGCCACTACTATTTGACAGATACGGAGTAACTGTCATTGTAAAAGGTATGTACACATTCCTTTCTGCAATGCTGGCTACGCTCTCAACATTGACTGTAAATCAACGGTTACATAAAACCATCTTAGAGGATGGAGGACATATCTTTTAAAACACTGGATGTGGTCTCAGCAAGCTGTGGGACACTATGGACAAAAGTCCTTTTGCATGAGGTCAAGGGCATACATGATACAATCATACCATTGAGACCGAAATTTAAGTGTGTTAGCGTTATAATTATGTTACCGTAAATCCTCAAATTGTGGCCGGGGTCTTTTATTACCTTAGGCTGCACAAAGCACAGGCCTTCATTTGGGGCAGGCTTGTATTCGAGGCAGGCCTTTATTTCTTATTAGGCTTCTGTTGCAGAATTTTATTCTTAGAAATAAAGTAAAAGGCTACACTTAAAGTGGGCGAACACTGTTCAACACTTCCTGTAACCGTTCAGAAATCAATTAGTGTAGGCTAATCAGGAACACCCTTTGGTAAGTCATAGTGTCAGTCTTAACAGACTTAGTTTATTGCAAATATTCTCAAACACAATAAATCACATGCAAGTCCAGAATCCATAAAATAACAACTTGCCAGACACGCCTTCATGAACAATAACAAATTAGCGTAGATAACAGCAAGTTAAGGATCTTTTTTTCCCCTAAAGTGCGTTTTATTGTGAGACATGCATTTCGTTTGGAGCAGCATACCGGTAGGCTATCAAAAGATTTTCGCTTTGGTTTGGAATTTAATTTACTTTTGGACTGTTTGATTCTATTACTAAATGTTGGGACTGATGGGCACTGAAATCTGGGGGGTATTTGATGGTTCACTGTTAAGTTTTACGTAGTTGAAAGAGTGTCGGGATTTCCACCCGTCTATTTATTGCGAGCCAAGGCAGCCGCTTTCATTCATTCATTGAAAGTGCGCTGTGCTGTAAATACATGGACAAGACAAGACAAGACATGGAAACCTTATTGTGTAGCCAAGTAGCCTAAATTGAGTAAATTTTTAATTTTGCCTGATTTACTTTTTATTAAATTCGTAGGCTGGAATGCCTTGCGGCAACAATTGTGTTTAAATGTATACTGCTTCAGCCTTTGGCAAGCTACTCAGAAGGGGGCGGCAAGCGACTGGTAGCTTGAGAGCAACATGTTGGAGACCCATGGTGTAGGACAACGACTTTTCATTGGCAACAGTATTAAACCAACCAACAATTCAAAATATTAAGAAGAGCTCTTTTATTTCATTGAGTTAAATCGAAACAATGTCTTCTAGTGCTCATGGACTGATAGCCCTACAGGTAGGCAATATTACCCCGGCTTGTATTTGGGGGCCGGCCTTTATTTGTCCGAATTGACCACGCCCCCGGCTATTACCCGAGGCCCGGCTTCAAATAGAATCCCGGACACAGGGTGTCTCGGTGGCGCAGCCTGTAGAGCACTGACTGCATGCTCATTGCGAGCCGCGACGTCAGCGGTTCGAATCCGACCGTCTGACATTTGTCGCACGTCTTTCCCTCTCTCTCGCTTCCATCCTTCCTGTCTCTCTATACTATACTGTCCAATAAAGCTGAAAAAAGGCCAAAAAAATATCTTGAAAAAAAATAAATAATAATAATTTAAAAAAAGAATCCCGGACACAATTCGAGGATTTACTGTATGTACACTTTGGCTTTTTATGACCCTTTTCTCAAAATCCAAAGCTGTTCTCAACCATGAACACTATCAAGCATCAAGGGAGACAATATAAAGAGTTATATCGTACAATGAAAATAAATATATTACCACAATAGTATGCCATTTTAACTTTAGAATATATATTGTTTTTTAATAAAAATGACATTTACACATTTAATTAATCAAGACAAGCTAGCAGAGATTGAAGGATTCCACCGAAGCTGTGATTAGGAATAAACTTGTCAAACGATTGGGTGCAAAATGATTACCAGTTTGGGGTAGGTTTCTCATTGAATGATACCACCTACTTTCTTTTTTCAGTGAAAAAGCCTCAGTGGTTCAACAGAAAAACTATTCAGCGTCCAACAATGGGAACTGAGTACACAATCCATTACTGCTCCAGGAAACCTGGGTCCCATATCCCCAGAGAGAGGCTGGATTTACATTTAAATGAAGGTTAATGACAACAGGCCATTGGTATTCATAACAAGGTCTGCTAACAAACATCAGCTCACTGCCCTGCCCACATGATGATATGGATGACTCTGTTGAGCTTGCTTCAAAGTTATTTATTTATTTATTCCCCATAGTTGGAGGGAAGCTACCAGCTCCAACCTTTGATCGATCCGTTTTTAGATTAACTCCTTACAGAGAGAGAAAGAAAGAGAGTGAGAGGGAGAAAGTGTGAATGTAGAGACCTCAATTTATGCAAATCCTCTGACTCACAAGACTCTCGGCGGCACAATAAAAGTGCTGGATTCGCAGCTTTAGCAACGCGTATTGAAATTTTGCCTCTTTCCCCCCTTTCAGGACCTTGCGCAGAAAACCAACATCGTACCACAAACGACTTTCTCCACCTCTTCAAAATTTAAACGGAAAATACAAGGAAAGAGAGATAAATTTTTGCACTTACACTGAAGCAGAACTTCCCTGGTCTCCATGAAAAATGGGGAGAGCAGCCGGTCCCTTGGAGCAGAGTGGAATGGGAGAGCCAGATGCCTCCACTAACCGCATCTGAGCAAGGCAGCCTAATCCACCGGCGAGGCCTCCTGCTCTCTCCGATTCACACAATACCCTCGCGCCCCGGGACGGCCGATTTCCAATTCAGCTCTGGGTCTGCAAATGTACTTAGCACCGCCACGCTCTTCCAGCTTTGGGATGCTGAAGCCCGGCCACCCCCCTTTATCTTCCCCACTCCTGAATTGTTTTTAGAGCCAAAGAGGGTGTCTGGCGCAGGCCTCCTCTTAAATCCACCCCCCTTCCCTGGGCAGCTGGTGGGAGGGGGGGGGCAGTTGGTTGGGGTTTAAGGCATGTAAGCTTGCAAGTGAGGGGCACTCTCGTGTCTGTGAAGACAGTACTGCTAATGGGCCAGTGTCAGGATTGGGCTGGTCTCTCATTCTGCTGGGAGGTTCCGATCCGTCAGGAACACACGAGCAGCGGCATTGGAGGGGGCCAAACACTGTAGCCATAATTTCTTCCAACTGCAAAGCTCATGGGGGGAATAGCAACTGCAAATGGCTCTGCATAAAATTTACACTGTAAAACAATTTACTTTGTTCTTTGCAGTGCCTACTGGGATTATCTGCCCATCTGTTTGAAATGCTTTTTTTTTTTTTTTTTTTTTTTTTTTTTTTAATTACACGCAAGATTCTAAAAAGTAGGCCGAAACAGAGTGGGGAGTAATAACAAAATTCAAGGAAGCACAAGGAAGTATACTTTATAATTTTCATTCAAATTGGCTTTGGCTGTGGGGAATTAACCTTATGACAGTATAAACAAAGAATTATTTTTTTTTCCCTGCAAAAAAACTGTCCACTCTGAGTGACCTGAGAGGATCACGCCCCCTCTGCTCTTTAATCACAGCGCAGACTTAAGGTGGCTCCGCCCACGACTCGTCACCATACACTGCAGTGTGTAGCGGCAGACATGTCTGCGTCATGTTTCACGTATTTTGGGGGGGGGGGGGGTCCGGGGGTTGGGCCAGTTTGTGCATTGCAGGGGAGGATGCCAGGGCCCAGCTGGGGGAACAGGTGCAGGCAGAGGTGGGGGCGGGGACAGCTGCGGCGGAGGACGAAACGGGAATCAAGTGCAGCCAGGGTCATGTGACGGAGGGGTGGGGGCGGAGGGGCATGTGACGGAGGGGTGGGGGCGGAGGGGCAGGGGGGCAGGGGGGCAGGGAGGCAGGGGGGCAGGGGGGTAGGGGGGTAGGGGGGTAGGGGAGTAGGGGGGGCGGTGAGCTCCACTGTGGAACCGTGCCAGTGGGTCCGCGAGGCATGGAGCCCTACGTCAACAGATCGGAAACCTGACGCAAACGAACATGAGCCGCTGCAGGGCGCGCGCTGCCAGACGACTCAGCCTAAACTAATCAATCACCGCAGGTAACCTGGCTCAGCCGCTGCTCCCTAAAGCCTGGAACGGCAACAAAGAAAAAACAAACACATGACACCACCCCACCGATCCCTGCTCAATTACTCACGGTGAGGAAAGAAACTGCCCCAAGTGCTTCAGGGAGCACAGATTCCTATACCATCAAAGCCAGGCCGCCTCACTCCGGGACCCAGCAGGGCCTGGGGTGGCTGCTCCCAGGGATGGGCTTGGCCCAGAATGCAACACCTGGAGACATGCCAGGTCAAAACACCGTGGATAAGGTCAGAAACTACACCAACTCTCAGGTACATCTAACGCCCTCATTTTTACAAGCTTAAGGAGGGTCTGAAGGGTAACCTACGAGATAGTTTCTTCACAGCAAATTTGGCTTGGTTTTGAAGGCTATTAATGCATTTGTGAGGTCAAGTCTGCAATGAGAAGCACTACCAGGTGGCACTACAAGGCTTAAAACCAGCTCCTCTCTATCACGATAAATGCGTTTTTTACTCTGTTCTTTTTTTCAGGAGAGCAGACGGACCACATCCTCCTTTGTTCAGAGAGGGAGGGAGCAGAGGGCAAACGGCAGAGAAGGGATCACAGCTCAGAAGGTGCCACAGCAGGACTGAACATCTGGGACTTGTTCATGGCTCGAGAGTCCAGCCACCCCACAGGACGCACCATGAGTCCCACCACTATAAATCTTTTGAGTAGGTGAAATGAAGTGGTGGTCCAGAGACCTTAATAGGACCACACACAGGAGAATTGCTTTTATTTACTTTTTAACAACATAGCAGCTAGTGCACAGCAGGCAGTTAATGACAGAATAAGGGGTGGTGCAGTGTCCCTACTAGAATTCGAGGAAAAGCTTGCAGTTCTGGATCTGCAACCTGCTGTTGATAATGTCATTGATGCTCAATTCAATTAATAGAGAAGTGCTGACCCTGAAAATCTCATGGTCACGAACATGTTACACGCGACCACTGGATGCCAAAACCTCTCACGGTCCAGCCATCTGTCTGGCCGAATGGGCTCATTTGTGTTCGGGTAATCTGGAATTAGCATTCCTACACAGATACAGTATCATGTTCCCACATTAAATTGAGTTCCACACCAGAAGTGGATTCTGCTACTGGAAGTGACACTGAAGCGCATTTTCAGCCATGAGGACGGAGGAGAGAATGGACAGTCCGGTGCAATGCACCCAGGCAGTCCGTCGATAACAAAATAATCGAATCTCATGACCGGGAGACAGGGAGTACCCAGACGCCAGCCCCTTCCACAAGCAGCTCTCAAAAAGCAGTAATATGTCTCCATCACGCCTACTTATCTCTGCCCTCCATACGGTGCAGAAGGCAGATCAGTGCAAGTCCGCAGTGAGGGCCATGTTACAGCATACCGTGGATATACCGCAACGTCAACTGCTTTCGCAGCGCTCTCTAAGGGTACAGGTCTGCGAGAAGCCCATAAAATAGGGTGTTTTATGACCACATCCAGAAAACTTCTTTACTTTCCTCCCCACTACTCTATTGTAGTGCTGCAACCATTTATGACTTTCGTAAGGTTTAATAGTGGCTATGACTGATTAAATGCCAAATGCTGTTGCCACAGAAGAGTCAAGGACAGCGTGTCTCACTGTTCAACTCATCTCTGCCAGTTTATACACAACTTTTGATGCCCATTTCCTGCCGCAGACTGAAAACACACCTGTTCACACGGAGTCATCAACTATAACTGAACTCTGAGCGTTATTATGGGTTCAGCAGGCATGTCAATACCGCATCTAATGCAATACCCTCAGACCCAGTTTCTACGACAACTATCTGGAGTAATATTGATGACTGGGCACTTCTGAATGCCACTCTGGAATATTGGGCCTGCCCAGTGCTTGATTGGAAATGGAAAATGTAAAGGAGCTAAAGTCTGGACACGAAGGTCCCCTGGCACTGCCCTCCCTGGAGCAGAATGTCCCAGCCCGCTCAGGCAGCTCACTGAAAAGAACAGGGTGGTTAGGAAGTGCTCTCTGCTTATCACAAGCTTTTCGCAGCTTCGGAGCCTTGCATTGACAAACCGCCCAGAGCAACAGCTCTGCGATGCTCGGCCTGTGAAAGGCCCAAGGAGGGGTCGAGCATTTGATCGATGCGGCGTTAAAAACAGACACTGGCGCTAGTTTAAGTCTGTGGGTGAAGGGGAGGGGAGGTGAACTCCGATGCAGACAGGCGGCCAGTGCCCACATGAGCGAGTCGTGTTAAGATTGCGACCGCTGCCATGAAGTCTGAAATCGAGAGAGAAGCTCCAGAGATGGCAGATGTCTCCGGCTCCTGAAGACACATTCACCTTGCGTTTGCACAGCTGCCACTTACACGTCATTAGACTTTTTTTTTCTTTTTACGCTCAAACCATATTCTCGCTTCCAGGTACAAGACAGCAGCTGTTTGCGTGTAGGCTTACCAACTGAGTTTCCATGGAAACCATTACACTACATTCACTAAGCAGATGCTCCTCTCCAGAGCAGTTTACAGAAGTGAAGATCAGTGAAAGTCTGAGAAATACAAAAATACAGTATCACCAAAAAATTATATTACACTTATTTATAATAAGTAACTTATTTACACGAAGTGTAAACTTAACCTAATAAACCAATGGTTTAACAGTAGTAAATAGCACTAGACAGACAATCTATCTTTACACAACTACACCTATAACATTATCCCAAAAGCAAAGGAGTGGTAAAAGATCAGGAGCCAGGGGCTGGGTCTTCAGTTTGAGTGGGAAGGTGGACAGGCTTCGTGCCGCTCTGACTGCAGGGGGAAGCCAATTCCATTATCAACAGCACCTGGAACAGCAGGCATGATGGGGGAGGCACCCGGAAGAACAACAGAGAGGACTGGTTGGTGTGTAGGGAGATAAACACGTGCACACACACGCACAACATACATGCCACTATACTCGCACACACACACACACAGGCATCCACACACAGGTGCAAACACACATACATGCACCCATACTCATGCACACACACACACACACACACACACACACACACACACAATTTGTAGGTGCACACACACATACATACTTGCACCCATATTCGCACACACACACACACAGGCATCCACACACAGGTGCACACACACACACACACACACACACATTCAAGCATGCATGCACCTAGCACACCAGCCTCTTTCTTTCGCTGCTTAATGAAGGTGGGTGGAGGGGACTTTGCGGTGTGCCACCGGTTTCTGTTATCTCCCCAGGGGCTGATTACTTCTCTTGCCTCTCCTTCCCACAGGCTGATCTCCCCCACAGTGATAGGGGTGCCGGCTAATTGGTACGTTTCCAAAGCCACTGCAATTATGGGGCTGTTCGCACAGCGTCGCGTTTCCACACAAGCGGCTTCACCTACCCAGAAATCCCAGCAGCCACGCACACGACTTGTTTTATCTTTACAGAACAAACGTGAACAAACAGCAAATTAAGTACAACACTATTACAGTGAAAGGCACATCCATTGAGCTTTTAATTTTCAGAACGAAACACTTCCGTGTATAGATAAGTCTATCCCTTCTGGAAGATGAGCTCACCGCATTAGCAAGTTGTTAGCATGCCATCATCAGCAAAATCCAAAAGAGAAATATCGAGGGAAAGATTGTTCCTTCAGCTGTGATCGCTGGGTATTCCTTCTCATCGTGTAGTGCAGTTAAAGTCCAGCGCAGTGAATGAACGCAATGCAACCAAATGAGAACTACAATAGATCAACACAGGAGGAGTCCTTCCCAGGGTTCATACTTGTGCAAGGACTATCATTCCTTCAAAATGTCAGGTTAACAGTGGTCAGAACATTGATGTAATCAAAATTCACAATAGTTACATTTTCATCTCTGCATCGCCATTAAAAGAAGTCTGAGTACAGTATGTAGAGTAGAGTATATTCATCAAAAGGAGAAAAGCTTTCTTGCTGCAAGGTAAATGTTCTTTTATTTTTTTAATATTGTTCTCAAAACCTATCTCCAGTGTAATTCTAAATTCCATTTAGTAGTGCAAGTCCACAGATTATTTATTTGCATTTTTTTATCATGCACCAATAGGGCAGTTTTATCTAACACATACCTGACAAGCAACAGCCCCACTCCAGCAAACCCAAATAATGAGAGAAATGCCTGGCAGAGGCCTTGGAAGTGACAGGAAGAGGGACTCAGATGCCAGAAATGCAAATCCACCAACAGAAGCTGACAAGACACCCCACAGGCTGACGGTCTGATTTACACCGTGGCCTCTCGGGACTCTCACGAGGGACAAACGCACTGCTTGCCAGTCCTCAACCTCCGATTTCACACTTGAATGGTCCATCTACACAGTAGACCCAAACGCACATGCCAAGAACCAATCAAGCCAGCTGCGCTAGGCCAAACTGCAAAGTCCAATATAAATTGAAATTCTTGAAACCAGAAGGACCAAAATCCCCCAGACTGTTTTAGGCAAGGATTTGAATCACAGTAATGAAAAATCGATACTGTGACCAGTGACCCTTCAAACCAGAAAGCTTAGCGCAGCCTTGACTGATTCTGAACTGAATGAAGCCCTTATGCTGCGGCGTTTTAGACCACTGTTCCCCCGAACAACCTCTCCTGTTCCTGGGTGCTCCGCTTCTGAGGAATTGTGTACCCCCACCCAAGACTGACACCCCCCCCCACCCCCCCATTCCTCTTCCTTACCCACAATCAAATCCTCTCTACTCCTCAATGAAACTGACAGACAATGGCTTCTCCTGCAGAAAGAGATATAAACACCAGCACCTATTATCATACAGTATTACAATTACACCCTCTGATTTACAATATGAAAAAAGGACTTAGGTCAAGAATACATTTTTTAAAACAGATTATTGTTCTCAGTCTCAAAAAATAAAAGTGGTCTAAATATCAGTTATTAGTTATAAACAAACATTTATCCATCTGGTGTTAACGGTGGGGAATGGACAGGAGACATAGTTCTACATCCAGTAATGTTAAATGGTACAATTAACATTAATCACCACTCATGAAATGCACTGCCCTCAAAACAAACTCCTATTTTCAGTTTATTATAACCTCGCCCAAGCCATGTCATGCCGGCCAATTTCTCACCCACGTGTAGCACACAGCGAACATAATTTGACTAAAGAGCCTAATGATTATAATATATATGGCATTTTGGCTGACCCTTAAATCAAAAGTCGCTTTAACTAATGGAAGCAGAATTATCCATTTTTCCACAGAAGCACCCAGGACATGGTGTGGGTAAATCACTCTGCGAAATCCCCGGTGGCTCCAATGCCCCTAGCCACACTCGGTGACCACTGGCTGTTTTTCAGCAGATCAGCTCTGTTGCCATGGAAACTAGCTCAGACTGCGCTTCTCACCGCAGTTTGTGAAGACCAAGGCATCCCTCCTTCTGAAGCCTTACACCACCAGCATGTGGAACCGCATTGACACGAGACACAGTCAGAACAGAGAGGTGGAAAAACACGTTTCCTTTAATCTGCCTGCCAGTATTGCAGCAATACTACCCAGTATTTGAGAATAGGATAATGGATATCATGGCGGTACCTGTAGTTTTACCTTGGTACCCACCTTTGCTGATTTAAATGTTGCCCTTTTAGCTTCATAATCATAGTGAAATCAAAGGTCAGTTTTTCAGACATCTGACTGAACGTTTGCCTGGGTCTTTGTTTAGATTTAGTTTTGTTTATTTAATCCAGAATTTGTTTACCATCAGAGTGAGGTTGAAGGTGAATTCTGTTTTATGTTAGATATACAATGCTGTAGCAAGATAAATGATTCAATTTATTAAATAAAAAAAGTTAGCAATGTGTTTTGTGTTTACAAGGGTTACTTTTGTCTAATATTACATTTTAGGTATTTATAACATTGCCCAGAGATATTCTAATTATTTATGATTAAGTGCTGAGGATTGTGCTTTAATTGACTGTCTTGCCTAATTTAACTAATGAGCTGTGGTGTACATCAGCCAAAAAAATACAGACCGCAGATTCTGTTGCATCGAGTGCCCAAAACGTTTGTAAGGGTAGAGTGTGAAGGTACAACAGCATAAGGAAACATGAAGCATGTGAAAACTAATGAAAACAATGCCAGGCAGGAGGTTTCATCACCGGGAGCTGGAGATTTGGGCAGTGAGGGTAAATGCTGTGCTGACTCGGGACTACATTAGGGAAAAGAACTAAACGGAAAGGCGTCGGATTTGAAACTCACTCACATAATATTAGTATTGTCGGTGCTGCTTGACGCAATAGAACAGATATCAGGAAAAGATGAATGATCTTAAAACTCAGGACTAAAGAAAAGTGGTCTTCGATTGAACCAAGACATCAGGAATGGGTGGGGGTCCTCCAAATGAGCAGAGACATGATGATAATGTAAGGTAATC
Source organism: Conger conger (assembly GCF_963514075.1). NCBI lineage: Eukaryota > Metazoa > Chordata > Actinopteri > Anguilliformes > Congridae > Conger > Conger conger. The sequence goes on along the minus strand of NC_083766.1, from coordinate 34,206,475 downwards.
TATGATCTTGAAGAAAGTATTCAAACACAGCAAGACATCGGAGTGTGTCTGGGATCTCAAGCTGAAATGGTCTACAGCAGCTAGGTCTGCCCATTTATGGAGTGTTCCTTACTTTAAGTCGCTGATTAGCCAAAGAGTCACACCTTACCTCCAAGGCCTAAATCAGCAGACTGAAAGGAAATCACAAAAGACAGCAGAGTACAGCCCTCCAGGACTGGAGTTTGAGACCCCTGGTGTACGGTATTGAAACCACTGAGTCACACACTGAAGAAAGGCTAATTTAATTGCACATTACAAACAGTTGTTTGGCTTTGTTTGTCGTGTACATTTAATGAATACATTTAATACAGACTATGCATAATGACCTAATTTACACTGCCATAAACTGAGCACCAATATAATTTATCACCTTGGAGAATTCTATTATCACAAGCTTTCAGGCAGCATGGGGGAAAGCGGTGGAATGTCTGAATTTGAACATTATCTACATTGTGCTGCTATGTTGGCAGCGAGCCACAATTTTAACTGTTACTACAAACAGTGTGACAAAAGCTCACACATAAACTGCAACAATATGTTTTCAGTGGCTAAACACAACATTTCAGCTGTCAGACAAAGTTTTATCTCCGCTGCATCTTTTCACAATTGAGATTAAACCTCATCTCAGTGTTCTTTTTTTCGAACTCAAATTTAGGTCTTGGTGTGAACTTCAATCCAAACGCACAAATAAATTTCACACTCGTTTATTTTTTTGGAGAAAATGCATCAACATCAACTGGAAACCTGCCTTTGATCTTAATAAGGGGTTACATTTGCACGGAAATGATAGAGCAAGACTAATAATGACATAAGGAACCAGACTGGTTCACCGAGCAGTAAATGGACCTTTGCAATATTTCTTGGAACAACTTCCTACCTCAATTCAATTAAAAAATGAGCGTATCAGCATATATAGAGGTCGCTGAAGTACGACAACATTGCTTTACATTTTTCCATCGCGTGTGTGTGTGTGTGCGGTTTAGCCATATAGCCAGCGAATCTAAAACCGAGTTGAGCGTTTGACCTTTCAGTTGATGCCTTGTGGCATACCCCATTTCTCAGGATATTACTAATGCATTAAGCTGGAGTCTAATCTGCCATACACTCTTCATTTTTCAGATAAAAAGTGTCCATTAAGAGGCTAAAGCACAGCATTCTGAAGCAGAATGGCTTGGGTTAAAAGGCAAGATAACATTAGTGTGTTCAAACAGACCAAAGTGAAGCTGTTCTTTTTACACAAGGAAGGAAGGAATCGAAGAAATGTCTTACATTTGTAAATACTGCCCTCTACAACATAAAACATGGAGGTGATCATATAAAGAATTAATAATAATAAATAGCACAATTTAACACAAAAAATAAATGCAAGCGATATAAATTTCATAATTTGTGGTCCCATGCTGGCATTCTGTTACTTCATATCGCACAACTCAAGAGTAAAATGTTTAAAAACAGAAAGCTATTCAAATGTACTGTCACAAGATGGCGCTCTTCCCTTTACCATTTCAAATCTGTTAAATCTTCATTAAATAACAGCAGTTTTAATCCTAGTGGATGAATTTATGCAATCAGCTGATGGGCTACTGTCCCCCCTTTTACATAATCAACTTCATCAAAAACTTAAAGGAAACTAGTGCATGAGACAATGTATAAAAATAAAATGACTTACTTACATGGGAAAACTTGTTAAAGTCAATACTTTTTCCCTCTTTTTTACCTCATTACACATTTCTTAAAAGCAGCCGCAATGTTGGATGTTTACCTGAGTGCTGGTGATATAAAATATTGAAGGTCCATGACACACTGAAGTTAACTTGGCATGAACCGGACACTGGGAAAATTCCAGAATCCCAGCCAGGATCTGAAGCAGGAACCAGAGAAAATGGACGAATGCATTCGGGCAGGAGGGGGAGGGCAGGGTTACCCAGAGCTGGCCTCGTGACACAGGTGATGCACCAGCGTCAGGCAAACATGACGGCGCAAAACAAGAGCCATGTTTTCCTGTCTGGGCAGCTGCCAGTCTCCCTGGCTTCACTCAAACAGCGCGCATCCAACACACACACGCATTTACCCAGGCGGGACTCCACCTACAGATCCAAGCTCATCCCAGCTAAAGCTAGCATTCAGGGAAGAGGGAAAACCCTGTATTTCCTAACAAAATGGAAATAGAAGAACTGATTTATGGACAATGGGGGTAGTTTTCAAGGGAAACCCAAAACTGAGAACACAGTGGGATGAGATGAAAAGGGCTGAGTCAGACTGTCTCGCTTCATTACAGGCTCAGGCAATGCGTGCACGTTCACACACTCACTCACTCACTCACTCACTCACTCACTCACTCACTCACTCACTCACTCACTCACTCACTCACTCACTCACTCACTCACTCACTCACTCACTCACTCACTCACTCACACTCACACTCACACTCACACTCACACTCACACTCACACTCACACTCACACACACACACACACACACACACACACACACACAGAAGGGGGAGGTCCAGGATTAGAACAAGAGCTGAAACAGGAGGAGCAGATTACCCACAGGCACAGCTGACTGCAGCAGAAAGCCCCATCTAATCTGGCTCTACCTGCTGCAGGGGCCGTGGGAGAGAGGAGCCTGCAGGTTTCCGCCCGGCGACGGCACCACAGCGCCCACGCGCCAGGCTCTGTCCCGGGGAGCGCCAGGCTCTGTCCCGGGGAGCGTGAGGCTCTGTCCCGGGGAGCGCAAGGCTCTGTCCCGGGGAGCGCAAGGCTCTGTCCCGGGGAGCGTGAGGCTCTGTCCCGGGGAGCGCAAGGCTCTGTCCCGGGGAGCGCCGGCCGTCCACCTCCCTCGGCCGCCTTCCGGGGACCGCCCTCCCGAGAGAGCCGGGGTTTAATTACACCGCAGGAGCGAGCCGCGCCTTCTCCCAGGATGGGATTTCAGCGAGACGGGACAGCACAGACACGGCTTCCCCATTAAGGGAGGCCGGGGGCCGGCCATGTGCAGCTGACAGTGACAAATGGAGAAGATTAGGAGAACTCAGGGAAGCAAATTGGCAGGCTGCGGCTGGGGCTGCAACTGCACGTCTGAAGCCCTGTGTATCAAATGCACTCAGATGAACAGGTGTGATAAGACCCGCTCTGGCAGACGCATACGAAAGGCAGGCGCTCACCGACAGCAGACAGGGTTCCCTTACATATGGGCTGTGTGTAGACCGCTCTCTACAGCTGCCCTGTTTAAAGGACACTGTAACTGCACCATAATTACACAAAAAACTGTGTGTGGGAATTTTCTGCGGTGGTAACTCGGCCTGACGCTGCCAAGTATGAACTCAGGAGTTCTGAGAGAAAATGAGGACATTCCATTATATGAGACACCTTCACAGGGACGAGCCCGAAATAAGAGACAGTGGAGCACACAGAGCTCAGAGAAATGCACTCTGTTTAATGGACAGGGGAGACTCTGGCATCAAAAGTCAGTCTCCTCTGGACATTCCCGAGTATGGTTTAATATACACATTTCCAGTGTGATGCAGCACAGCAATCATTTATGCTTGAGGTAGGGCATTGCATGTACCTTTTGTCACCAGTTCAGAATAAATAAATTGGGCCCAAATGGTTCTTGATGTATTCACCAGCCCACTGAAAGGCAGTTCTAAAGATATATTTATAAAGATATAAGTGCAAAATATGTTTTAAGTATATTTGTAAAGCCTTTCAGTGTCATCTGTCTGACCTAGCAGATAAAATGCTCAGTTTGAAGGTGATCAGTTGGATATTCTCCCATTTGAAGAGGAATTGCTTTGCAGTGAGTATTTTGTGCTCTCTGGTGAATGTCTGCAATATCCTGCGAACATGACCAAGGGTAGTTTCCCTAAAACAGTCAAATGTACAGAATGCCACATCTCGGGGCTCTCCCCAGCAGCGCCGCAGTTTCGGTTACGGAATCCCAGCTCCGTAGCGTCAGAAAGATAATTACAGGCAGGTCAAAAATAAAGCTGGAGCGGGAAGAGAGGCCGCCGCGCTATTTCCCGCAGCCGTTTGAAGGGAGGACTCGGGTCGGCCGGAGCACTGCACGGCCGCGGTCCACAGGAGCCGCCCTTCGCTCTAATCCAGAAGGGGTTAAATCGGCTGCAGAGCAGCTCCGCTCTGCAACGATGGGGTTTTATCAGTGAGTGCATCCTGGCAGATTAGATTGTACCTAATGCTTGGTAAGATGATTACGTCTATTTCAGGAGGCATTAGTTCCGCACGGCGGTTCAAATGGCGCTTTACTGACGATTCATAAAAAAAATAAAAACTTGGTTGGTGGGTGGGGTCACAAAAAAATCTGCATGCCCCTAATTGCAACGTTGAGAGATTTTGAAAATCGAAGCGCTTCTCTTAATGAAACCATTGCTACCGTGTGAGCCAAGTGACAATGAACACAGGTGCAGGGAAGGGAGAAAGTGCAGCCGGGAGGCACGCGGATGGGCTGGCGCAGACTAAGATAAATCAATAAAAATCGCCAGACTGGGGATTAGGTCCACCTTTGAAACAGTGGCCTGAACAATCCATTTAGAATGCACAATAGAAACCGGCAAAACAGGAAGAAGCACCAAGATCTGACTTACAGTTCTCATTGGGGAGCAGTTAAATAAGATTCCAAAAGCAGCCTGCTGGTCTGCTAAACTGAACAACAAACTTTTAAACTTCAAAAACAATGTACCCTTCTCAAAAAAAGAAACACCCTCTGTATATAGATGCAGACTATCATGAGAATCTCATGAAACAATAATCTAAGAACACTTTGATTAACACAATTTTTTTGAAAGAAGTGTCAAAATGAAGACATTATGTGCAAATGGTAAATGGTTGGCATTCATGGCATTTATCCAAAGCGCTGTACAATTGATGCTTCTCATTCACCCATTATACACACACTCACACACCGACGGCGATTGGCTGCCATGTAAGGCGCCGACCAGCTCATCAGGAGCATTTTGGGGGTTAGGTGTCTTGCTCAGGGACACTTCGACACAGCCCGGGCAGGGGATCGAACCGGCAACCCTCCGACTGCCAGACAACTGCTCTTACTGCCTGAGCCATGTCGCCCGTGTAAATAAAGTGTATTGAAATAAGAATGTGTGGCCTCTTTATTTCAGTATAAGATATGTAAATGTGTGCTTTCATAGATACCTAGTGTTCATCATTACATTCCACTGCTGGAACAGATGTAGCAGTGTTCACTTCAGTTTGAGGGGGGGAGGTAATATTAAAAATAATAACCTGTAATGGGACCAAAAGCAAAGATGTCAGTACTTCCAGAAGGACCACAGAAATGTTCTGGAAGTGCTTACTCTGGAATGATGGCTAATAGTGCATTAGCCATCATTCCAGAGTAAGCACTTCCAGAACATTTCCTTCATGACCCATAAAAACAGGAAATTAGATATAGAAGTGCTCCTATAGAACATCTGCTATGGCATTAAGCATTATTGAAAGAGCATGTAGAAAAAGATTAGAAATATAATCCCCCAATTAAAATCTTTTTTAACGTCTAGTAGCTAAGCCTTGCAGGGCATTAATATTAAACGTGTACTGGGACATCAAATCATCATTTTGTTCGATGTTCGTATTTCAAATACACGAAAAAAAGAAAATAAATACATTAAATGTATGGTTACTTATTTATGGTCTGTGGGCCACATTGGCTAGATAGGTCTGCAAGCCCAGTAAAAAAAAAAGGGTCCAGCACATTCCAGTGTAGCTAAGGCAGGATACTGAACTCTCCCGAGCAGTCAGTGCTTCTGACAGAAACAGGGTCCAATGACCAGAATAACAAAACGTGTTAGCGGAGCATGGGTTTTCAATGATTGCCAGTCACTCCAGAATTTGTTCCTGATGGATTCTTCCTAAGTCCTAATTCCTGGTGTAGCCTGGACCCCTACTACAGCCAGCTAACAAAAGACAAAACCTTCTGCATCATAACAGGCAAAACCCCAAACTGCATCTGCCAAGCATTTAGGGTCATCTAAATTGTTATAAAACTATCAGGACTGAATGTACTGCAAATTAATTTACATCTAAAGGTACAATAGGTAATTTCGGACTCCTAACGGTCAAGAGAGGAATGACGGCAACATACACTGTTTATCCTTCCCACAGTCTATGAAGTCGCCAAAAACAATATTAATTTATTACTTCAATAATTATTTATAAAACATAATTAATCAGAATAATTTATTGTTAGGGTCCCCAACTGGTTCTACTACAGAACTATCCTAGTTCGGTCACACATTTGGAAGCACTGATTCCACTGACAATCTTGTATCATCATCAATCTTTTCCCCATCAAGCAATACATTTAACCAACAGCTATGTTGCTGTTGCTGATATCATATTTTATTCAGAGCATTTCAACACACAGCAAGCACATAAATTATTCCTGACATTTCCATTGTGTAAAACGCAAGATATCCCTGGAAAAGAAGATTGCATCAGGGCCCCATCTCCTCATTATGTTCTGTGGACCACCTGGAAAGACTGCTTTTACAGCATTATGACACAGTGAAACCAAGACGACAGTATCTTACTGCATTTACCGGAAGCCGACTGAGTGAGGGGTTTGTTTCACCCGGTATTTTTCACAACCTGATACCTTTTCCGTGTAATTTCCAACCTGCCACATATTGATATGCCCGGATCCATTTTCACGACAAGCTAATCCAAACTAAATAAGGTTTGGAGCAAATCCAAAATTGCATTGATCAGCACTGTTACCCCACAAAATAAATGACACCTCAGACGAGGTTGTTTTTTTCCTGACTATCTGGCAAGAAAATAAGAGAAGTTTAGGGATGTCTACAGTATTGGCCTACACACATTTGAACATCAATATTATGGGGACAAAATAAACTTCTGTGTGATACCGGAAGGAAGACAAATTCAAAAAAGTGTATTTCCTGAAACTGCGACATTCCAAGCAGGGCAGTAAAGTTCAGGGCCTCTTCTGTTAATTCAGAGAAACACCAAGAGTCAAACTACCTTTTCAGTACCTGGTCAGTAAATAGACAGTACGTAACTATTGCCCAACTATTGCACATCAGAAGACATTTGACACGTCTGACAATCAAATGTAAAATGGAAAAGGCTTGACATGTTAACTAGTACACAGCTGATTTCCAATGCACAAGTTAAAAGTGAAATGGGGCTTTGCCAATTCAAACACCAATCACATGAAATGATGTTGGTTAGAGCTTCTGGCATTTGGAGGAAGTTAGAAAGATTGCTTACAAAAAAACTAAAAGTCTGCAGTACAGTGACTTATGGCAGCATTTGCCCAAAGAAGACATAACAATAACTTTTAAAGAACAATTTAATATTCAACTTAATGTGCGTTTCAAAAAGCAGTCGTCACAATGACTTAGTGCAATAGAAACACTCTTTGGCCATACTAAATAGAAGAACTAGGCTGATACACTCTATTTTAAGAAAAGACAGGATTAAGACCATTCCAGGTGGATAAAATTCATGACTCGAGAAAAACAGCCAATGTTTTCCCACCACAAAGCAGCAAAGGTGATATTTCAACTCCCACAGTTATACAACTTTAATTTCTGCTGTGACACACAGGCCAGACAGCAACGGACAATGACGTGGTCAGGCCTTGCATTGTTATGTGGACCGAAGGGGGAAGATATTCAGATATTCAAATGAGAGGGTGTCACATCAGCAGGTAATTCCAGTCTCCCTGTTAGACCTACCTAGTAAAGCTTGGAACAGGCTGCTCTTGAAGATGCCCATCACTCTCAGAATGGCAGTTTTAAGCTGTTGCTCCTCTGGCTTTCGCAGTTTAGTACAGTAGTCCTCCAGCAGCCGGAAGGCCCGAGCCGTGTCTATAGGAAGGCGACAGAAAAGATAAGACTAAACACACTGCAAGATGCAAAGCAGCAAAGAAAGAATATGGAACTGCTATAGGGAATATTAAGGCTGGCTGAAAGTTAATAGAAACCATTGCCAATGTGTCATATCTCAACAGGGTGCCAAAACAAATTGGTGGAAATTGGTGGTAAAGGTGGACATGATTTTACTTTTCGGCACAGATTTCAGTACACTCAGTTATAATATAATGTGAAAAGACATGGTGAGCATGAAGGCACCCAGGCAGAGCATTTGAGGGTATCCATTTCCGTCACCTGTACTTTGTACACACAGGTGAGGCCATTACTTTAAAGCTGGAGAATTCCCACACTGGTGGCATGTAATTTGGGGGCATTTTCATCAGAGACAGAGGCACTTTACTGCCGTACAGAAATTCTGCTTGGACAAAGCATTTGCTCGCGGCTGACGTCAGAAGGAGAGATGTCACTCAGTTCCACCAAGGCGTGACTGAGAGCTGCGGCTGAGCTCAGGCCAAGTCACAGGGTAAAGCAGGAAACAAAGACACCTTGTAGTGAAAGGCCAGGTCATTGTAACACAAACAGAAAGAAACAAGGGAAAAAACAAAAGCTAAGCTTTAAACAAAAACCAGCTAAATATTCTCCATTATACTTTCTGGAGAAACTTGATTTTTCTATTCTTAAAAATAAAATAAATTCAAATATGAACAGTTGCATGATTTGGCCAAGATGCTCCCTCAAGGTTATTCAATGAATCTAATTGCGATATTAATCTCAGTTATCCTAATTAATGTGCCCAGTTATTTAGTCGAGAAACCAACACTAAATAGTGCGAACACAATCTCTCAACTGAGATGAATACTTTACTCAAAGGCAGATAAAATATCTGTTATATATATTTATTACAGCTGCTTCGTACAACATAGCTGAGGTACTTTTACCCAACATAGCTTTTGCTAAGACTATAAACTGCCTGCAGTAACAATTACAGTCACAGCAACTCAGATAATTTGGGGTCACATACAGTGAGTGCTGTCATTGGACAGTTTTTCTTATTTTGGTTCTGTACTCTAGCACTAGACAATGATAGGTTGAAGTGCAGGCTGTCAGCTTTAATTTCAGGCTATAATCCATATCGGATGAACCGTTTAGAAATGACAGCACCTTTTGGATACGCCCCCCCCCCATTGTAAGGTACTACAAGTATTTGTTGAACTGGATTCACAGATGTGTTTCCAGGTGTATTACTTTGTGTTGTTAAATAATGCAGAAGAGAGCTGGTGATGTCCAGTCTTGATTCTAGAATTTTCAATTGCCTTTGGAGATTGTTGTTGTTGTTGTTGGGGTGTGACAACATGAGGAAGACAGCAGTTTGAAAAAAACAAAAAAAACAAACAAAAAAAACAACAACTGGTGATCCCAATTATGACACAGTGGACTAAGGAAGACCACTGTAGTGGATGACTGGAGAATATTCTCTATGGTGACGAAAACCCCCCCCCAGACAACGGCCCAACAGATAAAATACACTCTCCTGGATGCAGGTGTTGATGTGCCAAAGTCTAGCAAACTACACCAGCAGGACTACAGAGGGTACACTACATGATGCAAACCACTGATAAGGACTGACTGGGAAGATTACAATTTGCGAAAAAGCACCTAAAAGAGCCTCAAGAGTTTTGGAACAAAGTCTTCTGGACAGATGAGACTAGGATTAACATGTGCGAGAATGATGGAAAGGGGAAAGTGTGGAGAAAAAAAAAGGAAATGCCCAGGATCCAAAGCATACCACCTCATCCGTGAAACATGGTGGAGGGGGTGTTATGGCTTGGGCCTGTATGGCTGCCAGTGGAACAGGCTCATTGTCTGCATTGATGATGTGTATGTAGACAGAAATAGAACAATGAATTCTGAAATCTACAGTAATGTTTTATCTGCTCTGATAAAAACCAAATGCCTCCAAACTTATTGAATGCCACTTCAACATGTAACAAGACCCAAAACATACTGCTAGGAACTGAAGATTGCTGCAGTACAGCCCTGGCAGAGCATCACCAGGGAAAATTCCCAGCATCTGGTGATCGCGTCGCTGGCTTCAAGCAGTCATTGCATTCAAAGAATATTCGACCAAATATTTAAAATTATTACTTTATTCTTACATTATGTTTAACTGTCCAATATTTTTTGATGTCCAAAAATGTAGGAGACTATGTACAAAAGATTCTATAATTTCAAAACAGTTCATCTGATATCGTGCAGGGGTACAGAACCAAAACAACAAAAAAATGTGTCACTGTCCAATGAATTATGGTGCTCACTGTATGAGCAAACAATCTGACAGTTCATCAAAAAAGTAAGCACATCAAAGGAAAATTGGCCCATACAATGAATGGGCCAAAAAAAAAAAAAAACATAAATGAAGGGGTCCAGTTTGAAAATAATGACGTCAGAAATCATGGCTAATATTGTAATGATGTCAGCAAGTTGGTTGGACAAGTCAAGATATCATTTACATCTTTTTATTGAACGACATCGATCCTTGAATTTGGCAGGTAGGCTGCAACACAGAAAAGTTACTTCCTGCATGAAATTTTTAAAAATGCAATCGTGTATGAAATACGACATACATGATATTTGGATTGTATCTGGACAGACATTTGGATTATGCAACGTCGTTCCAAATAAAGACAAATAAACAAGGAAAACATTTTCCTGGGTCCCAGACCAATTCTGGTGTGGCTTCAACTTTTTGTAACAGTATTGTATTAATCAAATGAAAATCTGTTTTGGTAAAGAGGCGGGGAAATGTACACCTGACATAAATGGTTGAAATCATCCCTGAGAAACGCAACCGCTGACACGCATATCAACATGACGTGTGCCCCTGCATGAGGTGCACCTGTTCGGCAACACATTAACATTAGCTCTACACAGTCACTCACCTTTTTTTCTGACAGGCATCCTTGCTTCTTTGCAATCCGTTGAGTGTATTATAGTGCTGAATAACATATAAAATACTCCTCCTCTCTACATTACATTGGCTACAATGTTCAGAGTTATAAAAGTTTTAGGCGCACATGTAAACCGTTAGCAAAAGGTGTTATTGGCGAGTGTATAGCCTTAAAAACGTGCAGGCACAGAGAACGACAGACACATAGTTAGAACGGCAGATTCCAGACAATGGGGTCGCTGGCAATGCGATAAAAAACGCGAAGTTTAGTAAAACAAATATTGCGGTGCTTGACTTTGCTAAGGTTTTCTATTTGTGCTACACCCAAGAAACGAGGATTGATCCAATTCCACGCCTTACATGACTCCCGTTTGGCGTGATACATGCTCATTTCCAAACGAAGCCACGTTACAAAATTCAACGGGAAGCTGAAACTATATCACACAGGTGTATAATTTCCCCATTGGTCATGTGGTCCAGCTAAAAGCATTACAAATAAATCTTTGCTGCGCGAATTCCCGGAAGATGGACCGACACGGGTGCTGTACGTTTTCCTCTCTTCTTGGCACAAGCCAACACGCAGGAGTCAAAACGACGTTTTCAGTATTGTTAAAAACCGGAGACTGCGGCAGGTTTGGGGACTTCATTCAAATAAAGTTTCCTCAATTGTGTGAGCTCCAGGAAATATTCCCCCTGGTTCCATCACTTTTTCTTCTTCATAGCCCCAAGCAGCCTGTTGGCATGGTGTCAGTGACCCTCCCATGTGATGAGCATAGGATTTAAAAAAGGAAACCAATCGCAGTCCTAACATTAAAGGCACAGCGATAGTTCGCCAGCTGGCTTGACCAGTCCATGTATGTAGAATGACAGAGACGCCTTACATGTTTCGAGTGTGTGTAGAGGTGAATACATTTAAGCGATGGTTTTCTTCATACTTTTTGGTGAGGTTAATTTGCCATTCGGTCCAGTGTGCACGTATTTAACGTGCAGATGATCAACGTCATTTTAATCTATGCTCTCTACATTAATTTGAGTAATATTGCAGGGCAGGCTACTAAACGTCATATCTAGATCCATGGATGGATGTAAGTTATGCACCGTTACGTTAGCTAGCTAACGTTAGTCTCCTAACTTCGTTATCTTGTCCTACCTGGCTCACAAACTCCATAACGTTACGATAACTAATTAGCTATCGTTAACTAACCAGCGAGCCTAACCGTGAATGAAGTAGCTAACGTTACTCAATATTATCTTGTTTTACGCAAAATACAGATCAGGAATTTCAAACGTTCTAAACGTTATTATTTAGCCATCTAAGCTGGAACGCGTGTTTGATAGTGCTGCTTCACATGAATGACTGCCTTTAAATAGAAATGAACATTTTGGAATTTTCGCCTTCTAGCAAGCAATAGATCAGCATCTTTTTTCTATAGATCACTGTCCAACGTAACGGTACCTAGTTAGCAATCTGGTCAGTTACCTAGCAATACGTGTTCAATATTCTGACGTTAGCGAACTAGCTCGGCTAACTATAGCAACCTGCAGTAACATAGCCAATATGAAAATATCAGTATCTAGACATACGAAGCGTGCAGACTTACAACTGCGCTTGCTAGCCAGTCAGAAGACTAGGTAAATGCGGGCAGTAAAGTAGAAATATAATTCCCCAGTATGAGCGTTAGCTTACTAGCTAGATTAGAACATTATCTACGTTTTTCTCAGTCATTGCGACGCCTATCGGAGGTGCTCTGCAAGTTTTCAGTGAAAACGCATGGCTCTGCAATTACTTGTATTTTCACAATTCCAATGAATTGTCTTATAAAACGTGTCCTGTAAATATAATGTTGAACTGATGGTGGGTTTATCTGATGTCCATCCATCGCCTTGCAGGTCCTGGCTAACCACATTTGCCTCAAGTCATCTATAAGCACGAAGTAGCGCCACTCGGCGAGCTGCATCAGCACGTAGATTCCCCTTAGCAACGAAAAGGCTGGTTACTACCTGCCGTGATCGAAAATGCGTGATCCAATTGCAGTAGGCGTTTTGCTTGCCTGTGGGTGTATTGACCAATAGGAAACCTGAAAAACTGTTTCGTGGTTTTGAGTTCAAAGTTGAATTATGCAGCACATGTGAACAAATATGGCTGCGCTCACTAGTGACTATTGAAGATCAAAGCATTGCATTTCAAACTCCAAAATTCACGGGACGCGATGTAGAAAAATGATAATGTAAGTGTTAATATACAATTGCTCTTTTGTGCCTGTGGAATTATTCCAGTGCCATGTTTTACATAAATCGGTGGCCATTTAGCTGGCGCTAGGTAATTTACTTTATAAAGATGAACACATAACCTGAGAAGTGGATCTGCATTGATCGGAAACATCCATAAAATGTATCATTTTGTTTGTTCCTCCAGAAAACCTAAAAATCCACAAGTGACGGTGGATCGGGTGTAAATCTGTACCCTCAACAGATGACGCAGTGAGTTTAAGTGGACTAAATTCACAGTGCACAATCCTTAGTCAGTTATTTTAGCGATTACGTAATTAATCTATCTTTACGGGTTACCATGTCGGAGAATACCCCACCTATCAAAGACACGGGGGGAGTGCTTCCGAAATCGGTCATCGTGGAATTACTCGTATCGAAGTACGAGCGACTCCCAGAGAAAGACAAGTACGTTAACTGGCAGAAATGTCTTTTCAGATCCACCTCACTGTAAATTCATTGGTTGTTAGTTTTTGCATTTAATAAAATCGTTGTCTTCATTGTCATTATTCAGGCGGTATTTTACCAGTGGCCCAGTGTTTCTTGGAGGGACCGCTGCGGTTGTAGGACTTGTTGCAAATAGTGTTTTTCGACGAACCCTCAATATCACCCAGGGCCTGTTTACGTCAAGTCTTCCTATGGCGGTTCTACCGTTTCTGACAACAGTGGCGTTCTACCAAGTCACTATAATTAATCCTCTGTTGTCAGGTATGCGTTTAAAAATACCGTTTTGCATGGTACAAGAGTTTAGTGGTCTGTGTTGTAAAATCATTTATGACATCCAGGAGATCTCAACTGTGCAACCTGCACCATAATCCGAGGTGGGCTTGTTGGAGGGCTTGCTGGTGGCCTGTATCCGGTTATGTTGGCATTACCCGTCAGTGGCGGCCTTGCGACAAGGTAGGCAGAATGCAGTGTCTGTGTTCCTATTACTGATGAAAACAGTTTAAGTATCCGACCTATCCATTTGTTACAAGTAATTTGAAATAAATCAATTGAAAGGACTTGGTATACTTCCCATTGCTGCAACATCAGTTTTAAAAGATCAAGAGCATATTTGATGATATAACTGCATTTCAGTAGACTGTCCCATCTTCCACAGATACAACTCCTCACCAATGCCAGAGAAGGGAAATGTGCTTCGGTTCTGGATCACCCTCACTCAGCCCGTTCTGAGGAAAATGAGTGTGGTGGTGTTGCTACAGTCTCTTTTTGGCATTTGCCTAAGCTCGATGCACTACGGGATCTACACGAAGATGCTTGAATTGCCAGCCTCAGACAGCGAAGAACTGACAGAATAACTCCAAATATTTTTTATTTTTTGTTAAAGAAAAATGCCTTGTGTGCATGCCTGTTTATTTTTGTTCAGTAGTTCAAGATAAAACCTGTACACTGCTGGCTTACAATGTTCCGAATTACACATTAAGGACCCAATAAATGTTTCGGTACGACAATTCACTTATTTCCACTGACTGTTATCCATGTTTGCACAACAGAATAAATAGTTTCTTAATCTCATTCCTAATCCTCATCTGGGCCACATATACTCAAGTATACTGTTAAGGCATAACAAACATGCTCAATCTTTTCCAATGCAGAATTGAATGTTTCAAAATAAAGTATGGACACATTTGGCATTTCCTACAGAACCAAATGCATGTAACCCATCAGATGTGTAGGTCCTCTACACCAACACCGTTACAAGTAATTTGGGAGTTTAGTATGACTTAAAGCAAACTTCATATACAATCCTTTTATACACCTTGACATTTTAATATTTTAATTAAAGGGGCAGTTCACAAAAATGAAACTGAAGTATGTTTCCACTTACCCAGAGTACCATCTATCCATCCAGATGACAACTTTTTAGATGCAGTTTGCCTTGATAGAATGAACCTATATGGAATTTTGGCAACAAATCCGCCAAAATTTTACATTAAAAAACTCACAGCATATCAAAATATGCCAGTTACTTGTGAGCATTCAACAGAGCCAATAAACTAAAACAATACACATTTTAATCCAGAACAGTTTCTTGTATTGCCGGGACTCAATGTGATCGCAAGCAGCAGTTGATCCTCCGAAGTACGCTTGGGGAACTACGCCTAATAGGTAGTCAAATCAAAATTTTGCTGATATTACAGCTTTATCTGGATGGATATAGATAATATTCTTAGTAAGTGGGAGCTTACCATTTCATTTTTTTGGTGAGCTGCCCCTTTAATTCAAGTTCGATATCTTGCTCAAGGGTACATGGCAATTCTCCATCTGGGAATGAAATCCAATTTCCATTATATTGCACTGCTTGACACTACTACAAGACCATTGACCAGCCCTGACTTTGGATATCAAACTGACTGGGTGGCACCAAAACAACCACTTAAGTACACAAGTTACTAATGCTTTTTCCAGAAGCATTTACCGTCATAGGATATGCAGATTTGTTCAGACAAGTACATTTAGCATACATTTTCCACAGCTTCTGCCAATGAATCATTGTTCATTATATATGGAAGCAGTTCATAACCCTGTTCCTGAAGATCTACCATACTGTAGGTTCACTCCAACCCTAACAAAGCACATCTCTCACATCTATTCATCTTGTTGAATTTGGTAGATTCAAGTGGACCAAACTGAAATTGGATTTAAATGAAAACATACAGGTCAGTAGATCCAGGAACCAAGTTAGGAACCACTTAGTCTCCTTCGTAAGGTGAGCCTAAAAACTCAAAAACTCACAAACTCACAGTCTCATGCTTTAAAATGGCATTTTATATTTTGAATGTGGACACAAAAGTAAATGTTTATTTAGGACCATGAATAATAAAGGAACCAATTCACATACCATCTGAAATGGTCTCAGCAGATTAGGTCAGTTTATTTTTCCATTTAAATGTGATGACTGAGCTAACAACCAAGGAATTAGAGGGGTTTTACAAAATAGAAAAAATAAACTAATGCCAGAAAAACACATATCATTTTTACACATGAAATACCACATGAAATATAAATGCCACACTATATCCCAAAGCACTCTAATATTTTGAAGTTTTTCTTGTGCTCGGTTTACTTGACACGTCTGGTATAAAAACATCTAAAATGAACTTGGTGGTTTCTGATAGATTCATACATTTTATAAAACTACAGTAGAAGCCAAATATCATATTACAAAACTGACCTCTCCAGCCAAAATTGCCCTTTTCACCTGTGGTGCCTCCCCTTAAGCAAGTTTGTTGGCTCCATACGGTTAGTGAAAGCAACTTCCTCTTCCTCTCTCCGACAGTCGTTTTAATATAGAATGCTTCACTTCGTGTTAAAGCCATTGGCATAACCAATTACCCTGACAATGTTAACTATCCAACTACTGAGACCATGTTTCACCAAGAATTTGTTGGGATAGCTTTTTCCATCCATCCATCCATTGTCTTAAACTGCTTATCCTGAACAGGGTCGCAGGGGGGCTGGAGCCTATCCCAGCATACATTGCATGTTTTTGGACTGTGGGAGGAAACCAGAGCAGCTGGTGGAAACCCACAGAAACACAGGGAGAACATGCAAACTCCACACGGAGAGGCCCCGGCAGACCGGGATTCGAACCTGGACCTCCTTACTGTGAGGTGGCAGTGCTACCCACTGGGTCCATGCCACCCCTGGATAGTTTTTTGTAAAAAATAATGAAATGAGCACCACGTGCACATGCTAGGCCTTTCCTCTTAGTAAAGCTCAAGTCCAAAAAACTATTTCCCAGCTTTTCTAACAAATTACCTATACACAAAGGAAGGAGCTGTGAACAATCAGACAATCTGAATTGATGCAGAGGGGAATTTTAAAGGGGCAGTTCACCCAAAAAATGAAATTAAAGTATGTTTCTACTTACCCATTTATCCATCCAGATGGTTTAAGCTGAGATGTGACATTTTCTAGATTCCGAGAACTTTTTTTTAGATGCGGCTTATCATGATATAATGGACCTCTATGAACAATTTACATTAGAAAAACTCTACAGCAACATCTTTCCAAATGTAATGCCAGTTACTTGAAGTTACTTGTGGACATCAAGAGTTCAAAAATGCTATTTTTAATCAAATAATTTCTTCAATTCCCAGAACTCACCCACTCTGTTGGCCCAAGCAGTAGTTTCCACCAAAGCACACCAGTATTCTGGGGAAAATTGTCAATGATTTAAGTGTTTTGATCAGCGTTTTCGCTAGCTTGCATATCAAAATGTACAATAGCCAGCTGTGAACTTTAGTTCAAAATTGTGCCAAAACAATATAGGAACTCCTAACAATGTCAGACTACAAGCAAGACGAAGACTTTTCTCCAGGAATACTGGTGTGCTTTGGCAGAAACTTCAGCTTGCACAGACACAGTTGGAGAGTTCTGGCAATAGAAGAAATAGTTCTGGATTAAAATGCGCATTTTTGAGCTCTGTCGATGTTGACAAGTAACTGCGGCATTATATTTGGAAAGATGTTGCTGTAGGAGTTTTTCTAATGTCAATTGTCAGCATACTGATTTCCAGAAAAACAGATAGAGGTCCGTTATATCCCAGCGAACTGAATCTAAAAAAGGTTGTGAAATCTAGCAAATTTGTCACATCAGTGAAAATATCTGGATGGATAGATGGTACTCTGGGCTAAGTGAAAACATGTTTGGGTGAATTACCCCTTTAAGTGTATTCAGACTATCTTCGTTCCTCTGCTTGTTCCAATGACTAAACCCATTACCAACAATCCATTTTGATGAAGAGAAAAGAACGTTTGTAGACACAAAGCTTGCTGTTTGAAAAGAGAAAGGAGACAGCTGTTAATGCCAACAAATTGAAAGCAGGCAAGTGATTCAAGTAAAGAGTAAAATCTACTTAGGTCAAATAAGTGGATGATGAAAAATGGTGTTTGTAAGACACTTTTATTCCCAAGTAAATGGAACACTGCTTACATTTTAGGCAAAAAAACACAAAAAGAAATAAAAAGAAGCCTAGGATAATCTGCCTTTAGTGGCACAAGTTGTTCCTCAAATTCTTCATAAACTAAGAAACCCAGGGACCTTTCTTTGGTCAATGTATAAGTCAATAGTCCATTCTGTAAAAACCTCCATTTTATCTACCCGTAATGCACTAATCCTACGAGTCACTTTGTGATTGCGCTACTCCCTGGTTTTAACAACAAAAACTGGGAAAAAGTATATATTGCTGTCTTTTCGCATTCAGTGAATTACAATGCATCAGATAAAATCAATATCACCCGTAATATACAATGTTCAACACTTGTGGTGTGGTGAAAACTGCAAACAACTTACACCATCTCGCATACTACCTTTTAACATATACCGGGCCAAGAAGGCTGCCACTGGTCCCGTTTCTTCAGCATTCCCCAGCAGAATCCACTTTAGCATAAAAAAAAATAAGGATGCTAAATGAAAGCATTCTTCCAGGAAAGAGTGAAGTTTCACAAAGGGTCGTTGCGAAATCAAAGCAACCGCAACTTATTAAGTCAGTTGCAAGGATTTAATTCTCCAATGTGTTATGGTAGCTGTAAAATATTTCAGCAAAATGTCACCCTTTGTGAAACCTCACCACCATCTTAATTACAATATATTTACAGTTGCATTCAGCAGACTCTGGCTGTGTAAATTCTGAGAGTTCTGCCAGTCTGTACATTAACAATATTTCAAACGTGTAGTAGCCTACACACAGGAGGGACTGAAATTAGCAGTGATCCAATATTGCCAGATTCACTGCCAAATAACTATTTTAATAGTTCCCTCCACCAGCCAAGATGCTTCATATTATATATATTGGATCTTGGATAAATCAAATTAATATTTGCACATGGCAAAATTAGGGAACTGATAATTTCTGTCCCTGCTTTAACAATTACATATTTACATAGCAGTTTTAACATGCCTCAAACAAAGGCTTTGCTTTGAAACAAAAGAATGACGTTATTTCACAAAAGCTAAGTATGCTTTCTCCTCGAGCATCATCTTCCATTTTCTGATCCTTACCATGGAGTCCTGAAGTCAAGGGATGTTCTGTAACCCATATCCCGCATGGCAGATCAACCACCTAGAAGAAAACTGTCAACAGGTTTAGCAGTAACTTGTATGAAATTAGTGATCACATATGCTTACAAACTACCGCACACATGCTCTTTAGGATATATCTTTACATTCTTACACTGCTTAAAAACCGTTCACAGGCATGTCCCCCAGTAGTTCATCTAAACACTTTTTTTTTCTATTATCAAGTTCAGTCTCAAAAGCTCTGAAAGACAATGAAAGTTACTTGACCCTACATTTTAAGTGCCGTGCTTGCACTTTCTGCGCACTTAGTGCAGAATTCCACAGAGACGTGATTCTTGTCAACGTGGAGACAGACGCCGCCAGGTGTGTCCTTCTCCTCAACCTTCACCCTTTTTCTCGGCAGGGCGTAATCGTGGTCGTGTTTGTTGGGTTCCTGGAAAAGCGAGGTAGACACTTTCATGCCATTCACACCGCCGAGTCTAGACAAAAGTTGGGCCAACGTGCTTTCGTTAGCCAATACCGCTCTGAGGTACCTCGCCTCGTCTTCCAGTTCTTCGACCCTCTTGTTCAAATGCTCGTTCTCCTGTCTGAGATTCCGATTCTCCGCCGCTAAAGAGGTGACTTTGTTCTCCAATCCATTCACGTATTCTTTCTTCTTCAGACGATTCATCCTGGCCGCGATGGCATTCTTGTTGATCCGCACCGGCATGTTACTTCTACACCTCGGTGACTCCACTGCTCCAGGTGAGGAGGAAAACGAGAGCGCTTCGCTGCCTCCATAGCTTCCGTATGATGTCGGTGTTGAAAGATCCTGCAAGCCACTCCCGCCTTCGTCAAAAAATGAAGCAATTGTGTCCTTGTCCAGCTGCCAATTAAAATCGTCTATATTCAATAAATCAAGCTCCAAACCGGGCGTATTATCGCTTTCTGGTGAGGAATACTGAAATGGAGACGTATGCACGTCGTCAGTGACTTCGATTTCTTCACTTGTATCAACTTCCAGTGGCCAGGTGGTAACGTTAGGCTTCGCTTCAGGCTTGGACCCAACTCGCGCTCTTTTTCTTGTGATCATTTCGGCTTTTTGGGAATCCGGTGTCACAGAACGGTTGTCTCTGCCCCCGGTCACACCTGAAAATAGAAACAGTATTTCAATAAGTAAATGGAATGTATAACCAGATCAATAACCACAGCAGCAGATTTTGCACATTAAGTAATCGAGGCCTACCGTTGCTTACTACAGCTTGCCTGCCACACGCTAGACGAATTTGCTAGCATTATTTAATCGGTGGAAAGACCTATGTGAAACGCTCTATTTGTCGATATTCATCAGGCATAAACAGTTGGTTATCTATCCATTTTGCTTGTTCTTTCAAATGCAAGTTAACGCTCCAAAAATAGTTCGGTGGATAGCTTTGCTAACTGTAGCTAATGTTCGAAAACAACAGAGAATGACAGCGCATTTTAGACAACTACGGAGTCAAAACTTACCAGTTGTAGACACCCAGTAAACGATATTAAAATTAAGATGATCCGATACATAAAGTCAGTCACAGTAGCTGCCAACGTCCTCGTCAACAGGGAGGCAAATAACGACAAAACAATCAGCTTTCGAATTAAGTTTTTCACCGATCCAGTTTCCCCAACAAAGCAAAAGACTCACACGCACTTAAAACGTAGAAAAAAACATGGCGTAAGGTGCCGTGTGCAAACACTGATCTCGCGGTATGTGGCGCGTCATCTAGCCCTCCCCCGAACTTGCCGGAAATAGACGACTCACCCAAACAAATGAAGAAAGAAATAATAGTAATAATACGAAATGACTTTTACTTATGAATTGAAAACTAGAACTTCCTGTGGGCAATCAGTGAATGAGAGATGCCCCTCTGGCACACTTGCATTTACCCACATTCTTTAAGATTAGTCTCTTTAAAATCCAACCTTGAGATAAATGTGAAGAAATGTAATCAAAATGATTAAAAAAATTTAAAAAACAATAAATCCTGATGGAAATATAATTTTAATACATTTGAAATTACTGTGAATTTACAAATGGGGAATACTGAGACATACATACACACATACAGACAGACATAAGTAAGAGAAAAGAAAGTGAAACACAAATGTTTGTAAGTATTATAACTAAGCTTATTCCATGATTTCAAATGTAGCTGTTAACTGATTGATCAATAGTCACAGAGTTAACTTGAACAAATAACTTACTTTATTCCGACTATCCCAAATTTTATTAGAGAAATCATGTGAACATCTGGAATATTACCCTGCTTGCACCAATACACTGCACTGTGCATTATAATTAACATGGCTAAAAGCTTTTTATTTAGGCAATTTTAGATTCAATTCTTGATGTACATACATGACATCACACACAGTAGTGTGCAAACATTTGGGCACCCCTGATCAAAAAGGCCTTTTACAATTAATATCTAAGTGAACAGAAGCGAACCTCACCTTTAAATGGTACAACGTTAAATATGACATGTCTTCAAATTTTAAAGCAAGATTACTTTTTTACAGTTTCAAGATAACACAAAAAGGAAAAAGGCCCTGTATAAAGGGAATCCTGTCAGTTAGGACTTTGTAACTCCTCCTTGGGCAACTATAACATCTTATTCTAGATTTTTGGAATTGTCCCCCATTCTTCCTGGCAGAACACAGCTAGCTCAGAAATATTCTTCGGCCTCCTTGCATGAACGACATCACTGAGATCTGAGATGTTCTTTCTGGCAACTCTGCCATGTAGGTCTTTGTTATTTACACTGAACTGTAACAATTTCCCGTCAACAGCTAAAGCTGTGTCTGCTACTCTTTATTGCAGCTCATTTTTACAGTGGGTACTTCTGAGCATTTCTCACCAGGTCTCGCGCCATTCTATCTGAAATCTTTCTTGGTCTTCCAGACCTTGCCTTAACTTCAACTGTTCCATTTATCTTCCATTTTCTAATAATGTTTCTGACAGTGCAAATAGATAGTTTGAAACATTGAGAGTTTTTGTAGCCTTCTCCTTCTTGGTTTGGAAATGAACCATCTTCATTCTGAAACCCTTGGACAATTGTTTAGAGAAACCCATGGTTGTTAACACCAGACAGAACAGCCACTGTAGTTGGATACTTTAGAAGGCATGGAGTTATACTCACCTGACTCATTGAAGCCCTAACAAGTAAATCACCTGGGTCTGGGCCTTAGTAATCATCTAAAAATCATAAAAAGTAACAAAGAATAATCCAAAAGGGTTCCCAAACTTTTGCACAGGGCCCTTTTCCTTTTTTATAAATTTAAATTTATCCTAATTTATAAACAGTAAAAAATGAAAATGAAAAGCAATCTTGCTTTAAAATGTTCAGAAAGGTCTCATGTTTAACCATTTACAGTTTTGCTTTCCATCACATACAGATTCATTGTAACAGACATTTTTGCACCCCACTGTAATATACACTCAATTTAATCGCAATAGGGTAATTTGCTGCAATCAAACATACACTATTTAACAGGTCAAAATATTGTAATCCTTCTTTTTTATTTCGACATGCTGTGTGCCATCATCAACATTCTTAAAGGCAATACATCTTCCACCCATTCATTGTGTGAATCCATCATTTGTTCCCATAGCATTGCTTCAGCTGTATTAGAATCCATCCAATCTACAACTGTTCCATGACTTCTACCTGCAAAGAGACAGACCAGTACAATTACCCTGTTAATCAAGATGACTGCTAAGTCTAAGATTTACTCCTAATAGACTCTTTCAGATTTTCTTTAAATCCAGTGGCAGTAGTACAAGGGGTATTGTATTTTTATTTTTCCCATTTTCATTTACTTTGAGTTTGGTCAGGGGCCATAATAAATGTAGGTATGGAAGAACTAAGAGGAATAGACATATTTCACTGTCATTAGGTCATAAAGTCCAATTGCCAATAACAGTGAAGCTCATAATAATTTTCAGCTGGAACGGGTTTAGCAGTGGACCCACTCACCTGTGCCGAGACTCAGCCTAACTCCACCCAGGAAGTGGTTGTTGAGGCGGTCATGGTCCCAGACTGTGATCTCCACACAGGCCTCCTGCAGGTCCTCCGCCTTGAAGCCATCGTACACCATTGTGTGGTTGAACACCGGATTGGCCGTCCTCCTTAACACCCGTGACTTCTGCCTGCTTTTCCGATTGGTGTCAGGAAGTACGTAGCTGCAGAGGAACAAGACAGACAGGTAAGCTAATTCTTACATCCGATAAATAGGATCAAAGTTTGTGGAAAGAACACGTTCTTCCTCATCTTTTTTTTTTCTTAGCTTGAGATAAAGGCAGAAGATAAAGGACATCCTCTAGTGGACATATGCATGCATTACAGGTGAGAGGAAAAAAGTAACCATAAAAAGTAACCATAATTGTTAAAAAAATTATACATTCTACAAACACATGCATGCATGCACACACACATGCATGCACATATACACACATATCAGCTAAAATATATATACTGCTATACGTACCATTTTACGAAAGGATCAATAGCTGCACCCCTGATCAATGGCAGGTTTTTGCACTCTTTCACAAAGATCTGTACCAAACCGGTCTTAGGTGTTCTCTTACCTAGTCAACAACATAAAAAATCACTCATGAAAGAACTAAGAACACACATAATTCTGTCCTCTGAAATGAAAATGAATAAATCCCTCTCACAGTAATGAAGTCTCAGATATAGCAAGATGCTTACCGTGAGAGCTCTGTTGCAGGAAGCGCAAAGCCAACCGAATCTCTCCTCTGTCATCTGTGGGCTCCAGGCCAGATGTGGACTGAGCCAAAAGACAAAACATTACGATGATTATTATGATTGTGATTATGATTAATAATAATAATAATAATAACAATAATACAAATTAATCAATTCACTGAAAAGTTACTTTCAAGGCAACTTTTAAAAGTTGAAGAATAAGAGTAACTAAAGACTTTGTGCTTTCGGGTTTTTTACCTTTGATTTCAGTCTGAAGTCATTCATATGTGTGTTCCTTAAATCCCATTTGGATAATTCGAAATCCACCTCGCCCAAAAAGCTATTCCTTCCAAAGCTGTTGTGATGCCACACAGAGAGGTTTAGGACCTGACTCTTCAGGGTTTCCACATCAATTTTATACTGCATAGGGAGAGCAGAACAAGTGATATAAATTGAACAGCCAAATCAAACCCAAACTAAATGCTCAGTCAGGCGATAAGCATTTACAAACCTATAAAATGGCATCTGTCACAAAGCTAGTCATTTCTGAAAGCCAAGCTTCTTACCCTCAGGATTTCATTGTAGATGGGATTAATGGTCTTCTTCTTCACTGTCGTCTTTTTCTTTCCCAGTCTTGCTTTGTCAGGCAAGAGATAACTTTTCACATATCTACAATAGGAAAAAAACAGTGTATCACACTAAAACGTTTGAAAGGTTTGGTGAGGTAGCAGCAACATAGAACAAGCACATCTTCATTATTGATACGTTTCTCTTTTGAAATTATAATTTAAATATTTATATATATATATATATATACATATATATACACATTATATATGTGTGTGTGTGTGTGTGTGTGTGTGTATTTTAAAGGCAGGTAACAATCAGCCTCAGTATTACATTATCACATTCAACACATTCAACCATACCCATAATGCTCAGCTGGGTGCTTGCCAGCTTGTATTTTGTTTGATCGTGTTACAGAGCTCATGGATGTAGTTTACTCTTTTTTTAGGTTTCTTGTTACCTTGAACACCCCTGGCTCCCCAACAGTTGTTAGGCAAAACTTTCTAAGGCAAATGAAAGCTGGTGAAAAAAAAATGTCCCAAGCAGAACAATTTGTATCCTATCCATCTTTTTAAACATTCCACTTCAGGTGTGACTACAGAAGCTGAACTGAGAGGCTACACAAGCGTTCAACCCTTTCACCACTGAATGACACTTTGAACCACTTACGGATCAGACCGGTTCTTCTTGGAATCTGCGATCGCCAGATCCCTACACCGAACCACAAATACATGCAACTCTCCCAGCTTCTGAACATAGCTGAGGGCAAACTGGATGGTCCCTTTGACTTCCACATTCTCAAATTCCAGACTGTAGATGCTCATCAGACTGCTACTGGCCTGTCCGGTCCACCAAACGCAGAGGGGAGACCATCAGATACACACAAACATACAGTTCTATCAGACTTGCCTTGAAAAAGCAATAGTGTTCAGTTACATTTCTGTTATAGTCTCACTGTTTTAATCTGTTTTCTAATATTATATGTTTAACAAAGCTTTACAGTAAATAGGTGGAATGAAAATGGTCCTAAAGGTAGTTTTGACAAGCTTATTTTACGCCAGTTTCTGCCTTTACCCCGTAGAACCATCTTTGGAGTCCATTCAGGCTTATCCTATCCTTTTGGATTTGAATTAAGACAAACATATTTGCTCAGCTCAAGAAAACTAGCATCCAAACAGAATCACTGCCTTCTGCTAGCATTAAGCATAATTACAGTTATCTACTCCAAAGTCAAAATGCTTCATGTAAACTGACAAAAGCTTCAAGCTATTAAAACTGTTAGAGGCATTATCATAGCTGCCAACTCTCACGCTTTCGGCGTGAGACACACGCATTTGCCTGTTTTCACACGCACATGCAAATGCGTGTGTCTCACGCCGAAAGCGTGAGAGTTGGCAGCTATGCATTATGTCTATGAAATGATCATAATTACGATTTAGCTTGCATGCACAGAAAGCAGTTACAGAGGCCAGTGGTAGTTTGGTTAGAAAATGGGGGGCCAGTTAGCATCACACATACAGAGGACATTGAAGCCATGCCAGAGGAGGTGCTAAAGTTAGTGGAGGCACTGCTCTTCCTTCCGCCAATGGTGAAGCTGCTCTCCGAACCGGAGTCACTGTCCCTGCCACCCTTCTATAAGACAAGTACACACACAAGGAGAACAGCGTGTAAAATCAGCAGCTCCAGCCAAGTCGGTCAGCCAAAAAGCATGTGCGCAGGGGCTTGTGGGTTGGGGTCAGTTCCATTTAAATTCAGAAAATGCACTGAAATTCAATACATTTATTGAAAAAATCCCATAATGTTGTAATGTTTTTCTAATAAATTGAATTTAAATTCAACTTGCCTGAATTAATGAATTGTCATGCCGTCAGGAGGTAAGGTTATTTAATGGTGCTGAGAGATCACGGAGCTTAAAAATTTCTCACACAGTGGTTACAGGAGTATGACACAGACCTCATCCATCATCCCATGTGACATAATGTCCTCCATAATATTAATATAGATTTATATTCTTAAATCTTATGGGCTCAGATATACAGCCAAGAAATTACAATCTCCCCTAACCCCCTACCCCAGTCTGACTGCAATAGCAACAATTCCCAGCAAAATCATATCAACTGAGTGAAGGTTTTTTGCTAACTTCAGCAGTACTTCATCCCAATTAATGTCAGTGTAATTTTTACTTTGATGTTTACTTCAGTATAGCAATCTGCAGAGCCTGTGGGAAGGCCAGGTTGCAGCAAATTAACACTGAAAGGTTCTCTCATTAATACCCCATACTCTTAGTCTTTTATCCTATGCTGCGGAGGAAAGTGCAACAGAAGATTCTGAGTGGGATCAGTAGCTGCTGTGGGAAAGTGTTCATGCTGGCAGGGGAGGGAGTGGGATCAGTAGATCAGTAGAGTGGGATCAGTAGATCAGTAGTTCAGTAGCTGCTGTGGGAAAGTGTTCATGCTGGCAGGGGAGGGATGGGAGTGGGATCAGTAGATCAGTAGCTGCTGTGGGAATGTATTCATGCTGGCAGGGGAGGGAAGGGAGTGGGATCAGTAGTTCAGGTGAGTGGGATCAGTAGATCAGTAGATCAGTAGCTGCTGTGGGAAAGTGTTCATGCTGGCAGGGGAGGGATGGGAGTGGGATCAGTAGTTCAGTAGAGTGGGATCAGTAGATCAGGAGCTGCTGTGGGAAAGTGTTCATGCTGTCAGGGGAGGGAATTCTCTTCACCTCTCCATGCAGAAAGGCAGGCATGGACGCACACCGCTTCTTCATCTGCTCCCGCTCTGAGAAGGAGGAGCTGGGACACGTGGACACTGGGGAGACTGAGGAACAGCAGTCATGAACACACCTGTCTCTCTTTCTCCAGCACTCTCTCTCTCATACACTCACTCACTCACTCACATCACACCAAGTACATGCCTTTCCCCCAACATTAGGCATATTGCTGAAATGCAATGCACTCACTTAATGACGAGCATTAATCAGACACTAAGTGAACAGCATGTTCTCATCAGACCTTACATTCAAAGTACTACAACATTCTATTCTGTTAATTCCCACAGCAAGGGTCCTTCAGTATAGTACATCATGGCATATCTTTGTATTTAACACCCACGCAAAAAGACACAGGTGCCAATCCATGCTTTCTTTTCTTTCAAAACAGAAGCTCTGTTTGACATGACAAGGCATTATGGAATTATTTGTGCACACTTA
Organism: Conger conger; assembly: GCF_963514075.1. NCBI lineage: Eukaryota > Metazoa > Chordata > Actinopteri > Anguilliformes > Congridae > Conger > Conger conger. Next base: position 34,178,823 of record NC_083766.1, on the reverse strand, counting down.
AGATTGAAAAGCCAGAAGGAGATCTCTAAAATATGGGAGTCTATGGGACAGAGCACAACTGTCAAATGTGATTTTAAATGGTGTGCAATAACAAGAAATATTCATAAGCTTTTATTGTATGTAAAGAACACATGGCACATGGAACACAAGTAAAACACTGCACACACTGAAACAAAGCATGCATATCTGTACACATTTTGTTAATACTCACAGAACTAATTTGGATTCTGTAATACAACTACGACACACATCCAAGTGAAAGTTAAGAAGGCACACAGGTGTCCACATTCACTTATAATTTCCCGCTTTATGCATGTGTGCAGGCATGCATGCGTGTGAAGATGCGTCTGTGTCAGTATGTGAATGCATGCATGCGTGCAGTTTTTCACTGTTGAGTGCTTTGTCTCTGTACTCTGGCATGCGTGCAGTTTTTCACTGTTGAGTGCTTTGTCCCTGTACTGCACAGGCGAGGGTTTGCTCACTGGTTTGCTGCGACGAAATATCCTCCAGATTTTTGGACTCAGCTACGGGTCTTGCAGAGATTTGCTTTAAAGCCTTAACGGGGCTTTGAGACTCATCACAACCTGCCACAGAGTAAAAGAACATGAACTCCCCTCCCAACTCTGTAACCCTGCCGGCAGGCCACATAACATCTGACTCATATTTAATCAGTTCATATTTCCTGTGATCATCACTAAAAATCATGGTTGCATACTCGTTTTACTGATTTGCATGATCAATAAAAAGAAATGCTTGTTAATTTCATATATTTGGTCTCTAGTGATTCCATGATTTTTGAAGCCTTCTCATTTGGCACACACAGGTAACATAAAAGTAGACTACTGGTTACCGAAAGTGTTTGATAATGATCAAAGCAACACAGCAATAAATTACAACAGAAAATAAGGATTACAATACCCAGGGTCTAATTTACATTTCTTTTCAAAATATGAAAGGGAAAAAACGACTACCCTGCATTTTTATTTTTATTGACAAATACAAAATTCTCATTTCAAAGGTTTCTACAAGTTTTTACATTCATTTGATCATACATATTTTTTTCAAAAGAACTGAAGAAAATCCTGCAGCCAAGTAGTTTGTTTTATAGGGTATCAGTGCAGAAGCTAAGAATGCACAGTGCAGAAGCAGGGCTATTACCTTTGTTGTGAAAATATATAGGGTTATTTGTTGAGAGGTGAGGATAGTAGACTTTATAATTTTACTGTTTACTTGATTATAAAACTATTTTTTAGAGTTGTTTAAATGCATAACTCATCCAATAATATTTCTCAAAAAAATTTAATCTATCATATAAGGCTTTCCTATCTATGGTCTACAGACTGCATCCTCTCAATTTCTGGTGTAATACACATCAGTTTATATATTATAAACCACTCTTTTCCAATATAAGATCAGTGTTGAACACAAATAACTGGACCTAACCATTTATCAAGTGAAAGCCGGATCTGTGGTGTGTACTGCACAGTAATATATTCAGTGTTAAATCAACTCTTACAGAGTACACATAGGTCCCTGTTGAACTCATATCATTCTGTTCAAGTTAAACTAACACTGGACATTTTACTGTGTGTACATATTCCAGCTTTGTTTCCCCCTCCTTTCAACTAAGGTTTGGCTTTCCTTATTTATCAACCACATAATGTATTTGACAATCTTTTTATTCAAAGAACATACTGCAGGCCTACATATTTGGTGTATTTTTTATATTTTATTTTATTTGTATGTGGAGGTCCACATACTGACCCCACAATAACACCTTAAAAGGGAATGACACATTTAGCTTCTACCACATACACATTTTAATTGATCATAACAGATTGAAATCAAGAATGAATGCATTATAATTTAGGGTTAACTAAATCATTTGGGGGGATGGGGGGAAGAGAGGATGTTTTAAAATGAGAATGCTCACAGTCTGAACTTGCCAAGGAGTTAGACCAAGTTTTGGGTATGTTGCTTCTGGGAGAGTCGGGAGTGCAGTCAGTCCCATGACCCTCACTGCCCCTCCTGTTCCTAGGTTGCTCTGATGCCTCCTGGGGCTGTGTTGATGGATGATGAACATCTTTGGTTTCAATGGCTATCTTTGTGACTCCAGAATCCCATGCTATTCTTCTAGGTGAATGTACCTTCTTTTGCCAAATGGGAGGAATTTGTTTCTGTTCCTTCTCAATGAGCTCCCTTATCGGAGGGCAGACATCGACAGAATGGGATTTTGAGGAGCAGGTCTCAGTTTTGGATTTTATTGGACACCTCGGTGGGATTTGTGGGGGACAATCAGGACTTGGTTCCCCAACCAGAAACTGACATGCCTGTTGCATGACAAGAGTCTCTTGATAGGTGCTTTTTGAATGTTGGGGAACACCATCAGTAGAGAGCAACTCAGCTTTGACGGAAGGCACAGTGCCCCTGCAGTCATCAATATGCCCATACTGTGCATTATTTGCAGTCTGGTTCTCCAATTCCGTCTCAGGTTGTTCCTTAATTGATGGGAGAGAAGATCTGTCTAATTCAATGCCTACTGACCTTAGATCAGACCTAGATATGGCAAGTTCTTTCTCAGCACAGCTAGATGTGGGCTCTGGGATTTGGTTCACTTTGGTCTCTAAAGACCCTTTTTGTTTTCCAACAATAATTTTAGGGCCACTTTTCCCCTTTGATTTTAGGTGACTTATCTTGCCAGCTCTGTCATCTTGTTGCTTGTCAGTCTGTCCACAGGCAGCCAGAGAATCATGTTTTGAACCAAATTCCTGTCCTTGGTGGCCTGTCTGTATGTTAGTTTTCAACCCCTCAGGTACCTCCTCGCTGATGATGGGCTTAGCTACGTATATATCCTCTTCATTCTGGTTTGTTAAAATGTTTCTGCTTTCAAAATAAGTTGAGCTGTCCTCCAAATGTGATGAGTCCTTTTCTGGGTTTGGGTATGCTTCCTTGTGGAAGAGAGAATGACCTGACTGCTCAGTAATTGTGATACTGTTTGCTGAATCAAGGGGACTTCTCTTGACGCCCACTTCATGATCATGAGGTTCACTTTCATTCCTAGCTTTGAAGTGTAGATTATAATGTCCATAGACATTCTTCATGGTTTCAGGTGCTGGTGAAGTTTCTCCAGTCCAGAAAGGGAGTTCCCTTCCTACCTTGCACAAGTCTACACCAGACTTACTCCATTTTTGATCTGCCTCACTTCTGTCAACAAATTCCTTCATAGTTTTGTTTGTTTCTGAATATTTGCTTGTTTTGCTGATCAGTATTTTAGACCCACAGATACCTTTCTCCCAGAACAATTTCAAGTTAGCGAGCCTTTGAGGTGATATCTCTTCATATACATACTTCCGTTTCATGGCCAGTTGTGCGTCCCCCACGACTGGGTGACTGAGTGGAGCAGTCTTGTCTTCTGCTTCTCGCTGTGACATGAGTTTTCCTTCTGTTCCTGGACGTAGCTTATTTTCTGAAGCAGTGATGCATGACTCTCTTTGACTACTTGCCTCTGTGTTCAGGTAGTGGAAGACAGGGTACTTCCTAAGAGTGGGCCCATCTGTCATTTGTTCAGTGTGAGAAACATTCCCATACAGCGTCTGTGCTTCAGTGTCACTTCTGGCAGGACTCTTAACCTTTTTTTCAGATGGCTCCCTCCCAGGCTTCTGGGATTCTGCCTTAACAGAGTTTGTCCCGCTGAACAAACTCGGCTTGTCATCCAAGGCTGCATCTTCAAGGATTCCAAATTCTTCCACAGCTTCCTGAGCGCCCTTTTGATGGGCGTCATATTGGTTGCTGCCATCACAGCCCCAGCTGAACCCCTCTAGGACCTTAGCAATGGGGCATCCTTGCTCCTCTGCTAGCCCATGACTCTGCTCTGCCGGTCTGGAGGAGAGCCCACGGCCTTGAATCATTGCATGAACAGGCTTACCTTTCTGATCCTCAGACTGGCTAGAGGATTCAGCATCATGTTGACCTATAAAAGAAAGACACAGCATTCACATTATCCAAACATATGCAAATTATGATACACTTATGAAAGATATTGTCTGAAATGTGAAATCATTTGAAGTTATTCCTTTTTAAAGACTTAGAGCAGAACAATATGCATGCATTTCCCCAGAGATCTGTTCCTTGCAGTCCTAATTCACCAATCACCATTAGAGAACTAGCACATATCCTCCTGAGACCTGGCAGAATTTTTTTTTTTTTTGTGAAAGTTAAAATATTTATTATTTTATCTTTATTGAAACTTGCTTGTAGTGGTTTCAGCATAGTAGAATGAATGTTTCTCTGGATCAAGACTTGAGACTTTAATCACTGGGTCTTAGGAGGATAAAAAGCCATATGTGTACACTAGTGCAAGCTGATGGATAAATATGCTCACATGTACACATGTAGCAAACATGATAATAAAAGATCAATTAGTATGGATTCATGGAAATAAAGAAAAAAATAGATCAGAAATTAGATTTAGGGGTTAGGAGGAACCCAGCATTTTAACATTATGTTATGAAGTGTGGGGAAATGTATTGAACAGTGTACATTAGTTGGTGTATTTCCTGTGTATTCCTGTGACTTTTGCCCCAGTGATGGAAATGTCTAGCACTACAATGACGGAGTGAACGGTTGATTGATTTAGTTTTTCTGCACAACTTTTGTGAGTTGAAATGATCAGCACATTGAATTGGCACCATTTCAATCTTACCACCGGGACTCTGGGGTGGACCTACATCCCGTCCTCGTCTTACTGTCCCCTCTCCACTGCTCTTAGCCTCACCTGTGTCCACCGCTTCCCATTTACTCCCCAACCTGCAGTGCTGGGACTCAGAGGAAGGAGGTGTGGTGACCATGCCAGGGACAGACTCTGCCACTGCCTTGTTGGGGCTGGGAACTCCTCCCTCCTTCTGAAACTCACACGCTGCTCCGCTGTGTGTGAGATCATTATTGCTCTCACCTATAAATCTGCCTATGCCTAATCTGCATGCCCCGTCTTCCTCATCTGTGAATGTCTCGCACTGTACGTCCAGCAGGTCACGCTCCTCAAACTCTCCATCAGCCAGCGATGTTGACCCTTCCTCCATTTTGCTCATGCTGACTGTTGTGGAGAAGCGGACCTGCTTCCTGTCCAGTGAGTGAAGGGACTCACTCCTTTGAACAGGCCTGTCATTTCTTTTGGGCTGTTGGGCTTTCTGGACTTCGGGTGGTTCAGAGCACACGCCATCGTCTCGGTCGAAGCGTAAGACCGGGAAATCGGCAGAGCTGCAGCTGGAGCTGTGCTTGAGGATCCCCTTGGAGGCGACAGAAATGGCACCCTGCTGGACTGTTAGGCTGCTCCATTTGGGAAATGATTCATCCTTGTCTGACAGAGAATCCAGGGGAGGGTAAGCGGTGGTCCTCTTTTTCAGCAAAGGCGCAGTTTCAGGGAGAACTGCCTCTAAGGTACCTGTATCTTCTGAATTTATTTTAGCAAGACTGCCTATGTGGCTTTTAGATGGTGGTAACAGCTCTGTAAAAACAACAGGAAACAACGAAGGAAAGATAAACAGGAAATGCAGAGAGAGAAGGAAGGCACAATGCTTTTTCTGCAGTCATTATGAATCCAGTACATTTGGAACTATATATAGGCAAATATAAATAGATTCATAATGTAACGAAGAAAATGTGCAATGAAATAGCAGGCAGATGTAACATGAATGAATCCCTTCCACAATATGAAAGACAAAGAGACCTGATGAATTTAGGATGGCTGGCGCACTCAAATATCACTAACACTTTCTCTCTGTAAAAACACTGTTAGAAAACATTCCAGCAATGCATGCAGTCATTAGTCATGCAGTGCAGCTTATTGCCTAAGCACAGAGGTACATGGCTCCTGCATAATCTTCTCAGATCTTGTTCATTAGCTCAATTCCACCGTGCAACACTAACGACAAACACTGAGACAAACATGCAATGTCCACATTTAACAGTGAAAACAATCCTACAGCACTACTTTGTAGTTATAAAACTGTTATGCACATAAGCATGAAACTGCAGGTTAATCCAAGGGGGTGGAAAAAACACACACACACAATCTGTGCTTTTGTTTTAGATGTAAACATCGCAATGACGATCTTTAAGAATTTACATTTTTGTGACATTAATGACATTCTTGTTCTTCTAAGGGGCCCCTCGCATATCCACAAAACGGATGAACAAACAGGGGCCAAACACAGACCTTCCACATGGATTTACACCATGCTATTGTTGTCTTTTACTGAATGACTATCCTAAGGAGATATACCTATGTCACTTGCTTTGTGTTAAACATAAACTGCAGTGCTCTATAGATACCGTGTATATAGGCTTGAAGGTTAACTAAACATGCAGATATGGTCCCTTTCCCTTCAAGTAGAGCTAATTTCAACAATATTCATACCATATGGTAGCTAACCTGCTGATGAGGTGTGAGCAAATTTGTTCTAGTGCCAGGCCATGGATGTATACTACATGACAGCAACACGAGTACACCACTAATGCAAAAGGGACTGATGCATGCCACAAGCGTTTTCACCACAGGAAGAAACCACAGCCAAAGGTTAAAGGCAAGATGAGCTTTGGGATAGATTGATCTGACTTACTTTTTGTTTGCACGGAAATTATTTTCATAGTATGTCCTTCAAGTCGTCCACTCATTTGAAAACACAATACAAAACTTTGTCACCTAAATGAAATCTTGAAAACCGATGACCTTTGAAGGTGCTGGTGAATCAGCTCATATGGTCATAAAATGAAAGGATTAGTGATGATTACATGCACATCTTCACTGATTTATATGTTTTTCACATTGTGAAAAGGGATAATTACATCCAGTATCACTGAAGACATTAAACAGCATTACACTCAGGCTTTTACCATATCAAAAACCCTGTCATGTCAACCAGAGCTCTGTAGACACCAGATTGTGATATTCCAGGAATAAAGAGAAGACTGAATTGTTGATTGTTTTCTATTCATTTGCCATTATCTGTTTGGAGAAGTCATATATGTTTTCTCTCAGCTGCTTATTTATTTATTTGGGCTTCTTTCTACCAGGAGCACCACAAAACAGTCAGCGTTAGAACAACTCTGTACATTTTACTCTAATAGAATACATTATATCCCTTCTGGACTCAAATAGGTTCTATTAGTTTGAGATGAACATTTTATTGTGTGGTTCCAGGAAAAACAATGTTTACACCACCTTTCTGTACCATTTTTGAAATATTATCACATATAATGTTAGAGCAATGTTGAAAGAACAATATTATTAGTTGGGCTACTCCCTATGTTTTGTTGAATATTGTATAAATTTCCCCATATTGGACATTCCACCTGCTTTCAGAATGCAGGTATCTCAGTCGGGATTATTTGTTGCTGCAATGTGGTGTTCCTTCCCACAGGTAATCACATTTGTGAAGTGCTCTCACACTGACAGAAGTGACCGTTGTACACAATTACTATAGAGAGCTCTCACCTTCTTCAGATCCCAAGATCTGTTCTGCTTCCCAATGGATGAACTGCTCTCCCGGCCCCTCTGAAGCTTCGGAGTCTGAGAACACACTGTCGAAAGGGTTCTCTCTCATCTTCAGCCAAAAAGAGAGACAAAACCAGTGATCTGTGATGTCATCCACTGCCTGGGTGCAGAGCACTACCTCTCTGAATAACAGAAAATGCTTTCAGGAAAAAGTTACTGCAATTTAAGTCAATGAGCATGAGTAGCAAGGGACGGGCATGTTCAGTGATGTTTAAAAATCATTCATATAATTAATTCATATGATTTAATATACCTTGGCGGGGGACTGCAGGGGAAACACCACTCCATCTTTCTGGACATCGGGAGAATGACTGGCACTCGACCTATAGCAAGCACAGTATATTAAATAATACAGTATTAGTAAGATTTATGTACACTGGATTAATTTAAAAGCCAAGTTGCCTTTTAATAAATATGAACAAGACTTCTGGAATATATACAATTCCACTTTGCCGTTGGCTGACTCGCTATTTCGAAAGCCTCCTGGTCCATGTACTTGGACTGTTATACCTCAGCCTGCTTCCATGGATCGAGAGAAGCCATACTGCTCTATTCCAACTCTAATGTGATTGGTAGCGGTGTGGAAAAACAGCAAATCAGGAGCACGTGAGCTCTGAACCCAGAAGCAGCTTAACGGTGTGGAGCGTACAAGCCACAGTAAGGTCTGCCTTTTCTGTCTGACCGCCTCTCGCTGCACAATCACACCAATTTGCTCGGGCCTCATGAGAAAGTGGCGGCCCTCCCCAAATCCCAAACAGGAATGTGTCAGATTAGCATGACGGGGGCTATGAGAACGGCTCTGCATCTCCTCAAGGTCCTCCGTCACATGTGAGAGCACACAGCCCGCTCAAGAGCACAAACACTATGACAGCAGGAATAAGCTTTCAGTGTAACAATGGCAAACACATCTAAATGACTTTACATGATTCATTCTTTCTTTCTTTCATCTCACGATTTGTTCACTTCTTCCATGCCCCCAGAAGATATTAGTCATCAGTGTGTTTATAACTTGAACCCTATTGAGTGTGCATTTGTGCATTAAACGCTTTTACATTTGAACATTTTTACATTAAAGTATTTCAGCTTATGCTCTCATTTAATTCTATTTTCACTGCAGATGATGTTAATGCCTTCCTTGCTTTAAAGCCAAGCTCTGAGCTTTCATACAATGTTGTGGATTATCAACATGCAATGTTGTGGAATATTTTAAATGCCAGAGCCAGAGTGTACCTATATAATCTCACTTGTGAGGCCTCTATTTACTGTAGATAAATGTAGTTTCTTTAATCAAGGAGAAAGGCTTTCATCCAAGAAAGGCCGTTTACTTCTAAGCAGAAATTGTGTGTCTGACAACAATCTTCAACAAGTATCTTGAAAAAAAGGTTTATACATATACAACCATTTTCAAGTTGCTATTCTTACAAAATAACCATGATATCACTTGATATCATATCTTATGTCATGAATACATTGTATCACTTTAGTAATCCCATCTTGGTATGTACATTACATGATGACCTGACAACATAATTACCACCATGTTATGAAAATGCATTTCTAGACAACAAAAGAGGGAAATAGGGTAATCAAATTGCAAAAAACAAATGTTATACAAAATATTAGACACAATAGTCTCAGACACAAGGAATATGTCATGTATTTGTTCCTTTTTCTCCCTTCTCTTTTTGTCTAGATGGTGGCTGTGACTAAATAGATAGGTTGTGAAACTGATATGTGCTATGCAGAGAGGGTGATGCTGTCTGTCAAAGGGTGTGGATCAAAGGGCATCAAACAGTCACCTCTTTTCTGTGGGCTGTCCTGACGGCTCATCAATTAGTCCAGAGAGTTCCGCAGGAACAAAAATATCCTGAATTTCACTGTTAACGAAGCTGGGCTTCTCTGCCCATAGTTGGGTGATCTCCACTGCAGGGAAACATACAGGAGACAGACAGGTGATAGTTACAGCTGTAGTGACAAAAACAAGGGTCAAGGGTTCAAAGCAGGGTCCGTTTATAGTTACCTTGTGAAAAAACCCACAGAAAACAAGACATAATAAAAATTCACAAGACAAAACATCAAGTAATACAATTACAGAGAAAAAAAACACATACCACAGGGCACAGTTATAGCAACATTGTCAAAACCATAGGAGACATAGAGTAGCAGTAGCAGGACAGTGTTTCCATTAGTATAGGAGTCAAAGCAAACTATAACCCTTCACAAAGAAATGGTCAAAATTATTCTTGAACTTTCCTATTTTGTACGAGTTGGGCATACCTAAAGTAAATACAATTTAAAGCACTGCACTGTTTACTGGAAGCACATTGACTGCACATGAAAGCACTTACAGTGCAGAAAGAAATACAATATTCTAGATAATTAAATAGTCTCATTCTCCTAATTTCTTATGTTTTATTTAATCCTCTCAGTAAACCAGAGGCATGCATTACAGGTGCATGATGTTAGATGTTTCCTGAGAAAAACACAACAAGAAATAGTGAGTATTCTCTTTCTGGACGGTACAACAGTACTGCCCCAATGCACACATTCAGAGAATGCTCTTTCCCTCTAAAATATTAGGCTCAATTGACCAATGTTTGAATTGCCCTTTTGGAAAGATGTTATTTTGATAAGGTGGTAAAGCTCTTATCAAAATAACCAGCTGGCCAACAAATTTGCTATACGATACTATAAATGAGAGAGAACCCCCCTCCAGGTTCTCATGCACAGTTTTGGAAAGCTAACAGGAACAAACATTATTGTACAGAATGTCGGTCTGTCAACTGTATATTTTGAAACCTGAAGTTAATATAAACACAGGCAGAGGGTGAGTCAATATGTAAGTGAGCCTTTTTCAATGATAAGAAGGTATCAAATGTTGTAACAAATGTTGGCACAAAAATCATACCTATTGTACCTTTAATGGTAAATGGTAAATGGCAGGCATTTATATAGCGCCTTTATCCAAAGCGCTGTACAATTGATGCTTCTCCATTCACCCATTCATACACACACTCACACACCGACGGCGATTGGCTGCCATGCAAGGCCCCAACCAGCTCGTCAGGAGCATTTTGGGGTTAGGTGTCTTGCTCAGGGACACTTCGACACAGCCCGGGCGGGGGATCGAACCGGCAACCCTCCGACTGCCAGACGACTGCTCTTACTGCCTGAGCCATGTCGCCCCACATGTGCATTGTTTAATTACAAAATTGTGGAGTACAGAGCCAAAAAAATATGTCAAACATTATGGAGTTCACTGTAAATATCCTAATTGTCCCTTAAACTGGTGGCTGTAATGGCATTTAACTTGGCAGACTCACATATGGTCATTGGTTTTCTCTGTCGCATAGCAGCACGAATGATGTCCGACCCATGGATGCGGTCCCTGTGTCTGTGCGACTTGGTCTGGTAGAACCAGTCCCCAGTTAGATATTTCAGCTTGACTTTGTCACGCACAGCTTTCTGCAGCCGTCTGAGTAAGGAGAAAACAATGTGTTAATCAAAATGAGAACAACGGAACATGTCTGAACAGGATTATTTTTATTGCTTTAAATTATGACATAAAGGAAGGGCAGGAGTCCTGCGGTTTTCACAGTTGCCTTCCATTAGCAAGTGATTGACACCTGGAACACACCAAGGTGAGGTGACAGCTCCTGTCCAAACGGTAACCTTGGCTAAAACAGAGCGGTTGAGGCAGGAGTTGGTTGGCATTTTTTTTATATAGCGCCTTTGTCCAAAGCACTGTACAATTGCTTCTCATTCACCCATTCATACACACACTCACACACCGACCGCGATTGGCTGCCATGCAAGGTGCCGACCAGCTCGTCAGGAGCATTTGGGGGTTCGGTGTCTTGCTCAGGGACACTTCGACACACAGCCACAGACACAGGGGGATCGAACCGGCAACCCTCCGACTGCCAGACGACTGCTCTTACTGCCTGAGCCATGTCGCCCCAAGGATTAAATTGACTGCAGCGTTGCAATGTGTGTGGCCTGGTGACAGACTACCTGGTAACCTGCAGCTACTTTCAGATAAGATATTTTGCTAAAATTATTTGTTTGTGTCACACAACATGCTAATTCATTTGAGGGAGAGTACTTAACAAAATAGAAATTGCGCTGCAGGAGAAGGCCAACGTGGAACCACAAACATCAGAAAGATGTGCAGTCTATCAGGAGAAACTGTCACTGTTGATAATGGACACAGATATAATTCATCTTCATCACAGATTCTTTTTTTTTTTTTACATTTTCAGCTTGTTATTCCACAAGTCCTGCCTTCTGTGAAACCAAACTGGTCATGTGAAAATGGGGTTAGAGAGAGACTTACTGGTGCAGGGCCAGGAATAATCCTTTACACCAGAGGCCTAAAAAGAAACCTGTCAGCTGGCATTCCTCTGATCTCTTCTCATCACACCCTATCAACATATAAACATACTTGCAGTATGCCTTTACCCATTGCGGCTTCCATATAAAGTGATTAATGAATTGCATTAAATCACAATTCTCTAACAGCCATCTGGCTTGGCAGTGGCACAGCTGTGCTGAAAACACGAATGCCATAGGAGGTGAACTACTGTGGTTATTATTAATGCGTTTGTTTAGGATTGAGCCCAAGCCAGTTAATCATTAAATCAACAACAGTTCAATTTCATTACAGACATGTGAATACTTGCAGATGCATAACTTTGTACCCAACCTGTCATTTGTCATTTAAGCCTAGCTCTTTCAACATAGAAGAGCATGTCAAAGAAATGAATGTTTGTCTCTGAGGGGACTCTCCAAATTCCCATAGACATCAAAGTTCCCATAGACACAGGTCTTAGTCTAATAGAGGAACAAAATCCCATGTTCAGGCATTACTGTACTGTTTTCTTCAATGCAGCCATGAAAAAATATACAGAATTACACAAGTGTTCAGTTTCCTAACTTGCTTTTTTAAAATGTCCAAAATGTTTCAGATTTATTTAAATAATAATGGTCAACAGTGAAGAATTCTAAATCTTAATACTTTGCGTCATAAAGACCGTTGTTTAAAAGATGATTTGTAGAACTGAATTCAACATGCATTATATAGTAACCAAACTCTTTTTCTAAATTGTCCACAAAATTACCCAACCACTTTTCAATCAGGGGAAAAGGTCCACAGAAATACTCCCAGGCCCCTAAGGTACGAATGATGAGACATAAGATGTTCCTCACAGAAGTTCCCTGCTCTGACACACTCACACTGACACACTGTAAATACTACTCAAGTCATGAAATGGCCACATGTCCCATGCATCCTCATTTCCAGTATGGACAAATCTTAGAAAGCCAGGATCTCTAAAAATGAAGAGTTAAAGCACAGGACAGACAAGAGTTTGTACAGAAACGCCTCACGAGTAGGAGGGCTGACACGATGGGCGGCGGCCAGACTCACTTGATTCGCTCTTCGTCAGCCTTCTTCAGCTCGGCGTCCCTCTTCAGCACCGACACGATCCTTTCCTGCTCCTCCTCCGTGAGGTGGCTGAGGTCGATCATGATGCCCGCCCCCAGGGCCCCCCGGGCCCCCCAAGTCCCCACGTCCTCAGCGGTCTCAGGTGTGCGACCGGGCCCTGCCGAGCTTGTACCGGTACCTATTGTGCTCTCTCTGCCTCTAACGTGGCTGTGACTCAAACCCGGTCTCTCCCTGGCCAGACGGGCCGCATCTCACAGTCCCTGTGATGTCACTCGGATGGTAAGTGGGCGGAGCTTGTCAGGACCTCGCCAATGGCGCAGCCAGCCAGGAGACAGCAGCCTGAGACAGACAGGACACAGACAGGACACATGCAGGAAACGCCACCGGGACAGTTGTGCTAGACAAAATCAGCTTATTTTGGCTTCAGTTCATGACAGCTCTGCGCATTGGAAAAAGGATTTTTTTTCACAGTCATAAAATCCTTGTTTAGTAACTACTCATTTGAAATGAGGGGTTGTTGACATAAATATTTACTTACTGAATAAGCAAAGCCATATAATAAGCCGTCCAGGAGTTTGGCTACCAATTTAGTACCATATGTGCATATTCTACAACCCCAAATCCAAAAAAGTTGGGAGAGTATGGAAAATGCTAATAAAAACAAAAAGGAGGGATTTGTAATTTCTATTAATCCTGTACTATATTGAAAACACAACAACCCATTATTTGACGTTTTACCTTCGTGAAGTTAATAGTTTTTTGAAAATACAGACTCATTTAAAATCTGATGACTGCAACATACTCCAAAAAAGTTGGGACAATTGAGTGTTGAGTGTACCACTGTGTAACATCACCATTTCTTTTACTAACACTTATTAAGCGTTTGGGCACTGAAGCCACCAGTTGGTTAAGTTAAGCAGCAGGATTCTCCCCCATTCTTCCATTATGCAGGTCTTCAGCTGTGCAATTGTACTCGGCCTTCGTTGCCGTATTTTGCACTTCATGATGCACCACATATTGTCTTTGGACCTGATGCTGATAACAGCATGGATCGTCCTTTTCCTCTTTGGTCCGGAAGACACAATGGCTGTTTTGTCCAAAAACTATTCGAAATGTTGTCTCATCGGGCCACAAAACACGCTTCCACTGTGCTACTCTCACATGAGACCGAGCCCAGAGAAGTTGGCAGTGCTTCTGGACAATGCTGATGCATGGCTTCTGCTTTGCATATTCAAGCCTTAAGTTTCAGCTAGATGCTGCGGTGAATGGTGTTGACTGAATGGTGTAGTACTCCCGAGGCCATGCCATGATATCCATTACACATGACATCGGAGGGGTCCCAGATCACATGCATTCAGAAGTGGTTTTCAGCCTTGCCCTTTACACGCCGAGATTTGACCGGATTCCTTGAATCTTTTAACTATATTGTGCACTGTAGAGGGTGGAATGCCCAAAATCCTACCGATTTGTCTTTGGGGAATGGTGTTCTCAAAGTGCCGGATTATTCGCTGATGCATTACATTACATTAATGGTATTTGGCAGACGCTCTTATCCAGAATGACGTACAGTTGATTAGACTAAGCAGGAGACAATCCTCCCCTGGGGCAATGCAGGGTTAAGGGCCCAAAGGCTGTGCGGATCTTATTGTGGCTACACCGGGGATTGAACCACCGACCTTGCGGGTCCCAGTCAAGCACTTTAACCACTATCTGTTGGCAAGCCTCGACCCATCCTTGATCTTGGGAGTTCATAGTTCATGGAGGCTCCTTCTATACTATAGCAGGATTGCCTTGTCTGTTTAACATCACCTTGTTATTTCAACTTTCACAACATTATTAGTCCTAAATTGCCTAATTTAGTCCTAAATATGAAGGTGATTAGGTAAAACATGAAATACCATGTATTTTTATTCTGTTCTTGTTTCAATACAAGTCAAAGTAAATTCACTGCTTTCTGTTTTTATTTGCAGTTCATTTACTGTCCCAACTTTTTTGGAATTTGGGTTGTACATAAGCTTAGCTGAGAGTTGCCGTGAAAAGAAATATCACAAAATCTTCCCCATAGACTACAGGTATGACTAATATTTCAAGCATTAAAAAGAAATCTCTTACAATACTCAGAATTTCACTATTAATACCAAAACATAATCCGAAATATGTAAACTACAATAAATATAATACATACAGATCATATTGGTGCAATTAGACAAGGGTTAAGTGTTCGGGCCAATGGAAATTTGAAGGTTATATGACTAGTCAGGACCAACTTAATATGTGTATTAGTGGATTACCATTCCATTCAAAAAATGGCTTATTTAAAAGATGCATTCTCTCAATAGCAATGAGACATTGTTTTCATGAGTAAAAAAACAAGAAGGCGCATGAGTTGCACAAGATCCTTGTTTTATCATTTATTCATTCCTTTGCTTGTTTGAGCTGCTGAGAGTGCCAACTGCCATTTGACTACTTTCATCCAGAAAACAAAGCGTCTCTGTTACACAGGTCTTAGAAAAACATACATCTATTTCAAAGTTTAACCAAATCCCAGAGTGACTTCAAATGGACACAATAAGACAAATCAACTGCTGAGGAGCTGGTGATCCTAATTGAAACTGGATTTGAATTCACCCTTTAATATCAATCAATTCTTATCTAATTGTATATAGTGAAGCATTGCCACACTATGTGTGACATTTCCCAGAAGGAATTTAAAAAATGATACATTTTGAGGAATAATTCAATTCAGCCACATATATTTGCACAAATCTGCCTATTAAAAGTTATTGGTTGTATGGAGCAACTTACCCGCATCAGAACAAACCTATGGTGCTAATGCAGCAGTCATTCTAAAATAATAATGAGGTTGATGAAAATGTCACATGTTGCTTCCTTGTAGATTCACCATCATTAATGCAAGAAACCCACTAAACTGCACCCACAAGAACCTCTGCTGGAAGGGCTGTGACGTCTTACTGCTATAGTATGTTTCCCAGCCAAGCCCTCCTATTAGCCCAGAGTGAAATGGCAGTGCCTTCCCCTTTCTTCAAAACATAAATGCAAATACGTGCAATTATATTGTGTGTACTACAACAATCAAAGACACCGATGCATGGTGTATATGGAAAGAAGAATTGCATGTTTAAAAACCCATCATAAAATGCATATCAAAATATCTCATGACGTATTTTATATCATAACTGAAGCTGCAAACTTTCAACAAACACACTGCTTACAGCCGCAGGACACAGCTAAGGAAAGTAATTATAGCAGTATTTTAGTTAGTTACCTCTGAAACTAGTATCAATAGGATTTTATGGACAGAGATAGCTTCTTTTGATCTACCTTTTCAGCAGACTATTTGATGTATCAGAACTGCACTTTGAACTACAGTTTTAACACAGCATTACTGTCAGGTTTACAAATTTCAAAACCATTTCCAAATTGGGATGGCTGTTCAGAAAGAAAAAGTCAGCACAAATGAAAATCATCACAGCTGTAAACAACAGTCCCAAAGAGATTACTGTAGATATTTGCATGAAAGAAGACCCATTTGGAGTTTGGAGTGACCCTAACCCTAATATCAGCTGTGCTAATATCAGCTGTGCTAAGGCACTTTAGCCAAGCAGCCCAGGTCCCAGTATTGTCCTATATTCACTCTCCCTCTGACTGGTTGTGTAATCGGCCCCACCAAACACTGATAAAAATGGTTCATGCATTAAGCTAATTGATTCTGACTACTGTTGGGAATCTGACCTGAGATACAGAGATATTTGTGATTGGCACAACTTTGGAATTTTAATGGAGCATGAGAGTTTATGCTTTATTTTCATTAATGCTTCTTTAAATGTCTTCGTGTGAGATAACTCACTGGCTCCATTTTATACTGTGCCTGTCTGATCTTGCCTCCAGTCTTGAATTCAATTCAAATCTCAACCTCGTAGGCTACTAAGGTTAGTTGAACATTCTTGCCAGAAATTATGTTGAGTGTTTAGTGTGTCTGAACTTTTTTGTTTCTCATTGTCATATCTCAACGAGAATGCCTGAGGCTAGAGAGTGGGCATGTGTAGGTGCACAGATGTCTGTGAGTGTGTGTCTAAGAATTCGGAATGATGAAAACCTGTCTACATCTTGAAGTTATAAAACAAGCAAATGAAGTAACACTCTCATCCAAGCATACAAACAATGCTCAGCTCAGCTCAAACTTTGGAACAACGTTTTCTGCAAGGTCAATAACTACTCATTATGTTATATTTCAGAACAAATAATCTGTCTATTGAACTGCCATGAACTCTTCAGCTTCACTGTTGGTTGAAATGGTTCTAGATTTTGTCAAATATGGAGAGGCAAAACAGGCTTGGGGAGTCCTCACATTCTATATGTTTTGGAAATCCATAGACGACACAAATCAGGTGAAAGTCGGTATTTTTATCACAGTAAGGGTACTTTTCAGTCCAATAAAACACCAAACAAATTCTATAATTAGATATGTTTTGTGATCATCCAGGTGTTTCTGTCAATGTGAAATGAGCATTGATGTTTCTCTTGCTTAGCAGTGGTTTCCACCTTGCTAATCTCCCAAAAATCCAATTTTTCACAGGTCTCTTCCTTAGTATGGAGTCATAAACACTGAACTGAACTGAAGCTAGAGAGGCCCGCAGTTCTTATGTTCTTATAGGACCTTTGGTGACTTGCCAGATGAGGTGCTGGAGAATTTTTGGCAACTCACTGTTCAAAGTGATCTCCATTTAGAGATAATGACCCTCACTGTGGTTTGTTGGTGTTCCAGATGCTTAAAAATTGCTAAAATTCCTCCACAAAATTGTTAAAGACTGATATTAAATTATAGGAAGTGTTTGGTTGAAAATATTTCTGCTAAAGGTGGTGCAGCCAGTTTCAGGGGGCAATTACATTTTCACAGGGGTGATTTGGGTGTTTGATTTTTTTTTTCATGAAATAAATGTAATAATTTTAAAATGTGTTTTGTGTTTACTCAGGTTCCCTTTATCTAATATTACATTGTCTACAGATCTGAAACCATTCAGTGTAACAAATAAGCAGTAATAGAGGAAATCTGGAAGGGGAAAAATACTTTTTCACAACACTGTAGCCAGGTCATATCCGGGTGAAACATGGGCTATATTGGGGTTAACCGATGCCGTTTTGTCAAAACATCTCTCAACTTAGATTTCCACCCCTCTACACGTCTATACTCTGTTATTGTTCACTGGGTTTTGTTGAGTTTATCAGTATTTCAGTACAATTACTCTTGAAAAACAGCATACAGACAAATAACAAGTAGTAACATTACGACATATAAAACATATGTATTTACGCAAAGACATAAAATCCAGTTAAAGTATTTTAGAAGAAATTACGTGGAAGAGAAAACCACAGGACAAGGGACTCTTGAGCTGCAGGTAGGCTATTGCGTATGTGCCCCGTATATTATTGACATATTAACTGGGTGATGTATGACACGAATTCACAACAACCGTGTTAAAATAAATATTGCAATAATTCATCACGAACCCATGTCTGTGCAACTTAAACCAGAAAAGAATCAATTAGTATCACTGTGCAACTGTTTCAAATTTCAACAACATCAAAGAAAAACACTGACAAAAGCCTACATGAAAACCTTTAACGCGTGTATTGAATTTCTTTCAGTAAAGTTAGTTTGAAGAAAGTATTTTAACCGTTTTGTTTTAATGCTTCTTATCATTAGCAATCTAATCGAACATCTTAATTAATCGTTAATATCGACGCCTCGCCGACGTGAAGCTGAATACAAATCTACTTTGGCTTATTTCCAAGCGTTATTTCTGACACTGGCTATGTTTCATATCGGTCCAAACACAGCTGGAGCTTCATAAACTTCTGCAGGTTCAGCATTTCCTGTTTTAGCATGAAGAAATGTTTTCATGTCAGTACAAGTTCTATATCTCGCACATAAACTTAGGAAAGAAAATAAAGGAAAACGAATAATTATTAAACAACATTTTTCGTCCCGGAGCCAGGGAATAACGGGTTTAAATAAACAGGTAAAAGCTTACTCTACCTGATGTTCTGATTTCTCTCTTGAGGACAACTCGGGAAAAAAACACAGAAGCATACCGAACCTCCAAGCCTGTGCGCAGCACCGTGTGACTAGCTGATAAGAGGAAGGACTTTAGTTATAATGCCTTTTTTTTTTCAGTCAACACCCATGGACCGTTTTACGCAGCCACGCTGTTGGATCTAATCCAACAGAAAAAAATCTACACGAGATAGAAAATAAATGATGGGACACGCATAATAATCACGTATCCTAGGGTAAACTTCTAGAATTCATTTAAACTTGGGAAGAGACACTGCTGGACCTAGTGTCTTATTAAGGGGGGCGATGGATTCACAATATATTGGGGGTGACGGGGGCTCCCCGTATACAGTAGCCTACAAGACAATAGCATATTTACTTTACAAGTTACGTTGAAAAATTAAGCTTTACTTAAGGTGCACCAACATACAATGTGTATACAGCCAGGCTGTTATTTATTGGTGTTGGTTTGACTTCTGTGCGATTTGTATACAAAAATCTAGACTAGTATCTTATGTCTTTAGTGTAGGCTGCTTATTTCAGTACCAAGACAGTTTTTCATACAGCGCACAGACTGGTCATTTCCTGCTTTGGCTAACCAGAATGATGGAATTTCAGACGAATGGAATTCTATTGCACAATTTCGGACTGAAATCATGCATATCCAAATACAGTGCTGTGAAAAATAATTTGCCGTCTTCTTGATTTCCTCTAGTATTACATATTTGTCACACTGAATGGTTTCAGATCTTAAGACAAAATATAATATATGACAAAGGGAACCTGTGTAAACATAAGACACATTTTTTGTGCTTGTCAATGGAGGAAAGTCAAAAGTTGAAAAAAGTTTTTAGGATGACACACCCCATTATGTCTTCCTTATAGCAAATACATAATTTCATAGTAAGAACCAATAGTCAAACATGGTGGTGTTAGTGTGATGGTGTGGTGATGCTTTCTGGACCTGGAAAACTTACCATATTGAACCATGAATTCTTCAGAAAATGGGAACAGCCAGTCAACTGTCCATGAGCTGAAGCTGAAGCTTAATTGGCTTATGCAGCATGACAGTGATCCAAAATACAAAAGCAAGTCAACATTTGAATGGCTGAAAATAAATAAAATTACATTTTTGGAGTGGCCTAGTGAAACTCCTGACTTGAACCCAATAGAGCTGCGACAAGATAAGCAGTACATGCTCAAAAACCTACAAATTTGTGTGAATTACAGCAATTCTGCAAAGAAAGAGGAGTAAAAGTATTTTTTTCCCCTAATTTATTTGTTTAAATATATTACATACATACATACATACATACATGCAGTTGAATAAACCATTAGCAAATAGCCATGTTGCCCAGTGATGGATTGGTCACCTGGCCAGCGAATATTCCTGCCCCTCTGGAAACAGAACGTAAATACCACAGAACTATACAAGAACGTATTACTGTTCTTAGAACTGTTCCTATACAGTTCTGTGGTATTTATGTTCTGTTTCCATTTATATAGATATTTTCTATCTGCCTCTGATGCTACATTAACCATTTTTCTAACCACCTACAAGGCTGCTTATGGTAGATACATCCTCTGAGGGAGATAATAAATACGAATTTGCATGTACTATAACTAACCAAAAAGGCACAATAACTAAAAAAAAAGGCATAAGCGTGTGCCCAGCCTGTAACTGGCCAAAACAAAATGAAGGCACGTCAATTGGGAGCATAGCAAATATAAATCTTTGAAAAAACATGTCCGCCGCATTCCACGATGAATCATGAGACGTAATTAATATTTACCCAACTCAAAAAAAACGTCATAATGTTCCACTTTCGGTACTGAAACAGTTTTACAACATACAGAGGGTTGCCAAGCCAGTTCATCATTCCATCAGAAACGAGTGTAACAACTTGCTCTCCATCCTGGGCCCTGTTTCACATCCCTTAACCAATCCAGGATAATTTGATGTGCCATATCAGCCATCTCACAGGTTGGCTCCTGTTCAGGAAATGTGAATTAGACTATGATTTGATCTGTCAGTCAAGCATAAAGATGCACGCCAAAAACAGGACCACATTCCTTATGCACAAAGCAAGGTGAGGGAACCCTTTGCAGGATCATGTAACTCGTCAACATTTTTCCTCTGTTATTTTTCTTTTGTTTTTGTAGTTGTAGATCACAAAACTATGGCACCACTGGGCCACAAAGCAATCCTAACTAGCAAATCAAACAATGGGGCAACCCCAGTCAGTCCTCCTGAGGAGCCTGTACAGCAGCACAATGCCGTATCACAAACTGTGGCCAGACGACTCCCCTCAGTTAACCAGGGAACAGCAGTGTTTTGACTGGTTCACTGCTTTTGATATTGATGTTAGTGGAGTTTCAACCAGTCTCAGATTTGGAGATTTCCAGGCTGGCCTTGCTTGATTAACATTAGAAATGTCAAGCAATGCCTATCCAAAAGCCCCTGTGCATTCCTGGGAGTGGAGCTCAAAGAAGTGGTCCTGACTCCACATTCATTTTGCAGGACCTTTTCATGGTAAGGTTTTCATAATAGTAGTAGATTCACATTCAAAATGGTGGGAAGTTGGATTAATTAGCTCTATGTCTTCCGAGGCAGTGACAGCCACACTGTGGCAGCTAATGGCTAGACATGACTTCCTGATGTAAATGTCTGCCATAATAGCACAGCATTTACTTCAGCAGAAATAAAGGATTTCATGCAGACAAATGGCACCAGACATCAGAAGGTGTCACTATTACGCCTTACCATCATTCATGCAACAGGCAGGCAAAGTGCATGGTGCAGAGCACAAAGGAAGCACTGCAAAGGATAATCCAGGGTGATTGGCAGATGTGACTCTGCTGTAATAGGTAAAGGCACACTGAGGGAATTCCAAACCAGAGACACTGTGCACAGTGCTGAGGGACCTAAGCGGGTGTCAGGTTGAATTGTGGAGGTTATGGGACCACTGTCAAATACAGTGCATACAGAAGATGGATAAGTGCATTGGTGCCATGTGGACCAGCAAAGGGGTTGCTGCTGTCTGCACCTGGCACAGCACCTCTGCCATTCTATGGAGGCTCTGAGGAGTTTTACCAGTCCTCAAACCAGTCTGGCTGAGAATAGAAGCTCCCAGTCAAGGCACCACAAGAGGAAGTCCCGCGATAACCTCCAGTCACCCATCAGTGGCCCGTCCATAGTCCTTCCTAATGCTCCACCTGAGAATTATTTTTTAGAACTATCATGACAACCAACATCGTTTTGATTTTGGTTTTGGCTTGTAGATCACTAAATTATGGCATCACTCGAGAGGGCATATTTATTACCTGTAAAGAGCAAGAACTCATCAATCAGCAAATCAGGCCTTGCCAGAGCAGCCAAAATGACAGAGGAATCCTGGCAAAGTCTTGTAGATAAATTAAATGCATCAGAATACTTTTATTCACTTAAGAGTGGATAATTTAATTCTGCTAAATTTGAAAGTGCTGTGAGGCGCTTAATATTTGTGCTTTCTGACCATACAGAAATATTAAATTACATTATTTCTCCTGACTCCCCAGGGCATGTGACAACCGCAAGTTGCAGTCCGCACGTCAAAGTCAAAGATAAGAATAATTGCAAACAAGTATCCTCTTTATTGCAAGTCTACATTTTCAAGCAGCTATTGCACAAGTAGGCCTAAGAAGTTAAGCATAAAATCCAAAACTATCTTGATGGAACCAACAAGCAAAAGTCTGAAGTTTCGAAGCCCGCCTTTGCAAATGCCCAATGATAACCGCGACAGCATGCCCGGCAACTTCAGCGCCGTTGAATCGGCTCATTATCCCCTCATTTTATGAAGTGTCTGCCTCACAGAACTATAACGTTATCTGTCAAACGTTTGAATCCCACCCGGAAGCAGGTCTGTTGACGGTAGCTAGTTGTTTATTTAAAATTTGTAGGAGCCTTTTTAAAATTCATAATGTCATCCATTTTGGATTAGATTACTTTGTTTTGATGTTTTTGTAGTTGGGCATTTACGCACCTCTTTCAATAATGCCATCAAATTACTCTCGCAGCCAAGAGGCAACCATGAATTAATTTGCAGCTATGTAAACTGCCGTTTCCATGGGAGCAAAAGAACACAAATCAATATACCTAGCATTTGCTTTGTTTCATCTTCGAGGGCTGTGCAAGTAGGTTTTCAACATAGATAGCTAGTTAATGTACGTAAATATAAATGACACTACCGTAATAAATTCACCTGCAGATGTTGTATTTTCTTAAAATGACATCTTAGACAATATTTACGCAAGCGGAAAACTATTCAGCAAAGCTTAGCGCTAGTTAACGTTAATTGCTGATTAAGTAGACTAGACTTGCTAACACGTTGGGAGTATTTTAATGTGATAAACTGACTTGTGGTTTTTAAACGCACATTTTACCCACTTTCAATCAATGATAAGAGCAGGACCACGACGGCACCGAAAAACAGGCAAATTTCACTAAACATTCCATTGTTTACATTTATGAATTAACAATGGCTCTTATTGGTTGACTTGGCGCTCATATTTGGCAGTTGGTACCAGTTCGAACTGTAGCCAGGTCAATATTTTCGCTGGACACTTATTAGGCTATACCCCGCGTTAAAAATAATTAAACTTGACAATCATGCCAAAGAAGAAACAGACTGACGAAGAAAAATTGACGTTAGCAGAGTCCTTCATAACTTTCCAGTAAGGAGCCGATTCTTTTACATTTAAACTTAGCTGAGATCAATACTTCGCTGTTTTTTTAATTTATTTATTTATTTATGGACTAACAGTAAGAATGATATGTATTCGAAATGTCTCGGAGGCAGAAGGTGGCTAATAACAAGAACAGTATGTGCCAACTTTACATGACATTATTATTTTTATTTAAATTAGCTAAACCACTGAGATTTACTTATTACCTACCCGTCTATCTTGATTCATAGCATATGGCTGAATTACAAAAATGTATTGTGCAATGGGCTGTCATTGTCTGAGAGCATGCATAGCCTGTTATGTTTGGTTCTATATTTGCCTTTGAGACATTTCTAATATACATTTTATGTAGCAGTAAATGTTTATAGACTTTGAGAAAGTTTGAGAGAATTGGTTGCCTTCCATTTTCAAGCCATGTCTTGTATTTCTAACCTTTCCAGAATTCAAGTAAAGAGAAAAGAAGTAGCGGATTTCCAAGAAGAAGTTAGTCTACTTGAGTACAAGAACCAAAGATATAAGGATCAAGTAAGAGCGTTTCGCATGCATTCAAAGTAACTTCAGTCTGAATATGCACTGCCCTTTTAAATTTTCTACTCGGGAGGCTTTAGTGAAAATTCCATCCCAAACCAATAGGTAGTGAACAGGGTCTCTGTGGCAAAACGTTCACGATTTGCGGTAGGTATTCAGATGAGCCCTTTAAAGCGAATCATTCTATATGGAGGTGCAGCCTTGCAGGTACCTTCCTGCTATTAGATGAGGTTTACAAGTGTGTAGTGCAGTGATGATGATGTGAATAATGAAGTCGGTGTGTGTATGTGTGAATGTGCGCATGTGTGTGTCTATGCACATAGAGGCAACAGCTAAAAGAGGAGCAGTTGGGCCACATCAGGACTCTGCATAAGCAGTTAAAGGACAATGAGGGAAAGCTTGTGCAGAAAGAGGTGGCATGCAGGGAGGAGGTAGAGCAGACCCGACAAGAGAATGTGGAGCTCATCAAGACCCAGGAGCTGCAGCTGGAAGGTACAGAGTGCCTGACAGGCACCTCCGTATGTACCCTGCCCTCATCTGTGTGCGGATGCCCTCCACACTGCAAACGGGCAAAACAATGTGCTTTTAAATGTGGCATGGTGGTGCATTTCAGCTAAAATTGCTTTCCAGTCAGTCATGGGATATTTTAGTCAGCTGTTATTCTGAAGGAAAAGAAAGCACTTGATGTAGAACAGAGCACAGAGAACAGAGAGTACAGTACTGTACCAAACGTGTGTATGGATGCTCTTGTGTATATGCATGCTTGGATGTGCACCTGTGTGTTTACGTCCGTATGCGTGTATGTGGGTTAAGAGTTGCAGAAAGAGCTCACCAGTCTGGAGAAGCAAGTCAAGGCCTCGCAGACAGAGAAGCAGATCTGGGTGGATTATAAACTGCTGGGCAGCCAGGAAAACCAACAACAGATCCAGCAGCTGGAAGATGAGCTCACACACATACACAGTGCCTTCCAGGAGATGACAGGTATTACATTACATTACATTACATTAATGGCATTTTGGCAGACGTTCGTATCCAGAGTGCCTTACAGTTGATTAGACTAAGCAGGAGACAATCCTCCCCTGGAGCAATGCAGGGTTAAGGGCCTTGCTCAAGGGCCCAACGGCTGTGTGGATCTTATTGTTGCTACACGGGGGATCGAACCACCAACCCTGTGGGTCCCGGTCATGTACCTTAACCACGACACTACAGTCCGTCAGATGTCTCCACCAGCACAGATGTATGACGGACTGACAGAAAGCGTCATTTTTTATAATCAAATACAGCCTCACACATGCACACCCCTCACACATATCTATACTGCTTAGCCCCAGATATTTTACTGCGTGACATCTGATGGTACTTCGAGAAGTGCAGTCCATTCTTTTACGTATGACTACATCAGAGACTACTGTTCATTTCTGGTACTTATATTCAGGTGTATTGAAATTAATATCCACAATGGTACAACATTTAAGAGCTGTTTAATATATATATATTTTAAATTACCACTGGACGCTGAAGGAAGTTTTGCTGAAATTAGTTACTAATTGTTGGGCACAAAGCAGCAGAGATGTTAACCAGAATTTCTCCTTAAAGGCAATACAAGCCAAAAGACTTTAGCTGGCTAATGCCTCATTTGAGTACTCTTCCTATCGTGTTTCTGCAGAGCACTTTAAACTGTACCTGTAATAATTTCTATAAGTCTATTTAACGTGCCTATTGAATCACTCCAGAGAGCATCGAGTGGACCATGCAGGAGGACATGAAGAAAACTGACAAGAAGACGGACAGGAAGATGGAGAAGGAGAAACATCTCGCTTCAGAGGTCCTGAAACATTTTCAGCACTCAGATTCCACAAACATCTGTCTTTAACTTTCACTCATCATTAAATACTTGAGTATTTTTTTCCCTTAATTAAAATAATTCTGTTCATGGCCAAAGTTTGCAAGTTGCATTTGTGAATGAATTAAAAACTTAACACTAGCTTAATAAAGTTAATTTTCCTTACTGAATTAAGTTAGATGAGCAAGACAATTTTAAGCAAACATGTTTATTGAATTCAGACTTGAGGTCACAGGCTTAATGAACAAATATCATTCGTTTTTATGATGGTGCCTTTCTCTTTCCTCAGAGAGCCATTAAACACCTTGACAAACACAGCCGGCTGGCCATCAAGGAGAACAAGTGGCTCAAGAAAGCGGTAATGTAGATATTCATTGTAGTGTGACCCCTTTACCTGGGAGTCAGGTGTGTTCACCCTCCCAGGTAAAGGGAGGGCCAGAGTTGTGATCCCTGCCTGTATAGGGCGGCCTGTAGCGTAGTGGTTAGGGTAAATGACTGGGACAAGCAAGGTTGGTGGTTCTAATCCCGGTGTAGCCACAATAAGATCTGCAGAGCCGTTGGGCCCTTGAGCAAGGCCCTTAACCCTGCATTGCTCCAGGGGAGGATTGTCTCCAGCTTAGTCTAATCAACTGTACATCGCTCTGGATAAGAGCATCTACCAAATGCCAATAACGTAATGTAATGTAATGTAATGTAGTTTAGAGATGACATTTAAGAATATGAAGCATGAAACTGTACGCTGCAAGAAAGTATGTACAAATTCAACACCCCTGAATTAGCCTGTCTACTAGCCACACAGGCATGTATATGTTCTGTAACATGTACAAATTCTCTGAAATGACGAAATTTTGTCTTGTGGTTACAGCTTTCCTTTTACAAATTAGAAGTTGCACGGTTGGAGGAGGCTGTTCAAAAGCTAGAGGAGGACAACTTGACAGTTTTAAGTCTACTGTTTGATCTGGAATTCAGCGACTCCAGTATATTCAGGTATTAGGGGCCAGCCTGTCCATTTGCAGACAGACAAAGGTAAGATGGATTTCCACCGCAGTCTCACCCTGTCTATTTGTCTGTTGCCCACAGTGACTCCTTTGCAAGCAAGAAACCTGGCCTGAGTGTGTGTGAGTCAGAAACCGCAGGAGAGACCATAGAACAGGGCATCATGGGAAAACCAGGTAAACCTCACCCGTCCATCTGTAAATCATAGCTTATGTTACTTGTGAATGTGTGCTTTCTCCAGTCCAGCTGTTTTTGTGTCCCTTTGCTGTATGAGGCCTCTTAAGAAGCCTCGCAAGACTGTGCTATAGAAAGGCCACAAGGTGGCGCTCAGAGTACGCTGAAAGAGAATAGTCCAAGAGAGAACAATCCACACAGTAAATCCAGTGCAAATTTCTAGAACTTGGAATTGCAGATAGCTGGACTACATTTTCAGGCTTGAACGCACGATCCTATATCATGACATTTACAACTGAACTCTTGTATCCAGTTCTGTTGGAAGGAAGAAAAAAAAAGAAGTTCAACAAGAAATTTGATGAAAACGGTGTCTTAGCTCACAAACTGCCTCATTGCAATACAACTGATGAAACCTGAGAATCAAAACCTCAATTAACATCAGTGACACTTTTTCAGTACATACAATGGCAGAAAGTATTCAGACCCTTCACTTTTTGCCCCCTTTATTGTGTGTGCAGCACACTTTATCTAAAAACATTTACATTTACATTTTTTACATTTTAGTCATTTGGCAGACGCTTTTAATCCAAAGCGACTTACAAGTGCATAGGTTCTACCATAAGTCAGAGCATCACATCCAGAAACTAGCAAAATACACAGGAAATGCTGTTCTAAACATAGTTGTCATCAGACAAACAAAACATGTTTATATTTTGTCGTTAGGGGTTATTACTGTAGATTGAGGGGCTATCTAAACTATTCTATCAAAACCTACAACTTCTTCTGATGTACAGAACATAAATATAAACTCAATCAAATCTGCTAAAATAAATATTGTTAAACGTGATCCTTATTCATCAGCTCAACCAACCATCCAATACTGAAGTGAGATCAAATCCAGATAAGTACTTAATTATGAGCTAATTAAAGTCTACTTAACTGGGAGCAAGCCTGGAACAAAAAGCATACGCACCGACTCCAGAGAGATTTCCCGGAGGTATCCATTTTCAGTTCTAACCAAGCCAAACCACACTTAGATTCAGCTCAGCTGTCTGGCAGGATGACTTTACAGGGCGTTATGGCTGCCTCTGAAAAAAGCAGGTTGCTTGTGCTCAGCTGGTACAAGTAATGCTGTTCAGCCTGTGAAAAGGCAGTGAAAACCCACAAAGTCTCCTTTTCAGTCTCTCTGTATTAGCACATTGGAGAAAACAATGGACACTAGCTTTTTTTGTGATGAAAATTCTACCAAGCTGCAGCTTGCAAGCAATATTCTAGCCAGTGAAGTGGTCTAATTCATTATTTGTTCCAACCTCATAATGCCATGTGTGCCTAGACATAATATTATTACCAGCCCTCAATACAGTGTAGAGACACACAGTACTCTTTGCATACTGTGAAAGACTGGGACACTGCAAAGTTCAAAATTTTATTTCATTTCATTTCATGGCACTCCACTCTATGAAGATGCTTTTATTGTTAAAGGTACAATAGGTAAGATTTGTAAGATTATTGGCCTTGTAAATCCCATTTTCCTATCATTGAAAAAGGGAAAATGTTGACTCAACTCTGCCTGTATTAATAGTCCTTAAATTCAGGTTTCAAAATATGCAGTTGATGGGCCGGCACCAAAACATCATATAGCTGTACAATAATTCAAGCTCATTGGTTGAGAATTGGCCCTAATTGCCACAGCCAATGGTGTTTCAACGTCAGCTTGTTCACAGAGAAGGGGTGGGATAAACAATGTTGCGGTTTGAGTGTGTTTGTTGCTGTAATTCCTCTCTTGACTTAGAAGTCCATAATTACCTATTGTACCTTTAAGCTGCATCCTGAATGGCAAATCATTCAAATCCCAGACTTAATTTGTATACCGACGTTACCGTATACACCCGACTAATAACATGCCATACAGCCCATGATCAGTCATGCCATGCTACACATTCACCACTCCTAGCAGTATTAGAGCCCTGCTTTGTATTGCTTGCTCATACAATAGGCTCCCTGGTGATTAGGGAGTGGGTGTGCACTCCTGGCACCTGCTCCAGAGCAGGCAGACAGACCGCTGGGCTCTGAGCTCAGTATCAGGTATTGGGAATGTGGACAAGGGGTGGCGCTGAGTCACATCCTGTCAGGATCAGTCACAACACACCCACTTCCCTGCGAGACGGCCGGCGTCTCTACAGCCTAAACACGCAGGCGGAAAGAGAACACGACAGCCACAGCACCAAATGCGGGCTTCGAAGGGCATCCCAGCAACAGAGCATCATGTCGACCACATTGCAGCCACGTTTGGTTTATACTCTGGGCGACTGGAGTGCGTTTATACTTTTCGCACTAGGAAAACAACCACAGTCTATGATTGGTTCATGAACACTCTGTAGCTGGACTATAAACGGGCCTGAAGCATATTGCAGCCTTGGGCTTTGCCTGACCCTCTCCCCCTTCCTCGCCCCGCCCCACAGCGGAAGCAGACGGGACTCCGGGGTGGCCAGAGGCCCCGGAGAGCGACAAGCCGTGCACCAGCAGCAGCCAGCCGAGCGCCCAGTCAGCCGCCTCCTCCACCCAGCAGATCTGCAACCTGCTGTACGGCCGCCAGGGCAACTTTCAAGTAAGCCAAACCGTGGGCCGTTTATGCTCAGGGGGAGAGGGGCCCCAGCAGTGGTGTGACACACAGAAAGGCTTAATTCCCAAAGCCAGACTGGGCTAATATTTCACAGACCTCATCCTATAGCTGCCCTGGCCAAATGCCCCCTTGGATATGCCCTGATGTATACCGCTGGACCGATAGCACTGCGAAACAGAACCTCTCATTGAGTTATTAGTGTTGCGGCACTGGGCCCACTCACGAGACAGGAAATTGTGAGTGAATTATGCTTTTGAAGTAATGGGAACATAGTGCAGCATTAACTGCCAGCAAAGTATAGCCACCTTTACATTTACTCATTAGATTTATCACCCACCGTTAATGCCAGTCATTTGCATTTCAGTGAAATGAGCAAATATGGAAATATAGTAAAATATACTAGGCATATATTCATTCCATGTTTTCAAGGTTTAAATTTTACATTTTTTTAAAATTGTGCTCACCAATTGGTGAATGGGAAGCTGTGGAGTGGATCTCTGCAGTAAAAATGAGTGTGAATCATGTGTGAGTGAGAGACTTACTGTACCTGGGAGAAACAGTGACACAAGCTACAGTAAGGACTTGGAGAAAAGTTACACAATATCTGTCGTGATAACAGAGCATGAAGAGACACAATATGACCTACACTAACAAAAAATAATAGTAAATTCTTAAGATTAAATTTGAATTGTAATACACAATCACACCATTACAGGACATGAATTTAAGTACAGGGAGGCAAAAATATTGTGGAAATTCTGTAAGGCAGGTAATCTGTGGCAACCTGGTTTTATCTCCAAGGACTACATTTGTCTGACTCGAGGATACTGCAAGGATCTATAATGCTGAGGGACATAATCCAACAATGAATCACATTGGTGTGTGTACACATCTTTACTGTAAAGCACATTTCAGTCTGAAAGATTAAAAGATAACACCGATCCAGCCTCATCGGCTGCTGCATGTACACTGAGTGAGCACTTTATTAGGTAGACCTGTACACCAGCTTGTTAGTGCAAATATTTAATCAGCCAATCATGTAGCAGCAACTAAATGCATAAAAGCATGCAGACATGGTCAAGAGGTTCAGCTGGATTTCAGACCAAATGGCAGAATGGGGAATAAATGTGATCGAAGTGACTTTGACCATGGAATGATTGTTGGTCCCAGACAGGGTAGTTTGATCTCACAAAAGTCTCTAGAGTTTGCAGAGAATGGTGCAACAAACAATGCATCAGACCTCTTAATTGGATAGGCTACAGCAGCAGAAGGCCAAAGTCTAAAAAATAAGTCTAATAAATACCTAATAAAGTGTTCAGTGCGTGTATACAGGTCAGCTTTAGCTGCGAGGCAGCACAGCGGGGCTACATTCATGTACTGCCACGGTGTTTGTTTTCTGAGCAATTACTCTTAAGCTGAGATGTGCTTTCAACATCAGTCCCCAAAGGCAGGATCAGTATCTTGGGGAAAATGCCGACATCACCTTACAGTAAATGTTTAGCCTTTTTAACACAAGGATGAAAGCACTGAAACAGAAACAGGGAACCCATGTGTTAGTCAGGATTATGAGTGAGAAGACATTAAATAAAAAGGTCCTGCCACCAAACGTTTCTGATACATCACGACACGGCCCTTAGAATTTTCCGGAACACATTCGCACACAACCAGAAACGATGCCGGCTGCACCAAAAATGCAATTTACCTATTCACACCTAGTGACCCTTGACCTACAGACTTCAGCTCGGCTAACTTAGCCAAGCTGCCTGCGTTTGAGGTCCTGTGGAGTCGTCTCCAAGAGCCTGCTTCCTCTTGGCATCGCTTGGAAGAGAGCGATGGTCGGGCGATATCTTAAAGAAACAATGCCCCTCCTTGTTCCGGGGGGAAGGGCGAGCTGATAGCCAGCCAAACAGGAAGGGTCTTCAGTGTGTGAGTGCCTCTTCTCTCTCTGTAGCAGGACCGTCCACACCTGGGGGCCCTGAAGCTGCTGATTCTGAAGGGCCAAAGTGCCGTTCTGCACCGGGTGCCCCCTTCCTGGGACACGCTGCCTCCAGGCCTGCAGCAGATCACCTCGGACTGGCCCGTCACCACCAGCATGATCCTCAGCAGATTCAAATAGCCCCCCTGCACTCACACCCCACAGCCGCTTAATAAAGGTGCGTTTCCATCGGAGGGCGATATTGAGGCCATTGTTTTGCACTTTTTTTATTTAAATTTTTTAACATGCATCCATTTTGTCGTTTCGCAGGTGATCACGTTTCACACGTATCCAATCGACTCATTTTCTTCCAAAGAGATTTTCACCTTCTTTATAAAGAAGATGCAAAGAAAACGGCATTTGTGGAAGCTGCACTTTATTTGAAAATCAACCAATTTCTGCTTACATACATTTTTTTTTATATATAAACAAAAATAGAATCTGCAAGGACAATGCAGCAAATATGCTAAATTAATGAACAGAATTGCCTTCATATTTCTGACCATCCTTCGTACTCCCCCTTGTAGACACCCCCCCCCACCCCAAAAAGCCCTCCCCGCCCCAGGCCCCGCCCACCCCAAGGAAAACCCTCCCCTGATTGGACAGGGTCCTTTATATACACAAAGCGCCGATCAACAGCGCTCCTCTTTCTCCCTGTTCAACTGGATCTCTTTACTACTAATTTACAAAGATGCTACAGACCCTGCCTCCACGCCCGTCGCCTACAGACGCGCTCTACTCCTCCAAATGTGCTGACCTCTGGAAAGATGGCCAGAAGATGAAGGCTCCTCCTCACATTCAAGTTGGAAAGGCAGCCATATAACTCTCAAATGTAAAATAATGACATGCCAAGCATAAAGCGGTACAGATCCTTCCCAATGCGATGCTGCTCAATCACAAATGTAGTGCTTTGCTAGCCAGAGAAATGTTCCCCTGCAGAAACCCTAGGCACAGAGTTCACTATGTGGAGTATTTGTATTCCCCCCTCCCCTTTTCCCTTAAAAACGTAGGGCTGTGAATTTCTCAGCTACAAATTATTGTACTAGACTTAAAACTGGTTCAGAGAATATTTAGTGCTCTATCAGTCAGTTTAAAGGTGTTTTTACATTTTTTTTCTTTTTTTTTAATATTTATTTTTTCTTAAACTCAGTCACACTCAAATTCCAATTATACAGTCAGCCACACCCATGTATAATCCTGATCTCACTCTCACAAGGAAGTGTTTGATGTAATTAGTATTTTTCATGTTTTCAACAGGTAATCATAAATAAATACAAACAATACACAAGGAATGTCTACTGCAAACATAATAGTTTAAAAAAAGAAAAGAAAAATAAATCAAAGTATAAACTGTAGTTAGCATTTCTAAATCGGTGACAGTTAAATTAGGTAATGCATGATTGATGATCAGATCGAGATTCCATGATTCCTCCCCACTCTAAAGCCCACCCCTCCCACCCCACCCCAAAACATCAAGCTGTATGAGTTACAACCAGCTATGTTCCCATACATAACTGAACAGTCTAAATCCCCCTCCCCCCAAATTCGGCACCCACATTTCATCTTTACAGACATCAGACAGGGTGAGTTTATCCCTGTCGGGGTAATAACAGCAGCTCACACCGTTATCTTGTTAGAGAAATTACAAAATAGGCGACGAGTCCGCCAGCGCCATTTTAAACATGTTTCCCCATCGGCGCCCTCTTTGATTCCTGTCCTTACTGGGCTGATCTTCTCAGTGAAGACTAAAACAGCAAAGTGGATTTTTACTTAAGGAGAAAGTTTTTGCCGCTTTGCGCCCCGTCTTCAGAAAGCGACGTCTCCCTTCACACTACATGAACTGCATCTGGGGGTATAAAGCAGACAGACGGCAGCAGGTAGACGTTAGAACGATGCACTCTCAGAAGCCCTGCACTCAATACTGCATTTCCCCCCAACATCCCCCAAAAATGTTGTTTTATGGGCCAAAAAAGATCTGATAATAAAGAAGATTGAGTGTTTGGTTTCTTTTGGTAAAATATTGCTTGTGCAAAAGATAATTATTTATGTAGTTGACAGAATAAAAAAATAAAATAGGATTAAACTAAACAAAATTTCTTAGGCCACTAACCAGTCTCTGGTTGGCCCTAAAATGTACTTGTGATAAATAGAGTCACTTCCTGTAAAAGGACAAACATGATCTAGCATTAAACTAATCTTAAAAAATGAAAAGATACGTGGTCCTTAAAATGACAAATGAAAATAAAATATACAAAACAGAAGAAGTGAGCTCTTTACCTCCAATTCTGGATTGCCAGGATTATATTTTCCCCCTTCCAACCACATTCATTATGTTATGCATCCAATATTCAATGAGTAACAGTTTACAAAATAGAATAATTAAACCATCAGGATGTTCCAAATTGAACAATGTAAACTATGTATGTGGAAGTGGAATCACAGTACGATAACCTTGGAAACTACAATAATGTCTATTGAAGCAGCATGGATTTGGACAAGAAAACCCTCAATGGAACATAAAATACAACCATGTCCCCTAAATTTCACCCCAAATGGAATTGCCCATCACTGCAAATGGAAATCTCAACTGTAGACCCATCCCATCACTCAAGCTCACGCCTCCAAGGAGCATTCAGAACAGAGACGGCCAATCAACCAGAGGAGATGGGTAGGGATCACAGTGAAAAAGATTCCATTAGTGATCAACTGTCCCATTCTCTTCAGTTCAGAAGAAATCATTGTACCTCTAAAAACACGTGGAATACTCAGCATCTTCACAACGACCACTGAAAGTCATGTTTTTTAGAGACTGAACTTCCAGTGAACACATCTATAAAGAATCCATATGTTTTGGGAGGCTCCATAAGTCTTGGGACAAAGATGTTTTTTCTTGATTTGGCTCTGTACTTTGCAATTTTATATTTGTAAGAAAAAAATTGTATGTGGTTAAAGTGCAGATTTTCAGACTTGATATACATGTTGGTCTCACCTTGTAGAAACAGCATATTTTATACATAGTCCACACACTTCACAGCATGGTAATATTTTCCAGAAATGGGTTCACAGGTGTTAGCGATTAGTCAGGTGTGGTCAAACAGCTTAGTGCTGGTTTAAGAAATCAGTATCTAGTCACGATTCCAGGCTTTTGACTGCCTTTGGAGACTGTTATTTGAGTCTGTCAACATGAGGACCAGACTTTAGCCAAAGAAAGTCAAGGAGCCAATATGAGGCTTACCAAAATAAACAGTTTGGCACTGGTGAGCTCTCTTTCTTGGCAAAGGGACTGGTAGGCCAATGAAGACCTCAGTTCATGACCATAGAATTCTCACCATAATTAAGAAAGCCCCCTCAGACTGTTTTTTTCATGTATTTCTCAGCCTCATAATGGCTTCATTGGCAGGAATCAAGACTAAATACTGAAAGCTTTCTTACACAGTACCTGCACTAAGGCAGTGATTGAACACACCTGACTAATCAGAAACACAAGTGAACACATGGTGGATCCCTTTATCCACATGTAAATGGATTGATTACAAATAAAAAAATTGTGGAGCACTGAGCCAAATCAAGAAAAAATATGTCTTTGTCCAAAGACTTGTGAAGCTCACTGTATATAATGGTCTTATTCGACTAACAGTGCTCACTTGTACACTAGATTATTGCAGCAAACCTTCACACTCCAAAAAGTGCACACTTTTAGTGCAAGACGAATCATTCCTGGGTCTGTGGTTGTCAGTAATTTCAGGGCACAGGGTGAATGGAGACTTCTCAAAAAGGTGATTTAATGAGGACATGAGGAGTGGGGACATTCATGGTCAAGATGAAGCCATTACACCGTTTAGAGCCTGCAGGACAGCAGTAGGGGGGTGGGAATATCTACATGCAGGCAGAGTAGAAGTCAGGGAAGGTCATGCAGTACCCGCACACGCACACACAGGACACACACAGGACATGCTGTACCTAAAGACGCTCTACAAGAAATCCTTGAGAGAGAGCTGTGCAAAGGGGTCCTTTCCTGGAGCTCTGAGGGGACTTTGACTGGAGGGACTAGAAGCTGTGGAAGGCTGAGTTCAGAGAGAACGAGAGAGAGTGAGGGAAGTCCAGGAACAGCCAGGAGAAATTACACAGGAGAGAGGAAAAAAACAAAAAAAAAAACAAAGGAGTTTTTTGGTTTTTTTTAAACAAAAACAAAGGGAGGAGCAGCAGTGGGCAGATTGAGGAAGAGGGCTTGGCGGGGGGGGCCTGAGGCATGGCTGCCCGGGGAGGCTGCTGGAGGGACCGGCAGAAAAGAAGCCCTGCTTCACAGTGCAGCACTCTCGCTTCTCTGGGCCTACGCGCAGGTAGTGCCGCGGACACTCAGCTACCAGAGGAATGGGGGGTAACCAGGATACACATTCCCCAAAGGGGACAAGGAATGGGTATCCTTTGTATCCGCATGCCAACCGTCATATTCAGAGGAGCGCTGGAATGGTACAATGGAAGGTGAGGAGTGGTTAACTCGAGCGCTTTCTGAATACGGGTCCTCGTGCGGCAGAATTCCTATTGCTCTCAGAATAGGATTCCACAGGAGGGAATGCCGCGGTGAGATGTGGAATACTGCCGAGCGTATTCCCCCACACCAGTTCCGTGAGGCGCGGTAATGCCATTCTCCAGCCAATCAGGTTTAGTCTGATTTGCACGCTACGGGCTGGTGGCCCCGCAGTGGGAGGGGGGGGGGGGGGGGGGGGGACCTATTTGGCCGTAGGGGACCGGGTCCCCCCCCTCCCAGTGTGGGGCGGCACTTCCCGAAAGCGGTTTCGGCAGCAGCAAGCAGGAGCGGCGTGGCGGCGGGGCGTGGCATGTACCTGTGCCCCCGGGGCGGGGCCGAAGGGGTTGGCCGGCCGCATCACAGGCTGTGTGTACATCATGGTGGGCTGGGTCATCACTCCCATGGAGCCCATCTGTGGAGGCTGCAGAGACGAGGAGGAGCAGGATGTCAGAAACACCGGCGCATGGGGATCACCCTGCACTCTCAGAAACAAAGGTACCAAAAGTGCCGAAAAAGGAACACATGCTTGTCGCTGGGGTGGTACCCTATTGGTGCATAAAATTGTACCCCAAGACAGCAATATACAATTAATTTGTTCCTTTTTTGCTTGGAAAATTGACTCATTTGTACATTACTGTACATTCAGGATATATTTGGGAAATTTGTACACAATTTCCTCCCAAAATGTACCTCCACGGTCACTTTATTTCTGAGAGTGTGGGGTTTTATGTGATGCAGGTCTGGGGGCTGACTAGAATAGTGATCTTCATTCCTGGTCTTGGAGGGCCGCAGGGTCTGCTCTTTTTTGTTGTTACTGGCACTTTATCAATTAAAGCAGATGATTACACAGTTAATTCACCTCACCTGGTTTCTTGGTTGCCAATGTTAAAATGAAAACAAAAACCACCAGAGCCTGTGGCTCTCCCCGACCAGGAATGAAAACCACTGGGCTAGAAAGCTTCCTGCCATTATATTGGTTGGCAGAGAGGATTCTTTTTGCAGTTTACATAAACATACTGTACATAAACAAAGAGCAAAGTGCTCGTTTCCCTGCAAAGGGTTGCTTGTTCCTGAGCTGTAAGGACTGTACATTTGACTGCTGTCACTCGATGCTGAATATCTTTTACAATTCAATTGCAGGAAACAAAAAGCTACTCCTTTTCCTCCGTAATTTTCAGCTGTAAGAATGATGAAAGAGCAGAAAGCCGTTTTAATGGTGCAGGAAAGAAGAATGCCACTTATCTAGTGTAGCTAACCTATTAATTTCCAACAGATGACCTGTAGTTGGCTTCTCTGGCATGCTGCTTGTTTCTCATAGCAACAATCTA
This sequence comes from Conger conger, assembly GCF_963514075.1. Lineage (NCBI taxonomy): Eukaryota > Metazoa > Chordata > Actinopteri > Anguilliformes > Congridae > Conger > Conger conger. The sequence continues at coordinate 34,141,029 of NC_083766.1, read as the reverse complement.
AGGTGAGTTTAACATTAAGGGCAGGGGCACTTGAAATGGATGTGTCCTACTTACAAAGGTTTTTCATTCAAATAAAGTACAGACAATAAAGTGTGTGACTTCACTTTGGATGGCATTTGAGAGCAAATATTTTGTAGCTTTCCCTGGCTTGACTCCAATTACTTGTTAACCAATGATCCAGAACAGCTAACTGTCCGGAAACAAAACACGGCAAAAACCAAACAATCAGTCAATCTCAACAAGTATTTTCTCTTGTCTTCAGACTTGGATTTCTTTTACTCATTACTCATTTTACTTTTTTGTTTACTCATTTCAAGATTTGCCAATGGTGTCAGGGAATTCAAGCAAATAAAACCTTAAAACAAACTAATATTTTACTTGAGAAAAAAAGTAAGTCTCATTACAGACTAAACACGTACGACTATTTTCTGCAGTGCAGGCCCATGTAGAGCCTGCAATGTAGCCATTTGACCTTATATTAAAGTACACAGACGGGATCTCCTTGACACTTTTTCCCTGTGGAATAAGCCATTTTCTAAATATATAATTAATTGTGCAGAAAGCTGTCCTTTTGGAGCCTTGATCTTTCACGTTCAGTGTCCGAATCAATGATGGTATGGTCGTGCTGCACCCCTTTCAGAATGGTCGTCATCGCATGCGGCGAGCAAATATTTTCAGCAGCAGAAAGTGCCTCTTCGACAACAGCATGGACTGACGGCTGGAGCCCTGACAGACATGACAGTGATGTCATCACTCACTTTCCAGGAGCGGCCCGAGATAACCCATAGGGTGATGCCTCACAGTGAGCTCAAACACAAAGATCACAGGCGCTCACGGCACAGCGACAGGGCAGGCAGGATCTGTCACTCAAACACGCACACACCCCGCTACGCACAAACTAACTGTGGGAAAGGGAAGAAGATCTATAGAAGCTCTGGAACGGGTCCACGTGAGAAAAGGACATCCCGCACACAGTGCAGATGATGTCAGGGATCAGTGTACCGCTCTGCGCGGTGCTGTCGGGGGGGGCCCAGTCGTCATGGCGATCTTAACACTTCCCACTCCCACTGTGCCAGCGAGGGTAGCCAATACGAATCCTTTAGCTAAAAAGCCTCCACTTCTTCAAAAACCTCCACGGAGACCTCCACCCCCCAGGGCACGAAAACAGTCACAGCTTGAACCAAAAGCATCCATTCTTTTGTTGTGAACCAATACTGTAAGGATACTGATGGTGCCTACAGTTTTGCATGGTAGCCTATATGTGTCAAAATATTTTTATTTAAAAGGATTAGAAATTATTTAGTATCTAATTTTTCAGCATACACAAAGCTCTGTGAAATACCCCCTAACACTCTCTGGAACTCTCAGCACCGATGCCTACATCCACAACATGAGAACCGAGCGGAGTGTCACTCCATTCACCACCAAGAGGCTGCGCGGCCGCTCTCACAGGCTGTAATTATAACTGTTAGCCGTTTAATCACATCAATCACTTCGCTTTTACGCTGTGCCATTTTCCCAGGGCATGACATTCAAAACACGAAAAACGTAACATATGGCAAGGTAATTCCCGAAGTGGCGTCCCGGAGTGCTTACCATTCCATAAGCCATCATCCCCGTGGGCGTTGTGGCAGGGAAGGCCATGACAGAGGGGGCCTGGGATGACAAGTGGACACAAATGAGATGCTGTTGCATTAATTAGAACATTTTTATGACTACCTTTTATTCCAATATACAAGTTCTTAGAAGAAGGCTGATGACTACTTTCCACCCTCTCTTGGGTTTTTTCCCCCCTCAGCTCTCGACACACAGCTCACCTGTACAAAGTTCCCTTTATGTGTGCACCCGTCCCCCCTCCCAACAGGCCAGGCACACTCGTCCTGTTGCCCACTTCCACTTTGGCAATGTGCACTTCACATCTGGGAGACATTAACCTAATGGTCTTTTTCTACAGTAAGCATAAAGGCCAGTCAGTAGCGCTGTTCTGGGAGAGAAAGCGATTTCCCTGGGAAGGCCGAGCTGTAACTGGCAGCTGCGGCGGTCAGCTGAAAGGGAGAGAGGAGCTCGATTGATTCTCAAACGGGCCCCGCGCCTGTGACAGACGTACTTTTGTTTCTACAGTATCACGGCCCATTCACACACGTGAAAGGGCTCTTGGGAAGGAAATCTTTGATTAGGGATGCAGTTAGCTGGAGGGGCTCGCCGTGCAGGGTGGAAAAAAAAAAAACTGGACATATACATAGAGCAAATGTTTGTTTCACAGCATAGTGCTTACTTGTTCCTGCTCTTCAAGGGCCCTCCCTTTGAAGCCATTTGGCTTAACGCTGAATGCCTTTTTAAAATTCGAGTGCGGGAGACAAAAAGGAACTCCGCCCGTTTCTTGCTTGCTGTCATACATGCGTGTGATCGAGTTCCTGCTAAATAAACTGAGGCTAGACAGGAAATGTGCTAATTAAAGAGACCCAAAGTTCCCCCCGCTGTATAAATGTCCAGGTGCACCGTCCGGCATCTCAGAACAGCTAATCAGTGTTTGCGACTGCTATGACTTAATCTAACCAACTACAACACATCAAGAACACAATAACACACTATAATACATCACTCTCTTGATTATATTGCCCAAAATATCTTTCCTGTTCATCTAAATGCTATAATTTCCTATTCCTGTAATCCCAGTAATTTCCTTTTAAAAAAATGTGCGCACATCTCGTGGTAAAATAGCCTGATCCGGTACACTTTTGCAAACCCCTTGCTATTTATTTTATAGTTACATGAAAGAGAATGTAGCCTCCAGAAATAGTACACAAGCCAACTCCTACTTGATATGTGAAGACAAATCTCATAAAAAATATGGCTTATAAAGGCTTAAAAAGTTGAGGCTTGGTGCCACTGCTGACAGCTGGTGACATCCCAATTCCATGAGAGAAAGACTCCCATTAAAAGACACTGGGAGAATAAGAATAGAGTGAAGGAATGAGAAAAGAATTCAAGCTTTGTTGTGATTTACCTCAGGCCACTGCTGTTAATGAGCCTGTGCAATACAGGAGATCCAACATTCACAACAGCCCTTCATATGCAAATGAAGTGTAGTGAGGGACTGAATTAAAGCCTTTCAAGTTATGTGAATGACAAAATAAAAAAAACAAAAAATAAAAAACAATAAAAACTGCTGTTGGGAATTCAAATATTTTCACTGAAGACAACAGACACAAAAATACTGCAGAACAAAAAAAGGGCAGGAGGAACCATGTTTTTTCCAGCAGGTGGTCACATTGATCTTTGTTAAAATAAGTATGCTTTGACATTGCCAAGACCTCCGAGAATGGCTACGTTAATTTTGGGAAAACTTTTTGGGAAAGGTTTTACCTACACAGTGTGTCCCTCCCCATGGCTTTTTGTTACATATGTGGTTTCTTTGGCATTGCCTTCACACTGCATTCAACACAGTGAGATTAATGGCGTGGTTATATTTTCCAAAAGTAAAGTCAGCTGACAAAATTTTATCTAAGGGGTCTAAGGTGTCTCTTTTAAATAGGAGGAATAAAATGTATGTGTCCTTTGATGAATACCATGGGAGGAGATTAATCAAGGTCTTGGCTCTGTAAAACATTGATATTTCCACACCGACCAGCCAACGTGTCCGAAAAAGATCAATTCTTTTTGGTGATGATGCTTGGCATAAATTTGCTAGTTAAATGTCAGTCAATAAAGGTGCCATAAACTTCAAAGCATGTGCGTGACCATGCAGACACTTAACTATTGGTTTCTTCCCCTACATGTAAGCCTTTGCTCCATAACACTCTCACTCCATCAAACTTCTTCTCTCAATGAGATACAAACAGAAAACTCCACACTGGACATGTTTCCAGTAGAGAAAGAAAGAGAAATAAAGTCTCAATTTAGGCCTTTTCCAGTCCAATCAACCAGCACCTTGAGATGGGGGTGACTTGAGATTATAAATGGACCTTTACAATGCAAATACAGTGACTCTCCTCAATCCGAGGACATTCCTTTAATCGTGCGGGGGGTCTACAATTTCTCTAAGATTTAGTTTAATAGAGGCCTTCAACAGGCACACTGAAATGTATTTCGTCAAACTCCTAATGGAAACATGGCCAATAAAGAAAAGAGACCCAAACAAAGATCACCCAAGCGTGTGCCAGAGTGATCTGAGGAGCACAGAGAGAAGGGAAGGGGTCCACCATGCCGATGCTCAGATCCGTTAGACCAGCAGCTCCGTGGAGCCCGGGCCAGGGCAGAGTTCTGACCCAGGTTATTCAGCACACAGATTAGACACAAGGTGACGTGGGTGAAGGCTTGTGGTTAATACAACGCATGCCAGTTTTTTCAGAAGCAGCAAGAAAAGGTTCAACCGGTTGACTTACGTATTGTGGGAAATGCAAGCCATTCTGTTTTTCCCAAAAGGAGAATGATTATACAATGCAATAAACACCAGGTTAGAAGACATCACCTCAAACAACCCAGACAAGCTTAGTACACATTTATGACATCAGGGAGTTTCAGACAGCAAAGGTGTGTCCAGTCGGGAGGTTGGAATGGTTATGTTGGGAACACTGAAAAGACACTGGTGGGAGGGTTCTACTAGCACAAAGTTCACTAAAGGGACAGTTCACCTTCTGGAATTTTTGATCACTTCAGTTTTAGAGTGTTTTTAGAGTGTTTTGGATTGGCTCAGACTGTTTTTGTGTGATGAAGGATATTCCAGATATTTACAGAAGCTTCTGAAGGCCGGCCAGCTTCAGAGTGCCAGGTATAGGGGCATCCATGGCTTTGTGGTTGAAAGCAAAAAGATACACAAAGAAAGAAGCCAATGACTGCATGAGGGAGGCCTCAAAGCAATAGGCTGATGAGACTCAAAATGGTTTTTTGCTCTTACAGTTCCAGTTGGCGGAAAGGGGGGGGGGGGGGGAGAGTGAATAAATGGTCTCCTGTTATTGTCACCTTTCAACATCCAAGAGCTACCAAAAAAGAACAGCCAGCTGTGCATCTCAAACAGGATGTGGGCACACTCCTTTCCCTTTTCAACCTCTCAGACTCTATTTACTGCATCTCCTCATCTGTACAGTGGGGCTCATCTATAAACATTAGGTATTAAACATTAGATGACCACACAGCTTGTGCAGGAGACTACTGGCCTGTGGCTAGGCCAACTGCATCTATATATACCGCGCCAATCTGGTCCCTGTGAGTGGAGAGTCTGCACTGCTTGCAACCAGAGATGGGAAGTAGTAGCACTGATTTTTATGTTCATAACAGTTAAGAAATATGATAGAAGTTATCTGCCCATATGCATAGCCACTGGAGGCATGTTACTAGGCTAAGCTACTTTGGAGTTATTTCAAGTGCACTTCCTGCTTAAAACCAGAAAGCCTCTCCAAGTTCATCAGAAACTTTTGTAAGGACCTAAAAAAAAAAAAAACATCCCAATTGCTCCCTACGAGTTGACTGGTGCCTTACATGGCAGCCTGGTTGCTGCTGGTGTGTGAATGTGTGTGTGAATGAGTGAATGAGAGCCATCAATTGTAAAGCACCTTGGATAAAAGTGCTAAAAATGAAATTATATTCAAATCAAAAAGTGAACGATCCCTTTAAATTCAGGAGAAGGGAACTGTGGCTAAGCTTTTAAAACCCTATGTGCAACACTAGAATGATACAGAGAAACATGGGCACCAAATAAAGGTACAATAGGTAAGATTTTTGTGTTAAAACATTGTTACAAGACCATTCTAAATCCCTTCCTATCATTGAAAAAGGCTCACTGACATGTTGACTCACCGTGTGCCTGTGTTTATAGTCCTTAAATTCGGGTTTCAAAATATACAGTTGACGGTCCAACACTCTACACCAAAACATTTTATAACAGTACAATAATTGAAGTTCATTGGTTGAAAATTGGTTCTAATTGCCACAACCAATGGCGTTTCAACGTCAGCACGTTTAGGGAGTTGTTGTGCTTTGAAGGTGTTTGTTGGTGCTATACCGTTAGAAGTCCGAAATTACCAATTGTACCTTGTAAAGCAAATTACCCACACAGAGACCCTAAGGTCCTTTTTTTGAGACAGAGAAATTGAAATCAATACACCATGGTCAAGGTCCACCAGTGGCATATGGAGATGAACAATTTATGAGGCTATATAAATATATCCGTACACATACACACACACACTGTATATGCACACTTACTGAGCAAGTAATATGCCCCCTGCTGCCCTTTTAAAGCTACAGAACACAGCAACATTTGCATGTAATGTCCCTCTTGTGAATAAGAGAGGAAGAGGTATGCAAAGTGCATCATGCTGTGCCAGGAATTTTCAGTGACATCAGAAGCTCACCAAGGAGGCGGGGTTCCAAGTGGTGGTGGGGGCAGTCTTTGGTTGCCAGTTGGTCCCGCCTGTGAGCTTCTTCTCGCCAGGCTGACTCCAGTGGATGTCACTGTGTGGGGGAAAAGTCAACGAGAAACTGCAGTTTCAGCACTTCATCTCTGCATGAACCAGGGTCATGAATGGTAAGACACTGGACTGACTTGTAAATTCATCCAAAGTCTTACTTTTTTGTTGTGCCGTTGCCAATTCCCAGATCTGGGGGGGGGGGGGGGGGAAACAACCCAAAATCAAAATCAGCCATTGTCAAGACACAATACAATGGAGACAAAAATATGTTCATAGTAATAATTACTAGAATTAAAACAGGCATTTTCGTAGACTGAGGAACACAAAGCATGTCAATACATCATCTCTGTGGGGTTACACAGTAAAAGTTCTGACCGATTATATTCACACTGTTGACTGAGAGGGAACGGTTGTGCTGAAATGCATAAACCCATTGTGTGGAAATGTGATCTGGAGGTATAATGTGCTTGTGTGTTCTGTTTCGTTTTTCCATGTGTGCATGCATTTTTATGCATTAAAGGGTTAACATGCTTTTATCCACACTATGGTTATATTTTAGAGGCTATAAGAGCATTTCATTCCGTTCTATTGAAACTTGCTTGTAATATCCTATCTGACATTAATTAAGAGTTGGCTGAGCAGCTATGGGCCAGGTCCCCAGGCATTACAGGCTGCTTCCTGTCCTCCGCCAGTAAAGGGCCCAAGCCCCATCTTCCACCCCTACCAGCCCTGAGACCCTGTCCTCCACCCCTACCATCCCTGAGACTCCATCCTCCACCCCTACCAGCCCTGAGACTCCATCCTCCACCCCTACCAGCCCTGAGACTCCGTCCTCCACCCCTACCAGCCCTGAGACTCTATGCTCCGCCCATAAGGGCCCTGAAATCCCTCTTCCAGGCCCTGTCAGCCTGCCCTATAGGCCCTGAGTGAAAAGGAGAAGGGAGTACAAGAGAGAACAGATGCATCTGGATGCTGAAGATGGTTTTATTTTTCCACTGAATGAGATGCTTGCAAGTGGTACCGACACACATGGTTGCACAGCGCGTCTGGGAGTGTATAAGTGATCACTGTAAATAACATCTTTTTAGTGCAGCATTGGCTCTGTCAGCAGGAGTACTCTTTCTACAGAAATAAAGGTATATTTGGATCACCCAGTGTGACTGGACCGCCTCTCTATTTCAAGACTGGATTTTCGTGTGCGCGTGTGCATGTGTGCATGTGTGTGAAAGCATGTGACACATACTGCCTACGAGGTTGGCCAGGGAGGAGTCCAGGTCGTCGGAGACCAGTTTCCCGGGCGGCTGACAGCTGGGGGGCAGGCTCTGACTGGGGGACGCCACTGTGGGTTTCAGGATGCCACCTAAAACATCATCTTAAAAGAAGGGGGCACAACCACACGCAGGAGGAAGGGGGGGGGGGGGGGGGGTTCACCAGAGACGAAACAAACAAAGAAACAAGGCAGAAAAGGACATTTAATGGGGCGAAGCGGCAGGCCTCGTCTGATCAAAGTGAAGGCTTGCCGCAGGGAGGCCGTGCGGTGTGATGTCAACTCACCCAGTCATGCATGCCATGCAAAGCCAAGGCCCACAGAGTTTTACCACAGAGCACGGGAGGAAGAGGAAACAAACAGACACAACATGGGTAATGATGAGAAAAGTACCCTGAACACAAACATTACAGCACCATCCGCTCCGCACTAGCGTCAGTACAGTAGCAGCCACTCGACAGTGTGTGATTATGTGCACACAACCGCTACGCTAAAGTGGTGATGAATTGCACGTTACTGACAATACAGTATACTTTACATAATGACAACTTGCACATAAATTATTCACGCTACACTTTCATGTAAATTATTCACTTTACATTCAAACAGCATTCACAAATGTAGCTAAATTGGTACCGAAGGGCATTCTTCTAGAAGAATGCATGGACTGTAACGTCAGCAAAGCAAAACAGAACTTGAGTCATGAAGCTATAGGACCATTATCCTATCCAAGTGATGGATAAGAGCACTACATCAGCTTTTCAATTTTTTTCTGAGCCATCGAATACCTGTTGAAAAAAACATTATACTCAGCTTGGATTAAGGTATTAAACAATGCCAGTGATTAAATTATGAAAAGGCTTAATTGCAGTTTGTGCATGACAGAGATCAGCAATTTAAAGCAGCATAATGTGAGCAGAGCACAGTGTAAAATAGCGCAAGCTGAATAAATTTTGGTCATGGCTCCGGTGAGTCTTAGTTCTAGGCCTGTATACTGGAGGCTGTTGAGAGACTGCAGTGGCAGGTGCCATGGCAACGGGGTAAAATGTCAGGAAGCAGGCCGGGAGGGATTCAGTGGACTCGGGTGCATCTTTATCAGAAACGCTGCCTTCACATACAGGATGGCCCATTGCGTGCGTGCGTGCATGCATGGGTGCGTGCGAGATTAATCTCCCCATCTGATAAGATGAACCGTAGTGTTTAAAAGGTGCAGTATTCCTCTTTTTCAGCCAAATATCACTAAGCAACCTATGCTATGCTCTCTAAATTCACATAAAAAAATGATCTACCTTTAAAAATATTTGAGGGAGAAATTAAGGGTCTTGCCTGAAGCCTGTCAAATCTTGCTGGGGCTAATAGTGCAATCGCAATAGCAGACAATGCGAGGTAGTGAACTGCTCTCACAGTCATCCGTGTCCTCAGTGTCCGGACCAAAAAATGTAGGCTAGTTAGATTTCCTGTTTATTTAACTTCATTCGATGTTGATGCAATTTACATCCTTCGCCACAAGGGTGAAAACTGGTATAGTGCACCTTTATTTGAGAGCCAAGATTTGTAACGCATGAGTCAGTGGATAAAATCACGCAGTAAAACATGGTAACACTACACATATTCATATTTTTCATGGATAGTGAAAAATGCACTGCCACAGAGCTCATGCCAGGAGGTTCCCAGCTCTAACTAACCCAACCCAGGGCTTCATGGACATTGTGTGAAATGTTTGGAGCAGCAGAATGAATGAATGAATGAATGAATGAATGTTCATAATGAAAAATTGACGAGTGGAGCGGTGGGGGGGGGGCAGAGGGTCCGTTCTTACCGGCAGAATCAGAGTTGTTGGCGGAGGCAGACTTATTGCCGAACACAGAGTCAAAGTCGACGTTAAGGCCTCTCGAGGTCTGCGGTTGAGGGGTCGGAGATGCCGTGAACCCTTTGGGAGAGGAAGGGGGGAAGAGAGGGGCGCGATCAGGTCTTGTGGGCGGCTGGCGGCGCAGTACGTGTCAAAAAATAAAAAATAATAAATATGCTGGCTTGGAGCTGTATCTGGGAGCGCGGCTGGAAGCGTTAGCTCAGTAAAGGAGTCACTGCACACCCACACACCAACGTCAAGCACAGGAAATGCATGGGACCCATGCAAGTGCACTGCGTCAAAGCCATATCGACAGATTGACCATTGAAGAAGCACAGGTGTCCTGGGTAATGCCTCTGACTTTCACTGCTGTCGCACAAATACCTCTACTGATACACAAGCCATAAAAGGACAATATACGTCCATGTAAAACTACAGTGGAACAAGAGACCAGGCCCACTCCTTTCAGTCATCTGCATACTTCATGTTCCTCCAGTACTAGTAGAAAAGCAATTTAACCTAATTCAGTCATTATCACAAAAAGGATCTTTTCTGCAGGGCTAGAGCAAATGCACTGATCGCATCAATGCATCAACCTTTAAAAAAACAGCGTACGCACAAAATATTTTAAAAAAATTTAATGGACCAATTAGCTTGCTGTAATATACAATAATAGTGTCAGTTGTTTAACTTGTAGTCATCTGTGAGCTGCACAATGGGATATAATCTTTAGGGATTTTTTAAATGTAGATAATGTGACAGTAGAAAAACGGGAATTGAACTTCTATACTCCACAAGCTGATTTTCAGTAATGAACCATTGCAGAGGCAGCACCACAAATCAATATTCCAAAAACTGTCACAGCCCCTGCCAAAATGTTCAGACGGCACCAATTCTCCAAAACTGTTCCCCCAAACTGAGCCAATTCCGTGACACTTTTTTTATTTAAGAACACTACACACTGGGTTAATATGCCAGATGCCATCAACCCCATGGCAGTGTTTCAGTTCTGGACAACACTACATCACACCACTATAAGAATCAGGCTGCAATGTTTCCCTGAAGTCTCCAGGTATTTTAATGAAGGCTAAAAGGCTTTGTTTAACATGCTTTAAATCCCTGAATTCCCTGGATTCTCCTCTGATCATTTCAAATTTTTTCTGTTTCTGCACTGCGAGACATAACCTGTTGGTCCCAACATGACCAATAAAATGCCCTATAAAACAAAATCTTTATTTAAAAAAACAAAAAAACCACAAAACATCCTTGTGAAGTGGTGCACATACGTACACAAACAATGCCAAAACTGTCTGAAGCGCTCACTAATTTGCCTGTCTCAGCTTGTCTGACGCTGGAAACTAGAGAAAAAAAGGTCACAGAGAGGCCAGCGTAAACCTGTGCAGACGTTTACGTAACAGTCTGTTAACCTTCAGACACCGCTCTTCACAGACCCAGAAAAATAAACCAGAAAAATAAACCGGATGCAGAGCTCCACCTTCCTTTCCTCTATTTGCATAACCCTTCCCCTTCAGAACCCTGTCCCTCTTTTTTTGGGGCTTTTGACAGGAAGGAGGACAGGCGGAAAAAAAGCCAGCTATCACTCATAACACAGGAGGAGAGAGGAGAGGACCAGCCCGTGGTTACCTACCTCCAAATAAGCCAGCTACAGCAGGAGACTCAGAGTGGAAGAGAGGGGCGTTAGGGTAAGGCGCGGGCCCACAGAAGGAGTCTGACAGGTCGAGAGAAGGCATGAGAGGAGGAGCAAGAAGAGGACTTTTAAAGCACACAACGCCCACAGAAACAAGCGAGAAACAAAGCAGTACAAAATAAAAGCAAGAAACGGCTAAATCTACAGAGGTGAAATCAACCACGCAAAAAAAAAATATATAGATCAAACAAGTTCAAGCAAATCAAAAGCAAGGAAACCTTGTTAGTATATACTAAAGGTAAACACCACCCAGGGGCAAGGGAAGGGGGGTAAAACACTGCAGACAGTGAACCGGCCAGGGTTCGAGCCCCTATGGTTTCTGGGTCACAGAAAACATAGGTGGGCAGCTGGTCATGGAAGTACCTGAGGTAAATTGCTCTATCCGACATGCGTGTTCGTAATTGGTTGCAACAGAAGAGCTTGAATCAATAAAGGGATTGTAATGATCTAGAGAATCAAAAAATATTAAAAACACATTCAGGGACAATTAATGCCTACTAAAAACAAAACAAAAAAAGGCTAAATAAAAGCAAATCAAAGTACAGAGCTAAGCAGTCAGACAGTATACAAATGCATCTGGGTTGAAAACATTTAGACATAAAAACCTTCAATGACCCAGGACACAAAGTCATTGAGCAGGTGGTAACAGTGTGCATCTCTTAGAAAGCCCCCCCTCCTGCACAGTTGGTGGTACACACGGTTGCTTTTGAAATGGACGCGAACGTAAAGGCACGTCCTATTTTTCCCCCCCGAACCTCATTGTTGCAAGCATTCTTACAGACGACCACTCCCTCCGGGCGGTCTCGGGCCGCAACCCCCTCACCTCTGACCCCTGACCTCCCTTCAGAGCGAGGCGACCCCTCCCACTCAGCCAGCAGTGAACCCCTGGCATGGCACTGCTCTCCTGGGATTCCCGCCACTCCCAAGCAAAGACCCCAACCCTCAAGCTCCTACCACACACAATGCTGCGCTTTGGGGTTCCGTAAGCATTTATTCCCCGCCCCCACCGCTGTGCACACCGCACGCCCACCCAAGGGAACACAGTCATTCCTCTGGTCTTCTGCCCCAACCTCAACTGACTACATGTATCCAGTCGGTGCAAATATCCAAGTAATCATTTTTAAAGCTGAAGACGCATTTGTTGCTTGAAGTGATCTACGGTAGGACACTGGACTGTTTTTTTTTTTTTTTTGTTAACCTACTGATGAGTGTGACTGCAAAGGACAGGACACAGAGTCTATGTTGGAACACATAGAGCAATGGAGCATGCATGTCCGGCTTGGTAATGGACAGTTACCAACTGCCGATCCAAAATGTAGAGTGGATAGAACAGAACACAGCAAAAAAACTAATTAAATGGAGAAAAAAAAAAGATTTTTTACCACCAAACATCTCATGACTGGGTGTCCTAGAGGAAAAACTAACACCGTCAGAAGACACAACAGGTAGATGGACAGCGTCGACAACAGGTTTTGTGAGGAAAGGGTTTAAGTTTGGAATGGAGTCGTCGACAGCTTCGGTAGAAGTGAAAGGATCTGCACAGGCAGAGGGAAAGAGAAGAAAAGAGAAGAGGGAAATGTTAGAGGAGGACATGACAGGTAGAACAAGAGCATGCAGAATAGGACACGTGATGAACACAACTCAACGGAGCCCCACCCAGGATCCTTCCACGGACAGCGGGGGATGGGAATGAATGAGCTGGCCGCTTGTACATACCGCTTCAGCGTCTTCTACCGCATCCGCGTTAGAGCTGCACGACTACGCAGAATGAACTTATGTGATTTAAATGACGATTTACATGAAGGTCAAATGGCTCCAGAAAGCTCAGATGCCTGACAAGGTTCTGAGCTTTTTAAACTCTAAGACTGAATGAACAAGACAAGACATACAAAAGACAGATAACACAAAATGTATGGCTGTGGTCATGAACTAAGTAGTCTGTAAGAATATCTGACTGTAAATCTTATGGCCAATCTTGTTGGCATGGCCAACAACGATCATGTTGGAAAGTTGTAAGCAAAGTACTACAGAGCAATCAAAAATAAAAATAACACAAACATTTTCTTACATTTTTCATTGAATATGGATAATTAATTTGTTTATTCACTACACATTTACCCTCATCTGAGCAAATTAATTCCTGTAGGCTTCTGGGTGATCAGCATAATGGCTTGTTGCAGAACCTGTCCAACCCCCATTAGAAACAAACTGAAATTAAAATTGATTAAAAATTTGATTTGAGATTTGTTACAAAATGTATCTAGGAAAGCTTATTCTGCTCCCATCAAAGGTACAGTACACATTGAAGTCTGACCCGATCTTACATAACACTGTCCTTTCAGCAGTCATTTTAAGCCGCGTGGACACTGGTGCATTAAGGAATCCTTTGAGCTTTGAGCTGCAAAAGCGGAAATGCTTTCCTGATTTAATGAAACGGCAGAAACAAGAGATTAAGGAAGTCATGTGACTAATGCGCTTTATCAGTTGATGAGAGGTACTTTGCAGTTTGGACCTGGAGACTAAATTCTGGCCTCTCAAAGAACCCTACCTCAGAAGACGTTCTGATGTCCGATAAGTCTTTTGAGTTACACCAAAAGTTATTCCATTAAAAGACGCATTACTGGCACATATACCCTACCACCCTACCAAGGCTAAACTTGGTTTCTGATTTGTGCCCCATGAGAGGGAAGCCTGAAACTAGCTGGAGATACCTGGCAGGAGATAATACAATGAAACAGTTTATAGACAAACTGCACACTATACTGCAGGGAACCATAAGACTGTTTAATCATCTCCAGCTTATCATTATTTACATCTCAACAGCCAAAGAGTCAGCAGTCCTAAGCACACACTGCTGCAAGGTACCATGATAAAAAATAGTTTATCTGAGTGCACCTTGCCAAATAAAGCGGTTGAATTAAATCACCGAAAACGCCAGTGTTTCCCCTTGTGTTTCTGTTCCCCTGGCTGGTCCCCTGCCAGACTGAGAAAACCTCCTCTGAATTTTAACGATCCATCTTCCCCCTCTCTTCAATTTACACAATTATCTAGATTGTCTTCACATATAAAACAATGTGTAGGAGACTCAGAGGCATTGAAACAACAAATAATGACAGTGGTCTTTAAACACAGTACATGGAAAGTTATATGGTGTGTGAAAGAGGTCCAAACTGTCAACCTGCCAAACTAATGGCTAGCAAATGCAGGCTTAATTACCTAAATGCAATCTTATTCTCCAGCTATGCCATTCAATTTGCCAAGGCAACTCTGTGTATTACATTGTAAAAAATTGCACACAGACATCATTTATTACTTTAATAGTAATAGTGACTTTGGTCAGTAACAGTATATTGAAGGAACAGGACATAGTGGGCCATCTAAAATCAGAAGCAGAATTACTACCTCTACACACTGTAATGACCCTCAGATAACCCTTCATGCATTTCCCTCCTGTTGCCATGCAATATATATGCAAGGAATATCTACACACAAAATGTCAATGTTCACAGGCTGCTGTATGTCAAAGCTCTGAAGGCGTATTACTTGAAAGCTTCCAACCGCCACATTGCTCACTACTACCTCTCTGTCCTTCACCTGCAGTGCGCAATTCACTACAGATAACCATGTGAAGTGTGCCCAAAGGGTTCATATGGCGTTTCACACAACGCCCCAGAGTCTCACACCGCTTACCTCCCCAAGTGTTGGCTACAGGCAGCCCAGTAGAGATGGGCAGGGCCGGCGGGAACGTTGGCTGCAAGTCAAGCAAGTCGCTCCCCACCTTTGAAGCGCTGGAGAGAAACAAAACGGAACAGAACAGCTGCTTTAATCTCCCTGGCTGGAACCCCCCAGACACGCAGAGGGGCCTTTCAGAGTTCCACCCGCAGTCACACAGAAGGCACAGTGGAAAAATACCGCACCTACCGAACGGAAACGGCCAAAAGCCCCACGGCCCAATTCAAGAAGCTCCGGGAAGATCGCGGGCGTGTCTCCAACGTTCCTTCCCAATTAATAGCACCATGCCGGTCGAAGGTACCAAGGACGGCTGTGCATAACCAGCCTCCGCATAAACAACGGAATGAAATCTGGATAAGCTACGTCGGCTATGTAACGGAAGCTCCTGCCAACCAGGAGGTGAATGCGACCGCTCACTACGCTTGATGTTTCCAAACACATCCAGACAGGCTCTGCGTTTTTTTGTTTTTTTTTGACACTGACGAAGACGTTGTAGATGTGGAAGCGTCAAGTCTCGCCCTGTCCATTAAGCAGTGTGTATTGCCGTTTCTTATTCCGGGCTCATCCCTGTGAAGTTGTACTGAGCAGGGAGTCTTATATACACATCCAGACACCAACTCTGAAGGTTCGATTAAATTTCCATCAGAAAGTGACACAAGGGCTACAGAGAGCATGGTAATGCATTTTCCACTGCTCTGCTACTCGACGTGAATAATGGCGGGTCTCTAAACGGCGTTGGAAGCGTCTGGCCTGTGGAATGTGAGCGTTAATACGAAAGCTCCTTTGGATCAGAGTGGAGAGGCAGGAGCAATCGACCTCACCTGTTCGTGGAGCTGGGTGTGGAGAACAGGTCGATTGCCGGGGCCGTGATAATGCTGCCCCCGGTGGTGGATACGGGCGACGCAGCAGTGGTGGCTGAGGAGGCAGGCTTCTTGGACAATTCCTTCAGCCTCTGCTCCTGGACAGACATAAAATATAGTTACACACTCTATTATGCTCCCAAGCCATTTATTACGAAAAATAATGTTTCCACACACAATGTCTTCTTCATGGTGTATGGTTGGAATTTATATAGCGCCTTTATCCAAACCGGTGTACAATTGGTGCTTCTCATTCACCCATTCATACACACACTCACCCACCAATGGCGATTGGCTGCCATGCAACCAGCTCATCAGGAGCATTTGGGGGGTTAGGTGTCTTGCTCAGGGACACTTCGACACACCCAGGGCGGGATCAAACTGGCAACCCTCCGACTGCCAGACCACTGCTTTTACCGCCTGAGCCAACCTCGCTATGTGAGTGAAACTCACTACATTTTTGGGTCCTCACTACCTATCTCCAGGATTTTTTATACATTTATTTATTTCGGCTCCCTCACACACCCAACAGATATCCGTTTATTCTTAACTATAATCGCTCATACAGGCAGAGTAAAGTCATGAGGTTCATGCTTTTTCGGGGCAGCTGACCCAAACACGATCCTTTCCTTTATAAGCCTTCCTGCCCTCAGACCAGGCCTCATATTCTGAGAAAGAAACAAGAATGGAGTCTTCTGCACAGCCCACGACTACTTCATATCCAGTATCTGTTCCTGGCCCTTTGCTCACATATGACGCTTCATGGTAGATCAAACATATGACTGAAGAACAACATCGACGCAGGCCATTAACTTCCGGATGGAATTTAACTGTACAAATTCTGAAAAAGGCATCAAAACAAGCAGCTTCCAGCTTCAGCGGCACTTGAGATTGTGCATCCTCCTTCTAGATGGGAAAAAAAAAAAAAAAATACAGGGGGCTGGAACCAAACTAACAGTACCTTAAGTGCTTTTAAGCGTGCCTGCTCTTCCTCTAGTGCTGCCTGCTTTTCCCTTTCATCCACTTTGGTGAAAGATATGCCGGTGTTTGCAAGCGACGACACGGCGTTGGAGAGAGTGCTGGCCCTGAAGAGGGAGGGGAGAGAGGAGGTTCAGGTAAGAGCAGCGTAAAACACACTGAACAGGGCACAGACAGAAGTGCTCTGCCTGCACTTTAACTGGGGGCTCGGTACCTTCCAGAATAAATACATCAACTTGGGCCTGAGCTAAAACGATGCCTTGTAAATATCAAATGAGCAGAAATTGATTTTTTGTTTGCTGCAACGGGCCATTCAGTTACACCGTGCGACACGTTGAGTAAAACATTGAATAAGCTGATGTCTGTAATGTTTAAATGCATGCCTTAAACCCCATAGAATGTAGCAGCTGGAGACCACGACCAAATGGACCAAAAATGCCAAAATAAAGTCTGGGTCAGCCTTGTCTGAATCACACATTGCTGGGCTGGATGGGCTGGATCAGATAAGAGCTGATGAAATGCACCAGTGCATCAGTCTGGAGATCTTAACTGACCTCTTCACTGGTATTTCTCCAAAGAATTTGTGAAACTATGGGAACAAGCAGTGAAAAACAGAGGAAACCCTTCTGCACAAAAATAGATTTGTTTCTGGAGGCTCGCTTTCCAAAATATCGCCCTTCTGGGGAAAAAATTTATTCGCCAGCACAAATTAAGCCATTACAATACATTAAGCATGATAGTAGATACTCTTATCCTGAGCAAGCGCACACACACACAGGTTTAGGCAACAAGTAGAGCAAATAACCATGACACAAGTTATAGTAAGTAATAGCCAGTTCATAAACCAACAACATATCGTTAAGTGCCACAGTACAGTCGCAAGAGGGAGATTGTGATTGAGTTTGAGGATACGGTATTAGATATAGCCCAGGAAGAGATTATCAACCCATAAAATGCTCAAAGTTCAGTATTAGATGCAGTGTAAACATGTTTTCAGACTGCGGTCTAAGACAGACAGTGAACTGGAGGTCAACCTGGGTTCTTGCTGTGGCGACACAGGACTGCTAGGAAAATTAAACCAAAACCAACAAAAACAAGCAAACACATACCTGCTCGCTGCAGTAGAGTCTTTGACCTTTTTCCCTTCCAAAGAGGCCAAGTGCTGTTCTAGAGCATCCAGAAGGCTGCTTGGGGCCTACCACAACACATACACGTCTTCAGTACCCAGGCTTTGGTCAAAAAAATGTTCACAATGATTTAGACCAGAAAGGATAAGCATGCAGAATACTGTGACATGTACACAATAGAGAACGAGCGATCTCAGACACAGAAAAGGAGCGAGATGCAGATACTTACACAAACCGTAAACTGAAAACGGAAAGATAAGGAAAGATACAGAATATAAAGGTGGTAATTGTCAGAGACGGGGAATAAAAATGGTTAAAAAATACAGCTAGCTCTACTAAATCTATTGAGCAGCTTATTGTTAAATATACTCTTACTACAATAAGATACGCAATGTCTACTGGAAAGCATGACATGTAGTGAAACAGGCAACATTTGAGCATGAATCAGTCATCTAAAAATCGGTTTTGAAAAATTGGTAGAATTTCACATGACCAGGTATCAAACACAGGCACACAGATGAAAAAGAATTTCATATTACCCTTGTTACTGGTAACATTTATTCATGTAACATAGATTTGTCTACCAATACTTAGCTATGCAAGAACTTGCACTGGTGAAAAACAAAGCAAGGTTTCTTCCCCACCTTCAGCATGTAGGCCTTGCCTGACCGCTATACACATTCCTTCACTTTGGAAACCAAGCCTCTGGAGGGGGCACTGGTGCCCCACAGTGCCATGAATTAACACCTTTATTTGCTGTATGATGTGAGAAGTCAGGAACAAAAGAAGTAAGAGATTCCTCCCCCACTACCATGGGTGACATGCACTGAGCCTTCATGCGCTTGGCAGTGTCTGGCTGGTGAGGTGGCGTGGCAGGTGGAGTTTGGAGAGGGAGAAAGAGCTTGGGCCAGGGAAAGTGGGATAAGCTGAAAGTAAAGGTCGAGCCAGAAAAAAGGAAAGTGTTTCTCTGTGTGCTTGCCTGTGCTTGAGAGAAGGTGGTCTGCAAGAGGTCTTACCTGTGACAGGTCTGGGATGTCCCCCCGGTCGATGCCCACTTGCTGAGGAGAGAGAAGAAAGGGGGACGAGTCAGGATCCCTGCCCCTGCTTGCCCCAAATGCTCCAATAATGGGCGGATTAAGAGAAGCTCACCTCTGCGACTTTCAGGAACTCTGAGATTCTCGTCATTCGAGTGAGGAATTTCTTGTAGATGTCCAGGCCCTCTTTACATTGAGTTTTCTTCATGTCAAAGTATTTCTCTGTGAGAGACACATAGTGGAAATGAGCTCTGCACTAGAAGATTACACTCAGTGTGCTTTAGTGCAGCTTCATTGTCATCAGAAGTTGTGGCCAGTCAATTCCCTAATGATCCTTGATTTGAGTAAGAGTAAGCGTCCATCCATTATCTTTAACACACTTATCCTGAACAGGGTCGCAGGGGGGCTGGAGCCTATCCCAGCATACATTGGGCAAAAGGCAGGAATACACCCTGGACAGGTCGCCACTCCATCGCAGGGCACACACACACCATTCACTCACACACTCATACCTACGGGCAATTTAGACTCTCCAATCAGCCTAATTAACTGGTGCTACCCACTGCACCATCCATGCCGCCTTAAGAGTAAGCACCCAATCATTAAAACTAAAACAAACAGGTATCAATAGTTACTCCCACAAACATTCATTACTTTGATGCCTTTAGAGGGAAAAGACTTTAAAAAAAGAAAGAAGAAAAAGTGACCCCACTGAAAAGGTACCAGTTTAATGATCCAAAAAATATGTTATGTAGATGGTCCAAAAAATTGATTTTCAGACAAAGAAAAAAAACCAATCTGCCATCTGCAGGAGGCAGCATACAGGTTACAATTGACTACATCTAAGCTCAATGCCATATGAATAGCAAAATATGTCTCACTGCCATGCAAACTTGCAAAGACTATTTTGCACATTTCAAGTCTGGTCTCCCCCACAGACATAGGCTGCCATGTACGGTTCTATAGGCCCAGGCCAGAACAAAGAAGGCGTTTCACACAAGCGTGCCCTTATTTCCCCAAAAGCCAACGTGTGTGCCTGGAGACAGCCCCAGGAAAATAAAGAATGTCATCCTACAGCCCTTTCCCAAAAATACGTCTGGAAGCACGTGACCCGACAGGTTTGCGAGGTGCGGCGGCCCTTGAAAATGGATTATGTGCCTGGTTTACCTTCGGCACATTTCACAGTTGGAGAACAGCGCGGTGGAATTGGGCGGTTTGGTGGCTGCAGCTCCCCGCAGCGTTCAGCGGTCCGCACTGTGCGTTGGCAGGGAAGCGCAGTGCCCGCACTGAGCTGTGACATCGCTGACCTTGGCCACAGTGCCACCGAGGATCCCAACCCCCCTCCAATCGCAGCCACACAGGCTCATCCACTAATTTCACCCTTCTGCTGCTATCATTCCATTAATGATAACAATAATAACAACAACAATAACAATAATAATACATTTTCATATTAAAAAGCCCTTTTCCTCCACCCTAAGCTCTTGACATATTCACCCACAGAACATTAAAATAATGGAATATAAAAAGCACTCACCCAAGAGATTTATGATCCCTTCATTGTATGCAGCGAACAGCCGGATGGCATCTTTGAACAGAAGCATGAAGGCTGCATTGATTACCCCATTCGTGAGTTCATTGGCATTGACCTGGGGACACACACACAACACCAGGGAGTTTAAGCCCTGACGCACAGCCCGAACAACCATTTCCTCTGATCTTCTTTAATAATATAGGAAGAGGAAAGCATGTCAATAAAAACAGAAATTGGCAGACAAGACTGTAGATCTTGGTTTTGGCCATGGCAAAAGGCATGACAAGTCATACTATTGCCTTGAGACAGCTCTGTAAACTGCTTCTGGAAAAATCTATATAAATTGATAATATTGAAAAATGCAAGTTGCCCTGGTAAGTGTGTCAGCCATGCAGATAAATAATGTCAGTTAATAATGCAACAGACCACACAATCTGCTGACTCCAAAATGATGGCTAATGCTCTCATTTGACAGTTTGCCTATTATTAAATGGATATCGTTTTCAATGAAATATAAAAGCACAATTGAGTGGTATTACCACAAAAATTGTGTTTTACTTGTTGCACCAAAACTGCAGCCTTTACTGGTGTGCAGTACGTACTCATAGCCGGCTGAACAAAGACTGCACTAGGCAGTTCTGATAAAGTGTCATGTTACTGGCCTGGCACATGATTAAGACCTTTATTGCGTAGTCTGAGCATTGCATTACCGTCGCCGTCTTTTCCTTGTGATGCTAAGTACGAACAGGACTTCCTGCTCTCAGAGGTGACATTGTCTCATGTGCCCAATGCAGGGCTTATAGAGTGCAAAGTTCATTGTGCAGGTGTTCATGAACCTGCTGGTAGACCTGTCGATGGAACAGTACTGACTGTCCTTCCCCCTCAAATGTTCTTGTTATACTCGTGGAACGAAAGGTCAGACATGATTAAGGGTCATATTGTGTTACCTCAGACTCGAATTAGAAAGCAGGGACTTTGTCTTAAATTCTGTTAGCTATTCCATTTCACTATGTCTGCGCAACTGGCCTGAAGACCAGAAAGTCACTACAGAGGTTAAAAATCACAGAGCCATGCGATTTTTACATTCACATAACATATGCGGATTTGTGGCTTAGCTCAGGGGATGGCAGGTCCGCTGGAGACTCACATTGAAGTCGAGCAGCGCGTCCATCTGGTTTTGGATGATGGGAATAGTTTTCAGGAGCTTCTCTGTGTTCATGGTCCTCATCACGCCGTCCGCTCTGTGAGAGAGGGATAAAAAGGCCAAGTTAACAGCATCATAAGGACAAGATTGCGAACACGCGTGAAAAAAACGTGGATACTGGAAGGGATTTTTGGCAGACTGCTTTCCCAGAGGCAGGAGGAGAGCAGGAAATAGCATGCAGTTCACTCATGAGGCCTGAGACCATTTTTTAAAGGACAACACGCACACACACGCACACACGCACACACGCACACACGCACACACACACAAGCACGCACGCACACGCACGCACGCACACAAGGCAAACTTGTCCAATTGCAAGTAAAGCATCTATTTAAAAGCCCAATATTTATAGTGAATATTTTTGTGATTTCGGGTGACAGTAAGAGCAGGAGCCCTGGGAGACTCCAGAGCACAGGCTCAGAGAACAGACTCTTACCCTCTTTTCACTTTTGTGAAGTCAAAAGCGACTTGTCTGTACGACATGGCTTTTTCGTTCAGGTATCGGCTATACCTCCTGATGAAGGTTGACATGTCGTAACCTATGGAAGAAAAAGATGATGTCAAGATGGTGCCTTGACGGCCATATTCTGTATATTCCCACCCTGAGCTACACCTGATCTCTGGGGCCCTTAGTTATGGCAAAAGATACCTCCCCGCCCCCTAGCACTCCCATGTTATGGTTTTAGGCTATAAATTACAGTACATTAAATTACAGTTATTTAGCGGACACTTATCCAAAACAACTTAATTGATTAGACTTAGCAGGGGCCAATCCCCTGCAGGGTTCCGGGTTCAGGACAGCTGCACTGATCTTACTATAGACAGACTGTGGCTTGAACACCATTCTCATGGTTTTCTTAGGGCTTGTAATGGATGCAATCTGTATGAATTCAGAACATGTATTTTGGCTCTTGGTGAGAATAGCCGAATTGCAGTTGTGCATCTATACTCACTGGTCTTTGATTTTTGCTCAGCAGGTAAGGAATATTGCTCATACAAATCAGGTAAATGCAATTGTGTTCTCCTACACTGAACGTAGGCCTTGATACAAGCGTCTGCTAAATGAATGTAGTACATGAATGTAACAGCAAGAGAGGCAAGAGAGAGAGAGAGACAGAGAAGAAGGGAAGAGGGAGAAATAAAAGAGGGTGAAAAGGACAGGGAGAGAGGGGGAAAGAATGAGAATGACTGCAGGTTGCTACGTGGTATGAGCCTGTAACAAAACCAGCTGCCAGTATTAAAAGGACATTTTAGCACAGATTTCATTTGGACCTTGAGGTCGCAACATTACCTAGTTATGCCAAATGTTCACGGGTAATAAAGGTAATAAAACGGGACAATTTAAAGGGAGAATCTATGGCCAGAGGGGTAGGAGAGTGGGGTGGTCGGGGACAGACCCCGGAGTCAGAGGCGCTGGGTTTGGAAGCGCTCCGGGGCAGTGACCACCAGCACAGCTCAGCTCCAGTCAGCACTTTCCCCCAGCCCGAGTGACAGCCGCTGGGAGCACTGGGTCAGTTCAGCCGATAACCCCACCGCCTGGCCCTCCTCCCCTTTCCCATAACCCCCATCACATGTCCATGAAAAGGGCCCAGTCATTTCCTCGCTGGGTGGAGGCCCTCCACTGCGCTGCAGTTTCCTGCAGGAGGGGAAGGCTGGACTGACAGGGTGGCAAATCGCAGCCATGACGTCATGAAGCAGTCATGTTAGAGGGTCTGTGAACGGCCCTAGTAATTGCTCTGGAGCAGGAGTAAAGAAAATAGAAAAGGCACCCGCTTGTACCCAACAAGAAAGACAAAGAAAGGCCAGTACTGATGGGCCGAATGATTATGGGTGCTTGTGACATTACCCTCCTTTCCCATCACACCAAACATGGGAAGAAAGCCCCAGCATAAATAGTGCTGTGCTCCTTTTAAACGGAAAGCCAGTGTGGAGGCATCCCCTGGGACCCTGCATAACTGGAAAAGCAGACGCAGAGAGGGGTGCAGCAGGATACGAGAGAGAAGGAGAGAGAAACACTGAAACAAGAGAGGAAAAGAAATGAGAGAAAATAAGCAACAGAGAAAATAAGGAGAGAGCAAGAGAAAGAGAGAGAGACTGACTCCAGGCTTTTCTCACAGAGCTCTGCTCTTGACAGCCGGCCCTGGGGGCTGTCACCGACTTCCCATCGCATCGACCCTTGGCCACACTGTCATCTTTACACAAATGGAAAAAGCAGGGACTCCCCACATCTACTCTGCCACAGTAGATCACTTTTCGCACACAAACATCTTTAGCAAGATGAAATGGGAACAGTACTGAGAAGATGCCACTCACCTTGCAAACCACTTTTGTCCAAAAAATTGCTCAGGTTGAATAATGTGTTTCTTGATGCCAAGTACTGTATAAATCGCTGCAAAACAAAACAAAATAAAAAAAAGTTTTGGTTGTGTAATTCATTTTTAGGACCTAGTCAGTCGTTTTGTTAGTCAATCAATAACAATTACATATGACTTCAAGCATAAGAGAGATTTGTCTTGCATAATAAGGTTTTCACAAATGCATAAAAGAAGCCTTTGCTAGAACATTATGATGGCATTAAGCATGTTGCCAAGGGATAAAAACACAGAATTTATTTCAAAGATATTCAAAAGCTATAACAACAATACAAGATTACAATATAATACTCATGGGCAATAAGAAACCTCCTGAATATGCAAAAACAAGTCAATCCATCAAGAGAGTTCAAAACTGTTCAAATAGTGTCCTATACTCATGACCTTTGGAGAAATAAACATTCACAGTAGTTTGGTAGATCTCACCCTCCATCATTTTATCACAGACGTTTTGCGTTCATTTTCACTTTTCTTTATTGCAGCTCTCTGCCAGGCCAATATTAATGCCGCCCTCCTTTGAAAGCCCAACTACTTCCAGATTGGCTCTACACAAGCTCAGAATACAAGGTCGTTGAAATGCAAGCCTAATACCACATGTTGTTGCATTAATGAGAGCTGGCCATCATGCACATTGAGGAGAAACTGGCGGGAATAATTCATGTTTTCCCTTCTCCTCCATGGCCCAACTTCAACAGACAGCCCAGTTTGTGCTTATGGTGTAATTGGGTCACACGCATGAGAACTGTGGCTCTGACCCGGGTCCGAGAATAAGACTCACCTCGTTGCCGTACACCATGAGGTGGTGTGTGGTGATGAGGGACTTGAAGACCACCACCCAGCTGGTGTTGGTGGTCCTCTCGAACAGCGTGTCGGCCAGCTGGGGGATGTTCACATTCATCTCGTTGGTGCACTGGATCAGGTCTGGAGAACAGAGATAAAGGGGGAGGAGAGGGTTATGGGTACTGACCATAGAGTCATGGTCACCCGTGCTGCACATATTAAAAACTAATAACGCGAATGGTCAAAGGAACCTGAACTGGGGCCAAATTTGGGTCGCGACTGAAGTTATGGACCTGCGTGGAGTGGAAGAAGAATGCTGTGGGTACTCTCCTTAGCTGTGAAGAATCACGCCGCAAGCAAAATTAAGCAATCAAATGAACGCTAAACAAGATCAGCCTACTTGGTCAACTCAAATGGAGGCCGCAGAGCTTGAGTAGCGTCTGCACCCCTGCGATGAGTGTGGGGAGTTTGCATTCAGACTGCGGCCTCGGCGTCTATCGGCCGGGGGAAAGGACTCCTGCGTGCATTATGAGTCTTTGGCGGAGGGCCACCGCCATCTGGCCTGCAGTGAAAGCGCATGCCTTATGGCTCACTTCCACCCCGGCTATGAGAGCTGCCTTTCAGCCCACAGCTTATCCTGCCATTTGCACACACTGCACAGGGACTCCCTCTCATCGAGACTCGCATTTGTTTTTTTATCTAGCGAAAAGGAGACATTTCTTATCAATTGTCGCAAGGTCTACAATATTAAACCAAAACACACACCCGAATGTTACTCGGAAACGCATGCAACTCTGGAAGCGAGTTCACAGAAGGGTCAACTGCCTGGAGTGGAGCATCACTGAGGGAAACGCATGAGATAAATCAAGAGGGACAGGCCACATCCCGCCCCCCGCCCCCTCCCCTTCTGATGTCCAACGGACACATGAGCTGCGCGTTAGCCACCGAGCAGGTAAAATTGTGTGAGATTAAAGGCCATATTGGCACTACAAAGGGAGCGAACGTCTAATTGCTTTAGTGTCGGGAGCTGACGGGTCTGACGCCTCAACAAAGGCGAGTCCGTCAGCACCCGGGCCCGCTTGTCATCGCGCGTGGGAGTGGCCCGGCGGACAAGAGGCCGCCGCGCTCCACAACCCCGAGGCGCAGAGTGACGCAGCCGCCTGAGCCAATCAGAGAGGCCTCCTAATCCAGGCCCGATATCCCAGCAGTTCCACAGGGAACAGCCCTTTGATATTCAAGCGAATTTCTCTCTGTTCCATGCGTAGATGAAGGCTCTGAGCACAATACCTGCTGACAGCCTGCTTCTCCCCTCCAAATACTCGCTTTCCATGAACGTGCTTACATTTTAATGCTGCATGTTGCTTTCCATGGAAAGCCCGCTTTATGAGCGATATCCCACAGAGCACTGGGAAGTGTCATTTCAGCACCCTGCGTTTACGGATAACATCCTGGACATGCTCGCGTAATTAGTACCGATTTTAGAATCTCTGTATTCGTGCCAATCACAAAATAGAACTGTGAATAGCAGTGTGTCAAAGATTGAATGTAAAATTACAAGTGCGGTTTCAAAAATGAAAGGTTGTCATGTTCCTTGCCTTCATTTTTCCAATCACTTCTTGATGTTAAGAAAAAAAAGGAAAGAAAGAAAAAGAGACTAAACCAACATTCAACTTTCATGGCCACTTTCATTCAACCTTTCAAATAGTATATATAAAGATGGATAAATATATACACAGATAAGTTTTATTTTTATTTTTAAATAAAGCACTCAACTTGCAATGGTGTCAAACAGTGAAGAGCAAGTAATAATGTAGGTCATGTGTGAATTTTCCTTTGTGGTGAGGACTAGAATTTGACAAGTTAGCTTATTTTTTCTGGCATGGGTGTTCTAGAGAACATCTTTACTAACAGCATTTACTGCCATTCTAATGTCAACAAAAGAGCTCCTGTGACAGCACAAAGAGCCCTTTTGAGTTGCACAAAAGCCATACGTTACAACATGGCTTTTCTAATAAGTAAAGCAGGTATCTGTATGACAAAATGACACCCAAAAAACCTATTTGGAGTAGTCTCAAAAAATGTTATTAAATTCTGTTGGATATTTAAATATCCAAAAGGGAACAATGTGGTTACATAAAATGTTCTTTTGGAAGTCTGTAAAGAATGGCCTTCGATTCAGAGTTTTCAGGTAATCTGGCCCATGTGCAGACGAACACTACGGACAACGTGAGTGTTTGCAAAGCTCATTCCTTGTGATTGTGCTGGAATTTCCTAATGGGAGGACTGTGAATTAAATGCGTTTAAGAGGGAAGTGTCTTATGAGACCACTGATGTCCCAATCAATACAATCCACAAGCCGGGGTTGTGTGAGGACAGTTGTCGGGGCTTGGCTTCTGTTACAGTCCAGGCCTGTTGTTACAGACGGAGCCCAACACCTTCTGTTCACTTTCAGATGCAGCTTGATTGACTCCAAAGGAGAGGGAACACCAGTGATGTAAGTATTCTGCAGGGGAGTTTCTAGGGGAACCCTTCCACGCACAGGAGCCACACGGCTCCAAACCTGCTGGAAACTCACATGATCTTCCTCCTGCTCCTGAAACGAGGGCAAACCTAAGCCTTACTTACACCACTGTGACCTTATATTCACCCTCCCACCGCCACTGCAATGTTTAAAAACACAATTAGAATGAAAGAAAATATTGTTTCTTGAATCGTTTATATTATGTCTGCACAAGTCAAGTACCCCAAGTTGTCTCAGAACTGGCCAGCATATCCAACCACAGTGAGACTTGCATCGCAGCGCTGAAGGCAAAACATGTGATTTCAAAAGAACCCCAGGGGTAATGTTGCCCTAATATAATATTTACCACTGACACATGCCAAATAGCCTGGCAGATGCATTACAGATACATATTTCATTAGATTGGTTCACAGAGAACTATATGCAGTTCCCGCTGCTCACTTGAAAGAAAGGTCTACGTGCTAATTATACAAACGTGCTGTTGCACAAAACCAGGAATTTATCTGAGCAGGAGTGGAACTCACAGTTAGAACATGTTATGCGGAAGAGGTCAGCTATATTTACTTTACGTATATATCACCGTCACTGTGGCCGAGCGCCTGGGAAAATCGTTAAACATTACAAGCATACAAAGCAGAAGGTCACTGAAAAGTTGTGCATAATTTCAATGTTCCATAAAATGCGAGTCCAAAATGTTTCCTGCCAAAAATGCCCATGTTAAACCCGTAACAGAGCAGAGTAGGGGACTACATCCCCACAGCAGGGAGTCTCCCACTTCCTCAGTTTCAGGAAAATGATTCACCAATTTTGCCCCCACGATAATAAGCTGATGACAGCTGCCCTGGATTCCACCACCCCATCACACACGATGAAAAATGCGTTTGTCAAGAGGTTTCTTAATGTGCTTATGGAAGAGAGAGACGATTGTGCTTGCCAAAACACTGGAGAAACTGTCACTCGGCATGCTAGCTTTCCCATGCCGGGGGAGGATGCAACGGTGCTTTTACGTGGAAACAGGGCATTGCTTTCAGCGCCGTGCGGATGACGCACTTTGCTAAATCAATGTGTCATTACAGCTGACTGAGTCGTCGGGGACACAAAGGCCTTCAGCTGCAGCATTGTGACGCACGGCAAGAATTGTCCGGCATTCTCTATCAAACAAATAAAACTTAAAATCATACGGGTGACAAGTAAACAAAAAAGCAGTGTCCGTATGGCTATTACTTTGTTATGAACTACAGAGAATCAGTAGTGGTAACTACAATATTGCTACATGTTGGACAGAGCGAGCGGTCAGTTATATCTTGGCACACTGCCCCCTAGCTGACTGGATGACCCAGGCTGAGACCCCTTGGTGGTGCAGGGCCTCTGGAGAGCAAGACAGAACGTTTTCGCAGTTTCAGCACTCTGCGAAACATTCAGTGAGATTACCACCTTCTTCACTGCTTTAGCACTGTGTGTGCAATTAACAGCAATTATCACTGAGCAGCACCTCAATTAGACTGTAGTACCAGGAAATGTTGTGATAGCTGCAACAAGGACACAAGGAGATGTGTTAATGTGGGTAATTTCACAACAAATAGGGCCTTCCAGCAGCTGGGGGTGCTTGCGACTGCTACCTTGGTTTCTCAAAGCCAGTAAAGGCGCTGCACAACATTATCGGCCGATTTTAAATACATTTTGCACTTCCCGCTTCTGAAGCCCAGAAGGGTTTACTGTTCTTCTGGTGATGAGAACACCCTGGGCCTGGCAGCAACTGTTTTTAGTCATTCCATAGTTTCAGTGTTAGTATTTTCACTTTCAGTTCAGTTTGTACCTGGTGGAACAAGCATGGAATGTGTAGATTTTTTTCAAAGCTTTTTTTTTTTGATGAAGCAGGAAAATCTCAAATGCTTAGCTGGCAGATTTGAATCAGTTTATAACTCATTCCCACAATAAATATCTAAACATATATAACATTTGTAAAGGTTTTTACAAAGAATAGACCCTGTAGGAACCTCTGGCGTGACACAGCACACTAACACTGGGCTGCAGCGTCCAGAGTGAACTGGGTGGAACATGACCGGACCTGGAAGGTGAACAGACAATTGGAGGGGGGGAGTGCCACACCAACAGAGCTCAGATTCAGCTATTCATGCTGGCGTGAGCGTGTTCCGACAGGAATGCGGCCGGGAATGAAAAGGGCCTAAAATCCAAAGCATGCAAAGGAAGTGTGGGAGCGCGGAGCAGCTGGGCCGCATCACGGGCAAGCTCCGTCCTGAGATCCCCGGGCCCCGCGGCGCACCGCCTAACCCACTCGCAGAGAGAGACGGCGGAAGAAAGAAGGCAATGACAGGGCAAAGGATGAAGGGCTGCCGTTTAGTTCACACGACACGCCGTCAAGGAGGAGAGGAAAATTGGTAACATCTCTCCGACGATCAGCAGTTCCAATCTCCGCGGCAGAAGTGGCTACAGCGGGCTGGGTAGTTACCACACAACTTACATAGCTGGCATTTTTTGCACATCCGTTTATACCTCAGGATGTGGGATTAATTATGAAGCACAGCTGAGCTCTGACTGACGTAAACATAACAGTACTTAGGAGACATCTTACTGGTGGCACCACAGATATGATATTTGCGCTGTCGACACTGCTAACATGCCAAGAAAATACACACTGGTGTAAAACGCCAGCCCCGATGTTAGGGCAGGTGCAAGGCAGTATTAAGAGTGTGGCTGTGGGTTAAAATGTAAAGTCCTCAATGTAGGACAGTCAGAGACATCTATCTTAGAATCTCAGTACCCTCGTTGGGTCAAAGGGTCCTAGTTTAGGTCTTAAGGTAGTCTAGACCTACCTTAATTAAACAATAACTGCATTAAAAAAATGGTTTCAATATAGTTTTTAATTCAGGGTTGGATAATTTATAGCATCAGAACTACACCGCTAATTACATCACAAACATTAAAGCAGAGAGACTTTTGCTTCAAATTACAGGCTTACGTATCAGTTTTGCTTGCCATAAATGTAGCAGTAAGCCTACAGATTTATATTCAGCCATTATGTTTGAAGACATTTAATTTAGTATTTCTGTATGCTTGTGTGCAAACAGGAGTACTAGCACATAAGAGTGCTTCCTTCTAGTCCCAATGGAGAAAATGGATGAAAGAGATATTTTATTTGCAGCAGCGAACTAATCAACACAGCTGCACTGTCAATACACAGGGGACACAGTGCAAAAGCACAAGATCAGGGTGTGCAGCATATGATCGATGACATCATACACTCACTGTCTAGGGCACCATATGGCAACATCCTTCAACTGACCAATGAGAAAGTGAAATTCCACTCCTCAGAATGTAATTGGGTAGAGAGAGGCCCATCTAGCCCAGCCCTCATCACTTGCTGAACAGCAGAGAATTCAATCTTGAATGCCATAATATTCAATTCAATTCAATTTTATTTGTATAGCGCTTTTTACAATACAAGATTGTCACAAAGCAGCTTTACAAAGAACCCGGGCCTAATATGCATGCAATATGTTCAGAAATGCAAGCCCAAGCTGTCCCCAGGGCATATCCCCAGGGTGCACAGACCCAGGCTACAACCAAACAGACTGTGGTTTATAACACATTTTTAGAGCAAAATGTATAAAGTACATCCAGACATTGTGATCATCAGACCATGTTATCATATTCTAGCCCTAATTACCAATACAGTCAAAACATGGAAACATGGTGATACATTCATATAATACTCCTGACAACAGAGTCAGTATTCAGAGATAAGAAATGTACAAACCAGGTAATGAGACTAAATATTATGTGATACAGAATACATTTTATCCCTGCATTTTATTCATGTTTTCTCCTCTCAGCCACTGTTATTCAAACACAGCGAGTACTGCAATGTTGACAAAAGGCAAAAAAAGAAAAGCTACACAGTAGAACATCTTGTCACTTTCAGAACAATTTTTTAGTGTACCACTGCAGAGAATTTCCAGACAGGAGTACTCTCTGTTTCCTCAAGCTATTGTTAGATCTGACCATCTGGGATATTTCAAAGTTAGTATTTGTCATTACTGTCATTATTAAAAGAAATATAGGCCTAGCCATTGAGACACTGCTCAAAGGGGGATTCTACAGTCGCTAAATAGTTTTTCTTTGCTTAAAGGACAACCTGTCAGCTGCAGCTTAAAAGACTACATTGTTAAAAACAGACAGCTTCCTGGTGCGTGTGGAGAGAATGGCGGGTTTGTTTTAAAATGATTTGCAGCGTCAGTCTGTTCAAACAATCGCACTGTTCTTTCCCAAGATGCTATGTCCCTTCATATTAAAATCACAATCATCTTAATGGGTATACGAAATGAAGGGGTTTATGGAGTGGTTTTGAAAGAAAACTGAAAAAAATAACTGTGAAAAATTGATTCAAACAGCCCCCTCCCCCAACCAGAAAAAGGGTATGTTTACTCTGCTGTACATGTTACCCATGTGCTATATTTTTAAACTGAAAAATGATTTGGCCTATAAGAGATAACAGTACATCTGTGTTACTGTAGGTCACAATATTATCTAATTTGCAGTAAGACGTTTCTCGACAACATGGCAAAACCTTAACTGCAATGCAACTACAACATTTCAGCAGAGTACTGTCCGCTTGCCATAATGTGGTTGACAAATGTGAACGTGTGTATGGGCATTTGTGTGTAGCATATACTGTTTTTGTAAATATATGTGTAATACATTATACAGTGCCCTACATAATGTTTAGGACAAAGACCCATCATTTATTTATTTGCCTCTGTACTCCACAATAGGGCATTATTATACATTTATATACATACATCTATATATTGGCTTCACCATGTAGAAATTACAGCAGCGTTTATACATATTCCCCAATTTGAAAGTAGTCATGTTTAGTATTTTGTTGCATATCCTTTGCATGCAATGATTGCCTGTGAAGTCTGTGATTCATGGACATCACCAGCTGCTGGGTGTCTGCCAGGCCTGTATCTTTAGCTCATGCGTGTTTCAGGGGCTAGTCCCGTTAGTTTTTTTTTTTACTGAAATGCTCCCAAGTTTGTTCTTATGGTACCCTGAAAAGATGGCGAAATATGTATGATGCATAATTTCTACATGGTGAAACCAAAATGTCTAAAAAAAACAAAAAATACCCTTTAATAAAATCTGAGAATGTGCACTTGTCACATTCTCACCTTTGTGTGATTCCAAATCGAAAGCTGTGGCAAATCATCAGAGGCAAATCAAGACATCATGGATCATTGTCCCAAACATTATGGAGGGCACTGTATACGGTTAATAACACACTGTGCATGTTGTAAATGTAAAACAAAGCATTGGCCATTTTAGCATCCTTTTCACCACCTTTATTGTTAATTTACTAACTACCCTTAATCTTTTGCATCAAATTATCTTGTGCTGAAACAGCAACCAGAAAATCAAACTAAATTTTAGCAGATGTTAACGGGTACTTCTTTCAATAAATATCCGCAAAAACCTTCAGAAGAACTTCTGTAATTGTTTACCCTACACCAAGGCCTTGGTTTACATAAATGCAGATCAAAGACCATTGAACAAAATCCCCCATCCTCCAAATCTGCTATTTGATCAACCCAGACATTTTTTTTAAATTACGCAACATCCTGTTGGCTGTTTACTCTTTAAACAATCCTAGTCCTTTAAAAAGGCTAAAGAATGCAGGAAGTGCATTTCTTTTGAAGGGCCTGCCCCTCGACAGGAGTCTGATCCTGGCTTCCCCTTCTCCAGCTAGGAAAGCCGATGAAAGCTGAAGGGCGAAACAGTCTAGCCGATGAGGGCTTGCATTATGGCCTATATTTTACTGTTATCTCTGAAAAAAAAAAAAAAAAAAAAACTAGGACAGCATAACCTTATTGAGCTGCAGCATTCGCTCTGATTGGCTGTGTTATCTGGGGATAACTGCGAGCCGTGTGTGGTGCAGTGGACTGGAGGCCGATGGCAAAGCTATGAAGGCTTGCACGGCCGTTCAAAGCTCATTAAAAAAACTGAGACATGAACCCAGCATGTGGCCTGCTCCGAGGCAAGGGCTGTGCTTTAAGGTGATGCGCTACGACCAAACTGGACGCTCCAACCTTGTGTCTTTTGCACAAAGGGGCTCACAGATGATGCTCAAATTCTCCAATTTCCCCATTATGTGGATTGGTAGATATTGGTAGCACAGGAAACGGGACAAGCCTATCTAGATTATTTTTATCAGACAGACGATGCCCTAATAAAAAAAAAAAAACTAAACCCTCATTTGGTCACAAGATGGACTTCTCCCATTCACTCTGCCCATCTGTGTAGCAGACAGATCTGTGGAACATGTGGGCAGCTGGAACACAACCAGGGCTTTGGGACGGAAAGGGGAGGCAGTCTTATTTTTGGACACACTTCAGGTGCGTGAGTGTAGGATCTTTCTGGCCACATGCTTTCAGGATGTGGAGGCCACAGGTATAAATAGCCTGCGCCAACAATGGTAGAAAGAAACAGCAACAGCAGAAAGGCCTCGTGAACTCAAGCACTCGCGCCATTAAATTGAGGGAACAGCTCCAGGAACGGGAGGGAAAAGACGGGTCACGCAGCTCTCGTCAGCAGAAAGCCCAGAGCGCGCAGATGAATGGCCCACGGACCCGCGCGGCAGTTAAACATTAATGTCGCCATCTCAGCCTTCGTCAGGAGGCGAGGGAGAGGCTGTCCTATGGACTGCAGATCTGCATCACGGTCTTCCAGGTGTGATAGAACCCATTCACATAAGCAAAGTTAGACTTTACGGGGCGTTTCCAGCAATAACATCAGCCCGAGGGATGACCCAAACAGCTGTCGCAGTCGGGCATATTGTGGCTCCATCTGCAGGATGGTTGCAGGTTCTATACCTGGACTGGCCAATGCTGTACCCTTGAGCAAAGGATATACCTTTGAGCAAGGCACTAAGCCTGAACCAGTCTATAAACAGATACTATTTTTTGAAAAGGATGCTGTACAAGTTGTTCAGGAAAAATTATTTCTGCAAAATGCACAAATGCAAACAGCATTTCAAGCCGATTTATTATTACACACCCAAACCAGGATGTTAACCAAAATATACAGTATATTCCTGATGACCAAACCATAACACAAGGACACAGGCTTGAATTCACAGGACCGATGGGTGAAGGGCTCTGGGAAGGTGTCACAGCACGGACCCCGGGAGGCACAGCCTGCAGAGCGTCAGCGCTCCCGTGGAGGGTCTGTCATTCGACGCTCTTGTGGTTACATGCCTTCTGGAGCCAGGCTGGCGTGGGGACCAAGGGCAAGAGACGCCGGGCAGGCCGCATAGCGACAAAGGCTCTGGGAGCAGCACGTGAAATACAGTCTGCTTGGGTTACACAAGATATAGGCCAATGCCTCTACCCCGAAAAAGACAGAAGTAGGTTCACGCGAGTCAAAGACATGGGCAGAGAGTGGTTTCAGAAGAGCTGTAGCATTGTTTAAAGGTTTAGGAGCCTTACAGCATTGGGGGGAAATGCTGCAGACACTGGAAATAAAGCCTGTAGACCACAATGGAAAATGTAAATACGGAGACTCAGTCAGTGGCAGCAGAGATCAGAGGCAGCTAATGGGTAGTAACCAGGAACAAGACCCCAAAATTCAGCAAGATTTGTCGTACTATTACTACCAAGTGCAGTATTCAGAAAATAAAGAGTATATTTCTGAAACCATCTTCTTAAAGGGAATAGCCGTGTAAATTCTTTCATCACTCATTTTCACACTTCTGATTTCAAACTGAAATTGGTGCACAATAGTTTTTGTTGCATGAATAGTTTTTTGGTAAAAATAGTACACATGCAGTAATTATATTCCAGGATCAGAGTACAGTATGAGCTAATACCACCTGGGCTGGTCCTCCAGATTTGGCTGCTTGGTAGCACAGAGGACTGCCATATGAGATCATCATGTCTCTGGACTATGGAGTCTGACGCAACAGTGAAATTGCTTGGTGTGGGGTTTAAGATATAATATACTGGGCTGTTAGAGAAAAGGAGTCTCGCACTGGAGACCAGGCTCAATCTTCCAACAGGAAATATTGCTCACAGAAATATGAACCATACAGCCATTTTTCAAATAATCTGGCAGGACTGCAGGAAGGGGAATAATTTCAATTTCAAGTAACGTCTGCCGAACCAGTGTGAAAATGATAATGTAGGAATATGCGTATTCACACATATTTCTGGTGGCAGTGCGTCACAGGAGGAGGCGAGGTACAAATTCAGTCAAATTCATTCAACGGAGACGCCATAGCAGGGACCCAACAGCAGAGATGTGAAGTTAGCACGGAAATCCAAGCAATGAAATCCGCTACCTACACCTGTGACGTGAACAGGCCTATGAAAATATAGATACAGAAATAGATTATTGGTGGGTGCCAGACTATGATTTGACTATCTCAGAAACTGCTGATCTGCTGGGATTGCAGACTGTACAACAGTCTCTAGAGTTTGCAGAGAATGGTGTGAAAAATTAAAATCATCCAGTGATCAGCAGTTCTGCGAGCAGAAACACGTTTCTTAATGAGAGAGGTCAGAAGAGATTGGTCAAAGCTGACAGGAAGGCGACAGTAACGCAAATAACCACACATTACAACAGTGGTATGCAGAAGAGCATCTCTGAACACACAATGAACGCGTCAAGTGAATAAGCTAGAGCAGCAGAAGAAGTCTAAAAGTCTAATAAATACCTAATAACAGTGAGGTAATGCGTGTACAGAGTTTGTTTTGTTTTGTTTGTTTTTTTTAGCAGAGACCACCCCTTTTTGTCCAGTGCAATTGTTGTGGAACTTGAACGATAGGCCAATTAAAAAATGGGGTGCTTTTTACCATTTGCATATGAATTAAGGTGATTCACACTCTAAATCACAATGCAAAGAATACCACCTACGCAAATTGTTTTTTTCAACAGGTGGTGACATTAATGCGTGGGGATGGCAGAGTAGTTACTGTTATGCACTTAGATGAGAGAAGAGTGCTATTCATTGAGTTTTTTGCAGGGCAATTAATGATCTCCAATGTCATTGCTTCTGCTCCATAACATGTGTCTGTTACGCTTGGAAGAAGGTGTGATATGTGTGGCTAACGCAGCAGGGAAAGTCTGGATGGCTTGGAGAAGCCTGGCAGCCCTGCTACCTTGTGTCATACTGTGTATAGAAGGCAATGCCTTTCACACAACAGCATCTTATCGGCTGTCATAACCAGCACAAGTTTACCTTGTCCATTCAAAGCAACGTACAGGGCAATATAGGCTGACAGTGCTAAAATCAGCACAGTAGTCAATTATGCTTAGAAAAAGCAGATTCAGAAGGCAAATTAAAGCACCTCTGTATCCTCTGACAGGCCAAGAAGCTTCTATATAAATGTATGTTTCTTTTACTTTCTTAAGTGGAATCTGAGGGGAGCTGGGCTGTTGCGGAAGGGGATTAACTGTCTGAAGGGGTGCCGCATGGATGGATAGACGGATGGATTAGTTAGTTGTCCACGATAGTTGCAATCAACCCAATTTACTGAGGAACACCAGAACTATCAGGGACCAGGACACCCAATGAGCCTCAATGAGCTGATGGCCTGTCCTCGTCGCCAAAACATTCTCATGATCTTCTGCTAACATGACCAGGAATCTCAACAAAGCAATCACCCTTGTGCTCAGTGCCAAAGATGCATCAATATGGGAATGTCTTTCTTCCTATACGGTCCAAATATCAGACAGGCTATCCCACAAAAAGCATTTACCTTCCAGCTCAGTTGTGGTCTGGGGTGACTTCTGTAAGAATTGACAACCCTGTGCCAATTCATTGCTTACTCTCTCAAAGGAAGAAAAAATAAAGCCCTCGTATGCCTGCCTGAGCCACAAACTGACAAAGCAATAATATTGTTCAGAGGGAAGAATGAAGCAGGCACTTTGTGTGACAGCACCATTTTTACTTGGCATGCATTTTTCTTGTTGACTGGTACTATACAGTTACAGCAAGCAGAACTGTATTTTGCTGTTACATAGTGGCCTTTGTGCTAAACGTCTTTTCACTCCCAAGCCTCTAACATGCAGCTACCTCTTTTACAGTAGATCGTGAAGAATCACCAAGACAAGGAACAGGTAAGTTAACTGAGGCCTATCAGGGGGTTGGGGGCAAGCAGCTAAGGCACACTTTCATAATGTGGGCCACAGACCAGTATCAAAGCGTGACCAAGTGCTGACTGTGGCTGGGAGACAGATGATTTGGTGTCATTGAGGGTGTCCCCGCTCCCAGGGCCTCCATCCATCCATCCATCCATCCATCCATTATCTTAACCCGCTTATCCTGAACAGGGTCGCAGGGGGGCTGGAGCCTATCCCAGCATACATTGGGCAAAAGGCAGGAATACACCCTGGACAGGTCGCCAGTCCATCACAGAGCACACACATCATTCACTCACACACTCATACCTACAGGCAATTTAGACTCTCCAATCAGCCTAACCTGCATGTCTTTGGACTGTGGGAGGAAACTGGAGTACCCGGAGGAAACCCACACAGACACGGGGAGAACATGCAAACTCCGCACAGAGAGGCCCCAGCCGACGGGGATTCGAACCCAGGACCTCCTTGCTGTGAGGCGGCAGTGCTACCCACTGCACCATCCGTGCCTCCCCCATCAATTTCCACCATACAAAAAAGCTACGAGGCAATAATCAGCCACATTAAACTGCTGTAGCACAACTGCAGTTTCTGCCATCACTCAGCTATTAATAATAATGGGTCGACAAACAATGTAATGTCAGGACTTATGATGATGGACAGTGTTGTTGGCTGCGCTGCTACCAAGTGTCAGCAGGAGGTCTAAAGAGATCAAACAGGAGGGCATTTCCACAACTGAAGCAGGCTTGACCTGGGGCCATATTTCCTCTCAATATGACAACACACTACAATATACTCATAGTCTCTAGTCTGAAAACAGGCTGTCCATGCAAAGGTGATGGGCAAAATAAATAGAACCAGGCGCAAATAAATGCACAACCTACCTATAATCTGCAGCAGATTATCTAAAGGACCTAAATAACAGTGGAAAAACCGATTAGTCATCTAGCAAAAAAGTGCCTTTTTAATCGGTTTGAAACTCCTTCAAAAGATGCCATAACCTAGTCCAATAATTTATATTTAAATTAGCACAAATAATGTTCATAATATAACCTTAGTCAATGTCACACCCCACCATTTTAAAATCAGTGTCAAAGGAAATTACTGTGAAAGTGAGGAGAAGCCAAGCTGGCAAGTGTCCGAGTAGGGCATCAATATTCACAGCACCTGAACGGCACTGCACTTGCTATGAGGGTAGAGGCGGCAGTATTCGATGACTTCTTAATTATTCAGACTATATCTACATTCCTGTGCTGCATTGTAAAACAGGCAAGAAAAAAAAATACCTAAAGCACACAAAATGGTATGGTTTATATTCAAGGTGGATATTCACTTATCCACTTTGTGTTAAAGGTACAGCACGCACAGCGCCAATAAATGTAGCTCAATAAACAGTAGGCCCAATTACCAGGGAGAGCATTTTTAGCCGAAAGTAGAAAAGATTGGCTTGAAACTGAGATTGATCTCAGTGGCCCACTGGCTGATGACATATTAAAACTTGCAATAAAGCAACCAACCGCCCGCCTGAATTTATACCTTTGGTGGTTGGGCAGTCGCACCCCTGCCTGCAAGTATACTCATATTGGATTAAAATGTGCATTTCCAGCATTAATACGTGACCTCATCGGAGTGCCCTGAGGTCTATGGGCCTTCTTCAAAACTGTGTCAGCTGCAGGGCTCTGAAACCTCTTCACCTCTTCCCATTTACTGCTGTACATAAATTCTAGTGAGGCGAGTGTAGCTGGAGTTCAACAGTCCTTCACACTGACATCACCAGTCCCCAGCCGTGAAGATCCCAGCACAATGTGCATGTCTTCCGTGTGGCAGAACTAATATGGACTGATTATCAGGAAGAAGCTGAGACCCCCCCCAAAGATGACTGGCAGTTGGAGCATCAATGCCCAGGTGGGTTTGCAGATTATCATACAAATCATGCGCGTTTCATTGCAACAAATGGGATGTGCTTCAGAAGGGTTTCACAGGCACAGTCTCCCTACCGCAGACCACAATGCCTCTGTGTGTCCGAAACAGCCTGCCCTCAAAATATACCGTCTGCTAGACATACTGCATACTTATTTTAGTACACGCCCGAATGCAGGCAGTGAGTGCACTGGATAAAAAAAGTTGAGTGGGCAATATTTTCTCTAATTATAGTGTACTTAACATCCCCGGATGATATACAGTGGCTTCAGAAACCCCATCACATTTTGCACACTTTATTGAGTCATCTTTAGATACAATCACAGTCTAATAAATCAGAGGAAGAGCCGGGGTCTTTTAATTAGAAGGGTGGAAATCTAACAACACTTCTGCACCACCGTTGGACCATCGTATGGAGGATGTTTCAGGCAGTCAGCAGT
The DNA here is from genome assembly GCF_963514075.1 of Conger conger. Taxonomy (NCBI): domain Eukaryota; kingdom Metazoa; phylum Chordata; class Actinopteri; order Anguilliformes; family Congridae; genus Conger; species Conger conger. Next base: position 34,101,129 of record NC_083766.1, on the reverse strand, counting down.
ATCTTTAGTACAGAGTATTCATTTTGAGAACTGAGTACTTAGGAGGCCGTTTTGGGCATGGCTACTGTATCATCCAGGGATTAGGTATACTACTATGTTTAGAGAAAGGTTTGCCAACTTAACAACTTTTTCATCCAGTGTACTTACTCAGTAGTAGGCAAGCAGTTTTGGACACGCCCAGTCTACACTGAAAGCAAATCAACCCTCATTTTAAACAAACAATGCTTGTAATCAGAAGAAAGAGGACTGATTATTATGGAAATTCCCATCTGTGACTTGGCTAACGTTACAAAACCAGTAATGTCCATGATTAGCTACATGGCAATTGTATTTCATGGCCAGGAAGCCTTCAGTGCTTTTAAAATGATACACACTGTTGAAATGTATGAGCCATAAGGTCAGATAGGTATTGTAACTGAGTGGTGACGTGAATGAAGAATGGCAAGTCTGTACAACACAAAAACGACGGTAATCAACGCTCCTTTGTCTTTGACAGGAACACTGCGCAGTAATAAATGCAACACTCTGAACTTCTGTTTGGAATGGAGTAACAGACAATAAGCAAAACTGTATTCTCAGTACAAAAGCTCGACCAAGGAATATTTTACGAATCCAGCAGTAAGTATATTTTGGAATTAGTACTGCGGTGGAAATGATTTAATATTTAATGGAATGTATTACTTTGAATTTCGTAACCACAACCATTACGTTTAGGCAAAGACCAAGAGACGTGCGGCCCCACCCAGGGGAGAAGAGTCAGAGCTTCCAGGAGGTGAGTTCACTTTCAAGAGGAGCAATCAATTCCTTATCGAACTAAGATAGCTCCATCGTTGTGTGACCCAGTTATGCCATTCAATTGAGCTCAGCTTTCACAGTCCAAATAACTTGCATACAAAATGAACTATTTGTAAACTCTTCTCCAGACATCCAATAATGCTAATCTGTGTTGTCTTACATTTCTGGAATTTGATAACATGGACTAATTCCACAGCATAGACACAGAAGACAGGAGCAATGAGGGTACCTTAGACTTTGCTCCCACAACTGGTAAGTTGCAATGTTCCAGTAATCAGACCATGATATTTACAGAGTTCAAAGGTAATGCCCAGCCTTATGACACAAATAAAAAAAGAAATTGACTGACTGATGTCTAAAGTTCACGTAAACCTTTTCCAGGAAAGCATTTCCAAACAGGGCATCCTCAAGATTCTTGTATGCACAACTTTTTTTTTTTTTTATTAAGATATTTTTTAGGCCTTTTTCAGCTTTATTGGACAGTATATAGTATAGAGAGACAGGAAGAATGGGAGCGAGAGAGAGGGGAAGACATGCGACAAATGTCGGACGGTCGGATTCGAACTGCCGACGTCGCGGCTCACAATGAGCATGCGGTCAGTGCTCTACAGGCTGCGCCACCGAGACACCCCTTGTATGAACAACTTACATTCATTACATTATTACTATACATACACGGATCAGGCAAAATTGACTGCCAATAAACAAACGAACTGGACTCAGAGCAGTCCAGGACAGAGAAAAGGCCTCGTCTGGATGCTAGACTCCAACATGCACTTATTTACATGTCTACAGTCATTTTGGAATGCGTTTTCTTTCTTCACAGTGTGAGGAAATGGGGAGTGGGTGGAGTGTGAAGGAGAGCTGGTGCCGCCCAGAGACCCAGCGCAAATGCAAGGCGGTGGCACATATAATAAGAGAAACATAAGGGAAACAAACTCCTGTGTCATGAACGTGAATAACATTTTTTTTTAAGGCAGAGAGAGGGACTATTTTTGGACCAAAGCAAACTCAGACAAGTGCTCAGTCATCCAAAATTCCAAAAACCTTTATCATTACACGACTAATCTTCCTCCTCCTCTGCTTCCTCCGGCTCCCACCTACAAAAACAGCCCCCTACAGCGCAGAGGGAGCCTGCAAATGAATAATGCGCGCGGTGGCACGGTACCGCGCGTTCACCCCTTCTATCGGCCGAGAATTTCCCACGTGCCCTTTAACCAGACAAACCCGCCGTGCGTTTTCTTATTTTGGAGACGTGGGTAAAAATAGCTCCTTGGAAGGAAATGAGGCATACGGGTCTCTCGCCACGGACGGCAGGAGCCCGCGTGCGATTAAGCAGAGGGGGTCTGAGAGGCTCCCGGTGCAGCCAGGGCCTGCTGCCATTCCTCCACTGGTGCACCTCAGCTGCTCCGAGGATGGCCCAGAAACCCTCCACACTGAACGAGAGTAACCCCGAGCTACGCCACGCAGACGTCGCTGGCCCCCCGTGCCAGAAACGCAGAGATTAAGAAAGGGAAACCAAGATTATAACAAAATAGGTCTCATTTTACACTCCGCTATGAATTTGGAAACCAAAGTGTAATGGTCATATTTAAACAGATGGCAAAAAAAGAGACCAACCCTATTGCAAAAAAAGAAACAACCACAGGCAATTCTGAATTTGTTACCAGGGAAATGTTTTACCTGTGTGAAATGTCATTACTGCAGTTTATAAGGACTGTCGATATCCTAAATGATATTTCTGTGTGAGCAGAACATTCGTTGATGGAAAAGCCCTCCTTAATGAGAGAGTAGGAAAGGAGCATCTAATGGTACACCATCATTTTATTCAAAGTGATAAAGCCTCACCAACTCGTTTGACTTTTCCCAGAGTACAGGGTAAATAAATTCAACAATTAAATAAATCTTTCTTTTTTCTGCTCTTATATTCACTTGTTTGAATGCCCAGTCCAAATTTCTCCAGAGGCCTCTGATGTGAATATCTTGCATAGCCATCTGTACAAAAGCATTTAAGCCATCTTCAAAACCGCTGAATTGTCACATTTTACATTCCGTTGAGTAGCTGCACAGTCGCTGCACAAATGAGGACCAAATTGTCTATTATAGGCTTGCCATTACAGTACATAGAACAGAATGATTTATCAGTCCTTGGAATATACTGTATGCTGCAAATACATTTTAAGAGCAAGTTCTCAAATACTACTGCATACTACTACAGTACTACTCCGTAGTGTACATCCATTGTGGACACCACCTCCATGGGGGTTTACAATAGCCAGAGATTTGAAGTAGCACCAGAGAACTGGAACCAGCACTTGTTCATTGCCCAACAGAGGTGAACCCTGGACCCCTTACAGTTTTTGCCAGGGTTGGTCCCTCATCTCCGGCCATAAAAGACTGGCACAATTCTAAAGCACAATAAAAGACCTGCCTTTTCAATACAATTTACAAGGTGTAGGCCCACATGTTGCCTTTTTCTGTAATGTACATAATGTTACATGGTATTTCTAAATGCCTGGGTTTATTGGGTTGAAGTAGAAGTGAATCATAGTCAAGCTAACTCTTTCTGTGATGGCACCATGTCACAGAGTTAACAGTGCCAATGCACTTGCACAGGGAATATGAACGACACAGACAGCAGCCAGTCAGTAATGTCTTATAAAACAGTATTCAAATTCAAAAGGACTGGGGGATATTAAAATTGACATTCAAATCAGAGCTTTAAAACATCACCATGTGCGTAAAGGTTAATTAGAGAGGAACTGCGAATGGGTCCATGCATTCTCAGTAAGGCTCTTCACAACTTTCTACCTTGTAGCAGACAATAAAAAAGGAATATGCATATTTAACAGAACCTGGATGTACAGAAATATCAGGGGGTTTTCTCAGTAACAACTACAAGGTAAACAGCCATCTACTGAGCACAAGAAAGAACTCAACAGAAGCCCACAATAGATCTTTGCTCCTACAATGCTTGTTTGAGGATCAAACGCCACAATTAGCCGCAAGTAATAAGGATTACACTGGATGCACTTCAAAGTCCTAGCTCTTGGTAAACCAGGCAAAAACTTCTCTAAACCACCACTATGAGGCGAGTCTTTAAGTGCCAAAAAATAATTATCTGCTGTGTGCCAACCTTCCTGAAATAATCAAGAGCTGTTCCTGAGTAAATACGCTGGTGGGACTGAATGAAACATTACATTTGCACCCATGCTTTCCCCCATTCAAATAATTTTGGAATACCACTGCCGCATAGCAGTATGACAGCAGCAGGTTTTTTCATGCCCTCAATTAAAAGTGACCTTTTTTGGTGAATTCAAGAGCATACAATCTGTCTAGCATCTTCCTGCTTCCTCCCATAGCCCATGATCCCATCTCATATGGTATGGAAGCAGAGTGGCAGGAAATAAAGCAGAGCTGGCAGACCACCGGAAACAGATGCCAAGCTTCTGATCTTCCTCAGGACACTACTTGCAGCCTTCAGTGTGCTAACAGTCACTTTCACAACATTACATTAGTGGAGTTGGATTGTTTTCCCCCTGGGTTGGCTAATAAGACATACACAGACCCACAGAAAGGCCAACTATTTCCAGCGTATTGGCTTCCATACATGGCTAACATAACCTGGCACCCACCACCCATGTAGAGAATTCACCTTATACAACTATGGAACATACGGTAGGATCTCATCTGGACTTGTCTGGTTCGTCACAGAGGTTACCCGCTGGTGACCACTATAATGTGTATCTGTATTTGTGTAAAAACCCAACTTCATGAAAACCCACTTTTCATACGCTTACCCATTTGTTTCTCTTAGAAAACAAAAAAACATTACAAATGGCCTATGTAGATACTGTAAATGGTTAGACTTGACCATGCAGTTAATGGTGACAGACCATGCAGTTAAGATAGTTTGGTGTGCTGTCCGCAACTGTGCTACAGTTGTTGGCCAAATGCAAACCAAAACAGTTGGATAGTTTTGTATAATGACGCGTCCAAACGTGCAAGACCGGTGATCTTTGCCCAAGTCTCACAGTATCCTGTCATCCGAGAATTGCTGCACGTTTTTCCTTCTGCTGACAAACGCAGACATAAATAGTACGTTGGGTCACCATCACGATGCCAAATATATTGCCCTACACAGACAATACACTTGCCCAATAGGCAATACATCATATCCTCATCACAGTGACAAACTTGAAGAGACAGCCTACCGCTTGCTAACGTCAGGTCTTTAAAGAGTTTGGGCAAATAAACCAAACAGAGGTGCACAACTCACTGGCATTATGCGTTTGAATTATTCATGTTATCATTAGTTACAAATGTTATGATACAATTTACTTTGAAACATTTCGCGTATGCAGATAACGGAAATGTGTGTTACTGGGAAGTAGCGTACACAAATTAATTCGCAGTTAAAACGGCGCTGGGTCATATTTACTCAAGCCAAGAAGTCAATTTATTTGCTGTCCAGCCAGGGTTCATTAACGCTAGAAGTTATTTGAAAAGGTGACAATATTTCACCTGACACACCACAACACAGACTCGTTTCAATGTAAATGCGAAGCCCCAGTATAGGCAGGAAATCCATATGGCACTGGTGTTATTAAATAATACAAGTGTTTCTACTTAGGCCTCAACCCCTGTCCCACCAACGTCCTTAAACAAGTGAGCACTGTGCGCAAAGGGTAACAGAAAACGTTACCATGCAACAAACCGTTGACAATGTTGATACTTACAATCCAAATGTTTCTTTTTTGGCCCCATTATTTCATGCGTGGTCGCCTTGCATACAGTTTTGGACACTGCAGAACCAGTTACACTGTGTTGAGCTGCAGTTATCCTATCCGTAATGCTTTGTCCAGACATCTTCGCAGATTTGCAGAAAGAACAAAATACCGGTTATATCTTCCAGATTTAGAGGAATTTGGATTGCCCTCGGGGGCTTCCACGGTTCCGCCACCTGACAAAATACAGAGGAAAGAAAGAAAAAAAATAAGACCGGCCGTAACGCGACTCGCGTAAAAAACCAGTAGGATAAAAAAAGAATTTTGCTTGTATCCACAGATGCGTCCTAGAAGCCCCAATGTAGCTTAATACAGATGCTTACGGAACGTCGGGCTTAAAAGATATATAAAAATCCAGTGCCTTCCTTTTTTATTTTATTTTAACGTCCTCACTTTATCTTACCCTCACCCTGTACCACACACTCTAACTCTCTCTCTCTCTCCCCCCTCTCGCTCTCTCTCGCTCTCGCTCTCTTTCCTTATGTGTCTCCTATCTTTTTTCGCCTCCCCCTGCTGGGTTTAAATGGACTGGAGGCTTGCAGGAAAATGGCGGGTCTGTTTCCTCCTCTCACTGGAGCCTCCCAAGGTTTGTGAGGATACTGTAGCGTTGACTGTCTAGCTGTAGCATTCCGAGTCAGTGGCTGCCGCCATTGTGGCTCAAAAACCGTTTCAATCGAACATTGGTTTCGGTGTGAATATTAGAGCCAATATGGAATGACAAATTCGGCAGTTGCCCAGTTACTCCTTAACGTTATATAGAACTTTGAGCTTCTGGGATCGTTTCACGTGACATATTGTATCCAACCACAACGAGCGTGATGAATTTCGCGATAGGAATGATACAATTTAGCGATAAGATGAGATACAGTGTAGTGGTCCAGAATTTTTGTGATGAGAGTGGAAAGGTGTGAAATTCAGGCAAGGAATAATTGACTGCATTAAAATCTTTATATATATATATATATATATATATATATATATATATATATATATAAAATATTATTATTATTATTATTATTATTATTATTATTATTTCATTAAAAATGACGGACACAGTTCAGTTCATACGAGGTAATGTGCTTTAGGTCGGATTGCCTAAAACATTGTAATTTGCTATCAAGTAATGACAACTTGATTCGAAAATTACTTTATTCGAAATTTATACAAGTAAAAGTTTATATTTGACAATTTAAGCGTTTGCCAAGGGAAAAAATATAATTACGACTGAAATATAATGTGCCTACTTGTTTTATCTTAGAAAATAATATCAATGTTCAAGTAAAGATAACGTCCTATCCTTGGGCATTATGGAAATCGGAATTGGCTATTAAATTAAAATATGAAGTCAATTCAGAATCAGTGCTTTCATTGATGAACTGCTCAAGTGAGTCCAACAAGGATTTTGTCTGGACTTGTTTTCACTTCCTGAATGAATTCCTGGAATTAGCCCAAATGGAAATAAACAAATCCAGTAAACATCAGGGCCAATTCACAAGATGGTGTCTGCTTGCTGGGAGTTCATTCATTTCTAATGTTGTAAAAGCAGACCTTGAAAGATTTGTAGTATGTTAGTTGTTGGTTTTTCATGTATGGGTGTGAGTTAAGGAAGGCAACCAATGGAGAGTAAATTAGACCGTTTGGTTGCTCAAGGCAGACTTTACTGTCCTCTGTGAAGGTGATAAAGACAATATTGACCCCACTCCATCAGTGAAACTCACAAAGGGTATGAAGGATACCAGTGAAATGTGAGGCTTATGGAAGGCATTTACGGCATATCGCTAAGTGAAATACGAAGTTTATGGAAACCTTATGGCTATAATTTCGCCACGCATCCAGACTATATAAAGATAAATTAAAATAATGAATGCATTTTTTCCAGGAAAACATTTTAATCAGACATACAGTGGGCTCCAGAATTATTGGCACCCTTAATAAAAGTGGATAAAAAAGGCAGCATATAATAAACAACATAGGTAATGATCTATATGTTATGTTCAAATATATGGGAAAACAATATCTTTTTGTTTCAATACATTTACTCTCATGTTTCTATGTCTTTTATTTAGTAATCTAAATGGTAAATGGTTGGCATTTATATAGCACCTTTATCCAAAGCACTGTACAATTGATGCTTCTCATTCACACATTCATACACACACTCACACACCGATGGCAACTGGCTGCCATGCAAGGCACCGACCAGCTCGTCAGGAGCATTTAGGGGTTAGGTGTCAGCCTCCACAGGCCGCTTGGCACCTCCCCCTCTCCGAACCTCCACCTCACGCTCACGACTGCTGTCTGTTCTGGCTCCACGGTGGTGGAACGAACTCCCCGTTGAGGTCAGAACTGTAGAATCTCTCCCCACCTTCAAACGCAAGCTGAAGACACACCTCTTCAAGCAGCACCTCTCCTCATCCCTCCCTACCTCCCTGTGAACCTTAATTGTTGTCTCTGTGACTTGTGCTTTGTGTATCTGTATTTTTTAGTTGGCTAGGTAAGCAGTGTTTTGATAGTTAACTTTGGTCACTTTTGCTCTGTTTGTTTGTTTCTTGTTTAAAAAAAAGAATTTTTAAAAAAAATTGGTCCTCGTCCTTATCTTTGTTGTACAGGTAGCAGTTCAAATTGTACTTCCCTCTAGGGTCTTTCAGCGAACTTATCCCTGGTTATGGATATGCACTTTGTTGTACGTCGCTCTGGATAAGAGCGTCTACCAAATGCCAATAATGTAATGTAATGTAATGTAATGTAATGTGTCTTGCTCAGGGACACTTCGACACAGCCCAGGTGGGGGATTGAACCGGCAACCCTCCGACTGCCAGATGACTGCTCTTACTGCCTGAGCTATGTCGCCCCCCTAATTTTTTTCTGAAAACCACAGGTGCCAAAATTTTAGGCACCCCAAACAATTATTGTAAGTAAAATCAAACAAAGTGTAATTGGCAATACTATTTTATTTAATATAGTTAATCTCAGTCTAAAGGAACTATATTGTGTCATTCCATCACTTCCTGTTTCACTGGAGTATAAAAATGAGAAAACAGGCATGCATAATACCTTTGTCAACCATCAGCATGGGAAAAGCCAAAGAACTGTCAATTCAGAAGACACAGATGGTAGTTGACCATCACAAGTCTGGTAATGGGTTAAAAAAACAAAAACATAAACAGTTAAACATACCACTTAGCACTGTAAGAGCAATAATAAGAAGGCGTAAAACAAATTAAATGGTTATCAGGAAGAGGACGCAAGTGCATATTACACCCAGGGATGGGGGTTTGGGGAAATATTTTATTTTATTTATTTATTTATTTTTAAAAATTGAAAAATGTAGATGAATAGGGTGACTAATTTCATTATATCCAAAAAAGGCAAAAAGGCATACACAGAGTCAGTGATTGGCTAAGAAGTCCACACACCTTGTTCTCAAGGTCTTAATTGGCTGTTGATAGAAAGGATACCATAAAAGACACTGCAGCCCTCCAGGACTGACATTTCAAACCCCTGGCTTACATAGTAAATAATGTTGTATTATCATTGGGAGAGGAATGCATAACTGTAATATTCATCTTAAGCTTTCTCTTCGAAATGCCTGTATCCACATAAAAGCATCAAACCCTTTTCTTGAACAAATACGACGGCAATTTTAAACTGACAAAGTTAGCTTAATAATATCTTCATAAATATGAATACATGTACTGGAAGACAAACATTTGTCCAAGATTATACTATTTAATATTCCAAATGGTTTTTTGAGCAATTCTTGTGCTGTAGAGCTTTAGAAACACTATAATTAATGTGCTGCTGGAGACACCTGTGGTCATTTCAGAAATATAATGTCAGTTTGTGTCTAGATGTTCGTCGGGTTGCCATCTAGTGGCCAATACGCACAATTACAATATACAGTTTCGTTTCAGCCATGCCATTCCAATAGTGTTTGCCTATCTGTTGCAACTCTGTGGACAACGGGGTGAACTTTACGCTCTTGGGCTCTTCTGAGTCTTAATTATTGAATGATTTCTAAGTGCATGTCAAAAGTGTTTTGCTATTTTTAGGCATATACTGAAATGTTATGGATGGTGCTAGGAGTAATGTGGTTAGAATAGTTTGGAAAAGAGAAGATTATATGTACCTGTTTATAATTTCAGAAAAGGACGGAAACAGATGAGGGAAGCCACTGTGAAGCCAAAAATGAATTAAAATGTGAATTTCAATGGCGAAGAATTGAGAAAATGTGCATCAGCCAACAATTCCAGGAGTGCAAATCATTATTTCTTGTGCAAACCTAACACTGCACATGTCTCATTCAAACACCATCTCTTCTGGTGAAGCATGGTGGTAGCAGTATCATGCAATGGAGATGCGTCTCTTTGCTGTGAAATGATTAAGAATTGAGGGTAAAATTGACAGTGACAGTCATGGTTGTGCTGGAGAAATTTGCCCCTGCATAAGGGGCAGGGGGCAGATTGTGATCACCAACTTGGGGGAACAGCATGTTGCCACCAGTGGTGCAGGGTACAGCTAAATACTGGCAAAAAAAATCTGTGTCAGTCTGCTAAAGTCCTGACGCTGTGAAGAAAGTACACCTTTCAGCAGGTCAGTGATCTAAAGCACCTGGAGAAAGGATAACTTTCAACTGGACAGTGACCTAAAGTACATGGAGAAAGCGACATTGGAGTGGCTCAAGAATAGAAAGTGAACAGTGCAGAAATAGGTGTCTTTGAGTGGCCCAGTCAAAGTCCTGACCACAACCCCACTGAGAGTTCAGAAATATAAATATTTCTGTGCATAGGTGCTGTACCTTGAGAGAAGCCAGGACCAAATCTGCAACAAGGAATTGGTAAAAATCTGCCCCAAATAGTGCAGCCGGAAAATATTGAATCCTATTTTTTTGGTGAAAGAGTGCATTCACAAAATATTAATGTCAGGGGTCTGATTACTTATGTAAGTCATATAGGCCCATTTCAGATTTTAGCTGATAGCGAATTTCACCATTAGTTGAGCTTTTGAGTTTTTAATAAAATATTAAACGTATAAAAATGTGAATGTAAAATTTTAGAATGTAAAAATTGTCCAAGGATCTGAATACTTTTGCAATGAAGTAGGCCTATACTGTATAACTTATGACTTATGAAGTATAAATTATGAAGACATTCTATTTACTGAATGAATAAATGAGAAATTAACACAAACGCCATTTTTCAGTTTCAGGTTGCAGCTGCACAATACGCACTGAATAAGCCCGTCAGGTGTCTTTCCCTTTAACGTGGGGTAAGGAACTGCACTTTCCCAATTTTGTCCTCGGGTGTCTTAACCCGAGGGTGCATTAGGGGGCAGTGTAGTGCCATTGCATTCATATTTTTAACATACTGTAATTTCAATGAAATTGGTACTTTGAACAGACCATACAACCAAGAAAGAAAAAATGCATTGTTTTCCCCCTATTGTAGTACACCTATACACATATTCCCCAGTGTTTATTACCTTTTTCCATCAGCATTACGGCTTGCTATTGACTCTCAGGCAAGGTCATTCCTCTACTGAATGGGAAATTCTCACGGGAAAATATACATTTGGTGTAAAATATCATGGTAAGTTCATTTAGATCAGTCAGGATTAGAAACGTGCTGTAATGGCAACTTGTCGACACGCACAAAGCCAACAAGTAGAAATCAATATAAATATGTTTTGTCAAAAGAAAGCAGCAAAATGTGCATTGAAGGATGAATATAAATATGAATATACCATCATAATGAATCATGCTTTTCCTACATTGAAAAACCTTCATAAAACATTTCTAAATATTTATCATACTTAGTTGAGCCATGTCCCACAAGGTCGATAATGCAATACAGCTTGGTCTATTTCAAATTTCAGTACTTGAGAAAGTTTCTCATTTTCTCAAAGTGAGACTGAATATCAAAAAACTGCAGATTGAGATGTTTTTTTCCTTATGCCAATGAAACACTGTATTTTATCATTAACAGCAATAACAACACACCCCCACACAACACAATTTTCCCCTTCTTCTTTCAAGATGGAAGCCTAGAAAACGTATAGATCACATACGTGCTTGTTGTCCTTTGACTTTTGTTCTTTGTGCAGTCAGAGCAATGAAGAGGTGTGTTCCTCTGCTCTGAATACCGTATTCTCTATGTAAAAGGCTTGTGTTTCATACATAAACAATAAGGCATCCTGTTGATTTCTCCCACCTGGGACTTCTAGCAGGGCTTTCCTGTCAGAGCAGTTGCACAAAGGCATTCTCTCTCATTCACAGTGCAGCGCAGAGAAGATTACACACTTTTCTCCCCCCCCCCCAAGCTCGTGGAAATAAAGCATGGCAACTCGCTTTCTGCTTTCGGAAAAAAAAATTGGTTTGATGTGAAAATGACAAGAAGACAATTCCACTGCTGCACACACAGCGTGGTTCTGGTGCCGTAATCTGCCAGTCTGTGCAAATAGATGGTATTTTTCTATTCTGATATTGATGTAATTTCATATCATATGCTTCTTCAGAAAAGAAAATCCAGTATAACACAGACTGCCTTTCTGCAGAGAGTTATATTAGTTTCATAGAAAGCATATGCTTTTTGTCACTTGCTACTGTATGTACAGGTAATTTATCCCACAATACCGTACACTGATTTGAACGGTGCTAATTAGAAAGCAGGAAATAACGAGGGTTTGTCAATAACTGCCCATGCCCCAAAAATAAACTGTTAAAAACATGAATTAATATTCAATTGTGTCATATTTGACATTGAAATGACACTTTGGAGACAGCTGTCTGTGTGCTGTTACTGGACGATTTTGTTTTCAGTACAACAAAAATATAAAATAATGGGTCATTACAATATATACAAAAACAAGCTTTCTATACTATCCGCCAAGTAGGTCATTTAGTGGGAGGGGTTTTGTAACAGTATCTGTAAAATATTGGGTTCAGGACATTCAGCTATGCAACTTGTATGCCCTTTACAAGTTGCATAGCTGAATGGTAATTTGATCCTGTTTGCTAATGAACTACTGTATGGTTTCTTATTTGCAAACATATGTCTTTGTCAGTGCGTGTCTGCATGTGTGTTTGTGTGTGTGTGTGTGTGTGTGTGTGTTAGTGTGTGTGTGTGTGTGTTTGTGTGTGTGTGTTAGTGTGTGTGTGTGTGTGTTAGTATGTGTGTGTGTTTGTGTCTGTGTGTGTGTGTGTGTCTGTGTGTGTGTGTGTTAGTGTGTGTCTGTGTGTTTGTGTGTGTGTGTGTGAGTCTGTGTGTGAGTGTGTTTGTGTGCGTGTGTGTGTGTTAGTGTGTGTGTGTGTGTGTTTGTGTGTGAGTGTGTGTGTGTGTTCGTGTGTATGTGTGTGTGCTTGTGTGTGTGTGTTTGTGTGTGTGTGAGTGTGTGTTTGTGTGTGTGTGTGTGTTTGTGTGTGTTTGTGTGTGTGTGTGTGTTTGTGTGTGTGTGTGTGCAAGTACATGTGAGCAGAATATCCTACAGCTTTATTAAATGTCCAAAGATGGAAATGGCTTTGTGCACAAAGTAGGGCACTACTATGTTTTCAGCATAATTGTGTCCTCTTACAATGACTGTCTTTGGTTTGATGCTGAACGTAGCACTGAACTGTGACAGCACTCACCCCCACTGGACAATTAATATGCATGTGGGCCTTAATCAGAAAATATTCAAGAATTCACAGATTCAAACAAACATTATTAGCATAACAACAGTTATCCAGTGTTACCAGAGCATGTAAGAAAATTTAAATTAAAAACTAAGTCCCTTGCCATAAATAAGAGCCAATGAAAGAAATTATCAAATGACAATTTCACAGAAATTCATTCATCATTCATTATCCTCACCCGTTATCCTGAACAGGGTCGCAGGGGGGCTGGAGCCTATCCCAGCATACATTGGGCGAAAGGCAGGAGTACACCCTGGACAGGTCGCCAGTCCATCGCAGGGCACACACACCATTCACTCATACACTCATACCTATGGGCAATTTAGACTCTCCAATCAGCCTAACGTGCATGTCTTTGGACTGTGGGAGGAAACCGGAGTACCCGGAGGAAACCCACACAAACACGGGGAGAACATGCAAACTCCACACAGAGAGGTCCCGGCTGACCGGGAATCGAACTCAGGACCTCCTTGCTGTGAGGAGGCAGTGCTACCGACTGCACCATCCGTGCCACCCTTGACAGAAATTGTCCTCACTTTGTGTATTGTGCTGCAAGCTACTGTCTGAGATTCCTCTCTGAGGAAGTATTTTCTCTGGAAATGTTCGAGTGGGACAATACATGTGTGTATGTTCGAGTGGGACAATACACTACTCCATATACAGGTTATACACCATTATATATATGCTTACTATTTTTCCTGCAATGCAATTATCTTGAGATCTCTCTCACTTTTTCACTCTGTATATCTATATTTGGAGCATGTGAATGCTCTCTTGCTGTCTCTCTCTCTCGAACACACTCACATGAGAATAATTACTTTTCAGCAGTGAGATCAACACTGGTTAAAACACATCAATGCTTTATATTTTTTATTTACTTTTAATCTGATGACAGTTAATTATACGATAATTCATAATACATACTGTATATCATTTGTTATATCGTATCAATGTATAAATAGATTTGAGCAAAAAAAGAAGAAGGAATGAGGGGCTTGATGAATCATACTGTGCGTAGACCTTGTCTGCTTGTACGTTAGCCAGGTGATGACATTTCACGCAACAATAGCTTAAATGTGCTTTCATCCTGCAAAAGACAAGATAATTGCTATTCCCCTTTTCAAGCCGAAAAAAGGCTTCATTCTTGCCCTCTCAATCTAGATTAATTTCACCTTAGATAATAGATGTCCAGCTCTTGCTTTGTTTTAAAGACAGCGTATCCATTTTTCTAGCAGCTTAGCTTTCAAAAGATGTTTTAAAAGTTATATAATGACAGGTGGTTGTCCTGGTTTGAATATGAGTTATTAGTGGAAAGGGGAGCCAGTAACTTCCCCTTGACCCATATTTTTAATCCCCATAAATGGATAAGGTATCAGCAAAATTATTGCGCTATTTTCCAACACAGCCAGTCGATAGGAATAGCATAAGTGATAGGTGTGGACAGGTATCTGCTGTATTATAGTCACAGATGTGACTTCAGGCCTTTCTTTTGTATTTTTTGACTGCAAACTGAAATATTTATTGAAGCTGTTGAAAAGTACAAGAAAGTTCATATTTGGAGAAGGGTTCAATTCCTATTCCTCATGCTCAGTAATTCCTGGCTTTTGGTTCAAAGTTCCATTGAACATTCATTTTGATGGGCACTGAGCTGAATAGAATCTGTACTGTACATATCAAACCCCTTACAAAGGACACTGAACACACTTACAGAAATAGACAGGTCGAGAGAGAAACAAAGGAAGAAAGACAAGAAGAGATGGAGAGATAAGTAGTGAGATTGGTGGACTGTTAGACAGTGACACAGACAGACAGATAGATAAAGACTTGTACATGTAACAGAAGTACATGGCTTAAGTGAGAACTTAAAGAAATAAACTTCAGTTTATCCTTGATCATCCTTAAAAATGTCAGTGTTATATTTCTAAAATACTGTATGTCCCTATGCACATTTCAGTCATCAGCAGGCCATGGATCACTGTGCACAATGTCAAAATGATATGTATCGGCTAGCGTGTTGTACACTGTTGTGTCTCTCATGATGGTACAGTGCCTCTATTGTGAACATCACGTTTATATGTGAGCCGCAGAAGAAATGTCTTTGACAAGGACAATGGATAGATCTCATCTAATCTGCTCCTTTTCAAATCCTTTTGAGCATTTCATTCTCCTTGCCTGCGACTCCCCCAGGTGTGTGCGATACACTACGAAGGTGTTAAGTGTTTTTATCATTAGAGCCGGCAGTTACCTTTATACCCCCTGCAGACCTGAGCCTGCTGTGCACATTGGCAGATTCAGAAGCTTCATCCTCACGCCCCCCCCCCCCCCCCCCGCCTTTTCCAAATTGTGTTTAACCTTTCAAGTCTTTTTACAGGCGGACAAAAGTGAGTGAAAGTGCCAGCGGGCACTAGATTTGTGACGCGATGAAAGGTCCTTTGTGTGAGGCCTGTGGCGGTGGTCCTAATTTGCCTCTGTTCTATAACTTGCGATTGTTTCCAGCTGATAAGGAGTGCCTCAGGCCACCGGGCATATGGGTGAGATGCAGCGCCGAAAACTGAAAGAATGACATGTCCTGGACCCTCCGGCTGGAGATGACTATCTTGGCACTCTGATTTGGCCGACTATATGCCCTTCCTCGGGCATTTGCTGAAGCCTTTTTGTGTTTTTGGGGTTCATTCAGGTAAAGGCATATAACTGCTGCCTTGAGTGTGACTTCTCCAGATGCTCAGGGACCAGACCTAAGACGGGGCTGGAGGAAGTCCCGGGGCCCCGGAGGGAGACAGGAGGAGGTCACTCGTGTGTTGGATCAGAGAGCCGGAGCTCCATTGGTCTCACATCGCCTTGACAACACGGGCGCACTGAACCCCCAATTACAAAAAAACAAAAAAAGAGAACGACAGAAACACATTAATATGAATGAAGAAACAACAACTACTCAAATGAAAATCGTTGGAATTGCATTAGTTTAATTGTTGTGAAAATGACAACCGTGTTCTTTCTTTGTGTCTCTTAGGTTATGTGGCCATAGGCATTGGCTTACGCTCAGAACACTTAAGGAGTGAAGAGCACGGAACTTGAAGAGACACTGTGACCTTACCAAGTGTTCAGCGCTGGTGAACATAATGACTGAACGTCAGGGGTGAGCACGGCGGCCTTTTCTAAAGAGGGGATGCTGGGTGGTGTGTCTGTGCAAGCGCAATCTCAATACAAACTCATTTCAGAGACAAGGACTGTTTGTGGTTTAGCACGTTCATGGGGCAATCATGTCCTGACTCACTTGTCTTGTTTTCTGACCATCTAGTCTAGCGGCTCTTACTTGCTGTGGAGATTTTATGATGCATTGGACAGGCAAGTATCTCTTTAACTTCTGGAAGACCTGGAATACTTTGAACTCTGATTTGAAAGACCGTAATGCCAATACATGCAGGAATTCTGTAGGGCATCAATCGCAGTGATGACTGAAGGGTACTAATACTACTAATATTTCAAATTCCATGAAAGCCAAAAAAGAAAGCTCCCGTCCTTATCCTCCATATTTCCTTCTACAAAGTTAGTGGAAGCTAATCCTAATCCTGCGCTTGCCTTTGTGGTGCTGGGCTTTGGTGTGGGAGAGCATATTGGGAGCCTGTGAGGCCCGAGGCAGGCACAGGTGGTTCTGGCGTTGGGGTGGAGTGAGGGCGGGGGTGGATGGGTGCGGTACGGCGCGGTGGGGAGCTTGCGCGCTCTCAGGTGCTCTCACTGCCAGTGCCCAGCCGAGCCCTGCTGATGGAGCCGTTTAGACACAAAGGGCCTGAAAGCGGGCCAGACGGTCTCAGGGCCAGGGTCCTGGGCCGCGATCGCGCAGAGAAAGGGCGCCTCAGTCAGCCCTGGCAGCCGATGAAAAGATAATTCCCCCCCAGAACGGACCTCATGCGGCGTCAAAACGTTTGTGCGCGTTGACAGAGCCAGATCAAGCAGAAAAGATATGAGTGGGAAACTTCAAAACCTGCTCATGTTTCTGGGCCCGTGAAAAGATTTGTATAATATATTCAGATTTGATGGATTTTCCCATGTTCCCCTGGACAGCCCTTTATTGTTGATGTGTTCAAATAACGAATCCCAAGTCCCCCCCCCTCCCCCTCCCATACTGAATCCATGTTTCTAGTTGTTTCACAGCGATGTGGTGCTGACCATTTGATCACATGCGGTAGTCTGGAGCACATGGAGTACCGCTGATTCTCCAGCTCAAGGGACCAGGGTAAGTGGTGTGGATTTTGGGGGAAGTGAGGTGGGCCTGTACCCCATCCCTGGAAAGCCTCGTCCAGCTGTTTGGAGGGGAACCCACCGAAGCGGCCGAGCTTGCTGTTTTTAGGCTCTGCCGCACCTTATCTGATGACGATAAGAGCTTTTGTAAGTGTAAGTGCACGGGGACTTCTGGAGCGCAAACAAAGCAAAAAGTGACAACAGATTTGTTTTTAAATAAATAAATGCTACTGCGGGTGGTGTCTCTTTGGTGGAGGCTGAGATTAAGTAATCGAAAGAGAGAAAGGCTTGCTCAGGCCAGGGTAATTCTGCTGTTAATTGTAATTGACTTGATTTGTTTTGTTTTGTTTTTATCAAAACACAATAGGTTGTTTGGCATTGGATTAAATTACATTATTTACATAGTGACAGGATATTCAGCTGAAATTAAAACATTTTTCTTAGCAATGGTCCTTTTTGTTGGAAATGTGTATCTGTTGAAGACTGATGAACATTGTCAGCATTGTATTGGACAATTCTGTGATCAAATTGCCTCAGGCGTGATGCCACATTGACCAGGGGTCGCATTGTTTTAAAATCAACTCGGGGGGTGATTACCCCAATGGGACAGCATACAATTTATTTTTCAATTGTCTTTATTTCTAAAGCCTCAGTACAATTATGTAATTACATAATTGAGCAGCAGAGAACAGGAAACAATGCTCAAAAGATTCAATTAGTCCCTGATGAACTAATTTCCAAAAATCTAATATGCACAATTCTTTCTCTGAACATTGCTTATTAATGCCATGTTACTGTAGGTTATCCCTATTAATAGTTAAAATATTTATTCATTGTTAAGATAAGTTCTCCCACTGAATCTAATTTACAGATTTAGTTATTTCTTTCTTCTAGGTGCTGAAATGGAACGGATATGTTTGATTCTTCTCCTTATAAGTAAAACTCTTTCAGTCGGTGCACAATTCAATGGATACAACTGCGATGCTAACTACCACAGCAGATTTCCTGGTGAGCAAATGTGACTAATGACTTTGATCCCTGTACTGTTCTATTTTAAGCTGATTCTTTATTTCAGTCAATTTCCTGCTTTGCCTGTAGGAGCACAACCGAGTGAAAGTCACACACGTCAGTAAGATGTTCAGATGGTGCTTGTGTGTGGGGGACTGTTTGACTTTACTTTAAGAATGGGGTGTGTGTCTGTTCCAGCGGAGAGAGACATCAGCGTTTACTGCGGGGTACAGACCATCACCCTGAAGATCAACTTTTGCCCGGTGCTGTTCTCGGGCTACACCGACACAGATCTGGCCCTGAACGCTCGCCATGGTGACGCACATTGCCGAGGCTTCATCAACAACAACACTTTCCCAACTGTAGTGCTCTTCAGCATCAGCCTCAACACGCTTGAGTCCTGCGGCAAC
Source organism: Conger conger (assembly GCF_963514075.1). Taxonomy (NCBI): domain Eukaryota; kingdom Metazoa; phylum Chordata; class Actinopteri; order Anguilliformes; family Congridae; genus Conger; species Conger conger. The sequence continues at coordinate 34,082,221 of NC_083766.1, read as the reverse complement.
TCCCTGGTGGTAAGAGACTCCCGCCCTGGCCCCTTCACTGTGCTAGACTACATTCCAGACCCTTATGCAGTATCTCTAAATGTGCCCATACTGACATTCATTTTAGGTCAGTGTGCCAAGTCTAATTCAGCCCGCTGGCATATGCCCACTTTATTCATATTTGCCTCAATGAAATGAGCAAGCTGACTTCAGAAAGAATCAAATATCAGTAATCGGGATAATCACAAAAAAAAAAAAAAAAATCACCGTGTTTTTCAATGTGTTTTTTTTTACTAAAAAGGGATTTCTTTTTTGTGCCGAGTGATGAGTCAGGGTTGTGTGGTTTGGCAAGACTGATGAAACGATTAGGGGATCAGGTTGGAGGATTAGTGGGGTGCGGAGGCATTAGTTTAATGGCGTTGAAGATGCTATCGGGACGAGCCTGCCTGTTAATAGGATTTCAGAGTGGTGCACGACCAGGCTGGACAATGTCGGAGAGAAGCAGACTCACAGATGATATCTCTCCATCGCAGGTCTCCACGGCTCAGGGGATGAATGCCTATGGGAATCTCTCCCTGGTGCAGATTGGAAATGTATCGGGGTACATCGATACACCGGATCCTCCCACCATCATCAGCTACCTACCGGGCCTGCTATACAAATTTAGCTGTAGCTACCCTCTCGAATACCTGGTCAACAACACTCAGCTTGCTTCGTAAGTGCCATCAGACAGCCCACTCGCTCTGCCACACGAATACTTGTTACACCTTGAGATATTTCTGCTTTGAAAAATGTGTGATTTGTGAAAATTCTACATTTCAGACCAGACTGTGGAAAAACTACTACTGAAACCATGTTTCATATACTGAAACATGTGATGTATCTTTGTCATGTAACCAGGTTTATTTTATTATGCAGAGAGATGTGTCTGACATTTGAAAACCACTGTTTTTATATCAAGGCATACTCAGAGAACAATTTTCAAATTTATATTCTAAAAGGACAAGGTGTATGAAATTGTTATCTTTTTCAATTAGCCTACAGCTGATTAGGAACCTATCTCAAAACAAAGCTGGCAAGCCATTATGTAAATTTCCTTATAATTGTCACATATGACTACCAATGAAAAGGATGTCTAATGTCTTGTATTACTGTATGTTTTCAAGGTCAGCCGCTGCAATATCTGTGAAGGACAGCAATGGTACTTTCATAAGCACGTTGAGTTTACTCCTCTACAACGTGAGTAAAGACTTGAATGCAGATTCATCTGAAAATAATAATCCCCTGATGTGTTTACTTTTGTAAATTACAAATAACCTAATCTTTGAATGACACACTCCCCTTGTATTATAACTTCTGTTGTAATTGTAGGCTGTATGAAAATGCAAAATGCATTTCATATTAAGTCTGAATATCTACATATGATTATATACAATTGGCATTGCATTTTAAATAATTAAATTGGTTCAACATAGATTTTGCCAAATTTACAGAGAGGTTTCTGTGGGCTGAGAATTTCACCAGCTGAAGACATAGTTTAAATGTATGCCAGGGAAGTGACGTTTATTCTTTTGTTTGTTTTGAAGGATTCCACATACAACCAGCAACTGGCTATTCCTATGGCAGGCCTGACCCTGAAGACCCGTGTGTTTGCAGCAGTGAAGGCCACAAATCTGGACCGAAGGTAACCTTCTCTTTCTTTGGGCTGCTTTCGGGGAAACCATTTCTGCATTGACTGCAGTGCTGTACAGTACATATGCAAGCTCAAGCAAATGCACTAGAGCCATTTAATAAATAATTTAATAAATCGCTCAGTTTTAAACTAAACTTAAGAGCATTTATCGGTATTTTACTTTATGGTTAGCAGCAAAAAAGGGAATGGTTGAAACTGCAGGTTTTCTGCTTTAAAATGGACTCCCCCAGAGAAGTACTGAGTTGGATGTCCCAAGCACATTTCAAATAAATATTTGGATTGAAATGTATTTTCTTGTGCACACAAGATTTATCTTGAAATATGATAGAACATAGATATTGTATGTATAAAACAAATTGTTATATTTGCATATATTTTCAGAACTCCATGTGATGTTTAAACAATTCAATAAAATGAATGTACCTTAATGAATGTATTGTGTTTTTTATATGCTATGTCATGTTCTTCTTACAATAGTAACCAAATGGAATCATAGCCATCTTGAAATCAATCACGAAAGTTGACAGTGTCAATCACTGTCGACAATATTTGCATTCTAGTGCTTCACAGTTATTATGCAATTATTTAATTATTTGGCTGTTATTGGATTACTTTTAAGATCTGATAGGGCAGTCAGCATTCCCAGGAAAGCAATGCGTTCCTGTTCTAAGTATGGTGACAGACACACGGGGATGCCCCAACGTAAGCCAATCTCATACAATCTCTGCAGATGATACACCATAAAACAGGGTCAGAGGCTAAAACAGAAACAGAAAATAGGCCACGCTCAATGGCCATCCTTGTTGGCTGGCAGGAGGCGCCAGCCCCGAAACTTAAATAATGGGGTGCTCGTTCCCTCTATTGAAACGTCCCCCACTTCCATGGCCTGACCTGCTCTTTGTTTCCCCACAGATGGAACGTTCTGATGGACTATTGTTACACTACTCCCTCTGGGAATCCCAATGATGAGCTTCGCTACGACCTTTTCTTTAGGTACAGTCACTCCATATTACAACCATAATCCCCTGTCAGGAACCTGCTGGGGCTTTGCCAGTGAGGACTTCACTTTTTGCGCATGTGTACATATATATCAATGTCCACACGCACACACACACAGACATGGTTTATAATGTGGCATACACAGAGACAGAAAGAGAGAGAGAAGTGTGAGTGAGTATGAGAGAGAAAATGATGTCATTCATATTCAGGAGGTGTTTTTTTAGGTTATGCTGTGAGACAAAAATATACGTGGTGAAGAAATGCTCCCATTATTCAAAATGGTGAAAATGAAGAAGTACCATCTGGACCCTGACTAAGAAAACAACGGACAGCGGAGTTAAATGCAATACAAACTTTACGCTGACAAAGCATTTTCTCACGGCAGTCCCAGAGCTGTGCTCAATCACATCAAAAATGAGATACAAACAACAAGCCCAGCAAAGGTATCACAGGCTTGACAGATTCACAATGTTGCCAAATTAAAATGACAAAAGCAGCTAATGTCGATAACTTACTAAGCAAACCTGTTTTCTTTTGTGCTCTGTAAACATAAATCTTTACACTATGCATGGTTGGTAAAAAAGGAACGCTATCGTGACTTCAAATTGTGGCAATTATTATCAAAATGGAGAATTGAGTCCCTTGGAGTGCTTTAGTATTTGCTTCCACTTTGCATGGTTATTTTTTAAGACATTTTTGATACAGGCCATTAGCCTACATTGGATGGCTCATACATCCACTGTGACATGCTGTTAAAACATCATTAAATTACTTTGTGGACCAAATTTATTGAGAAAAAGGGATCATATTAATAGTATTAAATTGTTAGAATTGGCCCTGTTAACTGTAAATCTGAGTGAAAAGAACAGGCCTACTTCATATATTGGCATATAGAGAGTGTACATTACCTGAGAGAAACCACCTGAGAATTCAGCTGTAACCAATCCCACCTGTAACCTTTTCCTGACAAACGATCAAAGGTATCTCTGTAGAATTATGGTTTATTGACAGTACATATGTACGCACACTGTGTGTCCCAGGATGTGTTACAATAAACCTTTCTGCTGCACTGAAACAGCTGTGACAAAGACCCACAAACGACCGTCTTTGAGAACGGGAAGAGTCAAATGGGCCGGTTCTCCTTCGAGGTGTTCCGCTTCGTCAAGCACAAGAACCAGAAGATGTCCACCGTGTTCCTGCACTGCGTCACCAAGCTGTGTCGGGTTGACGACTGTGCCTTACTCATGCCGGTAAGGCCACAGGGGAAGGAATGTCACAGACTCTGTGCGTCCACATACAAACCCACCATTCTGACCTCTCCATCAGCCAAAAAGTCCAGCTGTTATGGGCAGATTTGAATGAACAGAAAAGTATATCCTCATTTATTTTTGTCCCAGTAGCACCGTTTGCTTAGAGAAGCATGCCGAGATACACGCCGTGAACCTATATGTTATGGACAGATGACCAATCTAAAATCATCACTTAAAGTCCATCTGCACCACTAAAACATCTAACAAACTTTCAATTGACAAAACAGATCTGTGGCAGCCGGAAGAAACGGGATGTGTCGCAGAAAACAGAACCGAGCTCAGTCTCTGGGAACGCCGTCATTACTGCTGGGCCCATCATCACCCGCAGCGGTATGCCTAAACCTCCCTCCGATCCGCTCTCCTGCATCTACTCTCACCCAGAAGCCCTATCTGGAACTCACACTACATAATCCCCTCCAAATTTGCTCCATTGCTATGTTACCAGTTTACAATGGGAACATGAGATCAACATATCATAACAAGGCCATGGCTACAGCCACTATCTACCATTAACCTCCAGTCAATGCTCACCTCCTTTTTACATGGTTTTCTTCTTGTCATCTCTCAGAAAGGGGGCGGCCTGTAGAGTAGTGGTTAAGGTGAATGACTGGGACACGCAAGGTCGGTGGTTCTAATCCCGGTGTAGCCACAATAAGATCCGCACAGCCATTGTGCCCTTGAGCAAGGCCCCTAACCCTGCATTGCTCCAGGGGAGGATTGTCTCCTGCTTAGTCTAATCAACTGTATGTCACTCAGGATAAGAGCATATGCCTGTAATGTAATGTAATGTGTCTAATTTGACCATTTTCTGCTCCAGAAGCATTGTAAAAGACAGGAAAGTCTAGGGAAATCTAGCTTGCTCCAGCTAGCTGGTTCATTTGGTCCTTTTAATTTCATGATTGAATATATATTTAATTATAAATCAATATAAGAGTAATAATAATGAGTTATTAGTAGAATAATAATTACTCAAATAACACAGGGAAGAGGCCCCTTCCTCCAGAAGTTAACATCTGTCCAATGGTAGTTTTTCTCCTGAAACCTGTGGTTTATGATGATGGTTGCGTATTGACTATCTCAGACACTAAAACACTTTGATTGAAGTGAATTGGAACAATATTTATAGAGGAAATGACAAATAACTGCACAGTGTCCCTGTGTGCAAAAGACTGTGTTAGCTCATGATGGTGCAAACGCCCATAAGACTGCCCGGTTCAGAGTCACTCGTTAGCAACAGCTTCCCCGCCACAATGTCACAGGGAAACACCATGGAAACACCCCCTATTAACTTACAGGGAAACACCATGTCACTGTATACTGAAATGGATCGCGTATGTAACTCATACCAAGTTTTTATGAAAACTGAAGGAATTGTACTTTACACGCACAAGAACCAAAGCTGATCTGAAAGAACATTTTTTGTTATTCGTAATGAAAGTTGCACTGTTCAGAACACAGTGAGCTAACTTGGTGTCCGGAACACGGTGAGTTTACCTTATTGCAAATGAAAATGGTCTGTTTGATTGATGGTCAATCGGGAACACCATTTGCCTCCCACTGTAGGTGTGGCCTTGTTATGATCTCAGCTGAGTGCCAGAGAAATGGAGTCATTTCAAAACATTCCACCTATACATTACATTACACCTTTACAGTATAGTAATGCACATTATATCCAACACAAGGCAGTAGAACAAAAGCACATTTGACAGCCAGGGGAACTGCTTGCACAGCTGATTTATAGTCCAATATCTACATCACATTAGCAATGTCGCAATGCCAGGACTCTCCAGAAAAATATTTTTGTTTGAGATGGATGTCATAATTAAATACAATGTATATGAACTACATCTAAGTGTAAATAAATGTGCTGTATATGCTATATTCCGGATAAGTTAATAGGGGTGTACCTTTGGGTATACCTAATACCTCAGTGTAATATTAGAATATTGTATTGCCTCAGATGAGATGTCAGTCATTGTAGTGTTGGCGTAAAAATAGCTGTAATGCATGCTATCTGGAATGATACCCTTTTTCTCTTTTCAGATGAGACACCAACAAACAATTCCCAGCTGGGTAAGTCCGATAACTTTGATATTATGTGCTCTGTGGCTGTGATGTGGCAGAATGAGGGTGTGAATAAAATGACCTCATAAATTTTAACTCAAAAAGGCAATTCCCCGCAAAGATTGTGGGTAGAACTGTAATTTAGAGTGTGGATGAGATAACCTTACTCATGTTCAACTGTGTGATGGACCTGGTTGAATATCTCAATCTGTCTACACCCTTTCTATTTAACCTTAGGTCTGGGAGTGGTGGTGGTGTTTGTGTGTGTTTTTGTATGTTTATATACACACACTGAGCACTTTATTAGGTAGACCCGTACACCAGCTTGTTAATGCAAATATTTAATTAGCCAATCATGTGGCAGCAACTAAATGCATAAAAGCATACAGACATGGTCAAGAGGTTCTGTTTTTCTGCCCAAATGTGAGGATGGGGAAAAATGTGATCCAAGTGTCTTTGACCATGGAATGATTGTTAGTGGCACACAGGGTAACTTGAGTATCTCAGAAACTGCTGATCTTCTGGGATTTTCACGGACACTGGTCTCTAGAGTTCGCAAAGAAAAAAAAACCTTCCAGTGAGCAGCAGTTCTGCAGACAGAAATGCCTTGTTAATGAGAGAGGTCAGAGGAGAAGGGCCAGACTGGTCAAAGCTGACGACAGTCACGCAAATAACCATGCATTACAACAGTGGTATCCAGAAGAGCATCTCTGAACACACAACACATCATTACTCTAAGTGGATAGGCTACAGCAGTAGGAGTCTAAAAAAGAAGTCTAATAAATACCTAATAAAGTGCTGACTGAGTGTATGTATGTGTGAACATGCATCTGTGCGTGGGTGTGCGTGTGTGTGTGTGTGTGTGTGTGTGCGTCTCTGAACTGGCATCTCTCCCCTCTCCCCTGGTGTAACACAGCCCAGCTGAACGGGCCTGCGTTTCGGCTGAATTCTGTGACCAGCGCCCTGATCTCAGGCATCATCATCCTGGGAGTGATGAGCCTGTGCTTCTTCGTCTTCTCCCTCACCCTCCTCCGAGGAAAAAGGGCGAGCCCATCCTCGCTGTCAGGGGTCAGGAACCCTGCCTTCAACTGACCCCCTCCCCCCTGCTCAGCCTGTGATTCTCTCATCTGTCCTCGATGTGGTAGTGCTCCAAGAGAGAGGATGGCAGACATAAACAGGCTGTCCCATGACAAACGCAAACAGTGTCTCCTGTGTGCAGGTGGGGGTAGCTTGTCATTTGTGCATTTGTTGTACTTCATTTATGCTTTTGTCTTAAGTCTAAGGAGAGACGAGAGGCGTGTTGTTTTATACAGGTGTTTGTTTCATTGTCAATTTTTGATATCATAAAACTGACCTAGATCAGCAGGTAAGATGTAACATTACTACAATACCTCAGCTCTTTGTCTTTTCATGGCAGGGTATAGGTTCACTTATATGAGGACACTATATAGTTATATAAACTGGTCTGACACCAATTTCTCATCAAGTAAAATGAAATGGAAATATGACAAAGAAATGAGGTGGCATACAATGTTGTATGAAATAAGTCAACTTGAAAAATGACCCAGAAAGAGAGGCCTTGGATCGAATTTCATGAATTGCTAAAAAAAAAGAGTAGATATGTATGATATGGTTATTATTCATGAGAAAAAAACTTTGGAAAAAAAAATTAAATAAAAATAATGATTGTAATTAATATTGTCTAATTATTAGTTGAGATTAATTAACAGTAGCTCTAAATTAATGCAATTCTTCTTTCTGAAATATTTCTCAAAAATTATGGGAAATAGAATTCTATGCATTTACCATTCTTTACTGTGACAATGTTGTTTTTGTAAGATGACTGTTACTTTTTTGCTGATCAGTGTCGTACTTTGAAGAATAACAGTAATTTGAACTCAAGTGATATTTCAATGGTCAATGTCGAAAACAACATTTGGCAATAATTGCATTATTCTGTGACATTTGGAGTAAATGTCATTTTTAGAACTTAAGGACCTGGCAACACACCTCTGTCAGCACACTGTAATTTTGAAGTACTATGCATGAACATTAAGCAAACAAACACAGACACACATTTGCACTAGTAGTCAATGTGCATACATGCCAGTATTCTACAATAAAATTATTAAACTATTTATATGTTGGTTCTGATTTTTACTATTTTTATTTTATTTTATTTTCTATTTGGGGGAGGGGGGATTTTCTATCACCTACATTTCATGCAATGGCTTCCCTGTCGCTGCCTCCTGATGTGCTGTCTGGAATCCTCAATATGGAAAACTTCCATGTTAAAATGGAAAGGGTTTGACTCATAAAACTGTTATTGCCTGCCAGGAAAACACAGGACAATAAAAAAGAATGAAGTGATTTAAAAGTGCAGCTGCGCCTCCTCGGTCTGTTAATTATACAGTTTTATTAAATCGACATTTGCTCTAGTTAAACTTACTTGTCCTTTACTGAGATAACAAATAGGCTAGTATTTTATGGTTCTTCTTTAATTCAGTCCTATAGATTACCCTTAATGTGAGACATTAGTACTGAGAAGGTCATCTACACAGTAAGGCAGAATAGAACTGCAAACGCTTAAGAACTGTAATTCTCGATAATGAAATACACTGACTGAAAGGTATTATTATCAATTATATTAATACCAATAATATACACTCTTATCTTTGGAATTATTACACATTATTACTTTAAAAAAATTATTTTATTATTATTTGATTGTATTTACTTCATATTTGAAATTAGAATTATTGGCTTCTTTTTAATACCGTGGGTGGATGGACATTTTATACATAAGCTATGATGTGAGCTGGTGAGACGTTTGCGTGTCTGCAGACAGATAATGAATGGGTCCTTGATGTGAAGTGCTGGGTGGACCTGTTGAACACAAAAGCTGGACCTTCCTTAGCCACTCTTTGAGTCTTAAGTGGAGGAAGAAGATACATTACATGACATTTACTCTGTGCCCTTGTTTAGCTGTACCCTATGTTCTCATCTCCAAGGCTACTTTTACTGTAGCTTAACACCGACGCCCCAACTTCAAAATGAGCGCATATTGTGTGTCACATAGCTTTGCAAAATCTGTAGAGACCATTATTGATTGAAATGTGCTAAGAAAGCTGTATAGCGGTATAATAACGTGCTTCTTACAGTCTCCATCCAAATGAGCAGAGCGGTTTCTGGATAAACCCGAGACAGTGCACCGATATGCAAACCGATGTGAAAAATTTAAACAAACATGAGGAAAATGGTTCTTCACTAAGTAATTTCCATAGGCTTAGGCAAAGACGTAAGGGGGCTGCACTCTTCCACGGCGCCGACGCCCAAATCTCTGACATGGCCCTGATGGAAATAAGCCTTTGCCTGCCCCAGAGTCTCAACTGTCAAGCATATGGTCATATTTCACTTTACCATTACTACAAATAACCCTTCCTTTAAATTCACCCCTGAACAGAACACCAGACAACAATGACTGACCAAAATATGATACAACGCAGTGCACTACCCACCTGATGTTTTCATGACCAGCCATAACCAGACTTTTTTTCCTTTTCTCTTGACAATCAGAAGTAGGCCATAAAGACTGATGTCTCTTGGAAGTTACGTGCTTTGAATACAATGTTACATAAATGTGTACCTAAATGGGGTAGTCAAATTGACATTGACAGAACATTTCCTGCTCTAATTTCAACCCAGTAAGCCCCGGTTTCATTCAATGCACCCTACATTAACTAAATTAGAACCATACATTTCAGGATTCACACTTGAATCATTCACACAGAATCAGCAAATGACACAGTAATCATGTGGTTTCTAACATGTAATTTCAGGACACATAGTATGACACCAAAGGCTTCAATCAGTAAATTGAAAGCCTGAATGAATAAAATTGAAGGATTAAATTAGTCAGCTGAGGACATGACTTATTCACTTCAGTTGAGGGTTTGAAGAGGAAATGCATTATGCTGCTCAGAATTAGACCGGGTGTGAAAAACCCTCATGAACATCTGCCAAAGAAGAACAGTAATTCACTGTGAAAAAAAAAACTCCAGCTCCATTTTCTTTATTCTAAGAATTTGTGAACCTGCATGCATACATGCATAATGGAGGTTCCTGCCTATTTTTGCACAATATCCTTTCATTCTTGGTCCCACCGGGGTTTTCTGTTTTCATTTTCATCCTGTCCAGGAAGAGGCTCTTCACAAATTCAGTGATCAATCAATAAAAGTAATATACCCCCCCCCCCCACCAAACCAAGCTGTGGCCAACCAACGCTGGAACTCTCCCTACACAGCATATGTCTTAGTGTCTTGAAGGGCTGGTGGCAGCTCAGTATTTCTGAAGGGGTCTCTGAGGGACATGTTGTGGAAAGGCTGGCATAAGCAATGTTTTCATATATACACATTTGAAATATGCATGTTAATATCATTCATAGTCATCATAATAGTATCATATGTAATAAGGGTTGCTTGACTCTGTTTCCTGTTACCTCTATGCCGACTGCAAATAAACCTACCCCTCCACCATTATTTTTTAAAGGAGAGCAGATAGCCTGTCTTTCAGTTTTCCCCTCTATTCATACACTAGGAAAGCAGAGAGGGTTACAGATAGAGATGAGATCACAGCACAGACAGTGCCTGGGACTCACACAGCTAGCAGCAGAGAGGGATTTGTATGTGAGTGGAGAGCCAGCAACCCCTAGCATTACATTACATTACATTACAATCACTTGGCAGATAATGTTATTGAGAGAGACGTATAGTGGATAACATCAGTGAATGCAATCTCATGAATACAAAAATGCAGTAACCCCAAGAAGGCACAAACGCCCATTAATAACCACAATGTAATGTTAAGCTAACAACCAACAATTTGTATTGTAATAAAAGAAGATACCACAAAGCAGATAACCTATTATTATATGGCTATACATATGACATTATCCAAATGGAAAAATAAATTATATGTAATGGGGGCTGGGAAGCCATGGTGCGGTCTGAAGGGGTGGCTTTTCTGTCTGCGCTGGACGATTGGCAGGACTTCCGATGTCCTGACTGCAGTGGGAAGGGACCAGAACAGACAGGAGACCATAGGGTGGGGGGCATGTGCCAGACTCCCAGTGGTAGTAGAGCTGAGAGGTCTGGGAGCTGCATCACACGCTCTTTCCACCTTCCACCTTTTCGGGAGGAACTTTGTATTTTCAACGGAAATACATTTTTAATCCAACCACTCAATTATCCGAGCCTGATCCTGCGTGTGCGAAAATGCCTGCAACTACTTTTTGTTTCACCCAGTCATTTAACAAACAGTTTCCATTTAATCACCGGCTGTCTGAACCAATTTAGCCTCCCTCCCCAACTTCTGACAGCTTGAGCTTCAGAACGAGCCGGAAAGCCCGCCGGGCTGTGGCAGCGTTCAATCAAAATGGCCCAGGAGCCACCCTTTCTTTCACAAGACACTTTACTGCCTTTCCTTTCAAATAACACATACATATTTTAAAATCTACTGCCGGCTCATAATGCCATATTCTTCCAGCTCAAGGGAAAGGCAACACAAAAGACAAAAGCACAAACAAATGTAGGTGCAGATGAATGCACTGCATGGGATGTGGCCGCAGGGGAAAGGCAGCCATTTGATCTGGTAGCCTCTAGTGCCAGCTATAAACATCATTGCTCTTGGTGAGAGGTGGCGTATGCCAATGACAGAGGGCCTATGTCCTGTTGTAGCTGAGGGGGGAAAGGGAGAAATGGCGCTCGTTTCACACAACACAGCAGAGCCCCCCACAACACATTCACCTGTCTGTCTGAGAAGCACTTCAGTCGCCTACTACGTACATGGCTTCACCCACAGCATCAACCGAAAATCCCACAGATGACAGGGAATAAAGGGCACAAGCTGGACTGTGTCACTGGCCATGCAGATTCCATCAAAACTGCCTCATTATTAGCAAGAAATATGACTTTTTTCCCCCCTTGAAATCGTCAGAGGCTCCTCTGACTTCCTCATTATAAGTGAAATGTTGGAAAATGGACCTTCCCACAACAGAATAGGTGCCTGAAGAGCTCTGCTGGAAGCATAGGCAAATAGCAGCAGGCTTGAAGAATTAGTCACCATCCTATTTATACGAGGAAAACGGCCAAGGAAACCTGACATGGCCATCTCTCCCTACCCCAAACTGTAACTCGCAAGTACCTTTTTCAAAGGGATTTTGAAATGAGCTGTCTCCATTCTGTATAATTCCAGCATTAGGCCTCAATGACTGATGGGCAGCAGAAGAAGGCCGTATTTGTTTTGCAGTTGCTGGACCGGCAGAACAATTGGAAAACAATAGTTTGATGTACGATTTTAGGCACAGGATTCTGTGACTCACAATATGTTTCTGCCAGTGTTGTTCTAGCAGGGTCCTGACATTTATAAGAGACAAAACAGTGCAAATTCTAGCGTCATTGGAGAATTTAACATCCTTGCTGTATCATTACCAATAATCACAAAGTTGCATAACATCATGCACATCAGTACTAAAATAGCGTACATACATACATTCTGTTCATATTTAGTAAGGTAGCACCGGGATGGTTTCTCAAAGGTTGCAGGATCAACAATGAAGCAGCTAGGAACTTCTGAACAGATTAGGCCATGCACATAGACTCATAGAGGTGTAGACTTGTATCAGAATGGTTGCCAGTTAAAATCTCTGGTGGGACTATGACACTTGAATAGAGTGCCACTTAAACTAAGCAAATCCACTTCTCATCAATACAAAATATAATAATACAGCTCCCTACCTGTTCATATTTACAACCGATGCTGATGTGCAACACAATGCTCCCTTTTAAGACAATGTTTATTTAACATTTTGAACAGGCCAATGAGCTTAAAATATTTATCTGAACTGAAATCAGCCATTTCTCAGAGAAATTCACATCTATTTCAAGACAGCACATGAAGGAATAAGTCTTATTGAATTTTATTGACTCTTTTGCCTAATAGCCAGGATATAATACTATTATTTTTCCCACATACTATAACCAGATAAATACTCAATGGGCATAAGTTCATTTGCACTCTTGAAATTCAAGTGGCCTCCACAATAAATGTGCCATTAAAAAAAAGTTTTTGATAAGAGTACATAAACACATTACTCATGATGGTTCAGTGATCCTGGGCTATTCATTGCTGACTATTATGAATTCCCTAGTCTACCTAAGCAAGGATGAATCATTAAATTATAAAAACCTTGTACTGTAATTAAATTCTGACATTTTTATGTAATCCTATTAAGCTCTAAGAATAGGCTGTCAGGCTGAAATCATTTAGTTTGTTTCTTCAGAGCTCAAAGAGTTAATATCATATCATTAACCCTCAGAGACCTAGTTTCCTTCCTCTTAGTTTTAACTCAAACCTTAGTCTGCCTTTAATTTCACCGTGGCTCATTATTTTTTAGAACAGGCTCAGTATACAGGAACAAACCACGAAGCAGTCATCTCATTGTATAATATGTGTGGGAGCTGCAAGAACTACAACTTAAAGTTAAATTCTTGTATTTCATAACACAAAGCCAACATAATGTGTTCCAATGCTTTTTACTAATATTTCTATCACTTCAAGTTCATGAGAAAATACACATGAAGAAAACATATTTGTGTTGCTGATATTCCTCTCTTGGCCATTAGAAGTCCGAAATGACCTAAACCGCTTTCAGACAGACACGGTTCTGACTCTGGTTCCGTTCTGGAGTCCCAGAACCTTGGTGCTTTCTGTCGAACCAGCCCGCGTCCATACCAGTTTAAGCAGAACCAAAGTTCTACCGCCCTCCATCATCAACGCTTTCGTCTCCTTCTTCCTCTTGTCTTCAGTGCCCCCACTGATGACGGAAGGAAAAACGAACACTTTTTTGGTTCCAGCTGAGAACCAAATTTTCAGGTTCCGAACAAATTTATTTTCGGTCTGAACACGCTGGCCGGTTCAAAATTAGGTTCTGGAACCGGAATCGGCATAGAGCCTTGCCGGTGCGAAAGGCCTACTATTGAACCTTTAACAAATACTCAATACTGCTATACACGAAATATACGCTCCTAAGACATTCCTCTCTGTTTGGCTTCTTGACCGAGCCAACGTGGGAGAATCTTTGTACTGTAGCTGGACTTCCCACATCATCGAGATATATAAGAACTTGTTAGCTGATAAGCAAGCGAACAAGACTGAATTACAGTAAGCAATTGAGGGTAGCTACTATGTTATAGCTGTTATGTTTGAGAAGCTAGATATCGAGCAGTATTTGTAGCTAGCCAGTTAGGTGAACAGTAGGACATTTGTTAACTAACTTTTCCAAACAAACATTCTGTGGCACTCGACTCTAACATAAGTAATTATAGCTGGCCACAATCTGACTGAAATCATACAGCCAAGGAAAGTTGTGTACCGTCAGCCATTATGTGATATTGTAGCTTGATAGCATTTTCAAGATAATGTATCTTGAAAAGCTATGGTTGCAAGACAGATGTGGACTGATTTGTGATAATAATAACACCATGATTTCATATCATTCCCAATAAGCTGGTATTGTTAATGCCTGGTTAATAACTGGCCCATTGGGAATAAATGACATTACATTCATTTGCCAGACGCTTTTATCCAAACCGATATATAATAATTCTTAGCAAAGGTCACTGGAACAGGTAGGATTTATGGTAAAACCCACCCCTATTTGAATGCGTAAAGGACGGGCTTTCTTTATTAGAAAAAATACAAAAGTGTGACACAGTGGCTCAGCGAGAATCTCAGCGCTTAACAGGATAAAATATGTCTAAAGAAATGTTGTTTTTTTAATTAACGTGTGACAGGGGAAGTTAACTACTCAAGAATGATGGACAGGTATTGATTAGCCAACTGATGCTATACACGGAGCAAGGCAAGGCTTCGTCTCATACACACCCATGAAACATGGAATTAACGTGTGATTAGGAGCCAGTTGGTCTCAGAGGGTTCAGACCTTGTGGGACCTGTGCAGTGCCACAAGAATGTATCGATAACGTAAATTGTGACAGCACAGCAAAGCAAAAGCAACCTATTTAAAGTATCTATTCACAACTAATTTCACGATCAACTGTTCAAAGACAGTCCATTATACTGTAAGAGCAGTTGCAAATCTATCTCAACTTCTTCCACCCAAGACAGGATAGCAAATGTACATACAATAAAATAATTCACTGCAAAGGAAATTGATGAAGAATTTAGCAGAACCAAAAACCAATTTAAGAGAAAAAAGAAGCAAAATGCCACTCTTGCATTATAATGCATAATAACTTGTACTTTTGTGTGGTGTCAGTTGAGAATTGGTTATCTGACTTTCTTGGCATTTCCTACTTTATACTCATACACCCATTCTCTCATTTAAGGTGGCTTGCTGGTTTGTTGTAATTGAGCACACAGTAAAAGCATATGTCATAGAGGAAGTTAACTATTCAAGAGTGATGGACAGATGATATTATACACTGGCTTGATTCTTTGTTTCTACACACCCATGAATGCATGTAAGAAAGTATCTTATAAGCCAAACTGTCAACCCAAAATGAAGTACATGAAGTAAACTGGTTCTTCCATGATTTCCGTGTTCCAACATTTTCAATGGATAAAATAAAAATGAAAGACTTTTCTTACATTAAAGACATACTATCCTTTGCTCCTGTGCTCCTTTGCTCCACGGCCATCTGCAACCCCACCTCTCTGTTGCAGATAACCGTGTGCCGTGATAGCAACGAGCTAACAAACCGCAGTCTATTATGATTTGTAAAACATCTTTAGTAGTTGCTTTCAACACAAACCATTTAGCTAGTTATTTAACTGAGGTTACTCGTGTGTGTATTTAGTTAGCTGACTTTAGCTAAATAATAACTAGTGGTGGTTGAATGAAACAAGGGTTGCCACTGCTGCTAACAACAATGGATGTTTCTTGCTCTTCCTCTGCTCTTGCCTGCCTGGAAGGAACATTGCACAATAATTCTGTAACATAAGCACGCATACTCACAAACGCATCAATTCATTGTCACTTTTTTTATCAGACATCTCAAGTCTTCTGAAAGTCATGAAGTCATTTGGATTCAAGCATGAGCTCCCTGACCAGGACAGGCAATACGCTGGAAGAATCTCATAGAAATATAAGCAGTGACATTAGCACTTTGCATTGGAACCCAGCTATCATGGCCAGCCAGCAAACGTACAAAACAGAATCTAATTCAGGGGAGTCAAACTCCAGTCCTGGAGGGCCGCAGTGTCTGCATATTTGTGGTTTCCTTTCAATCAGCAGCAATTAAGGCCTTGAGAACAAGAGGTATGGACTCTTTACCCAAAGAAAGACTTATAAATGTATCTCTTGTAGTGAAACACACCAAAAACCAGCAGACACCGCGGCCCTCCAGGACTGGAGTTTGACACCCCTGATCTAGTTGGCAAATAATGCAAAGCTATCTAAGGCCAGGAACTTGATTAACGGTTAGCCACCAAGGCTAATCTCTTGCAAACCCTGTAGTAGCCAATCGTCTCCTCTTTCCCTCCTCCTCCTTCTATTGGATCATAAAGTGTATGACTTCAGTGTATTGGACACGTGCTTTATAGACAGCACAGAAATAAAGACAGACACAGGTTGCCAGTGTATCATAATAATGACTGAGCATGTTTGTTTTATAATATTTTCAAGGTGGAAATCCTGCATAGTGTGCCTTTAAGGCACAACCAGCACAGTTTTCATATGCCTGAAATGCACAAATTGTCAATAAATGATGCTGCCAATTTTATTTCATAAAGGCTTAAATAGAACTGGTAGTTGGTAACTTTCCTTGTTGTATTGGCATTAAGAGTAAAAACAGCGATTGATACATCTTCTTTGTGCTTTCGTTACATGGTCAAGTAAATATATTAGTTTGGTAGTAGAATATACAGTGTAAAATATCAAAATAATTAAAATGTAAAAATACTCCATTTTGTATGCATTGATAGAAATTGGTTGAATAAGTCCTAACAATTTACTTTTACTTTGCAGTCTTGCCTGTAAGGGTGGTAAAACACCATTCTGTCACTTGCTGTAATATTCAATTTAGAGAACTAAAAAGAACAGAAATAAACACACAAACAAACAAAAACTTAAAATACAAAAATAAACCACAATTATAATGGTCAATAGACACATTTCTCCAGCATATTGAAAGATTATCGATTCCTGTGCACATCATATTCGTAAGCAAGGCATTGTGGGCTCATCTGTGGCCTTTCAACCTTTCACTTCCCAAACAGAATGCCTGCATAAGGCCTGCATCTTCTGATCTCATTTTTAAAACGTCAAGTTATCAAACTGAATCTTTGTTATGTTCTCAGAATCACCCTTGGTTCAAAATAAAGGCCACTAGTGCATTGTTATGGATCCTTTAAAAAGCGGAACACAAAGCATTGTAAGGAATCCATACTTACTTCATTAAGTTTCATATTAGAACGCCAAGGTGATCCGTATTTTAAACAAAATCACAAAGCCAGTTGGTCATTGTTTCTCATGTAACTTTAAAGGTGATGTATCAGGTTTCAGCCATTGCCTCCAGGGAAGGTCCATGGCATCTTATCCACAAAAGTGAATATTGTTCCCCCAAAGTGGACCGGGGCGACCACACCAAACAGCACTGACCTTGTTTCTGTCCAATCCCATGGAGAAGCTCTCAGTATAAAATAGGCATATGACCAGGTCCCCATAGACTGGAAAGGCAATAGCTAACCTTAAGAAAGTCTAAAGAAGACCTAGCAGAGACAAGAAGCAGTACTCAAGACCACATTCAAGAGCTTAAATCTTCTTTCACCGTCCTTGCCTTGGTCTGAAAGCTCACTGCAAAGTCAATCAAAGTGACTTAACTGCGCCTTCTACATCTGTAAAGACATGTGCACTGGAAAGATGGACACAATATATTTTCTCAGTTTCTTCATCTTCACCTTGGCATTCTTCAAAACCAGCCAATCTCTGAACAGCACTGATTGCGGAGCAGGATACAGGCGTCCAGGTAAACGCTTATCTCTTTATTTCAGCTATACAATGGTTGGTAAAGCTACTCTTAATTCTGGGCTGGAAAATGCTGAATTGCTTTGTTGCAAATCAAGAGAGGAAGCTGACTGAAAGATACAGATTTTCTGATGACTTCACATTTCAATTCCATTGTGTGATTTTTTTCTAAGTAAGTTTGCGTGGCATATCTCCAGCAGCTGTCAATGGTACATTTTTTATTTTTATTTGTTAGCTGAAGCAACTTAATTTTCAGTATTTAAAGAAAGCGAAAGCAAAAGCCAATTTTAAATTAATGCTCTATTTAAAAGGATGCATGCTCTATAAATGCATGATCCACGTAAACAAGAGCACTATAGCCTATTAAGCCGACAATCCCAGTGCAAATGTCATGAAGTCTGTTCTGAAACCCAGTCTGTGGGAAGTCTCTAACCACAGCCTTGCGTATTTCCCATCTCATCAGAGTACACAGACATCTCTGTGGAGTGTGGGACCACCTCCATTGGCCTGGCTATTCTCGTCTGTCCAGTCATATACACTGGCTACAATGAATCCCTGCTGGTTCTGAACGAAATGATGAGTGATCCAGACTGCAAGGGGACCCTGGACACCAATGCAAACCCCCCAGTCGTGCGGTTCAATTTCCCCCTGAACAAGACCAACTCCTGTGGCAGTCAGTTCATAGTAAGTGGGTGTTGTATTGTAAGATGACGCACATAGCAGAGTTATTTTATCATGTAAAATCTTTTTTTAAATCCTTGAGAGGTTGATTATAATTCCAATAGGGTACATTCAGTATACTATATACTGTAAGCTCTTAAAAGATCATACTATGAGGGGAAAATTTGCTATTTCCTGTGCAGCCTCTGTGGGTGTGATGGTTGTGGGTTTCATTCCTGAGCGGGAGACTGCCTGACAGATCCTAAGATATTAAAGTGTCCCTCACCTTGTCACCACTGAAAGCCTAATTAAGGCTTGAATGGTCTGTGTTCTGGCTGCCTTGTATAAGTAATGACAGGGAGGCAGCATTAAGGACCTACACAATACGATGTAATGAACCCATAGCCTTATTATTGAACCTACAGACATCAAAGAACTGCATTTCATTTTATTTTATTGGGGAGGCATGTTTCAGAATTGATTACTTTTCACATCTATCAGCCTAGAATTTCACTGCACAGCCTAATTCCTAGTGTAAAATAAACCACTTTATAGTGTAACTGGGACCGTATTAGTTTTTTCAGTACATTTTACTGTGTCCCTGTTCACTCCAGACGACCAGCGCCCCTGGCACTGGGATATTTTCAGATTTCTCCAACATCCAGACGGTCAACATCAGCGGTATAATTCGGTCAAACGACCCCACCACAGGCACCATCACCTACAACGCAGAGCTGAAGTATTTCTACTCTTGCGCCTACCCTTTGGAGTACCTGGTCAACAACACACAGATTGATGTGTAAGCTTATCACAATGCCATCTGTTGTACACATCCCTTTCATACAGGTCTTTCCTTCTCTGTAGGCTGTATATACACATTTGTCACATTAGTTATGAACTATTTTTTACTGCATTTACTGTTCCGGTGCTATATAAAAAGTGGTATCATATTTTATGGATATTTCAAGGGGAGGATGCATAGAGACACTCACGAGAAACAGCTTTCTCACAAACAATAAGCTACAGCATTCACCTCAGCTCTTTATGTCAACAGTCAGTCCCAGCAAGAGGTGACTTTACCCAAAATAACTGGCTGAAGCATAGCCTGGGAATCAATGCTAGGCATTCTCCCTGAAGCCCTTGTAATCTTGGTGGCGGGAATACTTATGTGAACATGTTCTAGGAATCACAGTGTTGCCTAGTTAGCAAGTCTGAACCCATATTCTTTGGCGGTGATGCTGGTAATGCCTCTGCTATGATGCCCTGCAAGTATGAACCCTCTCACCATTCTTTCCTCCATCTCCCCTCTCCAGGTCGGCATCCTCCATTGCGGTGAAAGACAACAATGGCAGCTTCATCAGCACACTGAGCCTCGATTTATTCAGCGTAAGCCAAAAGAGATGCAGTCAGGCTGCCAACTCAGATAGATTAAACTTCCAGGGTAGAGTCTGTAATTTAAAATGTGTTATTTAGCTGGCACTTTTATCAAAAGTGACATACAGGTGATTTGACTAAGCAGGGGGCAATCCCCCCGGGAGCAACGTGGGGTTAAGGGCCTTGCTCAAGGGCCCAACAGCTGTGTGGCTCTTATTGTGGCTACACCGGAGCTGATAATGCTCTGTTGCAGTCTAGGATGTTGACCAAGGCCGCTCTGTTAATACAGATTAATTTCTTAAGCTTGAGGGGCGAGCAAAACGAAACAATTGTTCCAAAAACAATTAAGCATTGGCAAAAATAGAGGGCAAACCCAAACCTATGCCAGAATTTACAGCCTACTGTGTTTACTGCCTTGTGCTCTGCAGTGAACTACTTATATTCAAGCAATATGCATTGTGTTTTTTCTCAATATCTCTCTCCAGGATCCAGACTACACCTCACCAATGGTCATTCCACCCTTGGGAGTTGAGCTGAGGACTAACATCTATGTGCAAGTCAAGGCAACAAACTTGACCTCCCAGTAAGACTCTTGTTGTTATTGTGTCTCTATCCTTGTTGTACTTTATCCATAGTGAAGCTTCCTGTTGGCAAAACTGCTTTGATGTTCTGTTACAACTACAATGCAAGGCTTATCTGTCTGACTACAGATACTATGTGCTTCTGGACCGATGCTATGCCTCCACGTCTCCATACCCCACCAACTCAACCTTTTTCAACCTCTTTGTTTCGTAAGTCGACACTTCATGAAAGTAACGCATTGCTGTACATTTATTCCACCTGGCTAAACTACACCAGGAGTTTCATGTAATATAGTGGGTAATGCTTCCTTTTACAGTTCACTAGTACTAAGTATTCACCACTCAAATACATTGTAAATAATAATCAGGTAATTACCACTAATAAAAAGTAGGTAGATACTAAGAAATAAAAAATGTGAACACCTCTTCAATTCCTGTACCTATAAATGAAAGTGAATTCCTTGTAGTTATCAAAGGCCTGAGTTTAATTGTGTAAGTTACTTCCTAGGAATTTCGATAATACTTTCTTTGGAAAAACCTCTAATAGAAAGTAAGTATTGTCTAATTTCCTAGGAAGTACACAATCACACCCAGGCTATAACCAAGTTAGACCTTAGATAACTACAAGATAGTCACTAGAATTTTAGTTTCTTATCATTTACTTTTACCAGTGGTAATTACTGCTTTTTAATAGTAATTATTGCTATTCTTATCACATATTTACCTGGTAAATACCTACTGTACGTACTTAAGGGACGGTAAAAGAAAGAGTTATCATATAGTGTAATATATAGCTTTACCACTAGGGGTTGCAATGACTGATGTTCAATATAAAAGTAACCGTTTCTCCTCTGCACTGTTGAAAATGCACTGTTGAAAATGTACTAAATGAAAATGTTAATTTGAATATAAAATATAAAGAGTGCATGAGAAATGATTCCTTCCTTCACAATTTCCCAACCTTTTGTGTATAAAAGGTGCTCAAGAGACCAGCTGACGACGATGAGTGAGAATGGAGAGAGTCAGAACGCCCGGTTCTCGTTTCCAGCTTTCCGTTTCCTTGAGCAGCAGAATGAGACCGTTTCCACCTACTACCTGCACTGCATTACCAGACTCTGCGAAAGGAGCACCTGCCCTCAGTTCAAGGTGATGTTACCATGGCTACCTGAGACAGTGGTCCAAAACACCTGGAGTCAGAACACCCTTCTTCACACAACTGCTCTCAAATAGATACGATAATACCTTTAAAATACAAGTCATACTTTTTTAACTTCAAGTTCTGGCATTTTCCCACAGATTCATAACAATAAGGGATTTAAAACATTTGGAATTAATTTCTATCACAGCTATTGCAAGACAAAAATACTAAAACCTTTTTCCACCCCTCAGGAGTGCAACAACAATGGCAAGAGGAAGAGGAGAGATGTAGAGCCAACTGGAATTAGCAATGGCTTGTCCAACTCCACCACCATCACTGGAGGGCCAATCATCACCAGAGCAGACAGCAGTATGTGTCTCTTTCTCTTCCTCCCTCACTGTACACACTTTAAACATAGGCCTGTGATGAAAAATATATATTTCCAGGGGTGCCCAGGCCAACAGGGTACAGCAAACAAAACAAAAACTTAAAAACAATAATGATGAAGCACAATGAGCCTTAATGAACTTACTGGTCTATCTGCCAAAGCAAGAACATGAACAGCTTTTATGGATTGCATCAAACTCCCTAAAACAAACACTATTTGCTGCTGGTGATCCAGTACACTTCATAGGTACAGGTGTACTCTTCATACTAGTTGCCTTTTCTTCAACCAAAATACTTGATATTGCATACACTATTCTCCAGTTGTCCATCTGGCACTGTCCTTGAGTATTTTACAATCTGTTCCCTCCCTCTGTGGGTACTGTCCACCCCACTACTGTATCTATCTTCCAAGAGCCAGTGTTCATCAGCTGAGTACACTTCACCACCTCTAGGACCATCATGAAGACATACAATATCTTCTGTAATAGCACCTGGGAGGTCCCCTGGCCATATCGCATTACACATTACATACACTGTCAGCCTTATTGTCTATACCTGCTGTGCACAATGGGTACCACAAAGGCATGGCATTGTTTTTGTTTTTTTTTATAAATGTGACCCATGTCACATTTGATTAACAGTTGTATCACCCTGCTACATTTGATAATTTTCAGTCCTGTTGTAGATATTGGTATAGCCATTGCCTTAATGTGATGAATTGTAATACACAGAGTGAATGAACCTGCACAAGCGATGCCGTCATTCTCAATAAGCATCTCAGAAGACTGGCAATGACAATGATTAATAATACCTTCTTATTGTACACATTCTTCGAAGAGCATTGGGTGGAGATGTTCCTGGATCTAAATTTCACAATAATTTTTTTATTTTTCCCCTTTGCTTTTCAGTTCAAACATCGAAGGAAGAAGGTAAGCTATACTCATATTTAATACTGTAATATCTCCTCTATTGAGCAGTATTTCTCAGCCAGCCCAGTCAGCCTATTTGAACCTTCCACTTACTAACATGGTGGATAGTTTCACTGGAAATGCACACCATTTTGTTTCAACCACTGTGGCGGACAGAAATTAGAACAGTCTCGCAATAATGAAGTGGTAGTTTTATAGAGAGATGGTACACATTAACAACAATAATGTTTTTGCTCAGTCTGCCCTTTCAGAACTCAAACAGTGCTTTTGCCTTGGTCCTTTTGTCAGGGTAATTCTGGGGCACTTTTTTTTTTATTACATTACTGGCATTTAGTAGAAGCTCTTATCCAGAGCAACTTAGAATGCAAACAACAGTACAGAGGAACGGGATCTAAAAGCAGAAAAATATGTTACACACATAAGGTGTTAGGGCTAGTTAAAGGTGGTAGAGAGGGTTACATGCTATGTTTATTCATTTAGTGAATGTTTATTTAACCAGGCAGTTAAATTGGAAACAAATTATCATTACACAACATTGAACTGGGCAAGCTACAAGCATTGCCGTGCCAATGTCAGCAGCACATTACAAGAAACAAGATAAACAGCCACACAGACATCTCATGGGGAACACTGTCAGCGAGGAAGCTGTTAACATGGACATTGAAGGAGAGTAGCATAACTCAAGTTAGCAGTAGCACACACATGCGCAGAAAGAGAGCCGCCCTTATTGTTATGAACGCACAAGTGAGATGGTAGCCTAAACCGCGCTGGCCGTCAGCAAACTGAACGAGTACCTTATGGAGTAGATGCTATCGCTACCGCCCCAACTACAGAACTATACCTTCTTCTTGGTGTGCAGTGCTGTCTGGATCCAATAGCCCCGATGCTTCAATCGGTCTGGGCGTGGCTGTTGGTGTTCTGACCCTTGTCTGCATCGTTGTGGTCGGTATGGCATTCTTCTTCTACAAGAGACTGCACCCCGGCACCTCCAAGATGCTTCGCAGCTAAGCGCCGAACAGGCCAGGACCTGATTTCTCATGGTAACTTGGGATCATATCCCTCAGAGATACGTTTTTAAGCAGTGTGTTAGCGTGCTTATGTTACGGCGCTGGTGGAGGACTGAGCGCAGGCTCATTGATGCTTTTGTTTATGCTTTTTTCCAGAGCTGTTTATCTTTATTAGCAAGATCTTTGTTAGCGATATGTGATAACTGTAGCAAGACGTATGTGTATATACGTATTAAAAGTGCACAAGTGAAAAGCAACAATGCATCTTAAGGCAACTCACTTGAACAAGACTGTTACAAACTGGGTTTGTTGTCATAGTACTTTATGCAGAAATGCTGGAAATTTTTATGAATTTAAATCAAAGTCATCAAACTAAAGAGATTATATTTTAAAACAAGTGTGTCTGTGTTTGTTAAAATACAAGAAAATGAATGCAATTACCTATACACCCAAAGATGTGTGAAAGTGTGTGGTGTTATAAAAGTGAAAACATTTTGTTTAGGAAGAAGACATTGTTGTACCCTCATAAGTGTTATTCTCTTGTTATTTATTAATCGTACTATATTACACCAGTAAAACAGACCCTTAAAAAGATGTTTTCAAAATGATCAAAGCTAGATTTTTATTCTTTGACAGCCATTCATATAAAAACAAAATGGAACAATGGTGTCTTCCCACCCCTCATCTATGAATATGCACTTTCAATATGCCCCAATATAAAGCCACACTTTCAAAGAAAGAGACTGAGTATTTACTAAATTATTTGTTTTGCAATGTTTTAATATACATATATTATTTATGTTATATATGGAAGTAAGAATCATTTGGTGTGGTTAATGACAAAAGTAAAGATAATATTGCTTGTGATTTAATATTTAAGTATAAGTCCCATCTTCTGGAAACTGTAAAAGCTCTCTGTTTTTATTTCAGTTTCAAATAATTTCTGTACATCAGATGTATATACATGTATCATTTATTCATAAGGGCATACACCATTACTATTAAAGCTTCCACGAACAAGAACAAACTGAATGTTTACTAAGAGTTTGTACACAGAGACACATCCTGTTGCACTGGAAAATACCTTCCCAAAGCAAGTTGGAGTTTATTGACAAAGACAACCTGTGATGTATCTTGTCATGTCATGACCTCACTTTCTTGACCCTGTTTTAAAATTGTTTGTTTTCACCCCATTCAGTGTAACAGAGGTTTCAATTTCAGTGAAACTCTATACTCTTTTGTGTCCACAAAACCCCAGAAAATCTGATCTTAACTTCACTTAAACTCACACTAAAACTACTGTCACTTACACTAGTCCTCGGGATGACACATTCATGGGTAAACAAAAAGCTGGAACAATAACCAGAACCAAAGTCTGGGTTACCTCAGAAACACTATCCCCGTTTTGCAAACATGAGTCATGTGTTGTCATAACTCATGAATCTTCATTAAAGCCCCCAAATCCTTATTTTACCTGCAGTGATGTAAGCAATGAAACGGGCATATATACTTTGATCAGTCAGAGCAAGGACACTGTTGATACGGTGGTAGCTCCTTCTAAAATCTGATAGTGATATGAAACAAAATGTAAGCAGTGTACCCTGGTGACCCTTACTGTCTCCAAATCTATACAAAATGACTAAATTGCATATCCAAAACCTCTCCGAAAATGAATACAATGCTTTTTGTCCGTTATAAAACATAGAAATTTGTAACACATACCTAAATATGTAATCATTGACTCTTGTAAGTCCTCTGTACTCTAAAGTATGTAATCTTTTGTTGCAAGGGGATTTCAACACTCAATTTCACTGTGAGTGGTATGAATTCTAACAACTCTAACTCACTAACACTGCCCAGGCACAGAGTCCTATTTGAAATCTAGAGCACAAAAGTTGGTTCTAGGCAGACAGATCTGATATGAGTGACGTGATGTACACATGTTAAAGAGGGCTCCACTGGGTTACTAATGGCAATAAAATTGCAATGTGACCACAGATGCCTTCCATTTCCTTGAGAGGTAAGTGCTCACAGGAAATTGGAGAGTGTTCTAAGAGGACAATGATTCAGCACTTTATGAAGAACAATTAGCTACAACAGCAGGTTTATCTCTTTCATAACATGGGTTTGGATTCCAAGGAAATTGAAACTGGTTGAGCAACAAGCCTTAGTGCTCAATGCTGTCAGCTGACTTCCTATGGAAATAAAATATACCGCACAGAAATATGGGGATCCTCTCTAGAAAATACATATTTGAAAGTGGTGTAATATCGTAAAGCAGCTCAAATTTGTCATTTGGCTTTTGTAGTGAAGTGTTGCGACATACTGATAATATTGTAGCAGTACACTCCTGAGGCCGCCCAACTGCTCTGCTCACAGTGAGCAGCATGCCAGCTGGAGGGCACACTGTGTGGAAAGGTGGGGTAGCAGGGTAGTGGAATGCTGCCTAACTGCCCCGCTAATGGTGACTCTGTGGTTAGCCCAGCCGCCTCTTACCCTGAAGATCCTAGAGTTATGATGGTACATTCATCTCAACTGTCACTGTAGTCTCGCCATAACATATTAAGGTACCAGCTCTCCGTTGAACTCTAGTGAAGCTTGAGGGCTTCCCAATCAGTGAGTTTATAACAGGAATTGACACATTACACCAGTCATCTTATCACATTACACAGTAAATAAGCTGCCAATTTCTGGGCTTCTCAGAACGGCACGGAGGGCGGTGGTTTGCTCTTTAATTGGCTACATGTAAAATTGATAGAAATCTAGTTTTCATTAACATTCAGCTGAATTTTTTGGTCGGAAAAACTTTTCAGTCCAGATAAGTTCAAACCCACACACACATCCTCACATTCTCCTTTTCAAGGTCTGGGTAAGTTCTTGCAAAGATAAAACATGAAGAAAAAAAACAATTCATGGAAAAAATGACCTTTTGTGTGCCCTCTTTCATACAGACTTCTCTTATCTCAGTTCATTAATGCCAATGATTTCCATTTATTCTAATCTGAATCAATTGAAAATAGAGCTCTATATTATAGGGGTGACTGATGAAAGCCAATGTCTCAGTAATGATAGCAGTGGCTGATGCCATCCTGATAGTGCACTTGTGGGTTCATGAAAATGGTTACTGGGGGCTTTGAGTACCTCCAACACAAAACCTGTACCATGGTTAGAACTGCCTCAATTTTATATTTTCATACAACTACGGTGTTTCTTGAATGTGATGTACAACTGCAGAAGAATCAGCTGCTCCACCATGGCACAATGCAAGGCATGAAATGTGGCAAATATTTCACAGTGCACTTTCTGATTTAATAGCAGAACAGAAAAGGTTTTTAAACGAATTACCTGCATTATCTGCAAAAGAAAAACAGCATCTTGCCCTGTGGTGCTTGGGCAAGGCTGTATTTCAACTTGAGTGATGCTTTTTATTTGCTTGGCAAATGCTCTTATCCAGAATGGTGTACATAACGGACTCCATTTACTGTACAAAGCTGAAGCAATATTGGTTATGTAGCTTGCTCAAGGACAAAGGGTAGGTACTTTCTGTTATTTAACCATTATACTACACTGCTGCCCTTGCACTGTCCAAAAGTATTTGCTATCTAACATAAAAATGTGTGTGTATTTCTTTCTTTGTGTACACATTCATGGACGGCATAAATAGTTGGCAGTATTCAATTTTTCTGTGGTATTATCTCATGAGTCATGACTCACTATGTAAAGATTATCTTCAAGAATGAATTTGCCATTAAAATTGCCCTGAAAATATAGAATAATGAATAATAAAGAAACATAATCTAAGACGAGGCATTAGACACACAGCTGCACAACTTTCAATTTCTGATGGGATACGGCCAATTCATTAGCTCTTGATTCATCCTTTCTGCACACACACTATATATATATATATATATATATATATATATATATATATATATATAATCTGATATTTGGCAAAGCAAAGTTCCTCCCAAATTTCTTTCTACAACCATGATGAAAAAACAGCTATCGTTGACTGAAAATAACTTGCTTGACTTTCTTTTGATGGGAAGGGGTGGGGTTCCTGTATGCTCATGAGCCAGTGGTCATCTCACTCCCACTGGACACACATAGAGCTCACTGAGACGGGTGCGTGGGGGGTTTGGACCCAAAATGCACGACTCAGAAACAATGGTGTGGTAAAGTCCCATCAGGGCTTTATTCGGGGAATATCCAGAGAGCGTAGTCAACAACAAGCAATGTTCGTACATGTAAAATCCAGCCACAAAATCAAAGCGCAAAGCAGGGGGGACATGACATCAATTTCGCAAAGACATGACATGAAACTGAGCATTATATGCACGTGTAGACAGGTGTAGACAATTAGTTTGAGAGCAGCATGAGAATGGAAATCAGGTGTGGAGGATTGACAAGTTAACCAAGTAATTAGTAATCGTTAGTAATAAACCTATCCTGCCCTAGCGTTAGTAAATTAGTAAATGACATGCACAAGAAATGTAAGGTAACATGAACACATGGTTAGAATGTTAGTATTACCCAATCCTGATCTAGCGTTAGTAGATTAGTAAGAAGACAAGGGAAATTGAAACAATTAGGGTGTGAGTGACAGAAAGGGAGATAGAGAAAGCAGGTATGCAAGGTTTGCAGAAAGACACAAAAAAGAGTATGCTAATCAATGAACAGAACATAACATGAAACAAACATAAATCGTGACATAACAAGTTTGCAAAATAATTACATATATATAAAATAACATGACATGACAAGAAATAAATGGTAACAAGAACTAAACATGAAACATAACCTGACAGGAAAATGAAACTAGAAATAAAACATAAAAACGTGGCGAGACTAGACTAACATAATACATGACATGACAATAACATAACTAAGACAATAACTAAACATGAAGCATGACGTGACAAGCATGAAACGTGACACTCACACCTGCTTCCTGCGCTTTATGTACCGCTACACTAACACATGTGTTTCAACTACTAGCGTTCTTTCAGTACTAGTTACTAATTGGGGAGGACGGTTTAAGTATCCTAGTTGTGTTGCCACAGGATCTGCTCACCTATTCTGAAATTGAAATGACCATACCAGTATTTTTGATATTAAAACCCAGTTTGTGTGCTTTACTACTTTACATTTCTGCAAACCAATGTCAAAAGCTTACAATAGCCTTTTAGATTTGTTTGATTTGTTTTGCCATCCGTCCAGGCACAAAAGTGGTTGTTTCTGTAAAATGGTAAAACAAATACATCTGTAAATACCAGAAAATAAAAGCTGATTGCCTCATATAAATGTTTTCATTTCAAATCCAAATGCTTTGAGTTTATAACAAAAAATTTCACTGTGTAAGCATTAATAAGGCATTAATAGAGTCATGCTCGGGTAACCTATCATAGATTGATTTTACACAAGTTTCAAAGCCTGCGACTTTCATCTCCAGCTGACGTTTCTTTCTCAAAAAACTTCAAGACAATAGGATGGAATTTCATATTAAACTTATTCATGATTCAAAGAGAGAGCCACTCAATCTGTGACACATCCAGCCTATTAATATTGGAACAAGTGTAGCTGGGGGTGGGGGTCTTTCGTGGGGGGTGGGTGTTGGAGTGGAACTATTGAACCCATTTTGAACTGCACAGCAGGGGCCTCGTGCTTCAAAGCTGCTTCCTTGGATTATACCCGCAGACTCTAGTTCTGCTCTTGTATCGGGGATATACAGCTTTACTGGAAACCTGCAAAGAATTAATCCTGTAAGATGCCTGAAGGTTTTGAAAGGTGTAACAGGAAGTTTAGATTTTTTGGGAAGTGTGATACTCTTCCACACCTTATAAAATCCCGGTGAAGCAGAGCTTTGGTCAACCGTGACTGGCGGTGGGGGGGAGTGGAGTTTTTTTGCATCGTTATCTTAAATGCTGTTAGAGCCATGGGCACTGGCGTCAACTATGAATTAACGGCATCCACATTTTCCTTGTTTATTCCATGTGTTTCCATGTTTCCAGTGTATTTCAAATGATGGAACTGAAGGAAAGTACCAAACGTCAGTGTTGGCCCTGAGCATGTCATTTCACCTGTAATTTGAGGTCTGCAGAGTTATGTATAATGTAATCACACAGATAACAATAAGACTTGAAACATAACAGATTGTCCACTATGAGCTGTGGACTGGAGCAAATTAATGCCATAGTGATATTTTAATTGTTTAACATATATTTGCACCAATCAACAATTTGTCAAGTTCTATGCTGTGAATTCTTCCATTTACCAGAAAGAAGATTAGCTGACCTTTAATATTATTAGTGCTAGTTTTCATTTGAATTCACTCATAGGGTCATACCTTACGACAAGGTGATGAACTTAGAACACCTCTTGAAAACGACCTTCAGAAGTCCTTGGGAAATACAGGGCTGCTTCATTTTTTCGAGATTACAATATTCCTTTTTACTGTAATTCAGCCGTTCTGCCGCTAGAGGGAAAGCTTGTGCTTCACCGTTATTCTTGGTAAAACTGTCACGTCTGTGAGATATACAGAATGAACGTAATGACTTAGCAATGAATAAATACGGCATGCAATTTCAACATGGTCGCAGTGTCCATCATAGCAAGTCAAAAACTAAACAAGAAGATTCAGATGACAAGAAGATTCAGATGGCTTTTGGGGGAGCAATTCTTTAACAGCATACAATAAACAGCTCTGTATAAAAGCAACTGCAACACGAATAAAGAAAAACAACACTGTCGATGCAGAGCAGTTAGGCCAATATAATATTTACAATCCAAATATTACAACCAAAATCCTATATCGTAGTGGATTACCAATCTCACGGTAAATATCAAATCATTAACATATCCACTGTTTCACCATCGCAAAACAACGCGATAATGATTATATCCGTATATTAACAAGAAACGATGGCTCATGCATCACTTAAAGTGGACACAGTATAATAAACCAGATGAGAAACTAGCAGTAATTACAACTCTGATAATACTGGGGATTCGGTTCATTGAGCAAGGTTAATTCCAAGCACACATTGTTTGTTGTGTTTAATTTTACACCGTTTGGCTGCTAGACATGTGTGTAATCAGAAAGTGTTTAATATCTAATTTAAAATACAAACACATACATTTATCTAGACAAAGAAAATACAATATCTGACCAATCCCATCACTGTACGGAACATCTTTCACGGACGATTCAAATTAATAATAAACAACGTTCTACTTTTATGCATATTGAATAGGTAAAATAGCCTTTATTTTGGAAGGCGGTGCACGTTAGCCTAATTACGGCAATTTTCTGATCTTGACCTACATTTTCTACAATGTTCTGATCTTAATTGCTTAACATCGGCTTCCAAAGACCTGTTCAGTACCGCGGTCCAGTCAAAGCTCAGGGCTTATGTTTACGGCTAATTCAAAAGGAAACACATGTTTCCCTAGTCCATTAATCACCACCAATGCGAAAATAAAAGAATGTATATGTGACATGCTATGCTATTGTTGTTTGCTTAATAGCTAGTTCGCGATTGTATTATTAATTGCCAAATAACATATATGGTAGCCTACGCATGCATGACGTAGCGGAGCCGTGTTGTTGTAAAGTTCGGTTACAGGGGGAAAAAAGTCCACTGTTAACTCAACTCTTACAAAGTTTATATGAGTTTAACACTGGACATATTACTGTGTACTCTTGTGGACAGCCGCGAGGTTTAAATTCAAACCCCCAAATTTGTCCAATCTTGCACGGACAAGACGAATGGCAACTAATTTGTTGACTGAACTTATTTTTGATTGACGGGGAAATTATTTTCCCCTCAGACATATCTTAAATCATAGCCTTCTCACACTCGATTGATCGACTCCGCAGTTTCGCAGCACCAGTGACCATAACAGCCTATAGCGCATAGCAGCACAGACAGCCATAACTCGGAGATTCTGAACTCCTGTTGAATAGGAACAACATAGGCTACTGTTGACTAATCTGTCAGGTCAAAACTATTACTGGCCCATCTACAGTACACAATTCAGACAGTCTATGAAGGGAAATGTGTAGGCCACTGCATGACCGGCATGTAAAATAATGACTTGATATTATGAACAAACATTATTTCACCATTGTTTGGAAATCTTCTGAGTACCTCTGTCTGGATGGGCCTTGCACTACACTCCGGTATCAATTCATCACCATTTCTACCGCATTACACAAGTATCTGAGCATATGTTTTTTGCTTCTGTAAAAACTGCAGTAGCCTACTGGAGTGAGGGACACTGTACCGTGTTTGTTTGACATGCTTCGTGTTATGCAGTTGATGTGAAGAAAGGTCTTCCTTATTCTTTTGTCTCAAGCTGAGCCAAATACACCTGGAACCACACATAGACCTAGAATTTTGATGCATCGCTCTCTGCCAGACAGTTCAGCCCACAGGATCCCAACAATTTCACTCACACTGCCTCCTGGCTCCAACAACTCTGTTCACAGCATACCCACCCTACAAACATTGAGGGAAATGTACCGTCTGAAATTTCAATGTCTGAACTAACAAAAATGAAAAGGAAACCCACAGGGCCACAGTTCTTCCCATTGTGATTCATCGACTGATTTCATGGATATTTTATTTCTAGATAATCTGCCATCTAAATGAGTGCAGCATTCTTACTTATCTATTTATCTGACAGACACGCTTATCCAGGCCATCATGTCAAGATACAGTAAATTATCACCCAGCAGGAGAAACAAGAGTATATAGGCCAGTAACACCACCGTCAATAACACAGTGAAATGTGATTAAACAAATGTCTTCCCAAAGTATCAAGATCATAGCCATTTACATACTGAATCTGACAATGAGGTTTTGTGGTAACATTATGGCATACCAAAGTGTTCATGTGCTGCAGAAAATTATACATAATAGGAAAAAACATTTTCTATCCATGCACATTCACAAAGTGATATATTATTTCCTCAGTTTAGAGTGAATTAGTTCTGAGTTAAGGGATGGAACACATCTGGTAATGAAAAATGTGTCTGAACATGTTGGATTTCAGTTGACAAACTGTATTTTAGTCCAGACTCCAGCTTGACATTGAGCTCCCATTAAAGTTACCCAAATGAAGATAAAATATCTGTGGATAAAATGTCACAGGAACAGGGAGGGAATATGTGAAGTGACTCAATTCAAGCAGTTTCTTCATTATGACATTAACGGTGATTGACAGATTCAGAAGCTTACAGCAGACGTGGGCAAGATAAATGCCAATGCAGCAGTGTGGGTGCTTAGATTTATTGGAATAAACATAGTAAGAGTCTTAACTTAAAAATGACATAATTTTGGCAGCAACAGGCCCTGACAGCAACAGGGTGGGAAAGCCATGCGGGCGCAGTCCGTGATCAGGTAGCTCAGCTAAAGCCTTGTCGGCACAACATATGCAGTGTGTAAGGGCAATGTCTGACAGTTTGCACAGGGACACATACCCTGATGACTAGCTAAGGTCTCAGGAATCAGATCCATTCTGCAGTGGCACATGCATTTGCAGGCAGACAGAATATGTTGGCAGTCGAATTCCATTAGGGACCCGCTACCAATGAGTAGCCTACAGTCCAGTATGTGGGCAGTGATTCAAGCCAAATCAGGCTTTAGACAAGTACTTTGACAAGTACTTTGTGAAATATGTGCCACAGCTCCAAACACACATATGCTCACTGTGTTTGCAAACACACAATGCTACACGTGTGAATCACAGCCAGTCAAAGACTCCATTAGCCTCACCTGTGGCATCATCTGGTTCATATCATGGCTGTGCAATATTCAGAATTTGAGCATTTTCTTCCATTTATGAGTTTGACTTTGAATAGAATTGGCCACCACCCACAGGATGTTGAATTGTAATTTTAATTGAAATGACAGGGAGTGGAATTTAATTGAAATTCCGATTAGTCACACAAGATAACTTAATTACATCTGACTTATAATGTACCGCAAAATACCCAAATACCATCATTCATATGTTGAAATGATTCCTGTCAATTCACATTTAATCCCAGTTCAAATAAGTGAATGCGCTGTAGGCTTTCGGTTCAGACGAGATGAGCAGCAGACGAGAGGTCTTTGTGACCTTCAACATCTGGAACACCTCAGCACAGAAGCAGCTGTACTGTCACAAATCATTTGAAATTCAAAACAACCAAATTAAGGCTGCATGTGGAATTAAAGAGACAACTACCGCCCATCCAACAAAAGCAAGAAAGACTCACAAATTTCAGTTGCATCACAACCGACAATTTCCAGAGGCGACCACAGAATAAATCATTTGCGAAAGTTCCATCCTCCATGGCACCTGTAAGTGGATTGCATCCAATAAATCACCGTTCTTTATACAGTATATGCCCTTAAATTGGTTAGGCTAAGTGAATTAAAAGCATAAAAGAGAATGCGCATGTATGCATCTGGTGATTTTCATGGCAGACAGATACAGTGAGGTATCATGCAATTACGTCTCCTCTGCTTGTCCTGAATCTATTTTCCTTCTGCAATTATGGAAGGCGTTTTGCACCTGGTCCATTTCTATAGCTTCAACCTTGGAGTTCGGAGTCGCTGCTTATCTTCTGTGTGACACCAGAATGCGCTTTCGTTGGTCAGCGCCGAATGAATATTGAATTCGTCACCTGTGGTGTCCTTATGAAAAAAAAAGGATAATACATTCTACCTATTTTTTCTCTAAGCCTGAACGGCATACAAATAATACAAAAAAATCATCTGGTGTCAGGCATGATTAGCAAGTGGTAGTCCATCGGCCGGAATTCACAATGGCTTTATTTGCCATTAAAAATCCAGCGCACATGGCCCATGTCTCTGGGGAAATAGCAGGGGATTGTGAAGTTCTTAAAATACTGGGCAAAATATTTGTTTGGACTTTTAAATTATTTTAAATCTTCTCCTCCAACCAAAATTGCTTTTGAATAATTTATTAGACCCAATAACGTACTGGGAAAGATATCACTTTGATGCGCCTTAAATAACGTTACACAGCAAAATGTTCAGTGGGCCAACGTTTTAACAGGAATAGCGTGTAGGCCTATACGGCCTCATTTGGACTTGTGTTAATCAATGTTTTCATCGAGTGAGCTCTTGTTGCATTGCATACAAAGAAGTAGATGGGGGCAGGGTGGGAATACTTGGCTTGTTGGCTTCACAGGTTGCTTCGCTGGTCCTCCAAAGCCTTTGGATTCCACGCCCTTACCGACTGCACGCAGCTGCAAATAGGCGTATTTATCAATTCTGGCCAGTAGGTGCAAAAGTGTGCTGAACACTGTGTTGCAGTAGCTCAACTTGAAATTTGTCAGACGGCGTTGCATCTGAGGCCAGTAGCATAATTGATTAAATTTGATGACAACATATAATATGATAATGGCTATGGTGTCAGTCCTCGTGAATTAATTCACAGTTTCTCATTGATACGAGATAAAATTTATATCCAGATTCCCAAGGCCAGCATTCAATAATTGTAATTGTTGTACAATGAAATACACATTAAATTCCATCTATAATACTTAAACATTTGTTAGTTGTGTTTTCATTTTAATTAGTTTATATACAAATAATCACAAAGATTTTTTCAAGCCCCCCTCCTATTTTCCCCCAGATTTGGAATGCACAATCACATTTTTGTGCCATTGCAACCTCTGCTATCAATTATGGTATGGTTCATATTAATTTCATCATATTAATTATTTGTGCAAGCACCCCAGTGAGGAGAGACATTACTCATTGTGCATGGTTGTTTGAATGTGAATGCATTTGGAATACATTTATAATATAATTTATAATTTGCAGACTGATTTCATTCACTAGAAAAAAGGAAAGAGGAAAAAAATAATATTCCCTGTTTACAACAGAGATAAAATATCCCTAGTCAACATAGGTAAACAGATAAAGAAATATTAAAGTTGATACATGACTTTTTCCTGATGAATGTAGCTAATTTTAAGATATCAACCCATCTTGCCTGCCACTCCAACAATTGTAAGACCACCGATGTCTTTAAACAGCAGTCTTTGAATGAAATACATATAAATCATAAATAAAGAAATAAATACATTCTTCATAAAATAAAATCAGTGGGCATTGATATCCACAGGTGGTGCTGTTTGTTTGGCAACCTACTAATAGCTTTTTTTCTAGACATGCTCAGGGTCACTGTCAACAGGCGAAAATAAATTAAAATCAGTCCACCAATTCTCGACTTCTTGAATTCTTCTCCCCATTAAGACCCACTGGTTTCTGTGAATAATACCAGTTTACTGGTAGGGAAATACAAATATCACACACAACTTTTACTCAGCTTCCAGGGAGGGTAGGCTGTGCTCAACCACAATTTATAAATGAACAATGTGCGTGTGAGGATGAACATTGACAGCAATTAAAAGCCAATGTGTTAGCAGGTGCGAAGAAGCCTGCTCATATGTCCATTGAAGTGTTAGTGTGACATTCAACAAATAGCAAAGATAATTATATCATTTTATATAGTACAGCATTTTCTCATTATGATAGTTCTGCTATCTGAGTAATATTCAAACAGGTGTAGCTCTGCTTAGCCTCAGACACTGGCCAGGTACCCAGTCAGCAAGCGTGCAGTGTCCACTAGGTGCCCTCTAGCAGTCTGCTCTAAGCACAGCTGTCCATCTGCCAACGTTTTGCAAACTGGGACTACCGCTGTCCGGTAGCGTGCTGTTGAGGTAAAGCAGTGGAAATAAGGCTCAGCTGTTAAGAGGAAGTAATGTCCTTTGTAAGTGGTCCTTCTGCTAGCGGACTGCTGTAGACCCAATCTGCTCAGCACCCTTTCCATGGTTGCCCACAGCAGTCGAGTAGGTACTTGCTTGTTCCTGGATACAGTATGGTTGTTGAATGAACATTGTAGTATAATTGACAGGGAAACTACACTCAGAGGGCACTTTATTAGGTATTTATTAGATTTTTGTTGACATTTTAAGTCTTCTACTGCTGTAGCCTATCCACAGGTTTGATGTGTTGTGTGCTCAGAGATGCTCTTCTGCATACCACTGTTGTAATGTGTGGTTATTTGCGTTGCTGTCACCTTCCTGTCAGCTTCGACCAGTCTGGCCCCTCTCCTCTGAACAAAAATAATAAGATAGATAAACGCATTGATAAACACGAAAAAGGTGTGTTTTGCCAACAGCAAAAGCCCAAATTTGAGGTTTCATATAGCACAGCATTTGTAGCTCACATGTTTCAGGTTTCAGAATGTATGACTGCATCAAAATATTTTCATTTCACAGTGAACTTCATGGATATCACACCTGTGCCTCTGGGCAAGACTGCATCAATCTTTGCTGCTGCCCTTGGCAGCCAAGATGGTTTTATTACCCTCACACACACACCTGTGAAACTATGTGGGCTAGCTTCATGTTTCTGCATGCAACTCTGCATTGTGAGAAATGTAAATGAACACTTCTCCACTTCTTAACTCCTTTAGATGAATCGTGCCACACATTTTGACATCTAAGCCCTACCTTGTGCTTTTCATTTTTACATATTACAATATTTTCATTTTCATATGCATTTTATAAGAACAGTCCATAATTTAAAACATGCTGTGTTCATTTAACTTTTGTGATATGCCAAATGTACATAATTTGTACTAACAGTGCATTCATTTACATTTGACATGTTGATACAAGGAAAACAGAAATAGTCAGATTAAAAAACTGCTTTAATTGCATCAAAAGAATATCTGCCTGGAAACAAATACATTTACACTCACTGAGCTCTTTATTATCAACTGCATTAAGTGGCGGAAGAATACATTTTTATGGAGACAGGTTGGCAGGCTATTTGTTTCACAAGAGGATGACATCCCAAGATGTATGAGTAATGTTACATGCACAGACAGGGGGTGATATACACTTACCGAGCACTTTATTAGGGACACCTGTACACCTACTCATTCGTGTGATTATCTAATCAGCCAATTGTGTGGCAGCAGTGCAATGCATAAAATCATGCAGATATGGGTCAGGAGCTTCAGATAATGTTCACATCAACCATCAGGACTGGGAAAATTTTTTATCAAAGTGACTTAGACCGTGGAATGAATGCTGGTGGCAGACAGGGTGGTTTGAGTATCTCAGAAACTGCTGATCTCCTGGGATTTTCACGCACACTAGCCTCTAGTGTTTGTAAAGAATGATGCGAAAAACAAAAAACATCCAGTGAGTGGCAGTTCTGCGGGCAGAAACGCCTTGTTAATGAGACGTCAGAGGAGAATGGGCAGACTGGTCAAAGCTGACAGGAAGGTGACAGTAATGCAAATAACCACACATTAGCACTAAGTGGATAGCAGCAGGAAACTTAATTAAGTCAAGAACATAAGCCTTATAAATACCTAACAAAGTGCTCACAGAGTGTATGTGCTTTATCAGTGAATGTATTCTGAATGACTGAAATAAACTTCAAATTACCCACTGTGTTTTCAAGCTGACAACCTTAACTTGAAATGGTCTTCTGAAAGAAAAGGTAAGGACCAAGGAAGCAGTAATATCATGTTACCCAGAGAAGTACACACCTGCCCTTTTCATAAACTAATTGAAATCAATCCTGGGTATTGTTTTGTAAAGTGCAAAACATTTCTTCTGCCTTCCAAATTGTGTTTGTATCTTTGTTTTAATAATTCTGCAGGCCAGGAAATGCTCATTTTTAATGTTGGTTTTTCTCTGTGTCCACTGATACGATAAGGAGGAATCATCTCAGTTCTAATAAGCGTACAGTCTGAAATTACTGCCGGCAATAAAGAGAATGAAAGCAAAAGTTAAAAAAAGAATTCTCACTGCTCACTTGCAGTGTGTGGGATTACCAGCTGAGAACAATAGGGATGCGTTGAACTTACTGCAGTATGTTTGAGAATTCAAGCTGTTCAATCAGTTTTTGCTGGGCTGTGGCTATACCTATTAGTGTTCAGCAGCTAGCAGTGCAACCTAGGTAGCTAAATGAGGGACAGAGAATGGGAGATACTACATTTTTCAGTAGTTTGCATGGCACATACACCAACGATTAAAGACTGGAACAGGTGGGTCCTTCGACCCTGCCAGAAGCAAAAACCAAGCCATAAAACAGACAAAGTACAGTATGAGAACAATAAGTCTAAAGTCTTCAATTAACAAATGAATGTCAGGGGTGATGTAATTGAAGTTCTACTCTCTTTTACCCTCACACAACCTTTTTGTGTTCATAAGAAAGGTCAACTTACAGGTATATCAGCCTACACTCAGGAATTTATTACACTTATTGAGTATTCTGCTGCTGTAGCCTATCCACTTAGAGGTTTGATTCGCAGTGTGGTCAGAGATGCTCTTCTGCATACCACTGTTGTAATGTGTGCTTATTTGTGTTACTGTCTCCTTCCTGTCAGCTTTGACAAGACTGCCCATTCTCCTTTGACGTTCTCATTAACAAGGCATTTCTGTTTTTTGTTTTTTGCACCATTTTCTGCAAACTCTAGAGACTGCTGTGCGTGAAAATCCCAGCCGATCAGCAGTTTCTGAGATATTCAAATCACTCTGTCATCAACAATCATTCCACAGTCAAAGATTACATTTTTCCCCATTCTCATGGTAGATGTGAACATTAACTGAAGCTCCTGATCTGTGTCTGCATGGTTTTATGCACTGTACGGCTTCCACACGATTGGCTGATAAGATAATCGCATGAATGGGTAGGTGTACAGGTGTTCCTAATAAAGTGCTTGGTAAGTGTATATCACCCCCTGTCTGTGCATGTAACATTACTCATATATCTTGGGATGTCATCCTCTTGTCAAACAAATAGTCTCTGAACCTGTCCATAATTTTCTGGCCTAAAAATGTATTTTTCCGTCACTTAACGCAGCTGAGATGAATTGCCTCTCCCTTTAAGTTTATTCTGATATTTATATTTAAAGAGCAAACCCTCCTGTGAGGACCATTGGGTCTTTTCCCCCACGTTCGGTGGTCCGTGTTCAGAGAGAAAAAAAAAGACAAGTAAAAGCACTGAGGCAAAGCAGAGCTCAATTGAAAAATCAGCGAGGCAGGACCAGGAGGCTGCAGGAGTCCAGAGATCCGTACCTGGGATGCCATTCCCTGCACCCCACTGGACAGACAAATCACACTGTCTGAGGCCTGGGTGAATACATACATCTTATTTGCTCTTTCCCCAGAACCCCTATTACAGGTAAGCTCATTCAGAGTCATGATTATTATTCATTAGTTGGATATAATGGCAAGGCCTATTGTTCAGGACGGAACACCACCTAACTGCTATGGCCATCTAAAAAGATACTGCTACGATGCATTAGCACGAGCATGACTCCATAACTTTTCACCCACCTATAGTGTCCCTGCATGGGGGTCCAAGGAGCTTCCAGGGCAAGTTTAACCAAGTTTAACAGTTTGACTTTTCATCCTTTGTGCACGACCAATGACATACCTTTCTTTATTGCTCGAGTTCCTTCAGGGGATCTTCAAAAGACCTCAGTCTCCTTTAAGAGGAGAAAGCCTGGAATGCCCCAATCACACGGTCACAAAGTCTGTGGCTGCCTTTTCACTGAAGTGAAATGTTAAATTTGAAATATGAAAAGAGACGACTGTCGATTGAACACATCTCTCCATCAATTCTTCTTATCCTGGATTGACCGTACAAAGATGAAAGCCCTATCTGGTCACCTCTTCCGAGTCTTCTTTGTGATCTGTCAAGATGAGGTGCAGGACAAATGGGGGGGGTGAACTGGCACTCATTTGACGGGAAGCACTTCCCGGTCTTTCTGGGAGACTGGCATGCACACTTGATCATTTTATAGTTTGTCATATATTTCTGATCATTCTCAGAAGCATTAACAGGAATTTCTTAAAATCAAATGTAAGCTCCTACACTCAGTGAACACTTTACTAGGTATTTATTAGACTTATTGGTCTTCTGCTGATGTAGCTTATCCACTTAACCCTCCTATTCTGTTAAGAGTTCATGCCCGCTTTTATGTTTGGGGTCAAATTGAACCAAACAGTTTAAATAAACGCAAAATTATTGCAACAGAAAAACGTATTGTCTCCAAAATGACAAGACTTTTATCCATAAATATCTGTGAGAAACATCTCATTTTAGAGCCTGAGGTACAGGAGGTGAAAGTTTGCCACCTGTATGGGAAAGTGCCACCAGAATCATCCACCAAGAAATTTTTCAAACATTTTATACATTTACAGAGGGTTATATTAAGCCCACACAACACATGCAAAGTTGGCACAGGACTTCTGAAATCAAACACTATCAATATGAGAAAAAGGTTAACTGGTTTTTAAGAGATGTGAAACACTGAATACGGTCACATTGACCCCAAACATAATGGGAGGGTTGAGAGGTTTGGCACATTGTGTGTTCAGAGATGCTCTTCTGCATACCACTACTGTAATGTGTGGTTATATGCGTTACTGTCACCTTGTTTTCCGCACCATTCACTGCAAACTCTAGAGACTGTTGTGTGTGAAAATCACAGGAGATCAGCAGTTTCTGACATATTCTAACCACCCTGTCTAGCACAAACAATCATTCCAAGGTCAACGTCACTTAGACTACATTTCTTCTTCAGTCTGAAAAACGACTGAACCTCTTGACCACGTGTGCATGCTTTTATGCATTTAGTTGCTGCCAGATAATTGGCTGATTAAATATTTGCATTAACAAGCTGGTGCACAGTTGTACCTAATAAAGTGCTCAGTGAATGTATATTATATTAGCAGTGCGGACAAGATAGATGCACCTGCAATAGATGCTGAATGGAGTTTCCATATCAGACAAAGGATACAGACTTCTGCAGAGAGGGACTCAGAGAACATTTGGGGACAGTCATTACTGTAGCTGCAGTATCTGCTCCCACACAGAGCAAGCAGGCTGAAAGGGCATTTGATAGCCCTTAAGTGAAGTCTGAACTGCATAGCCCTCTCACTGTCTCATCCATAGCTCATAAGAAGCAGCCAGAAGTGTTTCATGGATTTTCTGTTATGCTCCTTGCCTCCTGTCTCAAAAATAATTATATTGATCCCCTTTTTAAAAAGGTGACATTTTATTTTCTGTCATAATCAAAGCAAGATAATTTGTAGCTGCCAATTTAAATGGTCTCCTATCGCATAACTATTGGCTGGCATGCTGATCAGAGACCAGGCAACCTCGATATGAACCACATACACAGGCAGAGCAAAATCAATACTGGTATAATTCTTAATTAAACCAAATTAACTATATATGCTGCATCATCTGATTTTCTGAGAATCCCAATTAAAGTGTCAGATTAAATTTATATTGTACACTGATTTCTATTACCTCTTAGAGCTAAACTCATTACAGCTATGATTTCATTAACCGCCTTGTTAATTGAGGAAAAACAGCATCATTCAATTGTAATTTCCGACCTAATGTTGTCGTGGACAGATGCAAGATCACTCATGAGCAGCTTGGCTTTTGTTGTAAACATTACCAATATCTCCAGACTCCAGACACCACAGACGTGGTTACAACATTGTCCATTTAAGAGAAATGTCCATCAACAAGACTAATTTTCTGAACCTGTGTGTTCAGCTACAACCCAAGAACTGCAGACAAGTTATTTCTATAATGGCCGACATTCCACAAATGCATGAAAATGCATAACTGGGCCTGCATCGATGGAGCAATATATTTGAGATGCAGAAAATCATTTGGGCATTATTTATGTTTGATAGTGGTTGGTGCAACTGTTAATCCCCCGCCCCAATCCTCTTTTTTAAGATGATAAGTAGAAGCTTGGAGGCTTCAGGAATCCAGGCACATGCAAAATAATGTGATGAGACTACTGATATGTGAAAAGCAAATTAAGCAAATAT
Organism: Conger conger; assembly: GCF_963514075.1. Taxonomy (NCBI): domain Eukaryota; kingdom Metazoa; phylum Chordata; class Actinopteri; order Anguilliformes; family Congridae; genus Conger; species Conger conger. The sequence goes on along the minus strand of NC_083766.1, from coordinate 34,039,141 downwards.
AAATCCATTTTTAGGGCACACTGCACTCGTATTTACTGTCATCTGGTGGTCTGCACTGGTTCCCATCTACCTCTCTAAAGGTTACCTACTACCCCATGCTAAAACACGACAATAATACAGATACAGTGATAAAGCAAATTTTCCACTCAATGGAGCCTTAAGCTAGTTACATTGATTTGACATTGCCAGTACAACTTCCCATTTTATGACACCATTGTTCTTGTTCCGTAGAGATGTGAGGTTCAAGCAATGCATTTTAAGGCCTCTATATTTCAGCATAACCTTGCACTCTGTGGTGTGTCGCATAGCCACTGGTTTGATGCTCTTGCACTAATAATAAGGTAGTCTGTGTTCGTGTTTAAATGCATAACCTTGTTTGTCTCTCTTCCATTAGTCTGAACTGTCAGATGGGGTATGGAATTGACACTGAGTAATGGAAGGTCTTCACCCAATGATGCAAGAGTGCAATATAACTGGTGTCAATGGTTGATGATAGCACTGTGCCCTCTCACCTCTATTTAAAAGTGAAACTTTTAAACATAAATAAAGTGAGCAAGTCCACTCTCATCACATTCACATGCATACTCATGTGTTTGTGGGACACACAGGCAAGCACACATGCACACACACACATGCATGAACACATGCACACACACACACACACACAAACACACACACACTCAGATAGTCTACAGATTCAATAAGTCCAGTACCCTGTTTGGCCGTGTCTTGAAAATTGATGGGCACTCAATTTTCACCGCAATCCTGGTAAGATAAGATATTCCAGTCACCTGTATGACATTAAATTTGCGAGTATAGTACTGATAGGCATTCTAATATATATTTCACTGCATTATTGCTTTCAAACAACCCTGTGCTAATTACATTTCCAGGCCAAAGTTTCCTCAGTCGTTTGTAATTATCCCTGTGACCTCAAACTAGGCTTTTCTATTAGCTAAATTCATGCACATAATAACAGAGTAACAGAATTTCTTCCGTGGCAGGGGCAAATGAGGTCGAAAATAGCTGTAACGTACTGGAGCCAGATCAGGTCTTTATTGTTCAGCCTTCAAAGAAACACTGCATACTGTATGTGGATGTTTGCCCCCTGAAGTGTCTCCATAAACACATTCAAAGGATTTCATTGAATATTGCTCCAGTCTTTATGTATAATTAACTAAGCTGACCTTCAGAGTAAAAATCAGGCTCATTAAAGAAACCCCCCAGCATTGAGGTGTTTGAAGCTCCTCTGCTGACAGAATACATTTCAATTGAATGCTGTGCAGACTGCAGCATTCATTAAGATCCATATTGTCCTTTATCAAAAGAATCAAACCGATGAATGGAGGGAGATTGCTGATTAACCCTGCTTTGGTGTTTGTTCTTGTCACTTGTTAAACGTGTTACCTTCCTCTTCGGAGCATTTCAATTCATTATGTAAAATGGCCGTCGGACTGCTAATTGGCCAACATTTGCCTGTGCTGTTGGATCATTTGCAGCTGATGTGCTAAGGCATCCATTTATGTGAAATCCTTGCTAGCTGGCCGGTGCAATGAATCAGAATGCTCTCCTCACAACAGCAGTCCTGAAAAGACAGAGGGTTATCCTTTTAAGAAGTACTGTAGATAGATGCTCCACAAAATCTCCCCCTTTTATTGAACAGTGCGGAGGAGAAGTTGGAAAGTTGCAGGCTACTCCTTGATGTTGCACCATGCAATGGGTCCCTGCCAGGCTTTTAGCTGGTTGTGTGGCACTGTGAAATAGATTCAGGAGAAAGAAAGAAAATATATACCAGCTTGTGATGAAGCTTTGTTTGAGCTGTTAACACATAAGTAATAATAAGCAAAGCAACTTTGCATATTGTGAAAACAGCCAGATAAGTCAAGCCAAATCCAGTTTGTTTAAATATTGTTGTTTAATTGAAACTGTAAATAAGAAGCTGTCTAATTGCTAGGCCAGAACTGACACTTTCCACGCCGCTACATGTGTGGGTGCGCTGTCAACAGATTCGGAAGCCTGAAAAGGCCTTATTCAGTTACAGCTTTAGCTGTAACTCTGCTAATGCTGGGTCAGGAGAAGTACTTCTTTCCGGAAGGGTCCACCCACAACATGACTCAGCCATCCTGCAGTTGTGTGACCCAGACATGAAAAGCCTTAAGCCCCCCCCCTCGAACATTAGCCTATAGCACCATAAGTGGAACATCATAGAACCATGAAGAATACAAAAACCCTGACTTCACTCTCTGGATACTTTAGACATCGACACCCATAAAGCCATGTCTGGGGGGTATTTATCTACACCTTATTCTAAGCAGACAGTTGGTAGATGCAGTAATTACATATAAGTAACTAACATGGAACCTCTATGCAGTGAAATCTTGTTATAAAGAATGCATTTACCTTTTCACCGTGAGTGAACAGTGTTACGACAGACAGTTCAATTAAGACAAATTTAGTTGTGTAAATGAATTTGGTAGCTGGCTGACCACTTTGGGACATGGGAGGTTGGAAGGGAGGGCTGATGTCTCTAAAAACCACTCTGCATTGTTTTTCTGGCAAATCTGTGAAACCCACTCACTTGACTTTTCTCTACAGCCACGAGTACTTCAGAGAGGGCAACCAATAAATCAATTTTGAACGTCAAACAGGCATTTATTATTGAAAACATCAGTGCAAAATATGGCTTCAAAACAGAATACTGAGAAGTGTGGAATGTTACATTGTGCTCACTGTAAGGTTGAGCTTTGGTACTGCATGAAAATGCAACACAAATTAATTTTTATCACATATTTCTATGAAAACTGTAAATCAAAAAGGTAACACGATTTTAAAGAAAGGAGGCCCAGCAACATAAAAAATATGTTCTTTGCTGAAATATGGAATTACCCCACAGAGGACTGTTAATATGAAGATAACAGCAATCTCTGCAAAACTCAAAAAAGGCACCAAAACAGAAAACACTTTTATTTAAGTCACTAGCTGGCCATCGTTATTTTTAATTGTTGGACACAGAAAAAACTGCTGGGTCCCAGTAAAATCTTTTTCTTCAATGAAGCTGATTCCTGTTTTAACATGACAGCACACATAGAATGGTAACCGTCCTTCTGCTTTCTGAATAGTATCTCTGCTGTTGATATGCTCCAACCCTGAGCAGGGCAAGAGACATACTGTACCGTACCCCCATACTGTATCTGAAAAGATACCGCTGAATGCCTGCCTAAATAAGACCAGTGACTCAGTAGATAGAGCACATTAATACATTCAATATGCGCATTAAGTAACTGCTAACATCATTACTAAAGCAAAGGGAAAAAAAGTCATTACTGCCAAGCCAGCATCAGCTTTAAATACCTTTATTCCTTCCAACAGTGATTTTTAAAGAGGTCATCCGAAAGTATGGAATTTAGTGCATTCGCTGACACAGGCCATATTACAGTTGCAAATCCTGAGAGGCTGAAATCCAAGATCCTGTAAAGAGTATTCCTTCAAAGCAGCAATTTGACCCCCCCCCTCCCAATTACAGCGCTGAAGGGCATTAAAATGTACTAAAAAGACACGCGTACTACGGCTTCGAGAGTCAGGGATCTGCCATTAGCTGTGAATTACATAAACAACTGTATGCAGTTTTGCATTAATTTAACAGATGGTCTTATCCAGAGCTGCTGGATGCAGATGGCACAAATACATTCAGCACGATGAACAGTGCTACAATGCAGGATAATTACAAATCTTAGAGATATTCAGTGTTAAATCCGCTCTTGCAGAGTACATATGGTCCCTAATGGACTCATATAATTATTTTAGAGTTGAACTAGTACTGGGCATCGGAGTGGAGTAGTGTAGGAACAGTATGGTAAGAAGCGTTCGATTAAACCGAACTATGCTGATGAAAATATTCACCTCTTCTTTTGACTCCTGAACCACCTCCTAAACCTGTTGTTTGCCATCTCCATCTCCCATCACATCCCAGCATGCAGTGTTTCCTGACCATTGTTGCCTTCTTTTCATCCTACTTGCCTGTATGTTCTAATATCAAAAACAAGTGGCCTATTGCAAAGTAATATTTAGCGTTAAACAAAAAGAAACCTTCACCTATTTCCCTTTTCCCTTTTCAATCGTAAGAGCAAACGATCACCAGGAAACAGCTCTGATATAGCATGCACATTCAGTCTTTCACGGTTCATTTGCACTAAACCTGACAGAATAAAATGTTGCCACCATGAATTTGCATGCAATGCTTTCAAAACAACCACAATGCAAGGAATAGGCTGTGCTGTAAGTTTATGTTAATGCTTAGTGGATTGTAAAGTGAGTATTGTGTTAATACGTCTACTTTTTGGTTATCAGTCAATACCAAAATCGATGGGAATATGCTAAAAGGGTAATTACTGTACATCTTCCCTCCAACTCAACTTCAAAAAGGACAACCAGAGCCCCCCCCCCCACACACACACGCACATGCACACACACCCACAGGCACACACATACGCGCACACACACACATGCACACACACACGCACACACACACACGCACATACACATGCACACACACACACGCATGTACACGCATATGCACACACACAAATGCACACACATGCACAATCACATGCACATACACACACACACACACACACACACATACACATGCACCTGCACACACACACACACACGCACAGGGTTCCTCCGAAGACCTACACCCTGATCTCTTACAGTCTCTGCACCCATTGCAATGCACAACACAATTTCACTGTCTTCTCACAGACTGCTGAGTGAATAGATTTTTATCAGGGCAGCGTTGAATGCTGGCAATATCCAGCATTCAATGCTGGTGCAATTAGCCCGGTGCGTCCCATTTCTACAGAGAGACTCCTGATCTGAGGGTGGCCATGCACCATATGGTGATATTGGCTCAGACAGTGTAAGCAGTTGTCTGGCTGTCGGAGGGTTGCCGGTTCGATCCCCCACCCGGGGTGTGTCAAAGTGTCCCTGAGCAAGGTGCCTAACCCCTAAATGCTGCTGACTAGCAGGTTGGTACCTTGCATGGCAGCCTATCGCCATTGGTGTAAGCATCAATTGTACAGCATTTGGATAAAGGCGCCATACAAACTCAATTTACAACTTTGCCTGGATTTACTACGGGAGTGAAACCAAACCCAGATGGCATAGCTGCTGCTCTTTGCTCTCTATTTTGCAGGACAGCCACTACGTTGACTAGATGACCACATCCTCCAGGTAAGGTCTGGAGTCACAACTGGAGTGCATAAGTATATATAACTGCATAAGTCCACATGAAGAGTGGCCAGGTAAATTCTGACTTTGTTTGCACCCTCTACTGTACTGCAGTGAGGAGAAAACAACATCACCTGGTGTGGCACAGTATGTGCATTTCTTACTTGCCTAATGCTGGTCTAGGCTGGTGCCTTTCTCCCCACAGGGCTCAAAAGCAGGCCATACCATGGTTATACGTTCACCTCCAGCTGCTCTTAGCTTTTTTCCACAGCTAACTTTTATATTGAAATTTGCCATCATATCAACTACAGTAGTCTTCCAAACCTTTACTGAAACGGGAGAATGCGTAATAATGAAAACAAACCATTGACTCCATTTAGGCCAGCTATTTACTGTACCTTCAAGACAGTGTCCAGCACTGTTTGAACTTGAATACCAAGACGGTCTCTGCCTGTACTACATTAGCTAGCAAGCTGTTTAATACGTTGACAACTCTGGGTAAAAAACCTCAGGCACAGGCTCAGAGAAGTGTGGATTTAAAAAGCTCAAAACAACAATCAAAGAAAAAAATCAAACCTCCTACCACAGTCAAGGCAGAGCCCCATTAATAATATAGGGCTTTAAAACTTGAATGGCTCCAATCTCAATTTTTGTCAGTTCTTCATGCGGAAAACTGAATTTACATTCATTTTAAGTGATAACGATTAGGAACATTAAAAACATTGACTCATTGACAAGAAGCTTGTTATATAGGCAAAGAGATGAAACACAACAGATAACATTAGTAGCAGAGATAAAATAAATGATTTACAAACTGCAGGAAATCCTGCAAACGCAACAGATAACTGGATCCAACTAAACCCAGAACCCCCCAGACAAGTGAATCATCACCACTTGACAGCGAAATGTGTATAATTTGCACAGGAGAAAAAAATTTGTGGAAGTGGCAACCACAATGGAAGGTATTGTTATACCATACGGTAACATGGGAAATGTAGTTGGAATGATTTATTTGTAGTCACAGAACTAAGGATTCATTTAAGAGTAGAAGGTTGAGGAAATCATTAAAATTCTAGGGAAATACAGGATTGACCTATACTTCAAGTCTGGTTACTTTAATTAGCAATCGAAAGGGGCTTTGTCAACCATCTTGTTAAAATTCTAAGCTTTGAAACCAGCCGTTATATACTAGGCTGAGGTTTGATATTGACACGACCAGTATATTCATCTTGCTGTGGACATAAAAGGTTCCCTTGGGCTTTAAGTGGTTATATTTCACAGTTAAATCCAATCACCAAGTCCAGGCCATGGCCTTAGTCTATATTTAGCAGACAAGCAATTTTTATGCACCCTGGTTCAACTGACCTTAAAGGTGGTGCTCAAAGGGCCAAAAGTTTACATGTAAAAATAGAACACTGGTCACGGCAGTGTTGACACTGCACTCCAGAATACTGCCGTGCTTTGGTTGTGGATATACTGTGCACAGTTGCCGTATTTCTGTGTATGTTCATTTGGAATGTGATGCTGCTGGTTTGATTGTACATTTTTGGCACTTTCAGTGCTACAAAAACTATCCCCTTTGGTGTCTGTTTTGTCAGGGTGAGCTGCAGCATATATCTAAAAAACCTGTCAAATCTCAGCACTGATAGATGGCACTTGGGGTAAGTAGAAATATAGTGGAATATAGCTTTATTTAATGTGTGGGTGAATAGCTCCTTTAATACTTGAAATCAGCTTGAAGGAAGTTCCTGACCTAATCACAAAGCCATGCCTTGATACAGTATTGTAGAATTAACGTTAAAGTGTCCAATGAAGTGATCAGCATAAGGCATGATGAGACTCAATCACAGGGTGGCAATTAGCGTCATACTCATGCTAACCGTGCGTGCTCAGATTGAGGTTTCTCATCTTCCTGCAAAGTAATGGGCACACAGAAAGCCATTCCGTGTTAAATCGTCTTTTACAGAGTGTTCATGGTCTCAGTCAGACTCATATTGTTCAAAGGCTATCTTTTGCCTGTGCAGGGAGGAGGACATTGTTGAACGGGGCACGGCGGATGTGTGGGGTGTGTAAGGAAGTGGAAGAATGCGGGCCACTGGTACTTCATTTTTCAACATGATGGGGCATCTTTCACAGGTGAGGCCCCAGCCTCGCAGCGAAATGGCGGCTTTGCTGCGAGGCACTCATGCGAGAACCTACACCCAAATGCCAGATACTGAAGATTCAGATGTTATCAGATCAGGTATGCACTCCCCACCGCTGTTATGTCTGGAGTTTATCATCTAGATTTACACAATAAGGACTCATCCGGAACCATTCATTTTGAATTATATAAGTGCATAGAGTTATATTCCACGTCATGAACATACATACATGCCTTCAGGTACAGCATTATTGCCACCCAAGATGGTCTATATGCATTATTGAGCTATATAGTAATTTTCAGTGGAAAATATTGCACCTTTCAATTATGTAATGGCATCACCCAAGATAACACATTTTTGTGATAGAATGATGGAAAAATGATAGAATGTATCTATTCATTTAAAAATAGGTTTCATATTATAGGCACCCACCCATGTGATTAGTACTTAGTGCAGCCTTCCCTGGCAAGGTTGATGGTACTCAACCTTTTCCTATCATCTTCGATAAGCTTGGAGAACATTTTGGAGAGTGCTTGAACCATTCCTCCATGCAGAACCTTTCAAGATCCTTGATATTCTTAGGTTTGTGCTTATGGACTTCATTTCAGACCGCAGGCTTTTAACTTGATTGGGGTTAAGTCCGGAGACTGAGATGGTCAGCACAGATTTAGAAGTATGGGTTTGTTTTCTTGTTGGAAGGTCCATCTATGGCCAAGGCAACCAGGATCATGGCTAAAATTACAGTAGTTATGAGGTGCTTCTTGGTGTATGCATCTCTCCTTTGACACCAAAAAGTATGAACAGCATACATAGCTAAAAGAGTCATTCTGGTCTCATAATGTATGGTTGTGTGCATCTGTATACTGTACACTGTATATACTATATATACACAGGGCCAGTTCATGATGTTCAAGGACCCCCATTTTGCTCTTTAAATTGCTTTTTATATTCCTGGGTACATACATAATAATGTAAAATGGAACATTATGGTGGCAACCTATAAAGTGGAGCTTTAAGCTACCACACCGGAAACACAGCTGCAATTTAGACCAGTGAAGTGGAGGAACTGAAGGGTGTTAATGTTCCGACAATGAACTAGTGGTTTTCCCCAAGCTGCTAAAGAGCGTTGATGGAAATGTTCCAGAACCGCTAAAGGAACTGCTCCCCGGTTCAGCAGTTATCTCTGACCGGTGCTGTCAGAGGTTGCACAGCCAGATGGCTGCATCTCCTCCCCCTTAGCCATGTGGAGAGTCAGAGAGGGTGCCTGTCTTTTTGGCTACGTGCCGCGGGGCAGCGGTTAGATGCAGTCTCTCCACTAACCGGGAGCGGCCCCCGGTGGGGTCACGGCGGCCCCTCCTTTCGTACTCGCGGCCCTCCCTCCAGGGCACCTGAGCTTCTGCCCGGGGTTGCCCCGTGACAGGGGTGGAAATCACAAACCCAACAAACCTCCGCAGCGCGCCGCCCTTGATGATGATTAATACAAGGGCTCCAAAAAGACAGATTAATGCGATGACTTTGCCCAGAGGGAGACCCGTGTTTAATTCCGCCTCAGCTGAGACGCAGAAAGCTGGGGAAAAAAACGTCCCTTCAATTTAACGGCCATCAATAATGCATGGGCCGTCTCTCAGTCTTCGTCCTGCCCTTTGTCTCATATTCCCCCTCCAAATATAAATACCCACCTCTGCTCTGAGTTTTGTCAGGTGCGGAGCTGTGGCGCGGGGGCCGGGAGGCGAGGGGTCAGGGGGCCCCACGTCACCGCGCCTCGTGTTTTCTGTCCCTCCCGCGGCTCCCGGGCCGTTCCGTGGGACCGTCGTACTGACACTGTGGTCTCCCCCGCACCTCCCACCGCTCCAATGTGCGCTCCAGATGTCCGGCCAAAGGCGAGGTGAAGGCCCCCTCTCTCTGAAAGCTTCCCCCTGAATTCCTGAGCCGCTCGGCGAGACCTGAAGAGGGGTCTCTGTCTGTGGACTGACACAACATGCTGGAGATCTCATTCCGTGTCATTAGGCTTGTAAATGTGTACCTTTATGCCCGGGAAAAACATGTGTGAATGAATTTGGTTAACAGCTTTTCCTTTGGGGGTGGAGTGAGCGGGCGGAAAAGGTGCAGGTTTGCGGTGGAGTGAGCGCGCTCCTCTGGGACTGGTGCTGTGCGATGGGGGGAAAGCCTGACTCGCCCACACATGCTCATTAGCAGGTAGAGCACTAATGGGAGCTGCTCTCTGCAACCGCAGTGTTTCTCAGAGACTTGTTCCTCAAGCTGTTTACCCCCAACTTCCCAACGCCTCGTCTAACTCTCTCTCTCTCCCTCTCTCTCTCCCCCTCTATATCTCCCTCTCTCTCCCTCTCTCCCTCTCTCCTTCTCTCTCGCTCTCACTCTCACTCCCCCCTCTATCTCTCTCTCACTCTCACTCCCCCCTCTATCTCTCCCTCTCTCTCCTTCTCTCTCGCTCTCACTCTCACTCCCCCCTCTATCTCTCCCTCTCTCTCTCTCACTTTCACTCCCCCCCCTCTCTCTCCCTCTCTCTTGCTCTCACTCTCACTCCCCCTCTATCTCTCTCTCTCACTCTCTCTCACTCTCACTCTCCCCTCTCTCTCTCCCTCTCTCTCTCACTCCCCCCTCTCTCTCTATCCTTTTCTCTCTCAATTAAATTCAATAATGCTTTATTGGTATGACTGCATACAAACAATATCGCCAAAGCAATTAACAATAAAATAATTAACAATGACACATAAAACATAGGATTAATACACTGCAATAAGAAGTATATACAAGATGTACTAAATACAGTACATACTCTCTCCTCTCTCTCTCTCTCTCTCTCTCTCTCTCTCTCTCTCTCTCTCTCCACACCACGCTTCTTGTTGACTCTCCACACTCATTTGTGGGACTTTTCCGGGCCTCTTCTGGAAGAGCAGCGGTTCTCTGACTGAGGGCTGCCGCATATCACCATTGGCGCTGCATTCCTGGCAGCCAAGGCTGGCTCTGCTGTGTGTGCGCATCGCTGTGCGCCGTACTGTGCGCGATAAGGTCATTTGGAACCTATATTCTGTATGCTATACTTCAGAGAGCGTCAGGAAGGGAAAATATGTTCATGCAATTAAACTGCCTGCTCAATTAGACATGATGACAGTGTGATCAGTAACGCTGGAGGGGCCGGAAGAGTCTCGGCATGCCGGCACCTGATTAGAGCGGCACTACGCGCTTTCCCTGTTGCTGGAGAGGAATGCTATTGCTTTGCTGCCATCGCCATCCATTCTCTCGACTAACCTCCAGGGCCACTGGTATTTGTGGAAGTGATGAAGGCTGGGACCACATGGAATAGAGATTGGAAAAGGAATTATGTCCGTCTGTGTGCGCATGTATGTGTGTGCGTGTGTGTTTGTGTGTATATGTGTGCCCATGTGTATGTCCACATGTGGGGAAGGAGAGTGTGTGAGCATAAGGGCACATGACACTGTCAGTGTGTGTTTGTGTGTAGGTATCTATTTACTTGTGTGGGTGAAGGCTTATATACTGCATGTGGCCCGTTCTGTCATAATCAACGGTCAATTTCATAAAAATGAATGTTTCTGTAAAAATGTTTATTTTTGGATATTTTAGATTTCATCTTCATTTTGTAGAACAATATCTTGGCTTTCATAATTTGCATTTCTTAATGCCAAATCCAGAGTAAAAATATAGTTTTTAAGCTTTTAAACTCAAGATGTCAAAGTGAAAGTAACACGTTATGTGCGTGGTTTGGAGGCTAGCCAGTTTGTCACCGTTCACAAGTCACAAACAGCCAGATCAGCTGCGTTCGAGGCTACATTTTAATGTATTTGCTTTCATGGTCTGCATGTCTTAATGTCAAGAGTAAATGTTAAAAATATCGTTTTAAAGGGTTTATACATAAAATGACAAATTATAGCCTCAGAGTTTCTTTAGCCCAGTGTCGGTAATCTCTGAACCTCATGTTTTCTCTTTCAAGAAACTTTGCAGCCATTTATCTAAAAAACATGGTTTGGTGGCACTCAACATGAACTGGGACACAACTCCCTTGATATCTGGGGTAGAGAGATAACTTTCATATTATTAGGAAGCTTATATTCTCCTCTTTTGATTACTAAAAATACGTTTTGGGGTCAATACGACTGATTTTGATAGAGCAGATCACATAATATGTATATTATACAGTCTGTAGCAGTAGATGCAGTCTGCACTACAGAGCAGTGGATTTGCTTGTGTGGATGAAGGCTTACCTGTAGGCACTTGCATGCATCCATTGTGTATTTCTGTATTAACTTTCCATCTTCTCTTCACACAATCAATGGCGAGCCTTTGTTTTATTGTTCACATTTTGCATGCTAACGTCAATATTTCCACTAATGTCACATGGTCGTGAGTTGGTGAAACGCCAGCTACTAAACTGTTCTGTAATGATGTGATGTAGGGCAGCACATGTGAAAAAGGTGTATATGATTGTGTAGGTGTGTATTTCCGTTTGTTTCTTTTTGAGTAAGCCCTGCTGAAAAAAACAGCTCAAGCTAGATTTTGAAACAGCTGGCAGCTGGTTGACCAGTTCAGACCAGCTCCCAGCTCTATATGGTTTGACCAGCGCAAGCCATGTTTTGAAACAGCTGCAGCTAGTTGACCTGCTACCAGCTCAGACTAGCTACCAGCACTAGCTGGTTGACCAGCTCATACCCAGCTAGACCAGCTTATGATCAGCTTGACCAGCTCAATTTAAAAACTGGTCAAGCTGGATTTTACAACAGGCAGGGTACATATGCTAGACAATGCTACTGTGTGTGTGTGTGTGTCTCTCTCTCTTTGTGACTGCAGATCAGACCGAGGGTAATGAGACAGGCAGTGAAGCACACGGGGGTGGTGCTGGGGGAAGGGGTCCACTTCTTGGTGTGTTAGGAGGTTCCAGTTGAACAGTAGAGGGGAAGATTAGGTGCAGCGGGGAGAGGTTTGGTTAATTAAGACGACGTTTGGCTGCCCTCGCAGTCCCTGGCAGAGCGCACATCTAATTAGCTCAACTGACCTGGCAGCTGCACAGAGCTGGCTCTAATGGAGGCTCCAGACCACAAGGCCAACCGATACCACAGAGACTGCGGGAGGAGGAGAGAGTGGGACAGAGAGAGAGAGAGTGAGAGACGGGGGGGGGGGTTAGAAACGGATGGGGGAAGAGAAAGAAAGCGAGATAGAGAGATAGAGGGGGAGAAGCACTCAGAGCTATGTCCTGCCCATCACACAGCACAGAGCTCTGTAGACAGGCTCTTTGGTGAGTAGAGGCAAGCCGGCATGAAATCCCCCACAGCACTGGGAGCTCCCCCACGGGACCTGGCTCGCTTTGCATAATGGACCGAGCGAGCTAGCCATCTAGAATACACAACCGCAGTCGGTGGGCCGGGAGCAGAGGGGGGAGCGGCGGTTGTGTACAAGCACAGCCTTGCATTATGCGCTGTGCCCTATACGCCGCAAGCCCTTGCAGCAATCGATGGAGCGGCGCGTTGTGATGAAGACGTCGCTGAGTACACATCGAGCTCAGAACAGTGCCTGCTTCCCTCCAACCTCTGAAATACTCCAGAGTGACAGACAAAAGCCTGTCATTTCAGAGAGCGTCCCTCAGAAGCAACTCCAGAATAACACACTGAACCGGGTTCTTCCTTGCAGTAGAAGTGTGAGCCACCAACAAAATCAGGCACACGCTGCTTGTTTGGTGTGGATTTGTTTGGTGAATTTTATACTAGCACTGTTTTATTCCCAGGAGAATCATCCATGTTCTCATCAGTCATTTGTTTAGCGTAGGAAACTCTGCAGATTCCCTCATAATTTCGCAAAAAGCCCACCCGAAAAGGAAAATGATCTTCCTTCGGCCCACAGAATTCAGCTCTTCCAAATGGCCAACCCACAATTGATTTATGAGATTGTTAGTAATCTATTAAAATGCAATTAAAAGTGCATTTGGAGTGATAGAAAATGGCTGGCATGGGGAAGGTGCTAGAAGGAGAGAGGGGGTAGAGGTGAAGGCAGGACATCTGTGGGAGGTGCTACAAACATTTATCTAGTGCTGGTGGTATGAGGTCATTTGTCAGCCGAAAGCCTCACCTGGGCAGTGAGATTTCGCAGGAGTCCAGCAGACCAGTGCACAGAAATCGCTGAATCGCAAAAGGCTCCTCCTTTTCAGCAAATCAACTTAGACGCTATAATGGAAAATGCTTTTTGTAAGCCATCAACTCTGAGACTACCAGGAAAAAAAAATTGCATTATGTCTTTATGTCTGCATTATGGGTTTAAAAATTATATCAGTAATATGAATAATAAATATATAAATAAATACCATACATTAAAGAAGACAAATGAGCAAAACCTTTGGCGGTATTGGCAGCATATCGTTTCTTTTTGAGTTGGCATTCTTAAGTTTGAGACAGGTACATTGGCAAGGCAGTTTTAATCTCAAAGGACCAATGAGGAAGACTCTTAAAAGTTTGACTCTGCTGGCCCTAATTAACAGCCGTGGTGAATTGGAGATAATATAATTTTGTATTTACTATAGAGTCACATTCTCAGGGGTGCTGGAGAGTTCTCCTTCACTCCTTATGGTATGCTGCAGCCCTTGATTAGTGCTCTGTGGGACTGATGAATATTTAAAGACATCTGCTGAATGCCAGGAAGGAAGAGAAGAGTCCATCTTTTAAAAAGGTAATAAAAGTAATAAGATTAAGCTCAAAAATTGAATTTATCGATTAGCACTTTTCTTTATTGCTTCCATCTCTTACCACGGATCATCCGAGGCAATTAGCATAATTCTCAAAGGGAGACGCGTCTTCCTTTCCGGAGAGGACTCCGGCCTTCTGGTCCCCAGTCCTGACCTGGGCTACACCGGACCCCCTGTGCACAACCCCCACGTCCACTGAGAGAGACGAAGAGGCTTTGCCGTCATTCAGTCAATTACAGGTTTTCTTAAAGCCCGTCTGTACTTCAGCCAGTGAGGTAAGGCAGACGTTTTGCTACACCGCTGCTCCGCCAGCACTGATAATAATATTCCCACAGCTGCGCTCTGTCTGGGTTTATGTGTTTATCTGTTACGACAGCACGTGGACGCTGTGGTCGGGAGAGACTCAACGGCAGGAGAAATCCGTGGAGCCTGGTTTTGGCAGGGAGAGATCGTCCTGATATTTACCCCCAGTGAAATTCAATTTCCCGACCCCTGACTCCCTCAGAAAGCCTTGCTGATCCACCCCGCTACTGATCCTCCATAAAGGCTGAGCTGCAGCTCTGCTGTACAGCAGAAGCGTGCGACTCACAAAATGAGAGATTTCTGGGTTATAGGGATCAGCCAGCAGCTGTGGTGAGCATCTTCACTGAGATACTGAGATGTTCACCTATTTAAAAATATATTTATTTCAGTTTAAGCTGAGTTTCTCCCCCTCTCCACCTCAGCTAATGTGTGGTGAGCATCTGGTTCAAAATGGCTGCCGTGCATTACCAGGTGGGTACCACACATTGATTGTGGTTGAGGCAGGTTCACTATATACTGTGGGCTATTTTACTGTTTATTGTATAGGTTTTGAAAAATGTGTTACAGTGTAAGACACATGCTGTAATTTGCATCTAATTATCCTTTTATTCTCTTTCCAGAGGAATCTCATTTGGGATATAACTCAGCATCTGTCTCCAAGCTGGATGACACCTTTATAAGTGGCATCACTGATGCTGTCATCGCACACTGCCTAGCACTGTTAGCGGAGAAACCCTTGGCACGGCACATCGGGCTGCATGGATGAAATCAGAGCTGTTTTTACTTGACTAAACACCTCTCCGCCATGGGAGGCAAGGTGGCGGAGCACATTATTTCTCATATTATACAGCACTCCAGTCCACGACAAGTCGTCACCTCTCTCCCAGGCAGCGAGAAGTGAGATTGGATCATCCAGATTAGACAGTGACAGACAGAGCACTTGCCTCTGTTTCCTTCATTTAGCGAGTGGGTGAAGTCATACAGAAAGCGCAGAGAACAGTTAAACAGATAGGCCACTTGACTTTCCCTCACCAGCTTCACCCAGCAGTTTTCCATTTGCCTGGAAACAGATTTCCCCAAAAGATCATATCTAACATAAACAACATGGAATGGATTATAAAAAAAATTCCTGTACCTTCTACCTTTCTAGCCTTCGCATTGATGACTTTTTAATTCAACTTGTATAATAATGAACTTTGAACAAGGTTAATATGCTAAGCAAATACACAGGTTCTGACTGATTTAAGCTGTAGTGTATTGTCCTATAGTTATTCTATTTTCAGTCCTGCACTTCATTGAAGCCTATTGATCGAAGCAGATTCTGATCTCTCACTCCTGGTTGCTACTCTACTGTTAATGAATGTGTACCAATGGTTTTATAGTCATGATAAAATCAAGAGACCACTTGGGCAGCAGAAATGGTATCACAGTCTGAAAGACTGACTGTCTTTCTTATACTTGTAACATTCTTTAAATTACACCATAATCACAGGCAATAGTAGAAGCTATAGTTGTATAATTGGATAGCTGACATTTTGGAACAATACATTTTTTCATTTAAAGGTTTCACAAAGAATAGAATACAATTGCATGACATTGGGCTGGTTTTGCAGACACAGACCTGGACTAAATTGCATTTCGGATGGACATCCTCCATACAAAGGTCAATTTAATCCAGGACTAAGTTTAATCAATAAAACTGCCCCATAGACTTCACACAATCACCAAAACAATGGATACATTTTTGAAATGTTCTGTCATTGCCATTCTAAATTAGTCCTCTGATGTAATGTGAGTTTATGAAGTTTAATCTTGATAAATGTAATTAAGGGCATTGTAATATTGAAACTGAAAAAACAGCCATATCTGCGACATCTGTTTTAAAAAATGTAATTAAATGCAAAGGGCATAATCTTTGAGTGCATTCTGTGAGTATTTCAGAACTCTATTATGCAGTATTGTCATTGGTATGTCAGCAATGCATTTTCCACACAAAAGGATACCATGCCACACCACAGACTCGAGCAAGGACATTGCATTACCTCTGCAATATACACCGTATCAGTTATCTCCTGATGGAGAAAGCCACCCAACTCCTAATCCAGGCGGTCGTTTCCACCTGTATTACTGCAATTCCCTCCTAGCCAGTCTCCCAGCTTGTGCCATCAAGGCCCTCCAGCTGGTCTAGAATACTGCAGCCCACCTGATCACCAGTCAGCCCAGGTCAGCTCATGTCACCCCACTCCTCATTGGCCGCCACTGGCTTCCTATTGCCGCACGCATCCGCTTCAAGGCCCTAGTGTTGGCATTTCACGCTGCTAAGGGGACTGCCCCACCTCACATACAATCCATAATCACTCCCTACTCCCCAGCTAGACCACTCCGGTCTGCCAGCTCTGGTTGCCTTATGGTTCCCTCACTATGAGCACCTGGCGGTCGAGCTGCAAGTTCACGCCTGTTTTCTGTTCTGGTTCCTCGGTGGTGGAATGACTTGTCTACCACTGTCAGGACAGCAGAATCCCTCCCCCTATTTCGACGCAAAAATAAATAAATAAATGGCACTTACGATGATTGTATTTTTGTTTAGAACATGCATTTTACTAGTTATGGATGTGATGCTTTAACTTGTTGAAGAACCTATGCACTAGTAAATCGCTTTGGATTAAAAGCGTCTGCCAAATGACTAAAATGTAAAATGCAATAGCAATGTTCATTATGTTTTAGTATGTATATAGGAGAATCAAGACCTATAATGAGATACATTTGATTTACTGTATATTGAATTGAATTTCTATGGGTTGCAGGACACTTACAAGATTATTAAATGTATTTAAGCATTTGCATATTTCTGGGATTCACCATAGCATAAGGTAGCCTTTAGCTGTAAACATGTTCAGATAGATGGAAGCTATGGGCTTCTTACATAGTGTTCTAAGCTACAGGCACATTCGTTTTTTTAATTTTATATAATAGCTGAACAAGCAGTTTAAAGGGGGGCTTAAAACTGCTTGGGGTGGGACTTATCTCTCTCACCCTTTGAAGGAAACATTTATTTCCTTACCATTCCTAAGCAACAGTACATTGAATTGTCTAGACAGCGAGGTGTTTTCTTGATTTATTTATATATAAGCTGAGACCATAGGTGCAACATGTGGGAAAAATGTAGGAATGTAACTCTCTGAATCACTGATTACATTAAATTAATGACATTTGGCAGATGCTCTTATCCAGAGTGATGTACCATTGATTAGACTAAGCAGGGGACAATCCTCCCCAGGAGCAATGCAGGGTTAAGGGCCTTGCTCAAGGGCCCAATGGCTGTGCGGATCTTATTGTGGCTACACCAGCGATTGAACCAGTGAACTTGCGGGTCCCAGTCATGTACCTTAACCACTATGCTACAAACCGCCCCCACTTATCTTTTAACAAACCACATCGGATGCCTTTGCTCCTCGCAAATCAACTGTGTAGCACACATCGTATACCCAGTACAGACCTATATGAGCTGTGAGGAAATACACTGGTCACACGTGTGTCAAGGGAATGTTGACTTTGAATTACATGAAGCGCTGCATTTACTGGAAACATTTCAGCCATTTGTAAAGACAAGCTAGTATTTGCAAACATAATAAGGTAATATTCTACCTCTTCCTTAACTCAAGGTTTCACAAAAGCTACCAAATGCAAGTTACCAAGGAAGGAGAAAATGTAGTGTGTCTGCATAAAATAAGGCATGACAACAAAATACTTGTTGTGGAAGTCAGTTTTAACAAGGCTCCTGCCACCTATGGCAATGTTCGTGGGTGACTGGCGTAGCCTACCCCAGCAAACTCAATAATTTCTACATGAGCTTTACTGGAAATCCAGAATATAAATAGACTGCTTACAAGTGTGCTGCACCTCAAATCCCATACTCCCATGAGAGCTCTGTGTGAACTGAGAATGTTTTCCATTGCATAGGCGTCATGACACTCTTACACCGTGATGGAGAAACTGACTCCATTGGGTTGGAAAGGAAACCAAAAATAAAGAGACGCCTATTTTTAAAGATGACACTGCACTGATCCATTTCCCTGGTGGACGTCTTTTTACACACCCGGAATCAGTCAACCATTCGACCTCTCATCCCGAAGGAGATGACGTAGTTAGGGGTTGTGATCATGGGAGGTTGAATCCACCTCAGGAGAAAAGGAGAATGTTTCCCCCGAGGTGCCGGTGCCTGGTGCGGCCGGGGACAGCATCTGTCTCTCCTTGCCTGACATGGAGCCTGAGTCTGTCGAGCAGGAGGGATGTATTGAGACTGCAGCCTGTTTCTCAGGCCGCTTTGCTCATGTTTATCAGTCGGCAGGTGGTGTTCCTGCATTTTCAAAGTGCTGACTTCAACATACCGCAGGCCCTGATTGGCTGATGTTCAAGCGCTGGCTCCCACTATGCAGAGATGGCAGTGGGCTCCCTTCGTTTGTTTTCCCTGCTACTGGTTCTCTTTTTAGTTGCTTACCTAGAACTGGCAGCCATTGGAGGCACATGAAAGACGTGCAACAGAAAGGGTCGGCAACAGTGCGAGTGAGCTGTCAAGGCACGCAAACTCCTGCGATTCATTTGTCATGGTAACCGACGAAAGGAAGGTTAGAGCAAGTGAGAGAAAAGTGCAGTTTGCAGATGCATATTTTGGAAAGAGACAAATGGGGAAGTAGACTGAAAATCCATAATCCATTATTCCCATCCATCCCTGTCTGAGGGAAATTATATTATGTTATTCCGGAGAGATTTGTGCAATTACCGGATGGTTCTCAGTCATTTCAATTATTTAATTGATATTTATCTGAGTGCTGTACTGCACAAGTCTTTTTTGTTTTTCTTTATTAATATGAGAAAGTACAATTCCTTCAAGACGAAAATAGGAAGAGAATAATTGAGTAACAATATACACTATACTAAATATTCCATAATACAGTATATACTGTAGGTATTAGGCCTACTACATGATAATATCATTATACAGCTTGTAAATGCTCATATTACTTATTACATATTACGTATTACTCATATTACTAATTACAATGACAATTAAAGCATAATACCTTCATGAGCCTAGCATTAGTACTGTACATAGCATTAATGAACAATTACTGTGACAGATTACATAATGGTACTATTTAACATTCAGTAAAAACTTGAGACTGAATGAACATGAGACTATGCATGTGAAAATCTGGTGTATACTGCACTAACAAGTCCCCTCAGTCAATTTGATTATCATTACAATACTGCTCCTGAAGGTATAGTAGTTATGCTACATGAACCACTCATGAAGCACACAATTCAAATTGTGAAAAATGCTTCAGCGACTGACCTAAATTTGCATTTAAATAGTTACATGGTAACATGTCATTGCCACAAGAATTTTTCTTTGGCAAACAACTTGTTCTTGCCACTGTTGTGATTTGCCTTAAAAGGGAACATTCAAGAGGTAATCTTTTGACTGAGGAGAAAGGTGAAAGGGTGACTATAGTGCATCTAAAATAGTATGATTACATACAATTACAGGCATCTAAATGCACAGTGTGGGTCGCCAGTGCGCCGTGCTCATGTTTTACCTTTAATTCAAAGTGGAAAAACAGAAGCCATTCCTTGTTACTTCCTTTGCAATCATTTATATGCCTGTAGCAGGAGCCGGCATCATTCTAAGAGCCCACCCCACCTTTTATGATTTCCTGTAGATAGGACGTGCAATAAATTCTGACTGCTACTGCTCTCGCCGGGATGCTTTTAATAAAGACATTTTTACACTATACTTCTTGAACATCAGACAAGTTAGGTAAACAGGGGGAAAAATCACACCAAAAATGTTTTAGTGATACGAGGGATATTTCATAAACACGGCATTTTTTAATATATTTTCTTCGTTGCGCAAATGGTTAGGTATATTACCGAAACTTGTGATGATGAATGACTGCAATTAAGCTGGGTAGAAAATGCAGCCCTTTAAAGGAGTGATTCAGGGCTTTGTCTTTAACGGCACTTCGAGTGTAATTTGAGAGGCCTTTACACATGAAGTGCGGCAGATATACAAGACTATCATCTGACTTCACTGCGGCGGTAATGTTTTTCCCAATTTATAATCCACAGATGACTGGAATGGGTGCCATATAGAAGGTAAAATTGGAGCCGCTGAAAGTCTTATTCCAAGAGTATTAAGACTCAATATTTCTTATTAGCATACTAGTTTGATCAGCATGATATTGTTTTTCTCCGATTTTGCATGGCTGATGACGGTACGAAGAAAGAATGCGTGAATGACCGGGATTACATCCTTTATTGTGTAATGAACTTGCGAAGTACTTGAAGTGGAAAAGCCACTTCATTGTCAGGCTGAAGTGAAGTGAAAACGTCTGTCTCTGTCCCGAGGTGACACCCGCGCAGTCTGGTGAGGCATCTTTAAAAAAAAAAGAAAAAAGAACCCGACTCAATGTGTCTCGAGTTCGTCTTCATGAATGTCACGCGCACTTTTAACAGCAGGTCACCTCACTTCGTAAAACAGACAGCGGAGCCAGGCACTGCCATTAAATTCTGCAGACAAATGGGAAAGATGTGGGGGAAATGGAGTGCATATAGAGAGGTCTTATGTAAGCACAGGGTGAGAGTATGGACTCGGACTGTATCTGAAGATCTCGCAAGGATATCATCTTGTTATTAAATACTGACATAAATGACCACCAAAGATTGATGATAACCCAAGTCAAGAGCTGTTGTAGACCTCTTCCACATGGCTTTACAATTGCAACCAGGGCCCCTTTCTGCATTAAAATGGCAGCAGATTGGACTGAGAAAATATCAAATGTAATATTTTCCCCATGAGGACACATAACCAAAGATAACCACTGTATAAGTTCATATACATGCGATAACTTCACTGTATACCTACAGTGAAAACGCCACCGCCAACCCCTACCCAAGCAAATCAGTCGTTTTTAAAAGGAATTGTGAAACTTAGAAAGAAGTAATACAGTTTCCATAAGCTGTATTGTCAAGTCTACCAAGTGAGCTCCAGGGTACAAACACAGTTTGGCTCAGAAGGCCAGAGGCTGACCACAAGTAAGAAGCTGATAAGAAGCTGTTTGATTAAAGATTCATAGCAGTGAGTACTACTTTCAGTTACAGTACTAGCTGAGATAATTCTCCATTTTAGTACAAAAACAGACATTGTTCTTTCTGGTTTCCAGGGACTAGTCAGTGAGTTATTGGAGTCTTGCTGGATGCATTTTCTTGTGTCCCTCTTGTACTGTACCACAGAGATACATAAGTGCAGATCTCCATAGTCATTCAAACAACCTAATATTTATGTAAAATATCCTGATTTTTCATCACTGGCTAGTTATGTTTGAATAGATTAATATTGTTATGTACTTTTCAATCATAACCCCCCACCAAATCAAGCATATAAAGCCAATGTGTTTTTGCACACCACAGAATCAGTGGTGTGCGAAACAGTCAACAGAATTACAAATGTTAATTTCAGAAGTATGTGCAAATGGCCATAATCCATTACCAAAGTATTTCTCTGTCCCTAATGCAATACAGTTAAAAAAAACATTCAACCATTGCAACCGATGAATTGTATAAATGGGTTTTGAAATGTGTTCAACATAAAGGCTGAGTTAAACCATCAGGAATGATATTTGCTCAAGGATTTGTTTTAAATCATCACAACATATTGTTAGAAAAACAATAGAACTACTTAAAATGTTGTTACTTCACGGACCTTTTTTTGAAGTCAAATGCAACAAATATGACTGATACATTATTTTGGCATGGTCTTAAACTGAGCATGAAAGTAAATGTAATTAATTCCTTCTGTCTTTAAAGTAGTTTTTTCCCCTCAGTGAGAGAGAGGATTTTGCGAATAATTAAAATGACTCCCCTCAGACAGGAGGCACAGTTGTATGGAATGATTTGTGGCAGGAATATAAAGGTAAAGGATCACATGTTCATTCTTCATAGAGTGGGGAAGGCTGCAGGCTGCACAGTGCCGTGTGCGTGAATACCCGCGGTTTCAGGGCCGGGGAGAAACCCCCCCCCCCCCCCCCCCAGAAACAGCCTGCTTTTTGATTCATGGCCTGGTGGAAGCGATGGGCTCTCCTTTGAATTGAAATGAGTTCGAGCTCGGGGAATTTGGGCAAGCTGGATTTTTGACCTCTGCTTGGAATGTGACCAACACTGGCAGGGTTAGAGTCCTGTTTTGTTTGAAAAACTGCTAGAGGGCTTTTGAGATCCATTAAGCGGACAGGACAGGATCTCAATCAAACCGCAGGAGCACAATGCAGCTCTTGTCACCGCGGCGAAAGCTGTCCGTAGGGTGGCACCGGGAGGATGAGGGTCCCCCGCCGGCCTTGGAGATCCTCGGAACAGCAGCGCTCGCCGTGGCTCACGTGGACACACATCTGTGGGCGATCAGTGGGCGAGAGGCAGCCAAAGACATTCCAACGCATTTAAGCCAAAGACATTCCAACACATTTCCGGAACTTTCCCCAAAACACTCAAACAAATTCCCCTTTACCCGCCGGGCAAGTATACATTTATACACCTTGCAGAAAACATCATATTCGAAATTATGAATTCTGAAATTGGTCATATTGTCTCTCCCATTTTTATTTTTTTTCAGACACATTAGTGTAATGATTTTCTGCAAGTCAACAAAATACACTCATGCCTCATTACACCTGCAGGTGCTTGATGTGCTAGCCAGCCACACTGGCCCTGAGAAAACATTGTTATGGGGTAGGACACAAAAAATGTCTTGCAAATTAAATTCATTTTGGGAAAAGTCATATATTTATTTTACTAATTCGTTCCACACAACAAGCATTGAAGCCTGCACAATCGTGGAGACAGGGCAAGGAGTAACACTAATCTTACCATATGTGTGCTCTTTGTTAGGTCAGATGAAAAAAAAACAAGCCTCCAATTGAGAGTAGATCACTGCTGAAAGCAAACTTTGGTTTCACTTCAGAGAGTTGTTCAAACTTAGTGCTCTCCTGCTGAGTTGCTATTTTTGAAACACAATTTATTTTCACCAATAACTAGCCTAATTAAAACCACAACAATGGGTAGCAGCTGCAAAGCTGAGCCAGCTTGGATGCTGGTCATATTTTTGGGGTCAGAACCACCACAGCCCAGGTTTAACTGATCAGCATTTAATGAAATTATTGCCCATATACACTCACTGAGCACTTTATTAGGAACAGTATACTAATACTGGGTAGGGCCTTTCTTTGCTCTCAAAACAGCCTCAATTCTTTGTGGCATGGATTCCACAAGATGTTGAAAACATTCCTTTGAGATTCTGTTCCATGTTGAGATGATTGCATCACCCAAATTCTGCAGATTTGCCAGCTGCACATTAATGCTCCTACCACATCCTAAAGGGGTTCTATTGGATTGGGAAGGCCACTGACGAACATTGAACTCATTGTCATGTTCATGAAACCAGTTTGAGACGAGTTTTGCTTTGTGACATGACGTGGGGCATTATCATGCTGGAAGTAGCCATTAGAAGATTGTGGCCATGAAGGGATGCACGTGGTCAACAACAATAGTCAAACAGGATGTGGCATTCAGGCAATGATTGATTGGTATTAACAGGCACAAATTGTGCCAAGAAAACATTACCCACACCATTACACCACCACCACCACCAGCCTGGACTGTTGACACCAAATTCTGACCCTACCATTTGTATACCTCAGCAGAAATTCATCAGGTTCATCAGACCAGGCTGCATTTTTCTGTCTTCAAGTCTTCAATTGTCAAGTTTTGCTGAGCCTATGCTAGAGTTATTATTCTTGGCTGACAGAAGTGGAACCCGACATGGTCTTCAGCCCATCAGGCATTCTGAGATGCTTTTCTGCTCACCACAATTGTACAGAGTGGTTATCTGGCTTACCGTAGCCTTTCTGCCAGCTCAAACCAGTCTGGCCATTCTCCATTGACCTCTCTCATCTACAAGGCGTTTCCATCTGCAGAACAGCTACTCACTGGATGTTTTTTGCACACGACATTACATTAATGGCATTTGGCTGACGCTCTTATCCAGAGCAATGTAAAACAAAGTGCATACCCCTAACCAGGGATAAGTGTGCTGAAAGTCCCTAGAGGGCAGTACAATTTCAACAGCACCATTCTGAGTGAACTCTAGTGAGTGTTGTGCATTGTCCCAGGAGATCAGCAGTTACAGAAATACTCAAACCAACCCCTCTGGCACCAACAATCATGCCCCGGTCGAAATCCCCATTCTGATGGTTGATGTGAACATTAACTGAAGCTCCTGACCAGTATTTGCATGATTTTATGCATTGCACTGCTGCCACACGATTGGCTGATTATATAATCACATGAATAAGTAGGTATACACATGTTCCCAATAAAGTACTCAGTGAGTGTAAACTGTATGTTTGGGGTATGAAACTAGATTTCTTTTTGGTTAGTTGAGATTTATCCCATAATGCATTTCTTTACATTGTGCCTGTTGTGTGGAAAAAATGTAATAGATCCTTGTCATAGATCAACTAAATTTTTAGTCACTGCCATGTACATGACTTGGCACACATGCCAAATATGCAGTAGGGAAAGTTATAGGAAAGTATCAGCTATTGAATTTCACATGTGATTATGGCTTCTGTGCTTCTAAAGAACATTTCCCATTCACCAGAATACAGTAACAGTGTAACTGTAACAGTGGAAATGTATTATTTCAGACAAGTCAAACAAATTGGCCAAAACAGAGCAGTTGCAGCATATTCCATGAAATCCAATAACTAAGTGCTAACAATGCCTATCACAATGATTATGCTATCTGAAGACATCTAAAACAACCAAAATAAAAAAGCAGGACAAACTAATTACTCATCTCAAATATGCCCAGCACTTCAGGATTCACTGTTTTTTTCCATTTTTTATTTAATGAAAACTGTCATCTGTTTCCACAGAGCATATTCATTGTTACAGTAATAAAACACTTGTGGAGCAGAAATAGTTTTTTAAGAAACACTGTTTTAATAGAAGTTCCATAAACATGTCAGTGTTATTAAATATGGACTAATGTCTTGGATAATTACACATAATCATCCAAGCATCTTACAATATACAACAATACAACAAGCAACAGAGATTTAGTCCTCTGTATGCTTTGTTAATTCATGTTTATAACAAAAATTATTTTGGATGAAAAGTGACTTCATTGCCTTGTAGATGTTCATAGTCTTAAACACGCATAACAATGGCCAATACCATTGTCAAACTCAGGAATCCTGGGTTAAAGGTACAATAGGTAATTTCTAAAGGTCAAGAGAAGAATAGCAGCAACAAACACCTTCAAAACACAACACTGTTTATCCCTCCCCCTTCTCTTTAAACATGCTTACATTGAAACGCCATTCGCAGTGGCAATTAGAACCCATTTTCAACCAACAAGCTTGAATTATTGTACAGTTATACAATGTTTTGGTACAGAGTGTCGGGCCATCAACTGTATATTTTGAAACCTGAATTTAAAGACTATAAACACGTCAACATGTCAGTGAGCCTTTTTTAATGATAGGAAGGGATTTACAATGATCTTGTAACAATGTTTTAACACAAAAATCTTACCTATTGTACCTTTAAACTCGTGCCCCAAAATCAAGTTATCCTGATATGTTTGCGAATGAGATTCACTGCTATAATGAACTCCGATAGAGAAATTCAGATTCCATCAGTAATCTCATGTCATCTCTGTTCTCTGAGTTAGATTAATTCTGAGTACTTTGCTCTGTTGGAGCAAACTTATTGTCAAACTGATATTGGCATTTGGCTTTGAAACTACTAAAGATAGAATCGCATGAAAATATTTTTTATGTGTTCAGCACTTCATCGTACTGTAGATGTCAATCCTTGCTTGTGAGGGAGGGACAGACAGATGGACACAGACAGACAGACATATAGGCGTGTCAAATATATTCTTGTACTGTAATGATGCGCTGAAAATCTTGAAAAGGCATGGTATTGTTCACTACTGCAGGCTGTAGTGAAATACAATTTGAGATAAGTACGCACATGTATTTTTTGGTGAAAGGTTTTTCAGTCAGTTGGTATTAAAGCCATGAGAAGTTTTTCATAGTCAAGGATATAAAGGCAGCCATACATCTTGCCCATAAAAAACTAAATGAGAAGGCAGATTTAGACTTGACCAAATAATAGGGCATGTTCAATTACCATGACCTTTCCTGAAACATTTCATATCAAATCACTACCTAATAACTGTTGCCAGCACAGAAAATATAATTTTGAAAGAAACTTCTGACCACATGACAACGAAAAGGGATATTACATCTTCAAAATGTGGTTGCATCATTGAAAATTCTTTTATTTGAGTTCTTTATTTTTTAAATTAGGGTCTGTGGTGTGCGCTGAAGTAATTTCTTTTTCTTTTTCAGCGGCTGTAAAAAGCACAGAACAAGACTAACCTCCAAAATAACTAAAATGTGATTTACTGTCCATGAAAAAGTAATTCTCCTGGCAGCATCCCAACAGGAATATACTGAATATATACTGAAAAAACATGTCTGCCATATTTCATTTCCAGTGCTATGTACTCTATGTACTTCTCTGTATAGTACAGTATACAGATAAATCATCTTCAAGAATATGTATATAATAATACATGCACACATGCAGACATAACAATGAACCAATGTGTACAATATATTGGCATTTTAAGTAAAGAATTATCCTCCAAACCATAAAAGCCACATCATATCGGATTCAGCTGTGATTCAAGTCAAAATTATTCAGTCTGAATAAAAAAAAAACAAGGAAATATTGTTGAATATTACTACGTAATCACTGCTTTTGCAGTAATTGTAGCCCAAAAGCAGCTATATTATAAAGGCTAGTCCATTTTTAAGCTCTTCAGCTCTGTGTGCTGAAGACAGGGGATTAGCGAAATGCAACGTGAACTTGCAACAATAAACAGCATTCTTTTAAGTTTTAGTAAAGCCTTGGCCTTTAATCCTTTGGCACATGGGAGAGATGTGAACACATTACTGACTGTTAAAGCACTTGAAAGAAGTCGTGCTGCTTTGCCTACAATGATGGCAACATAAAGGAATGACCTTTGGTCGCGTAGAAGTTTTGGAAGTTTTGGACTTTACCAGAACATTTGAGGAGGTGGTTTGAGGTGATAGCGTAAAAACGTACATTTACAACCTCAGAAATTTGTCATGAGGGCCGAGCAGATAGCTTGTGGGGTCTGGGGATTTGTAAACACAAAGTTTTGCAGGAGCACTGTTTGTGTTCAGGCATTGGCTGCTACGTGCGATGCTGAACCCCCTGCCTGTTGCATTCCTGATCAGATGCGTCACTGTTTCAGGATGGACACAACACACCCGTCTTCGACTTGAAGGGTATGTCAGAAAGAATGTCTGCCGTGAGTAAGTGAATGAGTATCACTAGTCTTAAGGTTAACTGACCCTCTAACAACTCACTGACCTGGAATAGTGGACCGGGCATCTCCCGGCAGACTCATTGCGTAAGAATGTGACTACGAAAATGACCGTGCAACTTTCCTTTCACTCAAAGCATTTCAGAACAGCCCTCCCATGCCAACACATTGTTGGAATCTTCATGGTCAGCCAAAGAAGGGGTTTGCTGTCCAACTCGCTGAGGTCATTCTCCCAGTGATGAAATCGGCGAAAGGAGTAGTTCCCAACCAGAGGTCAGAACTGAGACTGCGGCATCTCTGCGACATCCTTTATGTTCTGACCTGCTGTGTAATGGACACAGTCAGTGGGACTGGCCCTGCTAATGCTCACTCCAATAATCCTCCAGATTGAATGTCCTGCAAGTGCATTTCTGCTGAAGCCAAAACAGGACTTTATGTGGAGAACAGGAAAATTATTACAAAACACAAGTGGACACATTTGGCATTCATTCCTGGCCGACATAATTCAATCGAAGTGCCACAGTTCATTCCTTCCACAAACACAGCTCAGTGTGCACAGTAATTAATTGAAGGCATAGCAAAAAAATGTTGACTGACTCCTAGAGATTGGTGAATTGGTCCCATTTTACAGACACTAAAAACTACTACGACTGACTGACTTAAAGCAATGCTAATAAAAGCAAGGGCATCATTGGGTCACTGTAGCACAGTATTTTGACTGAGGGTCAGCACTTGTAATCCTAGACAAAAGCAGCATCCCACGGGCCTAGCAATAGCGCTATTTTATGGCTTGAGCACGGAGGCCCTTCCCTTAAAAATACTTGTTTGTGACCTTTAACGTTCGCAAGTACATGCTATGATTGATTAGCGCTCCTTCTGAAACATCTCCCCCGGTTCTTCCTGTTCAGGGTTCAGGGTTTTAGGGGTGAGGACACTGAGGCAGAGATCCTGTCAATTAATCACGGGAATCAGTCTAAATATTTGCTACTACCGTGCTGCAGCGCAGATGATGGTGTTATGGCGGTAATCTGTGGGGAGTGTGGGAAGATGAAAGAGGCATTAATCAAGATTGTGCAGGACACTGGCTGCCCCCGGGACCGCATACTCCTCCCCGGTGGTGAACGGAGTACAGGGCCCTTTGTTTCTAATTAGTCATCTCATACAGATGGAGTGATTAATTTTCCAACATTACAAGATTAGATGACAAAATGTAAATGCGGGAAATGAAGGCGCTAGATTTGGTGGCCACATTTAATATGAACAGAAATAAATTGGCTGCTGAACCCTTGCGAATTGAATTATGTTCCCCTAATTGACTAGGAAATGCAATAATTACTGGAATTCTTCCGTATGCACGATTGGCTTCATCGCACAAAATTGAAAGGCAAACTTTCCTCTTTCAAAGGTGGTGGGAAAACTTTTTTTTAGTCTCTATCATCACAGGGCTCATGGTCTGGAATCAATTATTGTCTTATTGGAGAGAAATACTTGCTGCTTTGAAATTTCCTAAGTACAGCCACAGTACAGGCCACCTAATCTCAAAGTAACAGAATACAATATACAGCATGAATACAATATGGCAAAGCTTATCATTTTCAGAGTTCACTGGAAGATCAGGTAAATTTTAAAAACAGCAATCGATTCAAATTAATCTCTAATAAAATTAAAAATACAGGTCGGATCTTAGCTCTTGACAGTTGCACTGTCAAATTCTGACATGACTATGTGACTGGGTTTGAAATGTGTCAGTTTTCAGAATACTGGATAAACTGAAACAAGCACATGAATACTTGACATGGATTGAGAGCCTTGCTTTCTGAGAGGAATTTCTATCTCTTAAAGGAGCAATGATGAAATGCAATTCCTTAATAGCATTTTTATTGCAGACCATGAACACAAGGACAGTAAAACTCTGTGGACGTTGGTCCACAAATTCAAAAGGCAAAATAAATTGTTACAATAAAAAATTGAGTTGGTGGTTCTCAAAGAGCTTTATGTGTTATCAGGCACTCAGATTTCGTTGTATCACTGCAAGTGTCCCTCAACTCTAATTGATTGGTCATTATTTTTCAGTTCTCAATAGTGTGTCATTACTTGTAATAACTTGCTACTTTCATTTGGCTATGTAAGCTGTTTATTGTTCATACGTAAGTCATTCTATCACGTTGTGCTGTATAAAAACAGTTTTTGATATA
Source organism: Conger conger (assembly GCF_963514075.1). Taxonomy (NCBI): domain Eukaryota; kingdom Metazoa; phylum Chordata; class Actinopteri; order Anguilliformes; family Congridae; genus Conger; species Conger conger. The sequence continues at coordinate 34,009,087 of NC_083766.1, read as the reverse complement.
ATCCATTGTCACGATTAATTAAATAGGCCCAAGCCCTTATCTTTGTTGTAGCCTGAGCACTTGAAATTGTACTTCCCTCTAGGGTTGTTCAGCGCACTCGTCCCTGGTTACGGGTATGCACTGTGCACTTTGTTACATGTCGCTCTGGATAAATGCCTATAATGTCATGTGATGTAATGAGCCCATGCACACACACACATGCCAACACACATAAGCATGCACACACTTGCTCACGCATTAAACATTTACACAATAGTAGTTATCACTTTCCTACTCCATTTTGCCATGCTTTCCACAAGTGTCCCTGAAACAAGCTGATGAAGAAAGGAGGGGGGGCCCGGCTTTGACTTGCTTGCCATGATGAGAAAAACAAACATTTGAATAAGACGAGGGCGTCACGTCGTCCTTGTCACCCTTGTGCTGAAGGATGAGACTAATACATTTGCATAAATGAAAATGGAGACAATGTGTCTGCCAGAGCTGCCGCATCAATCAACATATGAGGATTTGTACCACCTATTGTCAACGGACTGTCAGAGTGAGGCGGATATGGCAACATCTTGGCCTGGCCTGTGCGCCCCATTTGCATACGGGCTATTACCATTCTGTCGCCGAAAGCAGATTATAAATAATTCCTGTCCAGGCGGAGGGAGAAGCCTTTTTTCCCCCAGAAGAGTGTCTCGTGGCTTTATTCATTATGGAAATTAAAGGGCGAAAGTTGATCTGAAAGAGGCTAATGAGGCAACTCTGAGACCTGGAGACATGCCTTTAAAAGCTGATCTAGTGTTACTGTGATCACAGCCCGAAAATTGTACTTGTGAAAAAAGGCAGAGAACAGGCACCCCCAAGCACTGCGAGTCCCTGTTAGAAACGGACAGCATGGGGGTGGGGTGGGGGGTCTATGGAAAGCTGGAAAGCGTAATGGCTGGAGGGCTTTGATCAAGCTCCAAATCAGCCAATCCCACAGAACTGTGCTGAATCTGTACTCGTCTAATCCACTTTCCTCACTGGAACCTAAAAATGAGATGGAGGATGACTTAACTCAGTCAGTGACTTAACCCACACCCCACCCTCCCTGCATCTTAATCATTTCACTTCCCTGTCAGCTGACTGCTGAATGGGATTCAATATAGTCTGTAATAATGACTAATAGTCACTGAAAATGCCAGTGCACAATATAACTGCTGCCTAAAACATGCCCCGCTGCCCAGTCAGCTGAGAATTGTGTCGGTTTCAGCTAGAGCTTTGCCAGTGCCAGCCTTAATGAAGAAACAGCTCTACAACTTTAGGGAACAGGCTGAACAACAGCATAAATGAAGCCATCTTCGACAGAAGTAGACATCCAGAACAAGGTGGACGAGAGCTTGTTTCTATCCTGTGATGGGTAAACTGTTGTTTCCTCGCCCTAATCTGAATGTGGGCTTTGAGGAAGCATCTTAAATGACAGTACACTCTGCAGCTCCACTGTGTAACAGAAAGGGAGACCATGAGATCCAATTACATTTGCATGCTTACAGTCTTACAGTAAAAGCGACAGTTTCCTGATGCAAAAACCTTCCAATTTGACACCTTTCACTCCTATATGAACCGAAACCTGCTTATCCAGACAGGTTTCCCTGTTCAGACTGAAAATGTTTCTTCTCTTGGTCTTTTCTTTTTTGGACCAAGAGTAAAATGTCCTCCAGCCATGCCATTTCCTGTTTACATGTGAACCAGAAGCGCTATCCACTACATGCTTTTAAAAAATAGCACTTTGTCTTTGGCACACACACACACACACGGATATAAAACGTGCACAATGAAAAAACTCAGAGACAGGGAATGGACCAGGGAAAACCATATTTGACATTAACAATAACAATGTTATGGTGACATAACTGCCAGCAGTGTCATTCACTATTCCAGCAGTATTATTCAGCTATTCCCTTTTCTGTGGGCAACAGGAGGGCATTTTACATCTATCTAAGGACACGCGAAAGATCACAAAGAATAAGAAATGGCTGATCAGGTTTCTCTTTCTGCACCGTCTTCACTCTAACTGAGAAAAGAGCTTTAACGACCGCACATCTACCTGCTTGAATTGAAGCTCTATGGGTAATGCGGAGCAGCTAATCACACCTAATTAACCAATAAGTGGATTTTTTTCCTTCTGCAGTGCAAATTGTGGGATGCAAAAAATTCCATGCAGTGCTTCCATTGGTTCGGAGATGGCAGGGTAAAAAATGGAATGCTGCCAAAAAAAAAAAGCAAAACAAGGAACTTGAAATTGAACCTGGTGAGGATGTTCAGGAGGCCCGGGGGTAGGATAACGTTGAGCAGCATGGGTGATTTGGGTGAGCAAGGTCAGCACCGACCCCTGATTGGTCCGTGTCCTGTGAGACAGATGACAGGCAGGCAAAAATATAATGCTAGGGTAGTGGGGAGGGGGAGGGGCTCACATGGACAGACACCAGAAGTACCAACAACATCAAGAAGAATGATATTGTCTACCTTTGTCTCCGTGTTGTCGAGCGAGATCAAATTGCATGGTTGTTTGTCTTTTTAGTATAGTTCCTTGTCAACAATTCAGCTGTGATATTTGAGTTTAATTATCAGTCTTAACTTTAATGATGTCTTTCTGTATGGGGGGGGGGGGGGGGCGGGGTAAGCACACAGGGTATAATTATTCCACAACACTTTTCACGTTGCGCTATTTACTTCCTTTGTTGGCTCTCATATCCAGGCCATTTTACACAGCTAACATTTTAGTTTTTGTCTGTTTGCATAGCAGCCTAATTTACAAAACAAAGCATATTTTCAATGAGTGCTTTGTTCCAGGATACAAAAATAGCAGCCAACAAGTGACTAGAACCTGCTGGTAAAAGAGACTTGGGGTGAAAAGCACTGAGACAATATCATCCTATTACAATGAACCGTGGATGACAGAAACATACTATATCAGATTTTTGCATATTTTTCCTGGTTGAATATAAATCTTCATAGCGATGCAGATGATGCCCTTCATACCTGATGGAGATAGGTTAGCCAAGTGTTTGGCTTTAATTTGCTTTACAAATGTGTGCCAAGCTACAGCACTGGAAAGCCAGCATATTTTTTAAAGAAACTGCATGAAGGAAGAGACAGACAAACACAGAGTAAAACATATCTCTATCAGAATGGTCATGTCCTCCAGTGCCAGTGAGCATGCAGTGCTGGACATAACACGCTTCATTCCATTGATCCTCTCACTGGAATTTCACTCACAAAGCCATGTGAATTGTTAATATTAACCAACGGATTTGTAAAGTTTTAATACAGGATTATAGTATAGCATCCTGTAGAAGGATACTGTTTGGTAAAATAGTACAATGATTTCTAATAGACATAAATTTATAAAACAGAATAACAGAAATACAGTTGTTGCCACTCCTTCGTGAGGAATTTCATTTGGTCTAATAATGAAGGCAATTACCTAGTTAGGGATTTGGATGGAGCAAAAAATGAAAGATGTCAAAGACATTGGTTGCCTACACTGGTCATGTAGACAAGGTGTTTAGTCAGCATAAGACATTAAACTATAAGAGACTAAGGATTACCAGTAAGTATGAATTACTAAATGGGGCACTTAAGTTTGGCACCTTAGTTCAAAAACACCTTAGCACCCCTGAGGTACCATTTCCCTTTGCTTTTAACAAAACTCAATTATCAGTCTTGTGTCATGAGCATGCAAGCACGTTTTTCAAGGTTACAACCATAAAAAATAAGAAGACAATTAATGTTTTTTTTTCTTCGACAATATGCATATTAATGTATGTGACTGTTATTTTTTACATTCTATTATGTGGTTGTTGACTTAAGCTGAAAAAGGACGGCAAATAATGCTTGTTTTACATGCCGACCATATTGAGAGAGAACACTCTTATATAAAGCACAATAAATTATTTACCAGAGGTCTCAGTATTCTGCAGGGAGAAAAATCCGGGTCCTGCTAATGGGCGCTTTCCAAGTGAGTATGAGAAAACAATGACGTGAACGATGGCACTAATTTCCCCAAACTGCAGCAAGAAAAAAAATCAGTATGAGAGGAATCAACACCCATGTGAATTTGTTCTAGAAAGATGTTTTATTTCACACCTCGCACTAGTAGTTTTGTGAGCCACTATTTTCCATGTGCCAGAGCCATTTGGATTATTATGACAATATAAAGTTTCAATCTGAGGCTTTTCCATTAACGCCTGAAATTTTAAACAGTGCTTTACAAGATTACATAGTGAAAAGCAGTGGTGAAAAAAGTATTTGAAATTTGCTGAAAGCCATTCAGAAACAATGGAAGCAGGAAGCAGAGAAGAGGAGGGCATAAACACATTTGAACTTGACAGCAGTAAACTGTGGTCTCAACGACACACTTGCCAAAATTATCAGCACTCAGTGATGGCTGTCTGTTTAATCATGTGCCATAATGTGACTAATAAAAGGCTGGCTTGATAACGGATTTGAACAGCCTGACATAAACAAACATCTTTTAGAATAGTCCCAAAGACCTATACACTCACCAACATTTTTCCTTTATTACACCTATTTATTAATGCAATTATCTAACCAGCCAATTGTGTGGCAGCAGTGCAATAAATACATTCATGTAAATACAGGTCAGAAGCTTCGGTTAATGTTTACATAAACCATCAGAATGGAGAAAAAATTTGATCAAAATGACTTTGACCGTGGAATGATTGTTGATGGTAGACAGGGTGGTTTGAGAATCTCAGAAACTGCTGATCTCCCGGGATTTCCACGTGCACTAGTCTCTAGAGTTTGCAAAGAATTGTGCTAGAAAATAAAAAAAATCCAATGAGCAACAGTGCAAATAACCACACATTACAACAGTGGTGTGCAGAAGAGCATCTCTAACCACACAACGCATCATGACTCTACGTGGATAGGCTACAGCAGTAGAAGTCTAAAAAATAAGTCTAATAAATACCTAATAAAGTGCTCGGTGCGAGTATATGCTGAGGGCATAATGACTTTTCAGCGAACTCTGGAACACAGCCTCAGTGCCACAGGAAGTATGTGAGAAGGGTAGCCAATACAATACACTTGCTACAGATGATATGTATATTCAGAGAACATATTTCCATGCTACCTATTTTTGCACTTGGTTGTAGTACAAACAAGCACACTGTGTGCCAATATGTGAGCCTGAAGCATGAACAACATTGGTTAGATTTGGGACAAACTTTCATGTTACCATTACAATTTGACCTTATGTGTACACTGAGTATATTTATATGCATAGTATATGTATTTATCTTAATGTGCTGTATATGTATGTATATCAACAGAGGTCATTGGTATGTCCAGTAGTACTTACACTCAGTCAGCACTTTATTAGGTATTTATTAGAGTTATTTTTTAGACTTATTAATTATTCTGCTGCTGTAACCCATCCACTTGACGCACTGTGTGTGTTCAGTTACTGTCACCTTCCTGTCAGCTTCAACCAGTCTGGCTCTTCTCCTCTGACCTCTCTCATTAATAACACGTTTCTGCCCACAGAATTGCTGCTCTTTGGATGTTTTGTGTTTTTCACATCATTCCCTGCTAACTCTAGAGACTGTTGTGTGTGAAAATCCCAGGAGATCAGCAGTTTCTGAGACACTCAAACAACCATTCCACGGGCAAAGTCACTTAGATCACATTTCTTCCACATTCTGACATTTGGTCTGAAAATCAGCTGAACCTCTTGACCACGTTTGCATGCTTTTATGCATTTAGTTGCTGCCACATGACTGGCTTATTAAATATTTGCATTAACAAGCTGGTGTACAGGTCTACCTAATAAAGCGATCACTGAGTATATATTCAAGTACTATACAGTATGTTTATGTTTATCTGTACATAAATCCCTATATTGTTGCTTTGACTTTTGAATTGTTACTGAATGAAATGACCTCAGGGAACTGTTAAGCTATGCTTGCTATACTATGATGCTCTGTTCCCCAAAGTATGTAAGAACATGCATTTGGATACCTACTCACTGCCAAGTCCTTCTTTTTGGACAATACTTCTGCAGATCTGTCAGCCACGAACTTCTATTATTTGGGATACTCACAGTAGCATTCAAAGATGTGTTTTACAACAGGGCCTGAGTGAAAAGTGTTGTACTATGTTAGAATTAGAGTGGGGTGGAATTTTATTGAACTAGACAGCTCCCTAAACAATGATTTGTTGATGGCCTCAAACCAGCAGCTGTGAGTCCCTTTTCCATGGCCAAAAGTTATTTATCTCCACTAGCGCCAATATTTCCAGTTTGAAGTAATACTGCACTTAGCTGTAACTTCTTATACAGTGCTGACTGTGGTCACAAATCTGTTTCCTTTCAGCAGCCCTAATGGCAGAGGTGCACCAAGACAGTAGTTTATGACTTGTTCAATGTGAGGTCTCTTTCAAACCAGATCTGTTGCAGAGCTGGAATCCAAAAACCTTTTAGTGCAGCTCCATATGGTAGTTATTCTCTGTTTCTATCAAAACATTAGCTTTGCAAAATGATTATACAGAATTTGCACATCCTAATTATTGTACCTTCTGAAATGTTTTACCTCCATTGTGTGCTTAGCATGAGACAAAAACTGGACAGTACAATTATTTGTCAGTCTCACAGCTGGGATCACATGATCATTACTAGAAATACAAAGATTGGATCTTTCAGAGGAGTGGGCAGGATAAAATCTTTACATTTAGCAGCTGTAGGCCCCAGAGTGAAAAACTAATCATTTCACCTCTCTGTCAGAAGGAATAAGGATGAGTCCCACTGGCTTCGTGATGCAGGAGTCTGGAGGACATGGAGAAGTAATTAACTTTGATTATATCAATGTGCAACGAGTAAAATGGCCTGACTGTGTCAATCACGTTTGGAATATGGATGGCTCTGAAGAAGTGAGATTTGAATAATTTTGATGGCAAAACGGGGAATTACAGAAATAAACACCATTAGCACTACATGAAAGAAAAAACATAGCAGCCTATGAATCCATTTCTCATTTAAGGTTCCTCTTATTCTGACTGCTTCACATGCCGCCTTTCCTGTAAACTCGGCATCACCAATGAAGAACGTTTTCCAAGGGACTGTTTTGTTTTCCCAATGTGATGCATTACAAGGTTAGCAATTTATTTCTTTTGTAATCAGTAATTCAAGCATATTATACTGTGTGCATTGCCTAGTGGGCCAGGGTGTAACTGCCAGCGACATATCTTTTCAAGTCTGATACACACTATATGAAAGTTCTATATTTCCCGCATTGTCCCGCAAAATCGTATTGTTTGGACTGTGCATCTGGTCACTCTCTGCGCTGTTGCTAATTTATCCCCCAAAGCTTTTTACTGGTGAAGTGCTGTCTTTGTAATTTTCCACTTCCTGGACAATTTTAAATCAGTTGGATATAAAAGGCTGACCATTGTGCTTATCCTACATTTATTGTATCCTGTCCTCTTGGTATCTTCCTCTATATCGTTTCTGCATCCTAAGTGGAAACCATAAAAAGTCCCTGGCCTTTACTAAATCACTGCAAAGTGATTTCAAAGTGGCTCTTTGTGTTTATATATTGAAAAAGACTGTGCAGGTTTAACTAGCATTCATGCAGTGTGAATCTATGAAAATGGGTTAATAGAATATATCCTGTTTCGCTAAATATAATTGAACTGATAGATTGTGAGATGACTGGTAATGATAAACTATACCATACAGGGAGGCAATGCAGGGTAGATCCCCCTATAATGTATGTATCCTTTAATTAATAATGTACGGTAATGTATCCTTAAGATGTACAATGTATGATTTGATCCCTGGTGAAGCCACAATAAGATCCGCACAGCCATTGGGCCCTTGTGCAAGGCCCTTAACCCTGCTTTACTCCAGGGGAGGATTGTCTCCTGCTTAGTCAAATCAACTGTACGTCGCTCTGGATAAGAGCGTCTGCCAAATGCCATTAATGAAATGTAATGTAATTAATGTGCACTCTCTGCATTTCGAAGTGAAAGTTTTCCGCAGTCCGTAGCAGTTAGCAACAATTGCTAAGCAACGAGCAATCTGATTGCTGGTCACCTCTGCAATGAGAAGGTCGACCTCACTCTGGTACTCTTCTGATAAAGGTGTTTTTCTCTTTTGGTTACAGCTGCTATCTTAAATACTGCATTAGCTGCAATTGTTTCATGATGATGATGATAATAATAATAATAATAATAATAATAATAATAATAATAAGAAGAAGAAGAAGAACAGTAATACATTTGAAATATTTTAATGACAGGTTTTGTGGAATCAAGGGCTATTTTCTGAGCAAATAAATGATGCTGCATCATTGCCTTTGACATTTCTGAGAAAGCTGACAACCTGGCCTTCTTTGGCATTCAGCTACACTGCATATCTCTGCCTCAGTTCTCTGCAGTGCCACACTTGCAGAATGCGGTCTCTGATTAAACGACGTATATCCTCTGTCCATACTAATGTCACTACTCAAGGGGAGCCACAGATTCTCACACAGAGAAGGCTTAATTTACTACAGTATGATCGGGTAGCAATAAAGGCAGTCAATGTCTAACTGATTTTCTATAGCTCCTCGGAGTTTGAAATATATCCTGAAGCCATGTAGAAATGAAAAGATGCCTGTGCTAACTACGGCATGTGCAAACTCATTCCAGACCATCACCCTGGATACGTCTCATTCGGCCTCAGCTCATACGATGGAATGAGGGTCAAAAGAGACTGATACCAGACACAGCAGACTCGCGGTTGCAGTTCGCTGCAGTTGCACACCGGGGACCGGGGTTCGATTCTCGGTCCTGCCAAAAAGCCAAGTTTGGCTGGCTCACGTGGAGCAGCAATAATTGGCTCGCTGCTCCAGAGGGAGGGACTTCGCAGGGTTAGTAGATCGCCGCACAAAAAACAAGCACCTCGGGCGCCTCGGAATCACGGTTACAACTTGGTAGGTGAGACGGCTTGAAGAAGGCGTGTCGCTCTCCCGTTGGCCGCCGAGGGACAGGGTGTGGGCGGTGTATCTAATACTACCTCTAATTGAATCAGACGGGGTCCAATTGGCTACCAAACTGGGAGAAAAAGGAAAAAAATTGGATAAAATTTATTTAAAAAAAAACAAAAAACAAAAGAGACTGATACCTGTGCAGGCCTGTCAATGTAAACTCTCACTGTTAAATCAATTCAGTTAATAGTTCAGAATACATTTTTCCCCTTAGCATTTTGCTACATACAGTAGGTATACCAGTAGGTATACCAGTAGGTAGGGCGGCCTGTAGCGTAGTGGTTAAGGTAAATGACTGGGACACGCAAGGTCGGTGGTTCTAATCCCAGTGTAGCCACAATAAGATCCGCACAGCCGTTGGGCCCTTGAGCAAGGCCCATAACCCTGCACTGCTCCAGGGGAGGATTGTCTCCTGCTTAGTCTAACCAACTGTACATCACTCTGGAGCATCTGCCAAATGCCAATAATGTAATGTAATACCTGAACTGTATGTAGTACAAGCACCACACAAACCCAGGCCCCACAGAGCGGTAGCTGAATCAGGATGAAAGTTAATACGTTGTGACCAGTGCATCTCAATTTTCACTATCATACCTTGCTCATGGCGAAAGCAGTGCTCCACCTGGGCACCAACCAATTAACCTTCAGGGCCATCACCAATACATCACAGGATCACTCATTACATTACATTACATTACATTAATGGCATCCCAGTCATTTACCCTAACCACTATGCTACAGGCTGCCCTAGACTTTTTAGACCAGGAAGGGTCTCAATCTCTCCTTCAGGTACTGCATCTCCAAGGCATATTATATTGTTAGCATGATTACTGTTGTTCCTGAGATATTTTTTTAATTTGGCTCTTTTAAAAGGATAATCACAATCCTCTTTACTCAATTTTCAGTAATCAAGAAAACACAAGATTGCCTAACAAGGTTGGATGATGCTGTTCCAAACTGTGTGGTATAAATTCCAGATTGCATCTTTTCTTTTCTCGCAGAGGAACAAAAGTGTTGACAGAAACTAATTTTCATGTTTTATTTTTTGACATTGGCACATGGCAGCATAAATCAGATAAACTCTTAACAGTACAACAAATTACTTTGCTTACGTTTATTCACACAAAAACTGGTGCCTGAAAAGCAAATCGCAATTCTCTAACAGTCGATCATTTGTGATCATAAAGATCTTGCTTGTATCATTTTAACCTGTGTCATTTTCATTGATTAATCATTTGAGGCCATGAAATATATCCATATTCAGTTGACAATGTATCCTTTCCTGGTCACTCATGGTCAAAAACATTTTGTTTGTACTGTGCTTTTTACAGAGAACTGTCACAAAGATGCTTTACAGAGTAAGAAATACAGAGCTATGGAATTTTCTATGCAGTATTGACTGCATAAAATAATTACAGCTAGTTAGCAGGCAGGATAATTGAGCAGATGCTATATCTGCTTGCCTGCAAAAACTGCAAAAACTAACTTCTATAAAATAGAAAATGATGTTTGTGTCCAAACACATATACTGTAACAGGGTGTATGCCATTTTAACAGTAGAGAGCACAATCGAAATCTGAATATAATTTAATGCCACTAGGCATGGTAGCCATAATTCCACATGATTGGTAAGCCAATACACTGTAATACACAATGATATTATTGATTAATTATTAATGGTATTGGACTAAATGGGGGCGGCACGGATGGTGCAGTGGGTAGCACTGCCGCCTCACAGCAAGGAGGTCCTGGGTTCGAATCCCCGTCGGCCGGGGCCTCTCTGTGCGGAGTTTGCATGTTCTCCCCGTGTCTGCGTGGGTTTCCTCCGGGTACTCCGGTTTCCTCCCACAGTCCAAAGACATGCAGGTTAGGCTGATTGGAGAGTCTAAATTGCCCATAGGTATGAGTGTGTGAGTGAATGGTGTGTGTGCCCTGTGATGGACTGGCGACCTGTCCAGGGTGTATTCCTGCCTTTCGCCCAATGTATGCTGGGATAGGCTCCAGCCCCCTGCGACCCTGTTCAGGATAAGCGGGTTCAGATAATGGATGGATGGATGGATGGACTAAATGGGGCTAGATAGCAGGGTATAAACTATAGATTTTGAAAAAAGGTGTTGTTCATTTAAGAGTAAATAAGGGAAGTATATGTATTTTAACAAAAAAATACTGTAATTTCAGGTAATGTGAATGGAGAAATTATTTAGCGTTAATTATGGTTTTACAAATAAGAAGATTATGCTATTACAGAGTAAAGAAGGAAGAAAAGTATTGCAAGACATTTTATGGGCACTTTCTTGTGGTAATCATTACAAATAGTGTTTTTAGCGCTGAGCGTCTACTCGTGGTGTTTCTTGAGAATAAGAGCAGAGTGTAATATGATGTCACTTACTTCACATAAATACAGAAAAACTAAGATAAACGTGGTGCTTTCTGAGTATGCTGGGGTAAATAAGGGGAAGAAGCATCTGAGCTTTGTTCTGGGAAAAGATAATTTATACTTATACCTTTTAAGTTGCCTTCTACAGGAGGTCAACAAAATAATGGAGGATGGTGGTTATGGTAAGATTATGACGAGGAGAATAAAGCTATTGAAAACATTTGTATTTGTGTTTCTGCAGGTCTGTTATTTTCTGTCAGTCTGATTAATGATCCAACAGTGAATACAGAATAATCAAATTGTCAGATGCCAACCTAGTTTCTTGGCATATGCTGCATTTCTTGGCACCAAGCCAAGTTTTCTCAAGGGTCATGTTTACTATAAAAACATTTCTATTAGCATCCCAAACTCTGCTGATTTCCAAGGAAGTTTTCCTAAACACAGTATGTGAAATAGGTCTGCCCTTCTGTTGCTGTTATTAAAACCACGAGGTGTCCCCTATGCTTGGCTCAATTTTTAAGAAAATAAGGCCACATTATGTTCTTTGAAGAGTTGCTGTTGTCAACAGGGGGGTTAAAATCTTTACTCCTGCCTACCCTATATCAGAACAGATGTATGTATTTATGGGTAGATATATATATATATATTTATTTTTGCCAGCAAATATATTAAGCAAATTGCACAATGGCTTTGAATGCTTCAATGCATGGGTGTCCAAAACTGTTTCGTTCCATCGCTAATACAAGCACAGATATAAGAAATTAATAATAATGTGGCCATATTCCATTTCGACTTTCCTTATGTTTTATTAGGTATTCATAGTCTTCCATTTGGTGCATACTGTAATATTTATGTTCATGCTTTAGTGTTTATGAAAAAACACTGTGACCTCAACAACAAAAAACAAGAACAACAACCGGACAAATTCACTGTGTGTTCCTGCAATGTACTGTAAGCTATGAAAGCAGCTTCGATGGGAGTTTTGTGCTAAAACAGATGTAACCTATGTGTCTTTTTGGAATATTCCCCATGGTCTAGGCCTGGCGTTTTAGACACACGGTCCACTCAAATTCCTGTAGTAGTTTGCCTTCCACTCCTGTGGCGTGGGGCGCACAGAGACCCCCACAGGCCCGATCCAGACACCCAACGTGAGGAGATGAGGACAAAAGGTTAGAAATGAGGGGCTGTTTCTGACCATCTGGCCCCTCTGGTGCTGGGGAAAAAGTTCATCCACAAGGCTTCTCACATTTCTTCTGGAATCACTCATTTATAGGACCAGCAGGACTGCTCCCTGTAAAATATCAGCAACTTACCTTACTACTACCATTTATCACTTCACTCACACGTCAATTATCAACATAAGATTTATTCAGCTTTCTGCAAAGAAAGTTGGCATTACAAAGATTTTGTCTTTTTCCCCCAGATGAATATGTTAACACAGTTATAATTATCACTTTGTATGTGCTATGTGCTGTAATTTTCTACACAGTGAAACCAAAATGTATAAAAGCTGTACAGAGCCAGTCTGTGTGTGTGTGTGTGTGTGTGTGTGTGGGCGTGTGTGTGTGAAAAGTGATGTACTTGCTAAAGTAAGTGTTTGCCTCTGTGTGACACCTCTATGGACTTCTCTCAAGCTGCTATTTCACCTAAGGTGCTATTTTATCTGTGTGAATTGGTTGATTTTGTATGTGTGTGTGTGTGTGTCTGTGGACATGTGTAAAAAAGGGTTGGTGGAAAGGTGTGCTTCTTGCTAACTTTCCTATTACCATGAAAAGCATCTTTATGACAGCCCTGTGAATTGAATTCAGAGCTGGTCATTGGTGTAGTCAACATGGGCAGCCGCCTAGAGTGCCATGAAGAGGGGGGCGGGAATTTCCCAAGCCTTAAATTGCGTGTTGAACTGAACGAACGCGGCGATCAACACCAATATGCAACCCCCTCTAATGTACCACTGTCGTCGCTCTCGAAGGGGGGAGGGGGGCGCGTGTGGGGGTGACAGCGGCTGCAGAATGTATTTCAGATACAGTACGAAGGCTGGAGGAGGTGAGTGGCAGTTTCACCAAAAACACAGTCACATTGCACTGTGCAAGTTAGTTCTGGCTGGCACAATGCAACATCACATTTTTCACATTTCTAATATACCATAACTTTTCATACATAATAATATATTATCATATATAGCTATAATATAGCTTTTTTCCACTGTGCACAAAGATATAGGCCAGATTACAACTATCAAGATCATTATCAAGACAGGCCAGCGATGTGCATAATAAGAAAAGACTGCCATAGGCAACATCATAAGCTTGAAAGAAAAGCTCAAAATATAAAGGCAAAAGCCATCAGGTGCTCAATATAGAAAAAGGGAAAAAGAACAAGAAGAGAAGAGTGCTAAAGACAGAGGTAGGTAATTTAGGTAATTTCTTAACCTTTGTTTTGTTTTAAACATATTAGCTAATGAACACACCACCTGCCAAGCTTGTTAAAAGGGAAGACACTAGCCAGCTAGCTAGCGAACTTTAGTAATAGCCTCTAATGTAATGTTAACCATTCAGTCAGTGGCGGCTTGTAGTCGGTAATGCATAGAAAAGCTTAACCTCCCCATTCCCAACAGCTAGCAAAAAATAACTAGTAATGTTGTACTGTATTCCTAGCCCGCTCGCTAGCAGATAAAGAGATAAAGAAATCCAGGTACTTTTCCCTCTTTTTAGACTGTCCCCCAGATGCTAGCCATACTGAACAGCAGTCAGTGTTAATCAGAATTGTGACACTGGATGAAGACCCCAAAGTAAAAGAACACTTTGTGGGATTCCTGGTAGCAGAGTCCACTGGGACTCCATTCTGTTTGACCACTCTAATTTTGCAGAGGCTAGAGGATTTATAGATTTACAGTCATATGACAATGGCCAATGAGAGGGGAAAACAAGGAGGTACAGTTTTTGGTGTCTTGCAGACGCTATACTCCCTGTTTTCTGCATCTGCACAGAGATGAGCCATGCTCAAGAAATATGTGAACCTTACCCGCAAAATATGGTCAGGGACAAGATGGGAGATGGCAGATTGAAGGCTGTTGAGCCTCTCTGATATGAGAGAACAGCTGTGAGAGAGGCACATCTTGAGGTGAGGAGCCAATACAAAGACCCAATCATGAAGATTGAGGCGCATGACATCTTGAGTCAAATACAGCAGGTGAGCAAAGTCACGCAGTCCCAAACAATACAAATTGATGTAGCAGTTAGTCTAATCCAACAGCGCCACAGGCTTTGTGGCTGCACAAACCTCAACTAAGAAAATGTATGAAGAAATTAATGTGGAAGCAGTCCTTACACAGAAGAGGCTGAGGTCCAAAAAGAGGTACTTTTCCCACAAGTCTCCTGATGAGCCATTGCATGATGCCCTGGAAAATCTGGAGGTGACCTTCTTTAGCATGATTGTTCATGCTGCCATCTCATCACTTAAGGAGATTCCTGACTCTTGGAGATGTGGAAAGCAAGTTTGGTGTTCTCTCTAACTTCCAAAGCCTGCCACACCAGGAGCTAATGAAACAAACAGAGGCCCTTAGACACACCTTAAGCTGTGGAGGACAGTCTGATTTGGATGGGAAGAAGCTGGACCAGGAGCTGAAAAATGTACCAGACTTGCCATCAAAGGGCATGGCAGCTCTTGAGTTGCTGAAATTCATGCATAGGAAGCAGCTGACAGAAATGTACCCCAACTTGTGGATTGCTCTCCGGACTGCTGTGACTCTACCAGTTAGAGTAGCTTCAACGGAGAGCTTTTCAAAATGAAAGCTCATCAAAATGTACCTAAGGTCGGCCATGTCTTAAGAATGCCTCAGTGGTCTGGCTGTAATCAGTATTAAACACGAGGTTACCTTTCACATTTCATATGATGATGTGATTGACGACTTTGTAGCGAGGAAGGCCAAGAAGGTTGAATTTGGAAAACTTCAGGTCCTAAGTGGGGATGGATGAGGGGGGGGCACCAGGGGTATAGCTTACCTATCACACCAAATGTGCACTGATTGAATTGAATTGAATTGAAGTATTTGCAACGGTACAGCACTTTCTGTGGAGACACCTGTCTCCCATACTCAGCCTTCTGACATTTACATTTCTGTACCAACAATCATTTTTGCATTCTTATTGGATATGACAAACCTCAATTATCTGTTTACTGTTGGGTTGAGAACAGCCAAAAAGAAAAACACATTTCGGAATATGTAATGTCGACAGCTGACTTTTAACCTTGAAACAAGTGTGTCTCCAATGAGCACACAATTTGATTGTGAATAATTTCGCTTTAACTGTGAGACAACATAAAATGATGAATGTTGATTTGATCTAGCCCTCTGTTTCTGACTAGTAATATCAATTGACCCAAATGTAGTGATTTGTGTCATGATTCAACATGATTTCAGGTCACCAGCATTCTGATTGGTGAGTCCTTTCTCAGTCAGACATTTGCCCTGTTATTGTCATTGGTAGGAGCTTATGTGGGGAGTGAGTCATCCAGATACGCAGGCAAACAGGAACAACAGGACTCAATTATGGCAAGCAAAGACAAATCACATTATCTTAAATCAATTTCTAGAAACAGATAAGCTGCACTCACAGGAGACAGGGTCCTGGACTGGTACATAATCAAAAACCTTGCTGTGCAGGAGGACACTGATTCATGACATCTTTTATTTATTGTTTACAATGCAAGAAAATATAAGTATATAAGCCACTGCATGATAATGACAACCTGTAGAGGGAAAGATCTGGAGGCTTCAACCCCTGACCTGTTCATCTAGTACTTTTCCTCAAGTGCTTTCCTGGATGTTTTTTTTTCTTCTGGCGTGCCTTGATTATGATGAACTATCTCAATAAAAAGTAAAAATAGACTGGTGTTGGTTCATATTTTGTTAGTAGCAATGAAGGAGGATGGACATCCAGGTCCTTAATCCAATCCAACTACCTAATGCTTTTCGGCATACTTATCGTCAAGCTGGCAACTGCTCATGCTAGCAATCACAGGGTAAATTTAGCCAAAAAAGGAAGGGCTTTCTATGCAGTGATCAAATTGCTTAATTTAATCGAACAAGACAAATAGCCTTCTTCCGTAATATTTAATAAAGACATGGGTTTGTTGCATTGTACTGGGTCTGATAAATCTTGTTAGATGCCATAATTAGCTTTCTAGCAAGAATCTAATTGCTAGAAAATCGCTAAATAAAGAACAAGTAGATGTACATCATAGGTCTATTGACAGTAGTTTTGATTTTCTTTACCCGCTAAACGTAATTGCTAACTGTATTCCAACTGCAAAACCTTTAAGTGAATTGAAGGTAATATACAGTATAATATAAAGTTGTGCAAAAGAGGTCAAAACTGCTTTTTCTACTGTTATAAATCTACTATGTTTATTTTTTTATCTATGTATTTGATTATTACATGAATATTTCCATGTTTGTAACATCGTTTTGATTTATTAATTTTGTTAGTTATATATAATTTTCTTTCATAAAGGCCTGTTCATAACTGATGTGCAACATGAGCAACACTAAGGAATCAAACCTTATTATGGTTTTATGTAGCATTAATGCAATGTGGATGTGTCAGTGTGCAGAAGCAATTTACAGCAACGCTGTTGGGATGTTTAGTGGGAGCTGAGAATTGGAATGTGCACTCTTTGAAAGAGTCTATTAGGGCATTTTTAGTGATTAAATACAATAGATTTATCAAGCAACTGCTAAAAATCTGAAGTTAGAAGAACATGCATTTTTCATTGTGGCCTGTTGGCAATTTCACAAGCACAACATTAGCACAGTCTCATGTTGCAGGTTAATGACATTGGTTTCACAATTCAAAAGCTTAGGAGTGGCCAGGAAAAATGGTTGTGAATTTCAATTCTGACATCTGAAACACACTATCACACGACATCTCTATTTTCTGTAATTACTTAACCTCTGTAAGATGCCTTTATTGTTTACAGTATATTGTATGAGGCTAATTAGTGAATCCTATCTTATTAAGGGGAGAAACATCAGGCTCATTGAGTTGCAGACCAGCAGATAAAGCTTAACTTAAGAAAGCAGGGATAGAGAGAAATATTTGCATACCACAAAATCTCAATAGCCTGATTCTAGCAAGTATTTTTGTCAAAGAGTGTGTTTGCTCCACTTTCAAAGTGTCTGATTTCTAATTAAACCTTTTTTTTTTTTTTTAGTTCTGGCAAAAGTGCCTGGCCACTTTTAGTAAAACATGGTACATTGATAGAGGCGGAAATGGTTGCTTAATATTCTATGCAGTCATTTTACAGCCACAACCCCAGTCCAGGATCACTGCTGATATCACTGCTGAGAACACCAACTGAGTGAGCGACCTTGGCCACTGACCCAGAGTACTATCTATCCATCCAGATAGATTCGCTGAGATGTTATATAGATTTCACAATGTTTTTTAAATGCAGTTTGCTGTGATTTAACGCAGGGGTGCCCTGTCATGTGCGATAGAGAGCCAAAAGTATGCAGGTTTTCATTCCAACCAATCAGTACACCAGCTGATTTTACAAATTAGTTCTCACCTCTCTGGCTGAAGGTGTCAATTCAGGAAATCAGCAGGTGTAGTGATAGGCTGCAATGAAAACCTGCATGCCCTCGGCCCTCCTGATTGGGTATCCCTGATGTAATGGACCCCTATGGACCAGTCTTTTCTGGAATATATTGATAATTTACATGATAAAAAATGTCATAGTTACTTGTGAATTAAGCATATTTGGGTATTCTGGCACGCCAGATTAAAAGTAGATTTTTGTTGGATTGTCAAAATCTAAAAAGAAAAAGGAACAAAGATGATTTTGTCTGTCTGGAAATGACCCGCTTAGTGAACTGTTTTATAAACACTCCATTGATCTCCAGGCATTCTATGAGTGTCTCCTGTCTGTCTCCTGACGTTCCAGCCTCAAGTTTCACCTGTAACTGATAGCAGCAGCAGAACAAATTCTGAAGTGTACAAAAGCATGGTATCTTCTTCAGTTGAAACTCATTGGACAATGCTCCATCCCTCAGCAAGAGAATGATCCCAAACATACACCACTGTTCTCTTTCTTCTTAATTATGTTCCAAACAATTTATTTTGGTAAGTGTATTGTTTGTCCTAGCTCCTTTTTTTTCTTTCTTTCTTCTTTCTCAGGCTCATAATGGCCTCCTTGACTGTCATTAACACTATTCTGGTCCTCATGTTGACAAATGCTAGTAAAAGACTCTAAAAGCAATCAAAAGCCTAGACTGAATACCCCTGATTAATCAGAAACACCTGCAAAACATTTGTCTCAAACATTGTGGTCCCATGAAATAGGGGAACTATGTATAAAAAGTCCTGTAATTTCTACATGGTGAAACCAAAATGTATAAAAGATATTATTTCATTAAAGCTGGAAATCTTAGTCAATATGATTGAACATCTAAAATTGTGGAGTACAGAGCCAAATGAAACCCTACCAACAATAATGGAACTGTATTTATACTTTTAATAAAATATTTGCCCAATAATGTATTCATTTTCACAGGTTTTACCCTAATATCACTTTTAAACAGAATATGCCAACAGTTTGGAAACAACAGTTAGCAACAATCTCATTTGACATATAGCCAGGTTTAATGAATTACTAATTTAGTGCTAATTGCAGGTGGGATACAAAATGGTCCTGATTTAAGCTGTGGGAAACACTTAACTTTGACTGCAAATGGATTAATCATAGCATGATGCATCATCAGTTAATGGTATGAACACTCAATTTTCCTTTTAAATCCAACAAAAAAATTTCACACTATTTTATGATGAATGTAAAAATGTCCAAATTATTATATTAAGTTATTATATTACTCTGATTACTCAGAGGAAACCATTTTGTTTAATCATATTTAAGATATTTGCCACAATTATTCATAGCCCTAATAAATATTTTATGTAAAGTCAGACAAAGATGCATATTGTTTAAAATGTGTCTAAGTATTATTGAGATGTAATGTGTGGCCTCCCCTGGCTTTCTGTTGTTCTGGGGTGGGGTATTAAAATGAAAAAAGAAAAAAGGCTTGTTGACCTTCACATACATGAAAAAATAAACATATCACTTTCCAAAATGATGAGTAGGACGTTAATATCCATTGGAGCAGTGGTAACCCTGCCTTGTAGAGGACAGGTGCATCTCACCACCATGCACAATGAGGCTCATAGTTTGGAAGGCAAAGAAAAGGCCATAGCAAGGGCACAATGAGATCAATAATTTTCCAAAAAGGTGTTTCCATCAGGCTATTTACTTTTGTCAATCTGCAAATGTCTTTGTTTGTCAACCAGCGCAAGTGTAGCTAGCACTAGATACATTATTTAACATCTTGCTCAAAAATGGAGCCACACAATAATAGACAAGCGGACAAGGTAAAATATTTGGTGAAATAATTTTTCAGTGATAGGCGGCACGGATGGTGCAGTGGGTAGCACTGCAGCCTCACAGCAAGGAGGTCCTGGGTTCGAATCCCTGTCGGCCATGGTCTGTCTGTGTGGAGTTTGCATGTTCTCCCCGTGTTTGTGTGGCTTTCCTCCGGGTACTCCGGTTTCCTCCCACAGTCCAAAGACATGCAGGTTCGGCTGATGGGAGAGTCTAAATTGCCTGTGGGTATGAGTGTATGAGTGTTTGAGTGTGTGAGTGAATGGTGTGTGTGCCCTGTGATGGACTGGCGACCTGCCCAGGGTGTATTCCTGCCTTTCATCCAATATATGCTGGGATAGGCTCCAGCCCCCCTGCAACCCTGTTCAGGATAAGCGGGTTAGGATAATGAATGATTGAATCTCAGAACGATGATAGGCCAGCCTTCACTGCTTCGTAGGAAACCAAATATGAATTGTGAAACACCTCTCTTGACCTTCCTTACAAAACATAAATAAATATAATTAACTTTTTTGCATAGATGAGAATTGATGGAGCAAAATAGTACATCCATCATCAATTTCCATCATGGCACCAGAATGCAGCAGATGGAGGATGGTGTTTGGCATATAAAATATGTGACACAGGAATTTAGGAATAAAGTGAGTCTTTATAGCAATAAAGGTAATTGCTTGAATATAACATATTTTTGTTGGATGACTTCATTTCATTTATGTCCATTTTCCTGGTGTCTCTCTCACTATTTTTCACTCTCTCCTCCAATGTGAGATAAGTTAGTCAAGTTTTAATGCGAATGTTGTCTTTAAGATTATGTTCTTAATTTCCTTGAGAAATGCTGATTGTTTCAACCTAAGATATACTGTATACACAGCATCCTTACAAGAAATGTAGGTAAAATGAATGTGTAAAATTCTGTGTTATGGCAGATTTCTGATATGGTAACTTTGAATGAGAAGTTTTTTACAACATTTTGGAAACATACAGTGTTTGCCCCCTTCCTGATTTCTTATTTCTTTGCATGTTTGTCACACTTAAATGTTTCAGATCATCAAACAAATTTAAATATTAGTCAAAGACAACACAAGTAAACACAAAATGCAGTTTTTAAATGAAGGTTCAATTTCTCTAGCCACACCCAGGCCTGATTACTGCCATACCTGTTCTCAATCAAGAAATCACTTAAATAGGACCTGCCTGACAAAGTGAAGTAGACCAAATGATCCTCAAAAGCTAGACATCATGCCGAGATCTAAAGAAATTCAGGAACAAATGAGAAAGAAAGTAATTGAGATCTATCAGTCTTGAAAAGGTTATAAAGCCATTTCTAAAGCTTTGGGACTCCAGCGAACCACAGTGAGAGCCATTATCCACAAATGGCGAAAACATGGAACAGTGGTGAACCTTCCCAGGAGTGGCTGGCCGACCAAAATTACCCCAAGAGCGCAGCGACGACTCATCCAAGAGGTCACAAAAGACCCCACAACAACATCCAAAGAACTGCAGGCCTCACTTGCCTCAGTTAAGGTCAGTGTTCATGACTCCACCATAAGAAAGAGACTGGGCAAAAATGGCCTGCATGGCAGAGTTCCAAGACGAAAACCACTGCTGAGCAAAAAGAACATTAAGGCTCGTCTCAATTTTGCCAGAAAACATCTTGATGTTCCCCAAGACTTTTGGGAAAATACTCTGTGGTCTGACGAGACAAAAGTTGAACTTTTTGGAAGGTGTGTGTCCCATTACATCTGGCGTAAAAGTAACACCGCATTTCAGAAAAAGAACATCATACCAACAGTAAAATATGGTGGTGGTAGTGTGATGGGCTCGGGCTGTTTTGCTGCTTCAGGACCTGGAAGACTTGCTGTGATAAATGGAACCATGAATTCTGCTGTCTACCAAAAAATCCTGAAGGAGAATGTCCGGCCATCTGTTCGTGACCTCAAGCTGAAACGAACTTGGGTTCTGCAGCAGGACAATGATCCAAAACACACCAGCAAGTCCACCTCTGAATGGCTGAAGAAAAACAAACTCCAAAGACTTTGGAGTGGCCTAGTCAAAGTCCTGACCTGAATCCTATTGAGATGCTGTGGCATGACCTTAAAAAGGCGATTCATGCTCGAAAACCCTCCAATGTGGCTGAATTACAACAATTCTGCAAAGATGAGTGGGCCAAAATTCCTCCACAGCGCTGGAAGAGACTCATTGCAAGTTATCGCAAATGCTTGATTCCAGTTGTTGCTGCTAAGGGTGGCCCAACCAGTTATTAGGTTTAGGGGGCAATCACTTTTTCACACAGGGCCATGTAGGTTTGGATTTTGTTTCTCCCTTAATAATAAAAACCTTCATTTAAAACTGCATTTTGTGTTTACTTGTGTTGTCTTTGACTAATATTTAAATTTGTTTGATCTGAAACATTTAAGTGTGACAAACATGCAAAAAAATAAGAAATCAGGAAGGGGGCAAACACTTTTTCACACCACTGTATATAGTGGCTTCAGAAAGTATTCAGACCCCTTCACTTTTTGCGCACTTTATTGTGTTGTAGATTTAATTTTAAATCGAGAAAATAGCTATTTTTGGCCATCAATCTACACTCAAATATGTATAATGACAAAGTAGACTATTAGTAGTATTAACATTTTTAATGTGCTATTTTCATACATCAGTACTTTGTAGAAGCCCCTTGGCAGTAATTACAGCATCGAGTCTTCTTGAGTAAGTCTCTTCAAGCTTTGCACAGCTGGATTTGGCCAGTTTATCACATTTTTCCTGGCAGATCCTCTGTCAGATTGGATGGGACGCGTCTGCGAGCTGCCATCTTCATCTCTCTACAGATGTTCTATGGGGTTTAAGTGTGAGCTTTGGCTGGGCCACTCGAGGACAGTCAGAGACTCGGGCTGAAGCCGCTCTGGCGTTGTCTTGGCTCTATGCTTCGGGTCATTCTCGCGCTGAAAGGTGAACCGTCACCCCAGTCTGAGGTTGCGTGCGCTGCGGAGCAGGCTTTCTTCAAGGACCCCTGTGGCTGCATTCATTCTTCCCTCAATTCTGACCAGTCTGAGAAGCTGGCACCACCATGCTTCACCATAGGGGTAGTATTAGCCAGGTGATGAGCAGTAGCACATAGCACGTGTAGTCCTACCGAAAGAGTTACATTTTTGTCTCATCAGACCAGATAATCTTTTTCCTCATGCTCTCAGAGCTTTCGTCTAGCCACTCTACCATAAAGGCCTGATTGATGAAGTGCTGTTGAGATGAACATCCTTCTGGCAGGTTCTCCCATCTCTGAAGCTCAGTTAGAGTGACCGTTGGGTTCTTGGTCACCTCCCTGACCAAGGCCCTTCTTGCCCGGTTACTCAGTTTGGCCGCATGGCCAACTCTAGGATGAGTCCTGGTGGCTCATAAATGTCCATTTCACAATTACTGAGGTCACTGTGCTCCTGGGAACACTCATTAATTACAACAATTAAAGCAAAGGATGCACCTGACCACAATTTGGAGTGCCACAGAAAAGAGTCTTATGTACATGAGAGATTTCTATTTTGGATTTTTAATACATTTACTAAAGTTTTTAAAACCATGTTTTCACCTTGTCATTATGGGTTATTGAGTGTAGATTGATGGCAATTCTAAATATACAACACAATAAAGTGTGCAAAAACTGAAGGGGTCTGAATATTTATTTTCTGAAGCCACTGTATGTAATACAGTTCAATATGTTTGTTTTAATTAGTTGGATCACTTCCAGCCCTGCTTCTAGCATTTTACCCTTTGCATGAAAATGCAGAAAAAGTATAATAATAAATGAGTCAGCAATTAAGGAAGAAATGGTAAAAGATAAAAATAACAAAACACAATCAGAATACTAATCAGAATGCTAATATAATACATTTACATACGCACAATATGAATTAATTGATTTCACATCTGAAATGTATTATAAAATGTGTTGGCCTTGTTGCTGTACACAATGATAAACATTCAATAACATGGATTTAGTTAGTTCATTTTGTGTGACCAAAAATATTTAATGGATTTTATTTTATTTTATTATTTATTCAACCAAGAATAAGCCAACATGCAGGAATGTGCCCTGTGGGTGCATTTTCACAACACACATACTTCATGCAATTTATCCAGTAGGGTAAACCAATAATACGTAAACACTGGCAGTTATGTACTGACTGACTGCTCACATGGTTGGAGCTGTATTGACTCTTGCATTTATGAAAAGACAGCAACAGTTTTTGTCCCAAGTTTTTTCCTCACTGTCTGTGCCAGGCTGTGATTAGTCCTGCGGTCCATGTGGCTCTCAATTTGAGGCAAGAATAGTTTCTTGTCAGCTTCAGATGGCAGGGTGACACTTTTATGAAATCACCAATGCAAAACCTTAGTGCTAGTATATCAGGCAGCTAAAAGAACAGCTGTTATATCTTAAATAGATCATCAGACCCTGCACACTGCATAGACTTCTCTGTTCTGCTATCTTCTGTGTGTCTGGCTACTCTGCATGCTTGCACTTCCAGGTCATGTCTCCTGCCTGTTCTGGCCCCTTGGTGATGGAACAGTCTGGCATGACTGCACAGCAAAATGAATTGTGTAAAATCAACTAGTTGAACTAACTCTACAAGAGACAAGTTCCCTAGTAGGGAAAATTGTATTCTATTGAAAAAAGTATGCACTTTGTTTGACAATAGGTATTAGACATTTTCTCCTATCTTACTATCCTAATTTACTATCAAAGTAAATTGTAAGCTGAGATTTTGCTGTGTGTTTCAATAGCCTATTTTTTAAATGACACACTAATATGCACCATTTTCATTCTTTTGCAGTCTGCAGTACACAGCACACCATGCAATGCACTTCAGCAGCCAAGGCATGATGATTTTTTTAAAAGACAGAATATGATAAATATCTGCGAGATCCTTGTTGAAAGTGCGACCTACTCATTATTTATAGAGCCAATTAGCCATCTTCAGATCCACGCTTTTCCTTTATCCTTTATATCTCAGTTAACTAATTGTGTTTCACTAGTCTATTTTTTATCCTCAACTCTGCACTTTAGTGACATTCATTTTTTTCTGATTAAGCTCACACCCACATTTATTTCCAGGAGAACGGAAGGAATGTGCAAGGTGAAAAAAGGAGTAAAATTGGCTTTATCTTAATAATAATAATAATAATAATGCATTTTATTTATCGTGCACTTTACATTTGGAGACCAAATCTCAAAGTGCTACAGGGTAAAAACAGGGAATAAAACACCCAATGGCATGTATAAAATATAAAAACTAAGAAAAAGCTTACTCTTTTAAAAGCATCAGTGGTCTGCGGTGCTCTCAGGTAGTCAGGGAGGGCATTCCACAGGCGGGGAGCAGCCGAGCAGAAGGCTCGGTCGCCCATGGTGCAGAGCTTGGTCTTGTGGGGACGGAGGCGGTTGGTGTTGGCAGAGCGAAGGTTTCGAGTGGAGGGTTCTGGGGTGAGGAGTTCTTTGAGATAGGGGGGGGCATTTCCATAGATGCACTGATGGGTCAGAAGGGATATTTTGTATTCAGTCCGGGAGGTGATGGGGAGCCAGTGAAGTGAGTGGATGATCGGTGTGATGTGGTCGTACTTACGCACTCTCATCAGGATCCTAGCAGCGCTGTTCTGGATATATTGGAGCCTCAGGAGGCTCTTGCTAGGGATCCCGATGAGAAGTGCGTTACAGTAATCCAGCCTGGAGGAGACAAAGGCGTGGACAAGTTTTTCTGCATCTGGGAGGGTGAGTGTGGGACGGAGTTTAGCAATGCTCCTGAGGTGGAAAAAGGAGGTTTTGCACAGGTGTTTAATGTGGGCCTCAAAGTTTAGGTGGGGGTCAATTTTCACACCCAGGTTGGTGACTATGGATGAGAGGGGAAGGACTTGACCGGAGAAAGAGATGCTGGTAATGGAGGATGAATGAATCTGATGGGGGGTGCCAATTAGGATGGCCTCGGTTTTGGAGCTGTTGAGTTGTAGGAAGTTTGATTTCATCCACGCCTTTATCTCCTCCAGGCAGGTAGTGAGTGTGGATGATGGAGATGGTGACGGCGGAGCTGCAGAGGGGGGTGAGTCAGTCTTAAGGTACAGTTGTGTGTCATCAGCATAGCAATGGAAGGAAATTCTATACTGGCTGATGACACGGCCGAGGGGGAGCAAGTAGAGGGTGAAGAGGACGGGGCCGAGGACGGATCCTTGGGGGACACCACAGGTGACAGGATGGGACCGGGATTTTTTCCCTCCCAAAGAGACGTACTCGGTTCTGTCGGAGAGGTATGATTTGAACCAATTCAGAGCAAAGTCAGAGAGGCCGATAGAGTGTAGACGGTTAAGGAGGATGTGATGGTCAATGGTGTCAAATGCTGCGGTTAGGTCAAGCAGGATGAGGAGTGAAGGGGAGCCAGCATCAGCCGCCATCAACAGGTCATTAGTGACCCTGACTAGTGCTGTTTCAGTGCTATGGGCGGTGCGGAAGCCAGACTGGAACTTCTCTGCAATGTTATTGAGTTGGAGATGGTCCTGGAGCTGTGCAGCTACCACTTTTTCCAGGACCTTGGAAAGGAAAGGGAGGTTGGAAATTGGTCTGTAATTGGCAAGGACTGCCGAGTCCGAGTGGGTTTTTTGAGGAGGGGTGTAATGATGGCAGTTTTTAGAACAGAGGGAACGTGGCCAGACTGGAGGGAAAGGTTTATGGTTTTGGTGATCAGGGGACTTATGGCACAAATGCTTGATTTAACCAGAGCGGTGGGAATGGGGTCCAGGGCACAGGTGGAGGATTTCATCGTATTGATGATGGTTGGATGATTATCTTGGTTAGATTCACTTCGGAATGAAAAACTAGTCAAATGGATGCTGCTCTACCTCTTGGTATGCAGGACAGGCTTAGCCTTACAATTGAGCGATACAATTTGAGTTGAGTTGCGGCGGCACGGATGGTGCAGTGGGTAGCACTGCCGCCTCACAGCAAGGAGGTCCTGGGTTCGAATCCCCGTCGGCCGGGGCCTCTCTGTGCGGAGTTTGCATGTTCTCCCCGTGTCTGCGTGGGTTTCCTCCCACAGTCCAAAGACATGCAGGTTAGGCTGATTGGAGAGTCTAAATTGCCCATAGGTATGAGTGTATGAGTGTATGAGTGTATGAGTGTGTGAGTGAATGGTGTGTGTGCCCTGTGATGGACTGGCGACCTGTCCAGGGTGTATTCCTGCCTTTCGCCAAATGTATGCTGGGATAGGCTCCAGCCCCCCTGCGACCCTGTTATGGATAAGCGGGTTAAGATAATGGATGGATGGATTTGAGTTGCTCACAAAAAAAGGAGATAAAACGAGAAGTTCTGAAGTGCAGAAGTGCAAACTTTGGTGAACTGACCCCCATTGCAGCGATGTTACAGTTCAGTGGCCTCATTGGTCACTTCCTGAAAAAGTAGGTTTCTCTTGATCTCTGTCACACTCTGTGCTCCCCAGCCATAGCGTTTTCTGTTTCCTGCCTTGTTTTCGTGTCTCTTGTCCCAGCTCACTTACTATAGTTTTCATTCATTCTTTCATTCAGTTCACCTGAGTCTCGTTACCTGTTCTCCTTCACTCACACCTGTTTGTCATTTCAGTTCAATTATTCTGTGCATTTAAACCCGCCTGTTTGCCTTAGTCCTTTCCCAGATTGTAATGTGTTCACTCCGTTGTTTCCAGCGGGTTTCTGCCTGCCTGTCCTGTGTATCAAACTCCTCTGTGTACCACAACCTCTGTTTTTTGGATTATCCATCTGTTCTGTCTTTGATCACTCACAACCGGACTTTGCTTTGTTTCCTGGATAACGATTTTTGTACTGTTCCTTGTTCTGCCTGCCTCTGTGTTTGGACTTTCGCCTGTGACCTTGACCAAGAATTGGATTATACTTGTTATACCCGTTTGCCCTTTTGCTTGTGACCCCGACTACAAACTTGATTGCCTTAGTTGTACCAGTCTGCCTGCATTTGACCATTGCCTGCCTGACCTGCCTGTTGTCTAATAAAGACACTTATTCAGCTTATTTCTGGGTTGCTATTGGTTCTTTGGCCCTGACACCTGATAATCTCTAGATTTGCACCTCCTCATTCAGAGCTAAGACTGAAAGATTGTCCGTTTTCCTCATTATCTTCTGTGTACAATAACAGCATCTGTTCAGCCCGGCAGGCAAGGGTTGCAGATTTTGAATTTGTGAAAACCAGACACCACGCATACCTAGGCGACGTAGGGTTGCTTGAGGCTTGAACTCGAAAAGCGGGGTGCTGTCCGAACCAGTCACGGACGAGGGAAGGATTAGAAGGAAAAAAAGTCAGTGGAGATGGAAGATGGGATTCATTGCAAAAGTCAAAATTCAGTCAATTACTCAGAATGTGCATTTATATTGTCCAGTCAGGATTTTTGAGTACTGCAATTAGGTTCCCCTGCTTAGGCTTGCAAATATCAAACCGTAAAAATACTGTGATAGATCAGAAATTGAAGTCCAAACTTCAGATTAAAGTTTGCAACTAAAAAACTTTTTTTTCACTTTTGATAAAAAAGTATATGTTATGCTTGAAAAGACGTGTCCTTCCTAGAACATAGAACTGGGGTATACTCAAAATATTACATAAAACTTTTCAGATACTGCACTTTTGTGCAGTAAGTCTGCATCACAGAGCAGAATATCTGCCAATACAGAACAGGAAAATCAGGTCCAAAACATTCCAGTACGGATTATGGATGCAATGCAGGTATTCTTGGGGAGAGATTTAAGTTAATAACGTATTTCCCCACCCACATAAAATTATAGTTTATTACTGGATTTTTTTTCCAAGGGCTCCATCTGCTTTAGATCACCAGGGGGGGTGAACGATACAAGGGTACTAAGAATAAACATAAAAGCACCACAGCAAAAAAGCTAATGGAAAGAGATTGCTGTGGTGGGCAGAAATTGGCTCAGTATTGGGCTGGGAATCAGTGGAAGTGGTGGGGGGTGGTCAAATGGAGGGGTCATGAAACAATGGAGAAAAATCCTCTTGTGAAATGCGAGCACACCACACCCACAGTGTAGCATTGAGATTAAAGGCTTGGACATTGGGAGGTACAATTCTGAAGGGATAACACGCTTACGCAGCTCTAATTTTGATATCAGTCTCAGGTTTTCATTGAGAATTAAAGCCATGGGATTGGTCGGCTACATAAGAAATCAAGTCAAAGACATGTTAATGCCAGGATGGTGTGCGGGAGTGGTGCAGAGCCGCAATGCAGAAATTAGTTTATTTAATTGACTCCTTCTCCGTCTCCACTTCAGCTGATCTGTGGTGAGGATTCTGCAAAATGGCCGCTGTTATTAGGGAACCGATCGGAACCACACGCAGACACCAGGATGTAGAAAATGACAGGCTTTATTCGATGTGAACAGACACAGGTCGATCTCCAGCAATCAGAATACTATAGGGTAGGCAGAATCGTAAACAAGTCCAAGCAACTAGAGCAATACGGAGAGGGCCCTTAACCCTGCATTGCTCCTGGGGAGGATTGTCTCCTGCTTAGTCTAATCAACTGTACGTTGCTCTGGATAAGAGCGTCTGCCAAATGCCAATAATGTAATGTAATGTAATATAACAGGAGGGCTTGGACACAGACAGGCAAGGCAAGCAGGAAAACAGAGGCAGGATGGGACAACATGGGACTGGAGACGGGAACTCGGAATAGGTAAGGGACAGGCAGGAGATGATTAAAACAAGCACAAAGGCAGGACACAAGACGATCTGGCACAGAACAAAGAAACAGGCAGGCTTAAATACACTGGTAATGACGAGACAGCGTGAAACAGGGGAGCTGATTACCACAGAGGAAATACAAATATGGTGTGGGGTGGCATGGACATGTAATAGGGAAGACGGAAAACATGAAGCGGAATCCAAATACTGGAAACACATAGAAACTAAGAAAGTTAATCATGACACGGAGACACAAGTCGTGACAGCTGTTGCATCACCCAGGTGGGTGCTACCAGGTGAGTGCTACACATTGGTGGAGGCACTCACCTCCACTATCATTGTAAAGTGCTTCGAGTATGAGAAAAGCACTATATAAATGCAATTTATTATTATACTTATGGGCCTCTTTTTACAGAATCGTTTCTTGCTGACCCTGATCCAGCCAGTGCGATGCATTATAATGCCAGACAGTGATCACTCAGGCTGTCTGTGCATTCCACATTAGTATGATCAGACAGCATTCATACAGATTGTGTGCGGCTGTGTTGTACTAGTTCTCCAGTACAAACTATTTTTATGACAGTGTTTGCCACCATTTGGTTGAATTGCATGGCATGTGTCATCAAGCACTTAAAAAGTGGGAGCAGGGGGAATTGAATGCCTCAGTATCAGGATGGAAAAAGAATGAATATGTAAGTGCAATTTGTAATTTATTTCATTTGGTGGTAAAGTTTGCAGCATGCAATTTTCATTTTCCATCCTACCTCTTTCCTACAAAGTTTCACACTAAAGGTGACACTCATTATTCAGCCAATATACGGTAAGTGAATACCTCATCTTTTCTGTGGAATTTGTACAAGCAATTGAGAATTCATGCTGCCAGTTGTACATTTAATCCTGACAAAAAATAAACTGTTATATATAACTTTTATGAATTAAAGTGCTATACTATCGCTGATATTAACTTGATATTAACAGGCAAAAGACAAGTAGATATACATGTATAGTCATTGTATTGCTGTTGAATGTGATAATTATATCTGAGAGAAGGAATTCCAGATTTAGAAATGAGAAAAAAACTTTCTGGGCACAAATAAACCAATTGATGCATTGAAAAGAATGATGGTGCTTTTCACATAATAATAAATAATAATACATTTTATTTGAAGTGCAGCCTTTCTAGACACTCAAGGTCACCTTACATTGGACAAAATACAAAATAAACATGGTAAAAACATGCAACATATCCAATAAAAAATTATTTACAATGAACATACAATTCATATCAAACAAACAGACAGCAGACAGAGATAGACACAAGAACATGTAAGGGAAGGAAACAGTCAGGGGTATGCAAGAGTGAACAGATGAGTTTTGAGAAGTTTTTTGAAAGATGACAGTGACTCTGTATGGTGGATGTGTATGGGTAGAGAGTTCCAGAGGCTGGGTGCTGTAGAGCTGAATGCTTGAGCACCCATAGTAGAGAGTCGGGTGGTGGGGATAGACAAGAAGCCAGCTGAGGAGGAACGGAGAGTGCGAGTTGGGGTGTAGCCGTGAAGAAGGTCAGAGAGATAGAGGGGTGCAAGGGTGTTTAAAGCCTTGTATGTGAGTAGGAGGATCTTGAAATCAATGCGCTGTTGAACTGGTAACCAGTGTAGCTGAGTGAGGATGGGTGTGATGTGGTCATGAGATTTTGTGCGGGTGAGGATTCGGGCAGCAGAATTTTGTATAATTTGAAGTTTGTTGGTGAGTTTGGTGGGGAGTCCTAAGAGGATGCTGTTGCAGTAATCCAGCCGGGAGGTGACAAAGGCATGGATTAGAGTTTCAGCACTGGTGTGGGAGAGTGAGGGAGTCGGGAGATATTGCGTAAGTGAAAAAAAGCAGTCCTTGAGATGTTTTTTATGTGGGGACCAAAGGATAAAGTATTGTCCAGGATGATGCCAAGGCTTTTGACTTGTGTTGACAGGGGGACAGGGAAACCATCAATGGTTGTCAGGAAGCTAGGTGTTTTGGACAATGTGGATTTTGAACCAATGAGCATGATTTCAGTTTTATTGCCATTGAGTTGAAGGAGGTTTGTAGTCATCCAGGTTTTAATGTCATGAAGACAGCTGAGGAGGGACGGGGGGGGGACGGGGGGGGGGGGCAAGGGGACAGAGGGCCTGGTTGAGATATAGAGTTGCGTATCGTCTGCATAGCAGTGGAAGTTGATGTGATGGTAAGGCATGATACGGCCAAGGGGGAGGAGGTAAATGATGAACAATAATGGACCAAGCACTGACCCCTGAGGGACACTGCGGGTAACTGCAGCTGACCTGGACCTATGGTGTTTTAGCTTGACAAACTGTTCTCTCCCCGTCAGGTAGGATGTTAGCCAGGGTAGGACAGTACATAATTCTCTCCTACACTTAAACGTGAGAACAACCTGTAGAGGGGTTTTAGCATTTCTGTTGCATCAGAGATGTTCCATTTCATTCATGAATAAATAGGAAGACTGCACACTGTTTGTGCTCCCCAGGGCCATAAATCTATTAACACTGAAAAAAGAGTAATGTCTTGGCCTAGCGGCCCTGCATCAGGCTTACAAGAACAGTACCTTTAAATACCCATACCTGTGCAGTGATCTCTGTCAGACACATAGTGATTCACAGGGACAGTCATCTTAAACAGTGCAGGATAGACACAGATGTACAGACACAGAATGTGCACAATGTCTACAAGTGTACTGTATACAAGTGAAATGAGGGCTAAACACAACCATGGCTATGAATCAGGTCTGTCATTCTGTTATGGGGAATAGGCTTGCTGATCGAAAAACTACAACTCTTTTTTTTTAGCTGAACAGTACAATAAGAGTTAATGAAACTTATTCATGGTTACTGCACCAACACAAAAGGCTTGTCACAGGAGCTCAGAATTTGTAATCCACAGAAACTTGAACCTTGACAGTTGAGCAAAATTGCTATTGGAGTTTTTGGGTGTGCGTGGATTTTCTGTGATCTATTGAACATTTCAATTTATGATATGCAATATGCAGAAGTTGTTTGCAACACAGGAAGTGCCTCTTTGTTATCTCCGCATAATTTGCATTTTGACAAACCATCATGAAGGAACAAAAATAGAACCAACCTAATAAAAATGCCAAACGCAAAGAAAGGTCAACAGTTTCAGCCAAATTCTGCCAGGACCACGACAGATTTGATAAGACACACTGACGCTGGGTCTTTTGGCAAGACTGAGCACATACCTTGTCATTGACCGGGTACTAATGAACTAATGAAGTGATCATCGATTTGAGTTTTTGCCACTGATTTATGCAGATGGGGCCATTAAAGAGATTCACACCTCCCACAGATCCCAGAAGGACAGTATGGGCCGATGGAACTCACTCGCTCTCTCCCTTTCTCTCGCTCTCTCTCTTTCTCTCACACTCTCTCCTTCTCTCACACTCTCTCCCGGGCCATTTGCAGGAGGGGTAATAATCCCTTTTTGCCATTTTTCAAAGGAGAGCTGTAGCTGGAGTCACTCGTACATTCTCTGTGAGCAGTAATTTAATGTCCTTTCAAGCCTGAAAAAAGGAACCTGCTGGGTGTCATACGAGCTCTTATCCATATTGGGTTTCAGAGCGGGATTAGTGTAATGGCAGGGCTTATTGGTTGCATCCACTGCCTTTCCGAACGAAACTTGATTTCATTGCTTTTCTCTTTTTCCCCTCCTCCTTTCTGTGTTTTTTTGGACAGTCGAAACAATGTGCATGTGACTGAGAAATGTTCCACCCCCCTCGGAATGCACAACAAACTTCCTGGAGCCTCACTTGCACTACAGACCCACAGCCTGCACAGCTCCACAGCTTCCCTGCCATTACACCCCTACAGACCGTATGAGTGCCTTTCATTCAACTGACAAAATGGCAGGAACAGAAAACTCCCATAAAGGTTTTAGTATAGGCTGATTTGATGAATGTTTACATTTTGTACTTCAGTCAAGGGATAAAGGAACTGGTTATGAATAATAATAAAAACTAAAACAAAACAAAAAATCATGGTCCAATTAATATGAGCAAAAATTAATTCCATGAAAATTAAGGGTCGTTCTTTGGATTTGGAAGACAGAGTAAACAGGGGAATAGCTTCTGCTTGTTAAATAATTCATCATCATAAACCTATACGAATACAGTAAAGCAGTGAATTTGTCTGTGGTTTTTATCAGGTCTTCATGGCTCTTACACAGCATAATGAAGTACAGTCTCTTCCAGTAGAAAACAAAGCCAGTCGGCTGGCTCCTCATTCCCCATGCAGATAAAAGCACAGCTGAAAAAAAGCTTTAAAATATCACTGTAATTGGAAACTCACAGTGAGGCGCATGCTCTTTTGCTGATGTTAGCGGTTTTCTCTGTTGTTGAACAAGGCTTACAATATACAATGAAGAAGCTTAAATGTGTGATTGAATTGTCAAAATCTCATGGCCCAAAGCCTTTCTCCCCATTGAAAACATTGTACCTTTATTTATCCTTTGTGTCCTGTTACATAAATAAATACATTTTTCTGTTTAACATGGATGTTTTGCGTAGTGCAAGACCGTGTTTGCAATCCTCAGATCCGTGACTGTGCCAATGACCTTTAGTAAATATTCGCACTTGCCTGTCCTGCTGTTTGCTGACTGTAATCCATGCCCGGTTGACTCCACAGGATATAGGTAAGGGTCACCTAAGAAGTGCTGTATATGTTTAGGGAATGTGTCATATAATGACAGCATGCAGCCCACACAAGGGTGGCTTGTTTGGACAGTGGACAAAGGACTGATCACTATCACTATCACAAGGATATGTGTTTACATGTGATATTCATGGTGTGAAGTGTGTTGTTCCCCCTATATCATTCTCAAAGGAATATAACAATATCCACTAAGTTAGGAGTGGGTGCACTCACAACACATTCCCAGGTCAGTAGCTACATTAAATATCTTTGTTAAAGCCTAAAAAACATCCTATACTCGAGAGTAAATAAATGTCTTTCTATTGAATATAGTGATCTTAACAGCTCATTTTTAATTAAACATTAAGCACTGCAAATTAATTATTTGTTCCCTTAGCAAACACCATTTTACAAAAAGACTTACGTTGCTTAATTAAAAGACAACATGCATCTATTCAGTTTTATATGCTATATTTAATACAGCAATACATGGTAAATACTTAGCTCAAGGGTACATAATTTACCACTCCAAATAATAATACAATAAGATACAATCAAGTAATATTACAATAAGACATAGAATCATCATAAGTAATGATAAATAAACATGGGGGAGTCTATGATTCAGCTGTGTGAGTCACAGGCTGGAGTCAGAGGTGATTTAAAAAAGATAAGTTGTGCCCCGGGTTATAAAAAAGAAAACATCCATATTTAGCGTGGGTTTGCTTACCTACGGCACGAGTGAACAGACTGTCAGCTCTCTGTTAAACGCAACACTGAGCACTCAGAATGACAGACAGTCTATCTATAGAACTGCGTTCAGTGTTACTGGGGAAATGAAAGGGGCTGAGGCGGAAGGTGAGCTCGTGGTTAGCCTGTCTGCGTTCGTGATCCAGCGAGTGGGAGAACAGATGGGCTGATTTGCGGGGATGGGACGAGGTGAGGTTGGGGCACTACCTGAATCCCCTGAAGCGCAAGCTTATTCACATTCAGCCCGGCTGATAGAGAGCGTGATGATGAACTATGCTTTCCACACCATCTAAAGGTCATGATTATTCCCGCCTCTCCATCCTGAGCCTTTGTTTTCTGGCCCAGGTAAGGACTCTTTGTTTGTATTGTCAGTATTGTGTGTCATTTCCAATGCTCCCCACACAGTGCTTACGCAAAGCAATGCAATGCGCAAACTTGTTCATCCTCCAGTTTGTTGGATGTGTACACACAGAGCCAGTTTGATCCCTGAGCTTTATGGTGTTCTCACATTTTGTAAAGGTATTTGAGGACTTAAAGACATGATTTTCTTGTCCCCTTTTCAAGAAAAGAATGTCTTGATTTAACAGGAAATAAAAGACATGGCCTCTCTCTCTCTCTCTCTCTCTCTCTCTCTCTCTCTCTTCTCTCTATTTTCTCTATCTTCTTTGTTGTAGTTGTGTAGTTGTTGAGTTTTGCCTTGTCTGCTTGGTTTCTTTTCTGCATTAAATGGCCTGTGATGTGTTGTTAGTATCACAATAAAGGTGGCTTAAAACTCCAAATCTCTCTCTCTCTCTCTCTCTCTCTCTCTCTCTCTCTCTCTCTCTCTCTCTCTCTCTCTCTCTCTCTCTCTCTCTCTCTCTCTCTCTCTCTCTCTCTCTCTCTCTCTCTCTCTCTCTCTCTCTCTCTCTCTCTCTCTCTCTCTCTCTCTCTCTGAGAAGCATCCAAGGACCTCTATCTTATTTAAAGCTCTATTAACCACCAGAGCTGCAGCTTGTTGGGGGTGACCCAAAGGAAAACAGAGTAGACCCTGACCACCACACTGGCTTCCCCACCCCCAGCACTGACATTTCTCCCCCGTTCTGCACACACGCACCCAGAAGCTGGAGATATTGACTGCAGGGGCTATGAAAAATCACGCCTCCAGTTCTCTCTGCCCCTCGGCAGCAAGCAATGACAAGCTCCTCCAACTTTCATGCTCCCTGCTTTTTCTAGACTGTTCTACTTTAATTAACTATTGATTCGCTGACTGTTAAAAGACTTCCTTTATCCTTTATAAAAAAGGAGAAAACACTATATATAGCCCTGATATATCTGGGTGGTATTTAAACTTTTATGACTGAAATTGACTAAAGTTTGTTAACAACTGGAGATGTTAGAGCAGCTCATTGCCAAAGCTCAAGGTGTGGTCCCTTGTCTGTCACTGGACAGATCTAGAAGTGGACACCAGAGAATAAACACAATACCCTGCCGTTCATGATGTTTTTTATGACTGAAGTTAGAATGTAATATTTCCACACCCCTAAAAACTGAATATTTCCTGAAAATTAGATCATTAGAATGCAGGTAGCATTTCCCTCCTCACTTGACACATGAAAATTGATGTCTGAAAATGGATTTGCTTTTGTTTCCAAGAGTCCACTGATCCTGAGTGGATGAAATATTTGCATTCCTCCTGAACCTTTGACACTTTTGGTGTGAGTCAATGACTGATGAGGAATTAAGATGTCTGGAGCACAAAGCTATTGTTTTACAGTGGCTGGATTTATAGTGTGAAAGAGGATGTACATATGTATATCATGCTCTTAGTAGTAGATTCACACCTTCAACATATTTATGGCACATTCCATGACCTTTTATTTATTTAAGAATGGTTTTTGGACTTCGGTATAAAAGGTGGGTAATAAAGTAATCTAAATCAATAAAATAGCTTTACCATTTAAAATAACTTTACACACTGCAGTGCATTTTCTTCGTGAAAAGCCAAAGAAAGAATAGCAAAAACTGTGATGGTCTCAGCTTAGTTGAGTGTATACTGCAAATTTACGATGAGGGTGTAGATCTATTTGAAACTTTTCATCCTGTGCTTATCAAGCGCATCCTGATGGCATTAGTGTTGATGAAGGCAAGACCTGTGTGGCTTCAGCTCATTTTTCCCAGTCAATAAGCAGGCACAAATAGAGAGAAACTTCGCTCTTAAACTTTTTCTTTTTCATTGTTATATGAGCTCTGCAATTTACTATCTTCACTTCAGTGAATCCCAGATTGGTTTTCAGGAGCTAATAAATAACGGTGTTTTAACATTAGTATGTGCAATCCTTGGCAAAAAAAAGGAAAAATGATTTCTTGCAACAATCCATATACTATATGCAGAACAAGAAACTACAGCCACACTCACTCTCTCTCTATCCTCTTTTTCACTCTATCTATCACACACACACACAGAAAGATACACACAGACACACTCTCTCTCTCTCTCTCTCTCTCCTCTTTTTCACTCTATCTATCACACACACACACAGAAAGATACACACAGACACACACACAAAAATCATACTATATGATACAGGACATCTCCTTTGTTAATAAAGCAAAACCATCCAGAACTCACATGCATTACTCAAAACCATATATCTTTTAATAACTGAAAATGTATGTAATGAATATCTGCTGTTCCCCTGGCTAAAGGCATTTCTGAGTTACAGAAACTAAGGAGCTTCAAAGCTGAGAATCTGAAGCTCTAAAATGCGAAAGCATTGAGATTCGATCTGTTGAGCCAAAGAAAACACACACCTTCAGCACACACCATCAATATGCTGCATGTCTAGATGCAGTGCTTGGCTGGCATCCTCAGCACACACCATAAATATGCTGCATGTCTAGATGCAGTGCTTGGCTGGCATCATAGGCACACACCATCAATATGCTGCATGTCTAGATGCAGTGTTTCTGATTGGCAAGGCTACCACTGCATATAAGCATACCCATGTCTTCACCTGCTTATATGTCAAATGCTTCATAAATATTCACTATAAGTAACTCTTAAGTGGTGTAGCCCATTGAAGACCTAGTTTAAAGTACTGCACCATCTGCTCTGGATAAACACCACACAGTAAAATGAGTCCAATAGGGACCATATGTGCTCTGCCAGCATTGATTTAGCCATGAACATTTTAATGTGCACATTATGCCATTGCTGACTGTGACCAGGAGTCCAGTAGCCACTGGATTGGGGGGCAGTTGTAATGGTGGGGTATACCTGTCTCATGGTTCCATATGTACCCCTCAGATTAATGTGGTGCCTGAGCTCCACTTGTTCCAGCTCATTAATGGCTGCCTCATGCCACAGCTTGGCGGATGGTGTGTTACAGAATGAGCAGAAGCAGCTAAAATCAGGGTTCTGGATGACGTCTTGCAGTTGGTTGCGTGATCAGGTCGAAGTAAGACAGTCAGTAAAACAGTTAGCATTGCTTCAACTGTAGCAGTTGTAGCAGCAATGGACCTAAAATAGATAAAATTACTTGGTCAGTGTAAATTCTACAACCTCAGCTGATTTAACACGGGACAATTTTGCTGTGTAATAAAAAGGAGTCCTCTGAAAATTTATCAATTTTGCATTCCAAGGCAGACTTTATAGATTTTTAGGCTAATCTCTTTTAGAGTAACAATTTGGGATTCCATTTCAAATGATAAGGGTGTGTAATTCTGAAGTTGTAGAATTAAAAAAAGAAAAAAAACTAATGAGCTTTCAACAGAGCTACAAGAAGTCAGTCAATGGCACTCAGAAATGCACAGGAATAGAAAATACTGAGCAGCTTAACTGCCAATATAATTAAGTACACACAGGCTTATTTGCAAACGCTTGCATTGTAGCTTAAGGTGAAGAGCTTAGCTTGGAAAGGAGTTAAAGAAGGCCCTTTGATCCAAAAGTAGTATGTCACACACATACTTGGGTTTTTGTCTAGGCATTCAACAGACAGATGATGAGTTTAGCTGCTAGGAACACAGCACATTCTGTCGTCGAAGAATGCAGCAAGACAATGCACAAAATATATCCATTTAAGAAACAAAATAGGCTTTGTATTACTCAAAAAAGAAGAGAATTTTGCTTCTTCAAACAACAAAAAATAAAACTTAATAAACTTATAAACTTAATATAAATATACCGGGCATTTAAACTGACAGATATTTGATAAATAGCAGAGGTCAGCCCTTACAAAGTCAGATCATAGCCCAGACTGAGCCAACAGCGTTGACAGCTGACATCACCTGAACCGACTAAACAATATAATGAGGCTCTCTGACAAAGTGGAGAAGTTCCCCCTCTGGGTCCAGCTGTCAACATGCAGTACACCTAAACCATAAATAGGCTACGCCCCTACCCACTGGGGGGTTCTACCAGTTCATTCCCTCTGTAACTTAAGGAGCGTATCCAGGAACATATGAAGTCTTGGTCATAAACCATCCCATTCATACAAAAAAATACAACGAAATTCACAGAAAACACTTCAGATGAAAGTGCAGCTATTAATGTTTAATGCCATATTAATAATTAAATTATGTATTCATAACAACCACAATGATTTTAATTCTTACTCAATATTTGTGCACAGCAAATTGGAAAAAAAACAAGGATTCTGGAGTGTGAACTCCACACAATGCTACATATTGTAACGGGGCAAAATTAGCTCAGGAGGTCGGAGCGGTCGGAAGTGTCCCTGAGCAAGTCACCTAACGCCCAATTGCTCCCGAGAAACTGGTAAGTGCCTTGCATGGTAGGCAGCTTCCGTTGTTATGTGTGAATGGGTGATTGTAAAGCGCTTTGGCTGAAAACGTTATATCAAACTACAGCCATACTCACTCTCTCTCTCCTCTTTCTCACTCTATCTATCACACACACACACACACACACACACACACACACACACACACACAAATGATACAGATACACACACACACAGTCATTTTACCATACCCCTTATCCTTATATTGTGTAGTGAGATGCGTGTACTACCGATCACGCAGATATTCACATTCTCCTGCAGTGTGCAACGCGCACTTGTTTCGTCTCGCCCCCTTTCTCTCTCTCCCGCTACTATCAAGCCAAATATTTACCCGTCGGCCAGGAAGTGATTGATATCCGTCAGCGCCACTGAAAGTGCGTAGGGCATTTAATGTAGGACAGGTATACCCGCCTCTTCCATCCTCGTGGCTGGGCTGTATGAGATTGTCCGGCGTGTGTGTGATCCTCTAAGATAATTGAAATTGCGAATTTAACTCCAGTATTTGTCCACATTTTAAATTATACTCTGTTGTAATCTGAACACTTTATGTTGTCCTAGTGCGTGGTTATTGTCGGGTCAAGGTTGAGGCGTTATTACTGTCCGCAATAGTCAAGATCTGGTCTGTCAGAGCTTGGTCTGTCTGCCTCCGCTGTTATTATTAGTTTTACTACAGATTCTCTCATGCCTTTTTGTAAACGAGGTTGTTGTTAAACTTTTACTGATGCTTTCTCCAGTAACCGACCAAAGGATTTATTACCTGCATACTGACTGTATGATTAATTTATTGATGTACGTTCGTAATGTTGGGCATTTATTGTTCGTAGACTATTCATCTATGCATAATGACGATGCGATTCATTATTGATGTACGTTCATACTGTTGGGCATTTATTGTCTGTAGTCTATTCTTCTCTGCATACTGACGGTGCAATGCATTTAATGATGATGCACGTTCAATAAAAACTGTTGGGCTTTTATTGTTAAATTTACTCCGTAGGCCATTCCTCTTGGAGGGCTGTATGGCCACTGTTTCCTTTTCCCTCCAATATTAAGATAGAAATCGGTTGAGTCACCATAGTTGTATTATTTATTTATCATTTTGGTCGGCCTTGGTTCACGTTTGGTGTACAGTGATTCAAGTGTGTATTTTCGTAATCTGGTGTATTTGCTATTTAAATGTATGCCCATGTAAGGTGTCTGAGAACATTCTGGCTTGGAGATTGGTACTTGGGCTAGTAACCCCGCCCCTATTATCTCACAGCAGTTTTTTGTGCTGTTCAGTGACTATTGCTTGCTGTAAAATGTGTCTTTGCGAACAGCGCGTGGTAGCAACGGGTTGTGCTGTGCATCGCATATTTCTATTATTATTATCTTGCTGGGTTCTATTAACTGTTTTGGCGTGACTCACTCGTACTCTTTTTTTATTTATTAATTTACCTATTTGGTGGGGAAGACTACTTGTAATACCAAGGGCCTGCAGCTTTGACAATGTGCTCAATTATTATAGTGAAACCAAACAAGCTACTATTTATGGATAAAACAAATGAAATCTTTATTTTTATACTAACAGTTGTTGCTTTTCTTGCTGTACCTTGCTGGATTCCCCTACCCTTTATAATCAGGGGTGGCATAGTCACTCTTAGCCTTCTAATGTTGGTGCGTGAGTGTGTATGAATGGATGAATGAGAAGCATCCATTGTACAGCACTTTGGATAAAGGCACTATATAAATGCCAACCAACCACTTCCTTACCACATATGGATTATTCTTTATTTGACCACCCCCTGTCTAATGTCATTTAAAAAACATGTATTAATCTTGACTTGCATTAGCCTTAGCCGTTTCTTTTTAATGATGTACGATGCAGTCGACAATGATTTATTGAGCACTTATAATGGAATTGTATTGTAAAGTGGTTCCAAATAACAATTTGAACACACAGATGACAGCACCGGTGGCGCTGGCATACCAGTTGCGCTTTATCATTTGCCAGCGGCTAAAAATTTGGTTAGTGTTAGAGTGGGTAACGATTCAGTTTAACTGGCTTCCCTGGCGCCCTGCAAATTTTGGATATGCACCCTGTATTTAAAATGTAAATTAAATCATTATTACATTTGAAAATGGCTGGTCAATTTGAGCTGCTGCTTCTTCCCACATGCAGGATCCTCAGATTGACCTTGGTCGAGGGCATCACATGTGCAGAAAACTGCTAGTGATTGACATTGCTGGCGTTCCTGCAAACGGCTTCAGAGGAACGCTGCTGACAGATAACACTCCACAATGATTCCTGAGTATGCACGGCTCTGAGAAAACATTCCAACCCTATTAACAAATTGTTTCTGAGTATGTTTTCCGCTTTTGAAAAGCCCACCCCCTATACCCCCTGCTCCTCAAATCATAGTCCTCAAGGGCTGAGAACTGCTGGTTTTCTCCACTCTAGGAAGCCGGGGCACGTTCGATCTGAAAACGTTTTGCCACGGTTTCTGTGTTGAATGATATGTTTCCTCCCAACAGTGTGTGATGTTTTGCAACACACTTTGAGGTATGTTTGCTCATGTTTGGTGAGTCTTTTTCAGGGGTGTAGGCCTGAAATAAAGATGTAGGCCTACGCTTTAAAGCCCGACTGGCCTTCTCAGACACCATCGTAGCAAACCGTCCGCCCACAGTTTACAGCATTGTATTCAAGACGCCACCACTTTTGTTTAAATAAACGTTTTTCAATGTTTTGTCAGGGCTGAACATGACCGAGGTGTGAAGATAATTTAGCCAATCAGTAATGCTAATTGTTCTGTTAATTACTCGGGAGTAAAAAAAACCAGGACTGGATTTGGATTTGAGGGCCAGATTTGAATATCACTGCCTTAGAAATTGGGCGTGTTTTTTGTCAGTCTAAGGCATTATTGAAGGCGTCATTGTTTTGAATCATGTTCAGATTAAAATGTTTTTGTGTATGTGACCACTTGGCATGCATTTTCATGCTGTAATTTGTGTATGTAGGTTTTCTTTCCAACCACAATTGCAATCCATAACTTTGAAAGAGCTCTTAATGTTTCTTCATTAGGTGTTTTTCGTGTGTAGAGAGATTATTCTCTTAAACTACATGAGAACATGAAGACATGAATAATCTGTAGCGCCCTCTCCCTGGTCAGAAACTGTGAAGGACACTGGGTTGCTTTTGGAGATGGCACTCCCGTTCTCTTAGTTCATGAGATGGGCTGAGGATAGGATTGTATATTTGGTTAGGGACATTGGCAGTCCTGCTCAGTTACTGTAAGTCACATTTGGTTCTGCTGTTGAATTGAATGCTGCAAGTACTGTAAAATGGATGCCTGATCCACACAAATATGCACATCTTCTCTAATGTTCTTTGATCATATTGTAGACTTGTAGAAACCATTATTATCAATTCATGTAATCTTTTTTTATTCTATCCTTTTTTAAAGTACTGCAGATGGTTCCACATTGCTTACAAACAATTAATTAATGTGAATTAAAATCTGAACATATCATAAAGATGCATTGGACCTTTCAGCTTCATTGCAATTCTTCTTTGAGAATCATGTATTCATACCATATCTTTTTGACTATGCAGTTATGTAACCAATAATAATTATTTCATGATTTGTGCTATTAACAATATGAATCATATGTCTTTTGCAGGTCTTGCAACAGTCTTTGTTTTGTCATTACCAATTCATTGTGTCTAAAACATTTTTGAGCTTATTACATTGCTTAGCTTTTTATGTTCTTGCTTTCAGAAACATTTGTATTGATTGTGAGCGTACATTCTTGGAACAAAGGATCCTAGTTACTACCAAAAAGGGTTCTTTGTTTGCCTCTGTAGGGGAACCGTTTTTCAGTGGAGAATTCTGCATACAACCTTCTGTAAAAGGTTCTGCATGTCTCTTTAAGGGGATTCTCCGTAGACCCTTTTGTAGAGACATTAACAGAGGGTTGTCTGTAATGGCAGACCATTCTTTGTGTGGACATGGTTCGACACAGAA
Organism: Conger conger; assembly: GCF_963514075.1. Lineage (NCBI taxonomy): Eukaryota > Metazoa > Chordata > Actinopteri > Anguilliformes > Congridae > Conger > Conger conger. The sequence continues at coordinate 33,965,322 of NC_083766.1, read as the reverse complement.
TCATCACGCATTCCAATGAACCCGTGTACAACTATGTCAGTTTATGGTCCTTCAGTCTTCACAGCAGTGACAATGTTTTCAGTTAACAAAGGGTTCAAATAGTGCTCAAGGTTCAATACAGAATCATACCAGAAAACCCTTTCTAAACCCTTTTCAGAAAGGATGTATTCTATATGCATATGGGCAGGGGACTAAAAGGGACTTATCAGATTATCAGATTTTTTTCCTTGCATAGTGCAAATGCACTAAACCAGCCTTTGCAGTCATAGGACATAAAAATGTTGATGAGGTTCTTGTTTATAGTGTTTAGAAATAATGCATTCCTGTTACAATAACAACAGAAAATGTACTGCATCAGGAGATATGAATGTCAAGAATTTATATAAATGATGCTCTGGTATTTGATAGCATTGTGTAAGAATCTGACAAATAGAACCATATGACACTTACATCACACTCATTTGCACTACTATGACTGAAATAGTTGTTCAGTTTTCACTTTTCTGTTATTTACCTGATGGCTGTATGTAGTGGAGCTTAAAAATCTGAAGCAAGAAGGGTAGACACAATTAGCAAACACAGTGAGTACAATAACCCCTGTAGCAAATGACTGTGTAAAAAAGCAGCATGGGACAAGCTTAACTAATTAGCAGAAATGAGTTATTAATACCAATATAAATCTTAATCTAGTATGTCTTATCAGTCCAACGGAAAAAGGCAAACCTGCAGTGCTCTTATCACCGTATTCATTTGTGTGAATCGTACCTACAGGAGGGAACTAAGGGCGGTGAGTGATACATTTGACGAAAGACCTGTAAACAGTCAAAGTATTTTAAAATGTAAAATTGCCGTTCTGAGTCAAAGCAACTTTTATCAAAGGACAGAAAACAACCCAGAAATACAAACTTTGCGACCTGAATTGCAAATGTCTGCGTTCCCTCCCGTTCGTTATTTCTGACTGTGTTTGTTACTTGTTGCTAGAAAAAGAGCAGTAGTCCCTAGAGGCGCCAAACAGTCCTTATTATTGCCAGCTTACGCCTACCTGTTCTTCAAAAGATGTCACAAGATACCCTGTGACTCTCACTGCATAGCAGTGCAGTGATCAAAACTGGAAAATGCAAGGAGGGGGGAGAGGGGGGAGGAGGCAGAAGTTAAGGTGAAAGATTTTCTGCAGGAGTCGAGAGAGCTCACTACATGCATCACTGAGCACAAAATGTCTTTGTTATCCACAGGAACACTTTCCCTTCCTTATAAATGATTACTCGGTTTATCTAGGATGGAGAAGGAATGCAAAAATAGGAAGCACAAGCCCAGCTGGAAATTACTCCGCATCTCAGACAAAGATCGTTTAAGCCAATTACATCACCCAACCCTAACTTCGGGTTAATGTTTGTTTATCGGGAGTGAATGTCAGTCTAACTTTGGAATCGCAAGGTGGTGTTAATCTGTCAACGTTCCCCGGCACAGCCAGGTGCGTTCCAGAAGGATTCATTTGCAAGGGGATGTCACAGCTTGGGATGATACCGGCATGCTAATGCTTTATGTTTACACCTGAGGGTCTCCAGCCCCGGGCTACATCTGGAGATATGCTTCCCACGTGCGCTTTAAAAAAGAGAGAAAAGCTCAACACTTTTGCAATCCCCCTTTTCAGTTCCCTGCAAACTGTCCTTTGGCATTCTGCTAATTAGCCTCTCGACTTGGCTTTAAAAAAAGAGCCATTATCAGCTTGGGGGAGGTCAAATTCCCACACATCCCCCCCCTCACATTCTTTGATTCTGTGATCGTACTGTTATCTGTGCTAGTGTGTAGGAGGTATACAAACAGCCTCCCCCCCCCCCCGCCCTCAGTAAGAGTGAAAGAAATGTCCATGTCTATTTTAACTTTATTTTACCTGAGAGAGGAATAACCTCTGTAACCTCTTCCACTAGAACACTTGGAACAGATTAAAGCTATGTTCCCATTAGATTCCCAAAGAAACATTAGCTGTGCTGCATTCATATGAATGTTTGTAAAGATTTTCTCACTTACTTTTTATTGGCTTTCTTGTGCCCCTGATAATGGATAGTTGTGTAAAGTATGTAATTGGTTTTGAAATACTAATGAAAATTCACTTAGTACAATTTTATTTTTTATTTTTTTTACCAGTGATAAGGAACAGGTGCCTGGGGTATGGTAAAATATTAATGTTCCTGGAATTAACCCAAACAGGAAGCAGAATCAATACGTTCTGTGGGGTTACTACAAAATGCATTTTGTCAATGTTAATGCAGTCTTCCTTGTTCCTAGCAGAAAATGCTATTTGTCTTTGCTTGTTGGGCCTGCACCCATGCTTGGCATATACAAACATTGTAAGCCTGCTGCACAGCTGTTGGTAAAGTCATTCTGGAGTGCGTGTTGTATACCTGAACATATTTGATGTAACTTTACACGAAGCACTGATCTAATTTCTTCACTTGTTCAAAGATAGAAAATATCTGGTATTCTGAAGCGCAGGAACTTTAGGTAGATAAAGCACTAGTGCACAATGGCATCATTTGATTGAATTGAATATGTGCAGCAGACAGAAATGACAGTTTCCCCCTCCCCCTTTGTTGGGGGGAAGAAATATTATATCTACATTAAATGTACATGAGGTTACATACCATATAATCATAGACTGCAATTCTTATGAATATTTCACATATATAGAATTGCATTCTATTATTGCATTCCATCCCTCACAAAAGAAATTGCACGAAAATCACATGTGAATACCTACCCAAGTGAACTATGATGAAAACGTCCCCACTTATAAGATGAGAGCAGAAAAGGGTAGCATATACTATTTATTTCATGTCACGTTTTGTTTTTACATGTGCAAATTGCAGTACACATGTTAAAAAGCCAATCACATGTGACTTCAAGTGACCTATTTTCTTTTCAGGTATCAAAAGTTTAATCTCAAAAAAACCCAATCATATGCAGAAATGTCCAATTCACATGTAATGATATTTTCTATTCGCTATGGATGGTGCAGTGGGTAGCACTGCCGCCTCACAGCAAGGAGGGCCTGGGTTCGAATCCCTGTCGGCCGGGGCCTCTCTGGGTGGGGTTTGCATGTTCTTCCCGTGTTTGCGTGGGTTTCCGGTTTCCTCCCACAGTCCAAAGGCATGCTGATTGGAGATTTTAAATTGCCCATAGGTATGAGAGTGTGAATGAATAGTGTGTGTGCCCTGCGATGGACTGGCGACCTGTCCAGGGTGTATTCCTGCCTTTTGCCCAATGTATGCTGGGATAGGCTCCAGCCCCCCTGTGACCCTGTTCAGGATAATGAATGAATGAATTAATGATTATTTTATGTGAACGGCACTAAACTGCACTACACCATTCTAAAATGAAAATTTGCAAGCCTACTCATGCATATTCATCCATGCAGTCCAACATGCAGTCCAGCAGGCCTGGGTCTGAATCTTCTCCTAGTGATTTTCCACTTAACCGTTGAGGCTAAATGACACCGGCAATGCCAGATGGGCGTGTAGACATAGATCTCAAGTGTTACGCATCAGACATGAGAATCTCACCACGGTCCAAAGGCTCAGCTTGCACAGATGAGTCGGAGGAGTTCACTTCATGCACAGCTTGAGCAAGCAGACTGTGGGCACCCAATTGACCACCAGGGAGGGAGTGATATGACAGGGTCATCCCAGCCACCTGAATCCTTCACTTCCTGGCTATGCTATGAGAAATTGTGTTTCAGTCCTCAGGGGCTGCCAGCCACTGTTGGCACTGGCACAGTCTGGATTCAATACAAGACCACAGGGCCCATTCACACACAATGCTTTAACAAGATGAGCAATGTAGCACTGTGGCAGCTGCAAGAATATTCGCTTCTTTTTTTTTGGTTAAAAATTAAGTTTTTGCCCCCATTTGCATGCCAAATTCAAACTGTAATGTCTATTGCTGCCATGTCATGCGCTTTTGGAAATATGGCCAAGAACTCTACTCCGCAAGCTGTGGGCTATTGCGTAGGAGGACTCTGCAGCTGAGCTGACATACTGGTCCAATTGCAGGTGCCCAGCTGAGCAGATATTCTATAGACATCATGCAAATTCAGGGTTGGAAAAAAGTCAACATTTCTATTCTTAATTAAGACTTTTATAATAATCTCTTTTACTTCATCTCAGACACATACATGCACTCAGTGAGCACTTAATTAAACATGTCAGGCTCATACTAATGCACTTGGACTTGCATGTGTGTGTATGTGTATGGAGAGTATTCCAATGGGGACATTCCAATGATTTGCAACATAGCTTTTGTTGAACGTGGCTTTGTGTTACGTTGGTCAGTGGCTGATTAAAGTTACAGTTGTCCATATTGTAAATACCGGTTATTACGGCGATTTATATCTTGGATTAGGTTAAAGTGTAAAGTGATCTAATGAGCTTTATAAGATTGAAAGATTTTATTGATCAGCATCTTACTTTTCTCAGAGAGGAAGAGCATCAATTGATTCATACATGGTCCTTATACTGCAACATCCAGTCTTTCCAGACTCAAATTCAAACAATGCTATGCACTGTCAGAGAGAAACAAAGACTTCAATAAAGCTAGGATGGAAAAAATACCTTTTATTCTAGTCTGGCAAATATTCTTACAGTGAATAAGTCCACAAGGGCATGGTTGGACTTGTATTGTATACACTGGCTGAGATAAGGAATAATAGAAACTGCACAATTTAAATAAGTTGGTCATAAAACATGGTTACCCTGAGTACCAAAGGTAAAATTTAAAGACCCATAGTCATATACAAATAGGGAAACCTCCCAAATGGTCTGGCTGTTTGTCAATATTTACGTTCAGTTTTATGTGTACATCCACCGATGCTTGAAATGTATCATTTCTATGCATAATTACCCTGAAGTGTAGCAAGCATCAGAGTCCCTGATTTTATGCACGTTCTGCTGCATTACAGCAGAGGGATCTGTCTTAATTTTCCAGGGTTTTCTGTTTCCTGTCTCTTTTAATATTTCTTGGCTGCTTTCATTCTCAACACCTGTTGGACAGCAGCATTGATCAGTTCCCTTGTGCAGCCTGTGCCAACTCTCGTATGAACTTGTGGACATGCTCGTGGGTAGTCTCTACTCTGTTAGCCTGACACGGAGATCAAACATTGACAAAGGAGTGGTCCTGTTAACAAAACTTTGCGAAGTCCATTACAGCCTTCTCAATTTTTATGGTAATTGTTGCATTGTTTTACTTGGTTGAAGCATGACTAGATGACGGACTGGCAGAGATTGCTGTACAGATTTACAGAGGGGTAAAGATTGCAACATTCCCACGATAATACAGTAGCAGCAATTAACTGGGGGGAAATTAATCAGGGCATCTAGACTTGCCTTTGACGATGGGAGCTTTAATTAAACTCAATGTTTTCTGATGCATGCTGTATGCCCTGTATGTAGAATACAAATATAGATAAAATACCCTAATCACAGAGGGTCTATTGCAATGTATGGTGTGATGTCATCAACTATTAGTGAACTTCATTTAAATAGCAGTCCAGTATGATTTGAGTTAGCAGTAACAGCCAGCATTGCATTTGAACTTGATAGCTACGAACTCCTGTCACTAATTTGTAAAACAGCCTGGTGGTTGAGTTAAAATGTCCAAAAATAGTTCTACCAAAATACAGGCATCCCCAGATATTACATTAGACAATAGGACTGCCTGCTTATGTAAGGCTGCAGAGGAGCCATCAGCTTGTGTTGGTTGCTTTTATTGACACCTCTTAAAACCCACCAACGTATCAGCACTCAAACTCAATCCACTCACTCCTCCACTCACCATACTCTCTTCTGAAAGCAGTCCTGCGGAGTGGCGGCCCCATATCTAAAGACAGGAAATTCATATGCACAGTGCAGACAGAGCCAATAAATAATTCACAGTCCCTGTAAAGAAACTACTACCATTAACTCTTAGATACACAACCTACTGTGAAACACATACGTATGTTCACAAGGGAGGTAAGACTCCAATCAGAATAGGTGTATTGATACAATGTTTCACATGTTTTCTTTCTAGTTTTAGACCAGTCATTTCTGTAATGAAATTGAACATACAGAAACACACTCACTGAACATTTTATTCGGTAAACCTGTACAGCAGCCTGTTAATGCAAATACTTAATCAGCCAATCTTCTGACGGAAAACTAAATGCATACAAGCATGCAGACATAGACATAGACATAGATTCAGATGTTTTTGAGACCAAAAGTCAGAATGGGGAAGAAATGTGAACTAAGTGACTGTGGAATAATTGTTGGTGCCAGGTTTGAGTATCTCAGAAACTTCTGATCTCCTGGGATTTTCACACAAACAATCTGTAGAGTGTGCAGAGAAACATCCAGTGAGCAGCAGTTCTGCGGGCAGAAATACCTTGTTAATGACAGAGGTCAGAGGAGAAGGGACTGGTCAAAGCTGACAGGAACAACAGTGGTATGCAGAAGAGCATCTCTGAACACACAACACGTCAAACCTCTAAGTGGATAGGCTACAGCAGCAGAAGAGCAATAAGTCTAATAAATACCTAATAAATTGCTTAGTGTATGTTAATATTTGATATATTCCTCACATTTCCAGACATTTGAAAAATATAGCACAAATAATTTTCCTCATATTTTTGATATGATATGATTGGCCTAATTATCAACTAGGCCATGCCATTAGATTCATTCTGATTCAAATGCTGTGCACAATTACTTTCCCTCAGTTCTTACCTTTTCCCTGCATATAATGTAGATTGTTCACTGTTTTCACAATACTGTGTGTTTGTAGGGGGAGTATTGTAGATTTTTCACCAGCATTGAAACAATATTAATTGCACCATTTTAAATAAGGTGTTATTTGTGTATAACTTCATTAAGCCATGTTTTCAGTTTTACAATCCAAACTTCTCACCCATCTGGAAAATGACAAACAGACAAGGTCTAGTACCAAGGGGGTCTTTAAGGGGGGAAACATGGGGCATAATGAGAGCTGTTGAATGTCCTTATTGAAATAATAGTATCATGTCCTGTGTTATAATTGTTCTGTTTGTGCACTCTTATTGCTGAAACTATGACTCAACTATGAATTAAAGCCTCCATTTGCTGATGCATCATAACACAAACATGGTAAATGCAATGCCATTAATTTAATGGAAAAGTTGTCATTAAAATTTTTAAGTGTTGTAGATTCTTATTATGTGCAATCATTTCCAAGTCTAAAACTGATTCATCCAATTAATCACAGTACAAATACAACTCACAAAGCCTCCAAAAGCCATTTATTCATTTTCAGTAGTTGGTGAGCCGTCCATTTGAAAGGAGAATTCTGCCAACTGCAGTTGTGGACTGCCACTTTCAATTCAACCCACAAATCTTTAGTGCCAAAAGGCAAATTTCCCCATTCCCTAAATTTCGCCATGTAGCAGCTGGGGCAAATATTTATTTTAAAGCAAAAATTGTGTACAATAAGTAAACTCCTGATAATAACAAAACTTGCAAATGACTGCCATTAAGTACTTCACATTTTGTCTTGGAAATACAAATATGATGTAATTATCTACATGATGTGAAAATCAGGTCTTCCGTGTGCCATTTGCCGGCTTTCCAAAGCTCCCACACTGCTTCTTTCAAGAAGCGTACAGACAGCATTATCAACAGTATCAATAATATGTTAAGGGGGAGGATTGAGCATTCAGTGTTCATGCTCTGAATCTCAAACTGCGTCATTCAGCTATGCCAAGCCTCAAAAATGTAGACTTTATATTCAAGGGTGCCTGCATCTGCAGTCAGGGGAAGAGTCACTTTCACGCCTTTTCATTCGATGAATTTTGTTCTGCAAGTTAGAGCAAAACCTTTTTTTATTCTTTGAATTGTACCCGAGGCAATCACAGATACTTCAGAGACACTCCATTTTCGGCAAATCATTTCCAGGCCAAGGCGAAGTTTTGAGAACACAGCCTAATGTAAAAATAAAACTACAAGTGAAATGAGTTTTTAATTTATTTTAATTCATTATTGCATTGTTATCCGTAGCATAAAACATGCTAACTCTATCCACTGAATTGAATCACTTAGGTAGCTCAAATTGTTCTCTATTTGTAGATGTACTGGCACTGAACTGAAACACTGACCCTAAGTTACAAGCTTATCTACTGTATGTAACATTGCTCCATTTTCATGACATTATAAAATGGCCGTGCCCAGCCAAACGATCCAGTATTTCCTTTCTTTCTCTTAAAAATAAATTTGGTGGCCAACGTGGGGCTGTACCCACCCCATTCTGCCCAATTATTTCCAACCACAGCTGTGCTCTTGTGCGAAACCAACCGCTGATTCCGGAGAGTGCGAGCCTTGCCAATTGCATGTCACCCTATGGAGCCACATTCAGCTCTGGCACAGTCTACTGCAGATCCTATCCCAGACCGGAGCTCATCCACGCGCCACAGCACGGCGCTTTAACCGAATGTGCCACCCAGCAGCTCCCGAGTACGTCCTTTTGAAATAGGAAAGGAGAGAGTTTGTGAGAAACAGAGAGACAGGTCAGTAGTTCTGGATGGCAGAGGGGTCACGACTGAGTTTTTTCAGTAGGGGGTTACATAAGCTTATTTCAAGAGTTTTCCGTTTGCACGGTTATATTTATTCAGTTGTATTTATAAGGATTTTTTTTTTCATCAAGAATAATCTACATTTTTTATTCAGTATAGAAAGACAGGTGAGCTACAATAGAAACATGTTATAAACCTGTTGAGAAACTGTGGCTAAGTTAGCTGATGAATTGTAATGAGCTGTCAGAGTGGAATGTGCAGAGCATTCCAGCAGTACCTTCATCTTCATACTTATTGATAGTGCTTATTTGCATAAATAAAGTGACTAGTGCAGAACATCTATTGTTGAAATTAAAATGATGGTCCAAAATAAAATATAATAGACCCCACAACTCTCAACTCTTCCCGTTCTGGAAATTCTAAAAATTCAGCTGCATATTCGCTCACTGTTAAAAATCTTAGCATGATTCCCTGTTCCTCCGAATTCTCGAACTTCCAGTTCTGTATAGCGCACTATTTGCAGTCCTTTCTCCATCTCTTATCATGGCCAAAAAACCTGAAACCCAGACATTTGTTTTTTGAACAAAGCAATAAACTCAAATATACAACCAATCACATTAATAGAACCATGAATTATATATTTAAATTCTGCTGTGGCCCTTTGCACCTCTGGGTTTTTTGTCAGCAGGCAAGTTGTTGGACCAAAAAGGTTAGCCCTTGAAGGTGTGAGACCACAAATAGGTGATTACAATCTCCAAATCTACTGTAGAATCAGCACATGTAATGGAGAAAACAATGGAGTTCTAGAACAAACATTACAAAAAACATACTCTTCAAAGGGTTCAGCTCGGATTTAAAAATATCTACATGTACAGTGTGGCCCCTGGACTCAACCTGCACTCAATCAACAACTGTTTGTCTTTACGTTTATGTTTTTTTTTTTTAAAGCAATAAATGAAGGAGAGCGGGCAGTCCATCCTTCTTTTGTGTTGTTTTCCTGTTGTTCAGGTGGTAACACATAGAAGGGATCACACTGCAAAGGATGTGCTGGCAGGGAAATTGAACCTCCAGCCGCACAGAGGAACTCATCTATGGGCTGATAAATGAGTCAGCCTTCTTACAAACTATGCCGCATCTCTGTATTTGAATCTGCATGCAGGTTTAAGTCGTTCATTACATGGTGTTCAACTGACATTAACCCCATCAATTCCTCTGTGTAATTGTGTGAGGAAAAAGTTAATTAAAAAGCTATTTCAAGAGCATACTGTCAGGCACAAGGACATCAGAATGGAGTTATGTATTCCTGAGCCTATTAATGGCATGGAACTCTCATGGGACATAATATATTTTGAACAGTTTACACTGACACCAAACCGGTACTCTAATTCTGTTAGTCCCAAGAGCTCAAGTCCTTCACCATCCCTGGCAGTGCAATATGCAAATGGTTGGCTACATGTGTATTTGCTCGAGCTACGACCCCACAGTGGGAACGTGGAAATGACCTAGAAAAAGAAATGATATTGTTTTCATTTAATTGGAGCTCAGGAATGTGACATTAAATTTGCAACATTACCGCCTTTACTTTCAATAACCTAAACAGAATTATTAAATCAGGCACATGCATACAGTATGTCATCAACCACCAGATCCTCACATAAGCCATAATTAAACTTTGAAAATCATTCACACATTTAAATTGTTTCAGTTTTGAGTAATTCAATCAATTTATCAGTTTAACCACCTTATATTCAGGGTTTACATATAACAGTTTTGCTACATTGGATGTTTTCTTAAAATACTTCTGTAACTTTTTAATTGCTACTTATTGTGCTGTACTTCAGAGGTCAATGTAGCTAGTTTTGCCATGATGTTTACTGTAGTGGTGCTTGCAGTCATTTATTTCATTTGTTTGTTTTTTAGGTGCTGTGGAAATATCTCATTTACGTATAAAAATGACTTTCCGTTAAAATAAATTGTCCTTTGTGGCTACATAAAGTTGTGGCAGCAAGGGTGTGAGGGGTAGGCCTTTCCAAAGCCACAGAGAACACAAGGTTTGATAATATTTCTTCTGATGGAGAGATGCTTCCTTCTCCTTCAGCTTTTACACCCATTCAAAAATCTCATGACGTGCTGTGGTGGAAATTGCTTTTCAACGGTAGCTTCATAGTCAGGTCTGAAGTGCTATCTTTAAAGCTTGGGCATGCTTTGCTTCATTGTGTTGACAATGTCAGGTTTGTTTTCAGCCTACGCCCATATGCTTCAATATTTGTTTTCCTACCAATGAAAGGAAGGAGGAGGGTTTTTTTTGTGTTACTGTTATATATTCTCTCTCTGAAATTATACCCTTTTGGGAACCTGATTTGGAGTGACCTGAAACCTTCTCACTTCAGGCAATGAAACGAGTGTGTGAATGTAACTTTATGTTCAGGTCCTGTGTCATTGATCTGAGTAATTGACTGTTAATTTAAATAGATGAAACACTGTAATGTGGGAAGTGCACACGCCTTTATACTTTCCAGTCATTGTGAAAGCATAATATTTACACATGCATACACATATACACACACAGACACACACACATAGATACCCACATGCACACACACACATATACACACACACACACAGAGTCTCCAGAATGCCAGATACATTCCTGAGCCAATTGAATAAAGAATCTCAAACAGTAAGTTGGTTTCAATGAGATTACCTTTAGAATTCTCAGAAGAACTCAATATTCACTCAAATCATTTTCATTCATAACACAACCTTTTCATTAGTTTCCATAACCATCACATATCAATGATTTCCTCATCCTACGTGTTCTCTATAGAGTTGTAAGTCACCCCCGTTACAATACAGTCACCATGCATTGTGAGCATATTCACCCATTGTCAGCTCTCAATGCCTCTAGCAAGGACAAAATGAGCTCAAACCTCTTTATGACCACAAATACAGTTTCTCAAGTCAAAAGTTAAAACTTTGACTCCTTTGTGCATATATAACTAAAAATAAAATGTCAAAGCAGCTAAAGAAGTTCAGATGTTTTTTGTGCCACTGTACTTGAGAACTCCACCCTTCCCCCTGCACAGCATGTTTTGTCTTCTAGATTTTCACAGAATTTTCAACTTGAATTCGATTGAATTGCAGCCTTAAAATAGCCTTTATTTCCTTCCATTTATTTTTGGTCTAATGTTATAGATATACAGTTGATATATAAAGATAGATTGTGCTGCAGCTTTTAAATATCTTTTATTTTCTTCCAATTCATTTTTGGTCTAATGTTATAGATATACTGTAGATGTATAAAGATAGTGGGTCTAGTGATTTTTAGCTCTGTTTCAATACAAACGGTTTGTTTGGTTAACATTGCACTGATTGATTTTGAATGGGCCTTCTGTGCCTTCTTAGTGATAATTAAGCTTTTGTATTGCAGAGACTAACACTGATGTTCTCCACATCTGTAAGTTGCTTTGGGCAGCAGCGCCTGTAAGTGAGTGTAATTTAATGTAATGGAGTCATCTACAGCTGAATTGTACCTGGCTGCTTCAGTGGCGACACTGTGGTGCTCTTTGCCTGTGCAAAATTCTCAGCATTAAATTAACTCCAAGCGAGTCTATATACACTCACTGAGCACATTATCAGGTATTTATTAGACTTATTCTTTTAGACATATTAGTCTTCTACAGCTGTAGCCTATGCACTTAGAGGTTTGACATGTTGTGTGTTCAGAGATGCTTTTCTGCGTAGCACTGTTGTAATGTGTGGTCATTTGTGTTACACTCAGCTGCGAGCAGTCTGGCCCTTCTCTACTGACCTCTCTCATTAACAAGGTGTTTTGCCTGCAGAACTGCTAGACACTGGACGTTTTTAGTTTTTTGCACCATTCTTTGCAAACTCTACAGACTGTTGTGTATGAAAAACCTAGGAGATCAGCAAAAACAGCTGAACCGCTTGACCACATCTGCATGCTTTTATGCATTTGGTTGCTGCCACATGATTGGCTGATTAAATATTTGCATTAACAAGCTGGTGTACAGGTTTACCCAATAAAGTGCTCACTGAGTGTAAGTCCTGAGACTCTTTAAGTTACTGATACTCTTTACATGTACTCTTTAAAAGGTAGAAGCCTTCTATATGAGTTGATTTTATATTGACTGTTTTGCTGTGGAGAAACATGCCAGAATATTGATAATCAAATATAGTGAATTTGATGGAGCTGCTATGTCTTGTTTTCCATCAGCCTACATGTTAACATAAAGATGGACAGTGAAGACATAAGACAAGAGATGGAAATGTCAAAACTGTGACATTGCATCGGTGCATTAATACAGCAGGTTTCATAAACATATTTTAGAATTGGAGCCAAGTTAGTACCATAAAGGGGATTTAATTGAGCATCACATACATAATAAGTACATCAGGGTGTTGATTATCACTTCGGTTCACTAGCCTTCATGGGGTGCCCATCTTATCAATTTACAAGCCGTATTTGGCTCACGCTTCATACACTTTACATTGTACTCCGTTTCAGTGGTTCAGTAAGCTTAACTGTGATTATTAAATTACTGGGGTCAATATGTCAATGGATAAAACAGTATTACAGTGAATTAAATAAATATTTTGATAACAAATGTAACCCTCTAAAGAAAATACATTTTACTGGATGCAAAGGGTTCATTTCTTTTCTTTTCTTTTCTTTCCAAATTGTTAATGAAGTGAACACATTCACGTTCATTAGTACTGGTCACACTTATTTTTTATTGTGACCTTTAAATTAGAAAATGCCCACTACCATGCAACTTCCTTTGAAGAGGCACTGGAAAAATAATATATTTTTGTTGTATTTTATATTCCAGAGCAGTAGCACTTCTCTACTTGCCTTTTTATTTGAAATATTTATTATATGTGAGATTTTTCATAGACTGGTACATTTTCTGACATGAGATCTTTGAATTGTGATGGATTCAAGCCAGAAGACAAACCAAAAACTGTCGAGAGATGCAGCTTGGGAGTACTCTACAGGGAATTCAAACACATTTGTGTGATTCAGTCTTCTTTTCAGCTCCAAGACAGTTAAACTTTATGTATGGCTGAGTTGTATAAATTACGAGCGTGTCTGCTTTTGACAGGTAGTGCTGCAATATTGTATAATCACTTTCAATGTTAGCATTGGATTGGGTCAGTTAATGTCATAATTAACTGAGCCAAGGCCATGCCTGTCCTGTCGCATAGCCCTGCAATTGTTCTGATAAAATTCCGATAAACACACAAAGTGACGCAATGTGATCCTTCTGGATCTGGACGTATCCGTGCCTATGATGAAATGCGCAGAGCTTGAATAATACATTACAGTCAGCCTTGGTCTGAATGCGGTGTTTGTATTGAAAGGGCAGCACGGAAAATAAGTCTTGCACTCGTAGAGAATGTAGAGGCCATATTGGGGCGTTCTTTATGTTGCCAACAACTGAGATTTAACACTCCACACTGTTTAAACACAATGGTGACAGCTGAGGGAGGGAAGAGAGCCCTCGATAATGCTTTCAGAGTGTGCTTCAATTATTAATCAGGTATATGATAAGTGTTATATTCTACATTGATTTTTCATTTGACACAGAATCCACAAATGTTTTTGCTGTCTCTGTATTGTGGCTTGACATATACTACATATAGTAGGCTTTCTCAAGGCAATGTCATCAACATGCTTGTGTCCTGTTTCTCTAAGGTTTATCCTGTTGCACTGCCTGTGCGCATAAGGCAAGGAACTTGGAAGTCTCTTAAACTGAGCAATATATTCAATTCAATAATCTGACATTTCCCAAATGTCAGAAATGACATAAAACATGTTTAATAATAAACCGTAATTTGGCTTTCAGTATGAATCAAAGCCTTTCACATTTACCCTTAGCAATCAGATTTGCATCTGAGCTCAGAATCCAGAGAACATCCCTAATGTCAAACCCAAGTGAATCGTAAGCATTCAAATGCAAGCCATCTCCTGATGATGAATCTGTGCAAACGGATTCTGTAATAAATATATAGTCTGTACTGTAATCCACCACCTCCTCACTGTCTCACCGTAGTTCCTCTAGTAGCAATGTATCACTGCTATACTCATAGTGAGCACTTTATTAGGTATAACTGTAGACCAGCTCATTAATGCAAATATCTAATCAGCCAATCATGTGGCAGCAACTCAATCCATGCAGACATGATGAAGAGGTTGAGTTATTGTTCAGACAAAAATAAATTCTGTGCCAGACATGTTGGTATAAGTGTTACAGAAACTTTTCAAGCACAACAGTCTCTAGAGTTTGCAGAGAAGTGTGCAAAAAGCAGAAAACATTGAGCAGTTATGTGGGCGAAAACGCCTTGTTAATGAGAGAGGTCAGAGGAGAATGGCCAGACTGGTTCAAGCTGACAGGAAAGCAACAGTAATTCTAATAACCAAACATTACTACAGTGTTATGCATAAGAACATCACTGAACACAGTAGATGGGCTACAGAGACAGAAGACCAAAGAAATCCAAAAAACCTACTGAAGTGGTCATTGGTGTATGTAATGAAAATGCCTGCATGTTGAATTGACTGCATGAAGTTGTAATATGATCATATTGTATTGCTCTGTCTCAGATGTATGGACAACGAAAAGTGCAAAGTAGGACAGTGGATTTAATAATTATCTATGGGGATGGGGGGGGGGGGGGGACTCAGAACCGATGTTGGATGTAAGCCTACATGCAAGGGAACTCATGTAGAAGTATGTATTTTAAAAGAACACAGAGACTTGACTAACAAAATCTTTACTGAAAACATTCAAGTCCGTGTTTGTGGTAGAAGGGTAGCCTGAATAGAGGTAAGTGTTTGTGTAACTACACTCAGTGAGCACTTTATTAGGTAATTATTAGACTTATTGGTCTTCTGCTGCTGTAGCCTATCCGCTTAAGAGGTTTGACTTGTGTGTTCAGAGATGCTCTTCTGCATACCACTGTTGTAATGTGTGGTTATTTGCATTACCATCACCATCCTGTCAGCTTTGACCAATCTGGCCCTTCTCCACTCACCTCTCTCATTAACAAGGCGTTTCTGTCTGCAGAACTGCGGCTAACTGGATGTTGTTTTGTTTTTCACATCATCCTCTGCGAACTTGTGACAATCCCAGGAGATTTATTGCTGTTTTTTTGGGCAGGTGTGAACAGCAATCGCGCTCTGGTGTAGACCAAAACAACTGTACCAAGACCCAGTTGAGAAGTGGTCTAAAAACAAAACTACGAGAAGCACAGAGCATTTTTGGGTGAAAACAGCTATGATTTGTCTTATGTGCTAAGAACAAATCAACTGGAATGCACAAAGAACTGAGAAGTCCTGGCCCACAACAAGGGCTGGTCCAGGTGGCATTACATCTTTGGGAGGTGGTCACAACATAACATGGAGGTAGTCTGCCCATTTGCTTACTCCTCTGCGATAGAATCAGATTTGTGCCAAAGTATCAAACAAGACATAAGATCTGGTATCAAACAGATATTTCGCACAGGCATAGAAAAAAATAACTTGCAGTAGCCCATTTTTCCTTTTTGCTCCAGACTCAAAGGTCTGCTTGAAATCAATATTTTTCTTTGCAATATTTCTTTGCTATATTTTTTTGCTCTTAATCAGAAATGTTGCTTGACAATTTTCTTTAAGTTTTGCTTGATAATTTTGCTTGAAATAATCCTGTATCAAAGGTTTGATGTTTCTTTTGATCATTTTGACACAAATCTGATTCTGCAGCCTCATCGGGATTACTAGGTGTCTGTCAAGTGTCTATGATAGACCTGGGTAAAATACATAATTACTTTGGATTCAAATACTTTTCTGTACTCGATTGATGCAGGGTGTCACGTGCCGTGCCTATATCCCTTATTTCTTATCATCTCTTCCCTGATTTATGTATTTTTTAATCTCATGTTTTCCTTGTCACGTCTCGCATCTCTAACGCTGTTCCTTTCCTTCTCTCCCCTTTTTACGTGTTCCCTGTGCTCACGCTCTGTTCCATGTTTTCTCTCTCTCCCTCTCACGTCTCTCCACACCATATGTATTTCCTCTCTAGCAGTCATCTCACCCGTTTCTCGTTGTCCCGTCGTTAGTTTGTGTGGCTTATACACAGCCTGCCCGTTTCATTGTTCTGTGCCAGTATGTTTTGTTTCTTGTGATTCTAGCCTCTGCATCCCTGTTCTGTTTACCTGCCTGTTTGGTTACACTGCATGAGTTGGTTTCCCTTCCTGCCACCTGCCTGCTCCTCCTCCCCAACCCCGGATCCAACCTTTGCTCACCCTGGACCTTCTTCTCCGCCCCGGACCTATCCTCCAACGCCCTTCTTCACCCTACTCCAGCCCGTGTTCTGACTCCCCGGCTTCAACCTCCGCCAGTCCTTCTACGTCCACCTGCCTGATCCCCGGTACCCTGTCCACTTGGATTCCAACCCGTTGCCTGGAACTTACTATGATACTATGAACTCTAGTTAATACTGCATTGCCCTGTTCTGCCGTGCTTTGACCCTTTCTGTTGACCTGTATTAAAGCCTGCCATTTCAATTCACTCCTGAGTCTGCTCTTGGTTCATCTGTCTGTCCACTTTTTGAGAGTATTTCATAGGTTCCACCAGACAAGCGCAGTAAAGTGTAGAAAAGTATTTGAATCCAAAACAACTATGTATCGGACCCAGGTTTACTCCAGAAGACATTTTCATCCTTACATGCTCTGAAAGAGTTGAAAAAAAAGTTGACCAATGCCTCCTTACTTTGAACAACTGGGTTACAGAACTTGGAGTAATCAGCCACACTTATTTTGCCTTGATGACACAAAACAAGTTGTCTTCCCACTTTATGCCCACTCCCTGGCTGATCAAAAACTTTGTTAATCTCACCTGTGAACTGCTGGATACTGGAATAAACAGGTGCTGGCCTCTCCCACAGTGTGATGGCCCAGGTGAGAGCTCTGTCAGACAGTACAGAGATTATGAATGCCACCTTCAGCTATTCTGAGGGGAAACTGGCAGGTTGTGATATGAAGGCCAGTTAACACAGAGTCAAGAAGCCCCAACACCTCCCTAGTCTACTCCTCATAGTGACCTGGTGGAGGAAGATGTGGTTCCCTGCCCTGGGGCATCTGGTTGCTGCCGGTGGGTGCAGGATTAATTGTAGCTGGCACAGAATTCTCTCCAGAAGAAGCAGGCACTGGTGGCCCCAGTACTGTAGCTTGGTATTTTTGTATCGCTTTGCAGTTGGAACCAAGGGCAGATATAAACACCAGAGGCCAGGTAGGTGCAAAACATAACAATAACTTTTACTTTGACACGTGGCAAAAATACAAAACTACAAAGATGCAGGTATACCACTAGAACTAGTAACAAAGTGCACAAAACTGGGCCTGGGACTGAGAACAAGGAATTTAAATACCTAAGCTAACAGCATAAAATATACTAACGAGAACACACATTCAGACACACGTACAAACAATAATACAGTCATTACAAACAATTAGGGAATGTAACAAGCAAAAAATACACTAAGAAATGCCCTCTGGAGTAGCCTAAGTAAAAACGTGAGCGATGTAAATTCATTGGTGGGAAAATTGAAGGATTCATTTGCATGGGTTGGGAGAGGGCTGGTGGAAGGCAATGTGATACCCTGCGGCAGATGGCTTGGGGAGAATCGCTGGTCTAATTTAACTGTTATATGACATTTGTCGTTTCAAGCTATGAAAATTAGATTCAGATTTCTTGCAGCATGGGCTATGAATGTATTAACTGAGCTGGATTACCTTCTACCATTAACAGTGTAAAAAGCTGTACCTAATAGCTAGTATGACATTACATTACATTACATTACATTATTGGCATTTGGCAGACGCTCTTATCCAGAGCGACGTACAACAAAGTGCATACCCATAACCAGGGATAAGTGTGCTGAAAGACCCTAGACACAACGATAAACAACAATACTTACCATAGTATGCTTACCTGCCATAGAGTTAGATTGTCCCCGATTCACCTTTGAGAATGGATCCATTCAACACTACCTAATATGCAAGTGTTATTCAAAGGCAAGCGCAACTCTAAATTATTTGTAGAATAAAAAAATTTACACCAAAATTACATTAGGGAAATTTTTTTATCCTTTTAACTCTTTATACACTCAGTAAGCATTTTATTAGGCATTTATTAGACATGTTTTTTTACTTATTGTTCTTCTGCTACTGTAGCCTATCCACTTAAGAGGTTTGATGCATTGTGTGTTCAGATATGCTCTTCTGCATACCACTGTTGTAATGTGTGGCTATTTGTGTTATTGTCACCTTCCTGTCAGCTTTGACCAGTCTGGCCCTTCCCCTCTGACCTCTCTCATTAACAAGGCATTTTTTGGCCTGCAGAACTGCTGCTCACTGGATGTTGTTTGGTTTTTCTCACCATTCTCTGCAAACTCTAGAGACTGTTGCGCGTTAAAATCCCTGGAGATCAGTAGTTTCTGAGTTACTCAAACCACCCTGTCTGGCACCAACAATCATTCCACAGTCAAAGTCACTTTGATCACATTTCTTCCCCATTCCCAATGAACATTACCTGAAGCTCCTGACCTGTATTTTGTCTGAAACACAGTTGAACCTCTTGAACACGTATGCATGCTTTCATGCATTTAGTTGCTGCCACTTAAATATTATTGGCCGATTAAATATTTGCATTATCAAGCTGGTGTACAGGTCTACGTAATAAAGTGATCACTGAATGTATTTTGTGTTGATATCTATTTCATTAAAACTTATGGTGGCCAAATAATTATCTTATTTTTTTATGACTCCATGATGCATAAGTATGGTAAATGGTTGGCATTTATATAGCGCCTTTATCCAAAGCACTGTACAATTGATGCTTCTCATTCACACATTCACACACCAACGGCGATTGGCTGCCATGCAAGGCACCGACCAGCTCATCAGGAGCATTTAGGGGTTAGGTGTCTTGCTCAGGGACACTTTGACACAGCCCGGGCGGGGGATCGAACTGGCAACCCTCCGACTGCCAGACGACTGCTCTTACTGCCTGAGCCATGTCGCCCCATGTCCCTGACATGTTTATTTGAAAAGTTGTAAGAGATATTGGATGGTCATGACTAAGAATGCTGCAAACAAAACTCCACCCAGTCCTTTAAAAATCAGGAGATTCAAGTAAGAATCTTCTTTTCTTTTTTTATGTCTTTTATTGGAGTTGACCTTGGTTGTTTTGTTGCACTAATTTACACAAACAGACGTTTATGAAAAGATCCATCCATCCATTATCTGAACAGGGTCGCAGGGGGGCTGGAGCCTATCCCAGCATACATTGGGCGAAAGGCAGGAATACACCCTGGACAGGTCGCCAGTCCATCGCAGGGCACACACACCACTCACTCACACACTCATACCTACGGGCAATTTAGACTCTCCAGTCAGCCTAACCTGCATGTCTTTGGACTATGGGAGGAAACTGGAGTACCCAGAGGAAACCCACGCAGACATGGGGAGAACATGCAAACTCTGCACAGAGAGGCCCTGGCCGACGGGGATTCGAACCCAGGACCTCCTTGCTATGAGGCGGCAGTGCTACCCACTGCACCATCTGTGCCGCCTTATGAAACGATAACAATATAAATTATCAGTCAGAAATATCCCCAATACTGTACCAAAAACTGGTGTGTGTTGGTTTAATTAAAATAATTCTGAACCAGAATTAAACCATTCGCACCATTGTTGGTCATTATGACTCTGGGTTGGTCTGTGTGGCTATTGAATGCTAAGGCATTTTAAACCCTGCATTAAATGACCACCGGTTCAGAACAGATGTCATCCACATTTTACCAGCTCTCTAAAGATTTACTGTAACATAGATGTTGACATGCAGACCAGGGTCAAGTATTGATCAAAGTGCATTAAGCGACTGAAACAGGATCCTTATTAGCTGCAAAGGAAGACAAAAGATCTATAATTCTCCTACAAAGTGACAACATTTGAAATGTCCACGCTAATATGAACTCACATTTATGGATAACAGAATTACAGTTAGACTAACTGTTTCATCTTGGTCCTATAGTTCAGATATTGCAAAACATTAAAATGATAATAATGTGAACATGAACACTTATGTGGACATAAAAGAAAAGAAAATCAAACATTAAAGAAAGGAAGAAATATATAAACGCTCCATTATACATGATACATTTTCACAGTGATTTCTATCCAGTATTTTGTGATTGAAAATTAAGTTATTACAATCTTGGTTATTTGCTGCCGAATATATTTTCGAGTTATAAGTGAGTTATATGATTATTTCAATGTATTGAAATGCAAAAAAACTTTAACTGAACACAAAAAATAAATGTGGCAATTGATGTGATATTTGAATACAGCACAGAGATTGTGGGTGGCAGATGCGCACATAAAATACAAAAATCTTTTCAACAAAAAAGTGAAGCATTACAAAACAATTCTCTCCAGTTCTGTGTCATTATTTGTAGTTTTTCTTCTTTTTTTTGCTGCATATATTAACTAATGTAGGAAGCAATCCTGAAGGAAGGCTGTAGAAAACTCAGGGACTAAAGACTGACACACAGATTTTATACAGTGCAGGAAACACTTCATTACACAGGAAAAGTTTATATACAGCTGAGAGCAGTCTGATTCCTTGCTAAGCTTCTTAAGGGGCATTGAGCAACGCTTTCATTTTCCATTCTATTCTCAGAGACATCCACAAGTCTCTAAAGTGGCTCTTTCTTGATTCCATCAAAAACAATATTGTTTTCTTGTAAAAATCTATTCTCTAGATCTGAGAAGCTGCTTTCCAGCATACTCAAGGGAGCTAACCTGAACAAGACATCACAATCAAGTGCAGCAGTAATCCCAGTCGATGCGGCTTGCATGCAATCAACATGTATCTTTAAGCTTGATTTACATATTAATGAAAGTGTTTGTCTTGTTTTTTTCTCTCATTTTTTCCATTCAGTCATGCAATTCATTTTGGTATTCACCAAACTTTCTAATGGTACAAAACAGACCAAAAATGTACAGCATTCAAATCTGCATGTCTAATGCAGTAGGAATATCAGGTCAACATGCTTATCATGGGTTTCAGAGCAATGTTGCACACAAAATACAGTACTGTGCAAAAGTTTTAGGCAAGTGTCAAAAATGCTGTAAAATAAGTATGCTTTGCAAAAATAGAAATGTTAATAGTTTATTTTGATCAATTAACAAAATGCATACACAGAAGAAGTGAATGAACAGAAGAAAAATCTAAATCAAATCAATAGTTGGTGTGACCACTCCTTTGCCTTCGAAACAGCATCCATTCTTCTAGGTATACTTGCACACAGCTTTTGAAGGAACTCGGCAGGTAGGTTGTTCCAAACATCTTGGAGAACTAGCCACAGTTCTTCTGTGGATTTAGGCAGCCTCAAATGCTTCTGTTTCTATGTAATCCCAGACAGACTCGATGATGTTGAGATCAGGGCTCTGTGGGGGCCATACCATCACTTCCAGGACTCCTTGTTCTTCTTTACTTTGAAGATAGTTCTTAATGACATTGGCAGTATGTTTGGGGTCATTGTCCTGCTGCAGAATAAATAAATCAGATGCCTCAGGAGACCATTAATTCTGACCAAATCCCCAAATCCATTTGCAGAAATGCAGCCCCAAATTTGCAAGGAACCTCCACTATGCTTCACTGTTGCCTGCAGACACTCATTCTTGTACCGCTCTCCAGCCCTTCAGCGAACAAACTGCCTTCTACTACAGCCGAATATTCCACATTTTGGAACCTGCTGCCATTTTTCTGTATCCCAGTTCCTGTGTTTTCAAGCATAGTTGAGTCGCTTGGCCTTGTTTCCATGTTGGAGGTATGGCTTTTTGGCCGCAATTCTTCCATGAAGACCACTTCTGACCAGACTTCTCCGCACAGTAGATGGTGTACCTGGGTCCCACTAGTTTCTGCCAATTCTGAGCTGATGGCACTGCTGAACATCTTCCGATTGAGAAGGGAAGTAAGCATGATTTGTCTTTCATCTGCTGCACTAAGTTTCCTTGGCCGACCACTGCGTCTACGGTCAACGTTTCTTTGTGCTTCTTCAACAGAGCTTGGACAGCACATCTGGAAACCCCTGTCTGCCTTAAAATTTCTGCCTGGGAGAGACCTTGCTGATGCAGTATAACTACCAGTCTTGTCGCTGTGCTCAGTCTTGCCATGGTGTATGACTTCTGACATTAAACAGTCTTCAGCAACCTTACCTTGAAAGCAGAGTTTGGCTGTTCCTCACCAAGTTTTAACCCTCCTACACAGCTGTTTCTGTTTCATTTAATGATTGTGTTTCAACCTACATATTAAATTAATGATCATTAGTTCCTGTTTGGTATAATTGGTTAATCACACACCTGACTATATGCCTACAAAATCCCTGACTTTGTGCAAGTGTATCTAGAAGAATTGATGCTGGTTTGAAGGCAAAGGGCAGTCACACCAAACTTCGATTTGATTTTGATTTTTCTTCTGTTCATTCACTTTGCATTTTGTTAATTGATAAAATAAATTATTAACATTTCTATTTTTGAAAGCATTCTTACTTTACAGCATTTTTTCACACCTGCTTAAAACTTTTGCACAGTACTGTACATATATATTTTAAATGTCTCAGTGCCTCCATTTACACATGCATTACCACACTAGCATTGCAAAGGTCCACAGAATGTGACTTAAGCAAACACTGACTGGCCTACGAATGAGAAATGCTGTTTGTGGGCTAGATAACCTTTCCATTGCTGAATAAAAATCTTTTTCTTATGTTTCAGGAAGAGCCAGAATGATTGGAAGCAGTTGAGTCCTCCTGAAACTTTGATAGATTGATACAAATTTCATCCTGATAACCCTCAGCATTAGCAGCATTTCCACAGAAACACTAATGCCAGGAGAGCTAGTGCCTGCCAGTTTTACTTGCTTATCTACAGTCACTTCCTGGCTGGGTGGTGCGACAGTCACACTTTCTCTGTGCCTCAAGCCTGTGTTTTTGGCTCTTCTGATCTCCCTAGTCATCGCAGTGGAGGGGCCACGGTCAAGGTTATCACAGGTATACACTGTACAAAATGATACAGAATATCTACCAAATAAAGACAACAGATTACAAGTGCTATTGAATAAATATAACAATATTATTGAGTCATATTTTAACTTAGCTTTATTTTATTGAGTAAATAGGGAGGTAATTATTATTTTTATTTTTTTTACAGTGTAGCTAGATATCAAAATACAGATGATTATAACCTACAGGGAGTGTTTTTTTCCATTTTCTTTGATGCACTTTCACGCTGTTTATGCTCTACAGTGCGTCATCATGGCATTGACTGGTGAATTTATGAGAACGGTAACATACTAAACTCCTATGTTTTTTAATATTGCGGTGGTGATTTGCTTTTCAAAGTTTTGGATATAGAAAAAAAATCTCACGAATGGTGGACAGATTTTCTCTCACAAGTGACTCATGTCCGAATATGTTTAATGATGAACTATCTTCAGCCTGCATGCTCATATCCTGTTTGGCTTCTTTAAGTGACACCCTTACCTTTTTTTAATCCATGGATGTCATTTTGCATTGTGAGTTATGCATTCCACTGTTTCTACAAGTTTTACATCCTTATCCATTGCATATTATTTCCTGGAGCAAAGCTGAAATTATGCCAATTGGGCATATAAATATATTCATAGACAAAGCAATAGTTTGTCCAAGGCACGGAACTGAATGATTTTCCAAATGCTTCTTTTGCAGCTTTGCTGTTTTAATTTGATTAGGAGCCAAAAAAACTCAATCATTTCACCACTTGTTTGTGTAGGGTTGAAATCAGTCCAGGGAACTACTGTATGGAAGTGATGCTGGCTTGAATCGTGGCATGCTTTTGAAATCATCAGTCACACTGCAGAGCTGCAGAATTGTCTGCTTTGAAAACCCATTACAGGTGAGCACATCAGCCTTATTATCAAAGATACCAAACTCTTAGCATGGGATGAAGGAACAGGCATCAATCTCACTTAAAGGTGAATTTCCATGAGCGATACTAGCTCGTCCAATCAAACATTTATCATGGATGTGAATTTAGCAGTAGCTGACTGGACTGATAGTCATGCTGCATTGTGCAGACACGGAACTGATCGATGCTACATAATAGCTATGGTATTAGGAACTGAAAGGTGCAACCTAAGAATTAATTCTTAATTTTCTAGCATGTACAGTATGATCAAAACTCAATTGACACAAATTAATTACTTTTTATACCAGTAGTAACTAACCCTGTTCCTGACTCTACTAATTAGCAGATCAATTCAGATTTATAGCTGCTGAATGAGATGTGCTTTGTTTGTTAGGGTCGCAGAGAAGACCTACAGGACAATAGATCCACAGGAACAGGGTTGGTTACCACTGTTATACCATCTGATTATGGAATTAATTTATTTATGACTACCTTTAGCTTAATTATCTGATCCAAGTTCTCTTTCCTTCCAAAATAATTGTTCCTCAAAAGTGTTTCCATAGCGTCATATCATTATTGGCTAATACATATAATAATAACCAGTTAAATGAAGCTTGAAATGGTGCCCATAATAACATAAACATACTATTAATTATTAATTACACAAGGAAATTCACACAGTCAACAACAGACGTCAATGGACAGTAAGTGAGCCATATAGGCCTATACGGTTATCGTAAAACAGCGTGTAATAAACACGTTATTGTATCCACTACTTTGGCGTTTTCAACAGAGCCCCCCCCCCCCCCTTCACCGTACTATGCGAACTAAAATGAAGTAAATCCGAAGCAAAGGATCGCTTTTAAGTGAAATTATGATGAGGCACATGAACAGCAGAAACCTGAAACCCAGTCTACAACTGCCAAGCCTGACTTCATACAGGTACGTGTAAAACTCCTGTTTAAACATCTGGCTTAACACATATAAATTGTTTTTCGAAGAGCAATGCGTTAATGATGTGTATACGTGTGAATACACGCAAATACGCGTAATCGGTCTGAAACCCTAAATGCAGTCAAGTGTGCGATAATATCAATTTACCAAAAAAACGCGCCACAGTTTAACTGTAACCTCAGTATTGCATTTCAAATCCACAATGGGTAGCTGCGCGCACAATAGCACAACTCGGTAAATTTTAAAAATATACACGTGGAGGTTGGCTTAATGTGAAAGAAAAGAAAACGGGTAGCCTATTCAGGAATGCCCCTCAAGGTCTTTTTTGTTACGGGCGGGGGGATATCAGTGAGGGTGGGGCGAAAAGGGAGGAGTTGGCGCACAAACCCTCCGGCAAGCTCAGCGTTGCTAGCCACTGTACCTGCTCGACTATACTTAGTCTCAGTAACTGAACTATCTGGGATCGCACTGCTATCTCCTATAAACCCACAAAATAAAAGGAAAATACATATAAATCTCTAAACATTGTGTCCCTTCGGAGGAAATCAACTCCACGAGTTATTTTATTGCAGGTAATTCAGAAATAGGATCAAAGAACCTTGATTTTCGAAGGATGCATTCGGCAGCCTACTACGTTGGTGCCATCATCATATCTGCGATGTTCCTTCAAGGTAAATGATTACTGTTTTTCTTTAAATGTAAACGTTATATTGTATCGTAACACGAATTCAACAAATCACGCTAAGTGTGAGAAAAAAACCGTGGACCACGGAACATCTTAAAATGACCTCCTAATTGTCTTAGCCTATTTGTATCGCTGAACAGCAATATCGACAATGGCTTTTAAATATACATATATCTTTGTACGTGGAGATAGCCTAGATCACCATGTTTTGATAATAAATGCTCAATCTGTTGTTTGAAGCAGCAACAAGTTTCGACTAGTAGCTACAGCCTCATAAATTGAGACAGACGGTTAAGACGGCTAGCCTCCACAAAGTTTCCTGGAACTGTATCTTGCGAGACTTCACGTGCACGTTTGTGCTGAGTAACTGCCGAACATGATTCACTTGCTAGGTATTTGGGTATTTGAATTAGGAATGAAAACAGGCTATCACAAGTCGCTGTTCCTTCCTGGCGTAGTCTACACACCTTTCGTTAAGTGAGGGGTGAGCATACATGTTACCCACAGTATTGAATCACTGTAACCCCAGCTTCCTTTCAATATTAGAAAATCACCAATCCAACAAATAACTGCGTACATTTGTGTAATGGTCAAGGGCGAAATTTCTGGCATGTTTCCCGTCGCGACTAGACTTTTGGTAAATTTTTGGTAAATATACAAATACCGCTAATTTTCGAAAGTGAGAGAGAGAAGTCAAGTCGTTTATGCAACACTAGCCTTTCTAATGTACATGTGTTATTACAACGCGAGCAGTAGAGTACTGTGTTAGTATTGGTTATGTGGTAGCCTACTCTTGAACTATACAGTGCATAAAATATATTTTGTGTGCTTATACCACACAAGGGAAATTCAGGCAGGACTCGACTCGTGTGCGCTGACTGAACACGCGCGCGCATTATGGATTCAAGTAACCCCATTGGTAATTGATTCAACCCAAGCATGTGGGGACCTATATATATACATATAGATGTTTCCCTCCATACGAAATATTAACAGCCAGCGACTGCATACGGTCCCAAAGTAAATTATGGAATAAAACAACCTGACGCTGCCTGTTGGCTAGATAAGAATCATGCATGAGGCTCAGTTACGGTGGGTAGACTTGCTTTTAGTTCGTTTCCACCCCTTTCTGGTGGAGTGGGGTTGAGAGTATTTAATGGCGTTGTGGCAGTAAGGTTTGATACTGTCTTATTTTCAAATTTTGGCATGTAACCCCCGAACACTAATCCTGAGTGTCAGTACAGGGGTGGATAGAAATAATATGACTGCCTGCTTACTCACATTGTGGTAAAAAGGATTATGATATACCCATGTTTTTTTTGTTAGTTTTTTTCAAAAGAAAGGCATCCATGTCTGTTACCCACAAGATGTGTCATTTCAGTCCCTGGAATAAACTGCAGTTGGTCTCTGAGAGTACAGAGGCAGGAGGAGTTGGGTGTTGTTCAATTTGGACACATACAAGCTTTCATCAACTGATCCTATTGTGGTCATTGAGGTAGCTGACCCTTGAGAGTGGGCAGAAGTTGCTTGTGCTTTTTAGTTTCATTTGAGCAAATCCTCTAATCCTTTCACACCTCAACAATTAAGTGCTATTATGTCAGCTTTGTCATATTCCTGCTGAGAAAAAAGCAGTTTGCCCCTGTGAGCATGGAAACGTGTAGGGTTTCGACCACTGACACTTCCTACACTGCTGCTATTTACTGCTGGAGATGAATGAGCATTTAGTCACCGTTCACAGCATCCTTAGGTTTCCGAACGGATGGTGGTGACAAAAAAGAAATGGAAATTGTTGCAATGCTTTGTTATGCCTGCTGCTACGTGCGTACTGTCTTATCTCATTTCGTGTTTTTGGTTCTGGAACAAATGAACAAATAAAAAGCAACACATCAATTTAGATAGCAACATCAGGCAGGCTCTCTTTTCAGAGACCTGCGTCTGGTTTGGAATAAAGGCACGGAGGGCGGGAGGGGGGAAAAATGAGATGGTGGTGATAGTGATTTCCTGACGGGGAGCTATTGTCAGGGTATATTATCCCAGGGGGTGGGGGGTGGGGGGTGCAATGAATGGGGAGTGGTAGGCAGATTTGAACTTGGGAGCTGAATAGCCGCTAGAAAAAAAACAGGAGTGTCACCCCTCTACAGGATATAACAAATAAAAGAGATAGTATCACCGGGTGGAAAAATATATGCTTCCTTAGATACAATGGAACACAAATCGCACAGACATAGAAATTGAACAGTTCTGTTTTGCGGTGGTAGTCTGAACCATTTAATGCATCCCTAAGGGCAGCCAGTGGTGTTTTACTGCTTTTAATGCTTGGGTGACACAGACATGTTGCATCCTTTTAATAATTCTCTGGAAAATAGAGATATGTATAAGCCAATTTGTCTCTTGTGTGTGTGTGTGTGTGTGGGGGGGGCTTTGTTGCTGTGACTGTGTTGTTTAACTCTGAGTAAATGTCCTGAAATTATAGCAGAGTTTGTCTGCTATCCAGACGTCGTGGTAACAGCTTTTCTTTGCCTTGGGTCTAAAAAGTGCTGGTTATGTAATTCATCTGATTTGCCTGGACCTGTAAAACTTCACGACTATAAAAATGGTATAAGGAACATTGAGTGAGATGGGGTGGGGGGTTTTTTAAGCACCTGGACTGAGCATGTGAAAGGAAAGGGGCTTATCCAATGCTCTCTGCACCTTTCTTCACACAAGTTACCTTCCTCCTATAATAGCAGTCTTTCAGGTCACTGACTGAAACAGACATTGGCCTCCCCTGTATGCTAAGGCTAGCTTATTTCTTCTACCAGCGAAGTAGGAGGTAGTGTTCTCTACACCATCCTGCAAGAGTCTGAGGTTCAGCATTCAGTTAATTTTCTCAAGTAAGGATGAAAGACACCTTCTCCTCCCTACCCACTGCCAAAAGAGCTTAGACTTCTGCGTATCACATCTCTGAACCACATTCTGAACAGCACAATATAGCGTAAATGCCATGACAAATTTGTAGGGCCTCTTTCAGTACATTTCCAGAATAGGCTTGCAGGACTGCACCCTCGCTCTCCCGTTTTCAACAGCTCTGCACATGAAAGGGTGGTCTTTTTTTCCAAAGAGTTGATACAATAGAGCCAAAAAGATTCCACAGTGTAGAACGACCATAACTACCTCAAACTGCCAGCCGCATCTCATTTGGCTCACAGGATTAGACTCTTATTTCTAAATTCATTTGGATATATGAAACAGTTTTTTTGCATATAAAAAAAAAACATGAAGAACATTTCTTTATTTTCTTTGAGCGTTGCAGTGCATCAGTTATGAATGAGGCGGTGAATCATGGCATGTGTAGGTGTGGGCTTGCCACATAAAAGACCCCTTCACTGTTGTTCTCTTTTTTGTTTTGTTTTAGTGATGTCACTATTAATAACATCAGTCGACTGACTGCCAAAAAAGTTAGACTTCACCAAGTGCCACCTGAAACATTTCTTTGTGTGTGTGTGTGTGTGTGTGTGTGTGTGTACAGAGAGGGAGAAAGGAATCTGTGTTTAATGTGCAGGAAAATTAAAAATTCTACTAAAGCAACTGTGCCAAAAACAGATTCCTTGGGGATGAACCACAGCTGATATCAAAACGTTGCTCGTAGCTGGAATGTTTCGTGGCTGCCACGCCAGTGAATTTGATTCATGGTGTGAAGAGGGAATACTGATTTATCATCCTACAGGGACATAAATGAACTGTGTCAGCTTCCTGTCAATTTCAATTAAAGCTAAAATTTCTGCGGTGTTTGTTGAGGAAAAAATGGCTTTGGAATTTGAATTAGCATATTCAATTAACTGTATTTATCAGCAGACTTTCTAAGAGTCTCCGCCGGTGCAGAGCCGTCCCATTTCCTCAGATCTTTGAATCGTACTCCAGCTGACAGATTTGGGGCCCTGGGAGGAGCAGTAGGTGTCCCAAAGCCGCACGCTAATGCGAGCATTTGTGTAATGGGCTGGATATAACTCAATCAACGGAAAGCCAACAGATTATGAAAGGGACGTGATGATTTGGCAAGCCGACTGACCGTTTAATTAGTCATTAGGATTTCTCTGTCATGGCCGATCCAGCACTTTCTCTTTCGCCTAAGCAACCCCCTCTCAAGATCCAGCTTGGATTGAGAGGGGGGGCATGAGAGGCTTTTACATAAAATTGTCACCAGTCATGTGATGTACGAGGCATCTGGTCTTTCCTTCATACTCCTCTGGTACCCCACCCCCGTCCCATAACCTCAGTGTCTCACCCCTCTGTACTGCTCATCTCTTCATCTGTTAATGGACTAATCTTCGCTCTGTTGAAGAGGGACCACATTTCTGAATTTCTCAAATGACTTCTGGGAAATGTGCCCCTGGAAAGAAAATATATCATATTGTCCATGCTACTCTCCTCCATAACCTCCCCTGTTTCTCGAGATAATGATAATGAAAAGCGAGATCAAAGATGACGTTGTATTTTGTAGTGAAATGTAACATGATTGAGATCTAGGTGTCACTGTGTATGTCGTGCACATTATTTTCTGTTGACTGTTCTTTCTAAGAGACTGTGTTCTGCTTGATCACGTGTACACAGTATACAAATTGGCATCTGGCCATTTTCTTTGTTCCGTGTTTTATTCTTGGACACACGGACGGTCTGGTTTCAGTATCAACTGAAATGAAAATGGCGGAATTTGAGTCCGTGGTCAAACGGGGCTGACCGCAGAGCAGACAGACAAGTGCGGCGGAGTGTCAGAGAGGCCGCCCACCTCACCCCGAGCCCCACACCTCCTTGCTGCCCGTGTGACGGTGCTGTGGGCTGCCTCACCGTAACAAGGCATGAAGTTCATGAAAGTGCTTCTTAATTCCTGCCATCGCCCGGATCCCGCTGGGAGAGCTCTGATTTCGATTGGATTGTGAGAACCCTTGGGGCCGGCTGTCAGAGCGCACTTAAAGAAAATCAATAGCCATCAAAAAAATCTTAACTAACTATAAACTCTCACCCTTCCGGCTGTCGCGGGCAAACCGATCTCCTGCTAGTGAGGAAACGTAAGAGGAGCCCAGGCTGGGGTCAAGCCCAGCTGAGGTTTTACTGTTATTTTTTTGGTGATATCAGGAATTCAGAGGTTGGTAAGGTACTTCAAATGCACATAATCATTGTTATTAAAATGTCCGTGCGGTATATATTCAGCTCTGGCCTATTCACAAGGGGACTTTGAATTGAAAGCCTTCCCCATTGTCGAGGCCTACGTGTGCTTAAACGGGCTGTTTCAGCTGTCTTTACAGCACTACAGGCCTGTTAATATAAATGTATTGATGTGGAGGCCAGCACCAGGGTCGGAGGATTAGCATTGATCGCCAAAGCACCCATTACCTGCCTGAATGTATTCTTTTGCATGCATTTACTGCTTCTGCAAGTGGTGTTTAATGGGTCTTTCTTGTAATTTTGTTTTAATAGGCCGTCTGCCTCTTTTGATGTGTCTTGGATTCAGTGGGTCTGCTGGAACAGGCAAAGACGTAAATATATGAAGAAATCAGCCATAAAGAAAAAATGGAATTTCTTCGCTAAATCCCCTCTAATGGTGTCAGTGTAATCCCCTCACAGCTGTCTAATTCTGCTCTTATCAATGCGTCGAGGTAATCTGGAGAAGCGATACAATTGTGTTCCTGTCTCCTCAAATAGGCTGTTTTTTGTGCCGCTGGAGACTGTGTTCGGTGCATTTCAAGACTATTAATGTTAAATGTTTGTTCTGGCATTTATGTTTGTCGCAAGGAAAAAAAGGTCACATATTGCATCGGGTGTTTGCCTTAATCAGATTCAGTCAGAAGCCATCTGATACTCCGAAAGCATCGATATAGCTTGACATTCAAAGCCAGGCAACCATTTTGTGCAAAACAGAGACCAAAATAATGCCTTGGCTCTGCCTTTATTTTTTTTAGACATCTCCCTTTGATGCTCTCTGTGATGTGCAGATAGGACTTTGTGGGTTCAGGGTCTTTGAACCGTCCGTGCCTGTGCCTGGCCCTTAACAGATGCTTTGAAACCAAGAGACCTTGGGCAGAGTAGCGCCATTTTTATCTTTTCCGTATGCTTCTCAGAGAAGAAGGGCAGAAAACAGGGGGGGTTGATTTGAAGGCGCTTGGTGTCACGGGTAAATCTATTATGGGTGAAGTGGAGCGTAGCTGTGCATTTTATGGTGATGACTCTGTTCAAAGAGGCTGATTACCAACAGCATGGGTGAAGGAGGAGCCAGGTCATGAGGACAGGGGAAAGGGTTCCAGAAAGTTCTGCCTTCGCAGTGTAAGCATGCGTTTACCAGCAGCCAGTAGCCATCAGAAAAAAAGTCAAAAGTCACAACTTCCCCTTCAAGGAAAGGGGAAGTTGTGACTTTCGACTTTTTTTTTGAAAATCTTCACCAGCAGCCAGCAGGCTGATGGCTACTGGCTGCTGGTATACGAATGCTTACACTGCGAAGGCAGAACTTTCTGGAACCCTTTCCCCTGTCCTCATGACCTGGCTCCTCCTTCACCCATAATTCATCGTTCAAGTTCTGGAGAAAAGTGTACATTAGGTCCTGGATCAACAATGCCTGGTGAGCGTCAGCTTCTTGGTAGGGCTGCAGCTGCAGCTGCATTGTATATCGTATATTTATCCTCATGGAGATTTGAACATGCAAGATAAACACATCGCAAAAGACTGCTTGAACCGGAATAAATTGTATTCATTAAAATTAAAGTTATGTTAAATAGATTGGCTGTTCATTTGCAATTTCTTCAATAAAAGCATGTTGGAAATAGCCTTTTTCATTCAGTGGGCATAGGCTATTCGTTGTCTGGGGTCTACGTTAGCAGTGTACCTAAAGCAGAAAGAAATTAGAACTGTGCACACTTCAGTATGTTTTTATTTATCGCTAGGCCATATCTTCATCGCAATATTCAACTATCTTATCGCTTATGGCATATTGTCCTGATATCGTGGAGCCCTACTTTTTGGCCATGGCTTCTTTTTCCCACCTGAGCCAACATGGTGGCAGTGAAGGGGAGTGATGTGAGACCGGCGAAACGGACAAGGTCAGGAAGTTCCAAGACGTTATTTAAGGAAATAATTTACTGTCCTACAAATAGCTGGAGTGTGAGGGAGATAAGCCGTGTGGAACCTTGATAGGAGGGGTAAGCCGGGCACAAGCAAGCCGTTTATTCGAGGAAGGCTTGTCTGTTTGAATGGAAGATGGATGCCTTCGACAGTTATTCACCCCTGGTGGCTTATCAAAGTACATAACACTAATGAAGCACGAACCAATGTTATTTGGCGCACGATTTAATGCCATCCCCCCATGTCTGTGCCCTTTTCACCCGAGGCCCTGTAAATCAAAGTTTGAACGGCTGCATTGTTATCTTAGCAAAGCCTAGTGATATATCCAGCTGTTTAATTTAATGCTCATTAATGCTGGGAGTAGTGGGGGTGGAGAGAGGAAGAGCCTCAGCTCAAATAGAAATCTAAAGCAGATTTCCGAGTTTCACTTTGAAGGTTCAAGTCATCACATCCTGTCAGACAAACTCAGGACTGCCCAGGTGAGAGCCTTGATAGCACTGCACTGTATATACACTTTATTAGGTATTTATTAGACTTATGTTTTAGACTTCTACTGCTGTAGCCTGTCCACTTAGAGTTATGATGCATTGTGTGTTCAGAGATGCTCTTCTGCATACCACTGTTGTAATGTGTGCTTATTTGCGTTACTGTCACCTTCCTGTCAGCCTCCACCAGTCTGGCCATTCTCCTCTGACCTCTCTCATTAATAAGCTGTTTCTGTCTGCAGAACTGCTACTCACAGTTTTTTTGCACCATTCTTTGCTAACTCTAGAGACTAGTGTGTGTGAAAATCCCAGGACATCAGCAGTTTCTGATGTACTCAAACCAGCCTGTCTGCAACCAACAATCGTTCCATGGTCAAAGTCACTTAGATCACATTTTTTCCCCATTAGGATGGTTGATGTGAACATTAACTGAAGCTCCTGACCTGTAACTACATCATTGCACTGCTGTCACACTATTGGCTGATTAGATAATCGCATGAATAAGTTGGTATAATGAAGTTGTTCCTAATAAAGTGCTCGGTGAGTGTATATAATTATAAAATAGATTCTTTAACACATTTTTTTCTCTTTGAGGAAACTCAAACTTTTTCTCTTAAGAGTAACTCCATCCATTTCACCGTTGCGAAATAGCAACTTTCAGCAAAGGCCAGAAATGTAACAAGTACACCCAGGCCTACTTCTGTGATATTTGTCAGTTTTTTTCAGTTTAGTTTTCAGAAAATGCAGCTTTTTCCTCTTGCCTTCCTTTCACTGCCCACTGTGTTCTTACACCTAAAGCGTCAGTCCCCCTTTTCCGAGTTTCAATTATAAAACCCCGGCGATAGGCTGGCGTTGCACTTAAGAAGATGCGGGAAAGATGTATTCTTTCAAGCGACAAATTAATATCCGCTTCCACAGCTCCAGTCAAGTACACACACACAGGTTCCCAACTTTTATTGTAGTCATCTCATATTTGCCCTCAAGGGAGCGAAAGCAGAGACGTTTGCAAACAGAACAAACACATTTCATACAGATGCGGCACGCCTCCCCAGTCCTGCAGTGCGTTTGAGGAGTGCAGGGAGCATTTTTACCACTCGGCTCTACCTGTTCCAACATATCGAGCTCACCCTGAGGCTCCGCTCTGTCAACTCTCTCCAAAATCCTGCCCTATCCCACGAGCTCGCAAATCGGCTTCTGCTGTCAGGTAGACATTCTTGTTTTTTTTTTGACGAAAAAAAAAAAAAAAAAAACCAACCATCCGGTACACTGACTACGTTGTACAGGGTGTGTCTGTGCCCGTATTTTTATTTTGGAGGTGGCCTGGGTCTCAGTGGAAAGGGTGAGGTTCATGGTGGATTC
This sequence comes from Conger conger, assembly GCF_963514075.1. Lineage (NCBI taxonomy): Eukaryota > Metazoa > Chordata > Actinopteri > Anguilliformes > Congridae > Conger > Conger conger. The sequence continues at coordinate 33,930,164 of NC_083766.1, read as the reverse complement.
AGCCCTGGCTCTCCCGGTTGGGGAGACAAACCCCCCGCTCCGCTTGGTTCCCCGTGCCTACGTCCCCACTGTCCCTTCCCTGCCCCTCCCCTCTCCTTCTCCTCGCACGCCCACTACGGCAGCACCACCGTTCGGCTCCAAGTGATTTATTCACCATCCGGAGGGGTCAAGTACAATTGTTTCAGTGTTAAAAGAGCTATAAATGTGTAAAAGGAGAGATAAAGGAGGAAAAATAAAAGTGGATCATCCAACGACGGCAGAGAAATAACCGTGCTTTACGGCGGGGCAGAGATGGGTCTGACGTTATGCGTGGCCTGCTGCCGAGAGACAGTCCAGACAGTCTGCCGGAGGTTTGGGAAGACCCCCATCTGGTCAGGTCAGATTTTGTTTCACACAGGAATTCAGGACGCTACTCTTAGGTTTGGGTCTTTTATCATTTTAACACTCAGACTGGGCAGGAGAGGTTCCCTGACTTGTGGCTTTGTAAGCACAGCATTGTGTGACAAGCATTTCAAAACCAATACAGTGATGGCCTGTCCTGTTGGCTGTTCTATTTACTGTCATCATGATGGGAGAGAAAAGGAATGCGTGGTCAATAAAACGCATTACAACACAATCCTCTACGCCATCGCTCACCTATGGAGCCCCCCCCCATTCCTCCACAAACCCTCTCTCCATTTGGAAGAGAAAAGCTAAACCTTTCTTCATGAAATCCTGAAGTACATCTCAAGCTGTGCACAGGACCAAATCCTTACACGTAGTGGGCCCGGTATGGGAAGTAATAAAATGTGTGTGTGAGAGAGAGAGGGGGAGCAAGAAAGAGAACAGAGGGGGGTGATGGTGGGGGGCTCGCGGTCTGAAGGTATGCTGTGACCCTCAGGCACTCTTTCCAATAAACAGAAATTTTGCAGTTCTTCAGCACCACTCTCTTCTAAACGGGGGGCAGTCCCAGCTCAGAGTCATTTGCTGGCTCAAAAGTCCACTGGTCACATTAGCGTCTGAATTGAGACTATATATTACATATTCTTGCTGTGTTTCTGCTGTTCTCCTGTGACTTACATGGTGAAAGCAGGCAAACAGAACAAGATATTTAATGAGTCTCACTGCTGAGTGTTGCTGCGAGTATGTTGTAGCCAGAAAAACTCTAGCTGTTGTATCCTTGCATGTTGAGTCAAAACCTGGAATGACTCAAGGTATGCACTGAAAGCTTGTGAGTGATAATACACTCCCATTCGTCTAATTATAACTGCAGCGTGGAGCTAAACCTCTCCCTGCCTTATAGGGTAAATAGTTGTGATATCATTTATTCCAGTCGGTTGATAAGGCCAACTCCTCCTCTTGGTATTGACTCGTTGTTGAAACTTTTTTTTTTCCAGGAGCAAGAGTTGGCAAAATGCACCTCTGCAGTGCCACAACACTGTACACATAATGCGAAGCGTTTGCCTGCACTTTGCTGAACAACTTCTGCTGAAAGTGCACTGCACATTATCTTGAGTGTTTACCTCCTCTCGTGGCAGATTCGACAAACTGTTTTTGAAAGAGAGTTAGCCTGAGGTAAGAAGGGGGAGTGTGCTTAAACGCTCTTTGTTCTCGTGGCACAGAGAGACGCTCTTCTTTCGCCGGGGGTTTTCCGCCCTACCGTTTTTCGCTGAAAGGAAACACAGGAGCTATATTTGTCCCCATTGGGCTGTTCATCAGTCAGTAAATGAAATTGACCTCCTTAACAGAGACCTCCCTTTCTTCTTTTCTTCTAGCCTTCTGACGGTAGCCAGGATTGCCAGGGCTGTCTGAGACAATCTTGCCTTTCCCTTGACATTAAGGCCAAGGGCTTAATAAATAAGCAGAATTTCATCAAGTTTTTTTTTTTAGTTTCCTGGAATCTGAAGCGTCATCTGTGAGGTTCAGTGGTGAAAGGGACTTGAGGCACCATTCTGCTGTGGCGTGTCACCGCTCCTATCACTCCTTATGAATGCATTACCACGGAAATTACTACTCTGTTTTGTGTGAATCATTCCTTTTTTTCTCCATATTGTCTGTCACAACACAGACATTGGCTTCCTGCGGCTGCAGCTCCAGCCTTAAGGCCTTTCTAGAAGCATCTACACTGTGTTCTCCCAGCCCCTGCCCCATGTGTCCATGTACTGGCCAGAAACAATATCAAACAACTCTTTGATATTTGCATTCTTTAAAATGGTTGTTTCTTTCAATTGACTGAAAAGGCACCTAATTCTATCATAAAACATCCACTGTTTTCATCCACTGAGTCACTTTTTCCCTTTTCACAGAAGATTCCTCAGGGGCACATTTTATTTAGGAGGGAGCAGCTGTCTTCTTGGACCAGAGGCCACTATTGTGCATTGAATGCTCTCCTCCTTTTGCCCAGCAACTCGGCTCCAGCATGTAGACAGGAGCCCACTTGCAAGCAAATAGAGATTAGTAACAGACATGGCTGCTACCATGCCATGTGGAATCATATCAGATGCTAATGCCATTCAGTGTCAGTGATGTGAACAGCAGTTGCCCTGGAAAAAGGAAATGAACACAATAAACCACCCCCATTTCCCCGTCCCCATCTGGACTGCACCTAATGGACGGGCTTGAAGACTGGCATTGAATCTCCGATTCACATTGAGTAAAAGCCATACCTCCCGAAAGGGCTGATTGCTCCGAGAGATGGCATTGATTGATGGTGCTACCCTTCGGCTTTCGAAGCGATTGCTCTCTGGAGTGACTGTCATATTTGGGTAGCAGTCTATGGTTCTTTGCTTCCAGAATGCCTCTTTGGAAAAGAACCAGTTATGCGCTTGGTTGTTTTTTAGGTCTTCGTGTCAAACAACCTCACTTCCTGTTTGGCCACAACAGCTGGGTGTTTCTTTAACTAGGCCACAGGCTGCACTTTTTATCTCTTTACACTACTAGTATTGTAATTTTACCTCTTCAGCAACAGAGCAATATATGCACACTGACCATAGTGGCATTAAGTTCTCAGCAAATATCAACTGTGGCTGCAGCCCTCGAAAGCTGATGGAAAACACCTGGTCACTTTATTTCTGAGTTCCCCCCTGTGTATTCTCCCAGGGGCTGGTTTCTTTTTTTGCTTTATTAAAAATTATTTTTGTTTTTAAAAAGACAATAAAGCATAGTATTTCCTTTCTTTCAATTCTCATAATGACGGGGCTTTGTTTCTGCTCTTGTAATGAAATTTCAAACTTGAATGAAATTGAGGTAGAAGCAGAGGAGAAACACCTGCCCCAAGCTCCATTTGAAGTGGAGCTGAGGGGGATTTCTGCTCTTTCATGCTTTGTGGAGATATTTTCCAAGGGAGCTTAGTAGTTAAAAGCCTTGGCGGTGGTCGAGCGTCTTCCCATAGACAGCGATAATGATAGGTTTGCCAGGGCATGGTGTTCATTTGATGCGTTTTGTACGTGTCTGCTCAGAAACAGAGGCTGCGGTATAATTGATGGGATGGAACTGCAAATAGCTCAGTTTATCAGGCATCCCACATTTCCTGTTTTGGCAGCATTGAGAGGTCCAAATCTTGGAGGTTAATACAGTGGACATCTTTTCTGTGAGTGCAAGAATTTTGATTGGTGCCCTAGCAGAGTTTTGAAAGTGTATGTGCATACCAGGAACTAAGGAACTTTTGGAGAAGGCTGAGCAACGGTGTCAATGCTCTGGATCTTCAGGATGTGATCATAAACAGAAGTTTACTGTTTCGTGGTGTTCTGGGCTTTTCACAGCTAGGGAAAAAAATGCTGTGGTGTTGGTTGGACAGCTTGTTCAAAATGTTTCTTACCCAAGAGTTAGCATCAAGTTTGGTCTTGTGTAATCCATAGACAAAAAATAGTGTTACAACTTCAAAGAATGTTATCGCAGAAGGCTCCAGGGCAGAACTGCATCCTCCTTGCATGTGTTTAGTTTTTAGTCTAAGCATTTAGCATTGAGAATAGAACAAAGGGGAGGATTCTAGCACACTGCACAATTTCATGCTATCATCAGCAAATTATCTGCCTCTTTGAGGTGAGTTTAGTTTTAAGGCCTCTGAATTACTTGTGAACTCAAAGTACCTAAATTGGAAGCCCTGTGCAAGGGATCTGTTTACAGCATTAGCCCGCAGGAAAGAACAGACACAGTCTTAAAGCAGCCTGCATTAATCTGAAGCCATTTCTTATGACAGCTATGATGGCTCCTGCAGTTTGTGCAAGCAGGATAATTTGAAGAATTTGTGAGTCATCTAAAGTCAGATTGTGGGAGCAGGAGAAACGGATGTGGTTCATGAAGTCGCATACATTTTCAAATACTTATCTTTGTGATGCATGGACATGTGTTTGCCTGTGTATATGCATGCATGCCTGTGTGTGTGTGTTAGTACAGTGCATGAACACTTACATTTCTATTTACTGCTTCCTATTTGTATTTTTTTTGACTTGATTATGGATGATAAAATAGATTTTTTTATTACCTGTAAGGAGTCAGTTTTAATAAAAGCGTCTAACTTCAATTAGCCCATCTTTCACTGAGATGGCTGAAAGATGTTATGATGTCAGATGCTTTTTGTGGATTTCAAGTTATCTTTGAAGATACACTGCAGTGAGATCTGTTAGATCACCTACCCTGCTGTCGAATTAATGAAGCAGATAGGTACAGCTTCCATACCCTTGAAAGCAAAGTACAAATTATTTTCAGGGTACAGATCTGAGACTCCCAAAGGCAAGAAAAATTACATAGATAATTACTGAACATGTACAAAGAGCCTATTTGTGTTTTTAAATTTCCTGGAGGACAGGAAACAAACAGGAATGTCCTATGCCATGCTCAGCGCTTGTGCTATATTGGTGGAGAGTCTTCGGCTACTCTGCTAACTGTCCAAAGGCGGATTATGTTTCTGCATTGGAATTGAAAGAAGTGATGTTACCCACACTGCTGAAGTTGCCCTGTGTGTCTTTGCTTAGTGCAGTTACCGCTGAGTTCACAGATACACAAAGGCACGCTCCTTTCATGATTTAATCATAAGGGCTGTCAGTGGGGGCTTAGGGCTAGGAGCTCCCGCAGGGATTTCAAAGGTGTCTTCAAACCTTCAAAGGCTCCTTGAGTCATCCACACTTGATTCCACACTCCTCCTTGGACCGTTGTGCAGTTCGTTTGCACAAATAGAAGTCACTCTCCACTGAGGGTGGTTATTATGAGCTAAAAATCATATAATGTCTCTATAACCTTAGGATGAATTGCATTTTCAAGGCAGCATATTATTATTAATAATATTATTAGCAGGCATGCACAACACCATCTAATTTAAGAATAGTCCAGCTGGATCAAGAAAATGTTGACGAGCAGACTAGTGTAGGTTTAGCAAAATGTGAATTGCACAAATGGCAATGCTACAGGAATTTAGATACCTTGCCTGAAAATATTGTGATATGCAAAATATCCTTAAAACCACATCATGCATAAAATTAAACTGAATATTTTGTATAAACACTATATCACGTATCTCTACCCTTGATTGGAGTTTTGGGTGCCAGAGTTCTGCACAACAAAAATGGAAAAAGTAGTTTTATCTTAAAACAACATTATGGCATTAGACACACACTTATAGAATATTTCTCTATAAATTACTAAAGCATGGTGGCATCTTGGTCTGTGTTTTTTGTGGGCTTTACTTACAAATCATGTTAAAACTTAAGATTTTCCTTTTGATGTGAATATCTTAAAATCCAATCCCCCCCTCCACCACACAAAACAAAGGATATTTTATGGTGTAATGTTTCTTTAAATCTTGAAATTAAATGTGATTGTCACGACTAAAATAATTAAACATTCTTTTATATATACATGGCTTTATTTGAATGTGATCTTGCACTCATGACCATCCTTATACTCGGTGTAGCAGACTAATCCTGCGAGTGTATACACACCTGTGTGAATGTACAGCACATAACTAACTGTCAGATTACAATTCTAACACGTTTAGACATGCTGTTCTAACATCATGAATAATGCAGGATATATTCACTATCACTGCTTAGCAGTGGGTAGCATCTGCATCTCCAGGAACTGCTTGTTCTGTTTGATATTCTCTCCTGAAAGGTATGAAGATCACTCCTGCAGACCAATTCTATTATCCTTTTTAAAGGTACACTTACCTTAAATAAAAAATTAAATTTTCAACTGTGATTCACCTCCATATTAACATTAAATAGCTAGCTAGCTAGGTGGTGTTCTGGTAATCGAGAGAGCAAAAATCTGTTGGGTGGCTATTGTAAAAATATTTGGTTGACAGCAACTTCCCCTAGCTAACATAAAATTGCTTAAAGGAGTTAAATGGTGGTTGGTCACACCTTCTAGGTTTTTATGTGCACTAGATGCCGTTGAAGAAACATGATGAAAGTATGAAATATGTCCGTTCTTTAGTTTTGGGGAAGTAAGCATTTAAAATGTATTGTCCTATTTTCAACCTGTTGAGAATGTTCTCCTCATATGCGTCATGTGAGGATAAACACTCTCCTTATGCCTCCCCGATAACTTGTGACCCATAGTTTGCACCGCTGGCCTTCATGTTAGGTTCACTTTGAGTGCTTTTTAAGGACTATTAGACTATTTCTGGTTGTATTAATTTAGCAAGCGAGCTAGTTTGCTTTCATAAGGTGACGTTATCGATAACATTAGCTAGGTAGTTTGCTTTCATAAGGTAGTTGTGCTTTTATTTTAACTTCACTATTATCATTGGATAAGTCAACGTCCTTACCTTAACTATCGATAGTTGATGTACAAAGTTAACTAGCTTGTGAAAATTCATTCTCCCAAGATGAGCACGTATCATGGAGGTAGCTATGGTAACAAACAACAATGTGTGGAAAGTGGGAGCACGGTCTGTAAATCATAGCTAATTCACCATGCCGAGACAGATTGGGGAACTTTTATAGTGGAAAATTTAGGCTTCGAAAAATAAGTTATAAAATACATTCAAATGACTGAATAATAATTAAAACATGCACATTCACAACAAGTGTGACATTCAACCACCATGTTACTCCTTTAAAATATTAAGTTGAAACAACTTTAACAAAACGTAATTTAGCATAATATATTTTAGCATGCTACAAAATTTAAAATGTAATGAAAATAAAATAAAATAAAATCACCATCATAAAGGATTCTGAGAAGTAGGCTGGGTAGCAAATGTGGGTAGCAATTTCCAAACCAAGGTACAGCATATGATTACTGAGTCTATAAAGCTGCATAATATGTTTTTGTCATCTGTGGTTGCTCAGTTTGCCAGATTTAGAATTTGTCAAAACCGGGCAACATGCACAGCTGGAAGCTAACAAAAAGGTAGCAGTCGGATTTCATGGCAGACAGGTGTGTGTGTGTGTGTGTGTGTGTTGATGGTGTGCTAGCGGAATGGAGCAGGGGGGGTTGTTCTGACACAAATCCATTACAAACTAATGGTTCATTTTTTCGATATTATTCAGACAGGACATTATATTGTCCGGCTGGGACCACAAACCGGACCTGTAAATATAATTGGAAAACCACACATTGTGGTTGAAATCCGGGCATCTGCCAAGCCAAGTGGTCGTTTGGACATTGGTGATGTGTAATGGTATGATAATAAGTTCTGAAACCCCCCCACGACTCTTGATTATGATTATAGCCTGCCAAAATGCAAGTATTGAACTAAAGTGAAGTAAAGTTTGAACAAATACCTGCCCAGTTATAAAATACATACATTTGTACATGCTAATTCCAGCTTTTATTGGGTGGAAACCCACATTTAGAAGGCATTTCAAGAGTAATTTGCCTGGCCCCATTAGCCTGGATTGCAAAGCACAGTGGAGTGGTCCTTGCGGGTGACCAAAGAAATATATGAATAAATGATTAGCTGTAAAATAAAATTCCTATGCCGGGAATTAAATTATATTATTATTTTATTCCCGGACACAGGACCCTTTCCCTGCCTTTTTACCCTTTTTCTTCAGTCTTAGAAATGCTTTTAGAATTAATACCTGTATTGTGTCTTAGGCAATGTACACAATTTAAGCAAACTGTTTTGAGGTTAAAAAGGAGTCTTCCGAGCACTGGAGCCTAACAAAGGTTTGGCTTTTTCCTACCAGAGGTTTCTAAAGAGCTTTTGAGCCTGGGTTTGCACCTTTAATTTGGCCGTACCTCACTGACAGTGCTATATATGACAGCCAGGCTGAGTGGTGCCTTATTGATTTTGTGCGATTCACCGCTCTCTAATTTGACCCCCCGGCGAATACGACGAGCCCTATTGCGTAAGCTCACGCATTCTGTCAACCAAGATGCGGCGGGTAATTTCAGGTCCAGCGTTTCTTTACGCCTGCTTACGCATTTTGATCGCAGCGGTTGTCAGCCGAAAAACATTTCGCTCTAAAACAATGAACTTTGAATGGCTCAGCGCTGCAGCCAATCATCACGAAACCCTCGGACCCCACATTATTCAGCTGGACCGATGTGTAATAAATTAGGGAAAACGCATTCCACCACACGACATGGTGCCGAATCAATTTAGCTGCATCTGAAATGCCAGCTCAATATGAAAGGTAGTACACTGTAAAATAAACTTAACAACATTTCTTGTTGAATAATGGAGATGCCAGTAGCCATTAGAAAACAATTTCTTATCCGTTTGTCTGTACGGCTTCGGGCAAACGTACAAAATCTATCCAAATACGCATTTCAAAAAAAATCTCAGAATCGGAGATATCCTCTTTCTTAATATAATGCGAAAGCTTTGATTTTAGTCTGCAGGCTTGGTTAATATAAAACTGGCAAATAAAAAAGAATGAACAGAGCTCTGTTTATGTGTTTGGAAAGAGGATTGGGGCAACAAACTGTTCCCTGGGTTTCTGGAGAGCTGTGGATTTTGTGGTCTCACACTGCAGTCGCACTACTTTGCTTATAATCACTGTTGGCAGAGGCAATGCATCAAGTTGAAAAGGGTCGTAGCTCCGGTCTGCATGTCTCAGTGCTCAATTTCCTATCTCAAATTCTCAAGGCAAAATATTCATACTTTCAAGTGGCTTATGTCAGACATCACCTTTCAAAACGTCTTTGCCAGACTTAACGTATTTTACAACACGAAAGTGTCTTCGCTGGTCACAGCGCATGCTCCTGTGCTGTGCTAATATTGGCTTTGTGCTCCTGTGTACCTTTTGTGTGCGTGCGTAAATCCGTTCACTGTGGTTTGGGCATACTTCTATCGAAACAGAATGTCCTTTTTTTGTCTGCTTAATGTAGAAGTCAGTTGCAGGACAAAGTGAAAGCTTTTCGCCTTTGGAGGAAAGTCGATAATCCGGCCCGAAAGCAAAACGGCCGCAATTCATTGTCCGATCCGTGAGCGCGGCTGCCATGGACGTGGCACAGAAACAAGGCTGAGCGGGAACACCTCGTAATGCGAGCCTGAAATTTGTCAGGTGCTTATCAGCGGAAAAGGGAGGCTTGTGTTTTTCATCCTCTAACGTTGTATAAATCGCTCCTTATTATCAGTGAGTTAATCTTTTTTCTTCCGCTGTGAAGCCAAGGCTGCCCTTTTTAAATAATACACACTGTTGTTCAGCATGCAGTCTGACTATCTGGCTCCTGAAAAACAGGTGGGGAGGTTTGAGAGGAAGGTGTGGGCGTACAGGGCAAGCAAGTCTCATGAACAATTTAATGGTGTTTTTATTTCACTCTATGCCATTAGTCTTTTTAAACATAGCGCTGTTTTCTGCGCATTATTCGCTAGAGTTATAGAAGGCTTTTGTTTGACCTGCTGTAAAGTTAATGAAAAATAAATTCTGATGGATTTGTTATTATGACTCAAGCAAATAAAAACAAATGTAAAACCTTTCACAAAAGTTAAAATGGGTTTTCCGAGTATGTACATGTCTCGTTCTTTATGGTTGTGGTTACATTACATCAATGGCATTTGGCAGACGCTCTTATCCAGAGCGACGTACAGTTGATTAGTCTAAGCAGGAGACAATCCTCCCCTGGAGTGATGCAGGGTTAAGGGCCTTGCTCAAGGGCCCGGCAGCTGTGCGGATCGTATTGTGGCTACACCGGGGATCAAACCACGGGACCGTGCGGGTCGCAGTCATGTCCCTTAAGCACTATGCCACAGGCCGCCCATACAGGTTATGGTCACGGAAACATGGCTGCTGTGGTGGATGATCTCAGCCCTCTGTTCGGTTATATGGGGCTCTGTCTGGAGTATGCTGTGCTCTGCTCAGTCTGGCTCATCTCTGAGTCTTACCTGTTGTGTTCTGGCATTGTTTTTGTATCGGATTTCTGTCATGCCACCACAGCATGGAGTTAGAGAACGATAATTAATATTTAGCCAACCATACAGGGCTCAGATGTCAACTCATAGTTCATTTTCCACATACCAGTCAAGCAACTTATAAATCTAATCAAATGAGTGCAACCTTTTCGGGTGCCTTTTTCATCAAAGCCTATTGCTTGTAAAATGTAATCATTACGGAGGAAAATACCGTATTATTTGCAGAAAATATGTTTAATAAAGACACCATCAGTTCTGTATGAACAGAACATGCATATCCACCAAAGCATGAAATATGAAATATCTCATTTTCTTCTTTATAAATGCACTATGCACTCATTTTGTATTTTTGCTTCATTCAGACGGGTCAAAGCAGGGAGGGTAACCCTTAGAGCAGGGGCCACAGCTGAGAAAATGCCATAGCAGAGATCAAACCCCCGCCCATGCAGGGGGAATTGCACATGGCTTGAGGGTCAGCTGTCCTGCAGACTGCACTACACTTCTCACCCTATTTCTCATTTTCATGTCAGCTTGTCAAATGGCTGTTACCACTGCAGGGACTATTTTAGCTCACAAAAATAAAATCGCAAGTCAAATGCTGAAAAATACTCTTTAATGAAAGAAATCATAGCCCAAAGCTTGGAAAAATGTAGGAAAATCAACTTTTTTTAATTTTTATAACATGCACTATGTATTCAGAAGAAATTCAGAAATGGTCTTTCATGCAACTGAATGGGTACAATTTGGTTAATTTAATCAAATTATTTTAAGAGTGTCTTTAAGACCTTATCAGGATTGTCAGCTGTTGGGGAAAACATTATTTTCTTTTAATTGACTGAAGCTTGTTTAACAAAAAAAAGTACAAATCACATTAGCATATTGTAATTATGTTGGGATAATGCCCCTGCACAGTCCATGAGTCATTTGGGAATAAGAGACAGATAAACACACTTGTCTTCGCCACAGAGTAGAAAGAAAGTCTAAAAGTTTAACTCTGCTCCTGTGGAAGCCCAGGATCCTAGCCACTGGTAATGTGGGTGTGCTAATTGAGTCATGGGGGACAGGAACGGTTGCTTTTCCTATGCTGCCTGGGTTGCTGGTCCCCCAGTTGGTGTGACCTGGTCCACGTTGGTGTGAGCAGACTGAGGACCACGGCCTGGCCCTGCTACCCCCAGAGGTGATCGTCTCCACCAGGCGGAGGCAAGGCTTTCTCACTTCCCAGACAGGGCCACTGTCGGACAGTACCGTGGTTCCACCTGCGTCCCCCATGCACCCCATATCTGCCTACCCTCAGAGTGGCTGACAGCAGAGATCTAGCAGGGAGGAATGGGCCACTATCAGCCCAACCTGGCCATCCACATCTCCCAGGTCTCCAGCAAGAGCGGATCTCGGTTATCGACGCCAAGTCTGCGTGCTCCAGCCAGCGCCTCCCCCCGCCCCTCACCACCTCTCCCTCGCTACCGTCCTTGCCCTATCCTTCCTATTCAATGGCTCCTTTATTGGGGCTCAAAGACTACACTGTTAGGCCGCTCTGTGAATCAGCCCAATGGTCATAATTCCCTCACACTTTGACCTTTGTCTAGAATAACTTGGCAGGTGTGATGCGACACGTCAAAGCCGTCCTTGTGGGTCTTTGACCTCGTGCATACATACCATGTCAGCTCAGAAGAACTATGGCATTTTTAAAATACATGGAGGACTTTTTGCCGGGCAGCTTTGTTGTTGTGGATACACACACAGTTAGATCTATTTCTCAGGGGGCTTGGTGCTCCTCTTGCTGCTCCTCCAGTTATGTAAGTGTAAGACAAGTTTTGTTCGCAGCTGCGATATGAAACATAAACAAAAGATACTTCAGCCAGCACGACCTTCGCTGTGTGTGCTAGTGCGGGTTTTCTGAATTTGTTAAACACAGCAACCTTCTGTGTTCTCAGCTCTCATAAATAAGCCAGCTCCTGAGATGTTGCAAGACACTCTGGAGTGGTAATGAATGTTAATCTTCAACCAGGAACGTAAGTGCTTATAGAGCACAATTGAAATGCAGCCCCCCCCCCTTAATGCTGCCTGAATCCCCAGGACCGTATCTTCTTGATATCACTTAAACAAAACACTTTACAGTTTAAGGGCTTCATTATTAAGCTGGTCTTGAGGAGAGGACAACTTTTCTGCACAACGTTTCTGGAGCAGACCAGGCAATCAAAGTTTTTGCATCAGTTTTCAGGTCTGTGTTTGGTGTTTATGCGCTATGCTAATTTCCAGAGAATCTCATGCATGTGGCTAGCGTTGTGCTTGGAGCCCTGAGGACTCCAAGCTGCAGGCAGTTCATGGAATGGGACGTGTTGACGTGTATTTCCTCCCTAGGCACTGGTTAGGCTCTGCAACAGGAGCACTTTCCCCCACCGGAAGGAACGCATTTGCAGCATTTGGGCCTTTCGCTGCTCGGGGCCAGTCGCTTGTTCAAAACCTTTCACCGCTGTCACGGAAGGTTTCGGTTGCCCGACTTCGCGGGTTGCTAAGGAGAATCTGTTTCCGTCTCCTCCAATAAGGATCGAGGAGTGAAGGAGAAAATTTCCATCAACACCTAGACAAAGCCACAGCCGCAACGCCAGCCCAGACCTCAGGACACGACTCCAAACTGCCGCTTTCTCAAGGGACAGAGAGGTCGGTTGGAGAAAGGGCTTCAGTTTAGGCAAGTAATTCAGAGTCACTATAGAAACTGCAGCTATATCCACCCCAGCAGGTCAGAGCCAGGACAGTCACAATGGCTTCTGAAGACACCGACAATTACATCCTCACATCAGTTTTGGCCTCGGTCAACTGTGAGCAACAAGTGCTTTCTGTTCATCTCCACAAGAAAGAAAATGGCTGTTCCATTTAGCCACTTACTGTGGAGTGGACTGTGTTCTGCAGGCCCGTGTCCCTGATGGTGCTTTCGTTAGACAGTTCAAGGGTGTCCTTCCCCGCGTCTCCTCTGCTGTTCCTCTCCCATCTCTCAAAATCTTCATCTCTTTAATCATAATTAAAAATCACCCAGGGTCATTTTACTTAGAGTCTGGGCAGGTTTGACGACTGTACAAGCAGATAAAGATCAGAATAAAGATATTGCAGTGTAAAATGGCCTTTTCTGTGCTTGTTTTCCTTCCTGGCACTGTCGGCCCTTGCTCCCTCTTGCATTATCCAGGTGCGCGCCTGCATTCGGGGGAGCGAGCTCAGCTCAGCGTGACAGAAAAACAATGGGCCGGGCCCCCTGTGTCTCAGGAGGGGCCTTAACGGGACGGAAGATGTCCTTCCGCCGTGCATAAAACAGCCCATATCTGCGCCTCCAATCTGGCTAATGGTGGCCAAGCGCAAGGGATCTATGGGCACTGCATGGTGAAACAGCAGGGGTGCCGATGGAGCGCTTAACCGTCGATTGTTCTCCGAGGGAGAGATCACATCTCTGTGATTGAGCCGCATTCATTTTCAATGGCCTCTAACACTCCCCTGGGCTACATGTTCTTTTTTCAGTTGTCTCCGCTTTTGTGAAAGGAAACAGAATCATTCATTGGGAGCGTCTCAAATGCAGCTCAGCAGCATATATCATTTATGTACAATTTCCACCCCACTGCTGGGCTACATGCGCATCGTAGATTAGCTCCTGTAGCTAATCTAATGATAATTTATTGGAATTCGTTGACTGGGAATGTCTCATTGCATAAAATATCGCTGTTACTCGGGTATACTTAGAACCGTGAGTCTCTGTGTCTAGGCCGCAGGTTCTCCATCTTCGGGAAAAGCAAAAAGAGAACAAAAAAAAAGTGAACTAAAATAGTTGACCCCTCAGTGCGGTGCAGAGGCCCACAGCATTCTCTGGTTCACGGGCCAGGGGAGCCTGAGTCAGGTCTCATCAGAGGTATAAATCCATCTAACGCTTAAAACCCCTTTTTTAAACTGCGCTAAGAAGAGAGCGGCCAGCTCCCTGATGACAAAAGCAGCTGTGGGGAACCTCGGGGATCCTCTGACCCGGCATTATTCACTGCGCTCCCCCCAGGGGCTGATAGCCGATACCCTCATTCCGGCTGTGCATTCTGTTTATTTGGCCCCGCTGACCCCCCTCCTCCTCCCCAGCGAGCCTCGGGAGGTGTGTGCTCGCTGCCCATCTGCAGGGACCCGGAGAGGAGGAATCGGGGAGGGTGGGTTTGGGAACGGGTCGCCGGTTCTGCTCGGCGCCACCTGTTCGACGCAAAAGCACCTCATCGTTCATTCACGAAGGCGCGCACGCGTTTGCATACCATATGTTTATGCCCACAGTTCCACATCGAAAGGCAGTGCGGCGGTTTCCATGGGCGTGGGCGGCGATGAAACAACTGCGCTTAGTTATTCTGCCTTCCTGGGGGTTTTTTTCTTCTTGAAACCCCCAGGCAGGTGGAAAGGGTGAGGAGAAGTTGACTGACTGATAGCGCCGAACATATGGTAGCGAGGCGGGTAACGGTAACGTCGCACCGCATCCCCCGTCGAACGAGCGCCGCGCGGAGAGAGTGGGGCTCATTCCGAAGCCGTCTCAGTCTCAGTTGTTTGTTCTTTACAGCTGAAGTCGTGGCACCAACTTTCGCAAGCGTGCGCCCGCTCGCTAACAGTCAACCGCTGCTTGTTGGCATGGAGGAATATTACCTGGGACAGAGAGACGGGGGTGGTGGAAGACGACGTGCTCTACCTGCAGACTGTGGAGGCAGGAGGGAGAGGGGTGGGCGGTAGACTGATAGCAGGCCTGCGGCGTGGGGGGGAGGGGGGGGGGGTTGATTGATAGGGACAGTCCTTTGTCACGCGTCCTTCTGCTAATTTTAGCCGCAGAGGGGTCAAGGTTTGAACCGGAGGGCTTCGCTGTGCCTCCTCCGCCTGCCCCCGGCGCACGCGCGGAATACCAGCATTTTTTGGGGAATCCAGCGCATGCCGTGCGAGTTAATGCAGTCCTGCACCCCGAGGGCTCCCAGACGGGGCCCTGTTGTCAGGGCAGAGCTGTTTTTCTCAGCAGCGCAGCGGGGCTGTTTTTCAGGGCTTTGGCATGACTTACGGAGCCCCGCGCACCTGAAAAAGAGACAGAGTGCGAACCGTTTCATGGGTCATACACCAGCTTCGCACAGCAGTCTGCAGCTCAGACAGGAATGCCTCCTAATTTTGTGTACTCCCTCCCGCCTCTCCCTCATAAGGATGTTTCTTCCACTTCCAAAGGCCCTCTGGAAAGAATAGAGAACGTTGCAGGCTGCCAGCCTAGCAGAAAAGGCTCAGCTAGCCCACAAGCGTTTTGATTAATGGTAACGAATGCCGCGCCGGCTGCCAGAAGCCAGGCAACCGGGAGGTTCGAGGCAGGGTGAACTGTGAAACTGCGACGGGGTCTACCTGCGAGGGATCGGAGACTCCCACAACAATTATTATTCCGCTCTGCAGATACACGCCAGCAGAAGACACCGATTACCAGACGATCAGAGCCTCTCTTTTGCAATAATGTTGTTGGGGGGGATAAAGTCGAGCCAAAATGGCTCAGAGCTCATGCCAGGAGAAGGGATTGTAAACAAAGTATGGAGCTGCTTCCATTCAAGCCAAATTGGAAGGCGGGACACGGCAATGAGGGAAACTGCAGTTTTTTGCGCTGTTAAAGACCCACAGTTGCTGTTTGCTGGAAGCCGTCACCAGCTGCTACTCACCAGCACTCAGTGTTTGCCCTTTCCTTCATCTGACAGCATATGCCCTTCTCAGTCCCGGATTCCCCTGCCGATAACCAAAGCCTTTGGGAATGTCATAATGACCACCGTGGCTGGAACTCCAACCCTTTATATTTTCTCCATTATATTGTACCACAACGCAATTAAAATTATTTAAAATTTAGCTTGCGCCATAGCTTTAATTATTTCAAACTTCATACTTGAATGCAATTCAAGTATTCTCAATGGATTTTGATTAATGAATTGACATTTAGATGTATGGTCAGTTTTTGCCTTATTAAGAAAGTGCAGTTAGTCGGCATACTTAGTTTCTAGACTTTAAAATGTTTCTTTTCTAAAAAAAAAGTTTCGGATATTTAACAGCAAAATAGTTGACACTTGAGCACAGATTTTAGTGCAGGTCGACTTGAGACTCTCTGTGGGTTGTTTTTTTAAGAACCGTGCACTAAGCTCATCGTACGTCAGAAAAAGAAAGTACAGGGAAACTGTAGGGAGGGAGGCTGGCCAGGTAGCGCTCTGGCACAGTGGAATGCCATCTGGTTTTCACACCCTGCGGGTGGCTGCTTTTAATCGCCCTTCAGCTCCACGGTTGTTGTTTTTTTTGTGTGTGTGAAACAGGATCACTTCTCACTGTTTGCACTCCCTCTATGTGTGTGTGTGTGTGTGTGTGTGTGTGTGCTGGAGTCAGTGGAGAGGAGGGGGGTGGGTGGGAGGTAGCAGAATTCTCCCCAGCCATCAATTTCAGGCCACAGTCAGAAGCGCATTCTTCAAGGAATGCAAAAATTCAGAGTGGCTGTGCAGCCTGTAGATTTATTCTTCCCCGCTGAAGTGCGGTACCGTGGCGACGGGGTGGAAGAAGCTTCCGGAACTTTAGGAGCCCTCGGCCCATTAGCTGGACCCCCTTGTTCCGTGAGCTCCGCGGAGCCAATCCTCGAGGAGCCGCTGCATTCTTTGGCTCTGATGTAAAGGGTCAGAGGCCTTTCACCGGGGGTCTTTGTGTCACTTTGGGGACACCGCAGACAAAGGCCACTAATGGTGCGTGGCGTGTCACATTGTGAGCAGACCCAGGCATGCAGGGGTCTCTGCCAACAATCACAATGCATGCTTAAGTGCAGGCGCTGATGGTATAGTGCCATCCAAAAGTTAATGGAATTCTGTTATTTTTGCAAAAACAGCTATTTCTGTAAAATGGTAAAAAAAAAAGGGAAAAGAAAAAAAAAGTAAGTCATGTAACTACCATGAAATAGAAGCTGATTCTCATAGTCATCTTTTGATCACAAATCCAAATGCCTGAAATAACAAATTTCACTCGACTATTAAGGGTCCCATATTGTACACCTTTACAGTGTTTTATTTTAGGTCCTGATATCCATAAGATGATGCTTGTGCACTTCACGAAAGCCCCAAATGATATTTTCTTCACTATTTGGGGACTGTGTGTCTTCATACTTTCACAGCATTTTCATACAACCTTTTTAATCAACATAGCAAGGGAAATGTCATTTTCCACAATATGGGACCTTTTAGAGGGCACTGCATTTGGTTGTAAGAGCCTGGGGGCATGGATGCAGGCTTCAGTGAGAAAATGCTTCTGTTTTGCACGTAACTGACTATACACACACCGTATAGACACACTGTATTCCTGTTGGCCGGCAGTCAAAATCCTGCCTGTCTCTCCGTTAGTTTGACTGATTGCATGTTAAATGGCAGGAGGCATAAATCACCCCTCATCGGGCTTGGCAATGCAGTGTTGATCTTTAACACAATTTGGGGCCGTGCTCATTGTGTAAAGCATCGCTCTGGCTAGCCAACGCGCCAGAAACCAAGTTGGGTTTTTTTTTTTTTGTTAACCTTCAACCGAGAAGAGAGGAAAATGACTTCTTGTGAAACACAGACACACACTAAACACTAATGTTTCCCAAACGGGAGACATTTTCTCACTTTGTTTATGCAGTTTCACACGTTGCTGCGCAAGATGAGGAAAAAATGGATTCTCGCAGCATTTAAAAAAGGTACCATCCAGCTTGCCAGTCTTACAATAAGTCGGTAATGAGATTTTGCCCGGGTGCGTTCCAATTGTTATTCATCCGTCAACATTCTGGAGGCCCGCTGTGCAAACGTTGGGTTCGACGTGAACAAATTGGATTTTTCCTCATTGAGTTGAGCCATCAGACAGGCGAGGAATGAGACAGCCTGTGGGACCTCTGGGGCACTGTCCTCCGAGCGTTTGTTCCCTTCTTCTGGGCAGGCGACTGATAACAAGACAATGCTCACAAAAGGCGGCCGGGCTATTTAAACGTCCTCTGTAGACACAGACATAGGATATGCCCCAATTCCAAAAATTGAATATCCTGCAAAGGCAGTAAAGTGCTGCCTATTTTAAAATCCAGGCCATTTGGATGGAAATCTGAACTTGAATATGGGATATTGATCATGAAGTAAAAGGACATTTTTCTTTACCTGTGAAGAGAGAGATCAGGCTGACCGCTTGCTAGCTCCCGGCACTGCACGAGCTGACCTGCTGTACCAGCGTGAGTTAATGCCTATTTGTTGCTTGTGTTAAAATCACACTACACTGCGAAATGACTCCTAATCTTTTTAGCATGAAAAATTGAGGCAGGGAAATTAAGTCAACGTTTTTACCTGCAGCTTGTAAATTCGATTTGAACTCCCCCTTGAGCAGCGTGTGTGTGTGTGTGTGTGTGTGTGAGAGAGAGTGAGTGCTCGCATGGCATTTGTTTTAAAAAGGCCCCACAGTCTCTGTAATGGCAGTCCATTAAGGGATGCGGTCAGGCTCATCAGGGTGTGGGATGGGCCCTCAGAAGGCTTCCAGTAAAACATGACCCACTCCTCCTTAGGACTGCCCCTGCCCCTCCCTTCAAAACACATTCATAATTCAGCCTAATGGGCATGATAGTGGAGTGCTTTCACCTGCCAGGCTGACGGATGACTGCTGTTTTTAGTGCCCTGCCTGCTCCAGCCATTGGTCACAGCGACACTCCCATTATGTATTTTCTTCTCCTGTGAAGGTTAGGGGACTCACGCAAAGAGCACAAACTTGGGGTCTCACTCCATCGCCGGAGTTCAGCCACCGCTAACGGAGGCTCTTTGCCGGAGTTTTCCGCTTTGGTCCGTTCTGTTTTCCTCTCTCGTCTCTTCCCTGGAGCATTTCCCTCTCTTTCACTCTCCATCCTCTGTCCCTCCCCTGCTTTCTCTTTCTCTCTCTCTCAACTCACTGCGAACTGCGGCTCCAATCTCTCTCTCCCCCAAACTCTCTCTCCCCCAAACTCTCACTCCCCCCCTCTCTCTCTCTCTCTCTCTCTCTCTCTCTCTCTCTTTCTCTCTCTGTCTCTAACCCCCACTCTATCTCTGTCTCTCTCTCTCCCCCCAAACTCTCACGCTCCTCTCTCTATCTCTCTGTCTCTTGTCTCTGTCTCTCTCCCCCCCACACTCTCACCCCCCCCCTCTCTCTCTCTCTCTCTCTCTCTCTCGCTCTCTCTCATTATCTCCTAATTATTGTGTCTGCCCCCCCAGGCTCTGGAGCGGCCCCTCTGCAGAAGGCTGCCCTTTCGGAAGCTCCGCCACCAGCACTCATTCTGCAGTTAACTATTGCATCATTTTTCGCGTCTTTGTCAAAAGTGTAAGCGGCGCCTTTCATTTCCATCCCCCGGAAAATGAACACGTCTTCCTGAATTATAGCGAACAGAGATGAATCTGAGCAATATTGCTCCCGCTGTCTCGCTGGCTCAGATAAAAAAAAAACCCGAAGGTTTGTGATGCGGCATACTGGCAGAGAAATCTCCCTTACGACTCCCCTGCAATGTTAATCAACAGATCCATAGAGCGGCTATTATGAATGGAGGACTGTGTACTAGAATATTGAAGCTGAGGAATAGAAGGGACATTGTAAATGTATCCAGCTAAAATCAATTCACCAACTCGTTCTTTTTTTCTCTCGCAGCAGCACAGAAATGCCTGTTCTCTTTCTGAATGTGTATCTGAATTCAATGATAATTTCATTTTCTTTTTCTTACGGCAGTGAAGGACTTGTAACAAATTGCATTTTTTTCCCCTTGCATGAAACAGGGTATAAATTATAGGTTGTATAGTGAGGAAATATTGTACATTTACATCATGTGTGTGAAGTTGCAAATGTGGTTTGTCTGACCAGTAACTTTCGGTGTCTGTGGTTGTTACGGGCTAATGAAAACTGTCTGTTGCTTGGCTGTTCTGGGGCCAGAAAATATATTTGAGATGGATAACTCATGCCATGGCTGGCTGATGAAAATGTAGCACCTGTTTGTAAACAACATAGGGGCTTCTGGGAAATCTATACGCATCATCTTTCTATCTATATCCATCTATATCCATCCATCTGTCTATCTATAAATATATATAGTATTTATAGATATAATATTTTTAATTATATCACAAAGAAAATTCTGAGTGTGTTTTTGTCTTTGGGAAAGGAGACCTAAGCGTGGCAAACAAACGGTGAGATCAGTGCTGATGCTCTGTGTCGGCCCTGCAGACCTCCAGGGGCAGTTCTCTATGAATAAACAGGGTGGATGAAACCTCTCAGCGCCCACCGGCATGAACACAGGCTGTCAGAGAGAGACCAGCCCCCTTCCCTCCCATGAGAGAGACCAGCCTCCATCCCTCCCATGAGAGAGACCAGTCACCCCCCCACCCCCACAAGCCTTTAATGGTTCATTAGCAGCCAGGCTGCCTCATTCACAGACCCTCCTGCTTTTGACATTCAGATGTGTCTGAGAATTAGCCTCCCAGGCGTCCACTTGAGCCAGGTGATCGACCGTCCTCGCTCTGAAATGGTGGGCTGGTCATTCACATGCAGGGCCTGGTGCCCTGACCTGATGAGACACACTGCCGCTCCCTCTCCTCCATGCCAATCAGGATGCCGCGGAGACGTTCGCGGGCTTTGTTCTGGCCAGAGCGCATGCACCGATGACCGCCCTCCAACGGTGCCGATTGCCGGCTGTTGTTATGCTAAACAGCCGGCATTTAGAAGGCTGGCATTGTTTCTCTCCCTATCTCCTTTTTCAATCTCCCTCTCCGCCTTACCTCCCTACCTCCATCTCCTTTGCTCTCTCTCCCTCCTATCTCCTTGTTTGTTTTCTCTCTTTCACTTCGTCCCCCTGTTTCTCGTTCCGTGTCACGTGCGCGTACGCATGTGAACACATGCCCTTCATGCATGCCCACAACAGACACAGGAAAATGTTAATAAAAAGCCCAGCGGGTCTGACAGTGCTGTTGCAAAGATTGGGAAATCTGGGCAATGCGAATTGGAACATGTGTGGGCTTTGTTATAGATGCAGTGGCTTATTTCCTAGGGCTCAAAAGTACCTGAGCAGTTGAGTGGAGTTTTTTGTTTTGCACAGCAGAAAATGCGGGAGACATTGGCAGAGGAAGAGCTGCGGGCTTTCGTCTGGCAGCATAATGATGGAACAAGCTTTAACACGGCCGGGGAAATTACAGCGCCTTTCTGCTCTTTCATATGCATATGCTTCTGTGGCAGACATTTTGAGAACAGTTGTTCAAAGTTTTCTATTCTTCCCTTTGGTTCAATCCCCCAGTTTGTCATGCCATTTCACACAATTAAGATGGTAGCGTCTTTGCATGCGTTGAGGCAGGTCCACACAAGTAAGGTCCCAATCAGCAGGAAAGTCCTGCCCTGGAATTTGTCGAGTTTTCCTGGCCGTGTTTTCCGGACGCTGCAGTGCGACGTTGCAGCCCGGCTCCTCAGACGCGGGTCGGGCCTGCTCATTCCGCGCACAGCCCGAGCGCATCGATTCCCCCTGATTGAAGTAGGTTTGGTTTGGAGAAATAGATGGATGCCCATTTGTTTTGATGCGCCGGTATGCAGGAACAGACCTCCCCCTCCAGGGGTTACATCTGCAGGTGTTCTCGCCGTGCGCTCAGAATGCTTAACGATCAGAGAGCGTAGCTGCACGACACAAAACTGCCTTTGATACGCGGTGCTGACAATATCCTCAGCTATGCGATGAGATTCTCAGCCTCTACACTTAGCACGTTTCACCCTTTGGTTGGCTCCTTGCTTCTGATCTCAGACAGCCTTGATCAAGTTTGTAAAAAGTAGTCAATTGCTTACAGTAATATGTTACTTTTTAAAATTAAATACAGAAATGTCTCTGTAAAATTAAATCTTTTGGAAAATGAATATTTGGAAATCTCAAATGTGTTCTTTTATACTAACATACACAAATAAATAAACATATGTATAATAAAGTCTTGCTTTGAGGAGGGCTTCAGGCCTGCAGTGTACTGTAATGTTTAGGGCACTGGCCTTGTAACTCTGTCGCTGTGGGTTCAGTTTCCACCTGGAGAGGTACTGTCGTGCCCTTGAGGACAGTACTTAACCTGAATGGCTTCATTAAAGATGTCCAGCTGTATGAATGGACTGTGGGTTTAATCTACGAGTCACTCTGGGTAAGAGTGTCTGCTGAAGGCTGAAGTGTAATATATGTAAAGTACATTGGGATATGAGAAAACCTTTGTTGCTCGGTAAATTGCATCAACAAATCTTCCTTAGTCTCACAAATGTGCCTCCGGAACCGAATTGCTATCATTGTGTTGTAGTGCAGAATACGTTACTGCTCCAGACAGGTTTTGCAACCGTTAAAACAAGCGTCAGTGTCCCAGCGCATAGCTTTTGGCGAACGCAGTTCCTTAATAAGACCTAGAAGTTGTAAGGTCTGAGTGGGCCACATCGATAACCGGGATCGCCCTTAGGAAGCACATTGAGAACCAGCCCGGGTGTGTTTTTGCAAGAAAATAGGACCTGGGTAATAAGCCCACAGTGCTGTCCTTCCACAATTTTTTTTGCTGACAAAAAAAAAGAAGAAGACCCCGTTAGCTTGTTTGGAGGACGCTCAAAAGCAGAGCCTTATCCAACTGCTCGTTAGGAGCTCTGTATCCTCCTCCAGCCCGAGGAATTTTAATGTGCAGTCTGCCAAAGTCTGCCATTTAAACTCTCGCTCTCGTCCAGAACCGGTAGCTTGTGTGGGACGCTGAAATGAGCGGTGGGTCCCTCCAGCCCCCAGCCCGCAGATAGCCAGTAACGCCGCGTACAAGGCACGGCGATCCAGCCTAGCCTGAGCCACATTTCATCTGCTCAATTATTTCACCACTCCAGGGCTCTGCTCTGTCAATGTGCCCCTCCGCCCTAACAGTCGACCTAAACTGCCACGACCCAATGCCTTGACAGCTCCAACCCCCCAACAACTCAGTTAGCCAGTATGTGCCATTGGGAAAAATTAGCCAAAATCTGTCTAGAAGATCCTCCTCACAAAAGGTGCTGGGCATCGTCAATGTTTTTCACGGGGGTAGGGATGGGAAGGGGCTTCTTGGCAGAGGGATTCTATCGTTTGTGCCATTCACCGTCTGTCTAATGGATGTCTCAACCCATAGCTCCCTCCTTCTGACCAGTATAGAAAACAAGATGAAGAGAATTGATTTTATGTTAATTTGCATTGTGTGGGAAGTACAGATTCCGGGTATTACTGATGACTCTGCCCCTGGTCTGCTCCCCCGACTTACAAACAAGCCCATAAACTGGTAATTCATTTTTCAATCCATTTTGTGGCGTGGACTTCCTGGAAACGAGTCTGTTGCTGCCAATTATGGCTGCTGAAGCTTCTTGAAAGCTTCTGGTTGAACTCCCTGCAGGAAAATGTTTTGGCTGCACACTTGCCATTGTTGTAGTAGTGAAATATTGAGAAATTTGGCATAATCCATATAATTTATCATAGAGCCCATAGCTTATCTTCCCATGTTGAAATTCCAAACAATATGGGATGGTAAGACAGAGAGAATAAACTGTTCTTAAGGGGTTTGTTTCCATGTCTACAATCAATAAAGAACAGCACACGCCCATGAAGACTGTGTTCACAACTGCCTTTTATGGTTTTAGTTTACCCTTTTCCCTCTCTGAGGAAGTCTATATTTGGTCCGTCCTTGTTCATAGTGGCCTTTAGAAGAATCTTAGCACGAGGTACGATATTGAAATCACTGACATTTTCTCTTTTTTTCCCCGCACACAAGCCAATAGCTCATCAGGATAAGACTAAGAGGCTTAATGTAAAAGATGATTCACAGATCAATCGAAACTATATGAAAGCCGGAACATAACCAACCGCACAGCCTTCTTGTTTTAGAAGGACTCTCGAGGAGAGAGGCACTGCTGAACATGTTTACCCTCCTGTGTAAATATTTGCTCTCTCAGTGCAAAGTCTGAGAGTAGATGTCAGTGTTCTGCCAGTTTGCCTCTGGTGGACTGGTGATCTCACACATGCTCCCACACCTGGAAGAACCCTGCAGGTGCTCCTGTTTCACACTTTTACTGTGGGTGGCAGAGCACAACCTGTCCCCAGGAACCGCTTCCCTTCAGCTGGAGCACAGGGGGACTGCATGCTTTCCACAAGGTCATAGTTCACTTCTGAGCACATGCTTGTTTTATTTCTCCCCACTAAGCCAATGTTTCTCCACTGAGTTGGAGGCAAGCTTTGCTATGCATTTTCTAGAACCAGTCGAAGTGCCCTTTGGCTTTCGCAGGAGAGCTGAGCATATTTCTTTATGCTCTTTTGATGTATTGATACCACCTGGGCAATGGGGAAAACTTGCAGTTGCTTAAATGAAGATTCTTGTTCATACTACAGCAACCTTTCCCAGAGCAGAAAAACACTAATGATAAGCTGTAGCCAGTTTAGAAGTAAGGGGCTTTCTCATACTGGCCTGCATGACTTTGCAGCATCTGTTGCAGTTACAATAGTTTAGTCAGGTTACTGTCCAAACAAAAGCCAAACTAAGAGAACTGTTTCTAGGAATGAAGTGTGGGAGTAATTGTTTGTATGTGAGGGTCACCCTTTGAAAAAATAAGTTTATAAAAGTGTACCATATGCCAATTTAAAGTACTTAGTCTACCAATTTAGGATGCAAAGTTTAGAAGTAGTTCATAAATGGTATACTTAAAGTATTCTCACAGGAAATACTTAAGTATTCTTTAAATGGGCCAATTTAGTTTAATGAAGCACTTGAAAATATAGTCAAAAAATAAACTTGTATGTACTATTTTCTTGCAAGGGAGAGCTGCTTTATTTTAGCATCTAAATATTCGAAACAAGTGGAACCTACCTGTTTAGGGTAACTATATTTCTATACGTTATTATGTGTTTATTTTTCAGCACATCGCTTCCAAACACTTGTGCCACAAAAACAACCTGTTTTTTTGGTTATATCAGGGCTTTGTGTGAGAAAGCGATATGGATTGTGGCGTGCTTGATGATAATGAATTTCTGATGCTGTACTCCGAGTGCTTCTCATCTTGGAACAAGTAGCTTGTCATATCTCTACGACGGAAGTTTTTTGTCTTCCCAATTTTATAAGGAGCTAGCGCAGACCAAAAAAAGCTTTTACTCCTTCCCTTAGCTCAGCCAGCATTTTTACTGCCAGGTCTGTTCTTTGAAAGAACGTCATCAAGGAAAAAAACCTCTCCAGCTTACAGATAAGGTTTTGAATCATTTGGCTGGCATAGGAAAGGACAAGAAACAAAAGGAAGAAATGTGAAGATTAGCTTGCAGTGGCTAGAGCTGAACAAAAAAGCCTTTTGACAGTGCATTTGCATAGAACCATAATTGTGGTTGCCCATCAACGAGATGATTGTATCTGTAGCTCGTTACTGCTGGTGTTTCTGTGATGCAACCTGCTTAACTGGATATCCCATGCATGACAGAAGCATATCATGAATGCCCAGAGACAGACTTCAGCCCACGGGCAAATACTATGCTAATTATTTAATTTTGTCCTTCATTGAAATGCATGTACAGACAAAAACAATAAAAGTTTCTCTTTGTGAGACCCTGGCTTACTTTTCAACATTATTATTTCCAGACACATACTTAAATAGATTAAGTCTTAGCTTAGTATCCTCACAATGTCCTCACAAGTACTGTGTCGCTGAATCACATTTTAGTTTGTACCCCTTAGAGGTATTATCAGGGAGGCAGGGCAGGCTGGGGGAGAATTAGCCATATATGTTTTGTGGTCCCAGAGTACCATAAAGTGCCATGTATACATTATTACAGATGGCCGTAGGAACAGCTATTGATGTTTCTCATTGATGTGCATATGGCGGGTTGATTGGCATTTGGGCGCATACAACTGTCCGCTAAGTGCTGGGAAACATGATACAGCAGATCCCCTGACCCCGACACCTCTGCTACAAGCCACGACTGGCGGTCCCGCACGAAACAGAGCGTTGAGCCCGGCGGATGCTACAACTGCGTCTCTCTTAATGGCTGACACCGGATACACCGTGGCCCTTCCGCGAATCCCTTTGTTCAGACCGCCCTAGACTTTTAACCCCAATCCCAAGGGTTTTAACCCCAAACCTGTGGTGGAGGAGAGGGAGGGAAATTGACTTTTTGCTTGGTTAAATATTCAGGAAATACAAGGAAGGATTTAGGAGAGTTGAAAGGATAAGTACACAAAGCCCCTGTTGTTAAAATGGCAGTTAACTGTGCGTTCTCTAAAAGATTTTGACGGATGAGACGAGCAGAATCTTTATCCGAGTGTGGACCAGCTTGGCCCCGTACTTTGTTTGGCATTGTTCCTACACTTAATTAAAAGTGCAGTTTCAGCTCTCGGCTGAGAGATGCCACGGTTTTGTGGGAAGAAGTGGGTTTGTGTTGTGATGTGTTCCCTTTCTACACTTGAGATTAGATCTCTCATGTGCAGAAGCACTCCCAAACGCCCACAGTCTTTATCTTGTTGTCGTGACACAGAACAAGAAAGAATCGCGAGAAGAATCCTCTTTAATGCAAGCACAAATCTCACTTCCCGGAGCTACAGCAAGTCCGCAACACGACTGCTACCACATCAAGCACGGCGTTGTTTTTCCACTTTCTATTTTTTTCCCATACTTTTCATATCCAAGAAAACAGCCTTTTATTTGTAGAGAAAACTGCACAGTCATGGAACGCAGGTGAGCGAGATTATATTAGTTGGGGAAGGTATAAAAGCCGTTTTAATCTGTGGCTCTGTGTGGGGTAGAGGATAACTCCACCACAGAGGCCTCCCGCTCGCCTCTTGCTGTTCTGTACCATACAAGGTTATCCCCTATTCTATCTTGCCCACAAGAGTGTTCATTTTCACGGGAGAGGCCCCAAATCCAGAGACTCTGCTGGCTTTCAGGGTTTATCCATCTGAACTCTGCCACTGTTACCCGTCTTGAGTTTCACTTTGAAGAAGTGCGGAGCCATGCCGTTACTGTTTATTGTTTTGTAGCCCATCATTCCACACAGTTCTGGCCTTTTACTGTGCATGCAGTTCCAGTAAACGTAAATATGGCTAATTAATACATAAGATCTCATTTCAACAAGGTGGTCAACGTACAGATTAGGTTTTTAAGAAATGTGTTTCCCATTTTGATATACATACATACGTACAACAGGCTGTTGATGCGCTGTAACTAAAAGGTTTTAAATGTTTGTTTTCACAGTATGTGTACATTGTATTCAAATTATAATGCAATTCCATGCTGTGTGACCTGATTGAATGGAGTGTACTTGTAAGAACATTCTTACAAGGCTTAGTCACTTTATTTAGAGTGTGATTATCACCAAACCCCTCCACCTGGCCTGGACCTAATTCAGCATAATCGATTTAAGGCGCAGAACCATGTAGCAGTAGGGGGGGGAGAGCAAATAAAATTACACAGAGAACTGTTTGGCAGTCCTGGGGTCTGTGAGCAGAAGTCAAAGTGTGCTGAAGGTTGCCCAGTTTGGGTGGGAGAAGGGTTAGCAGTCTTCACCTCCCAATGCACATTGGCAGCACTTCGAAGGGCAAATGAGGAGATAAGACTCAATGCCACCGTAGAGGCATGATCTCGCCTTGGCTTTTCTTCCCGCAGCAGGAAGAGTAACTGAACTCCTGGTTCAACATTGGCCCAGCTAACTCTACCGCTCTCAGCCCTTAATGTGTCAGAGTTTTGATTGTTCATTTGCGTGGCGGTTCGCAGTGATGCAAATGGGACAGCGTGGTAGCTTTGATTTCCCCGCTGCACAATTCTGCTCTCTCACTTATTAGCAACACAAAATGGAGTCCCCGGGCTGCAACTTTGAGGAATTCCGACAACTACAAAGGATATTGGCGGAGACATGATGGTGTGTTTCTGTTCTTCTCCGCTTGGCGCAGATCTGCTTTTAGGAAACACTGAAGCGTAGTACTTTGTAAATGACGTGAGTTTAATTTAAGTGGAGTGCCAAACACGGCAAACGAATATAACCTTCATCAAAAAGTCAGCTCTGTGTTTATGAATCACAACTTTTTGTTCAGCGAGCACTGGCTGTGTGTCAAGCCTGTCTTGGGAAACATACAAACATTAGAATTGGCCTCAGCCCTGTCAAAGCAGATAATTACTCTTTTAAAAAAACAAAACACATTTAATCTACGCAGTACCAAGAACAGCAAGTCTTTATGCTGCTAGTGTTGCTGGCAAAATACATTCTCTTTTGCAAATGATGATGACCCTGAAGTCAGAATGGCTGCTATGAATGTATTAATAATACGACTAATAAACCTTTTTTTTTCCCCAGAGCCTCAACCGTGATAACAGCTTTGTCTGAATAAATTGAATTGTGGTAGAAAGAGATTGAGCTATCTCTTCAGCCAGATGAAGAATGTTTGTTAAATAGTGTAGACAGATTTCTCTCCCAGTGCTGTGCCGAACATGGTCTGTACATGGTCCGCAGCATAGGAAGTGTCTGTTTAACACACTAGGACATGGAGGCGGATCTAATTGCGATAGCATTATAGAATTGAAGATGTATCAACTGCGTAATTATTTAATCCAAAAGTCTAAAACATACAATATAGCAAATATGGAAATATTGCTAAAAGGATTTTTCCAATTTTGCTGGGTGCGCCTTGTAACTGGGAATTTATTTGGTGAACATTATTAGCAATATAAAAAAAATTTTCTTCCAAAATAACTCAACAGTTAGCTAGTTCTTCTCAGTTCTTGTTAGTTGTTACTTATGCATCTTATTTATTTTTGTGCCATATTATCTTATGCTTCACAAATTGCTGTGGATAGCAAAAATATTCTCATATAAAACATATTATAATGTGAAGGGTGTTACACCCACTCAATGCACTTCTCACGTCTTCCCTCCTTTTAAAATAGATTATTCAAGAAGTGTATTCGAAAGGGGGCTGAATGGGGTCAGGGAGAAAAAGGTGAAGGTTCTTTGAACAGTAGTACTCCGGTCTTGTAATACCCTGGCACCATGGAAAGATAATCCCATTGACATACAGCACATAGGCCTGAGGATATACTCTATGTAGATGTTGTGTTTGTTTAAAAATGACGGTGGCAAACGCAAAAAATCATTGATCAAAGTCAAAGGACACTTTTAGATTCATAGCAGACTTAAGATGGAAACAATCTGCCAAAACTGCTGATTGCAGTGGCCAACTTCAGTGTTTTGTGAAGATTACTAGACAAACAGTGAGGTCCGTTAGTATTTGGACAGCCGCACAATTTCAAAGGGGCTGTAAGATAATTCATTTCAGGGTATGTCCATCCATACCGACTGAATTGCGTCGGAATTACAGTCCTTTAAAATTGTGTCACTGTCCAAATACTTACAGACCTCACTGCGATATTTTACAATGATGATGATTATGGTGGAGATACATGCTTGTCACCATTTTTATGGCATATATTTATTGTTGCACTATATTTTTCTTGTGTGAAATTCTTGTGCCTGTCTCACTGTGAAATGTGAATGACAAAACACATGCATTTTATGAAGCATTAGGTCTATGTCAGGTATTATGTAAATCATGTGTCTGCACCCAGAACCTGGAAGTGTATTTTTGTAGCCACATTTTTGTATTTTGTACATTAATTTGTTTATCTTAGCAATAGTACCTTAACTATTGCTAAGCCATGCATAACCATCCTGTGGTTAACAATACTGTGTTGTCTGTTGTTCTTTAACTGTTGCAAATTGATTGTCTGACAGTGAATTCAATAACCAGTTCCAGCTTCTCAGCGTGCTGGGATTAATCATTAGAAACCCGACTCTGTCCCTGGAAATTGATCTGGGACAGGAGATGCATGGGAATATTTTTAATTGCTGAAGAAGGTTTTTTTCAGCTGGCTTCGAGTGCTGTCGCAGGTTTCCCAGGCGTTCATAAACACGATCGATCTCGGTGGCGTACGCACAAGTCAGGTGGAATGGGCCGCATTCGTTTTCCGCCCCATTGGCTGCAGTCAACGTTCCGTGGGCTTAGAAATGCCCCATTGCCAGCAGGCTTAGAAATAGATTTCACCGGAAGGGCCTTTTTAAGTTCTGCTCAGCCACCCTTGCTCAAAACCTCCTGCCCTCACGCCAGGGGAGCCTGCCGGTTGCCATGGCACTTGTCACCTGCGCAGGTGAAAGGTGCCGGGGGTGCTTTTACTGACGCTCAGCACGTCCCTGTCTTTACGGTAACTCGGCAACATGGCAAATGGCACAAAGCAAATAAAGGCTATTATGTATGTGTAGGCACAAATGCCAAGCTCCAAATGCCTTTCCTCCACCACGATGCATTCCCCCAAGCGTTACATTTTTCCTGTGCTTAAATAGATTTATACTTTATTAAAATGACATCCCAGATGTCCTCAAAACAAACATATGACTAAAGAGTAAGTCCTCTTATTACTTGTTTTCATCAGCCAAGGCATCCTAAGATGTCATCTTTATATAAAGGGCTTTTCTGCTGAGCATGTTGAAACATCTTTCTTTTAATCCTCCCGAAGGTACAGTACGTCCGAGAACACTACCGGCAGAGCTATACCCTGAAGGGGATTTGACTGTAGTCTTTTATTCCATTTTAATATGATTGTAATGTCAATAGTCAGTTTAGAGTGTGCAGTTTCCTTGCAAAGATGTCTCAAGCTTTTCAGTTGAGCTACGCGCAGGCTGATATGTATTACCTGTTTTAAAGCTAGCGTGGATTTATTGTGTACTCAGTAGTGGCTTTGTTAAGTTTTGCGCATTATTGTCGTACTCCTGATCCCAGTACAGAAATCATTGTGTTACAGTGTGCCACAGTATACTTGTATGTATAAGGGCCTTTCACATTGGAGAGCCATAGCGGATAATTCTGGAAGCCTGTTATTGTGCACTTCACAAAGTAGCAGAGCCCTCACGAGTGCTTTCTGGGTTCGCCGAATCAAATCTGTTACACTCTGATCTGCGAAAAAAAAAAAAGATGTGTGTGCCCACACTGTACTAAATGCTCCCGAACAAATGTAATGGTGCAACAAGGTTTGAACTTTGTCAGGTAAAGCTATCATAGCTATACCTGAAAGTATATTTACAGTAAAAGTATATTTACAGTGGTATGGTGATGGTGGCATCCATTTCCGCAATATGTATTAATATTTTCCGGTCGCATCCATTGACAAAGCCAAGCCCTCACTGTATGTAAATAAGTCTGGGAACTGGGATCAATCATGGAATTGTGAGTGACATATTCTTTGGAATTCTTATATTATTAGCACGTTATAATATAAATTGTTTTAATTTTCGCTAACATCACATCATTTCAGTAATTAATGTACTCCAGCGGGCAAGTACATGTATGTCATGTCAAATTTCACTTGTAATCATCCACTTAAGCTGATTAGTTCATGCATATTTAACATCTCTAGTGTGACGACAGCATATTCACACTGGCCTCAATCAGACCTAAAGGACTCTTCATGCAGACATTACATTCCTAGCATTGAAGCTGCCTATTTTCGGCACTTACTCCCAGAAGTCATTTTTCTTATGGCCTAAAAAGAAAACGATTGGCTGCAATGCTATTGTCAACAGTATCTTCCCAAAGACCGGACACCGAACACTCGTATCATGTGTGAGAGCACTGTCAGGCATGGGGATACAGATGGTCTTTAGAGGTGTTTGACCTTGGAACTGGTGTTGATGTATTGATGTTACGATCGCTATAGCCCATCACAATGGCTATCAAGGTAATTACTTATGAAGACTTGCTATTACCTGTTAGCTGCTTTTCTGTCTGCAGGCATCACCTTAAATTTGAGTTTTCTTCCTATCCTGCAAAATGCTGACGTTCCACACAGTTCATGACAGAGCATTGCAGCCGCTCTTGTAAATGCATAGGATATGGGGAGACCTCAATAAATATGCAACATTGAGAAAAATACATCACCTTAAAATATGTGTTGATTTTTCTGCCGTTAAATCATGACAACTGCTAACTAATACGGCGGGTACAGTATTAACCATTCTGTCAAAAGTGTCTTTCCAGCACGATGTGTGTATATATTTTTCATCATAATACAGCGTACCTGACTACAACTGCAAGCTTTTAATCCTGCTGCAATCTAATTGAAAATATTTCTGCAACTTCTAAGTGCATACTTAAAGTAATTTTTCATTTTCACACAGCACTCTACTCTTTAAAGAGTTTGTGAAGTGGCTTTGGCATTGAATTGTCTTTCCCTGAGAAGCCAAGTGTAGAGGCCATCATATGAACTCATAGTTATTCATGATAGATGGTTGTGTTTTCTTAGAATTGCCAGTAAGGTACCTGACCTTGGATCCTTGTGCGAGTGATATGGCAAAAATTATTATTATTATTTTCAGATGGAAAATTTGTGATACAGTTCACAATATTTGTGTTGTTATGATTCTAAAACATTTTAGTAAAGATAGAAAAGCACACAAATACACTGAGTGTAGCTTACGTAAAGCTCATATACTTGATGTTTGTAGTCGAGTAAATATATTGATATATATATAAGTCTTCATCTTGAAGTTAACAATCATGAATTTCGTGACAATCAGGAAAGTTCAGGATGTGATTTCAAGGTTATGGTATATACTGGCAAATATTGATTAAACATTTATCCACTGCAGTGCATTTACACAACTTGTCAATATTGGCAGAGGTTATGCATAATTATTAGGGAAGTGGGCTAGTAACTCTTTTAGGCTTTAGGTTTAATTCCCATTTGAGGCACTGCCATTGCACCCTTGAGCAAGGTACTTAACCTGCACTGCTTTAGTAAATATCCATCTAATGAACTGTATGTAAAAGACTCGGAGCTGTGAAAGCTCAGGATAAGAGTATCTTATGGGTACTGTCGTTCTTTTGGGGATGGTCATTGTTACGGTCATAGCTAGCAGAGTTGAGTCAGTGGCCTGCAGAAAGAGCACAGGCAGCGTCTGGGCCCTGACTGTTCTGACGGTTTGATTGAAAGTTTAAAGGCAGAAAGAAACCGTGGAATCGGTCAAACCACAAAGACCGCTCCGCCTTGCCCATCTGACCCCGGCTATACATCACTCCCTATCCTGCCTACGTCTCCACGGCAACCTCTACAGAGAACTGGCTGTTGCTCAGCGAAGACAGAACAGTGCTGGCTCAAGGGAGTTGCTCTGTGTGTGTGTGCGTGTGTGTGTGTGTGTGTGCATGTGCATGCTATCGGCTATGCAGCTATCCATTTAGTGCTATATGTTTTGGTGGCTTTAAAGTACTACAGCTAAGATCGGTGTGGCTCAGGTATTCTTGATAAAGCTGTTCATCTGCTTAACACTGGTGTTAACTTAACCAAAACCTGATTCTGAGAAGCTTACGTAGCTTCCATTCACTTTCCATTTACATGGCTGGATATTTTCCCCAAAACATGTTAGGGTAAGCGCAGTGCTCTACGTTTCAGCAGCAGTGCCTGCAATGGCATTTGTACATGCAAACTGGCTACAATCCTAAATATTACACGACACGGAAAACACGATAAACAAAATACAAACACACAGCGTATGAGAGGGGCGAGTCGTAGGCACTTCTTGTGAAAGTCTAAAGCAGAGACAGACAATTATGTGCATATGTGTATTTGCGCAATTGGGGGGGTCCTACGCATTCGAAATGGTATCAGGTATTTGTTTCCTTTTTAATATCTGTTTTGCCTTTTAAATTGAATCAGTCGTGGACCCAGATCAATCCAAGGTCAGTTGTTATCAATGTGAGTTCAACCCTCAGAGGTGCAATAACATAACCTCTCCACGTCGGTAAGATATACAGCAGCAGGGGAGCCAACTAGTCCCTGATGCCCAGTTCGCCCACATTCTGTGGTAATTACTTTTTAGAGGTCAGCTTTCTGTTGTTGATATAATTTGGACAAGGCCCATGCAGTATCTATGACCAGAAAATCGACCCAGTGCAACCGTGCAAACATTTCCGTACAAGACGCAGATGGAAAGCGTGAGGGGGAAGGCAAGGTGCTAGGCAGGCGTTTGCGTCATCGTACGCAGATGACTCGGGTTAACCCCTTAAAGTCTCATCAGCACAGGCTGGGCCAGTGAGGATTTTTTCCCATTCATTCCTTTTTTAAGCCTGCAATTTTCAATCACTATGGTAAGAGGATATACTAATTCAAAGTGTCACAACTCACAGTTCTATCTGTATAACCGATTTCAACATGCCATTGTTTCAGCAACAGTTTTTTCTTTTGTAACGTGGGTTGTAAAACAAGTGTGGGGGGACCTCACCTTCTCTGCATTTTGGAAACCCATATACGACAAGAAATGAGGTAATGTCAGTGTCCTTTTCACGACTAGTGTACAGCAGACCAAATGCATGATAGTTTCTCGTTCTAAAAATGTGCTAACTGAGAAACGTTGATAAGATGTTAAATTTTTGTTAGAATTGAAATCATTTTTTAGAATTGTTGCCTGTATTGCCGTTGTATACGTCTACAAAAGTACTTGTACATAGAAATGCTATTATCCACGTTTTGTATAGGCTCTCTCGAACATGATGAGCCCAAGTACAACCATCTCTGAACGGTATTTGTAACGTAGTTACAATGCATTTTCCCCATTCAGTATAACTTCAGACTAAAAAGCATTTTAGCTAATGACATTATGTTTCCAACATTTTATTATTTGTTAGGCTTGCCTAAAACAGCACAGCATTTTTGTAGCAAAACTGTAGCATTTTCAATACTGTTGCTTTTTGACAAATACGGTTCTTGAGATTTTATGGCAAAAATGTCTCACGTTTTACAACAAAAACATTATTTTGCGATGCCTACGTCTAAATGGAGGACTTCCTTTGGAGGAGTTCCAAGGAATTTGTCTGAGTGAATATTTCTGAGGAAGACGGTGAGAACACATTTGATAACACAAAAGAAGGAATTTTCAGTGACATGACCCCATTTTATATCAGGGAGCCTCTAAACACATTCTCAAAGTATTTTATTATTATTCAGTATGCTTATAAATAAGGAGCCAGCCAGTGAATATATTAGTACACAAGATGGTATTATTGTGATTATTGTACTTATTTTTCATGATATTCTCGACCTGTTGCTGTCTGAGGATAGCTGCAAGGAGAGGGAGATTGGGACAGAGAAGTAGGGGAAGTGCAAACTATTTTATAAGGATAAAAAGTGTTGTATAGTTTAATAAGGAAAATGCAGCATTTTACACCTCATTAGACCCATAATATCATTTTGTTTCCATGTGTCCTTTTGGAGTCTCCAAATGTCTTTTTTGGAAAACTGCCTAGACATAGAAAAAACTATGCAGAATGCTCTTTTTTGGTGATATTGGTGATTTTTGGTGATATTGATTTGAAAGAGGGTTTGTCCAGTGTTGTGCCTTGGCTCCATTGTGTTTCTAAGCCACAGCTACAATAATCTGTATCCAGTCAAAAACTGAAAATCTTTTCAGTGATACAAAAACACTTCCACTTTGCTTCTGTAACTTTGTTTCAGTAATATTTGGAGTGATTTTGAAACAAACCAGGATTATGCCTGTAGTCAGTGTAGTCAGAAGGGTTCAAGAATAGTTATTTAGAATAGTTAAGGGGTGATACTTAAGGGTTAACCCTGTGTAATCGTGGGGTCTGACATCACACAGCACCTCGCCGAGGGAAAAGAGACAGCTACGGCACTTATGACGATGATGGAAAACGTCATAGTGTGCAGTGTGTGTGAATGTATCAGACATGGGTCTAACATGTCATTATGTTTTGGGTTCAAATACTCCTCTACGCTGGGCTTGTCTGGTGTATTGGAACCTATGAAATACTCTCAAAAAGTGCAATCCCCACCTTCTGGTCCTCTTGGTTGGCTCAATTGCACCAGGTAAGATCAGTCAAGCACTGAAAAGTATTTGAATCTAAAACAATTACATATTTGACCCAAGTCTGGAATGTATAAAAATAAATTATACAATACAGTTGGCCTACAAAAGTATAGAAATTGTTGAACCGACAATAATACACCTTAGACTTTGACATGCAGCCGGATAAAAGATAATTACTACTTTCACATGCATCACATAAAAGATTCCTACTAATTGATATTATTTCCAAAATGTAAATGTCCTTTTCTGTGCTTCTTGTGCTTTCAGCGAGCAGTTCAGACTCCATCGTCGTCCTGTATGGAGAGACGATCGAAGTACCTTGCAACAATGGGGGGGAGTTGGGAGACCCTCTGTTCATAAAATGGAAATACGTATGTTTGTGTTCTTCCCCCTTGCCCCCAGTTTGACTAAAGGCTCAGCACATATTCTAAATGGTGACGACAGGCCAGAAAACTCAGTCAGTTGAGAGAAACAATCAAGCAAACATCACCTCTGCTACCGGGTTTCATGTTGCAAAGGCTGTTCCAGAGATTAGGCCTATGGTCATTTCATTTTTGTAAATCCATAATGAATTCTGATAGGCAGTATTTAATGTTAAGGGGAAGCTATATATCGAACTAGAAAGTACCTGTACTGCTGGTCGCCATGGGCGATAGCTGTCAACATGCCAGCATTTTGCAAATCAGCACTTGCTGGCAGTCCACCGGTAGCAGGACCATTTACCAAATATTTTTCATTCTTTTAATAGCTGATGCTCATCTTAACTGCCTCACCTTCACGGTCCATATGGGGCCACGTGCATAATGCTGGCAGGCAGACAGACAGATGTGCCAACGGCAGGCAATGTACGCTAGCTGGCTAGGTGGAGTACCTACACAGCAGCTCCCTAAATGTCCTCTCTCCTCATTCAGGACGAGGCGGACGGCAGCCCCGGCGCCATTTTGACAAAGGGCCGCGACCCGGGGGACGTGACGATCCAAGCCACCAACAGCTACAAGAACCGAGCGAGCATCGCGGCCAACGCCAGCCTCCTCATCACCAACGCCACCCTGGAGGACGAGAAGACATTCACCTGCATGGTGGTCATCTCGGGGGACATCGAAGAGTTTCCTGTCGTAGTGAAGGTCCAGAGTGAGTACTGAGGCTGTACCTGGCGTGGTGTGGCGTGGGGTGGCTGCCCTTTCACACCCACCACCCTTCTCCAGACCTGCTTATGTGGTGCAAAGTGCCTCCGATGAGTGCGAGATCCCTTTGTGAAGATAAGGACAAGGCTTGTGGGCGGATTACATTTGAAGCTTAATTACCGACCAAAGGACTAGATACAGTACGGGCGCACTCACTACTTGAACATTCAGTACTTTAAAATGATGCCACGGATAATACGATTAGTGTGTCCAAAGAAAGAAATGTAACATATTCATTTTAATTAACTACAGTCTGCAGGTGACTTGCTGTACTTGTTGAGAAGTTAAATATATGCACCCCAGTCTACTTCATTATGTGTTGAAATAGGTGGTGTAGTGGAAGTGCTAGCGTTGTTAGAGTATTCCGGACTGAAAACACCCGTTGATTCAGAATGACATTGTTCTCTTTTGACCTCCAGAGAGACCATCGCCACCACTGATCAAAGATATGGCTGCAGAACTGGAAAATGGCAAACTGACCACGGTGAGTTGAGATGTTTAAAACACGTGACTGTTTCGCTGCGACATTTGAATTCATGGGGGATAAAGTATCCCGGTTCTCAGAATTCAGGACTAAAATGTTTTTATAGTGTAATGCAATTTTCGGTCACTGTTTCTTTTTATTAATGTCTGTATATCAGTTAATACATTATCTAATGCCATGAAGTTTTTTATATGGAAGAAAAGAATATTCAGTGATATAACTCATTATAGCAGTTGGAGAGAGCGGGAGTACATGTAATGCATACTCAAATAATCCAATTAGAGTAGCCTCACCTCTGGCAAACGCAAGTATCTTCAACCCCTAGAAAGGAGATTTGAATTACATTGAAGTAGACAGTAATGATGAGCAGGTAGCTTTTGGAGAATTACATCAGAGGGGTAGAATTTTAATCATCAGGTGAAAAAGGAGAAATAGATTGCTCTCTGCACTCTATGTTTCATGGTGATCTAATGCAGCATCATATTAATATCAACTGCTCATATTTCTTCTTTGAAATGCTTTTTCATGCTGATGGGAGTTTTTTTTTCCTGTGTACAGGGTTGAGTGTTTGTTGTTGTTTTTCATGTCATGACAGCAGCCCAGCTCGAATTGGAGACATTAAATAGGAGCAGGAATGTAGAGGGAGGGGTGTGAGAGAGCTTGCCTATCGAGTGCTGTTACTTTCAAAGTGCCGTTTCATTTTTGGAGTGGAGATCCTCCTCGGGCCACGTCAGCTTTGAAGCTCTCTTCGCTCCTGCTTTTCTGCGGCGTAAGCCACCCGCCAATCCGAAAAGTCGCCGGCGTTTTGTAATAGAAATGAAGGAGCTAAGAGAAACACATTTTCCTCCGGAGCATAATGAGAGGCTTGGTGTTCTCCAATGTTTTTATATTGCGTTCTGTGTGGCATTGTCGCCGATTGCTTTCAGGGCCGATGTGCAGCTGGCCAGATCTGTGCTCTCATCTCTGAATCAGTCCTGGCTTTCATTGCCACCCTTCGGCGCCCTAGCCATTGAATTGTCTTTCTCCCGGTGTCAAACACCTCTGCAGTTACCTGTCACCCGTTTTCATTCTTGAAGGCTTTGCTGTCACATGAACTTGCCTTTCAACCCTGGAAGAAGTCCCCACCCCCCAACCTAATCCTGCCACATCTTCGTTAATGCAGCTTCAGCTCTTCCTGTAATGGAGTTTTTGAACATCCATTTTTCTTTGTTGCAAGAGTATTTGTCTCTCACACTGCTGACTAAGGTTACCTCAGCCCTGAGCTGGCGTTGTGCTGAGAAAGTGACGGATCTGTTGCCATTAGCATAGCAAAAGGGTGATGGGTGAGGGTGATACTGCGATTCTACACCCGACTGCTGTGTACGGGCCTCTGAAAAGCTAATCTGGGTATGACTTCAGTTCAGTTCAGTTCAGTTCAGTTTATTCTTTGTCCCAAACGGGCAATTTGGGGACTTCAGCTTAATTGTTAACCAGTGTTGCTCGTTTTTAAAAGCCTCAATTAACTCTGATGACACTTAACATGCTGGCGAGACACATTTCACGACTGTATTTAGGAGAAAATGCCCCCCCCCCCCAAAATTCATTTTCACCTATGATCACTTCTGCATGGGTTATGGGGATACTTTACTGACAAAATTCCACAGTAACCATGATAACTTACTGTAAATGCACCAAAGAAATAAATTCATAGAATTAATCAATAGTCCATTCATTTAAAAATACACTTGCAAAAAACCTTTTTGAGCCCTATTAATACAGAATATTGTGATATGTATCCCCCCACCCAAGTATCTGGAAAAAACATACTACATATACAAGGCATAAACATATACAGTCAGGTCCATAAATATTGGGACATCGACACAATTCTCATCTTTTTGGCTCTATACACCACCACAATGGATTTGAAATGTAACAAACAAGATGTGCTTTAACTGCAGACTTTCAGCTTTAATTTGAGGGTATTTACATCCAAATCAGGTGAACGGTGTAGGAATTACAACAGTTTGTATTTGTGCCTCCCACTTTTTAAGGGTCCAAAAGTAATGGGACAAACTAATAATCATAAATCAAACTTTCACTTTTTAATACTTGGTTGCAAATCCTTTGCAGTCAATTACAGCCTGAAGTCTGGAACGCATAGACATCACCAGACGCTGGGTTTCATCCCTGGTGATGCTCTGCCAGGCCAACTGTCTTCAGTTCCTGCTTGTTCTTGGGGAATTTTCCCTTCAGTTTTGTCTTCAGCAAGTGAAATGCATGTTCAATCGGATTCAGGTCAGGTGATTAACTTTAAGGTGATGGCCATTGCATAACATTCCACTTCTTTGCCTTAAAAAACTCTTTGGTTGCTTTCGCAGTATGCTTCGAGTCATTGTCCATCTGCGCTGTGAAGCGCCGTCCAATGAGTTCTGAAGCATTTGGCTGAATATGAGCAGATAATATTGCCCGAAACACTTCAGAATTCATCCTGCTGCTTTTGTCAGCAGTCACATCATCAATAAATACAAGGGAACCAGTTCTATTGGCAGTCATACATGCCCATGCCATGACACTACCATCACCATGCTTCACTGATGAGGTGGTATGTTTTGGATCATGAGCAGTTCCTTTCCTTGTCCATACTCTTCTCTTCACATCATTCTGGTACAAGTTGATCTTTGTCTCATCTGTCCATAGGATGTTGTTCCAGAACTGTAAAGGCTTGTTTGGCTAACTCTAATCTGGTCTTCCTGTTTTTGAGGCTCACCAATAGTTTACATCTTGTGGTGAACCCTCTGTATTCACTCTGGTGAAGTCTTCTCTTGATTGTTGACACACATACACCTACCTCCTGGAGAGTGTTCTTGATCTGGCCAACTGTTGTGAAGGCGTTTTTCTTCACCAGGGAAAGAATTCTTCTGTCATCCACCACAGTTGTTTTCCATGGTCTTCCGGGTCTTTTGGTGTTGCTGAGCTCACCGGTGCGTTCCTTCTTTTTAAGAATGTTCCAAACAGTTGATTTGGCCACACCTAATGTTTTTGCTATCTCTCTGATGGGTTTGTTTCGATTTTTCAGCCTAATGATGGCTTGCTTCACTGATAGTGACAGCTCTTTGGATCTCATATTGAGAGTTGACAGCAACAGATTCCAAATGCAAATAGCACACTTGAAATGAACTCTAGACCTTTTATCTGCTCCTTGTAAATGAGATAATGAGGGAATAACACACACCTGGCCATGGAACAGCTGAGCAGCCAATTGTCCCATTACTTTTGGTCCCTTAAAAAGTGGGAGGCACATATAGAAACTGTTGTAATTCCTACACCGTAAATACCCTCAAATTGAAGCTGAAAGTCTGCAGTTAAAGCATGTCTTGTTTGTTTAATTTCAAATCCATTGTGGTGGTGTATAGAGCCAAAAAGAGGAGAATTGTGTCGATGTCTCAATGTTTATGGACCTGACTGTATATCCCTATTGCTGGGGTCAAGTTAAGCTGTCAACTGTACCAAGAATGGCAGTATTCCTGGCCAAGGTTAAAAGGCTGTGTGTGTTTCCTTTCAGCTTGGAGACTGCCTTGCACAAGACGCTCACCCCCCTGCTGAGGTCATATGGTCCAAGAATGGCCTGCCATTGGCTGATGATGGGACAGGTAAGTTCCTCTCACACGGGTTTGCACCCAGGGAGAACTCTGAATATACGTATTGAAATAAAATATATAATACAAATATTTCAACACCTCCCATTTTATAAGGGGAAATATACTAATTATTATTCAATATATTTAGGTTCTTTTAGGACAGAGGAGAGACTACCTCTGTTACCCAAAATGATTAATGCCACGCGGTTTAATAT
Organism: Conger conger; assembly: GCF_963514075.1. Taxonomy (NCBI): domain Eukaryota; kingdom Metazoa; phylum Chordata; class Actinopteri; order Anguilliformes; family Congridae; genus Conger; species Conger conger. Next base: position 33,888,476 of record NC_083766.1, on the reverse strand, counting down.
TCAGTTAATATGTTTCTGTTTAACCGTGTGGTTTATATTTGGTTTAATGTTCAATTAATATGACCATTCCATTTAATGCTTAACTGGCATTTTGTTCAATAATGGCCAGTATTGATCTGAACATACAAGTTTCATATGCGCTGTACCCTCTAAACGTGAGGTGGTGATATAATGTGGGGGAAAATAATGTTTGCTTTCTGTTCTGTTTTAATAAAGAGCTCGCTACACGCTGCCACTTACAGGAATTACAATTTTATTTTCACCGAGCCAACTAAGGTTAGAATCCTCAATGCCGCAAAAAATGTCATCTGGCCCTCAGCCAATAAAGTAATTTCTGCAAGAAGCAGGTGGTTTATTGATTCAGTATAATTCTTTTCGCCCCTGACTCCCCTTTCCAACCGCTCAGATGTTTCAGGCCTGAAAACGCATCCTTCATTCCCGCAGTTGTCCTTTTAGGCTCTGTTATGCAGATTTGGGGTGCTGTGTGTGAAATTGTTGTGTTTTTTCGCAGCTACAATAATCACAACGGAGGAGACAAAGGATCCCGCCACCGGGCTCTCCAGCACCTCCTCCAAGCTGCAGTACACCGCAAAGAAGGCCGATGTGGACTCGGAGTTCACCTGCACCGTCAAGCACGTACTGGGGCCCGACCAAACCTCAGAGCCCCGGACCTTCAGCATTCACTGTGAGTGGACACAAGAGAGCGCCCCCCGGGGGTCTGTGCCAGCTGCCCATGCTGAGGGAGGGGAGAGAGAGAGAGAGAGAGTGAGAGAGAGAGGGAGGGGGAGGGATAGAGAGGGAGAGGGGGAGAGAAAGATAGAGGGGGGTAGAGAGATAAAGGGGGAAGGGAAAGAATAAAAGAGAAGGAGAGAGGGAGAAAGAGAGTGAGAGAAGGGAAAGGGAGAGAGAGATAGAGGGGGAGAGGGGCGGAGAGAGGGGGAAAGGGGAAGAGTGAGTGAGAGAAGGGAAAGGGAGAGAGAAAGAGAGATAGAGGGGGAGAGAGGGAGAGAGAAATGACCCCCTACAGATTGAAAACTGAAGTCAGATATTGACTCAGTGCTTGAAGCGAGCGCTCTAAGGCAGGGACAGTCTGGGCGGGGGGAGATGGATGGCTGTTTTGTTTCCAGTGAGGTGGAATTCTGTACTCGCACAGCTATTATCCAGATGTATTCTGGCACGGCGACTTATAAATCAGCTCAAAAACACTACTAACGAGCTGCGAACATGCTTATGTGTGCAGGCGTGCCTGTGTGTGTATAGGCATGTACGCGTGTGTATGCGTGTTCACTGGGTTTCGTTCAGCAGTGGCTCTCTAACTCTCTCTCCCTCTGTCTCTCTGTCTATCTCTCTTTGTCCATCTCTCTATCTCTCTGTCTCTCCATCTGTCTCTGTCTATCTCTATCTCTCTGTCTCTCTGTCCATCTCTATCTCTGTCTCTGTCCATCTCTCTATCTCTGTCTCTCCATCTGTCTCTCTGTCTGTCTCTATCTCTATCTCTCCGTCTCTCCATCTGTCTCTCTGTCTGTGTCCATCTACCTCTCCGTCTCTCCATCTCTCTCTGTCTATCTCTATCTCTATCTCTGTCCATCTCTCTATCTCTCTGTCTCTCCATCTGTCTCTCTGTCTCTCCTCGGCTCCATCACATGCCGTGCAGACCCCACAGAGAGGGTGGAGCTTCAGGTGGTCGCCAACGGGCCAATCAAAGAGGGCGATGACGTGACTCTGAAATGCAGCGCCGATGGAAACCCGCCCCCCACCAGCTTCAACTTCCTCCTGCAGGCAAGACCGCCTCATACAGATCCCCCGCACTGATCTGTACACCACACCAGGGACACTCAAATGTGGGCCTCCAGGCTGGCAGCACTGCTCCTTTACTATGGGTCTGGCAGGTGTGGGGGATTAAGAAATGATGAGTGCAGATTCACTCATCCTTAAATGATATAGATTCATTTATTAGGGGCATAGTAAGTTCAGTGAGTAGGATGCGCCACACCATGATGATTTAATGATAAGTGAACCCACCCAGGTGGGATACAAAGAAACAGCCCTGTACACATCAAACCGAGGTTTAGTTCAAGAGCAACCGCCTGGGGCTCGGTTCACAGGGCCCTGGGTGTGGATTATGCTACCTCATGCTTAATACATCTCCGGTGTCTTTGAGGACAGGGCACGTCTGAGTATTCGGCTTTATGTTTTTGTCTTTCTTCACTCCAGGGCAAGATGGAAACGGTGGTGGGCTCGGACAGCTACACGCTGGTCGACGTTACGCGCGCCAACACGGGCGAATACGAGTGCTCGGTGGCCGATGACCACACCCTGCAGGACGCCAAGAACATTTCCGTCAACTGTGAGTGGGCCGCGCGCGCTCCACCTTTTTTTGACAAACGGCATCGCCGGCGATTAACGGAGAACCGGCCCATCTGTAAAGGCGTTTGAACATTTCAAAGCTTTATGTGGCGCGTATGAAGTCACAGGAGCGACTAATTAAATTTATCTTTGAGAGGATTAAGGGCTAGGAAAATTATTGTGGGCAGTGGAAGAACTAATTATAATTTCTGGCCATTTCCTACAAGGGCCCAAGAAGGCAGATTTTCTTCTTGTTCTTTGTTAATTACTGCCTCCTGAGCGTGTGTGTGTGTGTGTGTGTGTTTATGTTTCTTGTTGGTGAAAGATGGTAACAGAAGAGTGCCGTAATTCGCACAGCACCGCACCGTGAAATTGGAAGGTGGTTTAGGGCTGCCTTCGCGCCGCGCTTAAACGGAGAGTGGGGGGAAAACAATGGCTTTGTGGGGCCGGAGCCGCAGGGGGATGCAATGTCACCCGTGTGGAGAGGTGAATTCCTCTCCGCTGAAAGAAAAGTGTTTTAATGGATTTGATAAGCGCGACAAATGAGCGACTGCCGGTCGCCTGCACAGGGCTGATAGGCCGCGCTTTTGGCACGTCTGAACAATCGGCCCCCCTCTCTCCCCACAGTTCTGGACATCAGCCTGGACCCCTCAGGGGAGATTGTGAGGGCAGTCGGGGTGAGCTTGCCGGTGACGGTGCAGAAGAACAGCTCCGGAGATGTCAAGGTTTCTTGGACAAAGGTAAGCGCACGGAAGGAGGCGGAACATTCCTTTGTGACGGAGAAGGCCTACGGTGATAGAAATCAATAACAGAAATGAAAAAAAACTATTTCATCCAATTTACAGTTACTTTCGAATCTTCATGGTTATGGCTGTTGTTTGGCAGATGTTTCTGTATTTCCACAAGGAGAGGCGAACACCCCTGAATGAAAAAGTGTTCACAAGCCTCTCGTCTGTTACATGACAGCTGATGAGCGGGCCTGTTGTTTCAGGACAATGTCAAGCTGGACACACAGCCAAATTTTGACAACCTGAAGTACAGTGATGCTGGGCTTTACGTGTGCGAGTTCTCCACGTCAGGGATTAAACAAAGCAGGTTCTTCCGGCTGGCTGTACAAGGTACGCACCTCTCATGTTTTTCAGATAAGGGCCCCAGGGCATGGGCAGGCTTTGTTTTATTCACCAGCCTCAAGGCACTGTGGAACTGAACAATGCATACACTGTGTGAGGTAGTGAGATGGTGGAATCGCATGCAGGTCAAGTAGTTCACACCAAGCCAACGTGAGGATATTCCCTTCTGGAAAATGCAGACTTTCTGGGAAAATGTACTGAGAAATATACTTCAGTCATTTGTTATTAAAATGTACAGTATATTGCAATATATTTACGTGGCAACAATGCATTTGCTATATACTGCGACTGTTCAAAAATATATATTTCTCGGCCTCATAATGGCTTCCTTGACATTCATTGGCACAACTCTGGTCCTCATGTTGATAAACCCCAATAAAAGGCAATCAAAAGCCTAGAATCATTTTTACATTTACATTTTTGTCATTTGGCAGACGCTTTTAATCCAAAGCGACTTACAAGTGCATAGGTTCTACCATAAGACACATCACATAAAGCATCACATCCAGAACTAGGAAAATACACATGGAATGCTGTTCTAAACATAGTCGTCATCATAAGTGCCAATTTATTTATTTATTTTTAATTTTTTTTGGGGGGCGTTAGACAAGGATAGAGATATCAGAAAGGAGGGGCGGGGGAAATCAGGAGGGAGGACTTAGGTAGAGTTTGAAAAGGTGGGTTTTGAGTCTGCGTCGAAATAGGGGGAGGGATTCTGCTGTCCTGACAGTGGTAGGCAAGTCATTCCACCACTGAGGAACCAGAACGGAAAACAGGCGAGAACGTGCAGCTCGACCGCCAGGTGCACGTAGAGAGGGAACCATAAGGCGACCAGAGCTGGCAGACCAGAGTGGTCTAGCTGGGGAGTAGGGAGTGATCAAGGATTGTATGTAAGGTGGGGCAGTCCCCTTAGCAGCCTGATATCAGACTAATCAAGACTAGATGCTGAAAGCTTGAGTGTGTGTGTGTGTGTGTGTGTGATTGCAGATTCACAGATTATATTATTATTATATTACACAGATTCATTTATTAGGGGCATGGTAAATTCAGTGAGCAGTATGTGTCAAACTATGGTGAGTTAATGAGTGACCTACCCATTCTGTCACCTGTGTCTCCCCTCAGGTAAGCCAAACATCAAGACCATCAGCAAAACGCGTGTGGACAAGCAGCACAAGGTCCTGACGTGTGAAGCGGAGGGGGCCCCGAAGCCCAGCGTGGAGTGGAGCATCAACGGCACCAACGTAAGAGCGCCGCCTCCGCTAATGCTAAAGCCTCCTCCTCTGGAGCCTGGCTGCTAATGCTAGTGCTAATGCTAAAGCTTCCTCCTCTGCAGCCTGGCTGCTAATGCTAGCGCTAATGCTAAAGCTTCCTCCTCTGCAGCCTGGCTGCTAATGCTAGCGCTAATGCTAAAGCTTCCTCCTCTGGAGCCTGGCTGCTAATGCTAGCGCTAATGCTAAAACTTCCTCCTCTGGAGCCTGGCCGTTCGAGTGGAGTCCGGCCACTAAACTACTGCTAACGCTAAAGCTCCCTCCAGAGGAGCCGGTTGCTAATGCTAGCGCTAACACTAAAGCTCCCTCCAGAGGAGCCAGGCTGCTAACGCTAATGCTAAATCTCCCTCCAGAGGAGCCAGGCTGCTAGCGCTAAATTTCCCTCCAGAGAAGCCAGGCTGCTACCGCTAATGCTAAATCTCCCTCCAGAGGAGCCGGTTGCTAGCACTAAGACTAAAGCTCCCTCCAGAGGAGCCAGGCTGCTAGCGTAAATCTCCCTCCAGAGGAGCCAGGCAGCTAGCGCTAATGCTAAATCTACCTCCAGAGGAGCCAGGGTGCTAGCGCTAATGCTAAATCTCCCTCCAGAGGAGGCGGGGGTGCTAGCGCTAATGCTAAATCTCCCTCCAGAGGAGCCAGGCTGCTAGCTCTAATGCTAAATCTCCCTCCAGAGGAGCCAGGGTGCTAATGCTAAAGCTCACTCTAGAGGAGTCTCTGGGCTAAATGCCCTCAGTCCCACCCCGACACCCCTCAACTCGGTCCACAGCAGCCATTAAACAGCGTTTGACCTCCGCTCTTCCATCTGGTGCTCAGTTTTTTATGGCCTGTCAGGACAACAGGGAAGTTCAGCTGCCTTTTCCATTTTCTTCTTTTTACCCATTACCAATGCAGTCCGGGCGAGCCTCAAAGGTAGCGGATCTGAGGACGTACATCAAAGCGGAGCCGCGATTCCATCTTCCGCCACCTCTCTGTCATTATTCACAGAGAGCACATTTCCTTTCACAGCCACCACAAAATTACCTGCTGCAGCTCCCGCTAAAAATACACCCTCCCCAGCACTCCTCCTCCCACCCCCGACTCTGATGCGGCTGTTTTCTCAGCTGGGTGACAAGAGGATGTAGCTGGGCGGGTATCACTTTAAAGCAGTGATATCTTTTTTTTTTTTTTTTTTCGTTTTTAAGAGTTACTCATCCATCAAAATCTGCCGGGTGCCAACTTTCCCGACAGTTTGCATTGGGCAACAAGCAGTTGTTTTCCTGCCTTTACCTGCCCCCTGGGTCAGACTGTGCCAGGTTTATTTTTCTCCAAATCACCCTGGCTGGGGAAAGCTGGCGGACGCACACGCAGACAGAGCCCCCCCGCCAGCAGAGCCTGCCCGGGCCCTTCGGCTGTGTGTGCGGGAGTGTGTGCGGTTTTGTGTGCAAGCTTGTTAAACCCTGAGAGACGTGTCCGGGAACAGCACGTCTTGGTTTTGGTCGGGTATTGTTCCGCCTGAGACTGCTGCCCACCCAGTCAGCCCCTCCACAACTCATAATAACCCCCCTCCAATCCAAAATACCCCCCCCCCACATCCACGAGGAGATAGTCTGAGCCGTCTCCTTCTGCGGAGGGTTGGTTTTCTCATTTGTGTAGGGGTATTTCATCAGAATTCTGCAGCAGATTTGCCTTGGAGGGCCTCCTCTTTTGTGTACGGAACACCCACCCAACACAGGTGTTTCGAAATTGTCAGTAAACGTGGTACCGTGATTTTGGCAAGCTTCATGTTGTCATTTGTCAGTATCAAAAATTCAGAAATGAGAAAGCTGTATTGAAAAAAAAAAAGGGAAAAAAAGCAATGTCTGTTTATTCTTTTTTCATTTTTTTAAATAAATTCGGCATCCAATCCAATCTCCTATTCTCACCTCTGTTTTGAATAGCCAATCACCGGGTTCTGCACCGTGCTAATGCTGCAAAGCCTCCCTTTGATTTGGGAGAGTGCAGACATCCAGTATGCTGCTCCGGGCACCTGCTCTTTGCCCTGTGGGGCGACCGGCCGCAGTCACCACTGATCCCGGGCCAGGAGGCTAATCTCCAACCCACAGCACAGCGTCTGAACCCAATGAGCCACCCGCAGCTTCTCTGTGTTTTTCAGTGTGCGCTTAGATCCGTTCTTTTACGTTTGTGCACACTGTCCATGAGAGCTTTTATAATGATGACTAACTACGGTTTCATGCACGCTTCTTCTGCTTAGGCGGAACATTGGCAATCAGCAAAATGCGAAATGCACGTGTTCATGCTGATGGCGCCGTAGTTGTTGCTGTTATTCTAGTTATTACATGCTATAAATGGATAAAATCATTTTATGATTGCATCTTTCATTTTTTAATTTTATGAATAATTTATAATTGTGTTCCATTTCAATAATTGGGAGCTCTCAGCAGTCAATCGCATGGTCTTGTGCACTGAACACTTTCCATGCTCATTTTCTATACATGAACGTCAGAGACTTCCCGGAGGACCTTTTCCCTAATGGGCGTGGAGGACAGGTGTTATGACAACCATGTTATTGAGCCACATCGCACTGCATTGTGATGGAGGTCCTCCACCACCCCCTAGTGGTCAAGAGTAGGGTTTCATTTTTACTGACAATTGCCAGAATGGATGATGCAAACAAAGGAGAGTAATGATTTCTCTTAACTTCTAATATTGCCAGTGCAATAGCAACTTCATCAGAGAAGTGTCTATTCCCAGCACATAACTGTACCCTACTGAAGAGCAGGCCTGCTTGTTCTCTCATGATCACACTCACAGTGTTTCACTGGAGCAATTTGAAAAGGACGTTACTGTTACTTGGATAATGCGTAGGTTTACTGACGTCTGCTCCAGTCCATGACCCCCTGGTGTTCCTCTGCAGGAAGAGAGCTCCTACGAAAACGGCATGCTCACGCACAGGATCACGGTGGTGCCCACGGGGAACCTCACCGTGGCCTGCAGGGTGACCAACGAGCTGGGGATGGACGTGAAATACATCGACGTGTCGTATTGTGAGTACTGGAGCCGCCGGCACTCCCGCTCTCCCTCCCTCACAGTACTAACGGACCTCCGGCCCCGCGTCTGGCCGTTCTGACACCGCTAGCGCCCGTAGCCGAGAGCGAGCCACGGGGCATGAAGCTAACACCCTAACTGCCACGCTCCCAACGCTCGGGTTGAATAACATCAACTAACAACATGCTCTGCTCTAAACACGCCGCGCATCTGCTTCCGGGCTTTCATGGGTAGTGATTAGCAAGTGGAGAGGAGACGAGCAGATATCGATTGAAAGGCAATCGATGCGTGGGGGGAGGGGGGCGGTGGGAGTAGGAGAGAGAGAGAGGTGAAAGGTAATTATTTTCCTTCCCATCATCTGCCGAAGCAAATGAGCCGTTCGCATTTCCTAATACCTGCCCTTTCTTTCTTGAGTGGGGGGGTCATCTGTGCGGTGATGCTGGACCCCTTTCTTTCCACCCTGCCTCTTGGCCTGAGTTAACACGCTCTATTAACATTCAGAGAGAAGCCACTGAGAAGAGCATCCAGCTTAGCACTTAGCAGTTAGAAACTCGCCTGCTTTTGTTGATTACTAACACTACTTGGGGGCACTTCATGATTTCCTGACTGATGTGAGAATGGTGGGCACTCGCGACGCCCCTCTCTGTTCATTAGTGTATTTATCGTCCCTGAAATGACATTGCACACAATTTTCATTTCTTTGACGGAAGTTAATTTTATTTTATCTGATTTCAGTATTTGAGGACAACGATAAGAGAAAAGGTAAGCTTTTTTTGCTAACATTTACTTCCCCCGCTTCCTTTGCAAACCTCCGTTTCTTTGAATAGAACTCGGCGGACAGCGAGTGCTGTAATCTAATGGAAGGTTTTATGGAACCCTGCAGAATCACAGCGGTCACAAAGTTTACAACCGTTACAAACGTGACCCGCTAGCCCGGTGTCCAGTTACTGTAGATGTGACTCGCTGTCTACTACCAAGGCAGACACAGAGTTTATGAATGTGACCTGCCATCATAAGACCAAACTAGTCATCAAGTTAACGGGCGTGACCTGCGTAAGTACCCAAGCCCCTCTGGGGTACAGGAGATATGACATCACATCACAGGAATAATTGGACGTGACCTGCGGTCTTTATTACATGGGCAGTTATGGGCTTCAGCAGATGTGACCTAATTTGATAAAAGCCCGGGCAGCTGTGGGGTTAATTGGATGCGAGGTGCGTTAGAAAGAGGGTTCTCTTAATAAAGAGGAGCCTGACGCAATGAGGCCCCCACCCACCCTGGCATACCCCCCCCCCCGGCTTACCTCCTCCGGCTTACCTCCCCCCACCCCGGCATACCCTCCCGGCATACCGCATACCACCCCCCCCCCCCCCCCCACACCCAACCCCACCACAGACCCTCACTGCACACTCGCGTCTCGTCAAAAAAAAAGAATTACGAGCGTCGCAAACGTCAGGGTGCTATAAATACACCGAGCAGAGCTTCATTCCAATTATGCGTGAATTTTTTGAGGAATCGTTGGATGATGATCAACGGTTTCTTGGCGCCGGCTTGGCTAATTGGCTGGCTGTGATGTGCTGAAGTGACCGGCTCTTGTACAGGGTCCTCAGGAGACAGAGGTGATGGACTGGAGTGATGAGGTCATTTCCCCTGTGGAAGGTCCCCCCCCAGTGCATCACAGTCACACCCCAGCCACTCATTTACACCGCGTTCCAAATTATTATGCAAATTGTATTTAAGTGTCATAAAGATTACATTTTTCGTTTTTCAATTAAACTCATGGATGGTATTGTGTCTCAGGGCTCTTTGGATCACTGAAATCAATCTCAGACACCTGTGATAATTAGTTTGCCAGGTGAGCCCAATTAAAGGAAAAACTACTTAAGAAGGACGTTCCACATTATTAAGCAGAACACCATTTTCAAGCAATATGGGAAAGAAAAAGGATCTCTGCTGCCGAAAAGCGTGAACTAGTTCAATGCCTTGGACAAGGTATGAAAACCTTAGATATTTCACGAAAACTTAAGCGTGATCATCGTACTGTTAAGAGATTTGTGGCTGATTCAGAGCACACACAGGTTTGTGCAGATAAAGGCACAATGAGGAAGGTTTCTGCCAGACAAAAACATCGGATTAAGAGAGCAGCTGCTAAAATGCCATTACAAAGCAGCAAACAGGTATTTGAAGCTGCTGGTGCCTCTGGAGTCCCGCAAACATCAAGGTGTAGGATCCTCCAGAGGCTTGCAGTTATGCATAAACCTTCTATTCAGCCACCCCTAACCAATGCTCACAAGCAGAAACGGCTGCAGTGGGCCCAGAAATACATGAAGACTAATTTTCAAACAGTCTTATTCACTGATGAGTGCCGTGCAACCCTGGATGGTCCAGATGGATGGAGTAGTGGATGGTTGGTGGATGGCCACCATGTTCAACAAGGCTGCGACGTCATTACATTACATTACATTACATTATTGGCATTTGGCAGACGCTCTTATCCAGAGCGACGTACAACAAAGTGCATACCCATAACCAGGGATAAGTTCGCTGAAAGACCCTAGAGGTAAGTACAATTTCAACTGCTACCTGTACAACAAAGATAAGGACAAGGGCCATTTTTTTTTAATTTTTTTTTATTTATTTATTTTTTTTTTGGAACAAACAAACAAACAGAGCAAAAGTCACCAAAGTTAACTATCCAAACACTGCTTACCTAGCCAACTAAAATACTGATACACAAGTCACAGAGACAACAATTAAGGTTCACAGGGAGGTAGGGAGGGATGGGGAGAGGTGCTGTTTGAAGAGGTGTGTCTTCAGCTTGCGCTTGAAGGTGGGGAGGGATTCTATAGTTCTGACCTCAACGGGGAGTTCGTTCCACCACCGTGGAGCCAGAACAGACAGTAGTCGTGAGCGTGAGGTGGAGGTTCTGAGAGGGGGAGGTGCCAAGCGGCCTGTGGAGGCTGAACGAAGAGGTCTGGCAGGGGTGTAGGGTCTGATGATTTTTTGCAGATAAGCTGGGGAAGACCCTTTAACTGCTTGGAAGGCTAGCACCAATGTTTTGAATTTGATGCGAGCCATGACAGGCAGCCAGTGGAGGGAAGTAAGCAGGGGGGTGACGTGTGAGTATTTGGGAAGGTTGAAGACCAGACGAGCTGCTGCATTCTGGATGAGTTGGAGGGGTCTGATGGCAGACGCTGGGAGGCCAGCCAAGAGGGAATTGCAGTAGTCCAGGCGGGACAGAACCATCGCTTGGACCAGGAGCTGGGTCGAGTAGGGGGTGAGAAAGGGGCGGATTCTCCGTATGTTGTATAGGAAGAACCTGCAAGACCGGGTCACCGCCGCAATGTTCTCGGAAAGGGACAGTCTGCTGTCCATCACCACGCCGAGGTTCCTTGCACTGGGTGACGGCGTGAGTGTGGTATCCCCGAGGGAAATGGAGAGATCCAGATGGGGAGAGGTATTAGCAGGGATGAATATCATTTCAGTTTTACCTGGGTTGAGCTTTAGATGGTGGTTGTCCATCCAGCTCTGGATGTCCCTCAGGCAAGCAGAGATACGGGCTGAAACCTGCGTATCAGACGGCGGGAACGAGACGAAGAGTTGGGTATCGTCCGCATAGCAGTGGTAGGATAGCCCATGTGCAGTGATCACAGGGCCAAGGGAGCGAGTGTAGAGAGAAAAAAGAAGCGGGCCAAGGACTGAGCCCTGGGGAACTCCTGTGGCGAGGGGCCGAGGTGTCGATACGTCAGCAAGGAGGTGGCTACTTGGAGTCATGTTTTGGGCCGGAATCATGGGGAGAGAGCTGGTCGGCCCCTTTAGGGTCCCTGAAGGTGTGAAAATGACCTCTGAAAAGTATGTGGAGTTTCTGACTGACCACTTTCTTCCATGGTACAAAAAGAAGAACCGTGCTTTCCGTAACTAAATCATCTTCATGCATGACAATGCACCATCTCATGCTGCAAGGAATACCTCTGCGTCATTGGCTGCTATGGGCATAAAAGGAGAGAAACTCATGGTGTGGCCCCCATCCTCCCCTGACCTCAACCCTATTGAGAACCTTTGGAGCATCCTCAAGCAAAGGATCTATGAGGGTGGGAGGCAGTTCACATCCAAACAGCAGCTCTGGGAGGCTATTCTGACATCCTGCAAAGAAATTCAAGCAGAAACTCTCCAAAAACTCACAAGTTCAATGGATGCAAGAATTGTGAAGCTGCTATCAAATAAGGGGTCCTATGTTAAAATGTAACTTGACCTGTTAAGATGTTTTTGATTGAAATAGCTTTTGATTTCAGTAAATATGACCTTCTAATGCTGCAAATTCAACAAATGACCATTTTCAGTCCTTTACAACCTATAAAATGTTTTGAAACTGTTGTGCGTAATAATTTGGAACAGTGCATTTTAAGTTTTTTATTTTTGAAAAAAATACTGTTATCATTGGGAGGTTTGTTCAATAACATTCGAATTATACCCTAACAGGTGATGACTTGAAAATTATGCTGACTGCCATTTGCATCGACTATTTAGGAAAATCAGAGAAAAATATCATTTGCATAATAATTTGGAACACAGTGCATTAAACCCAGAGCAAGGCTCCTTGTGATTCTCCGTCAGTTATACCATAGATCTTCCCCTTTACCCACGGTGAGAGCTCTCAAAGCACGCGCATTTCAGATAATCAAAGTTTTCCCGCTTTGATCTGGGAAGGTGTGGGACTTATGCTGGATTTTGAATGTCTGCAGTTCAGCGGTGAAAACTGGAGCTCTTGAAGAGTACGTTTTGCTCAACTCCTTTTTAACACATCCCACAGAATGTACTTGCAGATCATTTTTCATTTAATGACATCAGCCTCTCTTTTTCCCAATCCACAATGCCTTGCAGATAAAAGTGGGGTTGGTTACAGAGTGCGACTCGGGAGTTTCAATTATAAGACTTCTAACGCGTGATACAAGAGCATTCATTTGCAGATATGACCCTGGGAAACTCTTAAAATAGCCCTTGATGGTGCTTTAATGTAGAATTTCTCTTCATTAGAATTAGTGTAGGAAGAGTGCCTAATAGCGGTAATTTGACGGAAAGGTTGTGACAAACCAATCCAGGCTCATTGATCGCACATATCAGGCTTTTCTTTAGACAAAGACACTGAAATTCATACACCTTAATGTGATCATTACACTTTCTCCTGAAGGGCATGGGCAGAGCGTTTTAATGTCTCTTTTTGCAGCCACACTGCCAAGGAGAAGGATTGGTAGGCTAGGTGGGCTTCAGCTTTTCCCTTCGCTTCACAGGGCCAGGCGACGGAGATGACCAAGCCAAGCTCATCGTGGGCATTGTGGTCGGGCTGATCCTGGCGGCCGCGGTAATGGGCCTGGTCTACTGGGTGTACATGAAAAAGACCAGGTGAGTCAGCCGTCGACGTAGCCCTGCGTTGCCCTGCCTCTGAGCGGGAAAACAGTCCCGCTCGTCCAACCCGCCATTTCCCCATCCGGGACCTGGAAGTGTTAGTGACAGGTCTGCGCTGAGTCTAAAGCAACCTGGACAAGGGCTGAACCGCAGTGTCCTTCAAAAGACATGGGAAGTCATGAAATGCCTTTCTTTCCTTTTTGTTTTGGAGCGAGAAAAACACATTGTTTGCAATAGCAGGGTTCTGCACCGGAAATTAGAAATCAACACTCTAAAATTACAGAACGGAAATTCAGGGTAGCTAGAGTCAAGTGTGTGCTTATATTGCCAATTTACAGCGAGCAGCTGACATTAACCCGAGGACAAAAATACACTTTTTACAAAAGCATAAAACAGAGGCATTGGGCCAGCTACTCAAATAAGAGTTGGCAGAATGGTTCCCTTACGGAGAAAAACTTCTCCAAGGGGCGAGACCAGCGGAGCGAAAACAGGGACACTCAAACTACCATCGCAAAGAAAGCAAAAACAAAATACAAAAAAGACAAAAGAACGGGGACAAACTGTCAGACTGACACGTCTTCGGGCGCAAGACTGATTTTAAAATACACAACGTATCTTTAAAGCGAGCGTTTCCCACGGCAGCGGTGGCGGTAACGGGCGAAAGGATGGCGCGGGCCCTGCAGGTGCCTTCTGAAAGCCTGACATGAGCGCACTCCCCTGGTTTCAGGCAAGGCAGCTGGAAAACGGGAGAGAAGGAGTCCGGGACCTCGGAGGAGAGCAAGAAGCTGGAGGAGAACAACCACAAAGCGGACGTGTAGAGACAGGCCGCCGGCACTCAAGGGATGAGGAAGGTGGGCTGTGTTTTATCACATTCTGTACCGCACGGCTGGGAAAGCAACATGCGCTGTATGTCTGCTATGAATGTAGATGTGCTAGCCTGTTAAGTAGGGATGCACCACAGCACAGTTTAGCGAATAAAATGAGTTTTATTATTACGCTTTTGTCGCCTATTTGGAAAATACAATCAGCCGATCCGATTTTAAAGCTCAAATCTGCCGATTTCGATTATATGTTGGTGCATCCCTACCTGTTAGCTATCAAGTTAAGGGGGTTGTGCATGAAAGTTAGAGGGTCAATTCCTTTTTACTCTGCTAAACCACAATAAAAATCGGATGAGTCACATGTTGATAATAGTCATACAATTATGAAAAGAATAGCGGCCAAAAATACTCTCTCATGCCAGACAAGAGTTTTTACCCGAGAGAATATCTTCCTTTTCTTGCCAGCCTGCTGAACCCTGAATTCTCTTAATTTCGTTTTTTTGTTTTCTTTCCAGGGAAACAGTGATGAGTGGCCTTTTCACACTGGACTTGCTGTTTGGGAATAAAAAAAAAGGAAACCGTCAGAGGGCCATTTCTTTGGATACAGAAATCATCCATCAGGCTTCTAATGCACAGCACGTCTCGCAGTAACTCCACCAAACCCCCAGATGAGCAGAAAACCCTTAACCCTCTTCTGCCACCATCTGCAAGCAAGGCCAACCAAAGCATTGCGCTGTATATGGATTCCCATTCTGTCAGCCTCACTAAAGTCCTTTTCCCCCTCCTTATCTCTCTCTCTCTCTCGTCTTCCTGGTGAATGCTTGTCTCATGCGCAGTGTTTGTTAAAGTGGGTTTCGGCTCTTATTTTCTTTAGGTCAAAATGAAAACAGTTAAGGTCATTGTACACTTAGGCTTATATGAATATATATAATTTCCCTGCTCACGGCCAGGGATGCTGTCCCCCACCCAGGACTAACTGCTGACTGAATGATGGATGAGGCTTATTCTGCGGGTAGGCCGGTTCTGAGGGTGTTCTGGATCCGAGAGGGGCCCAGACCTGATGGGACAGAGAACTTCACTGCTGTTTAAATCCTCCATTCCTCCACATTTCACCTCACGTCCAAAAATTAAACCCACTCCACTCCCCAACAATCTCAATCACATTATAGCAGGCAAGAATTCAACACCCCTTCCAAAAAAGTGTGTTCAATTCAGAATGTCAGTGTATGAAAGCATGCATTAGACTATTTGTGCACTGCTTCCAGGGAACTGAAAGTTGGAGTTGTGAAATGTTTAGCTAATGGCTGTGTGTGAAATAAAGATCAGAAGGGCACTGCTAAGAAACATGGCTCCATCCTTTTCCTCCATCTGCGGTTTCTAAGGAGTCACATCCATGAGCCTCGAGCAGGGCTTGGGTCACTTCCATTCCAATTCATTCAATTCAGGAAGTGGATTCAAACTTGGTTAACAAATTGGAAAATCCCCATAGAACATTATAGCAATTTTTTCAATTTATTAAATTAATTTAAATAAATTTCCTGAATTAAAATGGAAATAACCCCAAGCCTGGTCTCGAGCCGTTAGTACAACACTGGTATGATTAGATCACTCATCAACCTTGAAACTGTTTTTTTTTGTTTAGTTCCCCGCCCCCGTTTTAAAGCTGTATTATGTCGAGTAATCGCTCACCTTGTACAATGCCCTGTTTATTTCTGTTGGTTTTCTCCCTGTGGTATGTGTCCGGTTTTAGGCAGGTAGCTGTACTGTTAGAGTGCAGCAGCTGCACTCTAGTTCTGAGAGATGCATTGTAAATACATTGGATCTGAATGTCCCGTTTGGATTTTTTGGCTGTATTTAAACTGTGTGAGAAATGTAAGGTTTGCAAACGCTTCCGTAGACCGCTCGGTAGGTGTTCTCAGTTTACACCTGTTGCTGTTTCTATTGCCTTTAAAGTTTTATCACCTGAGCTGTTCTTTTAAAAGGGACACTTAAAGCAGTGCTGGCTGTGTAGTGTGTGCATAAAGCTTGCTTGCAGTTTGATTACTTGGTTACACTTTTAAGTGCCTGTTTTTACTGTTAGGAAATGTTACTACGGTTATTTCATCAACAAAGTTTGTTGACAGATTGGAGGAGCAAAGCAAAGAAGGCTCAACCTGGTGTTCCATATAGATTGCTTTAGGAAAACAGTGGTTATGCTTAATTTAAACACACCATATGAATGTTAAGACTTGGATTTAATAATAAATAAAAAAAAGTGTACATTTCTTGAACGATGTTGTAACGTTACTATTTGGAATCTGTTTTAAGAAATAAGTCTTAGTAGATAATAAATACGTTTATTAAGGCTTAAGATTCTAACAGTATAAAAAGTCCCTGAAAGTGTGACTTTTTGAATATTGAGATACTGGAAGGACACATAGGAGGTAATTGTTCAAGAATGTTTTACATCGTTTTACTTTTTTTTTTTGTTCCTTTCTTCTGTCATTTTTCAACATCAGGTCAGCAGTGAAACCAAAGAAGGTAAAATGAGAAGGCCATACAAGTATTGTAAATACAGACTTTTTCGTTTTTGTACTTTTGTTGAAAATAAAGTGTACATTTTGAAGAAAACAAACTCCAGAAAGCACAGCCTTTTGCTTTTATGGGCCTTATGCCTGGGTTTTCATTCATTTGTGATTAATCTGTCACCTGTTCGGAGAGAGGCATCCTGCAAGTTGTTATGGTTTATGGCATATTCGATTAAATAAATTTGATTCTACAAAATACGAATTCTTGATAATGACTGCATTCAGACAGCACTTGAGAATTATAGCACTCAAAATGTTCCTTCATTCCGAGTGTTTATAAGCCGTGGAGGGGAAACCGCTATAGGCCCAACTTGTGTAAAAGGAAACTGAATTGCCTCATAACACCATGGTCAGAAAAAACATTTCCTGAGAAGACCATAAAAATAATATGTTATATACAAGTTTGATTCAATCTGAGTTCAGTTCCCCCCCTGGGAGAGACGTTCGTCGCTGGACTTTCAGTGGATGAATGAAATGAAAAACTCCTCCACATTTGCACTTCTAGCTCAGTGGAATAACAGCATTAGACGCCACGCTTTTCCAGCCTACAATTACACAATTTGGAGGTCCTGACACGTGTCCAAACTCGCATTCCAAACACGCCACGCTTGACACTTCAGCTGAAGGCTTTCGAATAGATCTTAAACTCTAATGTGGCCATGAGGAAATTCACCCGTAATCGCAATTCCATCACAAAATCACAAACTGCGACAGAAGGGACAAAAAGCGCAAAGGCATTTAAAATCTATTAATACTGGCTTTTATAAAACTTTCACATGAACAGATTATAGGTTACTTTTCATTACTGAACAATGAAAAAATATCAAGAGAATGCTTTAATAAAGTATAAATTAATTGCACACATCACTATCATTTTTACATATCACAAAAGGCATTTTTTGACAAAATTCCTCAAAGAAAGAAATTTAAAAAATAAGAGAAAACCTCACTGCCACCTGAAGGCCACCGAACCCTTGGAAGGCTGGATGGAAGGACCCTCCATTTTACTCTTTCAAGTTTAAGATGAGAGAAAGGAACCAGTGCAAAACAAAGCTTCAAGTTAAAAATACCAAACCTGAACGTGGGGGGGGGGGCTGATAATGTGACTGACTGTCGAAACGGAAACACAAAAGCACAAAAGAAACGCGGCCGGCTCTGACAGCAGAGCGAGGAAAGGCCTTGTAGCTAACCGTCAGGCGGGCTTCCGCACTAGCAACGGCAAAACGCCATGGCTTCTGGGGTCGACTGAAGTTGCTATGGGATGTCTGGCCATAACCAACAGCAGTTTGCTCAATGGAGATTTTTAACTTTCGCAAGTTTTTCCACCAGGCTAGAATTCAATGAGAAAAATCTGAAAAATGTACATTCTTCCACTTGTTTAACAGCCTGGCGAGTGGAGACGGCACAATAACGGTGTGAGTGTCCTGTAAACAGCCTGTTAGCAGGCATGGCCCTTCAGGAGTGTGTCTCAGGAGTATGGCATTTCACTTCTGACTGTCCTGTGGTCAGTGTCCATAGAGTGTGTAGGCTACAGGAAGCAGGTTTTTCCCCCACACCTGTGTTTAACAGGATAAGCACTGTGGACTCATACAGCCGAACACTGCCCACACACATCTGATTGTTCGTTTAAAAATTAAACAGAATAATGTGGCGTTTATCTTTAACTCTTTTTTTGGCACATAATAAACACCATCTTTTCCATGACAGTGGGTTTGTGTTTTGACTGAGAGGAATGGGATAATGACAGGGTTGGGCGCTTCCTTTCTGGATGTCCAGACGAGTTATGGGACACGGGTCTTCCACGGCTAATACATTCAGGCGGCCCGGTTCCCCCCAGCCGAAGGTCCGTTCAGTGGTTCGGTCTGCGGTTAGAACAGCTGAACCACACACAGCACGGGTGACTTGCGTTTTCTTTTGTTGTACATTCAATGAGTTTCTGTTCTGGGGGAAAGTACTTGTAACACACAAGACAGCCGAGGTGTCAGGAGAACTGCCTGAGCCACCGCACCGGCCCTGGCACCTCAGAGACAGGAACTGGCTCGGCAGCCTTGGGGCCCGGACGTTGTCTGCGGGGTCACTGACGGCGGGATACGGCCCCCGCAGAAATGACGCTCAGCGATGGAAGCGTGCGAGATGCAGCCAAAAACGCAAATGTCCAAAGAAGTATCGGCAAAAAAGTGCAAGGTGAAGAGAGATGCCATCGATGTTCTGCTTCAGCGGAGACCTGGCGCTCAGAGGCCGGGGACGGAAAGAGATTCAGTAGTGAAGGCCACATGCGAGAGAATCGCTTTCCGTTCTGTACACCTAACTCAGCCTGACCGAGAAATTGTCGTCTGGTCCATTAAAGCGACACGGTAAAGAACAGTATAATGGAAAAGAAGACAACAGTCACATCCTAAGGTGTGCGTGAGCGTGTGTGTGTGTGTCTGTGTGAGTGTGACTGTGTGTGTGTGTGTGTGTGTGTGTGGGTCTGTGTGGGTGTGCTTTTGCCCGAGTGTGTGTGGGGGGGTGGCAGAGGGATGGTGTGACAGGCGGCAGCAGGACAGGAAATGGCGAAGAGAGGCGGGAGCCAGCGCCTTGTGGCTCACCGGATCCAGCTGTCCACTGTAAACAACAATTCTTTTTTTTTCTTTTTTTTTTTCACAGGTTTCTAAAAAGTAAATGCTTCTCTTCAGTTCGACCCTGATTCGTTATGGCTAAAAGAAATAGCTGTGCATTACTTCCCAGCATCCCTGTGGGAAAGGACGTAGAATTATCTCCGGACTCCTTCATTCCAGCCCCTGCCCCGGCGGCCGTTGGCGGTACGCACAGACTCAGGAGGGGCTGAGCGAAGGAGAGGAGGGAGCGCTTTCCCCCGCACGTCCAGCCCTCCTGTAGGCAAAGAGTCTCCCCGCCCTCGGGCTACAGGTTGAGTCTGGGGGCCACCAGGGCAAACTCCCGCAGAATGTTCCGGGCCACGTCCACTTTGTTCTGCGCGATCATCAGCGCCCTCTTCACGTCCTCGAAGGAGTAGCCCTCGCCCATCAGCTTGGCGATTTTGGCGTCCACGTTCTCGCCGGCCGGTTCGTGGCTGTGGGCCTTCCTGTGATGCATGTCCGGAGGGGTCTTACGGGGGTAGGGCTTGGGCGGCCTGGCAGGTGCCTGTATGCTTTCAGCCAGAACTGCACAAGGAAAGAGGAGGCATATACTTCAATGAGGCTCTTATTACAAAGTATAACATCATAACCATAAGATATATTAAGATCATCAGTACCAAGTAGCATAAAGATCATCAACACCAAACACACCGCAGTCTGAAAACACAACTGTTTACACTGCATCTCAATTAATGCTGTACGCTGAGCATTTATTAAGGCTTTGCTAGCAATGCTGAATCTACAAGCTACTGTATATCTTCAAGTCAAGTCAATTTTATTAGCATAGAGCACAGAAGGGCGAAACACCCAAATAACACGCACATGGGATAAAAAACCCTCAAAAAAAACCCTCAAAACAGCGGCAGGAAGATTCCTCTTTTAAACTCAGCCATAGAGGGGGAGCCAAAAGCCTCTAATGCTATACCCTCAAATCCATTAGCTACTTAAAGCTCCACACTCTCATTCCCTCCTGCACACTGTGGCACTTAACATTATGTTGTGGGACTGTATAAAGTTACTACTACCGGTTGCGGCACTGTTGACCGAACATTAGCTCTGCTCTTTGACTCAACCGTTTTGCATGCACTCAACCTTTCCGTATTAATTGCACTGAATAACTCTGCTAAGTGCCCGCGTCTAAACGTAATGCAACCCAGGGCGCTTGGGGTCGAGTGTCCAGTGCTGCGGGCGTGGGTGAGAGGTACCTTGCGTGGGGGGCAGCTGGTCGTAGTCTTGCCCCGGGGACGCCCGCCCCGGGGGCTTCATGTTGTCCCCCGTCTGCCTTCGGACAGGGGGCACGGGCGCTGCCCCGCTCAGCACGTCCAAAAAGGAATCTGCAACCACACCCCTGAACTGAGCGCTGGCTTCACACCACACACAGAAATGCAAAGACGCAAACGGCTAACCTGCATGCTGAAATGCCTGAGGGTTGTGTGGATATACGCAGTGCAGTCCTTAAGTATTTGAACGGCGGTGCGATTTCGAGATTTTCGGCTCTGTACTGCACACTGGATTTGAAATCTAACAATGGATATGCGGTCACCCTTTAGGGGACCAAAGGTAATTGGAAAATTGACGTCTCAGCTGTTTCTGATTAGTCAGGTGTATTCAATTGCTTCCTTAGTGCAAGTATACGAAAGCCTTCGGTATCTCGTCTTGATTCTAAGCTTTTGATTGCCTTTGGAGTCTGTTATTGGCATCTGTCAACATGAAGACCAACACTGTCCTGATATTTGCTATCCAAAGGAACAGAAATTGTACCATTGTCCAAATGCTTGCACTGTATGCAGCTCGCCCGCATGCAAAGCTTTGAGGCTTGTGTGGGTTGATACACTCTGTGACCACTTTACCAGGTAGACCTGTACACCAGGATATTAATGCAAATATTGAATCAGCTAATCTTGTGGCAGCAACTAAATGCATAAAAGACGTGGCCAAAAGGTTCAGCTATTTTCCAGTCCAAAGGTCAGAATGGGGAAGAAATATGATCTAAGTGACTTTGACCATGACATGGTTGATGGTGCCAGACAGGGTGCTTTGAGTATCTCAGAAACTGCTGATCTCTCAGGATTTTCACGCACAACAGTCTCTAGAGTTTGCAGAGAACGGTGCGAAAAACAAAAAACAACCAGAGAGCAACATTTCTGTGGGCAGACTGGCCGAAGCTGACAGGAAGGCGACAGTGACACGAACAACCACACACTACAACAGTGACATGCAGAAGAGCGTCTCTGAACACACAACGTGTCAGACCTCTCAGCAGATCGGCGACAGAGGCAGAAGACTTAAGTCAAAAAAAGAAATACCTAATAAAGTGCTAAAGTGCTTTAAAGTGCACGCCTAGCCTGCAGGAGGACTGTGTAGGTACGCACACGGCTAGCCTGCAGGAGGACTGTGTAGGTACGCACACGGCTAGCCTGCAGGAGGACTGTGTAGGTACGCACACGGCTAGCCTACGCAGCGCAGTCTGTGTGCCTCGTCGAGCGAGCGTGACTCACCAGGCGTGAGCAGGAAGTGGTCGTGTCCGGAGGCCGGCCTCGCTGCCCGGGAACAGGAAGGAGACGAGGACAATTCACCGAAACTGTGCCGCGCTGGAGGGGGAGGTGGGGGCTGGCAGGGGGGCGCACTACTGAACAGATCCTCCGCTACGGAGGAAACCAAAAAAAAAAAAGATTTACAACATCAGCCTGGAAGGCAAAAACAATGGCTATCAAGTCATTTCCTCTCCCTTGCCACTAGGTGGTGCCAAATCACTGCACCACTCGTCCAATGCAATTATTATCATATTTTATGTAAATACACTTTCCATAAAATACCCTTTATGACCACTTTTTAAATATGCTTCACTGATCATACTACATAATACTATGCAATAATAATAATACTACAGAGTCAAGTCCAGTCAAATTATAGAACACACTGCAACCTTTTAAGTTTAAAATTACACATTCAAACAACAGAGCAAGAAAATGGCAATAGATTTCAGAGCCATAAAACAGAAGCTTACTTGCTGTTAGTATTTCTATAGTTAATAATTTTTATCAAATTAGTAGAGAAACGGTATCAATACAGTTCAAAATGGTGACAAATGGGAATGAATATGCCATTGAAATAGGGACAGATTTTGTCATTGTTATTATAATAGTAACAACAAACATTTCAAAGTAGCTGTAGTCACAAAAATAAAAAACTGCCACAAACCAATGGCACGGCAGCCTCTTGCGAATCTCCACATAACACCAAACGCAAGTACCCATCTGAACCGCAAACTTCCTCTACACCACATTCAATCCCTGCTGTGGTGTCATTTACAAGAGTATATGACACATTCACTTTATAATTAACGTAAACGTGCTGCGCCCTCAACTGAATGCATGTGACATTGACACCCGTGGAAGAACTGGTGGATCTGAGCTGTGAAATGCTGGGCAGGGGGGTGGAGCAGTAGTAGTATTTGTGCCATTGTAGAGTGAGCCGCCCTGACAGACTGACAGAACACAGTGTACCACGTACACAGAAATGGCACCCGGAAGCCATTCTGTTCACCAGTTTACACATTTTTGCGGAGTGAAAATAGTTTTGAGAACACAAATTAGAATTATGTAGTACTACATTAAAAAAGAAATATATATATTAGGAATAAAGGTAGAGATTTGGGAAATTAATCAGCTACAGGCTGGCTTCACCTTCAAATAAGTATATTTCAAATGAAATGTTGTGCTTGTAATAGAAACACATCTAGTCATTTGCACACACGCACACTGAAAAAAGTTGATACCTGAAAACGGATCAAATAAAAAAATGTGTAAAACATTTTTGAAAACAGATTTGCATATTGTTTACAAGTTTGTGTCAAGGCTAGCGATACCTTGTTACCTCGGCGCCAAGTGCGTGAGGTGATAAAACCACAGTTGAAAACAGGAAGGCCTTGGACTGCACAAATTAAGCCACGCTGAGTCATTCAAACAAAGACCTAGAACAGCAAAGACCCAATTACACAGACTTTGAGAGCTAGCAGACCAGCTGTTTAATCTGGCCGCTCTGCAAACAGCAAAGCCAAAGAAAGCTGGTCCCAGGCGCACCGGGGGCGTGGGCTACCTTGAGAGGGCAGGAGAATGTCGTAGTCTGAGGGCGTCCTGTTGAGGGAGGGGCAGAGGGAGGGACGCGTTGCCCCCGATACAAACATGCCAGACTCAAAATGAGCACCTGAGAAACACAAGAACATGTTAAGCTCATTCGGACTCCCGCCGCTAGAGGGCGCTGTTCTGCGCTCCGTGTACGAGGCCCAGGCTGTTGGCCAGGGTGACGGCCGTACAGATCAATGCACTCACATGCACACATGCTGAAATGGAGGAGATGGGATATTGCATGGAGGTGGAAGGCAGAAAATGAAAGAGAGACAGAGAGGCTCACCATATTCCAGGGCCTTGTGCCATTTCCCCTCTGTGCTGTGATCCGAGGAGCCGTTAGCAAACTGCCCGTTCTCCAGGCCCCTGAGAGAGAGCAGAGCGGGTCACATGACCTGAGGGTACGCTCCCCCATTTGCCCTAAGCATAAAAGGGATGGACATTTCGGGGCGATAAATACAAAAATCGGGTTGGTGGCCTGAAAGGTTACCTTGTAGAGTATGGTGTTATGAACCAGGAGGACCTGGTTGTGACATTACAATACTGTGAAGGGATGGAGATGCAGGTATAGACCAGGGCTGAGTGATGACCTCACGGGGTGGGGGCGGGGGTTACCTGGAGGGTATCCGAACAGAAATGCAGAGCGGAGGCTGGGTCAGAGTTATGGGGTGCGAAGAGGGGATCTGATACTCGTCTTCCTCACGATCACCCAACAGCCTGGGTTTTTCAGCACAGGGGCTAGAGAAGGGGTTTGAGTACCTGAAATAGCCCAAGCAGGACAATGAAGTCGATTAATGCGGTTTAGTAACGGGTTCCCCAAAGCAAACTGCACGGTGCCAATGCTGAACACAGGCTGCAACCATTCTTTACATGTGCTGCAGAGGGCACACCAAAACTCAATCCTCCTAAAATCTCAATACGCCTAAAAAAAACCCAAAAGTGTATAATGTAAAGGTAAGCTCTGGTGTATATATCCACATACTGTGCAGGCACGGAAAAAAAGTCACCCCTCAAACAAGTGGAAACTCTACCTCAGGGCCAAATTTAGCGGGAGATACTGCTGACTTTACTCTGCGGCAGAGCGCGGCGGCGGTTGGAGGTGTCAGTTATTCCGAGCGCACCAAACCGGTTTGGTTTGAGGAAGTTCCTCCCCCTCCCCTGCCCGTGTGGGGTGGATGAGCTCAGCAGTTCCACAGCCGTGGCGTCTGCAGGGCGGGTCACAAAGAGCCCAGTGTGCCCGCTGGCCAGCTGCTCAGGACAGAGCTTCAGCCTGTGCCAGGCCACGCTAACGCGCTAACACCGTGCGGACCCAGGGCTACTGAGCAGAGAGCACGGAGGACTCCCGTAAACCGACATCACTGACACATCGTTACGGAAAATTGTATATTTTATGGAATAGAATGCGTTCCAGTAATGGAAACACATTTAGTAGTACACACACACACACACTCAAAAAGTTAATTTGTGAAAAAGGATTTTTTAAAAAGTTAATCAGATTTGCAGATTTGTTTAGAAGTCTGTGCCAAGGCCAGCACACACACCAGGCTACACCAGCACATCTCAGAAGCAAAATCACTGGACGAAGGAGACGCTAACTAGCACACAGAAACGACGGGGCCGCTTGACGGACAGGGTTGAGTTTCTCCCTCAGCTGTGCTGCAGGGACAGATGTGCGTGAGTGACATGCAGCAGAGCACGGCGTGCAGCTTGAGGGCTTCCCCTGGCCCTCTCCAATCACCGCACACGTCTAATCAGCACTGCGCTCGCCAGCCAATCAGAGGGCGGGGCCAGCCACTAAAACTGTCTGTCTGTCTGTCTGTCTGTCACACAAGCTACAGTCCGCCCCACTGGACACATAGCGGTAGACCCTCTGCTCATTACCATGCATACACACAGCCACACACACACACACACACACACACACACACACACACAAACAAAATGCACACTCACAAAATGCACACTAACAAACATGCACGCATGCCCGCATACAGGCATGCACACACATATACGTAGGCACGCAGACATAAGCACACACATACACACACATTAATATTATCTCAGGTTTAAGTCACAGCTGCAGTGCTATATAAGAAATGCGTGGAGTTGCTATGTGAAACACCTGTGGTATAGTGGAGCTGGACTGCACCCAAACTGGAAATATTTGGTATAATTCATTTTAAAGACATTTTCGATGGATGACACATGGCACAATAATAACAAAAATTAAACGAATGAACTGTTCTATGTTTATTTTTATTTCTTTATTGTTAAACATAATTCACTGAGAAAGCAATGCCAAATACACAAGATGAGGGCTGATGATTTTGTTTTGTGTTTGCTGCTAACATTAGACACAGAAACTGAGTAAAACTGTTAGTGCTAAACTGCATTACCATAAGTCTTATTTTACGGTGCAGGTCATTTAGCCTGATTCCCTGTGCCACACATTGGACATTAGCCAGCGCCCGGGCGGGGAGTTCTCTGTTCAAAACTTAGGCCACAGGCGTCCGTATGAAAGGGCTTCTGAGAGGGAGCTTAGCCGAGCCGCTAACGTCACGCCGCAGAGCCAAGCCGTTTCTGCTCTCAGATACACGGGTCCGCTCGTTAGCCGTGGGGGTGTGCGCCCTTCAAAAACGCGCCAACGTGCAGAAACCCTGGTAGCTGCAGGAAGCGTGCTTGGCCCCGCCTCTCCCCGTCCCGTAACCGAACTTCAAGAGCGGTCGCAGAGCGGTTGCAGCATTTCCCCCTCAGGGGTGTGTGTGTGAGTGTGTGTGTGTGTTTGGATCCAGATGGAGCTGTTTAGGGATGATTGGGATCTGGGGGAAGGGGGAGGGGGGTTGGGGGTACTTACTTGTGGCCGCCGGCGTGGGCGGGTGGGGGAGGGGAGAGCCGCAGAGGGGGGACGTCGTACTCATCTCCCGCCAGGAGGCCGTTGGAGGAAGTCTGCGGACACACAGGTTTAGGGTTAGAGTCAGGGAGGACAGACGGACGGACACACAGGGAGAGAGGGGTAGAGAATTAGGGAGGACAGATGGACACACAGGGAGAGAGGGTTAGAGTCAGGGAGGACAGACAGACGGACACACAGGGAAAGAGGGTTAGAGAGTCAGGGAGGACAGACGGACACACAGGGAAAGAGGGTTAGAGAGTCAGGGAGGACAGATGGACACACAGGGAGAGAGGGTTAGAGAACCAGGGACGACAGACAGACATGGCGGCTCTCCCCCTGCCTTAAAACAACGTCCCGTCCCAGGACAGATATCCGACAGTAGCCGGAGCATTCTCCAGACGAGAGCCTCTCTCCTACAACTCGGCCCGGAGGCAGCCCGCGCCCAACACCAAGACGCCGCAGAGTCCTGGAGCTTGGCCACGTGGGATAGGAAAACCTCCAGGCTGCAGTTACAGCAGAGACGGGCTGAGGCTGTCTATTTTTAATACATTTCTCGGAAGTGCAGCTTTTTTTGCAAGTAGGAAGTGCGCTTTTGTTGATGATCGATTTGAAAGCCTGACTTCCTCCGCCCGGGGTTTATGGGAACCGGCAGGGCGGGGCTTGGCTGCGTCAAAGACACTGGGTCATGCGCCATTGGGCAGATTTCATATCTACTGCTGGGCGGGACCCCATTTTGCCCCCAGAACAGCCCAAATTCTTCAGGGAATGGATCCAACAAGGAGCTGTTGAGAAACCACTGTTGTAAACAGCTGTTATCTGAGCATTTATGGCCTTTCTGTTAGCTTGAACGAGCCTGCCCATTCTCCTCTGAACTCTCTCATTAACAAGGTATTTTTGCCCACAGAACTTCCACTAACAGGATTTTTTTTGTTCACCCATTCTCTGAAAAATCTAAAACCCCAGGAGGGCAGCCGTTTCTGAGATGCTGGAACCAGCATATCGTACCAACAATCATACTACGGTCATAGTCCCTTAGATCGTCTCTCATTCTAATGTTCAGTCAAACAATTAAACAGCCGCACCATGTCGCATTCCACAGCTTGGACGAGCAGGCAATTCGTTTTAACAAGCATGTGCATGCAATAATGTGGCAACTGAGTGTAAAACAAGATATTTATATATTACATTACATTATTGCCATTTTGGCAGACGCTCTTATCCAGAGCGATGTACGGTTGATCAGACTAAGCAGGAGACAATCCTCCCCTGGAGCATTGCAGGGTTAAGGGCCTTGCTCAAGGGCCCAACGGCTGTGTGGATCTTATTGTGGCTACCACAATTAGAACCAGCGACCTTGCATGTCCCAGTAATTTACCTTAACCACTACGCTATAGGCCGCCCTATATATATATATATATATATATATATATATATATATATATATATATATATATATATACACAACACTGTAACACTAATGCTGAAGCGGCTACTTTCAATATCAAACAGCAGGTGCTGCAGTAACCATTCTTCATGTGCCCTGTAGAGGGCGCACCGAAACAGAATTTCTCTACGCCTAGCAAAGAAAAGAAACAAAAAAAGATGCAAATGGCAACTCTTAGTCCACAAGCTTGGAGGTAAAACAAAATTAAAAATCTATTTTTTTAAATGGAAACTCTGGAGGAGTCTAGGATGGAAACTGCCAGAACCGTTGTTCCATTTAAATCTAGACCAAAGCAGCAGGATAGCGTCTCGCCTTCATGGGGAACCAGTGCCCAACTCCCAAACGCATGTACCTGCTAACTCGCTGAGGCCCTAGGTGGCCAGATGTTTTGCCTGCGGCGATTAGGGGTAATCCGCCAGAGAGAATAATCCTCAGTAGTTACTGAATGCGCGTAGGCCAGGACCGCACCACGCAGGAGCGCATCTGTCTGAATTCTGATGAATGTACTATTGCTGCACCTCAGAGTGATACTGTGCTATCTGCCCCTCTGGTTCCCCTGGTGAAGCCCACCTCCGCGTATGGACCCTGTTAAACCCACCTCCGCGTATGGGCCCTGTTAAACACACCTCCGCGTATGGGCCCTGTTAAACCCACCTCCACGTATGGGCCCTGTTAAACCCACCTCCGCGTATGGGCCCTGTTAAACCCACCTCCGCGTATGGGCCCTGTTAAACCCACCTCCGCGTATGGACCATGTTGCAGTACTCGGTGAGTGAGTCCGATTTACCGTGTGTTTTTGGCATGCTAAGCAGGATTCTCCGGAGTACTTCAGTAAGTGTGATTACTGTATAAGGACGCCGGTCCGCTGACAGAGTGCATTTTAAACACAAGCTGGACCGGGGCAGGACCGGGGCAGGACCGGGGCAGGACCGGGGCAGGACCGGGGCAGGACCGGGGCAGGACCGGGGCAGATCAGAGACAGCTGTGTCTGAGTAGCACACTGTGTGTGTGTGTGTGTGTGTGTGTGTGTGTGTGTAAGAGAAAGAGCCTTCATCAGTGTTTGTGTGCACTAATACACAACAGGCCTCGGGTGGATCTTTAATAAGACCGGCGCTGTTGCTTCCAGAAGCCCGAGAAAGCCAACGCAGGCTGCGAGCTTAACTGAACGCTTAACTGCTAAATTAGCCCAGGGTGGCCACACACTGAGTCAGCTCTCCACCCGTTTCAGGGGCCTGACGCGTGGCCCACATTTCCATCCTAATCCCAAACCCCACTGAGCTTGCGTGCGTGCGTGAGTGTGTGTGTGTGTATGCGTGTGTGTGCATGTGTGTGCTTGCGTGAGAGAGAGACCAAGAGGCTTCCATGACAAACAAGAACGCACAGTACCGGAGCTAATATTGACCAAACAGAGGGACAGAGTTGTGAATCAGGGTTTGGGTTTGAAGCAGCCTGAATGAAAGTGCAGCCGACGCAGTCACACTGATTCGGCTCAGAGGCGGCGAAGCCAAAACAGCGTGTACTGCCAAAAACCGCCAGCCCAGAATAACAAAGTCTGCTGCCGTTGCTAAGTAACCGGGATAGGAAAAAGGCGGCTTCAGCAGGCGGGAGGCATCGATACGCTCGATTTCTGAGTCAGGCCGAGAAGCTAGCGAAGGCCCTCCTGCCCGGCTTTAAGGCTTTCAGGCTGTTATTGAAGCCCAAACAGCCGTGCTCTGGAGAAAACGGCGTAGGGTGTGTGTGTAGGAGCAGAGAACCGTGGCCCCAAGCCTTCACCTTGGCTCCGTCCAGGGGCCCCTCCGCCCTGTGGTGGACCCGGCCGGTCAGCGGGTCGCTGGTGGGTCGGCCGTTGATGTGGAGGGGCGCGGCGTGGGCCAGTTTCGGGGAGTGCTCGGGCCCGGGCCGGGGGTCCGCCAGCGCGCTGTCCTTCGGGCACCAGGCCTCCAGGGTGGGCTGGGGGTCGCGGGGCAGGCCGGCCGAGGGGACGGCCAGCCAGGAGGTGCGCCCGTCCGGGGGGATGGGAGGGGGCCGCTCGGGGGGTGGAGGCGGGGGCGGGTCCCTCTGGGGGGGCGGGGGGGCCGGGAGGGGCTTGTCCTGCTTCCTGGACATCCCGGGGGAGGACTGCGGAGGGGAGAGCAGGAGTCAGAGCGAGTCAGAGCGAGTCAGAGTCCGCTGAAAGGAGAGGGATATCTGCAGAGCCACAGGCTGGCTTTAGCTTTCACATTAAAATCAGCTCCCAATGCACACCCAGCTAATAAGAGGAGGTGAGCTGACACTATGTTCAGCTCACTCGCTAGGTTTTTGGAGGTTCAATTTTCACCCAATTTTCTTTCTGTTACTCTGTCAAGTGTCTGTGGCGGTTAAGAGTATATCCCCAATCTGTGCTGGTGTGTGTCTTCCTTGTGTAGTGTAGGTATCAGGCCTAGCAGAGAAAGCCAGCCAGCAGACCCAGGACCAGGGCAGCGGACCTTTTAGCATGCGCGGTGTTGTGGAAACCGTGCCCACCTTGGGAGAGCCGGTGGGGCTGGCGGAGGGCGAGCGGATGACCCCCTTCTGGATGAGGTCCAGGCGGGGCGGCACAGGGGGCAGGCTCAGGTGCTGGATGCCGGAAGGTTCCGGAAGGGGCTTCCTGCGCTGGGCCACGGGGGACGAGTTTGGGGACATCACGGGGGAGTTCTGTCTGTCCGTGCACTGCAAGACAAGCCACGCACCACTCCGTGTTAGCCAGTATTACCATCACCGCCATTACCATTACGGCTAGTGCTAGCGTTGGCGTAAGCATGCTGCGGTTTTTCAATGGGCCCTTATCCAGAGCGATGTTGCACGCTTCAATGCAAATGACATTTATGATAATAAATATAGCGCTCACCATGTTACCATTATTCTCATGGCTATCGTTGTTATTGTTATTAAGAACATCCACATTGTGTCTTTGACACCCTAATCTAGGCCGAACCGGTTTAACAAAAGAACATTTATTGTAATTAATCCATATGAATCGTGTAATGTGTTGAAACTGTCATATCCTGCCAGGGGCATCAGAAGGCCTGAGTGGAGTAATTAATTGGATGCTGAACTGATTAACTGGGGCCCGCATTGTTCCAACACAATCTGGCAAGGCGAAGACTCATTAAGGAAAAAATCCAAAACAAAAACCTGCGCTGTAAAACAGAGGCACGGAGCAATTTATGCTGTTTCTGACACAGCATCTGGGTGAAAGGGAATACCAGGAGGCCTCTTTCTTTTCATTAATTGCCATAAATTACTCTAATTTAGACTTAACTCAGCCGAACAGCTGTTTCTCTACATGAATTGTGAAAATGAACGGAATAATCCTTTCCGCACAATAGCGTTTAATGACAGCGATACATCTCACTTAAAGATTGCGGTGGATATTTTAAGTGTTACAAACGAAAAGCAAGGACAATCTTTGATAATTATCTTAAAACCAATATAATTAATTTGGTTTCAGTGCAACGTGGCACAAAAACAGACAATTCAATTTATCTTACAAAGAACCCAACGGAGTAGGGAAAAGAAAAACTGAACAAAAGATATAATCTGGTCAGGACAAGAACACCCGCTGAGAGGCTAAGTTCAATAATAGGATATGAAAATTAACTGTGACTGTCCAAATGACTCAATTTTCAAACACTCGCTTTTCACTTCACTTTCATCAAAAGGCCTAGCTTGAAAAGGCAACTTCTGAAATAATAACCTGTTTGGTGGGCTTACAAAATTAGAAAAATCACAAAAGCTCATTTCAACTGATGAAGCTTGTGGCGAAACGAATCGTAATTGGAGCGTCTATATTTGCGAGATAAGAGGCGGATTCCGTGGCGTGGGGGGAGTGAGAACTCAAACGCTATTTCTCGCATTGTTTCTCGATTCTTCAGGGTAACACATGCCGAGCGAGAGAACTCGCGGAAGAGAAACAATGGAACTCGTTTCTTTTCCGACACTGGCTCTCTTACACTGATGCGTCCAATTACATAAACGCCAGATTTCGCTCTAACTCTCGTCTTGACTTTTATTCCCAGACAGATTACGCACAGACAAAACAGCACACATCACGAACATCTCAAAAGCATAACAAAAAAAAGACTCAAGCAATAAAATAAATGTGGACACTACCTCTGGTAAGCAAAAAGCAAAAAAAACGAAACAAAATATGAATCAGGCGGTGACACGTCACAGACACGCATGCGTATGGGGTATGAGGAACGGGGACGTGCGTGCGTATGGGGTATGAGGAACGGGCGCGTGCGTGCGTGCGGAGGCAGGAGACGAAGACGGAGGCACGACACAGAGGCAGACGTACACAGCAGACCGCCGAGAGGCCCTTCCCCACAAGCGGCCACTGGTGCAAAGCGAGCCCGCGTCCACGGCCGCACGTCCACAGCCTGCAGCTCCGTGAGCCGTCCAGCGCCGAGCCCGCGGGCCGGATCGGAGAGTGCGCCTCCTTCACACGGGCCAGAGGAAGCCACTCAATTATTCATACAGAATGAGGAGGGGAAAAGCTCTGTTATGAAGGGCATCCAAAAAGGGAATCGATGTCCCATTTCCGCTCTTTACGGGGCGCGGCGTTCCGGGGGGGGGGGGGGCACGGGCACGCCGTTATCCTGTCGGGAGACCGCTCGGAGCGTTCATATTTATCGCCGCTCCCGTAAACCAAACGGCCAATAAAAGGCTGTCTAAACCCGGCTCGATTATTTGCAGAAGGCCATTGTGTTGGTTTAAGCTTTATTTAACCAAGAGGTCTCCCGAGGTCGAGAACCTGGCCACAAAGTCAGCAAGGAAATGCGTTACAATTCAGCTTGTGTGTACAGTAAGCCCATCACAATGCAAAACCACACCAAGGCAAAAGAGGCACTGATAAATTAAAGAAAGCGGGACGGAGGGAGGGAGGGAGGGGTTCTGGCCTCCTCGACCGCGTTCGCTCCTTACCTTCCTGATGGAAGCGAGACCGTTCATGACCAGGGAGTCCTCGCGGTCGTCTTCGTCGTCCAGGTCCAGCATGGGCGAGGTGAAGTGGTCCAGGAAGAAGCACTTGGCGCCTTCGTTCCGGGGGTCGAAGGGGTCCACGATGATGGGCTCCGTGCCCTTGATCTCGCAGCGGCAGAACGGGCAGCCCTGACCGTCAGACTCCTGGGGAGGAGAGAGGAGGGTAAGGGTCACCGGCAGAATAAAAGAGCACAAGAGCACCAAAAAATTTTTTAAACAGCACAGTAAACGTGAACATGTTTATGAAGCAGCCTGCCTTGATAAGGAGCCCTTGGCATTGAGGCAGGCAGGAGATTGTAACCAGCCGCACGCCTGGGTGACACGCTGTTTTATTCACCGCAACCTGCAGGCTTCAGCGCGCCATCTTGTCCTCTACTGTACGCATTAACAAAACCATCACAATGCCACTTTAAGAGCTAGAGTTTATGACAATATAGAGAGAAACGGTCGAGTTTGGGGGTTGGGGGGGTTATGGGAATTGAGTTATGTTTCGTGATGACTCGTCTTCTCTGAACGCGACTTCCGCTTATGCTGAAAGCCGTCGCCTTTTTTTAAAGAACAAAGGCGGTTGGTGGAAGCCATCTGGAGAGAGGCTTTTCAAAGCGCATCACGGCGCTGTTTGAAACCTAATCATAATTAGTCACCGCGAGACGCCGTGAGAACCAGCGATGGTCCATCGAGCGCTCCAGAGAAAGACCGACGAACGTCAACGTGAAGCTCCTCGCGTGTACCATGCGGGCTCCAGGCTTACGGGGGAGTTCATCTGACGTTCAGTGAATTCCACACAAAACAGCAATGAATATGAATGATGTTGGCAGGTGCCAGATTAAACTACCCAACCGCAAACCAAATGAGCCCTGAACAAGGATGACAAGATAAAGGAAGACAACGTCCTCAAAAACACAAAGAGCTCGGCAGGTCAGAAATGTGTCACGCACACCTCAAATGTCTCTTCAGTCAGTGGTCACTGGCTCCAGTCCACAGCCAGGATGACGCACGGTTTTAAATAATGATCTGAGAGAAGCTACAGGCTTTGGGCTGGCCACCTCAGCGCTGTGAGGTGGTCCTTGTGATTCAATGGGCAACTGGCCCTGTGACTAAGCATTGAGCACTGAATAGGAGTCATAGAGGAACCCCCATAGGAACCCCCATAGGAATCCCCATAGGAACCCCCCACCCCCCTCCAAAGTTACTTATATCAAAATGCTAGCCCTTTCCTGTGCGAGTCACTGAAATACTACGCGGTATGACTGCAGCAGCAGTGGCCCCAGCAGTGGCCCCAGCAGTGCACACAGAACGATTCCATTCAGCCAAACAAACAGGGGCCCCCCTGTTATACGGAAGTCGAGTTTCCTCAGAAGACCCGTCGCCAGGCCCTCCCTTCTGTCTGCCGCTGCACTCCCACCACCTGAAGCTGTCCATTTAGCCAGAAAGAATAAAGCGCTGCAGATGCGGTGGAACATGAAGAGGTTATGAGCATCTCTGGAGGCAGGACTAATGAGTCATTAAGAAGGTAATTACAAACACACACGTCGCTGGCACATTTTCACGGACCACAACCCTCTTCCATCTCTCCCGTTCCAGCACTTAACCCGCAGTTAGGGGACACGCGCGGGGGCAGCTGTGGTTCCGGAGGGGGACCTGATGTTCCCGCTTTGTGGGCCCGTTCCACCCCTCGATCCCCCGCCCGACAACTGATTCCAGCCGGGCCCGATGAGACGGACAAAATCGCTCTCATGGAGGCAAGAGCCTTCCAGATTAAACAAAGCTTACCTCAAACAAAGAGCTAAAGCTCCCTGCCAGCTCATTTAAACGCGCTAAATCTCTTTAATCATCTCCTAAAGAGCATTCAGGCTGTGTAAGTCTTGTGGACACACCACCTGGTTTGCACTGTAAACACCGCCCACACTCCCCCCTCCTTGGCTTCGCTCAATTGGTTAAGGCAGGAGGGAAATGTCACAATTTTATCTGTAATGAGAGTTGACGTATGCAGGCGTCTGAGAGGAGGGAAGGAAGGAAGGACGGATGGATGAGCGGGCGGACGGGCGGGCTACCTGCCACGCGGTCAGGCAGTGGGTGCACATGAGGTGGCCGCAGGGCTCAATCTTCACGTCCTTGTCGTTCTCGGCGCAGATCTTGCAGAGCTGGAAGGTGGAGCCCATCTCGCAGTAGAGCTCGTACTGCTCCTGTGAGACGGAAAGATGGAGAAAACAGGAGCGCGTCAGCTAAAAAAAACACAACCCCGGTTAGAGCTGAGGGACCAGTCTGCAGCCTGTCCGTGTTTCGACAGAAATGGTCTATGTATCTATGATCCGCGTAGACTGACCTGCTGGACCCCACCCACCTATCAAGCCTAGAATTCACCAGTTGTGTGACTAATTTCAACAACAAGCTTTAGGAGACCTTACTCAAGAGGACTACTGAGGTCATTTAAGTGCGCCAGTTCACACTACTGACCTGTGTGACTTTGATGTGGTCGTGAGGCGTGGGTTCACACAAGCCGGTCAAGTCCGGGTTGTAACTGCGCCCGTCGGGGAACAGGTAACTGGGAACAGATCAGAGCCGTCATTTCAAAACACAAACTACTTCTCCACCTGTAAAAAAGAAGCCCATTCTCCCCACAGGACCCCAGTCATTCTTGCCTGGCTCATTTACATACCGCTATTTGCTTAGTTCTGCATAGTATGTACTCATTATGCCATTTTTCAATTAAATGGCGCCGGTACCAGATGGGCTCCCTACTGAGTCAGGTTCTGCTCAAGGCTTCTTCCCGTTTCCTCCCCGGTGTCACCCGAGGTTTTCAGGCCCAGTTCACCCTCTGATCTCTGTCAGGCTGCTTTGTGATACTGCCCTTTGTAAAAAGCATCATACAAACTGAATTCAGCTGAACTGAATTTAACTGAACTGAAATGAATTGTTTTTTTCGAACAAAGGAACATGCGTGACGGCCATGCCGGGGTGACGTCTTTTTGGGGCGGACAGCAGAACTAACATGTTTTTGTGTGCAACTGCATTCCTGGCATTTCCGCTATCGGCAGCAGGAAAAAAACGGTCAGCTTTGCTCCCCGTTTGATTAGCGGCCCAAAACCACGTACGGTACAGAAGTCAAACTGTGTTTACGCGAGCCATCCAACACTGCACTGAGACACTGGAGCCAAAACACACCGAGCGACCGTTTATTCAGGAGACCCGAAACGGCTCCTGCTGGATTAGACCTGTCGGAGAGGGGCCGTGGGTGAGCTGGCAGGGCCGCGGCCTGCTCGGAACTCACCAGAATGTTGTTGCAGGTGGGCAGGGGGAGCTTAGATCCACCAAATCCTTTCTATTCTGAAGGCAGGAGCGAGTGGGAAAGCCATTTTACGGCATCCCGCATGACTGCATTTTACGTGCCATAATATCGACTTCTTTCAAAGGCTGAAAAGCCATATTTTACGGAGGATACACTTTCATAGGTAAATGGAAAGGTATGTGAGTTTTACGCCATGTTGGCCAGGTGTAAAAGAAGACTGCTGTGGGCGCTGGATAATGTGAGACCTTCAATAATTTAAGCAAGAAAAAAAAAGAAAAAAAAACAGCTTGAAAGGAAACCAAGATATGAACCACAGCATAGGTGGAGCCATGCGCTGTGAATCACAGGCTAGCATGACACTGGAGGCTCTGCGGCTGGTTTCAGTCACTGAGTCAGTGCCTGAACAGGTGCTAAACTCTCCTTTAGCAGTTACTGCCACACTTAATGTTGTATATATATAGGTTTATACAACCTCTACTACCGTCAGCGGTGACGCTAATAACTGGCCCTTTAAAAACACAAAAAAAAAAAAAAAAAACATCTGTATACATTCTCTAGATAATAAAATGTGCCAAATGCCTAAATGTAAATGATGTAAAGGGACGGGTATGGGGTCAGCTCTGCCAATGAAGGTAGACTCTATCCCCGGTAGACTCTCCCAAATCAGACACGCTACAGATCGATAGTGAGAGTGACCGGCCTTACCGGTTCACTAGGACATTCTCTTACTTAGCCATGTTCGTTTGTTAAAAACAACATCTAGCATATATCTCACATATTCCCAGCTTTGTGAAACGGGGGAAATAAAAACGGTCTTTGGTCAGTCACAGGGCCCGAGCGTAGAGCTCTGGACTGAGAAATGGGACAGCGAGCTCCATGTTGGGAGGAGGAGCGTTTCTGGGGCCCGGAGCGGTGGTGAAAGGGGAGGCGCTTCCTGCGGACAGCTTGAAACCAAGATGCTTTGTGACAATGTGCCCTGGGAGCACAACATCCTTTCCAACCGTCAAACACTTTCTCTGACATGTCCTGCATATGGGGAAATGAAATCCCATACCAAATTATACCCCCCCAATAGCAAATATAAAATGCAAATGTATGATAATCCCTGTGCCCGGAGGAGGTGAGGCGGAGACACGTACAAGCCCTCTCTGCAGCCGTCGATGAGCGCCTGGAACAGCGGCTTGTTGTGGGGGATGGTCTGCAGGATGTTCCCGTCGTTGGTGACGTAGCCGATAGCCCACTGGCCCAGCCGCGTGCAGCTCAGCCTGAAGATGTAGCTGTGGGGAGAGGGGTGGAGGCGCAGGGGGTCAGAACACGGGTGGGGAGACGCAGCGCGCGTCACACAGGAGGAACCTAAAAGCAGGTGTGCACTGGCGGTGTCCTCGTTCGGGCCCCGGGGTCACGAGAGGGCCCGCTCGCGCGAACAGCGCTCCGGGCATACTGCAGTGAGCCACAGCGCTACCTACAGAGCAGGTGGCAGAGAGCAGGAAAAGCCCTGTTCAGACACAGCCCTTACAAAGGTGCACCAGCTCCGAACTGACAGTCTGAGAACATTCCAGTGATGCAACGTTCCAAAATCTACACTAGAAAAGTGGTAAGCAAGCGCTTTTTGTTAACATATGAAATAATTGTTATTCAACAAATGTTTGTTTGTTTTTTCTTTGCTTTACCATGGATTGGCAGCGTGTGCTTCTTAAAACAGCATGTACTGGGCTACTTTGTGTTTGGATTCGTGAAACCTGCCTTTAAGGCCCCTTTGTCTAAGTCTCTCTACATGCAAAAAGTAAAACAGCAAGAGCCATTATCTTTATCTTCTAAAACTGGACAAATGCCAGAATTGAAGAGTGCATCAACAAAGCCAAAAATATGCACAGAAAATATGCAAAACAGTGGCTCTCTTATCTACTTCTCTGCACATTAGTGGGCATTCGACTCTGTGGGGGTTCATATGGTGCATTACTGTGGCTGCAGGCATATTCTGGAAAACTCCATAGCTGATGCTGCTAAGCTAGAACGACACAGACAGACAGAGGACCGCCAACCCGAAGCATTGTTTTTGTGATTAACTTATCATATTAAAGCTATTTTTAATCCGGACAGTGAACAAGCCCCCCTGTTGAGCACGATGAAGCGCATATGGGCTGCTGCACGGCTATTCTGGGTTCTGAGCGGTCTACGCGGCGTGGCGGTTCACACTGAATTCAGGGCCCACTGTTTCTGGAATCCACTGTGTCATACGGTTACGGTTAGCGCTTAATGAATGCGTCAAACGCGTATGTTCTTAGATGACCAGGCACTGACAGGAAGTGCAAAACACGAAAGATTCAAAACCTCTCAGAATTGACATTCTCAAAAATTTTACTGACCGAGATCAAACGACATACGGTAGTGATTTCGTACTTGTTGACGCAGACACAAACCCTCTCGCATGAAAGACTGCGACATTACAATGCAAGTTCCCGAGCTGAGAAAAGCACTGAGCTCAGAAAAGTAGAACTGAGTGACTTCAGAGTCTTATCGTGAAGATGCTGATCTGATTCCATCAGACATTTCATTTGAGATGATAATCTTCTTGAGGAATACTTTGCTAATGGCTTCCTCTGAAGAGGGGACTGGCTGGTCTTAAAAATAGATGTCCCCGCCCCTGTCCCACTGCGGCTAAAATGTGGTGTAATTAGTATCGCAAATACCCAATTATTTTCTGCTGAGAAAGCTTTTGTGTCTCTGCACTTCTGTGTGAAAGTTGGGTCCAATAGCTAGGGCTGCGTGTGTGTCCGTATCTGTGTGTGTGCATCTGGCCAGGTACTGGTCCGTTAGCCTTTTGCACTCGACTGCAGTTTCTCTGGCTTTTTTTTTTTTTTTTCCCTGGATGAGAAACACAGCAGTCATAAAGAAAAAACAGAGGTGAATTTCCGCTTGCATGTCATGTCATAGCGTGTGCTGGTACCGGAATCAAAGAGGAGACAGAACCAGACAGCAGTGTCTAATCTCCCAGCGGGAGGGTGACAGCTGCCTCCCCTGACCTTCAGACCACCGGTATTTCAGATAATGATTCAGAAGAGACCTCCAAGACCACCCACGGCCCCTTTCCCCCATCACTCAATGCTTTCGTTTGTTTGGCTTAGTCACGCTGACCCCCGAGAGTAACCAATCACTGCACTGCAAACTCGGACCCCAGGCCTTGTTGAAAAAGGGTTATTGCCAACTCCGTTGCTGGCTTTCCCATTATCTCACCTCCACCTTTAGCGGCAGCCGGCCTTAGCCACTGAGCAGACCCTGCTGTCTGTGCTGCGTGGCAGCCTCGGGTGTTTTTATCTAATCAGGTCTTCACAGAGGCCATCGCCACGGTGACCCCCGTTCCCCCGCAGCAGGTGGACGGGGGGCGCGAGGCGAGCGCGCGGCTGTGGCGGCCCGTAGCCGCGGGCGTTTGGCGGCGCTGAGCGGCCCTACCCGCAGAGAGGCTGATGACTCAGAGCCAGAGCAGATGGCCAGACCCTTACCTGCCAGGCTTGTTGATGTATTTCTGCAGACGGGCCTTGACCTCGTCGTAAGTCAGGAAGGCCATGTAGCCCGGGTGAGTGACAGCCAGGAAGTTCCAGTTCCTTAGGATGGAGCTCCAGGGCTGATGGAGAGAGAAGGGGGAGGGAGAGAGTGAGAGAGAGAGAGAGAGAGAGAGAGAGAGGAAGCGGGAGAGAGCTGTTACGCCAATTGCAGAGCCCCTACTCCTACCCTGCCATCTGTAGATGCCATGGCACCTAGAACATTCTCCCCCTGCGCTTCACACAATGGCTACACCTCAGAGACATACACAGACTCAAGCTCAAGCATGCACTTGCATGGGCACACACACACACACACGGACACCCACGCATGTTCTCAAATGTACCACAGGAACCAGCCAAATTTTGGTTAATTTTATCTTTGGCTGGTAAGTTTGTGTACTTTACCAGCCACTTTGGCAGGTAACCACCCATCACGTGGAGGTCCTGTTCTATTTTAAAACTAGTTGTCCGAAAATGGCTGGTGATTTTTGGATGCACCAGCCACTGTGTCCAGTGACCAAATAAGTTAGTTTCCTGAATTGAGGAAAGCCCACCCAAAAAACATCCAAACAAAAGCAGCAGTCTGTTTTACAAGGTAACAATCGTGGACAGGCGGGCGGGTGTGTGGTGGCTTTAGCAAGCACATAGGGAGCGGAAAACGATGAGTCATCCAACCAAAAGCCATTTGTGGCCATTCTGAGGAGTATTCTTAGACACAATGACCAGCGGCAGAAACTGAGGAGCGTTCAGGAAGAAAGCCAACACTCAGGGCACAGACTGGAACAGAACCCAGCACTGATGACAAACCGCTGTGCTAGCTCTGCGGCTGCGTTAGCTCTCCCACTGTGTTCACTCTACTGCTGCGCTAGTACTGCTGCTGTTAGCTCTAGTGCTGAGCTAGCTCTGCTGCTATGTTAGGTCTAGTGCTATGTCACTGCGTTCTTTTAGGGGTAGAGCACTCTTGAGTGGGAAGTGAAGTTTCGATTGAGAGTGCACATATCAGTTTCCCTCTGCGTGCGCACCAGCCCTAAGCCCTGAACTGTATGGCATTCTCTGAAGCTTGTGGAGGCGTTTCCTGTAAATCGAGCAATACGGTTCGCCCGCCCGCTCTGGAAATAAAGGTTACCCCCAGATCTGGCCTGTTCTGAGGGCCGCGAAAGAAAACACATCTTCCTGACAGCCGTGCCGAAACCGTGATCTTTCTGTTCTCAGCATTATTAGACAGGGGGTGTACCCACACAGCAGTCTGACTGCTCAGCGAGAGAGCGCCAGGGCGACCACGCGTTGAGATAAAGCCTGGCACAGCAGGTGACCCGCGCTCCGCCTCACAGACCCTTTCTCCAGGCCCGTGTCCTCCCTCCGAAAAACACTGAGCAATCGGCTCCATAATCTTAAGTTCTGACTCTCGAACAGTGAGGGGACAATACACCATGAAGAAAATGTGGGGTTAAAGGCCTTGCTCATGGGCGCAACAGCTGCACAGATTTTACAATGGCTATACTGGGGCTTGAAACACCAACCTTGCAGGTACCAGTCATGCACCTTAGCCACTAGGCTCCATGCAGCCCCTTCCAATTTTATGCATCTAAGGAATAGTCATGAAGGAACACGACCAAGTCCAATACAGTGGATGTTCTGTGCTATAACCTAGCACTAGGATTCCTGTTACCGGAACATCCTGTTGTTAAGAAGCAGACGGAAGCAACTGACTGCCTGGTCGGTCTGCAGAACTTGCGGTCGAACCGTAAGGCGAGTGCCATTACCTGAAAGAGCCGGGTGAAGATGTCAAACTCGAACACTGAGATGTAGTCGTTGCAGGTGAGGTCGATGGTGGACTTCAGAGCCATGGCCTCCAGGCCTGAGCTGATGGGGTGGACCTCGTGAAGACACTGCCTGAACACCTTCCATGGAACAATGGTCCTGAAAGTGCAACGTGGACACCCCAAAGTTACTACCCATTTAAAAAAAAACAGTCCCTCTACACTACTTCACTTTATGAGGGTAAGGTATGAAGGGTTTCATTTTCAAGGTAACAGCCAACTCGTTATACTGAGTAGCATGTGCGTAAAACCCCAAATTAAACCACCCCTCCCCACAGCCTGAATTAACAGGAAGCAAATGCAGTATGAAGACCCATGTTTCGTTTTGCTAATCGACTGGTGGGTTTCTACTGCAGTGCAATGATCTGTTGAATTTTCAGCACTGAACTGACTTGTGATTTCCAGCCACATCCAACAGAGTGTGAGGGAATGGGCAAAACGGATTGATTTATGAATTCTAAACAATTTATGTGCCCTGCTAATCTCACCACAGCACAATCTTGCAGGAAACAGACTTTCTTGTGTTGGAATGGCCCTTTTCTAAAATAGGCTGCGCCGATTTTACGAGGGGATGAGGTAATCCCAGGAAAGATGCAACTGAAAGAGCGCCAATCCCCAAAAGGCACAGTCTCGGGACGTGCCCTCGGAAAAAACATCACTTAAAGCTGACCTTCAAAAAAACATACCTTTGCCAAGTGCAAAATAATTGCGTTGACTGAAGGATAATGCAAGATGGCTAGATTAACACCCAAGATGACAGAAAAACAAGCTCATAGGACTGCACCTGATGGAGGCGGTTGAGAGATTCGGGGGCTTGTGAAAATGGCGGGAAGTGAAAGTATGCACAGAGCAGGTAAAAATTCACCGACACCACTCCTCCTCCCTCCCCACAGCTCTTTTAATAAATAAAAAAAATTAACTAATCTATTTCACTGCGAGTCACTAAATATCCATTTGGCTGATGGAGTTATGAAAATGTCAAACGCCCCTACAGTTTGTTCCTGAAGGAAAAATAGGTCAATTTGCTTCCCACAATGGAAACGTCAAAAAGGTTCCAGACGATAATGAGATAGTGAGTTTTCGGAGCGTAATGGCTCAATAACTTAGCCTTGATGAAGTGCAGGTGTGATGAATTCAGCAGCATGCTGATTTGAGTGGTGGGGTGCCGTCTAGGTCTCTTGATTACAAATCTACATTGTGAAGCACAGAGTCAAATAAAAATAAATAAATAAATGCCTTTGTCCCAGACAATACGGAGAGCACAGTATAGATAATATATACTGTACAGTGAGCTCCATATAGTTTGGGACAAATACATTTTTTCTTAATTTGGTTCTGTACTCAAAATACTTCACGTGGTTCAAGTGCAGATTCTCAGCTTTTATTAAAGGGTGATTTTTTAATTTTTTTTATCACCCTTTAATAAAGGCAAAAAACTGGAAAATTTACTGGCCATGTCATTC
The DNA here is from genome assembly GCF_963514075.1 of Conger conger. Classification (NCBI taxonomy): domain Eukaryota; kingdom Metazoa; phylum Chordata; class Actinopteri; order Anguilliformes; family Congridae; genus Conger; species Conger conger. The sequence continues at coordinate 33,845,704 of NC_083766.1, read as the reverse complement.
AATTCAATGATCTGAATCCAATGAATATGCATTCCATATGCTGACTTCAGGGTACTCATCCCTGAGACGAGCAGGCCAGGCAGAGCACCACCAGAGACAATGCTCAGCACCTGGTGACGTGTGTGGGACACAGACCTCTTTACTTAAAATATCTTTTCTTGCGTTTGAAAAAAACATTATGCCATCATCAGCAGTGCTTCCTCCACTTTAAAATAATCTTGATGCAAATTATGGTCGCCTCGGTTAAGACTGTAAAGGTCACATTGCGCCAAAGAGCACATCGTGTCTTTCCTGTGTGCGTTATCACCACCAAACCACAGGAGAAAAATGAGACTTCGGTGGAACCAGACTTTAAGCCAGTTAATGTTTCATCCCATTAACCATGCTCTTAACACCATGCAGAGACCTGGACAGGGCCGGCAAGCAAACTGCGCTAACAAAGGCGACAGTGTTGGCAGACGGGGAGGAGGCGGCAGGCCCACGATCCCGTGGTTAACCCTCATTTGGAGGCTCCCTGCTTGCCTTTGGACGCAGCAGTTAGGAGGTGCGGCAGTTAGGAGGTGTGGCAGGACGGATGGACAGCCCACTGCATTCGGAGTGTCGCTTTAATGCACGGACAGCATGATTTTTATGTATTATTCGCAGGTTAAATATTTAAACACTGCCCTGCCCCAGAACGGAGCATTCGTTATCTGTGCAAGATGTTCCCTCAAAAAAAATTTCCCCTTAAAAAGCTTCAGGGAGGTTTCAGTAGCATGACAGGATCTAGTAGAACAACAAGCAGCAGCTATGTCTAATGCTGACTAAACCCTTTCTGACCACTCTGATAAAATGACTAATGACCGATGGGCAGCACTACTTAACAAACTTTTTGGAATCTATTTTAACAGTCAATTTGCATTTTCTTCCAGCAAGCTAAAGAGCTCTGCTCCCAGTGATATCAGATGAAGCCTGTATTTAACGAGCTGCTGAACCAAGTTGCCAAGATTGAAACCCAAACCAAATCAAAGATGTGGTTCCAGCAGAGTTCACTTCCTAGGTTATGTTTACACGTCAAAAGGGTGCGGCCAATAACAGAGTTCTGAAGATTGTGTGCTTTCGTCAATGCTAAACCACTGAACAATGTGTTTCTTGGCCTCACTTCCTTTCAGAGCTAGTTTTACGTCACTCTCCGTTAACTACCACTTGCATTTCTGAAATAGCTTCATAATTGTCTCCATCTTCAGAGGTTTATGTGAGGACTGAATGTGCATGATTATATATGGAACTATTTAACACTAAAAAGGTGACACAAAAAGAAAAGTGTAAAAACAGAAACTGATAACGCGAAAAAAGATGGACAATGGTGAAAAACCGGGAACGTTCCCGAGCGCCCCTTCCCATTGTCTGGCAGCGCAGTGCGGACTCTTTCATCGTGTCATCCGTCAGCCTTGGCCTGACACTGCTCAGACGGATTGACAGGCACAGGGATTAGAACCTCGGCGTGACTGACGCAGGTAGTCACGACCGCTCCGGGCTGGGTTCAGATGAAGGAAACCGGAGAAGACTGCGTAAATCCCTACCTCCACGACCCCATGACACCTCGACTCTGAAGAGCTTTCAGTTGGCTTACAAAACGCGCAGCCGCTCTTCCCAGATCTTGAAACCGGAGAGAATTCCACACATTTGGCTGAAGATGATGCCGTTTTTTGGGGGGGAGGGATGGTCTGAAAGCTTTAAAGATTTTGAGAATTTGAGAAAGCTGAACATTTCTTCATATCTCTTTCATCTTCAGATGTATTCTTTGGGCCAGATTGGAAACCATCCCCAGGTCAAAACTGTCTGGAGAAACTGAAGACACTTTCCTGCACTCTGCAGATACACCCCCATCCAGTGTTATTAATAACACCATTTGCCTTGCAGACCTCATAGTTGAAACAAAAGGTGAAGAGGAGACAACGTAAGCTAAAACAATTAGGAGAACCAAACCCTGAGACGTTTACTGGGCATCTAATAAGCAAGTCTATGAGAGCTTGCCTCAGTGACATGAGTCAACCGTATTGTGATATTATGTACTTGGAGATGACGCAGGTTATAGGTTTGAGAATAACCTTATCCTGAAGTTCATGATGGCCTTTGTTCTGTGTGGGATGGGCAGAATGTCGAAAGGGAGACATGTTCACACAAAAATGCAATGCTCTGTCTCTCACTTTCTTCAATGTTCCTTCTTAGGATCCTTTGCTCTCCTTTTCTCTCCCCTTCTCTCCTCCCACACACTCTTCATTCTCTCCCATTCTCCATCTTAGCTCAGTGTTAATTTCACGGTGTCCTCCTGGCATAGCACAGGAAGCCGTTGCCAAGGTGAGAGACAGCAACAACAAACAAGTAATTACAGATTTCTAAACTCTAAAAATAAATCTCTCCCTCTCACCTTTGCTCTCCCGTTTTTTCTCCTCACTCTCTGCCCCCTGTCTCACTTTCTCTCCCTTCCTTGCTCTCTCTTGTTCCCCCTCCTTCCCTCTCTCTGCCTTGCTCACTCTCTTTCCCGTCCTCCACCTTCTCTCTCTCTCTCTCTCTCCTGGCTAAGTGCCACCTCCTCTTTAGCACTCCAGTGTCCAAAACCTCAGCAGAAGAGCAGGGAGTTCCAGCATCCTCTCCAACACGGACACTGAGCTGAGCTGTCTCTCCCTCCTGGCTAAGTGCTCCAGTGTCCGAAACCTCAGCAGAAGAGCAGGGAGTTCCAGCATCCTCTCCAACACGGACACTGAGCTGAGCTGTCTCTCCCTCCTGGCTAAGTGCTCCAGTGTCCGAAACCTCAGCAGAAGAGCAGGGAGTTCCAGCATCCTCTCCAACATGGACACTGAGCTGAGCTGTCTCTCTCTCCTGGCTAAGCGCTACAGTGTCCTAAACCTCAACAGAAGAGCAGGGAGTTCCAGCATCCTCTCCAACATGGACACGGAGCTGAGCTGTCTCTCTCTCCTGGCTAAGCGCTCCAGTGTCCTAAACCTCAGCAGAAGAGCGGTGTGCTCCAGCATCCTCTCCAACACGGACACTGAGCTGAGGAAGCTCAACGAACGAGGTCAGCAAAACAGGAGGAAGCGGGAGGGGCCTAGTGATGCTGAGGATCCACCCCTCCCCCTGAACTGCCCCTGTCCCCGCCCCCCGAGAGCTGCCCCAGAGGAAACACTGGATCGAGAGGAAATGTAAAGTGTCAGCCAGGGGAAAAAACAAGGACACCAAACAAAACAAAAAAAAAGACTAAATTACGAACAATGGTCCTTTCATCGGGATTTTGAAGCACTTTTGTCCCGTTCCTACAACAATGCACTCCATTAATAAATCAGGCTTTCGATGGTTTTCATTCCATTATCTTTTTTTCAGCATGGAAGAGAGGAGGAGGGGAAAAAAATCTGACATCCTGGCTGCTGGCCTTTGCTGTTGCCGTTGGAAACCGCACTTACATTAGCTGGTGTTCCTGATTTGCATTTAAATGAGCATTTTAAAAAAAGAAAGGTTGATGTGTGGCGCCTCAACCATTTAACTGTATAAATTATACTTTAACCAAATCACTACTCAAAGAAATAATATCATTAAATATGTACTCCATCAGTTCCACTGTAATAATGAGGCTTTTAGTTGATCACCATGAACATCAGAACGAGTATAATAATCGCCTCAATCACCTTGGAAGCCAGCACAGTAGGTAACCAAATGAAAAAAAGCGTTAAGAGAAAAAAAAAAAAAGTCAAATTCTCCTTTGCCACTTAACAGCAGAGGGTTTGGGGGAGCACGTTCCCAGGCAACAGAATGGTGGCAGAGTGGAACAGTGACACCACCGCAAGAGTGACCAAACACGTGCCAGTTTTCAACCCAGCACCCAGAATCCTCTCTGCTTCTCGAGTGGCTTATTCACAGCCTGCACCTCCTGCAGCGTTTCTCTCACAGTCCTCAGGGCTGGAGGAGTTCTTAATGCGTTTGGAGAGAATGACTCGCTCTCAGAACGAGTGTGTGGGAAGGGGCGAGTGAGAAGGGCAGAGGTCGGAGCCCTTTTTCGCCGGTGCGGTCCGGCCCCCGGTCTCTCCTGCCGGCAGGCCTGCGGGGGAGGGCCTGTCAGTCAACGCTCTCGTTATCATCGTGCTAGCTTCAGGAATTAGCCCAGTCTGCCCGGATACACAGGCCCTTCCACAGCTCGCTTCCCGTTTCGACGAGCGAGGTAGGGGCATTGACTGCACAGCAATGACCGCCCACCACAGCACGCACAACTGCACAGCTACGACCGCCCACCACAGCACGCACAACTGCACAGCTACGACCGCCCACCACAGCACGCACAACTGCACAGCTACGACCGCCCACCACAGCACGCACAACTGCACAGCGACGACCGCCCACCACAGCACGCACAACTGCACAGCGACGACCGCCCACCACAGCACGCACAACTGCACAGCGACGACCGCCCACCACAGCACGCACAACTGCACAGCAACGACCGCCCACCACAGCACGCACAACTGCACAGCAACGACCGCAGAAGATTACAGCTGATGAGGGACCAGGAGAGAGAAGCCAGAAGGCGCTTTCATGGGTCTGGGAAGAAGTCCACGGGTACTTCAAAGTGAAGCAGCCTGCACGGGAACCTGATGTGGGGTGGTCAGGTTTGAATCCTGGGCGTGATGCCCTTGAGCGAGGCGTTGGGAGCTGAAAGGCTGGGGTAAAGATCCAGCTGCATAAAGGGATCATGTGTACCGCAGCAGTCACTCTGCACCAGGGCACCGGATCAGCAGAGTGCAGCAATGCAGCCAAATCCCATAACAAGCTCACTTGGGAACACTTCACCTGTCAAACCAAACTTTATCCCAGAGTTAGATTTTCTATATTTTAGATATTTTTGCACATTTTAAGATTCCTTTACAAGGACACTCTTTAAATCCCATTACACTGACACTTTAAAAATCCCGTTGCACTTGTACTGTGGCGAGTCCATGCATTTTGAAGTGTCCTTATATCAATATATTACCAATATATTTTCAGCATACCGTTTCAATGGGGCCTGGCCTGAACATTACCGGACTAAGTACGAAGTAATGCTAGGGCCAGTAAGTAAGTGTAGAGTATGAGAGACACTTCTCTAAGTGTATGTAAGCCCACATCTGCAGCTTGTTGGGAGTGTTGGGGGGCTTCGGTGCAACGAGGTCAGCCTCCGCAACGAGACCTTCATCGGGAGGAAAGAAACACGGCCTTCACGCGGTATCTCTAACAGCTGCACTCCAACCCCCCCCATCTCCGTCCGGGAAGCCGAGTTTTGGGAAAATCCATAACGCGGCTCTTCTGAAACGGGATCCGCTCCTGAGGCCTGCAGCCTGCGCTCTCCTTTTACCGCCTTCACCGGCACACAGAGACGAGGAGACGCTTCTCCCTCTCCACAAGAGCAGCAGCGTTTGAAGAAGCCCCTGTAAGGAGCAGCGTTTGAAGAAGCCCCTGTAAGGAACAGCGTTATACCCGCTCGCCGTGGGGGCGTGGAACAGATTAAAGCTCGCCGCTTTCCAGAGGAGTCCAGCGCTCAGGAGGCGGGACGGCGGGGCTCTGAGGGGAGCGCTTGCTTTCGGAGAGAGCTGAGGCATACGCGCGCCCCAAACAGAGCGAGGCACAGCGCTTTCAGAAAAACAAAAAGGGACGAATAATCAGGGCTGTATGGCATGCAAGGAACTATTAAACAAAGAGCTTTCAGACGAAACCTCACGGAGAACAGCGCAAATCTCGATGAGGGAGCGAGAACGAAGGGCCAGTCAGAACAGAGAGAGACGTGGGCGCGTACCCCAGGGAGGCCAGCCGAGAAGGGCTGGGGGGGGGGGGGAGGAACGTAGCGAAAATCCACACCTGCCTTCACAGCCTCTGAGGGACTGAAACCACCTGAGACACTGGCATGGTACTTCTCCTGCGTGTTTTCATCCATGCAAACTAGCCCGAAAGCTCCATGCAAAGCATAACCAAAAGCCTCAACCAGAACTATGAGAACTCCTCGTCGCAAGCGTCAGCTTTGACCCGAAACTGTTAGCCGTGACTGCAGATTCATATCTGACCTATGGCATCACTCCAAAATAAAGGCTAGTTTGCAATTCAGATGGGTCAAAGAGGCCCTTGGTAAACGGGCATGCTTGCAGTGTTGTTGTAGAGATGGAAGAATTTGTGCAACGGTAAGTGGTTTTGCAGTACTATTTTCAAAACTACGTCATTGCGTTTCATCTAGTGATTGGAATTTGCACACTGCAACAGTAGGATAAAGAATTTGCAACACAAACTCAAGATTTACTGTCAGTTTTTGAATGAAACTCGCACCATTTCACCTTGGGTGCAACACGTGCGGAGTATGATGGAGTCTGAGCGGCTCTGCTGGAGAAAGCTCTCAAGACTCCAGATAGCTGTGTGAATCATATCCATGACTATTAAAGTTTTATAAGCAAAATAACAATGACCTTTGGTCTTCTCTGGGATCATATGAGTTTTTGTTACTGATGAGTGGGTGTCATATCAACACCCAACAGATTAATAGGGGTCAGCCTATTGTTTTTTTGCTATAAGCATTTCACAGTCTTGGATGCTTACTGCCACATCAGGTTCCTTAAGAAAAAAAGGCCAGTACACCGAGCAGTGATGATTGTCATACAGCTTAAAAAAATATTTAACAAATTGGCAATATTCATTCATTCATTTATTCATTTATTCATTTGTTCATTCGTTCATTCGTTCATTCATTATCCTAACCCGCTTATCCCGAACAGGGTTGCAGGGGGGCTGGAGCCTATCCCAGCATACATTGGGTGAAAGGCAGGAATACACCCTGGACAGGACACCAGTCCATCACAGGGCACACACACCATTCACTCACACACTCATACACTCATACACTCATACCCACGGGCAATTTAAGACTCTCCAATCAGCCTAACCTGCATGTCTTTGGACTGTGGGAGGAAACCCACACGACACGGGGAGAACATGCAAACTCCACACAGAGGCCCCGGCCCAGGACCTCCTTGCTGTGAGGCGTAAATTGCCAATATGCTTTCATTTAATTCCAATCATAAAAGCTTGTTTTCTTTTCTATGATTAGAGTACACTTAAGTTTGTACAAGAAAACCAAATACTGTCATACCATCAATTATATGAAAAATATTGCATCATATGATATTTTGGCCATATCGTCTGCCCTAGGATGAGGCCCAGCCCATTACCGATGCTAGTCCACCCTGAGCTCCAGCAGTGAGGTGCTTCCACTTCCTCTCTGAGCAGCAGCTTCTAAGGAGCTGTTCTGAGTGTGTAACCACATGAGAAGGCCTGTGATATGAAGTTAAGCTCATTTCAAAGGCCTTGAGATGTGTGCCTGCTTGAGATTAGGGCTCTCTCTTTTCATAGAAAATTGCCGACAACCTTATTAGAAATTTCAAATTAATGCTATCTTCTTATGGCTCTAGGAAACCAGAAAGGGTGCTTTCTCAAATGAAAATTAAAAATGCATAACACTGCATATTCACCGAATGTAGTCGATGCACGGTACGCGGTGTAGAAAAAACAATGTACGCTCACACCCCGAGAGATGAGTCAACGGGCCTACCTTTCGCCAAAGAATTTCCGCCAAAACTCGGCGGCGTCGGCCTTTGTGATGCGGAAGGTGTCGGCCTGGAACTGTCCCCCGGGAAAGATGGCCTTGATCTCCGCCAGCATGTGGCTGAAGATCAGAGAGAGCTTGGTGAGGTTTCGCCTAAGAGGAGAGAGAGAGAGAGAGAGACATTATGGTTACATTAAGGTACATTACGGCTCAGGTTAAAAGGAAAATAAGGAAATATGAAAAGGAATTAAATAGAATGTTGACAGAGACCTGATTTAAGTTTATTTTTGAAGTAAATAGGGGCAGGACCAGATAAGCAGAGGCTTCATTCCTACTCCTTTTCGAACAAATACTATTATTTTCATTGTAATTATGATTAATATTGTACATTATTATGTTTTTGATTTTTTTTGGGGTTTTTTTTCTCCTTTTTGTTTTAAGATGTTTTTAATGTATTGTGTATTGTACTTATTATTATTTTCAAAATGTTTTTATGTTAATGTTCGAAATAAAGAAACATTCAAGAGAGAGAGAGACAGTCATTTTGGCAGTCTCGGAAAAAGCTGCTCACAATTTTCTAAAGCAGGCATCTCAAAACTCCAGTCTGTATGTCCACTAATTGAGCACTTTATTAGGAATATTTTTACTTTATTACACCTACTTATTCATGTGATTAACTAATCAGCCAATTGTGTGGCAGTAGTGCAATGCATACAATCATGTAAATACGGGTCAGGAGCTTCAGTTAATGTTCACATCAACCATCAGAATGGGGAAAAAATGTGATCTAAGTGACTGTGACCATGGAATGATTGTTGGTGGCAGACAAGGTGGTTTGAGTATCTCAGAAATAGCTGATCCCCTGTGATTTTCAGACACACTAGTCTCTAAAGTTTGCAAAGAATGGTGCAAAAACAAAAAAAATCCAGTGAGCAGCATTTCTGCAGACGGAAACTTGTTAATGAGGGAGGTCAGAGGAGAATGGCCAGACTGGTCAAAGCTAACCGGAAGGTGGCAGTAATGCAAATAACCACAAATTACAACAGTGGTATGCAGAAGAGCATCCCTGAACATACAACACATCACAACTTTAAGTGGATAGGCTACAGCTGTAAAGTCTAAAAAATAAGTTTAATAAATATCTGATAAAGTGCTCACTGCGTGTATATATAGTATCGCTGACCCATTTAATGCTGTACGAATCGCACTATAACAACCTAGCATAATACCTGTCACTAACCGCAATGTAGTAGAGTTACAGTAACTGCACAGTTTTAAAACTATGGCACTTCGTTGCAGTTATTTTTCATTAATAATGCATCAGTTCCCATTACATTGAATGATTTGTGTGGCGATTCCTCATTGAGCAGAATCCAAAAGCAATGGAGCTGCCCATCTCTCTACGCTTTAGTTCGATCTCATTTCCAATTAAACGTGTGACACGGCAACAGGTCACAGTGCGTACCCACGAGAAGCCGCAGACCTGTTGCTAAGAGACCAGCTTGGAGAACATACAGCGGCTGATAAAATTGACTGAAATGATAGATCTGCCCACACATTCTATATCAAGGTACATGTTTGCACACAACTTCGCTCGAGTGAAAGAAAATGGTACAAACCACACCGTACTCTGCCCAACCCCTCATACTACATTTCTGGACCAAAGCAAACCAAATAATTCTGAAAAAACATTATTGAAATAAACTGCATACATTTTTGTTTTAGCAGTGTTTTTTTTTTGTTTTTTTATCAGAAGAGTTGCAGGCGGTGTTGAGGGTTCTTTTCATTTCTGTTACTTTCGGCACAATAATGGGGTAAAATAGGCATGGTGCTTCCAGCACTTTCTCTTGTAGCTCTTGAAGTTATATTGATTACAGGTCTGCATAATATAGCTATGAAGTGATATCTTAAATATAAGTAGGACTATGCACAGAGCAACCAACCCTGAAAGGTTCACTGTCTTAGAAATGGCATAATTATTTCCAGCACTCATTTACTATTACTAGTAGATATTTTTACTATTAATTTATCCTTTGATATTTTTTTTAGTTTTTTATTTATTTAATGGATGGATGCGAGTCAGATGAAAGTCATAGAGTAGCTCTGTGCCTCGGTGCAGGGCATGATGGGATTGGGGAGCAGATTGGGCTCCTGCAGGCCTGGGGAGAGCCCATGTGGGGGTGTGGGAACCCCTGCGAGGCTGATTTGTGGGTGCAGGGACTGACAGGCAGGTCTGGGCCCCACTGGCCAGCGCAGCCTTTAATAACACACCAGTTGGCACGGAAACCATGCCAGACTTCTGAAGGAGCACCAGGCAGCACGGCAACCGCATGGCAACTGCGCGCCCATGATTATTTTCACATCCGTCCATCTGTCCGCCCGTCTGTCCGACCCTGGGCTTCAGCGAACACCACAACCCCTCAGCTGTATCATTGGCCCTGCCCACCTGCAGTGGGAGAGGCCAGGGTAACCACAGCAACGGGGCGGAGCCAGCGGCCCACGGGCAAGTCAGAACTGAGAGGTTGAGAAACAGTGTGAACAGCGAAAGCTCACCCTGACAGAACGCGTCATCAAGCAGATAAGGGCTTTCGGGACTTCAGAAGGCCAGCCCCCGGTTCACAGTCCAAAGCCAGGAACAAACAGCCTATAGACGCTTCTTTTCTTCTTCTTATGAACTTTCTTAGTCAAAGTTTTCACACCGTTTTCAGCTGCAAGGTTTCAGAAAGTCGTCGTGTTTTGTCAGTGTAACATCCGAGCTGACTGTGTCATGTAAAACGGATGGTGCTAATTGAGGAACGCGACACTAGCTCGCTGGAAGCAGAACAGAAAACGGAAAACACTGCATGGACAAAATCATGGACAAAATCAGACATGGACAAAATCAGTAATTTAGTCACTGTCACACATGGAATATTTTAAGGGAGATATCAGGGCACTGTCTAACAATAACTCACATTCCCTGCGTCTCCCAGAAACCACGATGCATAGCTGAATATCAAGCTATCAGAAAAAAAACAAAAAAAACAGCAAAAAGCCACCATTTAAACCTATTATGAAAATTATTCTCCACATAAAGCCAACTAAGGCGCTCTATAGAAACCCCATAGAAAGGCACAATGCATTTCAACGGTTGTGTCTTGAAAAACGGTCATATGATGAAATACAACAATGTCGTCAGGGTGATGTAACGCGCAGGTCGCATCCGCCCATAAGGGGTTAATGAAGCCTCACCCCCATTCGAAAGAAAAGTTCCAAGCAACCAATCAGAGAGCACCATGACAGGTAAGACACCGCCAGGCAGAACAGGGAAAAAACTTTATGAACTCAGGGGGAAGAGCGATAGAGCTAATCCTCCCCTAAGAGTCCTGACGCATCAGAAAAAAACAAATTGCACTACAAACGAAAACTCAACAATCAGCTTGCACAGACGCGTATCTTATGCAAATCACAGGCCAGCGGATTGCGGCTCCTGGCCCTTATCTTCGCCGCCGTTAAATCCGTTTACTGGCCGGGCTGGGTCGAGGTTTGGGATTTCAGCCTTTAGAGGGGAGTATTCAGCCATTAGAGGGGTGTATTCAGCCTTTAGAGGGGAGTATTCAGCCATTAGAGGGGTGTATTCAGCCTTTAGAGGGGAGTATTCAGCCTTTAGAGGGGAGTATTCAGCCTTTAGAGGGGAGTATTCAGCCATTAGAGGAGTGTATTCAGCCATTAGAGGAGTGTATTCAGCCATTAGAGGGGTGTATTCAGCCTTTAGAGGGGTGTATTCAGCCTTTAGAGGGGAGTATGTGTGTGTGCGTGCGTGCGTATGTGTGTGTGTGCATGCACGCATGTGTCCATGGCTGTGGGTGTGTGTGCGTGCGTGCGTGCATGTGTATGTGTGCGTGTGCGTGTGCGTGTGTGTGTGTGTCTATGGTGGTGGGTGTGCATGCATGTGTATGTGTGTGTGCGTGTGCGTGTGCGTGTGTCTATGGCAGTGAGTGTGCATGCGTGTGTGTGTGTGTGTGCGCGCGCGTGTCTATGGCTGTGGGTGTGCATGCACGCGTGTGTGCGTGTGTATTAAATAGCTGTGTGCTGTGGTTGTGTAACTGAAGGCTTAGTGAAAAGGGGAAGGTCAGACGACCACAGCAGACACACATCGGTCACTTCTGCATCTTCCACACAGCCTCCCTGCAGAGCTTCAGCTCAGCCCAGCATCCATCCTCATCCTGCTTCATGAGGACCACGCTTTCTGAGGGGCTGAAATATGATCCTGGGGTTACACTTCCACCACAGTCACTATGACTGCACCAACAGGCAAAAGCCTTCCACCAAGACATATGGCTCTCTGGAGCCTTGTGTACACACAGAGCACAGCTGTTATTGCAGGAACACCCTTCTTTACAGATAACGCAATCCTGTGTGACCTAACTGCGTATGGGAGCGCTGTTAGTCTACTCCATACGGACATCCAGTCAACAGAGCCGCCAGGACATCACAGGACCCTTGCCTATGTTGGAGCTCATCTGTGTGTGTGTGTGTGTGTGTGCGTGTATGTGTATGTGTGTGTGTGTGTGTATGCTTCTGTATATACAGTATGTGTGTGTGTATATGTTACCACATGTCTCTGTGCAGGTGTGTATGTGTGTATGCTTCTGTATATACAGTATGTGTGTGCGTATATGTTACCACATGTCTCTGTGTAGGTGTGTATGTGTGTGTGTGTGTGTGTGTGTGTGTGTGTGTATGCTTCTGTATATGCAGTATGTGTGTGCGTATATGTTACCACATGTCTCCGTGTAGGTGTGTGTGTGTGTGTGTGTGTGTATGTGTGTGTGTGTGTGTATGCTTCTGTATATGCAGTATGTGTGTGCGTATATGTTACCACATTTCTCTGTGTAGGTGTGTATTTCTGTGCAAGTGTGAGTTTCACACTGTGCGCATTTCAGTGCGAGTGCGCATGTGTGTGTTTCTGTGTGAGCGTTTCAGTGTGTGTGTGTTTGTGCATGTATGTAGGCCTATCTGCAGGGAGTGTTGGGAGTTGCTGATAGAAAGTTGTAAACAGAACATGATAACCAGCATTCCTGACGACCCGCTTTGGACACTTGCACAACATTTAACACTCACACATTTCTGGTCTCCCTGCATTGCGTGGGCATTAACAAGAATTCACTGCACTTCTGCAGTAATATTCAATCTGTGTTCTACTGCAAACAGTGGGACTTTATTACTTCTCTGCGCTGGTCTCATTAAAGGTTAATATATAATCTCCTTCATACAAGAACTCTATATATGCAGTGCGCTCCAATAGAATTAGATTAATGATTGACAGTGCTATGTTTGGTATCTACTGTAGCTATGGGAGTGTGTTGCCTCATAAAATCCAAAGCAGGCAGAGCGACTATATGCTATCAGTGACTCACCTATTCAAATCAACGACTGTGTTCTGTGGAGGGGAAAAGTCTTCCCTTTTATTCAAATGTGCCAGTGATATAGGCAGTTTATAGGGTTGAGGTGTTGATAGAGGGCCACCCCGACCGGGCCGTTTGGCCCTGTGGCCTGGCCAATCTTCAAATGCACCCAAGTTTTGTGATGCCCCAGATCCGGTCCCATCCCAATTATCCCTCGAGCCAACTCCAACGCTCCGACCAGAACAACTGCGTAGAACAGAAGCTTTCAGGCGACTCGTAAATGTAAGGCACAAGCGCGTGGGCTATCAAACATATTTGGCTCACTTCAAAATGACATTATTGTTTACACTGCAAATAAGTACACATATGCATACGCAAAGTAAATAAGTATATGCATACAGTATTTCCCTCTCACATGGCCTGTCAAACAAGATCTCTTCATATTTTTGAGCAGAAAAAAACGGCTCCAGTCAAACACGGTGGAAGTGTGCCTGACGCCTCTAATGAACACTGAATGAGCATTTGGTTTAGCAAGGCCTTCACACCCTGTAGAGGTTTGTCAGTCAACCCCGACTGACTGCTGAGAACTCTCAGCCAGGGCCCAATTCTCCCCAGAATTCACCGCTGCAAAGGACTCTAAAGGAGAAAAACCACTCAAAGCGTCAAAGCGTAACCCAGGAGTGAAAGTGGAACCCAGAAACAGAGGCTACGATGTGTTCCAATACCTCCACCAACCCAAGGCCAACATGAAAAGTGACCCAGTGCTAATGGAATATGCCGCCATATATTAATTGTGTGGAAAACACAATGAAAAAATGTTCACAGCAGTGAATTTTTAAAATATACTGCAATATCTGAAAGTGGCAATTAGAATATTTGCCAAAACAATGTGAAGGGTTACATTATCTTGATATAAATAATGATTAATTTCAGCATAATTTCAGTATATTCAATTTCTGGTGGTAGGAGGGGAAAGTAAAAATGGCTAGTGCTGTCATAAATGCTTTGGTTTTCTGCCCCCAAATTACACTTGTTGTTATTATTATTATTTTTTTTGTCTTCACTCCTTATTTTTATATTATATGCTTTATTTTTTAAATGATTTTCATGGTTCATGTGAGTATTTGTTTGGGGATGTTGGGGAACGCAGTAAAACGGCTCATTTGCAGCTTAGCGGCTAACGGCTCCGCCCCTTCCTGACACCTGTGAGGTTCCACTTCCCGCAAAGTTTGCACAAATTCTCTCGTTTTGCAGTGACCTAGATTCTCTCACCGAGCCGGGCTCAGCAGCTGCACTGGCATCCACAGCCTTCCAAAAGCAGCGCAACAAATCTGAATCGATCCGACCTGCAACAAGTGCAATTCCTGCAGCAAACGCTTTCCTCATTTACCACTTCTCTGTCCCAACATCTACAGAGAATCATTTTCAAGGTTTTTTTTTTATTTGCATTCAGAGGATGCAACCATTTGGAAATGTGGATTTAATGTTTCAAAGACACACTTTAAATGGGAGTATTTGCAAATGGAGCTGTTATCCAGAGATAACTGCAATTTCTAAAGAAGAGAAAGG